>NC_062222.1:115325939-116575939 GCF_902686445.1 Sciurus carolinensis | reverse complement strand
ATTTTTAAAATGTTCACAATATTTGAAAGTAAAGTGAACATGAATTAACATTTAAAATAGTTTTTGTAACTTATTCTTGTTTTCTTTATATTTCTTTAAATTAGGTGCTCATTATTAAACATTCAATTTAAATATTAACCTACAGTATTCCCCCCTTATTTTCAGGAGTTATTCCAAAATTCCGAGTGGATGCATGAAATTGCAGAGGGCATGGAATCCTACACATTATGCTATGTTTTTCTCCTATAATACATATCTTTGATAGAATGTAATTTATAATTAAGCATAATAAGGGGTTAACAACAATAATTGATACATTATACTATAATAAAAGTTATTTAAAATTTGTGAATCACATAATTCTATGTAATATTTTCAGACTGTAGTTGACTATGGAACCCATGGAGTAGGATGGAATATAGTATAGAGTAGGATGGAATATAGTTTATCATGTAAACATTTTAATTTAAAAATATGTTATCATTCTGTTTCTTTAATATTAACATAGTTTTAATGAAATATAGATTTAATTGGCAAAAAATGCAGATGAGTAGCACCAAAGTCCATTTGAAGTTGATTCTTTTCCTCTTTTTTTTTTTTTTGAATGGTGCTGGGGATCGAACCCAGGGTCTTGCAAATATTAGGCAAGTGCTCCACCACTAAGCTACTCCTCAGCCCTGAAGTCACTTCTTTATGAAAATAATTGTATACTAATTTCTGATTAGGGCAGCATCTTATTAATGAATCAGTGTCACTTTTTGGTGTTGGATATTTTTTCAACTAATAACTGTTCTGTTGTATAATACCTCTGTATACCTGAAAACTGAATTGATCTGAGTATTAGAATAATTTAACATTTTAAGCAACAAAACAAGTCAATCAACTTTTTGATACTATTGTTTCCTCATTCCATTTAAGCATTTATAGAATTTTGTTTCCTCAACAATGAATTATTAAAATATTGCCAACATTGCAGTTATTTTCTATTATGGAAAATAATGTCCCCATTAATGTCCAGATAGCACTTGAATTCTTAACAGCCTGTGACATACCACCTCCCTGTTATTCTCATGAAAGTTTAACTCCCATTTGGAAGCATCCACCTTAAAGCACAGGGACTCTAGAAACTGGTCAGTGTTTGTTATTGGCTTACTAACTATGGACCTCATAAATATATTTTGTAGTTACCAGATCATTAGATGTTGAGCAAATTAAGGGTAGGGAAAATTTGGCTTGAGTTGGAAAGCTTGTTCAATTTAGTGTTTGAGAGTTGAGAATTAGTTGTGAATCCATAAACTTCAATAAGGGTACCTGCACAGTTTCAGGAAGGGGGAAAGAGGAGAAAAGATTGAGGAAGCGGCATGTTTTGCATAATTGCACTGTAAAAAGTTGGCAAAATCCATTGTTTGTTCTGTGTGTATTATTATCACTCTTTCAAAGTTTTCCTGGATACACCTTGAGATTTTTTTGTGTGTTCACTTGACAACTAGGAATTATTTTCCGTCCCTAGTAATAAACAGTATGAACACTAACCTTACCCAGTGAGCAAGTAATAAAAGTGTGTGCTTATGAGTTCTTAAGAATTTATGGCTATAAATCTTGAAGTTGTTGATCATTCTCTTGTAAGCTAACAATTATCACCAGAGCACAAGACCAGGGATCCAGATGGCAAACAAGCACAACACTGCTGGCTAGCTCTGGAAATGGTTTAATGAAGGACTTAGTTTTATCTATGTTTGTGATTTCAAATATATAATATTTGGTTGAAGGTACCAGGGATTGAACTCCGGGGCACTTGACTACTGAGCCACACCCTCTCCATTTTGTCTTTTATTCAGAGACAGAGTCTCACTGAGTTGCTTAGGGCCTCAATAAGTTTCTGAGGCTGACTTTGCACTGGTCAGCACTCTGCCTCAGCCTTCTAAGTCACTGGGATTTCAGGTGTGTGCCACCACACCCAGCTAGAATATTTTTTGATAATTATTTGATGAAGGTACATCAAAACGGATTTAAAGTGCCTGATGTCTCTACCATGTCACACAGGAGTTAATAAAATAGCATCTACACATAGTGGAGGAACAACAGACATGACTTGAAAAAGCAAATTGATCCCTATATTACTTTTATAATCTTCATGTACATGTGTATATAAATTTCTCAGTTCTTCTTTAGAAATGCTCATTGCTACATTTTAGGCAACAGAGATGTCCTGCAGAGAAAATGAGAGTGATTTGTGTGAAGCCTAAACAAAGGAAATCCAGAAACATTTCTAGTCCTTAATTATTGTGTCGTGCACACTCTTGGCGCTTAGCTTGTGTTCAGAGTTGACCAGTGTGATGCTTTTTTAATCTCTGGCATTCATAAGGACTGAGAGTGCTGCCACTTGAACTACGACTTTTGTTTTGATGTTGTTTAATATCAGAAAGAAAGAAATTATTCATCACATACTGCTTTGTAGAAAAAGAAATTGAAACACAGAAAAATCCTCACTTCTATAAGCATGGCTTACCGTGTAATGTGCCTTTGAGTGGGTACAATCTTGGCTTTGAGGCAGATGCAGATTTTACAAGATTTGTTTTGGTTTTGATCTCTGATGTTGAACAAATCACTCCACTTCTCTTTATACCTTTCCTCTTACTAATTTATTTCAATGGGAACTGTGAAAGTCTGACCAAGAAACTTGGAATATTGGTTAGTATGATTTCTGTTACCATTTTGTAAAGTAAATACATATGAGAAGGATGGATAGAGACGAAGTGAAAATGAAGTTAATGGGCTAGAAGTTGAACTTAAGTATTTCCTAGAAGAATTAGTTTTACTTTTTTTTTTTTAAGAATATCTTGTTACCAAAAATAGTAGTGCTAAGTTGTCACATTTCATTCCTAGCACTCTTCTGCAGAGAAGAATTGAAGACACATTATTTTATCACTCTGAGAAAATGCTGAAATGTCTTATTGAAGAAAGGAGAAAAAATATGCTTCAGAACTTGAGAGGAAAGTCTCAATTTACAAAAGGAAAAAAAAAAAAACCCAGAATTTTGCTCAGGGGTCCAAAAAATGTTTGGCTTATTTCTTTTTTATCACTTAAGCTGGTGTCTTGCTGGGCCTTTTTATTGAATAATTGAAAAAATTGGGTAGGGGAGGGACTTTTTTCATCAAAGGCAGAAGATAGTAAGAAATAAAAGTACTAAGGGAATATAGATAGGAAGTTGTATCTTTCTGTACTTTCATGATTGCCTACATTTCTTCCTAAACTTACAGTTGAAAAGCTCTGAAAAAAATATCAAGCCCTAAGGAAAATGCTAGGGAATAAAACCTAGGCTCTTTTACTAGCAGTCCTTCCACATGCGAGTGTGTGGGCGCACACAGGAAAACACACGCACACGTTCTTTCTCAAACACACATGCACACTCTCTCACATACAACCACCACACACACACACACACACACACACACACACACTTTCACATGTACACAAGTACACACACTACTGCCTCCACCAGAAACAGCAGCTCAAACTACTCTACCTTTTAAAACTGTCATACATTTATATTTGCAAATTGAAGCAGAACTAGTTTGGTGAGCACTGAAATTTTGGGCACATATTGGCATTTTGGAAACTGTTTTCAGAAAAAAAAAATACTATTAACTATCTCACTAGTTTTCAAGTTGTGAAGGAAGATTGTTAGAATAATGACTTCAGCAAAGTGGAAATTCCATTCTTGGCAATCTTCCTGAAAGACCTGGGATTTGTCGGTAATCTGTGTCCCCCTGGATTCTTGAGCCTCCTCTGCAGCAGAGTCCGTTTATGAGCATGAGGTGCTGCTCATTTCTTTCCCCAGTGGCAGCCTGTAAGCTCTTGCACGCTCTCCGTCTTCATTTTTCCCGCTAAGCAGGCTGAGTGTTCTCACTGTCTCAGAGGGAGTCAGAAGTCAGTACCAAGCAGCCAAGTGATAAGAATATTTTAAACACTTTGAATGTTTTTTTCAACTTTGGTATCCCAGCAACATTGAGAAAACTATAAAGGACTAGCAGGTTTGGAATTTGTTTCTACCAGCAAGTTTCCAGTATTCCTTGATAGTAACTAAAAATCAGTAGAAGTAGTACTCAAACATATATCTAAGCTGGATCCTTATGAAGGTGTAAGATTCTAAATGTTTTTGAACCTTAAACAAGATACTAATAATGTTACCAGAATTTACAAGTATACATTTAACTTGTAATTATTAATGTCTTATTGTATTAGGAATATAGAGCAGTAGTGCCAAGTTTTGTGGGGGAGACAGTTTTATTTAGGAATAATAATGTTCTATGATATAATGGCAACCATATGTACCCTGGGGAAGGATTTACTAATTCCTAGGAAGGCTGATGCTTGACAATTGCCTCACAAGGAAATTATAATATGGCTTTGATGTCTCTCTCCTTTATAGTCCTGCATCAATATTGCAACCTTGGCCATGGGGCATCAACTGTTCTCATTGGAGCTCAATTGAAATGTATTTTTCTCCACACCCTCCTTTACATTTCAACAGTTTTCACTCTTTGTGGATTTCTAATGTTTTTTTCCTTTGATTGTGAATATTAGAACCAGTTAATGAGCCATTTAGTTAGCTTCATTGCATTTTAGCCATTCTGTGATTTTGACCAAAATCGAATCTTCCCGCTGTAACTGTTCACTCTGAATTCTTCTCACTTGGCTCTAAATGACTTTTAGTTATTTTTAGATGTCAAAATACCTTCAAATGGGAACTTTTAGTATCGCTGCAGAGATTGAATGAAAAAGGACAGATGCTATGAAATGATTTCCAAAAGAGAAGTTATGTGGATGCTTTGAATCATGGCAACATTACTGGAATATTCGCACCTTCCCAAAGCAACTTCTTTGAGGAATATAACAATTCATCTGAGTCATGCATTACATTTTCCTAAAAGTAGTTAAGTAATCATGTATTTTTATATGGGGTGTTATTCTAAATGCATTGGTTGCAGAAGGTTTTCTAGCCCTGGAATATCTTGAGAGAAATCACAATGGTTATTATTTTTTAACAATTTCTAATTATTTTTAGGTGCTTTTGATTTCTCCTAGTACTTTCCTTTTGCCCAAGCACCTACATGTTTTCTTTTAACAGGGATACTTGTATCAACTGGCTTTCAGATAATTCTGCTGAAGTGACTGGTTGATGACAGCATTTAAGATATTACCTCTCCAAGTTATATTCCTATTCATGGAGGATGCTAGAAAACAGAAAGCCCTGACCTGAGGATTTCTAATGAAGGGACTCATCTTAGGCATCCTGTAGAATAGAGGGGAAAATATCTGCAGGGAAAGCAGCCCTGGTTAGCTTTTTTCCTGTACCTCTTGGTCTCTTGATTTAGGCTTTTAAAGCTGTAAGTGACGATAAACCCCTAACCGGGGTCCAGGTGGAACTTAGTTACTACGTGTTCATTGCCAATGTCACTCAGCATCAAACTGATTAGTTCATTTGATAGATATAAATATATCTTCTAAAGAGATTTTTTTTTTTAAACCTAGGGTAATTCCAGGTCTAGAAACCTCTCACTAACAGGTAATTATAAGGGCTGATAATTCTAGCCTAGATAACAATAAGAGAACTTTAAAATCACATTTCTATTATTTCTGAAAAGCATTAAAAAGAAACAACAGGCAGAAGAACGATATTTATAAATTGTCCTTGTGCAACCTCAGGGCAAAAGTTGGTAAAGAGGTGTTACTTATTAAAAGGAATGACCAGTTCGAATTCCTAGTAATTAGCTCCAATTGTAAGGTCCTGCAACATGAAGAGGGACCAGAGGAACACTGTTCTGGAATGAACATCATAGTGCAGTTTGCCTTGGTTGTAATTCTCTCCTTAATATTTTGGCATCTCAGTTTCCTAGCGGTTTATACTGCCAACTTCTTCAGTCTCCTGAGACCTTGTTTTCAGTAACTATTCTTGAAATTTGTCCCATTTAGTTTCTATAAAACCTTGCACAATCCCCATTTAATTCTCTCAGGGCAATGGTCTGTGCTGTCACATTGGGATATTCTACTGACAGTATGATGACATTGGTGAATATTAGTGACTTAATATGTTAACATTACTAGTGACTATTGGTAGGAATTGGAAATTGACTTGAAAAAAAAATTTCCTCTGTGGCTTTTTCAACTAAGTCTGGCTAATGTGAAAAGAGACTTTTTAAATACATTCATTTCTCTTTTACTACTCTCTTTTTCTTCCTTTTTCAAGTTTTTAATTATGTAGTCTAATCAACCTTAAATAAATGTTCATTGGACTGGGCTATCCCCACATGAGGATTTAGTAATCTATGTTATTTGTTTCACTGAGTCATTTTTGCCACCGATATACCGGTTAAGTCTTTAATGAATTAGAATAGAGTAGCTTGCTTAATCATTTGAACCAGATATATGATGTGCCTTAATACTTTAAGTTTTTCAGTGCATTTTTTCATTACTCCTATCAGGGCAATTTATGTTACAAGTTTTAAAAAGACATTGGCTAAAACAATCTATGCCACGTTAAAATGTTTTTATATGTTTTATGTGGATGACAGTAAACTGTGTCTTAGAAAATGGAGACATCAGTACTATGCAACCTGAAGATTCTAATTTCTGTCCCATGTTGTGTTGGATAAAGCATCCATCTGTAACTTTCCAGGTATTTTCTAGGCCTTGCTTTGGTCCTGTATTAGGTTCCTATTACCCTGATAACAAATTGAGATGATCACAGTAACTTAATACTTTTTTTTTTTTTTATTACAGCTGTGATGGTTAAAAGTTGTAAATGGTTCTCACTGGGATAAAATTAGTATGCTGACAGGACTGTTTCTTTCTAGAGGGTCAAGAAGACAATTTTTTTCTTGTCCTTTGCAGCTTCTAGAAGCTGCCTCCATTCTTTGGCTCTCGAATCTATACCGTCTTGTAAGACAAAATTAACTGGTAGAGTATTTCTCACATCTTCTTCTGACCCTTACTTTTCTGCCTCTCTCTTACATATTTGAGTATACAGTGAGGACATTGAACTCACTCAACTAATCAAAAAATTTCAGGTTGGTTGATGTGAAACTTCAGTTCCATCTGCGTTTTTAATCTCCCCTTTGCCATGTAAAGTAACACATACACAAATTCCCTGGGTTAGCACATAGATCTCTTGGGGAACCGTTATTCTGCCTCTTGCAGATCTGGTATGCAAACATTATGAAACTTTGTAAAAGGCACTTCATAAGTCATAAAATATTATCTGGGCCATCTTGAGCCAGACTTTGTTTTCCCAGTGCAATCTCAACTCTTTAATTTTTAATCACCAAATATATACTACTTTATTGTCCTTACTATATTTTGCTTTTACCTCAGAATAATTTAGTAGTGTCTAAAAAACTTTTTCAGAATATCAAAAGTTGAAGTAACCAGGTTTTCCCCCCTATAAGATGAAAGGTTTACTCTCATAGACAAAACTGGTACATATTTTGAGACATAGACCCTTAGTATGATTGCCAATTTAGTGATTTCACTCTTTATTAGGATTACAAGACTGAGAAACTTTTTCCAAACTATGTCTTGAACTTAACAAGCACCTATTATGCAGAAATTCCATGACTGTTGTTTGATATAATCTGACTTTCTCCAACAGAGGCAGAAAAGAATAAGAATAGCCATGACATGGTGTAGATCTGATTCTACTTCTTTGGCATCCATATCTGAATCTGTAAGTGGTTTTCCTGTAGGGATGCTGCTAGGGTTAAAGGAATTAAGGAATGTATGCATAGGAACCTAAAGAAGGTATCTTTACTCCCTGAGGTATGTCCTGACAGTGACCTCAATGAAGGGGTAACCTGATGGGCTTTTATAGGGCCACCTTGAAAACAGTGAGAGAGTCGTACTTTCTCATTTTCTACCTACCATTTTGTAGAATTTTTTAATTGCAGGAACACATACTAATGTACTAATCACTATTGGACTGGTAATTATCAATAGAGGAAGAGCTAGATGATGAATTAGTGAAGACAGTTCAGACCACTCAGTCACAGCTTTCTCAAATGCAATCAGTATACTTCTATCTATCTATATATATATATATTTATTTATTTTGGAGACTGCAAATCTAGGAAAGTATATCCTGGAGAGAGGAAGGACACAATGAAGGAAGGAAAGAAGGTTGGGAGAGAAATAGAGACAAAAGAAAAGGAAATACTGACTATAGACTTTGGAGAAGTCTAGTATTTGGTTTTACCAATTCTCATCAGTTCATGTTTCCTTAGATACTAAAGGACATAGTCCCTTTTGCTACTTTGACTTCTGAACTTCTCCTGGCATACATGTCCTGACATCACTTTATGTCTTTAAGTCTGATAGCAGTTTTTGTCTTACACCTGAATGAGCAAATCTTATTTGAAATAGAGCCATGTTTTCTCCTTCGTGATGGTGGCAGGTGGAGGGGAGGAAGGAAGGATGCAGTTTCTGGAACTCTGAAATGCATTAAGCATCTCTCTTGGTTTGACACAAAATGATCAAATCCATGAGAATTCCTAGAGTTTTTCTATTTTTTCTGTTATAATATGATGGGCTTTTTGAGGTTCAGAATATATTATATTTGAAGAGGTTTCCAATTGTCAATAAAGCATGTCTACAGCATTATACTTCTATGGACCAGTAAAAGAGAAAACAGATGGGTGACTATATCACTTCCATTTAACATAATGCCTGCAGAACTCTGCTATGAATTTTGTTCTTCATATGAAACCCATTAGCCTTGCTGATGAAACACTGGTATTAAAGCAAATAGTAACAGAGGGTCTTTCAGTACAAGGTGCACTTATAAGGCAGCATCGTACAACAGGAATTAGATCATGACTTGGGTTTGCAAAACTCCAAATATATCCTTCCTCTGTAGAATTTTTACATACAGAACTATTAGTTTCATTTTCTCATCTATAACAAAGATTCTAGTAATATCTGTTTGCAGAGTTCTGGAGCTCAATGAGATTAAATAGGTGAAAGCAATTTATAAAATGTAAATTGCTATACAAATGTTATTTATATCTGGTGCATACATGCTGGGAATACTGCTAACATCCAGCAGGGCACAAGGCAGCACTTCACTGTGTAAACTTATTCTACACCAAATGTCAATAACACCATGGTAGAGTAAGTACCTTGAGTAAGTCACTGTTTTTAGCACCGAGGCTCAGGGTGCCAGATCAGGGAGAATTTAATGGGTTGAGAAAGGAGAAGCACTTGCAGAGGACTGCCTGGAGGGGCCCTGTAGGTTGGGAGTCAGAGAACAAATATTCTTACCTGTTCCTTCTCTCTTTTTATTCTAGACCAGTAACTTCCCATCAGCCAAACTCAGCTATAATTTCAGGACAAGGAACTTTGTGAATTTAACCCATATTGATAGACTGCCTGGGTATAGAACATGCTCTCAATGGGTAAGGGAGACAGAGAGAGTAGGTGTGTGTTGAGGTGGGAAATAGAAGATATCTAACCACAATCATGACCCACCTCTTTCAATAGTCAGTTCTCAGAATCCAGAAAGAAATGACCTCTCTGGGTAGGATCATCTCTATGCCAAAGAAAGAGTCAACCATGGGCACAAATTTGGAGAGGAGAAAAAATTCACAGAAATATCTGTAAATTAGTACTTGCCCAGAGAAATTTTGTGTTTGCTCATTGTATTAAAAGATAATATGCATCTGTTTTTGCCATTTACTACTGTTTCTATTTATGTTGGTTTATTGATTTGCCAAGTGATGGAAAGCTTGGTGCTTTCCAGGTACTGGTCTAGGTATAAAGGACACAAAAGATAGCTGTGAAAGAGTGCCCATTCCTGAAGTAGCTTTGGGTATAGCAGAAGAGACAGCCGTATAAAATAAAGTGCTGCACCACACGGGCCACTTTTGCTTAAACTACTATTCTAGAGAACCTTTTTTAGAATATAGAAAGTTCTTTCAGAATAGGTGACCTTTATAGAGTCCTTAGGGACACACAGGTCATTGACTTAGGAAAATAGAAAAAGTTATTAAGGGTCCTGTGTGTTGGTGCAGAAACAGTAGGTGATGAGACTTTAAAATAAGGTGGGGTTTGAATTTCCAGAAACTTTGTGTACCATGTTAAGAAGTTGAAACTGTAACCTCAACATATTATACAATCATTGAACCAATAATTGTATGAATGTGCAGACTGACTTAATTAAAAAAAAGATTCCAACTGATACACCCTTGTGTGGTATGAGCTATTTGGAATTTTGTCTATAAATTAGAATCTTTCAAAATAATATCTTGCAATTGATTCTGCACAGATTCAATTATTTCTGAGTGAGCTTAATTTATTGAAGACTTTATTGAGGCATTTTGATGTTTAGAAATGATAGTATTTAATTTGTATCCTTTGCTAGACTATTCTGCTTAGAGTACTACAGGATCAATGATCCCAGAAATACTTTGAGAATAAGAGTTCCTCTTCTGTTTTTCAACTATAATCACTTCCTAAATTCTCTCACATGCTGCAAATAATTTCCTATTTTATTATCTTTTACAAAGTTGAGACAGTCATAGTTGGAGAACAGATTTTTAAAATTTGTAGAATATATAATAGTCTACATATGTAATGGTACATCATATAATATGTAATTGGGAAGATTTTATACTATATGCTTATTCTCTAAATTTGATAATACTTAAAAATGAGTGCATATGTATTTTGCTTGGATTCTACAAAATATATTGACCCTTGTATTTCCCATCTAAAGAGGTACGATAATTTGTGGGTGCTTAGTAATGCATTTGAACTGAGATTGTGGACTTCACTTTTGTCAGAACAATAGACTTTGAAGGAACTTCAGTCTATGAGCCCTGGAGTATATGTTTATGTATATGTTCGGTATATGTTTATCAACAACTTTACATTGCTTGCCATATGATATTAACTTGTATATCTCTTATTCGCAATAGAAATTATTTGCAGTATAAAATTAAGGCAATTTTCATGCTACCCACTACTGCTTTAAAAATGTGATTTTCTGCAAGGTGCAGTGGTGCATGCTTGAAATCCCAGGGGTTATGGAGGCTGAGTCAGGAGGATGGAGAGTTCTAAGCCAGCCTCAGCAACTTAGTGAGGCCCTATGCAACTTCGTGAAACCTTGTCTCAAAATGAAAATAAAAAAAAGGGTTAGGGATGTGATTCAGTGATTAAGCACCTAAGGAACCCTGGGTTCAATCTCCTAGCAAAAAAAAAAAAAAAAAAAAAGTGATTATTTCCTCTGATTTTGCAACAGTAATCCTATTCCCATAAGGATTTGTGAAGGTAGAATTTGGTTGGTTCTCTAATTCATTTTAGAGATAAAATTGCATGATTATTTGTAAAGGAAAAGGATATGTCTGGATGGTCCCTAGGCTTACCTGGTGTTCCTTTTCTTCAGTCCTGATCCTGACAGTTGGAGAAAAATGTCATTATGTTTGATATTTATTGCCTTAATATTTCCACTTTTGAAAATAAGTTTTCAATGATACTCTTTGATATGCATGTAAGGAAAATCGATGATGCAAATTAATAGGAGAAGATGTAGATTTTTCTTTTGCTGGTGACATTTTTGCAAACCTTGGCTGAACTCTTTTCCTTCATTGCTGAAGGATGGAATCTCAGTAATGCATTTTGGCTACAGAAGTTAGTGACAGAACCCACATGTGCAACAACCCGTTTTATGTCCCTCTTACCTTTAGGGGTGAAAAGAGATACCTGAAAAGTGGGACAAATTTATGAAAAAATGTTGGCCCTATGTACACTGTATGAATTTAAGTGGCAGTTCAGTCTCCAGTTAGTAAGTAAATGACCATGTTATTGTAACCCAATTAAAAATATTGGGTTTCAAAATGGGAGTATTTGAACTTGGTGTCATGGATTTTGGGAAGTTCTGAAAGGAATAAGAAGTGTTTAGATTCCAGGAACCTTTGATTAAAATATATTAGTGAAAGTGGAAGAGTTCTCAGCTGTTGGTATGGGAGATAAAATACCATAAATGTCAGCATCATGCCTAGACAACTCTTTAAGCCATTATAAACAATAATGGGCAGTAGAAGAGACAAGGTCAGAGCATTTCTCTTAACTCACCCATTCAGGATCTCTTTTATTTCTGGTACATATCTCATTTCCCTTCAAGTATCTTTAACTGTAAAAAAGAAAGATAACCTTTACAGCTCTCTCTTTTATTGATATGGAAGCAGAATGAAAGGGCCTCATTTTATACATAGTGGATTTAATCTGAAAACAGCATATTTTCCTGAATAGTAACAAGAAAAAATTAACAAGAAACATATAAGAAATATATTTTCACATAAATTTCAAAGGTGGATAAGTTGATGTATGAAGGTGTGCTGTGGGCAAAGCTGTCATTTTGTAGGGAGCACTTTCTGTGAGCACAGACAGACATCCCGAAAGGGTACATCTTGTGGTGCCATGTGCCCTTTGGATTTTCTCACCCAGGGATCAATGTAGTTTTTAGCTAGGTTTTAATGGCAAAGACTGTTTTTGACTTTGTTGGAAGACATATTTTATTACACTCTACAATCATTTTAGCTCTGTTCCTTTTCTTGTGGGGCTTACATTTTAATTCGTAATGAAAGCATACACATTTATCCCATGTATGATGAATTTTAAAAGTCATGCTGTAGTTTTTTTGTCTACATGTTTCAAGGAGTAGCTATCAGTACTTTCTGATTTAATTGCATAAATAAGTAAAATATGATATTGGAAGAACTCAATCATTCTATCTATAACTTAAAGACAATTCTATTGTACTATTATGAAACTATGGATAAAACTTTGATTTTATCCAAAAATGTTACAAACCACAAAAACTATCAAATATAACATCATCGTATGCCTCTACAAAACATTTTTATGAGATGTAGTGATAGCGCTATACTCAGACTAGTCAAACTGGACTCAGGTTGGAAGTCTGTTAACTTACATTTAAATCTCCTGGAAGTAGTTAACCCTTTTCATCTGTTCCAAGCCAACAAGATTTGCTGCAAAGGCTGCCTGATTATTTTGTGGAAGGCAGAGGCAACAGTAGCAGGGATTACTATTAGCCTCCACCATGACTCATTAGAACATGTCCTGAAATAAGTTTAGCTCCCTATCAGGCAAGCGGCAGAGCATTCCCAAGTCATTTGTCAAGTGAAAAGGACGGCGGATGTCATATTTAAGCAGCCCCAGTGATGTGAGCAGAAATGGATCACTTTATCATGTTCCCTTTCTTCTGCAGAAAACATGATATATTGATTTATTTTAGATTGTTTAGGGTCTAAGGTGTTTTGTGCTTGCAAAAGTTATGAATTAAAGGTCTTAAATTGTAAGGTGTTAATGTGAATGAAATTCACACTCAGTGCAGGAAATCTTAGTTGGAAACAATAAATCTTGTCAGGCTCAAGGTACTTTTATTGCTGTAAAGAAATGAAGGTCACAAGATAATACTATTCAGGGAAGTATGTAAGACATTTAAAAAGATTCATCATTTTTCATATGACACACAGATACCCTTTTAAAGAATTTCAGTATTTTATCTTCAGTTCAATTTGGTACTTAAATATTTTAAGTCAACCCTTTAGAAACCCATATGTATTTTTTGACATTATCTAATTATGTGGTTTAAGAAGTAGATGGGTGGTGAAGATATTTATAAGTGCACATAATTGTTGGGCAATGTTCATATGTTTTCAAGTTTATGTATGATGAGGTTTAAGGAAATCCACATTCATGAAGCTTCTCTCATGCATTAAACCCTGGGCAAGTTGTATGTAGGTTGATTATGTCATTTCATTTGTGTAGGGTTGATGGATATAAGATTTTTATGCTGTTTTTCTCAGATAAAGAAACTGAGGTTTAGGGTTTAATAACTTGTCAAAAATCACACAATTTAGAAGAGGTAGACGTGGACAGGAACCCAAGGCAGTGTGACTCCATTACTTTTGTCTCAGAATACTTACAGGTCCCACCTAGAGTTTCCTATAATATTAACAGGGAAAAAACTCAAATGTACTTATCTTAGAAATTTCATCCAAGTGATTACAATTACAGATGCTTTTCTAGTCACAAATAAGACTCTGTGTGTGTGTGCCTGAGTCTGTGTGTGTATGAAATAAAACTTATTTTTAAAAGTTTCACAATAACCCCTGCTATGGTATTCTTATCTGTTGGTGGTGATGGCACACTTTTGATCTTCCTTATAATTGTTTAAATCTGAGAAGTTTGCAAATAGTGGTCTGGTATGCACAGGCTTTTGTTGAGCCCTAAATGTTGCTCAGCTTTCAGCTCCTTGCAGTCTTCCTCACTGCCCCTCACAGAACAAAGAGAGGCCTCTAGGCCTGAACCCTCCAAACTCTTCACCCTTCTACTTTCTCAGCCAATACTTACGTTGTGACCAAGTGCAGCCAGCACTGTCCTCGGAGCTCTGCAAGGAGAGGGTTGGCTCATAGGATTCTCCTATCCATGCCATGAGGGAGGAAGGAATTGTTACTTCCCCCTATATCCCAGGAGGACCCCTACCTTCCTGGACATTTCTCCATCTTTTCACCCCTTCAATGTTGTATCTCCAAAACTTCCATTAAAAGGGTGTGTTTCTTATTTTAGTAGTCTCCACCTACCATCAAAACTTTTTTTTTTTTTTTTTTTTTCCCTAGAAACAAGTGCTTTCTGTATTTGCGGTACCTCTCAAGTCTCGATACAACTTAAACAAAACCCATCTCATGATCTCCCTTTTGCCACACCCTGTCTCTGCTCCTTTTTTTGGTCTCCATCCAGAAACCATTCGTTCACCTTTCATGCTGCCTTCAGAATTAATCCTCGAAAAAGACTTGCCCTCTAGATAACCCAGGTCATTCCTACCTGTAAAAGCCTTCAGTACCACCCCTCCAGAGGAAGCAAAGACTGAGGAATATTATAGGAAGACCCCCAGCAACTGAGCTTCATTTGGTTCTGACACTCTGTGCTCTAACCACACTAAACTTTGTTGGCTGTCCAACAGGACTTTCCCTTTTTCTGCTCCATGCCTTTGTACATTTCTTTTTGATCCTTCCTCATTTCTCAGAAACACACTCATATTTCATGACTCAGCTCAAATGTCACATCTTATCAAAGCTTTGCCTACCTCCCACGCCTTATGAGTTGTTCTCCTTCCTTTAGTCTCTATTCGACATACACTAATCACTTTGCCTTGCAATTAAATTTTTATAGGCCTATTCCCACAATAATGTGACCTTTTCAAGAAAAAAGCACTGCATAATATTTCACTGCATACCCAGTATGGCATACTTGGTATGCTCTCAATAAAAGCCTGTAGAATGGTTTGAATGATCAGATTAGTGAATGCAAATAACAAATATTCCTGTAATACATATTAACACACTTTGTGCCAGACAGTGCTCAGGGTGCTGAGATATGACAAAAAAAATAACATTGAAAAAAAAATCACTGTTGTCTTGAAGCTTACATTTCAGTGGAGGGTTGCACATACTTAGTAAGATACAAATAAGAAAAATATAATTTTAGATGGTGGAAAATATTTTGAAAAGGTAGAGATAAGAGCTAGGGAGCGCCAGGACTCAGTGCCAGCTGCAATTTTACATCTGACTGTCAATGTCAGCCTTAACCCAATGTGCTTTTCGAGGAACTATCTAGGTAGTTATTCTCATTAATTAAGTAGATGTATTTCTTAGAAACCCAAACGCATTTGTGTGTGTGTGTGTGTGTGTGTGTGTGTGTGTGTGTGTACACATAGGCTGTGTGTTGCTTTCATTTTGTTTTATTTCTTTGGGGATACTTTGGAAAATGACCACATCAGGGATGTCAACATTTTCTTTATGGATAGGTACAGACATCATTCTGTTTGCTTTCTATCCCAACACCTTACTGCAATTTCATAGTTACTTTGAGGTCATATACTTTTCTGTTAAAAAAGATGATATTGGACTACCTAGAATTGGGGGGGGTGGTCAGATATTAGGAAATTCTGAAAAGTCTAGGACTTTTGAAAGGCAAAAGAAACTCATCAAACAACCTACTTTATGCCAATCTGTGCTTCGTTTTTTCTAGAAAGAATGAAAAGATGGAATTTGAATATTAAGTTATTGAGTGTCAGATATTTACCTTTAGGTGAAGAGAAAAAAGGAAGAGGGAAATGAGAGGCGGGGTATGAAAAATGGTGGAATGGACAGACATCATTACCCTATGTACATGTATGATTACACAAATGGTATGAATTCTACATCATGTACAACCATAGAAATGAAATGATGTACCCCATTTGTATACAATGAATCAAAATGGAGTCCATAAAAAAATTTAAAAATAAATTTTAAAAAATTATAAAATTTTCTATCTTAGCTATCATATTTTTGTAACATAAGTACATTAAATATATCAAGCATAGAGGATATATGTACATACACAAATATGTAGTGGAATTCAATGGATTTTCTACACTCATATGAACTAGTTTAAATACAACATATTATTTTTACATGCATTAACAATAAGGAAATATTAGATGATTTAAGAAACTATCATCTTTGTCAAACATAAATCTGGGTTCTAAGAATAGACATCTACTAATTATTTTTTGGTCATAAATTTGTGTGGATCTAAAAGCTTGGCTTGTCTTTCTCTTAGTTTGATTTTTAAAAATTTCTTTTAATTGTAGATGGACACAATGCTTTTATTTTATTTATTTGCTTTTATGTGATGCTGAGGTTCAAACTCAGTGCCTCGCACATGCTAGGCAAGTACTGTACCACTGAACTACAACCCCAGGTCCTCTTGGTTTGATTCTTAGTCTGTAATTCCTTTGTAATGAAACCTAGGACAATGTTTGCATTAAATTCTTACTTCAAAAAATCACTATCAGCTCTCTACATGGAAAATAGGTTGGCACAGGACACACACTTAGAAGAACAAAGCAAATCATAAAATTCAAGAATTAAGCCTCAAGTTCATTGTTTTTCTGATTCTCAAGGTCACTATTGCCTTGCATTTCTACTTATTAATGGGGCTTCCTTCACCAAAATTTCTCCACAATGTGTGTATCATACTTCTTGCTGGAGGAGGGGGATGTCAAGGAGGAAGGAGAGAGAAAAGGGAAGGGAATCTTAAACGCTCGAAACACTGATGGTTTACTTCCCACCTGCATCCCTAGGGCTCCGTGAAATGTTCCTCTAGTGCATCCTTCTTGTAATTGGGACTCCTTTTCTGGCAGAATTTTGGGTCCTTGTCTCAAGCATTCTCTACTTTTTCAAGGGATCAGGGAAGTTGGTGGACACCTTTAGACACACCAGAGATAATCTACTTGATCAGTGATGGTTGTGTCTTGCTGATGGTTGAGGTTGTGACAGTATTAAGACTTGCTTGTTCTATATTTAAAGTCAATTCAGTCACTTTTTTTGTAGGGAAAATAATTAATGCATGAGATTTTCTTCAATTTTAGATTTTTCTTCTATATGTTTTGCTTGTGCCTCTGCTGCCTGTTAAAACTTCTTTGCTGATTCTGCCAAATGACAGAATAAAATGACAGAAAAAAAAACCACAAAGTGAATAACACAGCAAACTTTTATTATAATATTAATGCAAGAAGTGAGTTTTTTTCCCTTAGTAGATACATCTGCTTGGCATATGACTTTGTACTGAACAAATTTAATGTATGACTTTCTCTACATGCAAAACTATTCTGCATTAATTACATTAGCTAAGTGCATTACTATGTCATGATTTCCTCTGAGGACCCATGACACTAAGAAGCCACCCAACCAAGCACATCTGAGAACCACTGATAAGTGAAAGGGAGTTTGGTTTGACTTCTCTCCCTTATGTACATACAGCTCAGTGCATGTCCTACACAGGGACATATAGACATAACCAGGAGCACATCATAGGGAGTTATAAGAGGGTGCCTCCTTCCCAGTCATATTTTTTAAAGTTCTATTTGTGCTTTACTTGTAAAACAAGGAGTCTGCAGATTGCCCTTAACCCCAAAGTTGACCATTTGGTTAGGTGATTACCTAAAGGAACTGCTGTCTGCTTAATAGATGTCCCTTAATTGTATCATCCTGTATTCTCATTAGACACTAAGTAGGAATAACAAAATCTCTCAGGACTTTTAGGCACAAAGTCCAGATGAGACCGACTTCTTGAAAATGTTTAATACATGAAGCCTTAGGGAAACAGTTTTCAAATTTTTACCTGCAAAACATTCCCTAGAGGAGCATCAAGCAATTGCAGTTAGGCTGTGTGACTCAAGCATGGGTCAGGAGTCTGCTCTTCTGAACAGTGCTCTGGGTCAGTCTTGTGGGTAATACTTTAGAGCAGCCCTGTGTAATACATGTATAATTTAAGTCATAAGTACGATTTGAAATTTTCAAGTAGCCACATTAATGAAGTTAAACAAAAAGGTGAAATTAATTTCAATAACATATTTCCTTTAACCCCATGTATCCAAAATATTATCATTCCATATTTAATCAACATAAAATTATTAACAAGACCTTTTATCTTCTTCTTTTAAAAATTTAATCTTCAAAATCTGGTATATATTTTCTAATTATAGCACACCCTTTCAATTTGATCTATCATCATCGTAAGAATTTAATAAACCATCTGGAACTAGTGACCACTGTATTGGGCTGCACAGTTTGAATTGCTTTCAAATATAGTAAATAAGCCTGCAATGTGGGAAGGATCAAATTCAATCACTTGACTCTTAAGTAAGAATACGCTTTTATTTTATACTATCACGTCCTTGACACCAAGCTAAGTTCAGGAAAATGTATCATTTTATAAAATCCATGCAACAAGAATATGTGACTTTACCTATTTGGTAGAGGGGAGGAGAAAACAATAACAAGAAAAACAACAGGCTGTCTTTAGTGGCTTGTGTGCCCAAATTCACAGAGTAAGAAGAAACAGAACCAGTTTGATAAGATGTCACAGCACACCTGCTAACCACCCTTGAGGGCTCTCTTCAACACCATGCTTGTTTCTTAGACAAGTAAATGAAATTCATGCTTCTTTCTATGTTAATGTCTTATACATGTTCAAGTGATTGCATGATGTGAGTGTATTAGAAAATACAATTTAGAAGTAACTAAATTATATTTACAAATTAATCTTTTATGCCATTGAACATCCTGGAATTGAAATAAGTACCATTGGAATGGGATGTTTGGGAGGACTGGATATAAAAACTGTGTATTATGCAAATGGGGAAGTGTTAATAACTTTTTCTTAGCAATTTCACTTTTCTTAAAGATGAGTGATTTTTTTTTTTCCTTTCTTTAGAAGCAATAGGAAGGGAACATTATAACCAATAATATAAAAAGTCATTTGCCAATGATTATTCATTTTCTTAAATATGTGAAGGACTTAATAAATCATCAAACTGTCCCAATATGCAATAAAACTAGGTGAACTACAGCTCATTAAGGGCAAGACTCTTAACATATAATCATTTGTTCGCAGAAGATTACTTGTAGAAAGCGATTGTACCCTTCTTTTCCCTTGCTTCCTGAACTCATGTACAAACATCTTCATTTATTTTAGTTTTAACTTGGTTGATTAAAAAAGGACTCCCTTTTTTTTAATATTGCTGAATATTTGAAGATCAATTGCACCTATTAAATTAAAATAGTTTACCCCTTGAGGATTTTCAAAGACCAAAGAAAATATTGTTTTAAATGGAAAACATTAGTCTCCTATTATTACTGTCTTGGACTGGATTGCAGTAGATCTTCAGATTAAAGCAATAAGTGCTTTGAAAATTTAAATCCAGTTGTACAATGTAGAATTGCACACAAAATCAAAGAAACATGTTATTTCTCTCAGTTATTATAAACAGAATCAACTTACTGGATCCTTATTTGCCTGTCATTAGAATGAATCTACATACAATCAGAATGTTCTAAACTTGATTATTTACCTTAATGAGAAGGGCATAGATAAATGACAAACAGTAATTTACATATATTATATTTGGCCTTTGTTGACTGCATTATTTTTAAATCTTTATAAACTGAGTGTATAGTGATTAGTCAGTAAACAATTTCTTATAAACGCACTTGTATAGAGAAAACCAGATTAGAGATAAAATGTTTTGTTGATGATTTATCACAAAGATCTGTGATAAATCACAGATAGTTTAGGGTAAACCGTTTTGAAAATCAGGAGCTCTCTTAAACTTAATATATAAAATCATCTACTGATGTATAAGATACACTTGGAGACTTAGAAATGTATCCTAGCGTGGAGGGTACTTTCATTACCAAGTCAGTGAATCAGTGTTTCACCAAGTACAGCTGTTACTCATGGGTATAGCTGTCTAGGCAGAAGTAGGAAATATAATCCCAGAGTGCTCTGTTAGCCTGGGATTTCAGGATCAGTTTTGTTTTTGATCTCAGTATTTCTCAAATCCCTTTTCATTAATGATGAAATAGGGTCTCAATATCCTAAGCTACCATTTGGAAAGAGAAAATGGAAGATTACCCTGCTCGTATCCTAGCTGTTTGGTATCTGAGCTTCTTCTTGCTTTACTACAAACACAATTTGATAAATGTACACATTTTAACCTTTACTACTGGAATGAAACTAAACTGAGAAACAAGCAAAAATGAGCACTGGTAGCTTAAAAAAACTGCTACCAAATGTAAGTAGGAAATTTCACAGAATTTGCTTACATCTAAATCCTTACATGTTACCTATTCTCCATCAATTCTTGATATACCAAATATATTTCTTTTTCCCCCACTACTAGCTTGACTAAAGAAGTCAATTAGGATCTAAAACATGAGGCATTAGTAAGACATATATTCAGTTATCAGTAGTAAATTATATCCAATTCTAAGGAAAATAAATGTATATATAAGAGAATCTTTATATAGGTCCATAAAGTTAAACATACTGCGTTGACATCTGAAGACACTGAGTAGTTAGCATTTATAATTAGTATTTATAATAGTTACACACCTTTGTGTTACTTTCATTTAAGAATTCAGATTTGTGCTGGGAGCAGTGTTGTACACCTGTGATCCCAGCAGCTTGGGAGGCTGACACAGGAGGATTGCAAGTTCAAGGCCAGCCTCAGCAACTTAGTGAGAAACAGCAATTTAGTGAGACTCTGTCTCAAAATAAAAAACAAAAACAAAATTTAAAAAAAAAGGAATTCCAATTGGTGTGGAAAATATTTTAGGAACTTACTACTCAAAATGTTTTTTTGTGTACTTAATGAGTATGTTACCCCATAGAGCTAATTTTGTGAACATCAATGAGCCATCCTTGAATCTAATTTTAAGTACTGATTAAAGAATATAGTATTATAAAGTGTTTATTGTTTTTAATCTACCCTAACATGTTTCTCAGTGCAACAGTGCCTAGCCAATTCTTGACTGCAGATTTCTCAAAGAAATAAAAGTAAATGTTACTGTTAAAATCTTTATATGACATTGAAAGAAATGAAGTGTGTAAATGAAATTTGTTAACTTTGAAATACTAGTCTTAGGAGTCACTAGATCTTCATTGTTATATGGAATAAACACTGAAGTCAAATTCTACATGAAACACATTTGGTCATTTGAATATTTGGTCTTTTATTTCATCTGTATTCTTGCATATGTGATCTGTCTGAGAAATGACATTTACAATAAAAAGCAGCTCACTCAAGGGAAAGGGGAAAACTTTGGAAAACTTATGGTGGATTCAGGTACACACTTATCTGTAAGAAGAAAAATAAAATAACACTTGCAAATTAGGGTGTCTTATTTCCTGCACATCATTCCTGAAAAATACAAGGAATGATAAACTTAATGTCAGAAAACCAAATAAACTTGAATGCCAAGTTGAATGCCAGATAAACTTGATGCCAGTCACCATGGCATCTGGTGACTTTATACACAATGTTCCCAGCATTTTGCCCTGGAATAGAGATATAAGTTATCCTCACAGATAATTTTCTTTTGCAATCTGGAATATATGGTTGGGGTTTTGTTGTTGTTGTTTGTTTGTTTGTTTGTTTGTTTGTTTGTTTTGCACTGAGATGAACCCAGGGATACAGGGATACTTTAACACAGAACTACATTCCTAGTCCTTTTTTTTTTTTGGTACTGGGGATTGAAATCAAGGGCACTCCATCCCTGAGCCACATACCCAACCCTATTTTGTATTTGTTTTACTTTTTTTAATTGTTTTTAATTTTACAGATTGCATTTTGATTCACTATACATAAATGGGGTACAACTTTTCATTCCTATGGTTGTACACAATATAGATTCACACCATCATGTAATCATAAATATACATAGGGTAATACTGTCTGTCTCATTCTACTATTTTTTGTCCCCCACTCCCACCCACCTCATTTTCATCTACAGCATCCAAAGTTCCTTTATTCCTCTCTTCCTCCTACCCACCCCCCCCCCGTTATGTATCATCATCCACTTTTCAGAGAAAACATTTGGCCTTTGGTATTTTGGGCTTGGCCTATTTCACTGAGCATGATATTTTCCAACTTCATCCATTTACCAACAAATGCCATAATTTTATTCTTCTTTATGGCTGAGTAATATTCCATTGCATATATATACCACAGTTTCTTTATCCATTCATCAGTTGAAGGGCATCTGGGTTGGTTCTGCAATCTAGTTATTGTGAATTGAGCTGCTATGAACATTGATGTGGCTTCATCACTGTAGTGTGCTTATTTTAAGTCCTTTGGGTATAAACCGAGGAGTGGGATAACTGGGTCAAAAGGTGGGTTCATTTCAAGTTTTCTGAGGAATTTCCACACTGTTTTCCAGAGTGGCTGCACCAATTTGCAACTCTACCAGCAATGTATGAGTGTGGCCTTTTTTTCCCATATCCAGGCCAACACTTATTATTGCTTGTGTTCTTGATAATAGCCTTTTTATTTTATTTAGAGACAGAGTCTCACTGAGTTGCTTAATACCTTACTGCTGCTGAGGCTGGCTTTGAACTTGTGATCCTCCTGCCTCAGCCTCCTGAGCCTCTGGGAAGCATGTGCCCTGCTTCCTAGTTGTTTCTTATTCTTTATTTTGAGACAATTTCTTACCAAATTCCTGACGGACTCACTAAGTTGTTGAAGTTGGTCTTGAACCATGATCCTCCTATCTCAGCCTCTCAAATTGCTGGGATTAAGGCGTGTGACACCATAGAAGGCTTGTTTTGTTTTGCTTTGTTTGTTTAGGCTCTGCTACCTTTAGTTAACATTTAGCACCCCCTGTACAAAGTTCTGCTTTTATTGCTTTAGTACTTTCATAGGCTTCACATTAGACTTCTTGTGGAGATAGTAGAATGGACAGATACTTTGTGGGTCAAAGGAATAAATATTTCTCTTGTTTTTACAATAGTATTTTTTCTAAATATTTCAACTCTTTAAATTTGAGGATCTATTGTAAGCTCTAGGATGATAAGGGAATAAATGCGTTAGCATGCATGTGTGCCCATGCACACAAATTTATTCACAAATTCTATGCAATTTTAAAATGCTTTCCTATGTTTTGTGATTAGAGCGCGACGTTTGCAGGTGGGTGTTGGGTTTGATGGTTGAGAGAGTTGAAAAAGGTACCAAAGGATTTGAGGCAATAATGACTTCAGATATTCAGCTTGATTAATTAGTTCTTCCTCCCCCACCTGTTGTTAGTTCTGTACTAGAAGGCAGTCTGCTCTGTTTAGGCAATGAGTCAGAAAAGGGGTGGGCCATTGATCTAACCTGCATATTTATAATTGGGAGAGAGTGGGAAGGCGTTAAATTGCCTTGAGACAGAAAAAGGAACCAAATGACGCCTGCTAAGAGACACTAGTGGGCTTAGAGAAGACGTCACAGGAAAGAGAGTTGGGGATTCTGTCCCATTGGGATCTTACCTTTTCCAAGTGGGGAAAAAAACGATTCTGACAAAAGTTCTCCTCCCCCCCAGGTTAAAATGCTACAATGTTATAAGTAAGATCTAGCAATACAGTTATATAAGAGATTGTTTATATATGACTTTGAAACATGAGAACAAAATTCAAGTTTCAGTTAACATTTATTTTTTTAAAATAAAAATTCACTTGCAAAGTGATTTGGTCTAACAAGACTGGTTATGTGATAAAGAGCAGTGATGTATTATTGAGAGTTTTTATTTTATGATAACTATGTTAACGTGTGGAAGTAAAACACAGGTTTTTAAACTGACTCATGGTACTGGTATATTTACAAGCATAATAATGTGGCACTTATAGAAGTACTATCTTATATAAAATAAGCAGAGGATAATATATAAATGTAGGCACATGTGTGAATATAGATCAGTAAAACAATGACCAATTTATATAAGAAAAAAAAAAGAAGAAAATCTCTTCCATATTTTAGAAATAGTTTTGATAGAAAATTACCAAAAGAAGGATTTTCTGGGATGTTAATATCTGATTCATTTGTATTACTGCTATTGCCATTTTACTCATATTCTCTTCAAATTGTAATGTTTTATTAATCAATGCAATTTTATTTGAATTGGAAGCAGATGCACAAAATGTATCATCCATCAAAAATATTTTAAGAAATGGGCCTACGGCTGTGAGAGAAATACATATGAAAACATTTACCCAAGCAAATATTCAGTTAAAAAATATTTGTTGGGTGAATTTGATATATAATACATTGCCACTGGTATAAATCTGCATTTAACATTTTTTTTTTGTAATGTCATATGAAGTTTTAAAATTAGCAGTGGGCTGTGAATATCTTAGCCATTAGGAATTCCCATAGTAATAATATGTGGCCACTAAAGTATTATTAGTTTCTTTTCCCTGAGCAGCTAGACTCAGCATGGTTGCACATTTAATGACACAATATCAAGGTATGGATTTGTTAAAGGAAAAGATAAAACGTATTTCTTGAGTGGGTAGGCTTTGTGTCATGTGTTGTCAGGTAAGAGTTAGCAATCTGCAGTCATTCACTTTAAACTATGATCTAATCGGAACTCAAGAGCTAAATAAGAACACGGGTGATTAGCTCTTAGTTAGTGGCAACCCCTAGGGAAAACTTTAGTGCTACAGGAAGTGATACTAATGATTCATCAAGTGGTAAACTTGCCTCTGAGACATTAGTGAACAGGCAACTTCACGGCACAGGGCAGGGTCTGTTGGATTTTCCAATCACATTTGAGCTTTGTTAGCTGAAATCCAAACTGTTTTAAAAAAGAGGACAGAGATGGCAACAAAAACAGTGAAGATTTGCTCATAAAAACCCAGACTCAAATGAAAATCATCCTTTCATTTGGGCTAGAAATCCTTAGAAGCTCTGCCAACAATCAGGAAAGCCTTAGTCTCCCAGAGGTGCAGAGTGAAAAAAGAGGTTCAGAATTTAAGCAAAACAGTAAAATCGGATTCTCCTAGTCGGGCAGACATGGTGTCTGCCTCATAGTTTAGAACACTGAGCTGGAAACTTGAGAGATTTAAACCTCTCAGAAAAATCTTATTATGCTTCTACTAAGATAAACTTGCACAGAAGAACACATGAAGTGCTGCCACATCTGAACCATTAAGGTGTTGGTGGAATTCCAATTTGTGTGACTCACCTCCTTCCTATCCTTCATTATTGTAGTTTTATCAGTTGAAAATGATACCCACTCTATTTAAAAAGATTGTTTAATGATCATTTCTTCGTCATTGCACCTTAACAATGCAGTATTTTGTATCAATGTGATATTCAAAAACTAGGAAGATTTTAACATTTATTTTTTACAGTTCTTTTTTTTTTGGATAAAATGATTTTTGTCCTTATAAATGTATGGTTGTCATTACAATAAATCTACTACCATGCATTAATCAACTGAGGAGCCTGTCAAGCTAGCAATGGTGTATTGTTTGAGCCCTTAATTTATTTTTAACAATTTATATATTTACCAAGTTTACTGGCTACTATAGTCAGTATATTTATATCTCCACCTTTCATTTCCTTACTGAGAATGTTAGAACTTTTAAAAATGGGTGGAGTTGTGTCAGAGGTGGAAGGCCAGGTGAATAGTCTCAGTTGTGAAACATTTGGTTTCTTTTCAGCTTCCTCAGGAAGCTCCATTCGCAAAGGAGGTAGGAACAGGAAGACCCCAGTCAGCCTGTATCTGAGATTAACTCCCTGCAAGTCCATCATTCTCAGGCAGGAAATTGGGCTCAATAAATATTGTAACTGAGTAAAGTTGGAAACAGGAGGTTTTCCTGTAAAAGTTCTTTAAAAGCTCTCTTTTGCTGTTTACATTGCCAGTGAATTTATATTACAAGATATTTGTGATGATATATAATTTATCTTACCCACGATTTGATTTTCAATTTCTGTTGTTTTGTTACTTCCCATTTGTCTTTAAAATCAACTAGAAGCCTCTCTCTTCTTAGAAGGAGGGACTTGCATTTAGAAACCCAAGTATAGATAAACAGGTAATGGTATTTATTGTGAAAACGAATTGAGACAAAGCATTATTTTTAATTTCTTAAATGGAGTATTGAAGGCAAAATCAAGTTTAGGAGGTAGCGATAGTTTCAGGTGTTTTAAAAAATATATATAGAATTTTTACTGTTGAATCAATCTAATATTGATTAGCAATGATGGTGTTTCCACTTCCATACATTATTTAAAATTATTGAATCTGGTGAGGAGCATGGATCAGGGTCAAATAAATGTTTTCATAGCAATTATTGGCAGACATATCCTTCCTGATAAAGTTCCCCAAAATAGAAGTGTAGTTTGCATCTACCCAAGTACAGACGAGTCATGAGTTTTTATACACATTTTGAGAAACCACTTGCAGAGTTGCAGGCTTGCAGGCACCAGGACTTCCTGCACACAGCTAGGGTAGAGCCACATCTGCCTCCGGACCCTGCTGACTTGGCTACAGCACAGCCCCCTTAGGCACTGCTGCCAGATCAGGTGTGGAGATACTGCAGAGCTGTCACTCCGCATGGTTTCCTGCAAGTCAGCTATCTCCTTCCCATCTGTGTTGATATTCTTTCATGGCTTTTTTTTGCTGCTTGTCTGGCATGCATATATTTGTCTGATAAGCCTCAATTTGGCTTGAAGACTTGCCTTCCCAAGTTTCAGCTCAAATGAAATTTCCTCATGCAAGTATCTTCCCTTTAATTGTGCTTGTTATGACATGTCTTGGCTTTGAGATGTTTTAAGAAACACTCCATCATGCATGTTAGCATCCATTTATATTTTATACTTACTCTTTTGGGGATTTTAATCCATTAAATCTGCTGTATTTGAAGTTTTGCTGGACTTAAAGGTTGAATAACAGAATATGAAATTACTAGGTATGTAATTGTGTTCCACTTCATTTTCATCTTACGTAATTCTCTTAAGCTAAGAAGTTACTGTTCATCCATTTCTACTTTTCTGCAGAATTTTATTTAGATAGCATTGTTAATATTCTGGTGAGCGATCCAGGAAAGTCAGGGATAGATTACATAGGTGATATTTTTAGTCCATAAACAGTTTTTCTGTTGCTAAAGCTTGATGATTTCTGCTTTGCACGATTAATTGGCATTTTCAGCTATATTCTTGATTATGCAGCTAAAATTTAGCCTGAAGTGTCCAATCCCGCAGGCTTTGTACTTACAAAACACCCATTGAATTTATTAAGAGTGAGGTACTTGTAATGGCCACTGGAGCAGACTCAGTGGGTATTCTGAGTTGAAAAATGAAAGGGCGGATGATTCAAGTACACCAAGCTCTGATTAGAGGACCATGAACAGCTTCCTCCACTTGCAGATTAACATCATTTCATGCTCTGTTTTCAAACAAGTAATATCTGTTCTAAAAGTAGATCCTGCAGATCCTGCTAATGCATCTAGTTCCAGTTGTCCTTGCTTGAAATAATCCATCAGGTTTTCCATTCCTGAAAGGAATAAGTCATCATCACTTTCATGTATCTTGGCAGATTTCCTTAGTTATGGGAATGTGGATTGAAATGGTTTATGACTTCCTGCTTCAAAACAATACGAAATAGCATGGGCGTCTTGGCCAGATTGCTTGATGTGTTTGTTATGGAAACTGTTTGGGGTGAAGTGAATGGAAAGAGAAATATGAAACTCAGGTGGGAATAGAATGTTCCATGATAGCTTATACATTTCTGTCTTTATAGAGTCATTTGCTCCAGTATTACTAATTGAGTTCCTGAAAATGTTAACTACTCTTCAATCTAAGAAGTTGCAGTATAATCAGTTATAATCTGTGTTTCAGAATAAAATGTACTTTCTTCCTTCAAAAACTGGAAAATTGAACAAAAAGGTCATTATACAATTATCATAAGATTATATTGGTTATAGCAAAAGTTATATAAGCAACCAAATTTTGAAGGGGAAAACTACTGTTTCATTTATCTTTTTTTTAAAGTATACATTACAAGATTTATTAGAAAAGAAACTATGCAAGACATAAGCTTACTTTGTTTAACTTTTTTTTCCATGACAAAACACCACAAGTGAGCAGGTGGTTTAGATCTGAGCTAAAGCACTTTAAAATGATAACATTAAATTAGTTCTTCTCAGGTCTGGGAATTTCATGTACCAAAACATGCAAGTTACCATTTCATTGACGAAATAAATTACCTGAGTATTCTAGGTAGGAATTTGTCATTACATGGAAATATTTCCCTACATTTCTCAGATATAATCTGTATTTGTTATTTTGAAAGATTCATAATTTTGCCCTAGCTACATAAAGCTGATCCTATTTGAGCAGTCCTAGATCTGAAAAATGACTACTGTTAAACTAGGATTATGGGGAAACTCAGGAGTTTTTCTTTATTGTCAACAGAACAAAACAAGATCATGCACATAAGCTCGTGCATTCTGGGACTTGATCCAAAAGTATTTAGCTATTTGGCTGTGCCCACCTTCATAAAACTCATAATTTCATTGTAGGATCTGGGCACCATGATGCAGAGGATCCTAAAGCTTGCTAAATAGTCAGGGAAGTCTTCGCACTTGACCTTAATAGGGTCAGTTCTATTTCTTTGGCACATAAAATTTCCATGTCTTCCTCAGGCTCTTTGCTGCTCACAGACAAGTGGAAAATCGAATACATGTGATTTTTTCACTTGCTTTCATTTTACAAGAAGACACAGATTAAAAATTTCAAGAAAATATTCTGTAGCTTTAGGTTTTTAAATATTTTCACATTTTTTCTTATTGATTATAGACATTAGGAATCACAAGTAAATAGGAAGCTATTTTATGTTTTAATTGTGTGTGCTTTTTGCTTTACAAGATGCTTTATGAATTTTTATTATAGAACTAACAAATGATAGAACAGAAAAGGAAATAGGTGGCCTTTTCTTATCAAAATTTATAGATACAGATTTTTATAACCAACTTGATAAAATGCTTTAATGCTAAAACCAAACTCTTTGGTTTCCAATGAAATAAAATAGCTCAAGTAATATTATGCCAGAGTTGGAGAATGGAATCCAATCTTCAGAAATTAATTTGGAAATTCAAGGTCATTCTTTCTCCCCATTGCTCACCTCTTGCATCTATTTCTTTCTTCTTGTTCTGAAAATGATCTTTCTTTAAATCTTTTTCTACAAGAAAGAGATAAACTATGGCCATAATTCCTGAATTTACGTGTTACCAACCATCTATGTGTAACTCTTTTTGGTAGTCTCCTGGGTAATAATTTTAAATACTAGGAAGAGTAACTCTGGTTCCACTTGAGTTCAAAGTTGTCTCTCATTCCCTCAGCCATGCCCAAGAGGGAAAAGTTAGGAGGCAGTAACGTACAGAATCAGGGACTATCCTCTGGCAAGGTTTAGATTTTCTAAAGAAGAAGGTGGGAACAGACTGTTGTATGGTGTTAACAGTGGTAGTGATAGATAAGCACTCCTGTGTGCCAGAAATCGTGTTGAGCGTTTTACTTGTGTCATCCTGGGTAAAAAACAGTTAGAAAAGTGCTATAAATGTTAAAAAATGTTTTATGTGCCTTATTTTATTAGCCCTAACAATTCCTTATCAAATAATTACTGTGATTTCATTTTATATTGAAGAAATTCTTGCTAAAAGTTGAATTATTGAGAGAGATAGAATTCAAAATCATGTCTTCGGGTTCCTTGTCCAGAGCTTTTCATGTTGAAATGCTGTCTCCTTTCTGAAGGGTATCAGTGATATAAAATAACGTGAAACAGGAGAGTTGATCAAACCAAATCCACCTGCAGACCTTTATTTAATATCTAATGGTATTATCAAGAAAATCTCAATCATGAGGCTTTGTTTTCTCTCTCCCTCTTTAGTTTCTTATCTTTGTGAATCCTTTCTGTTTACTCCCATATCATTTAAGCATGAACTCAGCTGCAAGTAATGGTTCATCACAGTTAAAAACAAAGGGTTTACTTTTTCCTGATAATTTTCAATGTCATCAGTTAGCAAGTTTTACTGTAGAATCCTGGTGTGCTGGTCCTTGTCCTACCCACCATCTATAGTATTTGGTTTTCCTGCTGATACTCCCTAGAGGGTTGCTATGTCCATTTCTGTCTCTGTTTTTATGTAGAGAAGAAAGAGGGACAAAAACGGAAGGGAACCTCCACCCCTCTTGGTCCCATTAACTTTCTCCATTTAGGGGGAGTCCTTTCTCAAGAAATGTTTCACATCTTGTTTTGCAGAACCATGTCACACAGTTTCCCCTTGGTGCAAGCTATATGGAAGCATAGTATTTTTCTTTTAGCTTTAATGGCACAAGAAGACAAGGGAGTGGGCCCTTGTACATGCTCTGCCTTGGCAGAACCAGAAGCAGAAAGTCAGGTCTTTGTAACAATTCATGCTAAATCCTTCCATGCTGGAGACCTGCTAATGCTTTCTCAGCATTTTCTTTGCTCAATTGAATGACTCCAATTTCTTTTAACTCTCTTAATAGGGTTGTTTTCCATCTTTTTTCCTGACCTCTAGAGTCCCTTTCATTGATTTCTTCTGAATCCTTGTCTGTACACATACCCAAGAGGGTGTATTCCTACTTATTCCTAAGGGGATACCTGAGAACCATCCTATTCTCTCTCTAGTCTACCTTTGCACTTTATAGATAAGACTGGAGAAAGCTGGAAAGGCAAAGTTACATAGCAAGTTAGTGAACCAAAACTACACTCTGTTTACTAAACTCTCAGGCCTGGCTTCACTACATATATGTGTGTGTGTGTGTGTGTGTGTGTGTGTGTGTGTGTGTGTATGTATATATATAAATTTAGGAGCTGTATAACACCACTGATATAAAAGTGTTTATTACAGAAAACAGTTCTTGAAATGTTATTTAAATTTTACAGAATGCTAATTGAAAATGACTAGTTATATATGATGCATTGTCTTTCATCAAAATCAGCACAACATTTTCGTGTACATGCTATGCGTTTGATACTGCAGAAACTAGGAATACAACAGTGAACAAGAAAGAGTATTTATGTACTAAATATATTAAATGTATGCATTGTTGTTCATATGGTAATCAAATATTTATTAAGGGCCAACTCTGTTTCAGGGACTGTCTTAAGATACTGGATATAAAGTTTATGACTGGAAAGTCAAGATTCTTGCTATTGCTGAGCAGTGAAGCCAAAATTTACCCCATGTGCTAAGGCTACACAATAAAGAACTCAGACAACTACCCTTTCCCTAGTGCTTAGTAACTAATGCAATGAAGGAAATACACACTTGATGTATTTCTTAGTTTGAGGACTGAAGTAATTCATATACTTGTTTTAAATTAATATATTCTTTTTGACTGGGAGTGTTAATTAGTTGGATTTGAAAATAGATCTAGATTTAAGTTGTAAATTTGTCGAAATGAATTAAAAAATCTTTGACTCCCTCTACCTTGATTGCTTTGTTTTATTGAATTTAACTTGAATGAAATCTTTTATTTGTCTGTGTCTATTTCTGTTTAGTAAGGAAGTTGAAATTGATCATGCCTTGACTTTGTGGGCCATCAGAGAACCATGACATTCCAGGGTATTGATTTTGTGGTGTTAAAGAGTGACAGATCTAGTGTTAAAGTGCCGAGAGAGAATTGGGTTTCGGATTGTACACCATAAGCATTCTTAGCTTTTGCTGAGACATGACTGTCTTCTTAAAGTAATGGAAGGAATTTTAAGTCTTAGGTAAATTCACTGCATAATCATGGAAAGATGAATTTTGACTAGAATTCTATAATCATGCATAAAGGAAAAAAAAAATTCCATATGTGATAAAACTGTATGCTATGTATCTAAATAAGTACCACTAGTAGTGCATGTTTGTGTGTATTTATGCAGAAAGTGCATTTTTTGTTAAGAATTGTAATATTTCAAGTCAATATGGTCGAATCTTTCCAAAGCACATTTATTAGCACATTTGGAAGCTGCTTGGTTTCTTTCTTTTTTTTTTTTTTTTTTTTTTTTTTTTTTTACACCATTCATTCCTATGGTTATTATTTTGGAGTTTGCTTCTGTTGTGCTTTCTTTCATCAGGTACTATAGGGTATGAGTTATGATGCCCACAGCCAAAAAGGCCATAGGTCTACAAATGTAACACTGGTTGATTTTTGTTACCCTCTGGGACAGAAAATGTTGACAAGTTATGTTGTAATAGTTGCTACAGACAGGAACTGAGGAAGAGTAACCATGGTCATCTTTCATTGTCCTATTTTTCCTTGGACTTGTTCTTTCAAATTTAATGACCTTTACTGAATGCATTGAAAATAACGTTTTGATTATATGATTATTGTGCAGAAAACTCTACTGAGCTAAGTCCAAGTGTATCTTTGAAAACTAATCATAGGTGCACCCGATTCATGGACTTGAACCAATCCATCATAGTCATCTTTTAATTTATTTCCACATGTTCTTCCAAGTTCCAATTCTTGCCTAAAACTCTAACCTGCAAAGAAGAATAGAATGTATTTTATAATGTATGTTTGTTCTGTTTTCTAACAACGTAAGTATTTTGCTTAAGCAGATTTGCTAGGAAGTGACAGCTTTGAAAAATTGGGCACAGGAGCTGCTGGAAGCATTTCAGTTCCAAGCAATCTAAATAGTACGGAAGGGGAAAATGAAATATCACCGTGTTTTAAAGATGACAGTTTTGTCAAAGATTCCCTTTCACTCTTTGGCTTAAAACAAATGGAATAAATCAAGTACATTTCAGTTCAAAATGTGCATGTACACTCACTGAGAAAGCACTCCTTTCTGGGAGTTTCTTCAGATTTTGGAAAACTATAATTTTCTTGGCTTAATTTTTGATTTTGTACATTGTGAGGTCATGGGATTTCATAAGACCATAGCTACACCATTGAGAGGAAAACCTACAGTCTTAATGCCATCCAAGTATATAATTATGTACACACATGGATTGTTCTTCAAAAATATAATTATTATTTTGATATGGGGTATGTGTGTATGCATGTGTGACACACAAAAGAGAGTGAGGAGAGAGAGAGAGAAAGAGAGAGAGAGAGAATGAACTAATTAAAAACCTAAGGATAGTTAGATGCTAAACAGTTTTATGGATATATTAAAAATATGCATGTTCTTTACCTAAAAGAAATTGTAAGGAGGTATATTTGAAAAGATACAAGTCTGACAAAACCGTCTTTTAAGAACACTTTTATCAGTGATTTGAGAAGCAGTAGAGTGTGGTCAAGTGAAGAATGAAGAGACTAGGGCCAGACTTCCTGAGCTTAAAATTCTAGCACTGCCATGTTTTTAGATCTGCAGTGTGGGCCAAGTTATTTTCTCAGTTCCTGAGTCCCTTCTTTGTGAAACGTGATTACTGATAGTATCTGCTTCCTAGTGACCTTGCCAGTTAGCCTGAGACCTCGGGAACTCTCAATAGACTGTTAGTTATTATCACTAATTGAAAACTCTTAACATGAGATGAGGCCAAGAACAGCAGCAGAAACTCTTTTAAAAGAAGTAATGAGAGGATGAGTTAAAAACGAAATCTCGGGAATTCTGTAATGTAGAGATTATTATTCTTTCAGGACAATGGTAAACAAGTGGTGATTGCTTTTTTTTTTTTTTTTTTCCTTTTAAACAAAAGCATTGCTGCTTGTCATTTATTACACAACATCCAGGAATTACAGGGAATCACTGGAAAGTATTTTTTCTTTCAGATCGCATATGCAGTCAGTTTTGCTTTTTTTGTTTGTTTTGTTTTGTTTGTTTTTACTGGGGATTTTACCTGAGGTTGCTTAATCACTGAACCACATTCCCAGCCCTTTTTAATGTTTTATTTTGAGAGAGGGTCTCACTAAGTCCTTAGGGCCTCATTAAATTGCTGAGGTTGGTCTCTAACTTGCAATCCTCCTACCTCAACCTCCAGAGTTGCTGGGATTACAGGCATGCGCCACCGTGCTGGACGGTTGATTTTGGATTCACAGATTATTCTCAATTGTTCCTGAGCTACTATGGGAAATAGCAGTATTATGTAAATGCTGTACATTTTAATTATAGTTTGTTTCCTCTCACCTTTAACAACAGAGGTTATGAAACTACTGATACTTTCTGAACTTTCATTTAATATGTTGTATTTATTAATTCTTTATTCACTTGTGTACTTTGCTTTTTATTAAAGAGGTACCTGGTAGTATAATTTTACCTGAATTATAACAATTTGTCCCATGAAAAAGATTGATTCACAATGTTACACATTTTTTAAAACGCTTATAACATGATTTATTTATGTATTTTACTTCATTTTAGAGCCTACCAGCTTTTCATATTTATAGGACTGTCATTTTTATGTACATTAGGATTCTTGGTATAGTTTGGCTCTGAGCCATATCATCTATCCTTTTAACTCTTTGGAAACATTGACTTATTTTCATTGCATTAGCACAGACTTAATTTTATTTCATGTCCAAGATGACACAAAGGTCACTTCATTAGGCACCTCACTTGCCTTTCTTCTCTGCCTTCTGGTGTCTTATACTATGTATCATTAAAAAAAAAAAAAAAAAAAAAAAGTTCTGCTTCCATTAACAAAAAAGGGAGCAGAGGAGAAAAAGCCAATTATTTGCTGCACATAAAATCCTTATGATAATTTGGTAGACTTTAATTAAACTAATACATCACACTGCACTTAGAAGACAAAGGAGTAAAAATGAGAAGCAAATAATCTTTTTTTTTTCTGTTGAGAAACACCATATTGCTTTGTGATTAAGCACTTTAAGCCTTGTGACCTATTTTGAAGGGTAAGATTTGCAGTCCTTTTCCTGCCATCAGCCTGTTAAGCATATTAAAATGTTCTATGGGATATTTATTGGAAATACCCCCCAAAATTTGAAATGAAGTTATCAGAAAACTAAGTTTAGTTTTTCTTAAGTTCTTATGGTTTACCCAAATGCTTCAAAAAGAGATTCTGAAAATTTTTCCTCCATAGAGAAATATTTTTATAGCACTGAATATTGTTTTGTTATTTAACATATTTGTGGTATTACTTGTATTGCAATTTTTCTTTTTGATGAGCCATCTGACATTAGTAATTCAAAGTCCACTATACATTAAGAGGATACCTATGTAATTTGCATACCTTCCCTGCATTTCACAGCCAGGGTGTATGGAATTAGAGATACTTAACCTTTATTTACAGAATCTCATTTCAAAATCTTAAACTATTCTGAGATGTAATTTCATAACATAAATGGAAATAAAGTATTGACTTGGAAGAGAGGATGTTTAGTTTTAATCCTAGGTCAGTAGTGTTTTATTGAACATGTCCTGTCACCTTTCTGGACATCAGAAGTTGTCACTGGTAAAATGTATAATGTAGTAGAGGAAGAATACAGATGGCCTTTATCTCTGAGATTGCATTTCTACATTAGTTATTAATGCAATGTCTCTCTGTGTACTAAAATCAATATTTAAATACATTCATATCAATTTTTAAATCAATGTCAGTATTTTTGAAAGTATTCATGAAAAAATTTCTAGATATTTCTGATAGCCACAAAGCATAGATTTTTGAAGTTGGTAAACCACAAATTGTATTAAAAGAGAATTATATTCAACTTACAAATTCATCTATTATCAACCAAAGGAACCACATAATCACTGTGCCAATTCTCACATTTTTTAGCATATCTTTATACACAGGAAGCTGGTTGGTAAGTTTTGCTTTTTTTTGTTCAGTCTCACATTTACATTTTCAAGTCTCAATTAATTCCTTGGACATTTACTTTATTTGTTTGTTAGCAGATCAAACTCTTGGTGGTTTTATTCATCACCTGGAAACACTTTCTGCTTTTTAGTCCCCTCTGTGGGTGTTCAAGGTTCCCCCAAGTAGCTCTCAATTTTTCAGGCACATGATTGCAATTTCAGTGGCATTTAAGGACAGCTGAGCTTGCTATTCACTTCATCTTCTCATTAACATCTAGTCCGTTTCTCTCAGATTGCTTATTGCTTTGGCACATGAATACTAACCAGTACTACTTTTGCTTTCAAAGGTGGCCAATGTTATAGTCTGAAGAGAATAATGATAATAGTTTACATTTCCATCATTATAAATTTTCATTATGAATTTTAAGAATAGAATGCATTAATGCTCAATTTTGGCCAATTTTAACAGGAACTAGAAAGCTGGGATCCATGCTACTATGTTTATTTATAATAGTGCATAGCAATATTTGGTTATTCTTCATCCCTCCTTAATTCAGAAAAAAGTGTTTCTTTGAAATAGGTATTTAAAATAAAAACTAGAATGAAATAAAATAGTGAACTGTGATATAAATGATTTAAGATCTAAGAACAGGGTACTATAGAGTCACAATCTACAAATATCTCATTACAATAGTTTTCTCATAGCAAACTTTTTTTTAAGTTACATTGTTCCATCTTTTGACAGGTAGCGACTTGATTTACCTATGTATTTGTAATTGAGGATGCTCAGAAGAGGGCTGTTTTGTTTGCTTTCCCAGTTTCCCTAGTTCCTATTATATGTGAATTCTAACTACAAAAGTAGTCTCAGGACAGTTGACAGGAAATCACCTGCTGAAGAGGGAGATGGACTCCTCTCACTGTCTTACCACTTCCCCTCTTCTCCAACTCACAATATGTCTCTTCTTGGAATGTTATTTCCCTTCCTTTCCATGGATCTCTGCCTTAGCCATCTTCTAAGACTCAACTCTAGGTTCATGAGTCAGGGAACACTCTTCCTCCTACTTTCACCTGTCTTCTCTCCCTATTTGGATCTCATGATTCTTCCATAGCTTTGCCTACTTGGTTTTCTTTTACGCTCTGAGTTTTGAATTCATTTATAGATATGTATTTGTATATTTCTTAAAAAATCAAATAAAATTTTTCTCAAGACAGACTCTATCTCTTGGGTTGCTCTGTATTTCCTTCCATGCCTTGGACATGATTGGACTCTATAACCTTTGGCATTCTTTCTAACACTGAATTCTATGATTCTAACAGGTAACCAATCAATAATATTGATTGCTTGGCTATACAACCGAAGACATTCTTTTGTTAGACCCCAAATCATTCATACTCTGAAGTCAGGTTAAAGAACCTGTGATGAGGAATTGGTATAATATTATTTATCCCCTTTCCTTTCCTGGGCAATTCAGTGGTTATTTACCAATGTAAAGAGTTTCTATTCCTTAAGAGTGTCATTGAAACCGTGTTAATGAATAGCCTCTGTGTGTGTGTGTGTGTGTGTGTGTGTGTGTGTGTGTGTGTATACATGTAAGTGGGTATACATTTCCCTTTCTTTGATTGAATAGAATTAGTCCTATTTATTCTCTTCCTTTTTTGGCAATTTAGATAATGTTCAACTATGTCTAAGTTATTTCTTATATTTATGTCAGTTTAAATAATGATGATAGAATTTGTGAATTTATAAGTTTAAATAATTTTGATTGAGTAAGAAAAATGCACAGGCTTCCAGAAGTGAGCTCAGTACATTCATTTATAATAGTTTAGGAAACTTGCTTAGGTTTGCTTATCATTTCCTAAACCATGTTAAAAATGGAGAAATTTAAAATTATAACCTAGCTGTCTATTTTTAAAAGATTTAAAGCCATATTTAAAAAAATAATTTATGAGCAAACATAGTGTAGTCTAAAAAATATTTGATTAGGAGCCAAAAGTCTTGGTTTGGGGCCCTGATTTTACCACTTATCTGCATGATGTTATGTAAGAAGATTAAGCTCTTTGAGCTTCAATTCCCTCAAATGTAAAATGAGCAAAATTATGATTCCCACTTCACAAGGACTTTGTGAGGTTAAATTAGACAGTTAAGTATGATCTTGAAATAAACACTGTAGGAAAGAAAGATTCCTTTCCCTCACCCATTATTAGGTTCATGGCTGAATCACTTATAATAAAATATGATAAGAAGATAAAAGCATACAAATTTATTCAATGTAAGTTTTTTGTGACACCAGAGCTTTTGTAAGGAATTAAACCCAAAGAAACTGGCAAATTTGTATACTTTTATGTGCAGGTTGGATTAAGGTCTGGATGGTGGTGGAGAAGTGTGATTGGCGTAGGAGACAGATCTAATAGTCATGCACCGCAGGAACCCAACAAGACCTGTTTGTTCAGATTCTTCTTTGTTCCTGTGTTTTCATAGATAAGGATGTTCTTTCCCTCCAGATATATACAACAGATTCCTCACATGACAGTCTTATGACCTGCTACAGGGAGAAGGGCTAGAGGAAGGTGAAGGTGAGAGTGGTCAACCTGTTTCCTCTGTTTTTTCAAAGACGGAGGTGCCACGTTGGGAGGCAGTGTATCCTGAGCCCCATCAACATCCATACAGGTGTTACAGTCATTAACAAGTCTTATAATTTATGGTTGTTAATATATTATTAATATTAATCAGAAGAAAGTAAAAGACCAATATACCATCCAGAATTGTCTATCTCATAGTCCTCCCTTTGCCTAACACCTGCATTTATCATATGTCATTTTCCATTTCAGATGATTTTCTAGTATTTAAAATGAAGTAACAGATAACTTTCAGTGATGAAAAGGAGCTCTGTACTGGTTCAGCGTCTATGTTACACATTTATACTCTAAAATAAATATTAACATCCTGTTTCCAGATAGTGGAAACTGACATTACCTTCGTTTTCTATGTTGTGAAATGAACTGTGCTTTTCATTAGTTAACTTTTACTTTTCCCTAGATTTGACATCAGTCGAGGAAAAATTAATGAATATTCATAGAATCCCTTTATATATTGCCAATTATATGCAGACACATTCAACATCTATTTCTGCCTAATTTACACCAATTGCATAGGTGAATGTCATTAAGCATTAAAACATACCTAACAAAGTAGAAAAAGAGATACGTGTCCCTTCAAATATATATATTACTTTGTTTATGGTTTTAAGTTTTTTAGAAGAGAGTAGGTCTATCTCAATGTATGAATGTAACAGATATTCTTATATTTAGATCTGAATACTATTGTCATGCTTTGTAAAACTGAACTTCCTTCTCCTGGCACTTCTTGCTACTTTCGTCAGGGAAGACTAGAAAATGGGAAGACATAACTTTTATAGTTTAATATTTTACTGATGATTTTTAAAAAAGTAAATTCCTGGCTTAATTCAGTCTCTGGGTTAGGAAATGGAACTGAGTGAGATATATAGATAGCTTGGGAGGTGTTCCAGGAACATTTCCTTGTGTGTGTGTGTGTGTGTGTGTGTGTGTGTGTGTGTGTGAGAATTGTATGTGTGTGTGTGAGAGAAAGAGAGAGAGACGTGTGTGTGTGTGTGTGTGTGTGTGTGTGAGAGAGAGAGAGAGAGAGAGAGAGAGAGAGAGAGAGACTTGTTGCCGTGGTGATAGAACAAATTGAGAAGGAAGGTTGAAAGCAGAAGACAAAGGCTGTGTCTATAACAACTTCAACTGAATTGGACCTGACTGAAAGATTGTTCAGGTCTGATTTACTGGAGCCTATCTCCTTAGCGGCAGTGATCTGAAAATTGCTTCCAGGGCCATTTTAATTAGCTGATTCAAATCAAAACAAACACATCCCAGTAACATCCATTTCTACCCTGACTCTCACAAACAACAGTTTTCAGAACTATGATTCCTAGATAGTTGTCTGTGAACTCTATAAGTGATTTGAAATATGCACTTTTGTTTCTGAACATTAATCTTTAATGGTGAGAAAAGGCTCCATTTTTCTCAGTGACAGGTGAAGAATATTAGTACACAGTTGCATTTTTTTTCAGTGCATCAAGGCCTAAAAGCCACAAAAAGAGAAGACTGCTCTTCAGAAGTTAAGATATGAAGTAGTTAACTTACAAAATGAGAGTTGTCTCTGAATAACATCTTAATAAGAGAATTTCATTATTCTCCATGGAAGAATGATGAATATGTTATTTAGATGTATTATATTCTTATAAATCTTAATTATAAGTCAGGCTTTGGAAATAAATAGGAAAAATTTTCAGAACTTTAATTTCTTATTTGTTAAAATTATTTTGCTTATTTGTTTATTTATTAAAAGTTTTGCAGGAAACTTTACATTGTCTATTTAAGGAAAGAAGAAAATAACTACTCTATAGAAAAGATAAAAAAGTGCTTAATGAACATTTCATTTTGTCAGACTAAATTTAAGAAAGAATTAACAAATAAGAGGAAAATAATATGCAGTGAAATAAAGAGCACTTTCTGCAGTTTGAAAGATTTGCAAGATTTCAAAATTTCAGAATCATATATGTGATACTATGATATAACAAGTCATGTTATTTACTTAATTAGCTGTTCCCAGGTATGCATCCATTCATAAATTCAGTTTTTATTACTGACTAAGCATGTGCTTCTACTGAGAAGGAAGCAGTAAACAGAGTGTACATGATGTGTGCCCTTAGGGAGCATCTTGTAGCCTTGCATAGGAATTACATGAATAACTGCTCAAGACAGTTAAGTGTTTGATAAGTGTTGTAGAAATATGTCACACATAGTAAGAGTACATAACAGGAAGTTCTCGTGTAGTCTGGGCATGCCTTATGTTTTGCAAATGAAACACAAAATCAGAAACTTTCCAATATTTAATTTCAGTAATGAGGGATTTTGAAATTAAAGGTACAAGGTATGCTTTATGTAAAATAATAGAACCTGTGTTCATCTTAAACCTTTAATTTAAATCATGTAGATTTGTGCTCTGCTTATGTAACTGGTTAGGTTGTCCTCACAAATTATGTTAACATTTAGGGTACTAGAGAAAGAAAAATTATTTCTTGGAATAGATAAAATTTAATTAAAATATGACATATTTTAAAGTGGCTTAAAATTACACAGCTAATATAGATAATCAGGTGTCAGAACATTTTTCAAAGTATTCTGTGCTCTTAACTATAATTAACTAATTTTAAAGTTAGGTGTTAACTTTATTTTAATATCATTTACCCTAAAAACTAGGTTGATCAAACATCCAGGGAAATAACCATCTACTTCTTTACTAAGTTTGACTTGTGTGCTGATCCATTATTGCCATAGAAGTTAGGCAGATTATTTCTCTTTTCTGATCCTAATTCTTAAAGATAAGTATTTTGGGTAGTGAACTGTGTAATGTGTAATCTCTGAAAATGATTTACCATCTTTATGGCAATATTCAAGCTTACTAAAGATTTTAGTAACCTAAATTTCACCATCAAATTGGAAAATGATGCTTTGTTGGGTTTTTGGCATTGAAAGTAGAAGTTCAAAGCATTATTTGACACTATTTAAAGTTTACTTTAGCATCAAACTATCTTGAAGAACATTTTATTTGTGCAAACTAGATAAAATACTGGAAAACATTGCCCTTTTACAGTCTGTTTTTAAAATTTTGGTACTGGGGATTGAACTCAGGGAAGCTTAACCACTGAACCAATTCCCATTCCTTTTATTTTTTATATTTTTATTTTTTGAGGGGAAGAGTAATTCTTCCTTGACCAGAGATTAATAGGCCATTTGTAGATAGCACGTAAATTGTCCAGATTTCTATGAAGAATGAGAATTATCTAAGGATTTCGTTCAGAGAGGAGAAAACTACTTTGACGGGTGTGAACATTCAAATCAAGCTCGTATCACTGAAATCTTAGGGGTGTGCAAATTGTAAAAACATTGACAATACAATTATCATTTTGTTCTTATTTGTGTTTATAATATAAACAAAACCCACACCCACACCTTCCTAATTTCCCCTCCCTCTGACATTTCATAGCCCTGAAAAGCTTGAACCCTGAAACACAATTAACTTACTATTCTTTATACATGCAAACATTTCTTTTCAGAGATAGCATCCTTGAGATTAGTCAGCTGTATTGATTTAGATGCCCCAGGGTTGTTAATTGTAGTGAGAACTGTTATGTCTCTGTGACTTCTGACAAAAGGTCATGGACATTGCAAATACATCTTAAAGAAGGAGAGGATACATACCATCAGTCAAGATATGAGTTCAAGCTTTGGAAGTAGGTTGGCAAAACCCTACTCACATCCCTGTAAAGCAGACATATATTTTTGTATTTTTTATAGGTGGATACAGTGCAGACCACGAACCCCCATGGCCACATTGAGGAATCGTGTAAAATGAATGTATGTGCTCGTAAGTGAAATATATGCCATGTTCCAACTCAATATGTTGGATCCTAATAGACCTGGACTTGTCTTGTATACAAAGAAATCAATTCCCAAAGGGCAGGATTACTAACTGATTAAAACGAAGCCCTGATTTTGAAGAAAACAAAAATGACTTTAAAATAAGATCTCTACAATAAAGGAATCAAACTATACTTGCCAACAAGTGAAAAAAAATCAAGTTCTCAGTAGGTATTAAAGGAGGGATGTGAGAGAGGTTTTGCAATCTTATTAATTACTGTGGAGAGACAGAATCAGGTATCACCATACTCAGGAGTATGAAAAGAAGAACAGGAAATTCTTTTGCTTCAGTTTGCACTTGAATGGACTCAAGCAAAGAGTGGAGATATGCACCCTGTTCCTGTTTATAGTTAATAATGTGGGGATTAGTATAGATGTAATTTTATTTGCCTTGCTTGAACTAATGGATGTATTATGTAGAAATCACCTGAACCTGTGCTAGATCAACAAAGAAAATGGAAATGTATACCTCAGGACTGAATTCCGAGAAAACTGGACTGTTCCATGCTCTTTAATGAGGCACTAAGAAGAAATACTACTGCCAATCAGGGAAAGTAAGAAAACTAGAGAACACAAGAGGAAATAAAATTTAGGCATTCTGACACTTGTTGAAACGTAATTTATTATGGTATAAAAGTAGAAGATAGGGCACAATATATCTCACAGACATTTTACGCAGCTTCTGATTGAATTTAGGATTAACCATGGAAGTGTTTAAGGAATGTATGGCCATTATATCAATAGGAAACTGGCCTTTTAAATTTGTGGTCCTATGCATTCATGTATGTAGAGGAGGGCCTTTTTTATTTTATTAAGGATGAATTGCATGCAGGAAGTACCTCTTTGCATTACAGTTACTTGCTCAATTGAAGATACTGTATAAACATAAAGTCAGATTTTTGTATGGGTGGGAGCATATGTGGATGCATTTTTGTGTGTGTGTATAAGTGGAAGGATGTAAAATTTAATGATTAGCATTTGCACTTTGGTTTGTTGCCTAGAATGTAAAGAGGTGGAGTAAACTGTCTTAAGCCATTTCATCTCTGTTCTTACTAGAGATTATTATTCACAAAGGAAGGAATTCTAAAATAGAATGACAACTGCAAAAGTTCTCCAATTAAATATAATATTTAATGCAATTGAGCCTTTTAAATTAAGATGGTACCAATGTCTGAAAGTAATGAGAGTCGGCTCATGTGAAATCAGTCTGCAGATAGTTGAAAAGTCATATTATAACCCTTAAGCCTGCTTCACTCCGTGACAGAATGTGAATGAATAGTAGATATTGTTGTAGAAGATAGCAGGGAAAATTTATATTCTAACTAGAACTTTTTGATCCTACCAATAAGTTACATATGGTTCCCCCAAATATTCTTCAACATTAATTATATAACAAAAAAAATGATATGTTAAAAGATGAGTTAGTGAATATTTACAGCAGACTGACATATTTTTTGTAGTCACCATGTGCCATAATAATTTTGAAACTATTGTTCTCTGGTATTTTGTATTCATTTGTCTTTATCTTGCTGATTAACTTTATAGTTGAAATTTTTACCTCTTCTTTCTATGTGACAATCAACTGCAGTTGGTATCCTATCTATAAAATTACAGGGATTTTTGTCTTTATTTAAGCTCTTATAATAAATTGTAAATCTACAAACTGTATAATTATATTGTACTGAATATTTTTCTGTGACCAAAACAATAAAAGAAAACTACTTTATAAGATGCTTGTATTTTCTATTTTAATAGTCTCTTAAAACATAATGGGACATAAAATATGTTCACATTGCTGGTCTTTAAAATACATTCTCTGTATCTTTACAATTGGAGAACAAAAAGCTTAGACACTAAAGATAAACATAAAATGTTTGACAGAGATATTTGTGAAGAGTATAAGAATAATGCCTGAATGAATTACAAGTCTTGATGTCAAATTTTGCTCTGCCACAAAACAGCAAGGCCTGAGGGATCAATTTTTGGAGTTCTCAGGTACTCAGGACTCAAATGAGCTTTTGAATTACACTATCAATTTTCAGATAATTTTAATTCTTAAGTTTTAAAGTTTTATTAATTTAGAAATATTATAAACTGATAATACTGATAACATTGATCATTGCTATTAAGAGAACCATATACTGTTTTTCACTTAAATTGACCCCAAACAAAATACAAGACTCAAAACCAAGGGAAAATATGAATTCAGTTGTTGCTACTATGCTTATAGTTTAACCTAATAGAAATATAGACAACAGTATAAATAATCATGTTCTGAGATCAATAGGTTCCCCTGAGTTAATTGAAGCAAGCAGCACACAAGTACAAAATCACTCAGTTTGTAAAAGAGAAAACCTTTTGTTGTGAATTGAGTTGAACGCACTCCCTGACAGAATATTAAAGTAAGAGAACCAGTTTTTCTTGCTCTTTACCCCCCAAGGATTGATCAGTACATGAAGGTCTCTGTGACTTCAAAGACATTTCTGGACTTGGATCAGCCTGGTTGAGTTCAGAGGAGAAGCAAACACTAGCCCCTGATGTTTATTGCTGTAGGCTCTTTCATCTAATGGTAATTCTCTGCTTAGAAGAAGCAACAGGCAGAGGAGTCTTGCAACTGTTATAATTTCACGATTAATGTTTATCACAAAGTGCCTCACACAGAAAATAGTTTATTTTATTTTCCTGCTAGTATTCCAGCCATGGAAGGTAAGAGAAACAGGAAACAAAGTGAAAGTAAAGATATTATATAGAAACTAGATATATAGACATATGTATATACATATACAACATATAATCACATTTTTATATTTATATATTAATATAGAGATTTATATTTTTTCATTGTAGCACACTGGCTTGCAAAATAGTGTTACTTTTGTAAATGACAAGGTGGAATGGATAATCATCAGGAATTCTTATTTAGAGAATTGATCACATTGATCATTTTTTCATTTAAGCAAATCTCTGGCCATTTATGGAATTCCATAATGTAAAAGAGTGTGGTGTTTGGAATCCAGGCTGCTTGGGTTTGAAATGTAATTCATTAACTTATAAGTGAATGGCTTTTGGAGAAATTTTATTTCCCTCTTTACATGTCTTCCTATGTGATAAAAAGTTGATAACTGTCTACCTCATAAATTAATGGTGACCATTAAATTAGATTAATCTAGGCAATGTGTGCATGGCATAACATGAACTCAATAAATGTTGACAATCATTACTTTTCTAATTGTTTTTATAATCAACATAGTAACAGAGAATAGTAGTTGCTGGAAGATGTTCATGGGCCAAAATAGACCCAATGCCACTGTCAAAAAGTAAAATAAAAACATCCAAGAAAAGGCAACACCATGTTTCCAGTATTCTTCATATGTCATGGTGTAAAACTCAGCAAAATTGAGCAGATTACAGGTTCTCTAGGGAAATTCATCAGTTTCTGGTCAACTATAATTCAAATCTTAAAGCTATATGAGCTATCATTTTTTTCAGGTACAGACAAGTGAGAGGAAACTGTGAAGGTTGAAATCAAACTGTTCACAAGTCAATAATGAAAGTTTTCAAAATGTCAAAGAACAATTTTTGAAGACGATTTTATTCAGTCAGAAGGAAATACATTTTCCTCTGATGAATAGTAGCTTAAAATAGTGAAAACTAAGGTTATAATTATTATATAATCATGAAAATTAAGGATAATGCAGATTATAGTCTTCAGTGGACAAATATGCAGTTGTTATTCTTGAACATAAGTGCCTATTATGTATGAGGAGGACTTTATTTTCAAAGTCATTAAATAGCAAATGTATAGTATTTATTAAATGATATGATTGAAACATGTAAAGTATAAATCAAATAAATGCTTGCTGAATTGAATTGGATGATACTTATTGTCTGAAAAGTTAGTGGATTTCACTTGAAACATGGCAGTAGGTTAACTTGTTTTGGAAGGGAAAAAAAAAACAAACAACCATCACCCTCAGTTTTGCCTATTTGAAACTACTTTTTGAATAAAGTATATTGATCAAGAACTGTGACCTAGGAAAATACAGGCCTCAGAAGTGACTCTGTGACCTTGGAAAGCACAGAACCTCACTTGTGTGAAAACATGAGATAGTTTATATCACAGTTTAGCAACTGTCCATATAAAGTCAACCTCAGATTTTTATTAGGCTGTAAGTTTCAATAATCTTTACTTTTTTAATGAAAGAGTTGGCTACTCTATTTTTATGGATGGTACCTTACCATCCTAACCTATCTTATGCTGCTTTTTGTGGATTACTAATGAGGAGTTAAAATTAATATGATTAAAAATTAATATCTTCCTAGCCTATATCCTTAGATGTTAGGGTGAAAAAAATTAACATTTCCTATTTTAAGAGATTGGAGCTCGGAGATCAGGGCAGCTCAGCCTGTTTTCTAATTGCTACTGCCCAATTGTGTCAGTGAAAATTCTATCTCAGTGGGAGCTGAGTGGGATCCAGGTCTCTAATCTTTCTTCCTCCTGTGTGTCTAGCTGTTAAAGGAGGGTCGGAGAATTTTTTTTTTTTTCCTCCCATATGTGTCAGGCTCATGAAAGAAGCAGACCTTTGGTATGTGCATTCCAGAAAGATCAGAAACTGACTACCTCCTGATAATACATTTCAAGTGGATACAGTCAGACTACATTAACTTTCTGTTGGTTGACTTTATAAAAACCTTGCCTATTTATTCAATAAAAATTTCCGTTGGTTTTTGAACCCAAAGTATAAACTTAGTTGGTTAAGTCATGTAATTTTAAAAATTGTGTTAAGGAAGACCCTAACAATATTTAGGAAACTATCATATTTATCACATAAATAAAAATCTTACGATGGATAGTCACATAAATGCCATGCTATTTAAATAGAAGAGTTTATGAAAATGTTTATGAGTCTGATTTCCAATTAGTCCTACCTTTTGAGAGGTTGTATTCAAACGAATACCAAGGAGTCTACAAAAAAAAGGATCCTTTTATCTTTCAGTAGCCCATTTTTACAACTAAAAAGAAATGTAGTTTGTCTTGCACTAAGGCTCTGTAATCATGTGCTCTTGTCATCTGAGATTAACATTTGGATTAAAGAGCATGATTAGAGGACTCTAAATTAGTGGTTACCAAGTAGAAATGACACAAAAGTTAAAACAAAGTATTACAGCAATCTATTTCATGCAATATATTTCTTACACCAGTTAATTAGCACTTTAATTAGCATGATGTTTCATGTTGTGACCTAAGCTGTGGTACTCCCAATAGGTTTAATGAAGACAATGAAAAAATAAAAGATTCACAATTGTTGAAGGCTGCATCATACACCAACGGAATTAAAAATAATGTTTTATTTTAGAACAAAAGAATCTACATATGATTTTTTCCTGATTCCAGAAAAAATTTTTAAGAGCCATTTTAATATGAAATACTTCTATAAATTAAAACCTTACCAAATAATTATGTGTGCAAAAGAGTGAAATGAACTGCATTTATAAATTCCAAGTGGCCATACATCAATGCCTAAAGAATTCACTTAGATTAAAAAAAAAAAAAAAAAAAAAAACTTTTTTACCATTTGGGGAGCAAACATAAAAGATATGTATAAGGGTAATCATATTTTTGAATATATAATGTGATTCATAGGATTCTATTAAGAACCATTGAAATTTCTTACAAAGGACCACATTCTGGAGAGTCACAATGGAACTCTGCCTTTGGACAGGCCTGAGGAAGAAAAGTATGTCTTAGAAATAATTTATCATGTGCATGACATAAAAGCGTTCTCTCATCCCCTCTTGCGGGCCCAGCAAGAACATATTCAGATTGTACATGTTTATCTTTATTACGTGGGATGGAAGTTTCTTTGCAGTAGCATAAAGAATGGCCATGGCAGTTATGAACATTGAACAATAAAACACAGCGTATCTTCTGGAGGTTTCTTTTCTCCCTATTCCACACCACTCACAATTGAATACATGCGAAGAAGTAAAATACTTAAAGAATCTGACTAAGATCTTGATATTCAGTCAAGCTTGCTTGCTTAACCACTAGAAGCTCTTGGCTTCTTGTTTTATGACTGTATAATGAGGTATCAGATCCCTTTAAGTCTGGATACTGCAGTAGCTTCACAAACCACTCCTTTCCCTCTCAAAAACTGTTCCAAGCTTCTCTTGGTAGTTAATGTCTAGATTCCACTTGGTTATCATGCATTTATAGATAATTAATCATGTACCTATGGAAGTATAAATTCATCATTATGTAAAACTTTATAAGGAGAAAGTCATTAAAATTTTTTTATTCTTCTCGAACTTTTCTTTGTTTAACACAACCAAATGGTTTGTTTTTTGTTTTGTAGGGATTTCAGACAAATGAGATAGAAAGTATGTAAATATTATAAATTTTTAATCCATGGCATATATTCACTTGAAAATTCTATTTTCTGGAATAAGGATTAACTTGAATTGATGATAAAACACTCGTTCAGTAAACATTTGTGCTGAGAGAACAGGGAGGTTTGACACCCACACTTCCTTTTAGTTTGGTGGTTTTGTATATTCAGACAAGCAAAAACTTGCAATTTTATTTTTCATCTGATGTTACCTGACAACAATCTGATCAGAGAGTGATTTTTAAAAATTTAAATGTTTACTGAAAGTCTGAATTACTCTATTTTGTTCTCTCTTGAATGTCTTATGAAAATATATAACTTTAAGGTAGGCTCACACACATAAAGTATACCTTTAAGCTACATATATCTCGATAATTAAAGTATGAAGTGTTTAGATCACAGATTATGGACCAGTCAGTTAGCTGGGCTAGTTATTTAATCAATCCTGTGTTCAGATGAAGATCATAGCCACACTCGCATCACATTATTAGGAAACGTGAGTCAGTGAATATGCTATATGTAGGTAAATATATAATACAGCATTGTCTGGCATAAAGTGAGCAACTACAAGTATAAACTGTTATTAAGGAAAGGCTCAGAAATGTGACACAGGACACATACCTATTCTATTTGAGCTAAGGTTTCAGAAGTGATCTGAATGCAATACAGAACCTTGCCTGTCATAAGATAGGTGCCTGTGAGTGCTACCTGATATTAAAAACAATCACCTATGTTTTCCAATGATCCTGAACTAGTCATGGGCTAGGTTGGGATTGGAAGTTCAGCTGTGTTTGTTTTACAACATTAATTTCCTTTGTGTTTTCAGGAATCGAAGTTTGATTTTAAAATCATTTGTTGGCACAGACTTTAACACCTTAATGAATGAGCTTGCTATTCTGCATGGCTTTGAAACTGTATGTTTTGGAATTGTTCAGAACATATGAATGTGCTTATCAAACATGGTAATATTTGTAAATGAGAATATACCAAAAAGTACCAATTACCAATGCATATTTCAATTGTTTTCATAGGGACACCAAGATCTCCTTGAATTTAGAAACTGTTCACTAAAATAAACTTCAAAAAAACCCCCTTATTTATTTATGTATTTATTTTCTAATAGATTTCAGGAAAGGAATTGGGTAAGCTCATATTCTCACCTGCACTCTTTTTTGTTGTTTTTATTTGGGATTTTAATTAATCAAAGCTGTCAGATTGTCAAGTACTTTTAACACAATGACATTTTCTGTGTGTTTCTTCTTGCATCGTTTTTGACATCATTTTATTTTCTTTAACTATGATGTTTAGAAATGTTTTATTTCAGTTTTCATGAACTGTTTTGTTGCAATTTTTCCTAAATAGCTTGCTTTTCTCAAAGGTGTACATCAGTTGGAGCTTCAAGTTGAGTACTTGTATGTAGATGGCCATGTGGTTGAATGGTCTCCCTCAGTAGTCGCTATTACTTCTTGTTTAGTCTGAATTTGAATTGATATGTCCCCATAATTGTTATTCAGGATCATTCCATTTACTGTGCCATCTAGTGATATTATTTCATGAGAGGACATGTTTAAAAAAATTAAAATCTGTCTACATACTACTGCGGTAACTGATCCAGATTATGAAATAAAACAGATCTCAGTTATGCATGAGGGCATTGTTGAACTGATATTAAAGCTTGTGGACAAATTATCTAGAGTCAGATATATCTCTAGATAAGAGTTCAGATATTACTGGAAGGCTAGCCTATTTTATTCATTGTAAATGCATAAGAACTTGCTTCAGAAATATTACTTACTTATTGCTAACAAATTAAATTTCTTTCTTTAGAATGCCATTCCTCCTGTTCTAATCTCCTGCTTCCATCTGTCCATTCTAGTCTTCATTTCCATGAAGTCAGTGCTAAAAGTTGTGTCTGGTAGCTTTCCAGGGCCTTACTGACTTCCTACTTTCTTGCCAGCTCATTCTAACCCATACTCTTGTGTCCTGCAATTTGTCTTTCCAATTTTACATGAGTAAATCTTACCTTTAATGATTCTTTTCTTAAGCTTTTTTCAATTATCAAGTTGTTCGTGCTCAGTTTTAAGATACTTTATCTGTGTGATTTTATGGTACCGAGTTTCCTATTTTTAATGATGGTATATTTTGTGCATGTAAGTGTATACATGTGTGATTTCATTAATATATCTCTTCACTGGGAAGGTCCAAGTGTGATTTATTTTTATCTATTCCTCTTCTTCAGTTCTTAGCAGAGTTCTTCACTTATAGTAGATGCTCAGTGAAGGATGGTTGAATACATTTGATACTATAAATAGGAAATTCACCTGTTTTCTAGGACATTTAATAAAATGTGTAAGTATCAGTCTCTCTGTAAAAATTTATCGAGTTGCTGCATTATATTACATGTCATGTATAGTGCATTCCTCAAAAATATTAATAACTCACATAAGGTGATATGTACTTGTTTATATACATATATAACATAAATCATAAGAATTCTGTCAATGCGCACATTCTTCTTTGTTACTCAGGATCTACAAAATTGTAGGAATTCAATTTTGGCAAGATGAATGTACATTGTCCAAGCGTGATAAATACACAAGGACTAGAGTCAGGGATCTAGGAGAGGACAAGTGGGTGTCAAGGCAGGATTTTATACAAGGAGACTGAAAAATAGATAAAAATGTATAAGACATTATATTCCATTTTAAGGAGATTCAGCTTGATTTTGAAGAACTGGAAATCAGACAACAGAGGTCTTCAAAGACTTGGGAGTGGAGACCCTGATTTGTTAAGGGAATAATTTTTGTGGCAGTGCAGAGAAAGTGACATGGAGGGAGGAAGCAAGCAATCCTAAAGGCTTGTGTGTTGGGTGCTTAGCTGAGACATATTTTTTTTAGACTCCTCTTGGCATTAGTTGCTACTTTTTATGGAGGGTAAGAAGTAGTAGAAAAGAACATTTGGCATTTATAGGCACCAGTGCCTACTTTCTTAATAGAGGAAAAAGTATGATTAATAATAATAATAATTTTAACAAACCACATACACCCATAGCCATGGAACTATTCTTTGAAAAGAGTTTAGTTTATACTTAAAATCGTTTATATGTAATAATATTGCAAACCTGCATGATGTTTGGTATAACTATGAAACATGCTTTTAATATAAAAATTCCTGTGCTTTAACTCAAAAGAGACTTTCCTTGAGCTCAAGCTAATATCTGGATGAAGCTAAGCCCATGAGGCCATCTTGAGGTCAATGGCTCAGCATCTTCACCCAGTAGGTCCACATACCCTCTCTACCTCTGCCACTGTCTGAACTAACTATTCAGGGTATGAACTCATTTTTATTTCAGTATATCTCCAAATGCAGTTTTCATTGATTTTATTTTGTGGCACATCACTAAATTCTTTTCAATATTTTTTTGTTTGGTTTTTGTCTTTCATGGCTAAAAACAACACACTCTGAATTTATGCTGTGAATAGTACAAATATGATATTCACCATTCAGTGATTTAGAGGAATTACTATTTTCTTTTGAAAAAGATAAAACACTTCATGAGATCTCATTTTCAGTAAGACAGGTCTGGCACTTCTGTGACAGTGAAATTTTAAGGATCATCAATTATTGAAGGCAGAGTCTGTAGAGTTGTTTGTTTCCTCTCCTATTTTTTTCACCTTTAATTCCAATTAAAAGATATTCTACCAGAATAGATGTTTTCTGCTCGGAATTTTTCAGTCTGATCTTTGACTTGAAACCAAAGAAATGCAGCTTCCATCTGTTAGAGCTGAAAGAGCCCATAACATGCTTGGGACTCTCTGGTGTTTCAAGAATATAGAACCCCTGGCCTATGAATAATTATTCATGTTTGGTCTTTTATTTTAGAAATTTCCAAGAAAGATATCCATAGAGTTATTTTGTATTGCAGAAACCATTCTTAATATTTCACATAATGCAGAGATTTCACGTATCATACCCATGCAATGTATTTAACTGATGGTTCTGTTTGTAAATATCCATATTCGTAATACTCAGTTTCCAAAATGCCTGTGTTATGTTTATCATAAAATTCACACAAAGTCCCACATAAATCATATTCAACATACATTATCATATAATTATTATTATTATTATTTTGGGGGGGGTACCAGGTATTGAACCCGGAGGCACTTAACCACTGAACCACATCCCCAGCCCTTTCATATATTGTATTTAGAGACAGGGTCTCCCTGAGTTAATTAGGGTCTCACTAAGATGCTGAGGCTGGTTTTGAACTCAGGATCCTCCCATTGAATCCCCCTGAGCCGCTGGGATTACAGGTGTGCACCACCACACCTGCCAACATACGTTATCACATGATTTTGATGATTCTATATTTATTTGGAATTTTGATTGTTTTTGATAGATTTCAGTAGGAATACCATCATACCTTTAATATTGATGTTAACCATGATTTGAAAATGCAAGCTTTATTTTTCTTACTGAAAGTGTTAAAATTTTTCTTTTTCAAAATTGACTTAACTATAAAAATTTTCTTAGGAATAATATTATGAAAACATTTAATCTTTGATTAAAATATTGTTGGAATATTTTGCCATTGGGTAAAATTTAGGATTTTCTCAATACTCAATGTGGTAATAGTTAATATAACATATCATTATCACATGTATAGTATATTAGGAATATGAACATCAGTGTTTCTAGTCATGAGCTGACTTGGTCTTAGAATTAGCTAAAGGAGTGTAAATGTGCTGGTTTATTCTGGATATATATGCATATATATAAATATATATACATATAAATACACACATATATATATCTGCAAATATATGTGAGTGACTAGATATGAACTTGAAAAAGTAAGTGAACTCAGGTCAGCACAGGCTTTAAATTTTACTCCTAGGAGTTTAAATTTATCCTATCAAAATTTGGAAATCACTGAAAGTTTTTAAGTAAGTGATAATACCTAACATGCTTAGAAAGATAGCTTTATCCTTAGAGTGGAAGGCAGGGTAGAGTAAAATCAGTGCAGAAAGTGGTACCTTTTAGGGGACTCCTAGAGCCTGCAGTCTGGTCCTGTGATTTTGATGCACACTGAACTTGGGCACAGACCAGGAGGCATATGGACTGATGGATGTAAAATATTTTGTAGATGATCAGATGTTGGGGAAGAGAGGAGAAGGAAAGTAGGAGTTTGTAAGAAGTTTGCTTCAGATTTTAGGTTTGGACATTTTAATAAGTTTGGAATGTGAAATTTAGGAGATAAAAATTAGAAGGAGAGAACCAGTTCATCTACATTTCATGATAGATGACTGCATGTATGTGTGTGAGATCCTCAGATAGGCAGATGGAGAAAGAGAGAGAGTAGAGCAGAGGACTAATCTCAATGAACCATAGAAGGAAAACAAAAGAAAAAGAAAATTTAGAATCACAAGAGAAAATCAAGTTACACAGAGGAAAGAAGGAAATTGTTTGAGCTAAGAATAGACAAACTAATAATAACAATATCAAAAGCAATAGCAGCAGCATAATTCAGTAGTACTATGAGGCGCTAAGTTTGAGGTGAATATATTATCCAAATTATCTCATTTAATCACAATAATATGTGTTTTAAAACAATATAAACCAATTCATAACTTAAAATTTTAAAACTAAAAAAAAAATTCTTGAACCATGAAACAGAATTCACAAGTTGAAAGATGAAGGAACATACTCAGGAAAGTCAAAGATCTACTCTTGCTCTAGAGGGTAGAAGTAAATTCAGAGGTTAGTAGGAACTTGCAAACTATCTCTTTCAAACACTACTGCTGGAATGACCTAAATCTAATTATGTCAATTTATTTAATCACCATGATCATTAGAGAGGGAATGCTGAAATGTCCTACTGGCAGACTTTTGGTTAGAGAAGGATAACACTCTTTGAATAGCAGCCCTACCAGACTACTTTGTGGGTGAATCATGTTTTGCTTAATGGAAACCATGATGTCCTTACCAAAGAAGGTAGATCACAGGACAGTAATATAAATGTTGGTAGATCACAGGACAGTAATATAAATGTAACCCATGCATCTGCAACTTAAGTATGAGGGAGCCAGATCCTAGATAAGTTGAATAACTTGACTAGATTCCATTAATTTAGTAAGTGAGCAAATCCACACTAAAGTCAAACCTCTGCATTCAGACTACCTTATATGGTATTTCTCATAGTTTCATAAGCATAGTAATCAGATAAGAAAATAATATCAAGTTTTATGGAAAAGTTTGATGGTGGATGAGATAAGAAAAGTTTCTTTTTTTTTCTTTTTCTTTGACAAAATAGGGAAATCCAGGTATGTTTGTGTGTTAAAAGAAAGTTAGAGATTGAACATGGAAGAGGAAGCACTTAAATGAAACACCATCTTAGTAGATGTAGAAAGAAGTGACACCAAAATGTTGGATGGACAAAAGAATAAGTGTTCTTCTGAGATACAAAATGTGGTGCAGATAGAGATGAGCTTGGGGATTGGGGAGGGAGGAGGAGGGCTCATGCCTGATGGCTTCAGAGTTCTCAGGAGTGGGAGGTGAAATCACATGTTGAGGTGGAAGGCAGTGAGGATGAGGGTGGGGACCTGAGGAGGGTGTGGTGGGAGCAGCTGCTGTGTGGAATGGGAAGCCCAGCCAAATAGCAATGAGTAATAGGGCTGCTGAGCAGCTCTGAGGGTTCAGCTGACATGGGAAATCATAAATTTGTAGCAGAGTCAATCAGTGTGGTTATTCAATTTTCTCAGGAACTCTTGGCAGCCCAGGAGGAGGAGGAGAGCAAACAGATGGTGGGACTGATTTGGTAATGGGATTGGCAAGGCAGCTGTGAGAGAAGGTCAAAGACTGGAAGAAATCAATTGCACCCATGAAAGCATGTTGAAAATGGTTATCAGGAGGATCAAAATTGGAGGGAGTTGGAAGTCAGGCCAGGAAGGAGTGGAGAGTGCTAAATAATGGAAGGGGAAAGCAGTGGGGTCATCAGCTTTTGAAGTTGAGGAAGAGCTTCTGTGGGCAAGAGTGAGTGGGAGAGGTGATGAGAGAGGGGAATTTCACAATTCCAGATTTGACAGCAGATCACTTTTTGTTTGGAAACAGCCAGTTTTGTATTTATGGGTGTGAACTGCCAATGTGAGCAAACGTGACTAATACTGAAATACAGAGGTGAAAGTATTTTGGAGTTAGAAAAGTTAGTCATCCAAGTCATCTAGAATAATAACAAGTTAGAGAAGAGAAAACAACAACAAAAACATCAAAACAACTGCTAAGAAATTCAAGAGAATTGATGAAGTACTTGTGGGTGACTGATTTAGAAACAAGTTAGAAATCAATTGTTTGGACTTTGTGAATAGAGGATTGATTGAACTGAGGTAGTAGAACTGTAACCCAGAACTTAAAAGGGAAGTCAAAGAGAATGTCCCTCTTCATCTTTACACTGAGTTAGGGAGGTGATTACTAGTTTAGCAGTATTCCAGCTTTCAGTGAAATCTATGTGAATAGAAACTTGAAATTCACTGAGAACAATTCCCATGTGTGAAATCTTAATTTGTGTTTGATTATGATGTGTTCTATTGGATAAAATTCTTTCTCTCTACTAGATTATGTTTCTTTTCATATTAATATATGGCATTTTAATTTACCTTAAACATAAAATACCTAACTAATTATGAAGAAAGTTCTCTGACTTATCTACCACCTCCAATAACATCCCCTTGTACCTGCTCCCCTTCACCAAAGCTTGCCAAGGTGTTATGCCTGTGGTCATTGTCCAGTTGCTTACATCTTGAGGTCCCTTAATCCACCACTGTAGGACTTTTGTCCTTTCCAAACCACCAACATGGCTCATAACATGGTCATTAGATTAGCTTTTGCTAAATCCAGTGGTCAGTTCTCTCTCCCATCTGAATCTTGTCATTGGAACAGTTGCTCATGTCCTCTTGCTGGAGCAGTTTGCTTTGTCATATTCACTTGACTCTTCTCCTCCATTGCTGACTGTGTCTTTTCCTGTTTCCTATGCTGGTTCTGTTAGATATATTAGTCTTGAGTGCCCCCAGGATTTTCTTTCTATGTGACACTCTCCAAGGTCTTTCACTCAGTGCAAGTCCCTTGGCTTGTCCACTGGTAAAGGGCTGCTCATGTGGTAAGTTTTGGCACCATTCCCTTCGACTTGGTCACCTTTAAGATGGCAAGCTAATTAATCCTGTAATGCAAATTTTTCATCCCTAAAATAAACAACTTCATGGGGCTATGAGAAATGATTCAGTAAATAAAAACTGTGTCCGTGTTTAGACATGTACTTGGCATAGAATATGTACTCAGTAAGTACTAGTTATTAATATTATCACAAATGTAATAAAGCAAAATAATACCCTGTTAGGATGTCTATTTATCCACCAAAACTTATGTTGAATTTAATCCCCAATATAAGGTATTAAAAGGTTGGAAACTCAACCTTCATCATCATAAGTCAATGGTGTTTGGAGATGAAACTTTTGAGAAATGTTAGAGTTAGATTAATTCAAGAGGATAGCCCTCACGTGATTGCATGTATGATTTTGGAAGAAGAAGAAGAGACCCAAACTAGCAAGCTCTGTCTTGCCATGTGATGCCCTTCAAAATGTTATGATGCAGCAGAAGGCTCTCACCTGATGTGGCCTATCAATGTTTAAACTCTAGAACTATGAATTCAATAAGCCTTTATTCTTTATGAGTTATCCAGTATTCAGATATAGTAACAGAAAACAGATTAAGACATTCCAATGTTCTCATCTAATACACCTTTCTTATATGATTAAATAGTACTGCCATCCCCCAGATTTGGGGTAAAAAGCGGGAGGTGATCTTTTACTTCAACAATCCCTTTATACACTACCACATGCATCAGTAATTTCTATTTTCTTTATATCAAAAATTCTGGGCCAAATCTGATCACTTTTCACCACCTGCTCTTTGAACCCATAGTTCAAACCACCAACATTGCTTGGTGTCTGTGATTCTGCTATGCTACCTATTCCCCATGGAGGAATCTCTCTAAAGTGTAAATGCAAACACATCCATCCATTATTTAAAATCCACCAGTGACTTTCTGTTACAGCAAGAACAAAGCAAAGTCCAGTCTCTCAAGTGGTCTATAGCATGCTCTGGTTGGGTATCAGCCTGCTTCTATGACCTCAACTTCTTTGACTCTCAGCACTATTCACCAAGTCAAAGTCACTCTCACCCTTTTTTGTGTGTCACTCAAACTTGACAAAAGACTTGCCATGTCAATGTCTTTGAACTTGTTATTCTTTCTGCTTGGAATGCTTTCTTCCCTCAGGTCTTCTTGTCTACCTCCTCATCATGTAAATCTCACTTCAAATGGCAGTCCTCACAGAGCCAGCCCTCACCACTGCCTTCATGACCCTCTTTGGTTTAATTTCTGTAACCTAATGAGGATCTGCAGTTACCGACCCAACATCACTTTTCTCATATTTATCATTCCTATATCTGAAAGGACCTGCAGTAGAGTTTCACCAGATTTACCTGATTACTTACATTTTGAACACTGAATTTCTTAAATTTTCTTTCTGTGTGTATTTAGTTGAATTAGCATCCATGTCTGCTAATTCATTAGGCATTTTAGAATGGTCAGCATGTCCAGCTATTCTCCTCACATCTGTAAGAGTTGACACACATAAAAAAGTACATGTTTTGGATGGAATTTCTCAAGAATTGTTTGGAAAAATTGGGTGTTATTCTTTTGACATATTTAAGAGCTCTGATGGAACTATTAAAATGACCCAAATGTTGTGTTGAAGCCTAAAAGTATTTCCCTTGTATCAGAAATTATTTTATAAATTATTCTTATAAACAATGATATGAAAATAAGATGTAAATGAAGTGCAATATAAAACTTCCTCTATAAAAACGCAATAGATCCATAATGTTATGTATGCATCTCCTATTTTTTTTATATTCACTAAAAATTTAAATCTAAAATTAGACTTCTTATGCATAACCTGAAATCACAAATATTACATTTTTGGATTCTGTTACAATTTCAAAGATATGATGGGGAAATGTTGGGCAAGCACTCTACTACTTAGTTACAGTCCCCACTCCCTGGAGCTAAGTGTTCTAAGTTCTCACCCTGAGGCTTAACCCAGCACACATGGTCACCATTGGCATCTACTTGTAAAAAAGGAAATTTACCATTACTACACTTTCAAAATTAATAGAGAGGGCTGAGGAATTAGAGTGGTTCTTAAGTATTTTGTGTATTCCAAAATGAGATGGTTCATTAGATCTCATATTTATGGAGACTCTCTGAAGCAAGAGAAGTCTTGCTTTTGTTAAGAGGTTTCTTTTGTATGAAGGAACAAAAGCATGGGCAGCCACAGAGGGCTCTCTGGAGAGTCTACAGTGAAATGAACATCTTCTTTGCTTAGCTCATGTGGGAGGGAGAGGTGGGCCCATGGATCTGCAGAACATGACTAAGAGGCCAACATGTTCTCAGGCATCGGGATGGATAGAAGACATGCCAGTACTGATTAAATGAACAAACTTACTGAAAACAGGTTAAATGCAACTATCAATAATTGATTTACATATACACAATTGATAAATTTCAAATACCACAGAAAACGCACAATAAATTGCATTTCCTAGCCTAAAATATTCAGTAGTTTTTCCTATGGATCTGCTAAGATGCTTGAATGTTAATTGGTTTCTGTTTTGTTTTTGTTTTTGTTTTTGTTTTTGCCTGCAGTGGGGATTGAACCTAAGGGTACTTTACCACTAGGCTATATCCCCAATCAATTTTAGTTTTTATTTTGAAACAGGGTGTCAACACATTGCCCCGAATAGCCTTGAACTTGTGATCCTCTTACCTTAACCTCTTCATTAGCTGGGACTACAGGTGTGCTTCATGATGTATAGCTGTTTTCTGCTTCTTAAAGTCAAAAACTTTTTCAGGGCAACCCTTTCTAGTCTCCCTGTGTTTCTTTCTTATTTTCTTTTGTTTTTCTTTCAGAATAACTCAGGCACAATTCCTAAAAGAACACCATTTGGCCGATTTCCATCTGGCATCCTTTTCTTCTTATTTTCCCTGAAAAGTGTGGAGCTTCCTTTCTGTGCTATTTCTGAGAAAAACTCTGCTTTCAGCTCAATATCCATCCTTCCCTGTTTTTCATATAACCAGTTACCTCTTTTGTGGGAAAAGTAAATGTTAATTCTGAATTCTAACTGGATGGAATCAGATAAAATCAAACCATAGAAATAAGGACTCACTAATTTCTAACAATCTTTTGTATGCTTTAGCATATAAATATGTCAAGTGAAAAGTTCCGTCTGTGCAGAAGAATCAAGTATTTTATACAGATAATTAGAAAATTGTCAAGACATATGTTGCTTTTACAAACGTTTTTGTATTTATTGTTTTGCAGATGATACCAAAAATTATCATGGTGCTGAATTATGAAAAACCTCTCAACTTAGAGGTCTCCATCAGTGACTAATTGCTGCTATTTGTAACCCACTTTAAAAGCAAATAAAGCACCCATCTGGTAATTCTATTAACAGTTTCTATATTAAAATGGTGATTGGTACTCAAAAAGAAAATATGCAATTATGAAACATTCATATTTGTGCCACTGTTGAAAAGCCTACAAATGTATCTGGCAAAATAGAGTTTATCGTTCTTTTTCTCATTCTCTATTAAGCCTATAACCTTTTAAAAACTCAAATTGGATTAATGATGTAGCTATGTATCTACATATAATCAACAAAATGGAAAATTAGAGCAATCATTTGAATAAATCAAGGCAAAAAAGAAACATTTCTAGTTAATCATTTGGATGCCATTATCAAAGCCCTCCCCAACCCTTCCCAGTTCTCTGTATGCCCACTGTAAAATTTAGAGGCTTTGAACACCCAGGTACCTCCACTGAAAGAGGGGAAGGGTAGCACTCTTTCTGATGTTGACATTTGGAACTTCTAACCTTGGCCAAACCTCTACATCTCCCTTAGAGTCATTTTCTGTAGTGAGCAAATGTGAGTAACATCTCTCCTAGTCTTTAAATGTTGTAATAAGGAATTAAATGAAGGATATAAAAAATGCTTTGTAGAAGTTAAGTTCCTTTCTGAACACAGAAATCACTACCATCACGTATGCTTCTTTCCCCCACTTTTCAAAATTTGTTCTAATTAGTTATACATGACAGAATGTGTTTTGACACATCACACATACAATGGATATAACTTCTCATTCGTCTGGATTTACATGATGTAGAGTTACATAGGTCATATAATCCTATATGCACATAGAGTAATAATGTCTGATTAATTCACTATCAAATCTATCCCCATGCCCTTTTCCCTTCCTTCACTTCCCTCTGTTTAGTTCAAAATATCACTATTCTCCTCCCCCACTACTGTGAATTAGCATTCCCATATCAAAGAAAACATTCAGCCTTTGATTCTTTGGAATTGGCTTATTTCACTTAGCATCATATTCTCCAGTTCCATCCATTTACCATCACACACCTGAGTATTTTATCTATGAGGAGAAAAGTATGCAGCCTGCTACATACTGAGCTCCAGCCCTGTTACCTTCTGAGCCACAGTCCCTTGCAGGTTGGTGAATATTCAGTAACTTCATCTAATGCTGCCTGCCTGTGCTTCTTTAGGGAGACTTCAGTTCTCTCACTGGACTTCTGCCTTTGATGCTCTAGTGAGTTCCAAACAAAATGGGTTGGTCTGGTACTCTTGATATATAGCACACACTGAGCCTCTGGGCTCAGGCCTCTAGCGTCATTTCTGATCTGGGGATACCATGTTCAGCTCGATCTACTTTCATACCTCTGAAATGCAAATTCTTTTTCCTCTTGTAAAATTTACCTTGTTCTTCAGAGTGCAGATCAACCTGGTGTGGTTAAGATTTCAGGTATTTAAAATTTTTTTTTCTTGTTTACACTTCACTTTTCTAGTTCTGTTACATGGCTTTTATAATTAAAAATTCCATCTGAAGACTTTACAAACAAAAACCTGAGTTACCTAACTTGAAACCTGAATCAGATTTGGAGTCATTTTCCTAAGTTTTCATATCACATCTATTCACCTCTCCTGGTAATTATCTCAGTATAATTCAACAGACTGTTTATCTGCATCAATACACTGAGATCTTCTGTAATGTATAGTTCTGTCTGCTCCAGTATTCATAACAGGTGCTTATTACATGTTAGTTAAATGAATGAAAGAGCACAATAACTAGTTTACACGTGGGGAAATATTAAATACCTAATAACTAAATAGATATACGTTCATATAATAAAGATCCTACAGAGAATTTCTTAGTTTATTTTGTGCTTTTATGCTCTTTGAAAATAAATGATGAAAAAATAAAATTCTTTAACATAATAATGATGAAGGCTTTTAACATTATGGTCTTTTAGAGATGAGTTTTCCCTCATTTCCTTTGATGGAAAGATTGAACCCAAGCTGTCAACACGTGCTAAGCACGCTCCTTATCTCTACATCCCTAACCTTCATTTTTTCTTTTTCTTTTTTTGTACTATTTATTATTATTGAGGTTACTACTAAACCTTACCAGTTAAAACTGAAGGAACTATAGCAATATAAGGACACAGGTCATGAAATCTAATGGTGATTCTGTGTAATGGCTGACAGTACAGATAATTTCCAGGTGTTTGTCCATTTCATGTCAAAATGAGGTTCAGACAACTGGATACATCTAAATAGCCATCAGAAGTTTCAAACATTCCTCTCATGTGCAAGGACACTGTGCCCTATCCTGGATGAGTTTTCCTCTGGAGTGGCAGTCCATTGGAAACTGGTTTAATTTGGCAAAGATGAGCACAATTTCATTTGGCTCTGTTCATCAGAAAATTATTATATTGCAAATAATTTATGAGTCTTTAGATCTGCAAAAGTGAATACGGCCTTGACCCTTTCATGGAAGAACTCACAATTGACTTTAGGAAGGCAAACTATAATTCATTATACTTATAAATGGTGGAAATTTTAATTAATGACATTCAATAAGCATTTATTAGGAGTTACTCTTTGCCTGGCCCTGTCTTGGGTGCAAATAAAATGCTAGGAATAAAATAGTGCAGACTACCACTCTTGATGTGGGGTGAAGGCCATTGGCTAGTCTGCCTTTCCACTTGACATGGGCACAACATTTTAGACTCAAACTTCTTTTAAGATTCTAAGACAATATTTTAATATTTTACTTTTTATAAATCAGAAGTTAAAGAACTTTTGGGTCACATAAAATATTATAGTATGTAATATTAATATGTGATTAATTTGTATTTTTAACAGGGAAATTGCCTCACAAAGGCCAAAGAGCCTAGGACCTATGAAAGTCATAATGTGGCCTTGACTGAAAGAGGGTGGAAGCCAGAGGAGGTATAGAGAAGATCGTTAGGACCTGAGCCAGGTTTTGCGCTCATAGTAAAATTTCACCATGTAGTGGACAAAATGATTAACCAAATCCAAGGTCCAGACTTATGAAAACACAGAGAGATCATGCAGAGATGCATAAGACATGGTCTCCACATTAAAGGTGTATTCAGTTCAGTGGACAGAGGCAGTTTTCTTGTTGTTATAAAAGCTGTAGTGAGTGGTAGGTGAGCTGATAGATTTAATTTTTCAGCTAAGTAAACATGCACATATTAAATTCTCTAACTGTCATAAATATAATCAGGCCTTTAATTAGAAAATTGAGGAAACATAATTCTAAGCATTATGATGATATATTGGGATTCTGTAGGGTAACACATCTAGGGAGATGAGGTAATTCAATCAGAATGTCTTCATCTCTAGTTCTGTTTTGAAGAAAGCATTTGCAAATCTGCCTTACTGAGTCTATAGGAGAGTTGTTGGAAATAAATGTGGTTCATCATAATCATGATCTTTAAAACCAATGCAATGTCTTGTATGAGAAAGTATTTGGGACTGTTGAGTTGCAATCCATGGATTTATTTATTTATTCTTTTTAGTTTTATTTGTTGTTAAATAAAAATCTACAAGTTTGAAACTATTTTCCCATTTATTTCCTAATTATTTACAACTCTGAAATTTATATTGGGAAGGCAGACAAAGACATTACTAAAGAGTGAACTGTTCATTTTGGCATGTACACCCATGTACACATTGGGTGATTTCGCCAGAATTCCATTAATCTCTGGATAACCCAAAATAAATGTTACTTGCTCATTCAAGAAAATCTTGCTTTGTTAAAAAATATTATGGTAAAGTCAGAGACTGTAATATCATACAAGGTATAATCCCCACCCTCAAAAAATTTATACTCTGGTAGGGGAAATCGAAACCCAATGGAAATACAGTATGATGTCACCATAGAACCACACTCTGTAGTGGAGAAGGAAGGCATCTGGACTCAGTTCTGAGAATCAGTGGACTTGTTTTAAAGAAGGACATTTCACATTGCTCACGGAGGTTTTTTCTAAGTACTGGGTGTGTAATTTTAAAAAATGCCTAGTTTTATCTATGCCTGAAATTATTATGGAATCTTGATACCATCTATGTAACATTTTTCATAATAGGGTATACAAATTTATTTTATATTAGCGCAGTTTTTTATTACTTATATTTATATATAGGTAACATCTACTTATTTTTATACAGTTAATGTTTAGATATATATATATATCAAATATATGTATATATTAAAGAAAGCAAATACCATTAACCAAGTTTTGAAAATATTTTTATCATTCCCTTGCAATTTGTCCTATAGCTTTAAATTATTATCATCATCATCATCATCATCATCCTCCCCCTCTTGCTTCTCCTCCTCCTCCTCCTCCTCCTCCTTCTTCTTCTTCTTTTTCTGTTCTTTTGGTAGTGGGGATTGAACCCAGGGGTACTTAACCACTGAGCCACATCCCCTTTCCTTTTTAATATTTTATTTAAAGACAGGATCTCCTTGACTTGTTTAGGACCTTACTAAGTTACTGAGGCTGGCTTTGAACTCACGATTCTCCTTCCTCAGCCTCAGTCTCCCAAGCTGCTGCACCATTGTCCCTTGCTATAGCTTTAATTTCATACCAGAGCTGCAGTACTTATTTCATTCATGTTATGAATATCACCTACTCACTGATTCAGATGTGTTTATTAACTTTTTAAAATTTTTTTCAGTAAATTGCTTTAAAACTGTACAAAATATAATATTGACTTAATTTTATGTACCTTTTTCCCTCTGAAATTCATTGTGATATTTTTTAAACTTGTTGTGGCCTGAGATACTATTTTCTTTACCTTTCTTAGTTTTCTTTCTTTATAAGTAAACCCTTTTATATTTAGCAGTCTCTGTGACTTCTATTCACTCATTGCTCTTTGGCTTAATAACTACTACAAAGAAATGGGGTGGAGGTGTGTCTGGTGGTGTAGCCGCACACCAAGGTCCTAAATTTGACCCCCAGCATCATATGCGCACACACACGCACACACACAAGCACAGATATACAGAAACAAATCAAGCAGTTTCCTCCTGTGAGAGATGGCTAAGACGAAATACTAGTTTAATCTTAATGTACTTAGTAATTAAATATATTCTTTAGGTTTTGCAGAAAGTTACTGGGTCCTCACATTTAATTCCTAATGTAAGGATATAAAAGTGAATTAGAGTCGATTTTTCTCATAATTTTTATTAAAGCAAATGTGTTAATTAAGACTCATGAATTGAGCATCTGCCTTCCTATATGCTTGACGTGATGAGAATATAAAAAAAGTATGAGGCTCTATTCTTGTATGAGAAGGATTTGAGAGTAAAGCTTTGAAGAAGACTAATAAGCACCAAGGAAATAGCATTATATTAATAAAAAAGACAATAAAGCTCTACTGTAAGTTATACGATGGAAGCTATAAATTTTTATACTCTTTTTTTATTCTTGAGTATAAATGGTATACATATAGGTATGTATGTGTATATAAATGGTAATGAAAAAAATAAGGAAATACATCTAACCAGTAACAGTCTGCAGCAAGAACTTTGAGAAATATATTTGAAACAATAAAAGTGAACTCATCTAAATTAATGAGTGGATCTCTGCATTGTACAGAGATACTCCTCTAGTGAGACTCTTAATCAGTTATTAGTTTGCAACATTTTACAGAGAAATATTCTGTTTGGTTCGTTCTCTTGAAATACCATTTTAGCCTTTTTTATGGTAAGTTAGTTACCATATGCTGTTATAGCCATCTAAATTTGGTCAAATGGTCTTCAAATATATTTTACAATATATTGTACACATTTAAAGAAATTCAAATGATGTCAGGTTCTTTTGAGTTTTTGTATAGTGCTGCTAGTAGCATATTTTGCTTTAAGATATATTTTCAGTTCTGAAATCCCTGAAGTACTTCTCCCCTGCAGTGATTGACTTTGTAGGAAAATATTTAAAGAAGAGTTTAAATTTAAAAGGTGCAATTTGAAACACATTTTCTTGTGTCAACTTTTGACACTGACCTTTTAAAACATGTAAGCTGGGACTTTGCTCTTTAATTATGTTGCTTCATTTAAATTAAATCTATATTGTAATTCTTTACAAAATAAGGTAATATTTTGGAATGATTCTTATTTTACTTGTCTTAAAGGAGTGGAAAGTGCATAGGTTTATGAGCACGTTTAAATGAAAACTCAAAATTACTTTTAAATGTCTTTCCATCTCTTCATTTAGGCAGTGGAAAATAGAGCACATTTTCTTCAAATAGTGATCGTGTGGGATACAAAAATGTATATTTACTTTTCAAGGAAAGTTTCCTTCAGTGAATTTGAAGCAGGATTTCACTGTAAAGAGTTAGAAAAGATAAAAGAATCTGATCAGTGAGGCATTTATCAAAAAAAAAAAAAAAAACCTGAGGGAAGGCTGCATTTTTGGAATTTCTCTTTTTATTAAAAACCTTTTGCTTCCATTCAAATATAGAAGAATCTCATCAGTCACTTCGTCATGAGTTAGTATATCACTCTTCTTGTATCACTTGGCCAGAAATTCAGTGAACGAACCATGAGAGTTCAGACTGGATTAGTCAAGGTAAAGTATTGACCATATTGACCACTCATAGTGTTATTTGGTTTTGCAATCTGTATTTGGAAGACTTTACAAAAAAAAAAAAAAAAAAAAAATATATATATATATATATATATATATATATATATATGTATCTCAAGCAAGACAATGACAGCTGTGATAGAGGAAAACAGACTTGGAATTAGATGCTTCATTCTGAATGGGTGCCAGGTGTGGAAGCTTGGGCAGGTCATCTCTTCTCCTAGCTATAGATTTTTCATCTCTATCTATTAAAGGATGTTTTGAGAGCTCCTTGAAATACAATATTGGAAGTTTTTACTTGTAGTGCTCAGAAATTGAAAATTATTTCCTTGTTTCAGTATACTGAGTTACATACTTTTAATGTTTTAAAATATTTAGTTTTTAGGCCTCAGTTTAATTATGAGTGGGTTTTGCATCATGCATTAAACATTTGGCTTCAGTTTTCCTTTTGTTATGTGTTTCTCTTCTGTAAATGTCACCAAATAAGTATAGAAAAATGTACACTGGAGTAATATGATATAAATAGAATATTAGGAACTCAGCTAAGTTGTTGAAGAACATACGTGTTCATTCTCTTTGGCTTTTTTCCTTTTGAGATGAGTAGTCAAACACTGGGAATTTAACTGATCAGAGAGTCACATATTTCAGGATGTTGTGGATTTTTTGTTAGAGGGCTTTTCTTAGGGATAGGTTTGGGTTTTTTTAAATTTTTTTTATTTTTTTATTTTTGGACTCAGGCATGCATGCCATTGTCTTGCTCTGTTTCTGCTTGGCAAACTGTGGCTAAATACATCTAATTGGTCTCACTGCTTCCAACCCTGGCCCTTACAGCAGTCTATTTTAAAACCATAGCCAGAGTAGTTCTTTTAAAACATAATTCAAATTACTGCTCTCTGCTCAGAAGTCTCCAGTGACTTTCCATCTCAATCTGAGTTACAGCCAAAAGCCTCAAGGTCCAGAGTGATCTGGTCTCTTTGTGTCTCTAGTCCTCTCCTACTTTGTTCCTGTCTCATTCAGATGCAGCCACAGTGTCCTCCTCCCTGTGTTTGCAGCCTGACCAGCTCTTCTCTCTGCTCAGGGTCTGTACCTGCTTGGTTTTTCTTGGTCTTTCTTCCAGATCTCTACTTAACTCAATCTGTTTGTGCCCCTTTAAGATCATTTTAGCAGTAAGCTCTTTCCCAACCACCCTGTTTGAAATAAGTCCTTCCTCACATTCCACATACCTCCGTCTTTGTTCTTTTTCCTTACCCTCACTTAGGGTATGGTTGTGCAGTGTGTTTGTGTGTGTGTATGATATTTATTTCTTTGATTTATTTTTTCACCTTTTACAATCTAAGTCCCATAAAGTTAGAAATTTCTGTTGAGTTATTGTTTACTGTTTCTCAGCTTCAGTATTTCCGGTTGTCAGATGAATCCAAAGAGAAGCTTTAGGGTCAAATTGACGTGGGCCTTTCCCCCTATGACATGGGACTGGCTGTTTCTGACTTTCAAACACCAGATCTATATATATATTTTTTCCTGCAATGAAAAGAGCAGCCCTTTCCCTTGGAAGAGTACTCAACAATTTGCATTATAATTAATTCTCTATGTATGTATATATAACCATATAAACATAGTAACTCTCAGGTTTGTCCCATGGAACTGGAAAGTCAGCACTTTGCTGATAAGGGGCATCTGTCAGCTCCATGGCCTCAGACATGCCCATTCCTACCGGAAAGGCTTGAATTAGAATCTAGAACACCAAGTTCCCAGGGGAGTGTTCTTGCCGCTAAAATATGCAGTTTAATGATCCCAGAAAAACAACCCTGAAGGAATAATATGACTAAGAATCATGGCAAGACCTGGAAACCAAGGGCTGACTGGCAGAGAGGATTGCAAAACAGAGCCCAACAGGCAGAGTTTCCAACCTCTTTTCCTTTCCTACACCTGTAGTTCTGAAGCTTCATCTTATTGACTTTCTTTTCTTTCTTTCTTTCTTTTTTTTTTTTTTTTTTCTTTTTGGTACCGGAGATTGAACTCAGGGGCATTTAACTACTGAGGCACATCCCAGCCCTTTTTGTATTTAGTTAGAAACAGGGTCTCACTGAGTCACTTAGGGCCTTGTTAAATTGTTGAGGCTTTCTTTGAACTTGTATCCTCCAGCCTCAGCCTCCCAAGTCCCTGAAATTACAGGCATGCGTCACCACGCCCGGCCTGTACTAAGACTTTCAGTGTAAACAATATCTTCTAGGGAGGAAACTTAGCATCAAGAGGAGTTGTGTTGGGAGCCTTTCCCCAGATGTCTGCTGCTGCCTTGAAATTAAGAAATTGAACTCACTGGGCAGAATAACGTTGCTTTTTCTAGATCATTTAGATATGCTCTGATTTAAATGTATTACACGAGGACTCTATTTAACTATATATATACTTTTTTCATTCTCTTAGGATCTGATAATGTTTGGGTGGATTGTGTGATTAATTAAGTGCAGATGGCTTTGTGCTTGTACAAGAATTTTACATTGTTAGGGGGAAATTGAATAGATAAAGTAAAAAATAGATTCAGTTGCCGTTTGCTAAGGACAAGTTAAATGACTCATCTTCAGATTGTCTACCCCTGCCATTAATCGGATGGGGGTGTTATATTATGATAGTTTCTTGAATAATTAAGTTAAAATGGTTATGAAATTATTTGTTTAGTGAGTTTTACTCAGATAATTTTCAGTATGTAGAATTTTTCTGTAGCAATGTATGGTGAATACATTTCTGTATTTGGGCTTAATAGCATACACTACCACTATGTGTTTGTTTGCCACTGGGGATTAAACTCAAGGACTCGGTAACACTGGGCCATATCCCCAGTCCATTTTAAAATTTTTTATTTTGATTCAGGCTCTCACTAAGTTCTGAGGCTGTCCTCAAACTTGGATCCACCTGTCTTAGCCTCCCAAATTGCTGGTTAACAGTCATACGAAATAGCGCCCCGCAAACCCATCTCATTTTGAAAACTGAATTGTTTTAAAGAGTTTTGAGAGGGGTTGAGGGTGAATATGGGGAATGGGATCTCTTTCACGTTGACGAGACCTTAGATGAGATAGTATCATCACAAACAAACTCTGAATAAATCCTCCTTGGTAGAGTGTTGAGCAGATGGGAAACATGCCCTGCCTTTAAGGGGGATCTAAATATAGTCATGTGTCCCTTGGTGACATTTGATCAGTGGTGCACCAAGGGGATGCATATACAACTGTGTATGCCATGCAGCCTAGACATGTAGTCGACTGTGCCATCTAGGTTCCTTTAAGTGCACTCTGTGATTTTTGCATAATGACAGAATCTTATAATAACACATTTCTCAGAACTCATTCCTCAGACTTCATCCCTGTCATTTAAGCAACACATGACTATCATACTGATAGAATCCTGAACAATTAGAGATAGAGAAACGCTGATAGATCAAAATTTAAAAAGCAAAATAATTCTCTAAGAACTTTTGCAATATCCAGTTTTAGGTATCTTGATAGCAAAATTATTTTTCTGTTAAAGAAAAGCCAGCACCTAATACAGAAAAAGAATTATAATATGGTCACTTTCAAAACAGACTCAAAGTTGCAAAAGAAATAATAAAATAAGGTAGATATTTTTGCCTGTGTGAGGGAATGTCTGAGGTATAAAAAGCCCCAGTAGGGGTTTAAGTTCATGGTTTATCTTCGTTTTTATACTTTTGACTCAGGCATTTCTAAAAATGGAAATATTCTTCTTAGCACCATCTAGAAATATGTAAGAAATGACATATTAATCATAATGATTCTATTTGTTCAAGTTTGACCTCTTTGAAAAGAGTCTGATTCTACAAAGAGAAGTATATTCAAGTAGTTATTGCCTATGAGGAACCATATGGACAGCAACAAGTGAAAGATGATAAATCATATTCAAATTGATCTAAAAATAGTCATATATTATTCTGATGAGAAACTGAGCATATTACTGTGGCAAAGAGAAAAAATATGTTAAGTAAACAACACTAGCATTTTTGTTAAAGAATTAAGATGTCTTTAGAATATGTAGGTTACATCAAACATAAAAATTGACTATCAGTCAATAAAAAATATAATTCATCTAGGAGCAAAGAGGGCGCATGCATTTGCCTGTGAATGTGAACCTATTAACGTCTTAAATGTGAACTCATTATTTAGCTTATTTGCAAAACTGCCATAAAATCTAGGAGTTTACTGGAGATGACACATGAGGAAACTCAGTGTTTCTAAAAGTGAGGTACAATGAAGAGAACTCGGGGGAGTTGTTACTGCATCTTCCGGGGGCTTTTCAGCCTAAGTTCCCACCACTACTCCCCTTAGAACAATGGTTTCTCTTTATACCTCAATTCAAAAATGTCGATGAATTGCCTAATTTTTGATATTGTAGCATTATTACCACAATATACAGCATGTCTTCAGCATTTGTCACATGCTAGTCACTTGTGCTGAGGCTTTATGAATTGTCACAATGCCTCTGTAAGATAGATATGGTGTTTGATCCCTTTTATCAACAAGGAAAGTAACCTTATTGTTGACCATGTAGCCGGTAAATGAGGTAAATGATAGCATTGGATTCAAACTCATGTCTGTCTGATGCTCAAGGCCTTGAGCTAGTTCCCTCTACAGATTCTGGACATCATCTACAGTGATCTTTCTGCATTATCAGCTGAGGACTGACCCAAGATAAGAGTTTCATTCATTTTCTGATTTATTTGGCTTTCAGAAGAACAAATGTTAGAGAATGGAATCAGTCCAGTTTAGGTATCAGAGGGAAAAGAGATGTGCAATTCCGCAGTTGACATGTGGTATTCAGTGTGCCCATAGCTTGATATGATGTCCAAAATATACAAATGAGGCTAAACTGGTTCTGGGATAAAGGAAGGCATTGTGGTTTCTCAGGTCTAATTAAGATTCTGGGTATTCCCTCTCTCCAAAAGATTTCCTGTTTCTTAGACTGATCTGAGATAGGTGCAGGGGACACTACTTTTGTTTCAAATTTACTTGTCTTCTTAAACTTAAACAAAGAGCCATCCATGTTCCTTCACCAATATCCTTCATACTCTCTAGTGATAAATGGCCTGTGTTCATGGATGCTCAGGTACTCCAGTGTACTGGTGATGTGTGCTTTATGGGTAAATTTCCAGAATCTGAAACATTTTATTGAAACCCAGATCCATTCTTCTGCATACAATTTTATTGTGTCTAGGAATATTCAATTGAAATGGCTTCTGCATACTGATGTAACAAGAATAGAAACAGTGGGAAGGATAAAATGTGTATCCCAGAGGCACTATTCAGAACCTTCTGAGCTATGTTCCTCAATGCTCAGTTTTTATTAACAGTTAAATTAAGAGTGAGGTAAATTGAGTTAAGTCCCATCACATAGCAGCATAGTAACTGGTCATCACCAAGGATCAGTATCTCAGATATTGGGTGATAGCACAGACAGTAAGTTCTTAAGAGTGGCCCAGTAACCTGAGCATTTCCTCTCTTCCAGGCATGATTAATTAAACTCCTTAACAGTGAGATCATGGGAGTCCCTCCCAACCCAAGCAAATTCATTTTCAAGGAGCACCTGCTTTTATTTTTATTTGCAGGCATCTTCTGTTACTTAATTTCATTTCTACTTAAAATAATAAGTTAATGTAAAACCTTGCCTAATGGAGAGCTAGAAGATATAAATGTTTTACACTGTAGACCTGTGAAGGCTGGTTTGGGAATGCCACACATCACCCTTCCTTCCAAAAAACATTTCCTCATTGTGTGTTGAATTAAACAGCAACAGCCTGGCGAAGACTAACAGTGAGCTATGTAAAAGGTCAGGTACTGTGTTTTCATCTTTTGTTTGTGTTATTATTTTTCTGGCTGTTAAATGGTACTATAAGTCTTAAATAGCTGCTTTGCATTCCTATGGGAATATCATGTGCATTTTTATAAATCCATCTTGGTTTGCTTATTTTGCACTTCTACCTCTTTATATTAAAAATTTATATTTTTAGTTAGAAATTTCAAGTCTGAGGCTTTTAAGCGTCTGTGCTTCTTGTGGTCATTGCACAAGAAGGACTGCCCTTTATTACAGAATCCAACTGTGGTGAGCAGAGAATAATCTTAGAATTATTCCTGATCTGCCTCCTGGTTTTCCATAGAACTCATTTGAATCTAAGTCTTCCAATAGTAAATGAAGCCTTTATAAATAGTATATAGAATTAATTCCCTTTTAAAAGCAATATGATCCTTTTCATGCATTATCTTTTTCTGCATCCACAGGACTTTCATTTATATATAAGATGGACAAAGAAAAGTAAGCATTAAATAATAAAGATAAAAACCTTAGCACCTGGTTGTAGTATCAGGTGACAATTTTGGCATTATTAGAAACGGACTTGGAGCAGATATTCATATAGTAAACAGTTTGTGTCCAGAATGTGATACTTACAATAAAGTAAAATGTGAAATTGTCTTGTGCAAGTTTTCTAGCACATTTGTACAGATTTGATAACATGACTGACTTAATAACTTTCATCTGGTAAAAATAAATGGCATGATTAAGGAATTCTCATTTACCTCTATCTTTTGTTGTTGCTATATTCTTGTCCCTTTCACCCTGATGCTTCTGTCCTTTGGTATTTTTCATAGTCTGACATGCAGTAGTAATGGTTCTATTAACTGCAGCAAATCTGCTGAGCTTGCCTTTTGAGGCAAGTATGTCGTCACCGGTACTTTTTTGCAGTTCCTTATTAGTACGTGCCCTTTACTGACTCTGCAGGAGCCATCACCTAGAATTAAACATTTTCTGCTAGACCTGTCCTTACTCTGTGCAAAATGATTATAGTCTATTATGCCACCCTCTTGCTGACAGCCAGATACTGCTGAGATTACAATAAAGTCCCTGAAAATTTAAATGTGATGCTACCTCGGTATAGAGGGGGCTTCGATTATGAGAACCGTGTGAAGAAATGCCTTTCACAGAGCAGAATGTGATAGAGACTTCTTGAAATCACATTATGGAAACATCTGTTTCTTACTGGATTGATAGTATCAGAAGCTAGAATCTTGGGTTTAGATTAGTTGGAAATCTAACATTCTTAAATTATTCCAGATCAGGGTAGGCTCACTCAGCACCGGTCCGAGATTGCTGTCTCTGCAGAACAAAAAGCACTCAACCAAAAATGAGAATTTCCAATTTCTCTAATTTTAGGGTTACATTTACATTTCACTCCCAAAGTGCATTTTCCCTTCTTGTTTTGCTCAGCAAAAGCAGTTTCCTTTTATTCTTCAGCAAACTTGAAGTAAAGAATCCAGACTCTGAGCAGGCCAGTAAGTCAGGATTTTCCAGCAATGTCAGTCTTAGCCAAGGCAGTGTCCCTTTTGGTGGCTGTCTTTCTGATAGTCTGTGATAAAAGTGGGTTTCTTATCTCTCTCCCTCATCTACATTCTTCTGCCTCCATCTTCTGGGAAGTCCTTCTCTTTCAGCTCTTCTTCACAATAGCTACAGAAATCTACACTTTTTTCTCTAAATAGTTCTCCATCAAGTGTAGCCTTGTGTATTCTCTCTCTATTGAAAAATTGAGTGAAAACTGCTTTGAAATTTGACTTAATGGTCTTCGGAAAATTCAAATTTGTAGCTGTAGTATTTTTGCAGAGACACACTGCAGGCAATTCAGAGGCAAATTTTCCTTAAGAAAATGAATAAACAAAATATTGAGCTTCTATATTGGATGGCATAATTCATCTTTGCAATTCAGAGATGAAGCTGGTCAATCCAATCCCAATCTGTTAATAAAGATAAGTTTCAACAGTTACTTAATGACAAAGAAGTGAGGTCTTCCCTTGCTTTAGGGTAGTATTCAACTTCAGAGGGAAGAAGTTGTTAGATTATTATCAATTTTATCAAAGAGAAAAGGAAGAAATGATACAAGCACAATTTTAGGAAATGGAAGTGGTTTTGGACTGAGTATTCTGTTGTGACTGAGGAAGTAGAAGCAGAGGGAAGAATATTGGAACCAGATCCTGGAATGGCAGGTAGCTTGAGGTTATCTGAATAATGTGGAAAGGTGTTTTGACTTTATCCTGTGGGAAATGAAAGTTATCACCAGCTTATAAATAGTAGTTTTTTGAGATTTGTGTTTTAAAATGAACTGGACAGAAGATGAGTTGGAAGGACAAAATTGAGTAGCAAAGAGCCTGAAGTGGGGATTTGCAGATAGATGAAGAGTAAACTCACAAGTCAAGTAGCAATGGAGAAGAAAGGACAGGGAGAGATGTGCAAGGTCAGTATAAAGTTGAATTGACAAGACTTAGGGAAGGGGTGCAGGTGCTTTGTGTCCATGCAGATTACAATGGAACAGAAGAGGTAGCCACATGAAGTGTACCCCGTCAGCCACGAGGCAATATTGTCAATATGTTCTTTCCTCTCTCAGCTATTTCAGCATGGTCGAATCATGTCCCAGTTTATAGATAAGGCATATTATTTATGCCATTCTCTTTTCAGTGTTGACGTTGACAATCTGTGATATGAACCAAAAGTTATCGATGATATTATGCTTTGGCATAATGTAGTATTATTTCTAATGTATACTTTACAGAATTTTTTATATAAATAAACTTTCAGCAGCTTTTTTTCTTTACAGTTGTTATTTCTCCTTCCTTAGTGTATTGCCCATGAACCTTAAGAAATCCTAAGATAGATCAATGCTACATTAAAATTTAAGGAACTACTTCATCAAAACCACATGCTTCATTTCTGAGGGTTGTCAGCAAGCCAGGGAGAAGAAAACATGCCAGAAATCTGTTGTTACTGATGCTTTGTGCTTAACTGCTGCTTTGCCACTATGGTGGCACTAAATAGTGTCCCTTCATAAAAATGCAAGGAAGGCATGTAGCCATGAAAAGAAAGGGTCAAAACTTTACTGAGGACTTGTAAGAGGGACCACAGTGGTTTAAGTTCTCACATCCCTGGATCATTTCTAATATGTATCCAGAGATATTAATATGCTTTTCCTTGACTTTCTTTCCTCCTGTTTGAAAATTCCAAAATGGCAGGTCAGACTAGGCCAAGCATTGACTGGCTTTTTAAATTAATGTTTAATAAGATGGGTGGCTGCCAGTACCTTAAAAGTAGTGAACATAACTTAGATAATTGTAACTTTTTCTTCACATTTAGCTTCTGGTTTGTATATGGTTAGAAAAGCTATTCTTCCTCTAGCCCCATCCTTTTCTTCTTTCTTCCTTCTGTCCCTCTCTTCTTCCTTTTTCATTTTCTTCCTTTCCTTCAAGCAGTATTGCTGCATCTTTCTCATTATCATGCCCCAAAGAAAGCTTCACTCTTAGCCACAATTCTTTAGAACCCAATGGCAAATTTTCAGTTCTACTCCATTTGATAACCTCATTAAAGACATGGCAGCACTATTGTTTATTTATTTCAAGGACTTATATTGAGTTTAGAGTCATAAATATTCATTAAATTTTTTGTGAAAAGGAAGCAGAACTGATAGAAAGTCAAGTGTGTTGTGCTGTACTGTGGTTAGAATTCTCTGGGAAAAGGATTATGTACATAAATAAAACAAATGTACTGAACGTTGAGATGAAATTGGAACAGCACCTTATAAGAGTGAACCCATGCTTTTAAAAAATTCATCACAACGTAATACAATTTGTCAACAATCCATCTTCAGTTCGGCTGAGCCTCTAGTATATCCAATCTATTTAATGCCATTCTGTAGCTTATTTCTGGCATGTTCCATGGTAGGCAATATTGACCTGCAGCATCACTCCTGGAAATAAGAACCAAGGAGTTTCTATTTTTGGAGCTTTTCCCAGAAATGTATAGTCCCCATCTAGGCACATTTAGACATTTCCAAACCACCAAATGTTGCACAGAATGCCACTTACAAGTCATCTGAGAACTTTCAGAGGTACTGTCATTTGCCCATTTTTTACTCTCAGGAAGTCACTATTGTATTTGACTATCCAGTGCTCCTTTCCATTTTCCTGTTATGCTGCCCATTTTTTGCAGTGTGTATATAAGCAATAAAAATGCATTCACCCCTGTAGATTACAAAGAAAATCCACATATTCAACAGAAACTTACAGTTAATTTCATTTATATGGTTATTGATTTTTAATTTATAACTCATTTTCTTGTAGAAAGCCTGTAAAGTAATTTACAGGCTTAGTATATGCTGCTTATTTTGTGCAAATAAGTCCTTTGTTTATTTCCTCCTCCCCATCACTTTATTAAATAGATCCTGGAATCCCTACTGGAAAGCTAAGGCATTGAGGCTCCTACAGGTTAAATAACCTTTCCCAGAACTCAAAGCTAGTACAACTCATAATGGCACAACTGGGACACAAATTCAAATCTATGTCTGCAAATATGCATGCATGGCTATTGACTTTCTTTTAAGAATATTTTGGGGAACAGTGAGCATAGAAAAGTATCATTGAACAGGTGCCTGGGTATCATCTATTCAGAAATTTAAAAAAGAGTAAAAAGTAATTAAACTGAATGGGTAGTTGTGATTTTAGGCATAAAATATTCAATGTGTATCTGTTAAATTTTTAAAATTAAAGCATCATCACTTACATCAACCTGAAGGTCATCACATGATGCACATGATGGATATCCACTTTGCATAGATCAGTGACAATAGTACCTTGGAAAATGACCATGTGACAGAACATGGTTTGTATTTTCAGGAAGCCTACACGGTCTTGTGTGTGTATGAATTTCACCTGGAAAACTTGGAAGATGTTCCAGGATCAAGTTGCTGCAGGAGTCATGGTAGAGCTTTTTAGTTAAGAATGTTTAGCAACATAGATTTTAGAGTTATGCAGTGCTATTTAAAGCTCAGCACCATCATTTATTAGCCTGTGATCTTGAAAACTTAAACTGCCTCTGCTTCCATTGCTTCATCTGCAACATGAAGACAACAAACCCAACCTAATTTATTTGATTATTTGCTAGGTAGTGTCCTAAACACTACACAAATAAATCATTGAATCCACAGAAGAACTAAATGTGTACTATTATTGTTCATTTTGAGAGTTTCAAAGGCTTTGATGTATATAAAGTATTTAGAGCAAAGGCTGGCACATAGAAAGTATTCAAGCAATGTTAGCTCAATAAATATTATCCTTAGCAAAGAAGCAGGAAAAGATATTACAAGCAGAGCAAATGTCATGCACCTAAGCAATAGAGACGAGAGTAAATATATACTATGTGCTTGCAGAAGTCACAATCATCAGTTTATTTCTGGTGACCAACAGAGACACTCTCAAGAGGAATGTGGTAAAATGAGCTTTGTGATTTTCAATGTCAAACATGTCAGATAAGCCCAGTTATTCACCTGTTAGTGGTTAAAGAACAGTGCCAGTTATTCCATTAAAATTCTTCTCTTCAGTTAAGTAGGCAATCTATCTTGTGAAAATACATGTCTTCATTGTGGAATATTATTATGGTAAAGTGAAAGAAATGTAATTTTTTTTAATAAACATACATGTTTTCCAAATTGGGTCTTGTTGGGGTAAAAAAGACTGGTCACTGTGATTTCAACCACATAGTTCTCTGGTTAGAGTGACTTTTGTAGAAGTACTTTACTAAATTAAAAGAATATTTTTTCTTTATGCTGTGCTTTGGATCTAACCCAGGACTTGATGCATGCTGGGCAAGTAGTTTGCTACAGTCCTACACACCCAGCCCTACAGTGTCTCTATTTTAAATGTTATTCCCTTCTCTCTACCTACAGTATACACATTTCACCACCATGCAGTGTAAACTGTGGCTGCCCAAGATATTTTCTAGTTTCTTGTTGACAAAACCATGTGTACAGTCTGCTTTTACCTTGACCCTGCATTTTTTAAACTGTAACTATTACTAGTGACATTTAATCAATGCATTTCTTGCTCATTTGCAATAGTTATTCAACTGTGCTTTATAAAAGCAGCTAGAGGTCACCAAGCCTCATAAGCTCTTTTTGAATGTGACTGTTAGGGCACGTTTTCCTGAGGGTAGACTCATCTGGACATAAAAATGCATGCCTGAATTTAATTCATATCTAACATACACACTTGTGCAGATGTGCATGTACCTGCCCTTTGTTTTGCTACTTCTTCTTTTTGACTGGAGTGACCATTCCTTTGTGTTTAGCTTTGGAGGGGAAAAGGGACTGAGGAACTGACATTGAAGAGGGTGGGTGAAAGGGAGAAGACTCCACCCAGGGAACCTCATGATAGGCATGAAATGGTCTAGATATAAAGTCAACCCTTTGTTTCACAAGCAATAAATACTTAATATAAATTAAATGCATATAAATACATGAATATAGAAAAATTGCCCTTTGTTGCCCTATTATCCAACAAGTAGTACGCAGATTCACACCATAGATTGAGAAATCAAAAGGTATGGATCAGAGATGAAGTTGAGGGGTGATTTTCAAAATTCCCTAAATTGTAAACAAATCTGGAGGTTAAACTCCCTATTAATAAATAAGAGTTTGGTCTTCCGAAGCAAGGTGTTTGGTGGGTAAGATATCAGTATTTCAGTGTGCAGAAGCAGCAGCCTGAGCTCAAAGATACAGCTCTGTTTCATGAAGCAATTGTCAGCAATAACTAATTGATGTCCATAAAGTACTTCTGCAAGTGCCAACTGTTAAAAAATATGCTCAGAACTCTCCTAACAGCAATAAAGGGTAATTCCTTTACTGCCAGGTGTCTGGATTGAAATCTTACCACATGTCATTATTTTAAATAGATGAGACTATGACAAAGCCACCAATCAAAGCTTTCAATAAACTAAAAAAGAAAGAACCAAATAATTTGCATGATCCACAGTTTTTAGAACTATGACTATGAACACGTAGGAACTTTTATCATCTTATTGCACACAATTTACTCTAAAGTAGAAGGAGGATGGAAACCTGCTGATGATATATTTCCATGTGGACCGGTTTATGGCCAGCATTCTTTCTGCTACGATAGTTGCTCCATTGACACCATGTTATTTATTGAATAGCAGAGTAAATAGACTAGTAAATCATAGATATCATAGATGCACTCTAGCCAATCAGAATATACTTTGGTTTTGGAGAGTGCTAATTTTAAAAACTTATTTATTCTATTTTTTTTTTCATTTTACTCTATCAGTCTTTGTTTTATACACTCGTTTTTCCTAATAGATTCTCATCTTGAGGCATTTAAAAATGCACCACATGTCAAATGCAATTCAACTAAGAGACCTAAATGAATGATATTTAAATTAAATATGATGCTTTGAAAAGTGTATACTTATAATTGCTTAAAGCTGTATCTCCACACTATATATGTTGCAGATTTGAATCTTGTCAATGTATGCAAGAACCAAAGTTAGATTTATAAAAAAAACCTATAAACTAAATTATTCACATCACATACGTCTATACATCTGATAGTGTAATTAGCAATCAAAAGTTCTACATATGGTGATGTAATAGAGACATTATAATTTTTGTACATCCTGCTGTTGATGGATTTAGGTACCACATTTTGCATATTTTCTATTTCATTATTTTGGACTAAAAGAGATAAAAATAAAATAACATGTTTTCTTTAGTTCCTTTTTAAATCATCCTTCACGCTTCTTTTGCTTTCCTTCCGTGTCTGGCTCTCATTTCCCCAGTTTAGATAGGACTTGTTTTTCTTCATTTATCTTCACTCTCTTTCCTGCTCTGTGGTGCTAATACTAGCAACAATAATAGAAGTCTTGGACCCAGATCGGGGAGATTAGGGGGTCATTGAGGTTACTGCTCTGTATTTGGTTAGCCTTCCAGTCCTTCCAGAATGAGAATCCTTTATGATTTTCTCAACATTCCCATGAATTTCTTGCATTTCTCAAATTAAGATGTATTTCATTATTCTAAAAGCTTTATGTATCATAACATTAGTTTCTTTAACTAAACAAATTACTTTTTCAATTTTTGTTTCTGTATCATGCCTCCAATATTTCTCTAGTCTCTTTTACTTCGACTCATTTTACTCTCTTTTTCTCTTTATTAAATGTTATGCCTCTCCCTGTTAGTTACAGTATACATCTAATCACACTAAGTAGAGTGATATTTCATCAAAATAATTTCCTGAAAGCATGTGTATACCGAGATCTCACTGTTTACCAATTGCCCACAGGTGACCTTTGCTTGGTGGTTGTGTTTCCTTCCTCTGCACACACTGTTAACTCTCTAGCACATCTGCCTGTTATCTGTGATGCATCTATGCACTCTCCAGTTGGCCAAAATTTAATCCATCATAAACTTCATCAATTTATGCTTGGACAATTAAGAAAGACAAGTAAGAAGAGTCATAAGTATAATTTTTAGATGAAATATATTTCTGCTCTCTGCCACCATCTTAAGAATCATTTCAAATAGAAAGTTAGGGATATGGACTTGATTCACCAAAAGAACTGGGTTCAAATCTTAAGCCTGGCATATAGTAAAGAAGGGATAAAAGTCTCACTGATAAATGGGTATAATAACTTATGTAGGATAAGTTTTAAACTCTATAGATAACATTTATGAAGTGCTGGGTATAAGTTCCCAGTTGGGCATTAGAAATGGGTCTACCAATAGATTTAACAGACATATTTTCAACCATTACAATAGTCTACGAAACTATGATTAAAACAAAGTAAAAGCAACCAAAAACAGACAGGAGGACCTCTACTCATGTGCATTCTCTCTCTCATCAGCCTGGATAAACCATGAAGAAAAGCATTAGAGTCAAATTTAGCTACAGTTTGCTCTAATGTGACTGAGATGGAAGGTCTGTTTTCCATACAAGCTATGGATCAAAGTCTCATGTGTAAAATGGATAAGTATGCAACCATCGATAAAAATTCTTTGTCATGCTTTGTTATGCGTGTGTTCTTTCTGCTAGTGAGTTTTATTTCTTAAAAAAGTACTATGGATGGTTAATATTTCATATTTTTTAAAATTTTCATAGTTTTGCATTTTTAATGTATAATCTTTCATTGATATGTAGCTGCATATGAATCAGTACTTTAGTGTGGCACTTTAAAAAAACACAGTAACTCACACATGACTAAATGGGACTTGTTAAATTTCTTTTGGAAAAACACAAATTTCTTCACATCCAGAAGTGAGCTCAGCATCACAAGTTGATGCAGACTTGTGAGTTTTTCTTTTCTGAGGGTGAATGAAACGGTTTCAGTTAAAAAGGATACAATCCATAAAAACACTAAAATAGATGCTGTGACTCCACTGTTGAAGAAGTTTATCTCACTTATCCATCCACATGCAGCAGGATGGTGTCAGGTTGTTGTGTTTTTGTTTGTTGTTTGTTTTTTCTTTTCTTTTTTTTTTTTTTTCATATCAGAGATTGAACCCAGGAACACTGAACCACTGAACTGAGTCACATCGCCAGTCATTTTTTATATTTTATTTAGAGTCAGGATCTCACTAACTTTCTTAGGGCCCTGGTAAGTTGCTGACGTTGGCTTTGCATTTGCGATATTCCTGCTTCTGCCTCCAGAGCTGCTGGGCTTACAGGTGTGTGCCACCACATCGGTAGAATGATGTTAGCTTTTAGGCTTTGCAAATGTTTACTTCTTTGTTTCTTTTATACTATTGGATATATTCTGTGTACACTGAAATTAGGTATCTTGTGAGAACTGACACATTTTTGTTAATGTGATTGTATACTAATTGATAGTAATCAAGCCTGTTGTTCTTTCATTGGTCAGTGTTCAACAAGGATCAGAAAACTCTAATGATTTGTTGCCACAGGCTTGAATTCCTGAATGAAATTTTGTAATCCATCTCTACTATAAGTAATCTGATATAGTACCAACCCCATAACATTGTTGTAAGGAGTAAATAAAAGTGCAAATTTACTCAGTATGGATGTGTGTTCATGGGCATGCATATACACACATGTTCACATGTGAGTGTGTGTGCATGTGTTTAAAGAGATTTCTAACCATTCACTCATTAATTTCAATTAAGAAACATTGATGGGTCTGCCATGAACCAAGCATTGTCTAGATACTGTGTATGCAGATATGAGTAGGAACAAGTTTCTCTCCTCCTGGCAGTCCCAATCTAGTAAGTAAGAAGGATAAGTACATTAATCATCAGTTACTCTGATCAACATAGTAAAGGAATAGTACATCCATTGCAATAGAACTAGTGTGAAGGATTAGAATTTCCAGTCTTAGTCAAGGAACACATGCTATTTGTACATTCAATTATGATATCTCTGCAACAGAAAGGTACAAATTTGATCATCATCCCATGTCAAAGGATAGATCCTGCTGGCTTTGAGCAAGACAAGCCTTCCTTTTTGACAGTATTTACTGAATAGTAAAGATAGAAATGCTCAATGCCCAGAAATATATTTAGAGTATCTATATGTATGGTGTATGCACCTATTGCTGCTCTACCGAAGCATCATAGATTGTTTTTAAACTGTCATATAATTTTGGAAGTCAGAAGTTGGGAAAGAATCCCAGTAGGCTAAAATTAAGGTGTTTTTCTGGAGGCTTCAGGGGAGGATCTGCTTTCTTGGCTTTTCCAGCTTCTTGAGGCTGGCTGGATTCATTGGTTCATAGTCTGCTTCCTTCTTCAGTGTCAGCAGTGGCTAGGCAAGGTGTTCTTATAAGGTCTCACTAACACTGACTCTTCTTCCTCCCTCTTTCACACTAAGGGCATGTATTGTTATATTGGCCCACTTGAATAAGCCAAAATAATCTTTTATTTTAACATCAACAGTTAGCATCCTTCATTTCACCTGCAACCTTAATCTCCCTAGAGCCATGCAACATGATCTATTCATAGGTTCTAAGAATTAGGGCATCCTGTGTGGGCAGTTTTTATTCTGCACAATTGTGTTTACTTTTCTAGTTAAGGATTGGTATTAGGATGGAAATATAGAATTGAAGATACTTTCCATTTGAGCACAAGTGGGATCAGGACTTGATTCTCTTAAAAATCTGCCCCATTAAATGTACTTTGGGCCATGTTTAGACAGAAATTGTGAAGATAAACAATTGGAAATTGTCATATAATATATAAGAAGGATGGGAAGAACATTTGGCACACTTTGTGTGTAGAAAAGGCAGAAGATTTGCCTTTGAAATAATGTTTGCATCTTCAGGGGTCTGATATGTACCACATGCTTGTGGCATGCTAATAAAATAAAAATAATTTTATTATTTGTAACAATAATAACAAGTTATCCTTAGGGAGCACAGAATCCATTGGGCTGAGAGATTCAAACATATAGAGGTCACATCAAGTAGAGTCTATGTCAAGGACCAACTGATAACATGTGCAACTTTAGGCTGCTCAAAGTTATCATGTATATCATTTCATCATCTGTAAACAGGCCTAATATCTGCTCTATCCCCTTTACAAGATGATGTAAAGACTAATTGGATCCATGAATACAAATGCATCTAGAATTATTGTTAGAAAGTAAGGAAGAAATTATTTAATTAAGGTGTTTTCTTGTACTCAGTATAATTCCAGACAAGAAATAGACAATAAAATTGCAAAATATAACAGTAAGCACAACTAACTTATTTTAATTCCTATATTACTACCTTACAGAAACTTCATCTGATCACTCAGATAGTTATAGGGCCTAAACAAAGAGAATAAAGATGTTAGGCAGTGCTAATTTATTTAATCTTTAATTCACTCCGTTATATAATCCGTATTTGGTTACTCAAATAGTTAACAGAGATGGCAAAACATAAAGGCATTACAGGATTGACTGATTCATTTCATCACTTTATTAAGCATTTATTATTTATAAGGTATTGCAAAAAATGCAAAGATAAATAAGATAAATAAGATGCAGTATGTGCCTTTTCAGAGAACAATTTATAAGTGATAATAGGGATAAAATGTGTGTAGACAAGACTAAATGTATTAAGTGCTGTAAGAGAACAGCTTCAAATATTCATAGGAGGTACTGAAAATATGAAATGAAAAACTATATAACAATCTGAATTTTATCTTCAGTAAGAAAAAAATCACAGTTTAAAATCATGTAATTTGCAAGAAATAGTGTAGGGGAGGGTATAGTCCATTTATTGAAATCTCCTAAGTTGTTTTATAAGGAATAACCAATGCTACTCAGAAGATTGTATATAGTGGTGATTTTCTTCATAACAACATTTACTGTGGTTTATGAAAATTTAAATTTCTCTCCTGAAAGTTTTATTGTGAAAAGTAAATAGTTTTGAAAACATGATCAGTAGATCTATGAGTAAAATAATGTTATGATAAAAATTTGTACCCTGGAGGTTATGATAATAAAAAAAATGTCTGTCTCAAGCTGGCTCAGATCATTTCAAGATGGTATTACAATATCTGCAGGTTTCAAATAGGAGAGATAAAATCCCCTGATGAATATGCCATTTACATTATTGTGACCTTGAACGCATGTCAAAATAACTTCCTGTTTAACTTCCACAGCAGAACTGAGTGCCCAGAGTTGGTTACAGATGATCATATTTCAGTCACACTAGCCAGCATAGTTGGGCATTCCTGGCTCCTCCTTAACACACACACAGACACACACACACACACACACACACACACACACAAAACATTTCACAATTAGTAGAACACACACCTTTTGGTTGTATTTTCAAAATACAAGTAGTGAATAGCAGACCTATAAAATCTAGAGTGGCATAGGATTTAAAAAACTGCATATTGCATTTAAAAAAATACTTTATATCAGCAATTGTAGGTTTAGTAGCATGAAAAGTATTTACTTCAGGAACAAATATGTTCCAAAGCACTAGGTTTGACCCTATGCAAAAATTAATAATATGTACTCAGGCCCAAGGCCTTGTTCTTGCTGGCCACCTGCAATGTGTGCTAATACCCTTTTAGCGTTCTATCAAGGGCCCTGCATGGACTGTCTGACTTGACATTGGACACTACTAAGAGAAGACAAGCATGCAGAGAGAGAATGATTAATGTAAGCCCTTCCACAACCAGCCAGAGGCTTAAGGAATTATTTTCTGCAGCATTCCAGAGATAATTACCTACCATTTTATCTGGAAACATGTTATGTCATTTAAAAAAAAAAAAATATGGCAAAATCTAAGACCTAAGTGGTTGGTGGTACATAAAGAAGGAAATAAAAAACTAAATGGAAAATGTAGGGGAAATAGGAATATAAATGTGTTTGTGGAGACTTAGAGGGACAATGAAGGTTTGCTTTGCCAAAGTATGTCAGTTTCATTTCTTTTCAGTTTGATACACTCCTCAAGGGTTGTATACAATTTCTCCTTTACAGTCTGACAAAGTCACATGAATTTTCTGAAAAAGTAATGCTTTATAAGTTGAAGGGAGTGTACTTGCCAGCTGAAAAGCTTTAATTTCTCCAATTTCTCCAAATTAGTTATCACTCTATTATTAATATCTTGTTAATGAAACACTACACTAAGGCAATAAAGGAAGTGCTACTTTAAAAATAATTGATTAGAGATATATGTAACTTCACTGTGTTTGAATCCATTACTGTTTTATGTGAGACCAATCCAGTTCCAATTTGGCATCAGTCATCCACAAGAGCATTTTAGGTTCCAAAATATTGTAGCCAAATATCCTCTTCATCATGCTGGGGCTGGGGGGCTAGGAGGGATAATCGACTCCGGTTGTGTACAGAGTGCCTGGGTGCTCCATATGGCCTATTTTCCATTGGCAAGATAGTCCTTAAAATCATAGGGGATTCTGCTACATATGCGTAAGTATTATAAATTAATGTTCTAATGTGCTTTGAGGCCCTTGCTGAATGAATGACAGGCAAAATCAAAAGAAAAATAAAAACATATATTTTAAAGAAACCTTAGGCATGTGGTTCTCCCCAGGCACCAGAATAAGGAGTTTGAACTCTTTTTTTTTTTCTTTTTTTTTTTTGACTCAGTGGTTTGATCTTTCCTTTCCTGGAATTAACTCTTAGGAGATGTATATAAATTAGGCATTTTCTTGATACCTTAGTATTCGTAAGTGACTGTAATCAGTCCAGTCAGACCCTCGTCTCATTTTTAAGTTATCAATATTTCTCGAAAATTTTAAAGGTTTTGTTTTTCTTCTCTGTTTTAAATAAAAACAAACCACATCAAGTACATGAAAGAGATCTACCAGTAAGCCCATGTAGAAAACAGCACTCATTTAACAAAAATGTCCACGTGACCTTTGGGGAACAATCCAGGCAGCTCAAGAATGCATTTTCACTTTTTTTTTTTTTCTGTCGTTCTTTTCTTTCTCTTGAGTGAAGATGCAAATTTGCTATTTCACTGTGTTCCCTGTAACTGGAAAAAAATGTGGATCTTATTTCCTGGTACAGAACAGTTAACTACCAGAAAATAATTCAACCAAGAACTGCTGCTAAATAAACAGAATCTAGCATCCAGGACTTCACCTGCAAATCAGAGGCTAACTGCTCTTACAAATGAATTCATCATCCACACATTTAAACATCTAACAGTACTTACAGACCCATGGAGAGCACAGTGTCTCTCCCTACACTTGTTTGTCCCATTCATTCCTCCCTCTCCCCCTCCCTCTTCCTTCCTTCTTCTCTTTTGTTAACAAGTAATAATACTTTAGTATACATAGATTTAAGAAAATCAAATAACAGTGGAATACTAGACTACAACATCACCCTGAATTTACAATATTGTATCACCAATTAATAATTATTACATGTCATAAATATATATACTAAACATAATAATTCTATGTAGTATATAGCGCATATATTATATAGAAATATATATAATTACCGTATATAGTAATTGGGACATTATATAGTGTATATAATTACTATATATAATCTGACCAAACAATATTTACTAAACATTGTGAAACTTAATTATCATTATTCATTGACAGGGATATCATAGCAAACAATAATAAAAGGAATTGTAATTTGTTTCATCTATTCATGTGTAACATGGGGTTACCTGTTTATATTTTATATAGCTTTGTCTAGAAGCCACAAAATATGCTAAGTGCCTGGAAGAGTGTCTGGGTCCTCAAAAGAATGAGTGTGATTTCATACTAGGCAAGTTGTATAAGGATTATTAGTCTCCTCTGCCCATCCTTTGGGTTTAGAATAATTTTTACTTTTTGCTGTAGGAAATTGTGATGAGGAAATGTAACACTTACTCAAGGTCACCAATAAGTCACTTTTTGTCATTAGGACTTAAGGGTTTTCGGCTTCGCTGTCTGATTTCAGTCCATTAGGCCACAAAGTCATCAAAACAAACCAGAAAAGAGCACCATCAAAAGGAAAAGTAATAAAATCAAAGGATCCTGGAGCAGTATTGTACTAAAAGCCATCTGCTATCTTAGTCCACATTCTCAACCCTCTTGAAATGTTATTTGTAAAGCTTTAAAAGGCTTGACTGGAAACCTTCATGTCTTTTTAAAGATACAGCGTATCTATTGCTGACTCATGCGTGCTGAATTAAGAATTATAATATAGATTTTTGAATATACATCAGAGAAATGCCAATACTTTGTGCATTGTCAAAGCCCTTAGGCTTTTGCTGTTGAGAAAGAAGCATTATGATTAGCTAAGCAGATGACTGTTGCTATAGTATTAACGGTGATGAGGGAGAGAGGGGAAAGGAGGGGTAGAGAAAGAAAGGAAAGCAAGTCTGAGGGTCTGGGGCTAGTTGATCAAAAGGATTTGCAACATTTAAGTGATAATAAATACTGGCATGCATATCCTTTCAGTTCCTTTTCTTTCATATCCATGTCCTTACCAGCCTACTAGGATTTCTGTACCATAATCAGGTGGGGGAAAAATAGACAAAACTGCTGTCTTAGCATTTCCACTTGACTTTCCTGCCTTGTCTCCCTGGCTTGCACTGTCGGATGTCCTTATTCTTCCCACTCTTTTCTTATTTGGGCTTGGCAGGAACACTTGAGCTCAGTGCCAGAGTGGTAACCTTAAACTCACTTACTTAAGTGGCTGATCTCATCTCTTCCTTCATGTGGTTTGTGGGATTTTTTTCTCTTTTTGGTGATTGCTTCTCTCTACCACCTTGCAGCTTGGCCTCTCTCATTGTACTTCCGTGATTGTGTTATCTTTTAAAAATAAAGCCATCAATATTTCAAGCATTAAGCATTTTCATGCCAGTTGTGGGGATGGATATTTTTATGTGAGCAATAATGAGGGGAAAAAATGGATTTCTCCAAGCTTCAGAAAGGTCTAAGCAAGCAGAGGGCAAATTCTCAAGTTACAGGATTTTACTTGTCCTATTTCTGAAGAGCAGAGTAAAAAAAAAAAAAAAAAAAAAATTTTTTTTTTGCAGATATTTTAAGAGATGGCAAAACAGGGAAGCAAACCAAAGTCATCACAAAAGCTTCCCAGTGTAGACCCAGCCATCTGCATATAGTTCACAGAACTCTTCTGTTTATTTATGAGTCGCAGAATGTGTAAAGCCAACTTCTAGCTGTAAAAGGACATACAGTTGCTCTCATATAATTTCTTTGGCCCTTTTTTTCCCCTGCAAAATCAAGAGTTTGCTTTCTCATATCCAGGGAAACACTGCCACACATCAGGACCCAGATTGGAGGAATTCAGATTCCTTTGCTTAAACATTTGAAATGACAACTAAAACTATATAATTAAAACATGAGAGTAAAGGATTTAAATAAATGCAACTGATCTTGATAAATATACATTGAAGCACTTCACCTGCCAAGAATACTTTAGAATAGTTCTAATGTACTCTGCAAAAGAAACAGAATTAAATCGAAGACAGAAACATTAATTTTCTAGTATAATTTGGTTCTTTTCAAGATAATAATCTTAGATTATGACAGGCACAAAGGAAGATAATGAAAGAAGCCATATATTTTACCTTTGGATTTTACAACTTGCTTCCTAGTAAGATTTTTTTTCCAGTGGTTTTTATAGGGAAAAAATTATTTCTCAAATTTCTTCTTGATATAATGAGTTCAAAGAGCTAAATTGTTTAGACATTAAAAAATTAAATGTGTCTGCCATTCTTGTTCTGCAGCTCTGTGCTCTATTCTTTCTAGTTAAGAAGAGCATTATGTTTTGCAGGCCAGTAACTTCCTTGATATGTTTTAGTTTAATCTATCCAAAATAATACCCTCCAGACATTCTAAGGAAGTTGTTTTTCTGATGCAATGTGATTTTATGATCTCTTTGAAACCTTTTCAGCCTTAAGCATTAAGCACAAATAGATGGAAAGAGGTGATAGTTTGACCTCTAAATGTGAGTTTGGAGTTACACCCTGAATCTGTGAAAATGTAACATACTATATATACATAGGGACAAAAGGACATAAACAAGTACCATTCTGGGCAAGCTCAGGAATATCTGGCTAATAAACTTATAACTTCAGTGTACCATGACTATTGCCTGGAAATACATCATGTACACACACAGAAAATGTCCCCACCCCAAAATGTTATAAGGCACATTTAATATCACCCTGACTTTTCCATTACTAGACAAAAAAATCTTCTGGTCTATACATTTAAGATACTTAGTTCTAGAGGAGATGTGAGCAGGTTGATATTGTATTTGCTTTAGGAACATGGAGTCTGAGAACAGTTACGTAGACAGTTGGAGGGAAAAAGACAAAAACCATTGGTCTCAAGGTTTGAGTCAAAGATGAGGGGAGAATCTGGGTGGAAAACACTTGATAAAAATAATGATAGTTAGGCTTCATTTTTGTGCACCTGCTATAAGCAATAATCCAGGCTATCTACAAATTATAAAGCAGCATACACTTATTAGAAATAATCCTTTTATTACATATAATATTTTATATGTGCTCTATATACTTGGTTTGGTACCCAGAAACATTTTGCCTTCAGGAGCACACACATGTATAAAACACAGAGAAATACCTAATTAGATAAATTCCAAGCTACCCAATTGTCATTTACTCTGGGGATCATCTCCCTTTTTAATCATTTTATTGACATCATGCTTCTCTCTTTTGAAATACTTTCCACACTTCAAATTTGCTGTTTCTTTGATTAGTATCTGGCTTCAATTCCAGATTATAAATTCTTATAATGGAAAGGACCATGAATATTTATATTTTTATTGTAATCCAAGCACTTGTATGCATCTCAATAAATATTTTCTTTAATGAATGAATGAGTGTATGGATGGATGAATGAACAGTTGACAGTTTTATGCAGATATTTTAAGAGATGTAACATGTAAGGCTTGTATGGAAGATGAGGTTGGAAGTTGAACAGGCAAGGAAGGCAGGTTGACAAGGTTCTGGACCACCACACGTATGTAGTTCATGTTCTGTAAAGAGTCAATGAAAAAAAATCCTAGCAGGATGTGAAATATTTATTTTATCTTTTTATTTTGAGTATAGTTAGGGATCAGTTTATAAATGTCAGTTGAGCTATATGTTATACTTCATTTCTATCACTCTCTTTTTTGGAAGGAGTCAGGGGGACTCTACATTCCATCATTTGGGTATAGAGATTTAAATCAAATAGGCATAATTCCTCTAGTTGAAGATGTAGCAATTATTTGCAAAAACTTCCATATTTTCTGACTTCTCTCTTCACCTTGTTATTTTGTGTGCTATCAGACATGAGGCAAACAAACAAACAAAACTTATCCTAGCTAATGTTAACACAGCATCAAAAGAACAAATTTGTTCCCACAGCTCCCTGGATTTGTTCTTCAGAGATTTGTTGTATATTTGGAGCTGTGATTGCAATTTACCTTTTCATCAAGATTTGAATGGTCCCCTCTTTCCAGTACAAGAATCAATTTAAATAAGTTTCCTTTCTCTTCAAGACAGAAAGTACTTCCCTGTGCAAAGGCATTAAAATTCTTTCAAAACCTCAGGAAGACATCCAAAGTGATGATTTACCTGCAGATCTCAGTGGTAAAAGAAGTCACAATATCCAGGAACACATAAATGATCTTGACAACCAAATTCTCTTTCATATTACAAATGACTTGCACTGTATGGTTCTCTTATCTTCAATGTCCAGGAATTTTCTTAGCTGAAAAGTTGAGAACATCAGTTTATTGTCACATGTGGCTTGTCTTGAGATAATTGCTACCTATGGACAGTTCCCACCCACTGGGTTCTTGCATGTGACAGGTGGGCATGTCTATCACCTCTTACTAAGTACATACCTAGGAATTAAGCACGAACACTCCCAACTGAAAGCCAGGAATGTGAGAAGAGTTTTCCTGTGGCAGGTAGTGTTACTAAACAAACAAATGAAAGCTTATCCCCTTGAGAGATGTCACTATGATAAGGAACAAAATGTAGGGTCTGCATTTAAACTTTTTTTTTTCTTGTATACTGAAGTCTAATTATCAGAAAATAAACTTTTCAGATATTTGCTTTTTAATCAGTTACGTATGAACCTGTGGATTCAAGGTTAGTGTTGTTTTTCATTGACTTTCAATGCCTACTTTCTACTTGGGTTTTCCTAACATTTTTCAAAACAAAACTTCTAGAAAGAAACTAATAAAATGTTGAACTATAATTTTTCTTCCAATGAATGAATTACATTTTTAAACCATATTATTTATGTATATGTATATGCATTACTATAGATATAGTCATCTTTGTTTCAAAGAGAATTTGGGCATACTGTAATTTGTGTATTAATGAAATGAACTTATTCTGGGATAATGGTGTGGTATTAAAAGAATAAAATTTGTGACATACGATAACTAGTACACATATATAATTTTGTACTTCATGGGTAAAATCAGGCGGGCCTAACCCTATGGCCACCACTCTGACATTTTGAGTGGAGTAGAAGTGAGAAGCATAACAGATGTCCTAAAAAATCTGAATATGATTTTAGCTACTAAAAGTGCACTTTAGAAAGCTAAGTGTTCTTACTTACCCCCACCCCCTTATCTACTGTCAGCACTACTAATCTTCAGGAGAGTTTGGCTATTACTTTACCAGTGAAATTCTTCTAAAGAGCTTAAATACTTAAGTGATTTCCTTTGGAGCAGTAATAGTGAATTATGCATTATTCTAATTGTGCTATTAGTTTATCTAAGTTAAAATGCAATCCACTTAATTTGAGGGTTTTATTACACACTGGTCTCAAAAGGTGAAACACATTAAAAGCATATTGGCTCTTTCGACAGGAGATGAAACCTTCTCAGATGTTGTATTTGACGGAAAAATTGTCTCTCACATTTATTTTGAATGTTAGTGAGAAGTTTATTTTGACCTGGAAGTGTAACTTAGAAAATTTGTAGGAGACATACTTAGCATTTGTTTAATGTGTTGTAATTTGTGGTTAGTAAAATCAATCCAACCTCATGATGCATCTACATAATCTGTGACTTTGTTAGGGAATCATATCAATAGCTGTATGTATGCTTAAGACTGAAAAACACATGTTGATATAAAGGTACAACAGAATGTGATTATTTGCCACCTATTCTTATTTGAATATTGTGAAACTAGAACTTGTTTGATTTGTCACTATGTTCTGGAAAAGTGCATTTTTAAAATTTAATTGTCATTTCAAATTATCTTTTAAATAATTGTTTAATCAACATATATGCTATTATGAATTCATTGAAATTTTACTTAAGTTACAATGCAGCATTGTCAGAATATTTCTATAGCAGTTTCTCAACCTTGGAGCTCTCCATATTCTGACTCTGATAATGATTTTGCTGTGCGTGGTTGTCCTGGGCAGCATTGGGTATTTAGCAGCATCCTTGGTGTCTACTAGACTCCAGTAGTGCTGCCCAAATCTTAGCAACCCCAAATATCTCCAGACATTGCCAAATGTCACCTGAAAGGAAATTGTTGCTATTGAGAACTCTTGCTTCTAAGATAAGTATGCACAACTGTATTTTAATGTCTTTCAAATTATACGTTGCGAACACGTGCATACATGTGTTTAACCTCTCAGTACTAGGTACTGAAATCCAGCTTTTAAAAGGCAGGGTGCCCAGGTAAAAAGAAAATGTTTCTGCTTTATTCATAGTTGATAATGCTACTCTCAGATTTTGGACTTCTACCTCTCTTTTCTATGGCATGAACTGATAAAAGACAGATGCAGTTTTGAACCCTGTTGCTCAAAGAAAATGCCTGTGAGAATCCACTACCACAGTCTTCGCTTTCTGCTGTAGGGGAGGCTCAAGCTACTTGTGTTGCAGGCCTTCCTTTATGCTTCACACCAGAAGGCTTTAGAATAAACAGTTGGCTGGAACATCTTTATAGGGCTCATCCAGCTGTCCTGCGAAGGATCTGTTGCCCACACCCGCATGCATTAATGCCCCAGTTGCCAAAAAGCTTGTTTGACTTCACACCAACAATGAAACGTGATGAATTTACTGTTGGGTTATCCCTTCTTTAGCCAATCAAATGAACTTGGAGTTTCTCCATACGTAGGATAGATGGTTTAATAAACCCCTTTTAAAAATAATAATGGAAATTATTCCTTGCCATTTGCTGAAAAGCATAATTCTAAGTTAATCCTACAGTAGATTTTAATAATGCAAAGTTTTATAAATAAATTACAGTATGATTTTTTATTTCATTTTGGAGAATTACACTCTATATTTTACCAACAGCTTTTCAATCTATATCCTGTCTCCTTGCTCTTTCCTCTCTCCCTCCCTTCCTTTATTACTTTGTTCATATTTGCTATTACTATTGAATCTCTAAACCTAGTAATATATCAATGTGAACTTGGGATTTAGAGTTGATACCAATAAAGATAGAAGATTACTTTAAAATGATTTTCTGCAGAAAAGTGCAAACCTGTTCCCATTTTGCAACTATTAATATATATTTAATGAATCGTTTGGTGCTTGACTGCTCTGTCTTTAATGAGCAATACTATTCTTGCTTCCATATAATATCAATTGTATATAAATTGATTATTTATGCACTTTTTAAGCACAGGCTTATACAATTGTGCAGTCATTTTATCTTCTATATATAAACGATTTTTTGAAATAGTTTTAGTGAGTATAGCATTGGCAATCTGAAATCTTCTCTAGAACATAAAACTTTGCAAGCATCTTTCCTTTGACTAGGTAACAACTCAAAGTACTCTTTAAAATTGGAAGCCTTCATATAAACAACTAGGTGAATTGTTTGGAAAACAAAAATAGTAGAAGTAATACATCTTCAGGTGATTATCTGTATAATTATATTTTTAATAGGTATTCATCACAGTGCTGGAAAACTGTACTGTACTAAATGATGATTTTGAGCATTTTTACTGAACTAAAATGCGTTGAGTTTTTCTTCTTCTCAGATGAGGACAGATGCAATGAGGGCTGTGTGCCTAAATGAATACTTTTACTCTTGACTAAATTAGTCTGGCATAAACACAACACAGCTAGCTTTCAGTACAATTGGAAATAAGTGCTGTGGTTCAGAGGTCTTTTCTTTTCATAGTTCTGCTACATCATGCTCAAAGTTCAGTTTGTATTCCAACCGTAGCATTTAAGACAGCACAGTTAAGAATCTCTTAACATTTCCATTTACAACTTCCCTCTCCTTCTAACATTTTCTTTATTGATTTTAGGATGTTTCATGGTAACAGCTTATCAGCGCCTACAGCCAATGACCTAAATATGCAATTAAAATCATACTATCCTCGTTAGGTGATAAACTGGTCCTGGCTGTGGGACTGTGGAAATGCTATTTTCTTTCCTGAACACCTCTTCTTATTACTAATTATAAAACAGAAAAGCACACTACCGAGGTTGAACCTTTTAGAGAAATCATGCTAGGATCTTTATAGATTTAAAAATGAAGATGTTTAAACATTCTTTGCCTTGCTAATAACTCTTATTGGCCTTTAACATTCCATTCCAACTAAAAGCGTTCACTTATTTGTGATTTGTCAGTGGAGAAAAAATAGCATGGGAATGTCCCTTTTTTTATAATTTAAATAGCTGTACTGAAAATAAGCATCCAAGAGAGTCTACTGTTGGATGAAACTTGCCCTTTTGGTAGTTGTGTGTTTGCATATCAGAGAGGAATAGGACTAACCTCCCTCTCCCAAAGATCACATTTGGGGAATTCACAGGCTCTTATAATGAAAGACCATGTTAGTTCAGCTTCCTCATTTTAAAGTTGAGATGAATTCCTCAGTGTCACATGGATAATGGCATGTTAATTGCAAGATCACAGCATTGGTTTCCTGACTCTCAATTCAGGTAGACTTGGACTTTTCAGGGCCTTCCCCCCTTTCATGTCACTTCCAGTCCTCCTCCCACTGTCTTAAGACAGATCTTCAGCAATTTAAAGGATAGTTTTACTAGTGACAGAGACAATGTGCACTTCCTCAGGCCTCTGGGAGTTTCTGTTTATGAATTTATTATACACGTATAACTTGTTCTTATACAAAATTAATTAGCTACATTCTTTTAGCTTATTTTACCATTTTGGATATCATTTTTTTGTGTTTAAAATATACCTGTTACATGTTCAGTTGATTAGAAATTTAATTCACTAGAAATTTAAATCCTTGATTGTTTACTTCTACTGACACCTCAAATTAGTTTCATCCTCCTCAAGCTCCAAATCCCTTGCATTCTCTGTTCGCTGCTGATAGTTCTTTAATTCCTATCCCCAGAATCTGAGGCAGAATAGGTTTTTCACTCTCAGTGAGCACAGATGTGTCTGTGTTAGTCTGGGGATCTGCTTCTACTCTTTCTAGGTTCAGGTCAAAATTCTTTTCTTGAAAGTCACAATTGGGTAGGGATCCTAGATTTTTCCCATAACACACTTTTCCTATAGCATAATTTCTCTTTTTCTGTAAAAGAACAAGCTAACTCTGCTTCCTGGGGCTCCACTTTCTCTTTTGGATGCTTTATCCTTTTCTTGACTGTCTCCACATAACTCCAATCTGCCCTTCACCGGCACCAGCTATCATCTCTCCTCATATAATCCTGTTTGATTACAAGTATAATAAAATTACAGCTTTTTTGTGAAGACTTCAACTGAGGAGATATTCTTGAAGTATACACACATTATTTGTGATCCAGGGAAGGTTTCACTGTGTCTCACTCTCTGCATTTGGTCTTCCTGGGAGAAAGGGGAATGGGCTTTTAGACTTCAACTTGATTGCTCAGCATTGTGTCTGTTCTGGTATTGATTTTTCTCTTCACTCTACCTCCAATTTTGCTAACTGCTCTTCTCCTCATTCCTCCGACCAAGCCATAGTCTATTTGTGCTAGAAATAGCTTTAGGGATAATTTGGTTTCAGATTATATATTATATATGAGAAAACTGAGATCTTATTGGCCTTTAACATTCCAGATCCAGAGATCCTAAAGATTTGCCCTGAATCCATTTAAAGTGAAGTCCAAACACCAGGTTTTTGTTTCATTTTGTTGCTAGAGTTTCTGACACTACACTGTTGCTTTCTATCTGGTTGTTTAACTTGGTTGCTCCCTTTGGCATCCATGCTTGTTGCATGACCTTTTTCTTCCTAGGCTTCTGAAAGACTGGAAACATATGTCAAATCCTGCCCATGGCTTGGCACTCACCAACAGACAGCTGACTGCCCACTGCCTGCCTACTCCTAGTCCCCAGACCTGGCCTCTCTGGATGACTGTTTATTTGGTAATTCTGTGTGGGTTCCATGATACCACCTTGGTGTTCTCCCAAAATTCTCCAGACCCTTTGTTTCAGGTATCATGCTGCTTATCCTTGACCCCCTGTATTCTTTCCAGTTGCTTGCCCAAGAGAAAGATATTTATGTATGTGCAGTGTCTACTTTTAAAAAAATCTCTTATTATGATTGACAGAGGTGTGAAAGGAGTATAAGGAATACTTTCCAGGCAATTCTTGATAAAGTCCTCATAGGACAGTTTTTAGAGATGTGTAGTCTAGTTTTAGATGAAAGACATGTTCTTCATGACCTTGCAAATTTCCTTCACTTCCTATGAGGCTGGGTATATCTGTTTATATGTTTCAATGTCACACAAATGATAAAAAGCAAACCAAACAAAACATGAAACAAAACAAAACAAAAATGGTGACATTAGAGAGATTCCTTTCAGAGGCACTGTGGAATTGTGAGATAAGTTTAAGCCTTGGAATCAGTCTCATCTTATTTTGAATCCAGTTTCTCAAATTACTAAATATGTGACCTTAGGGAGGTAAGAACAAGTGGACTTCATCTTACTTGAAGGTAAATTACCAGGGACTAAGTGATTGGTCAAATCATTTAACATCTCTGAATTTTAGTTGCCTTAGGTATAACATGAAGATAAAAGACAGTTGTATGGCCAAAATAATACCATGTTGATGAAATACACCTTCTGTCAATAACTTTAATGGTGCTTTTATTCTTCCTTCTCTTCATCCTAAGATGTTCATTGTGATACGGCTTCCTTTAAATAATGGTTATTGCTAATTTGTCTTGAAAGCATACAGTTGAGATGGTATATTTGGTGACTATTGATTGCATATCAGTGTTTGCATTTATTTAGCTAGGCATGGTAATTTACACTAGTTTACCCCTGAAAACTAACACACATATACATGTGAAAATCAGTTCACATATTGTGCAACATAGAATTAATGAAACTCAGTGTTTTTCCTCAAAGAAAAGCTTACTTATAGTCTATGAAGAGGGGATTATTGATAGAAAGCAATGGATAAAATATGTAGAAGGTGCCGTTTAATGCTCTGTGCTATTTTATGTTGTTTACTTCAACAAAAGACCTAAAAATAGTGTTTTCCTAACTAAAAAGGATTGTGATGTAAGCATCTCTATTTCTGTTCAGCAAGCTGAGTGTCTCTGCACCATTGTAGTGATTTATATTTAAGAGAGTCTGACACAATATACAATGCCATCCTAACACATGAGTTACCAAGCTATAGAATTCCCTCAGGTTAAATGAAGGCCTTTTGTGTATGCATAGATAAATACCAACCCATGTACTATGGAATTGAGCAAGTTTGTCAAAATCAAAGGAGTAAAATCAGAGGGTATTAGAGGATGAGAAAATAATTATTCTAGATCTTAGATAGTAGTCCAGGCAATTGATGGCTTCAGATATGTTTGAGGAGAATGTGTCCTTCAACAATACTACTTCATCTAATCAGCCAGAATCCTAAACTATCTCTCGAGACTACTTGAGTAGTCTCAAGTTATTAATATGTTAACCAAAATGGCGGTAGAGTAGCAAACCTCTTGGTGATCAAATCAAGAAGCACTACTTGACGTTCTTTATTGAATCATAATGGTCCTTCTGAAAAATCTTTGAAGGAGGAAGGACTTTAAAACTTTGCAGATGAAATTCTTATTTAATTTTATCATGCCCTCCAAATTTCGATACTTTTCTTACAGAATTTCAGTTACACTGTCCTAGAGTAAGGTGGAGGCTAAGGTTAAATAGTTGGTAGAAAGTGATGTGGAAATGTCAGAACCAGAATTCAAACTCAGTTCTGTCAAGCCCAATAAACCTAAAGCAAAACAAAAAATCTGTTCAAGAATGTTCATTCACTTTCACTGAACAGCAGCATATTCTTTGCCTGTGCCCTTAATGTTGATCAGAGACAGCACATGGGCTTCATTCTACCTGCTACTTCATAGAGATTGATTGGTAATGACTTTCTGGAGAGCTACCTTGAGAAGGACTTTATGGTAGATCAATGTTATTGGGAAAGTGACGTGATTGATTAGTCTCGCCTCAGAATGTGAGGGAAAGGGTTCTTTCTAGTATTTGGAATTTCTGGCTTAGAAAGTGAGAAAAGGGGAGAAATTCGTAAAGGGGAAAACTAGCCCTTTGGAGTCAGAGAGACATAAATTTGAATGTTGGTTCACCCCTCTTAACTGTGTGACCTTAGGGTAAACAAACTTAACTTAGTGTTCATTTATTTTCTGAAAAATGCTTACAATCTCCTAGTCCATTTCTGAAGATAAAAGATATAAAATCTCTAGGAGAAGCATATGCAGTATTAAGTATTTAAGAAATGTGATTTCTTTTCCATTTATCATTAACCGTGCCTTCTCAGAACAGCCGCAGAATCTTTTTGCAATGGACCTCTGCTCCATATGCAGCGCTATCCAACAGGAGTGTCTCAGAAGAGAGTTACAAGTTGAGCCAGATGCTAGACCCAGGCAGTTTCCTGTAGGCACACATATGAACTTGAAGAAAGACTTGTACATGTCTTCTATATTTATTTTTATTTTTTAATCAAACATGATGATATTCATAAGAGGTGACATATTTTCTGAAATATGAAAAGTAATTTGAAGCTATATTTTCTCATGTATTTATTATTGTGTCACAGCAGGCCTAAAATATTCAGGACAGAGACTCAGTGTAAATGGTGATATATTTTATTCTATTAGCCTCTCTTATTTTTTTATGCTTAACATTAAAAGTCACTTTATATGTAAAAATGTAACTATTAGAGCAACTACATTTTTTTAAGCCATTGTGTACTCCAAAGCCTATTTTCCTTCTGAGTAGATATGCAAGAATGAGCTCCTAAGAGACTAGATTAATCAAATTTAAAAGAAAATGTAAATTTAAATCAACCATGCAGCCCCTCTGTACAGCAATTAACATTTTAAGGTAAAATGAAATGTGATGGTAGTAAATACCAGTTCTATGCAGAATTGGAAGCATTTTGTTTCATGGTGTATTTGGGCAGAAAATGGAAATTTGAAAGGAAAACCATTATTAATACACTGGCTCTGACATTTTAAGATACAATTCAAACTTGATTACAACTTCTATTAAAAATAAGAATGGAAGAACTTTAGATTACATAGAGGGAAATGAGAGGGAAGGAGGTATGAAAAATGGTGGAATGAGACAGAAATCATTACCCTACTTAAGTGTATGATTACAGGAATAGTATGAATCTACATTTTGCACAGCCATAGAAACAAAATGATATACCCCATTTGTGTACAGTGTATCAAAATGCAGTCTGTAAAAAATAAAAAAAAATAGTTAAAAAAAATAAAAATACTTTCATTTTAAAAGGTCTCGATTTCCCCACTCTGAACTATGTAATTGTTTCTCAGTCTCGATGTTATTGATATTTTGGACGGTGTAAGTTTTTCCTTATGAGTTGTCCTGAGTGTTGAGGGATGTTTAGCAGCATCCCTGACCTGCATGCACCATGTGCCAGTAGTAACTCATCCCTTCCCACCACCGGCAGTTGCAAGAACCAAAAATATCTCCAGACATGGGCACTGATTTAGGAATGAGCACTAAGTTACTATTCATAAAACCCTGCCACTCCCTAACTGTATTTTTACTTATTCCCTCTGGACCAGGTCACAACTTAAATATATGAGAGTTTTTCATAGTTTTATTTAACTCTAAAAGAATTAGATTTTGTTTTTCTGTCTCTTTCTTAAAGAGAAAAACAGTAGTCCAGAGACAGAAAGTCATTGAGGGATGGACTTTGGGAGGTAAAGAGAAAGAGCGCTGAAGAAATGGGTTGAAATAGTAGCAAAAATCAAAAAGTACTGGAGCTATGTATATTCTTTATAAATGTCACCCAGGAGTCTGAATTTTTTTAATTGTTGTTGGTTACCATAGAAATTTGTTTGAAGGATTTGGAGGAGTGGAAGGGGAGCGGCGGAAGGTTTGGAGGGGCAGATGAGATGACAACAGTACATTTTCTCATAGCATCTAAAAAGTAAAATTTACCTTCTTTGTAATGTTTATATATTTTTCTCAACAGCTGTTTCTGGGTAAAATAAATATTTTTTGTATCTTACTGATTAAGATCTCTGTGGTTCTGAGCGGAGTGACTCACCTGAAACCATGAGCCAGCTACTACCTTGGTTTACACTTCTGATGCTTAGAGAGTAGAGGATAAGCACTTGCCTTTGGAAGCCAGAAGACTCATTGTTAATTTTCAACATCCACAAATTCTGCTGCTGTTGTATTTTCAGGTCTGCTGACAAGGACAGGAAGCTGCAGATTAGTGAAGTGCCTTATGCATAGGCAGCAATATTGCTGGATAACGGAGGCTCTGATTTAATCAGCTGGAGTTAGGGAAGATACAACATAGACTAAAGTTTCCTAAAAATGCTTGACTTCTCATGCCCAGAACAAATCATCCAGCTTCTTCATTTATGGTTCAACTTTATTATGTTTCTGCACTCTTGTCCTTTCCTAAGACATCAGTTGCACATTGACCCTTTAGTGAGTCTATGCAGCATGACTGACGTGCACACTTGGTGTGACTGTGACTAACACCGGCCGGCCAGTGGGCAGTGTTGCTCTTTGCAGGAACTCATCTGTTCTCCCTGATGAGAAATCACGTTTACTGGAAGTTATCCTTAATCACCAGTCAAATGAGCCTCTCTTAAAATCTGGCTTCTCTGGAACCTGCTGTTATCACCTTACTGTATTGGCATCAAGCAGGGTCATATATCAATGCAAATTAATGTCTCAAGATTTGTTAAATAGGATGATCTTTTGCTCTATAACATGCAGATTATGTTGGTAAATGCAGTAATACATTGGGAGTTAGCAGGGGAATAGTCCAATCCTGTTCTTTTTTTCTTATTAAAAAGATAGGGGACAGGTAATTTATTATACACTTATTCACCCTCAATAGGTCAGAACCATGAAATTTGAGAATCCTTCATTTGACGCTATCAAGTCACTGGGGAGATTAAATCTACTTTGTGCTTTAATCTGCAAGATGGCCATTGCCATCAGTAAAGTGTCGGATCTGTCGGCATAGTTAATGTAAGGGGCACTGTCCGGGTAATCATCAGTGGAATGCGCTGACAAGTAATTTTATTGAAGTTCCAAGTAAGAACTTAACCCTCTTGATTTTTTCCTTTGAACCCATTTTCTTAGTTTTGATGGAATGAAGACATTTTTAGAAAATATAGTGAGTTCTAAGTCAGTTTTAAAGAAAATGTTTCTCACCCTTACACCTAAATTCAGTTCATCCTAGAGGTTATGCCAAGAAGAATGAACAGATTACCAAAAAGAAAGTAATTTTGCAAGATTTAAAGCACTATGTTTTCCTATATCGTGCTAAGTCACTATTTTTGTAGTAATCCTTTATAATGTTTACATTTTGTTTCTGAACAGAGGCCAGTTCTTCCTCCATCATATATGTACAGGAGTCTTATTAATCCTTAATATTGCTAGAACTAAGTTTTCATAATAGAATAAATATGTTCTCCTTCTCTTGGATGCTGAGAGTTAAATAGGAAAAAGAAGAAATGCAATCAAAGAGTGAGCTTCTTAAATAGTTCAAGATTATAAGACATTACAAAAGATCTTGAGTCAGATATTAAAAATGGACTTTATATTCTGCAGTTGTCATATGCCAGTACATTTGATTACAAAATTTTTTATTTATAAAATACAAAAATCTCAATTATATACATATATGTATATGTAATCTACTAATGCCTAAGGAACTATAACACTGAAGTGAAGTGTATGTCATTTTGTAAATACTTAACATACTGATAACCTATATTTTTAACCTGGTATAAACCAGGACCATAATTTGTTTATATATAATTGCAAACAGATGTATATGTAGCCTACTGAAAATAAGACTTCAATGACTTTCAAAATGTACACTTTTAGCATTAAAAAGCTAATAAGATTTACTTTCTCAAAAGCAAATCCTATAATGTTGGATTCTGAACTTGTACATCTAACTCATAACTTCAAATAATTTTAGAAGCTTTTTTTTCCTTTAAATCTTCAAATGACTCCACTTTGTCAGGCATCTTAATTATCAAGGAGCAGCAGTAGAGGTGGTGACTCAACGTGGAGGTTGAAACAGAGAAGTAATGAAATATGTTCTGAAGTTAGAAAACAAGGTTAATGGTGATGTTTGAATGAAACCTTTTCAAACCCACTGTCAAAACACGACTTCTTTCCCCCTCCTTTTGAATCTCATGGCAACCTTGCTACTTGACTTCTCTTCTGGAGTGTGTTTTCTGAATGCCTTTCATTGAATAGACATATTTTAAAAATCTAATTTTGCTGTCTGCTTCAGATCAGTGATACTGTGGAAACCTAGCGATTTTAGACTGTCTCAGTTGCTGTTTTCATCAAGTCATTAGGAGTATTATTGAGGGTGACACAGGGAAGTTATCTCCCCCCACTCAGAGCATCTTATATTTTAAAGACCACAGCCCCTTATCCTTTATAAAGGATGTGGTTTCGCCAAGTTAACTTTTTTATGTGGAGCTGTTTTCCATTATAATTTCAATTTATGTCTGTCTGCAGCACTTCCTGCAAATCTTACAAGACTTTTTTCTTTTGGTGTAAGTAAAACATGACTGGGTTGTCAATAGAGGTGGTCTAAGGATCTTAAGTCTTCAGCACGTCACAGTTGGAGCTCAGACTCCTCTATTTAAAGATGAAGGAATCGAGACTGTGTTTGTCCTGCCAAGGAGCATCGGTACAGGAGGTCTGTTAGGAACACCCTGACACGTCATTAGGAGTTTTTTCTCTTACACTCCATTCTGTTCTTTTGTACAGTTCTATCTTTGTTAGAACTATTTTTGGGGACCCTAAAACTCAGGTAGTTTATATTTGTCACTTTTGTTCTGGACCATTTCTCCTTTGTTTATGTTGAATCACAGAGCAGATCTCAACCCTCTGTCTTGTACCATGATTTATTTGGACTGAACTCTTCACATAAAGCAAGGCAGGTCTTTGTAAAAGCAGCGGCATTACTTTTGGATGCACAAATTTCAAAAAAATAAGTAAAGGAAAGTTAAGAATTTTTAAACATTAGATTTATTAAGTAAGTCAATTTTTAGTTAACAGAAAACTAAATATAAATTATATGCCAACCACACAACCTATGTTTAATATTTTCACAAATTTACTTCCAGTCATATCTCTGCACAATGATTTAGTTATTCATACCATAATACATCACCAGTAATACCCAAGATCTCCATTTTGTATTTATCAAAGTTAACAAAGGACTTTACCAATGCTCTTTTTACCATTCTGATCTTTATGAAAAAAGTCTTATTTATTTTCTTTTATCACTAACTCTGCAAAAGTCTTCAAGTCACCTTTTCATATCTTTTGTTTTTATTTATATAGACAAAAATGTGTCCTTCTGTTCCTTTGAACTTTACTGATTATAAAACCTCCTTATCTATTTGACTAATCACTGAGCTACTTTGCAAATATTTTTCTCAGTTTTTTAAAAAACTTTTCAACTTATTATATCTTTTCCTGGTTTTTTCGTTTGTTTTGTTTTGCCTGCATAAGTTTTCCGTTATAGTGAGGATAATTATTATTCTAAACCAAGCAAATAATTAAGCAAATTTATCACTGAAATTATATTCAGAGGTAGGCCTATAGATAAGTGTGTTCATAAGAAATAATACCACAGATTATTTTTAAAAATCTCTTTCAAAGTTAGTAATTTTGGTAATATCTTTCTATAAAGGAGAGAGGGTCTCTCATTAGGCAAGAGTAGCGACAGCCCAAGTGTGTGTAACCAGGCTAATTAGCTGTTTACTGGTTTCCTACTATTGGGTTAGTATCCCTTGGGCATTTAGTTCTTCTTCTTGTTATTGCACTGACTCCATGTGAAGCTTTTAAAAATTTTTTTAATCTTAAATGTGTTCAGTGTCATCGTGGTTTCCGAGCTGAATGTTTTAAATCCCTGCCTTGAGTTCTTTGAACTTTCTGTATACTATTTTATCATCGGCAGTATAAAGATCAATTGACTGCAGGGATGCTCTGTTGTCTGATGGTCACAGATATGTTTGACTAACAGTGTTAATACTCTCTGTCTTTCATGATGAGCCCTACAGTCTACATCTCTAATGCTTCCTCCAAATAAGCAATTTCTTTTGTCTTTTTGTTCTTTACTGTTGCTGCTTTTCTCTCGTTGTAGTGAACTCACTCAATTTCTTTTTAGCATAGTGCTTTCTCAATCCCAGTACTATCTGCCTATCTAAAAACTGTTGTTATATTCCTAGTCCTTTTCCAGAAAACAAGGGCACAAAGGGTATGAGGGAACACACCCAATGTCTTAAAGATTTCATACACTTCTGGTTGTAATCAGATCACACTGATATCAAATGATGTCAATAAATCTTCCCAACTACATATACATGGCCTGTGAGTGTGTAGTAGGTATTAATTTTTTTTCTCCTATATGGATAGCAAAAGAATTCCAATTTTTTGTAGGCTGAAGTTGTCTTACTTAGGAAAGGTAAGAAGTTAGGCTATCGGAAGAAAACTAAAAGCCAATAAGTTTTTGTTTCTAACACATATAGGAGAGTGTAAAGACTGAGTAGAGCACATTGGAAGTAAGAGAAAAGTTTGCCCAATTTGATTGATTCTGGGAACATTTTAGATTTTATGTAAGGGAAAAAAATCTGAAATTAGTGAAAAAAAGTGAGTGTCAGCATTTGTTGGAGCATCTACTGTCAGATCCTTTTAAAGAACAAACATTCAAAAGGTATTGCATTCTCAGAGCTCTGAAAAGTGGCTCTCTTCCTTCCCATTATATAGATGAGGAAATCGGAAGTACAAAGAAGTTAAATACATCTCAATGTGTTTTCTAAGTAATGAGGCACCAGGTTTCCCACTGGCTTCCAAATCCACAGTGTTTCTGTCTCCATGAGAATCTAGAAAGAAGAATGTTACCCATGGGAATAAAAACATTTAGTGAATTCACTAATTGTCAAAAAATTGCTATGGAACTGGAAAAAATTTTTGTACTGCCTAAAAGAGGTACCAAAGCTCTTTTTACCATTCTGAGAGGATACTGGTTAGGTGTAAAAAACGGATTGCCTAGAGTTCTGTTTTGTTTGTTTTAGTATCACTTGTATTTTCAAATTGAGAAGTTTTAGGTTAAACTCTTCAGACATGACTTGTCTATTTGTTGTAGTTTTTCAGTCATGCATCATTCCTCTGGTGTTTTGGAATTCTACGTGAATGACCATGTGTGGTTCTGATGTTCTGCTCTTCTGTCCTATTACAGTTTATATGTGAGGTGTCCCTTAAAAGCTCATATGTGAGACAATGCAAGGTTTAAAGGAGAAATGATTAGATTATGAGACCCTCAACCCAATCAGTGAATTAATACCCTTATGGGATTAACTGAGTGGGAACTGAAGGCAGGTAAGGTGTAGCTGGAAGAGGTGTGTCACTGGGGACCGCCTTTGCGGTATATATTTGGTGAGCTGAGCTTAGTCCATCTCTGCTTTCTGACCATCATGTGAGACTCTTTCCTCTGCAACATTCGTCTGCCATGATGTTTTTCCTCACCTCAAGCCCCAAGTAATGGAACCTGTTTTCCCTGGATTGATGTTTATGAAACCAAGAGCCTCCAGATAAACTTCTCCTTCTCTACAATTGTTCTTGTCAGGTCTTGAAATCACAATACTCAAAAAGATGACTAAAACACTCCAGTATCTTCTCTTCCTATGAGATCCACCTTCTTAACTCAGTCTGTCCCAGGAACAAAATCAGTATCATCAGCTCTTTATAATGTTCAAATTTTTAAGTGATAAAATATATTAATTTTTTTATGTAAAAATAAATGTAAATGTACTAGGATTCTATTTCGAGCTTTCAAAATTTAACATTGCTTTTTCAAAATATAATATGCAGGCTTATTTCAGTTTTAATAATTATGTTCTAGGCTCATAGAGAAAAAAAGTCTCGTAGTTGAATATCTAGCCAATATGCTGTCACCTGCTTTTGAATTGAATAGTCTCATGTTGTTTACATAGAACTCTTTTTTTTAATAAAAATCCTTTTAAAAATACCCTTTGATCTACATATTTCATAGTTTATTAAAAAGGATTTGGATAGACCTCTGGAGTTTGTGCAAGGTTTTATGTGCCTGACAATTAAGAAAAGGTGATTGCAGAAGTGAACGAGAGAGATTTGTTCATGGGTTGTCTTCTGAATTGGTCCCATTGTATGACAGCTCTACCTTATATTGTTAAAGTGCTGGAGTTTTTCTTTTTCTTTTTCTTTTTTTTTTTTGTTGTTTGTACTTGAGGATGATGTCTGTAATGATTCAAAATCAGCATTACATGGTCTTGAGCTATTTTTCAGGTGGAGGTAACTACTTTTCTCTGATTCATCCCTAATCCCTTGGTTGATTACTTAGTGATACTTGAGCATGTAGGTATAGCATGACTGGCCTATGTGATGGTTAGATTTTCTTAACAATGTATCTGAGTAATTGATGTATTTTTTGGGGGGGAGTTGATCTGTTGTAATAACTGCTTGAACAAAATAGCTTTATTTACATATTTTTTTCTTAATTTATGTAGCAATTTTCTCTGTAATTTTGTATAACAACAAAATGACAAAAAAAAATATTCTTTCTTACTTATATCCTCTATTTTCTGCTGTATAGGTGGTAGTGAATTGAGAAATTTGGGATAGATATCACCAGTGAATTGAGAGTTTTGGGATAGATATTTTTTTGCCCATATTGGAACTCTAGATTTTATTTTTCTTGGTCAGTATAGTTAAAGTAGTGGAATTAATTCTTAACGTAGCACTATATAATTCAATGTTTTCTTGGGAATCTTTGCTTTTATTGTTGTTCTTATTAAAGCAATAAATTCAATAGTATCACATATATATATATATATATATATATATATAATGCTAAATGAATTATTTGTGACACATATTTTCATTCATAGAAAGTAATATTGTGGTCAACCAGCAGTTATGTCTGAGCTACTTAGAAGATTTTCCTAGGTTTTTATTTGACTTTTCAAAGTTAGATTTCTCATTCATTTTGACTCTCATTAGTTTCAAATTATAAACTATGTATAAATTCTAAGCATGGAAAAATACCATCCTATTAAAATCCCATTAAGTAGTCTGGTGTGTCTACTAGTAAACCTGAGAGGAGCTGTGGAAATGAGGACTTTTGAGTCTTTGCTTTATGGCTGAAGAAACTAAGGTTGAGATCAAGATTGCACCACTGGGTAGCTGCCCAGGTCTTCTCAATTCTGGTCCTTAATCTTCCAGTTTATCCATAAAATATTCTTTAAACTAGCCTATAATTAATAATATGGTTACAATGATGATTAAAGGATAAACTCAGTAGGATTTTCTAGTGGTGACACAATTTGAAAGTTGCTTTATTGTACTCAGGGATTTTTAGAGAGAGACCAACAGTATCAAACTCTTCGTAGCTTAACATGTTTCCGTCCAAGGACCCAGAATTGTCAAAATCATGTTATTCTTCCCACAGTTAACTTCCTTGCTGTTATCAATTTATTACCCACATTATAAGGCCATGCTTAGGACTTAGCAAACCCTAATCAGATGCTTGCATGCTAATGGTTTAGTTATTATAAATTATAGAAATTGTCTCTCAAGTAATTCTTCTTTGAAGTGTATACATAGTGAGATGTTACAGAATTATATTTCCCATTTGATAATATGTTTTATCCAATGTTTTTGCCAAGATAGTATCTTATGCCATTTGCAAATATCCTTTTAGTGTTTGCTGCTTCTGCTGAATCTTGAGCTACTGCAGGTTTTAAATAAATACACAGAAAAATCTTGCTTTTTGTTCCCTTTGCTCAGCAGTTTCTCTCAGCCCCATAACAAAAGAGTCTGGAGTGAGATCAGGTGAAGCATCATTTGATTTAGTCTTTCTTATTTGAAATGAAAATATCTGTTCTCTTGACATTCTGATATCCACAGCACTACATTATTAAAGGTTTAATACAGGACCCTGTGTTTGATTTAGTGCAGTGCTGGAGGACATGATTGTTGGAACATAATTCTGATCAGCAAATTTACTGTTCCATGTGAATTAATGGAATGAAAAAATGATTTCTAATTGTATGAAAAACACAAATACTGAAGGAAAATAAATTATTTCATATATTTTGAAACCAGTTAAAGGAGACTTTTCCCCTCACCAGATTTAACATTACCAACAAATGTGTCCCTTTTGCAAATTCATAGCTCTCTTCAATTTCATATGTGTTCTGGGATCAGAGTTCCACTAAAGGAAATTGGACTTTTGCCTGGCCATTATGAAATAACTTTTCCTCACTCCAAAATATTATGGAATGAAGAAGATTTTGTATTGGTTTTCTGCCCAGAAAATGCTGCTGTGTTCCCTAATTACTGAGTTAACTATTCTCTATTCTGTAATCCCAAACTACCTTATATAGCTGTAAAGCAGTGGCTCTCAACTGGTGGTGATACTGCCTCCAGGGGAATGCTTGGCAATGTCTGGTGCCATTTTGGATTGTCACATAGAGAATGGCATTACAGGCACCTAGTAGGTGGAGGGCATGGGTGCTACTAAACATTCTACAGTGTCCTAGCTAAGCCCCTGTGACAAAGAATTATCAAGCCCAAAATGTCAATAGTGCTAAGACTGAGAAAGCCTGCTATATGTTTATTGCTTTACCGGTGTATCACCTCTACTGGCTTATAAGATTTTTCTTACTGGGCAAGGCCTGGTCTTCTGCCTCCTCAAGTGTCGTACCTCATGAACAGAGTTTCTTGTGCTCTGAATCATGAATGACTCTTGAATGGAAATCTATGTATTATTGCTGAGTTTTTATATTATCATTCCATGTATGCATTAGTGAGGTTAGAAAATCATTATTCAAACTTTTGTATTGAGGTTTGGCATCCAAAATGGCACTGTGTAAAAAAATCTCTGCATCTTATTTCTGAATACTTGTTGGTTTTCTTTCCAACCCCCACCAAAATGAATTTCATAATTATATATTCTGTACAGAAATATCAACATAAATGTGCTTTCCTGAAGCATACATCTGCTATCAGTGAGGCTGACTGTAACTCAGACATATGCTGGGTGGCAGCAGATAAGTTGGAATTAGTTGTGATAGGTAATCCACAAAATAGCTAGACCGCATGCCAGTAATCAAGAATTCACTGTAATTGCTTTAATCTGTAATCAGCTCAACACATTGCACAAAAGACTGGCAGAGGAATTTTGCAACCAAAGAGGAAGTTAGTTAGTTATTCCAAGACCAGCTCTTTGTTCCGATATTGATTTTCAATTGTATGACCTTTTCATTCATTCACTTATATATTTATTCATTCAGTAGAATGTGTTAATTACACTAGGAGCATATTAATTACACAAGAAACAATAAACAATAAAACATGTCCCCTGACCTATCAGTGTATCATCCTCAGAGTGAAAGACAGATATGTAAATAAGCCCATAAGTGCAATTTTAATTCTATTTGTTCCTTGAACAAAGAGGAAGTTGTATGTTCAAAATTAATAAACAGTAATTATGAGAATATCCTTTAATTTTTATATTAGAAAGAACAATTATTGGAACACACACATACACAGACATATACCCACAAACACATCTCTTGTTGCCAAGGTAGCCAATAGTTTACTAGTGAAACTAGTGAGATTGAATTTTTTTTTCTATTGGTTCCCCAAACTATAGTCTATGTTGATTAAATTTAAGTGAATTGTAACTGTTTATTGCACAGTGAATTCAGTACATAAAAATGAGGTGCTTTTGTATTTTCTTTAATTGTCTAATACCATGAATGAAAAAGTTTGCATTTTCAAAGTTCAACAGAGGAACCCCCTAATGCTGTTCCACATTCCTGGTTGCCAAGATGCTATGGTTTGTGCTGTTTAAACATCTCAAAGTGAACAAGTGCAAAAGGTTCTCAGAGGCTGGATCTTGGGTGGAGTCTTACAAAATGCAGCAGGATATGGATAATGGGAAAATTTGTAAAAGATGACATTCAAATAAAGAATGAGGGAGCTAAACTTCAACAGCAGTATGTATTAAAAATCCTTCAGTAGTTTCATGGAAGTTTAACATAAGTTAACTCTGAGTACTGCTTTCAAAACAAAATGAGCGCTTGCAATTTTAGAAAGCTTGATTACGAAGATAGCATATGAGAAACAGGAGCTGATAGATGGTCTCGCACTGGTCACACCCTTGTAGTTGCACTGTGCTTATTTTTAGGCATCCCAGGTAAGAAGTGACATGACATGCTCAAAAATGAAGAATAATTTTCAAGAGGAAGTCAAGATGGTGAAGGGCCATATAAAAGGTTGAAAATTGTAATAATGTATGTCTTGAATGGAAGAATCATATTCAGAAGCTTCATTTTAAAAAATTTTAAGTATGTCATTTTCAAGAGCAATCAGGTTGTAGTCCTCAGGACAGTTATGGAAAGTTATAGGAAGAGAGATTTCTGATTAGTATAGAATAGTCCAGTGGGCCTTATTCAAACATAAAGTGCCATCTTATGCTGAAGCTGTTCTATCCATCTAGAATCGTTTACTGAAACCCATGAAGTGAATTTGAGCATCTGAGTAAATGTTGCTCCAACTGTATTAAGTATCATACTGCAGTCTTACAGATTGCAAGGGTCTGTGACATGGATGCCTTTAGATGACCATCGAAAGTACCCAATAGTTTCTAAACATCTTAATGATTTGAAGGAAATCACTTTGAAAATCTTCATAGGGAAGAACTGACAAATATGTACCTACCTTCTGTCTTTCTACCACAATCAGAACTTTTTTCACTGACTCTTGAGTGAGGTTGAAGTGGAAATTGCCATTCATACTCGTAAAGTATATTTATAAAAACTCCATGTCTCAGTTGGCATTGAGAGATCCTCACATGCTGGGAGGATGACTGAAAGGAATATTACTAAAGGAAGAGCAGAGTTATTCCTATTATTTCACTCATATTTGGGGTTATACATTCATGGAGTGGAAAATTAGACAAAATTATGTATACAATTTCAAACTCCTTTTGCATTTTTGCCTGACTGATATAGCTAAATTACTGCAGGTTAAATATATAGGATGTGACTTCATTCTCATTTTTTTTTAGAGCTCCCCTATTGGTTGATAATCTTGAGTTGTTTCTGTTCATTATCATATGACTCCTAGATCCTTTTGTTTTCCTTATTGCTTTGCTTGGTAAAATAAATAAAGCTGGTATCTTACCAAGAAATTTAACTTGATTTATATATTCATAATAAGGACATTTTTGAGAAGTTTAATTTCACTTATGACTTAAAAGGTTTACTTGTTACCTGACATATAACATACCTAGATTTTTTTCATTAAGTCTCCATACCGCCTATAGAAAGCACTATTATTACTGATATTATCAATTTAAGGAAATATATGCTTGCTAAGTTAATAAAGGTATGTCTGAAACTAAGAAAAATTGACAGTAGTTTGACCCCAAATTCATGATCTTTCCATTACATAGTACTGGCTCCCTTTATTTGACTTTGGCTTTTTTAATAGACACATTTTTTCAGCTGATTGCAATAAAGTTAGGGCAAATTTACTCCAGTTTCCAACTTTCTGTTCAGTTTTTCAGGTTGCATTTCTGTGAAATGAAGTGAATGCATATTTTGCTTACACAGCTCTGCTCAGCAGGCACTTGCTTTCTGATCATGACCATAAAAGGAAAATGCTTTCCACAAATAGTGTCTTGGGCAAAAAGTATTGTTCCTTTTGATGTGTTTTTTACTTTTTCCTCTGAAATCCTTACATGGTAAACTGGAATAAGACAATCATTACAGGGTTTGGAAAGCAAAGAGAAAATCTCAGAGTCAATAAAAAAGAATTTCTACATGTGGCCCTCACTTGATAGGGCAGGAAACCTACTGTTCTCTTTGTGTTTTTGTTTTTGTTTTAGTTTTCTTTCCCAGACACAAGGCTACAGTTCTGTCAGGGAAACAAAACCTATATATTTAACCATACCCTTAAGTCTGAGGTAAAACTAAGAATCATGGGGTAGAAATGGGAAATTTCTTTTGTACACCTTTTCTAAATGGAATTACAGATTCTGTTTGCCCAGGGTGATGAGATCAAATTGATATGTCAGCTCAGGCTGTCTGTACAGGACCATGGATCAGAGCTCTCTGTGGCTTTCCAGAAACACAAACCACAGATTGAGAATTATTGCTCCTTTGAACTTTTAGTTCCGACTTGATTCTGTTATCCCATGTGGAATTAGCCTCTGTATGCGTAGGTAGTGAATGGTGGGGCTGGAGGTGAGGGGCCAACTTGCTATTTTCCCCCTTGAGAAAATTGTTTGATTTTTTAAAAAATATTCTCCAAACAGGAAAAAGTATGCAAGTTCTGTGGTGTGCTTTATGATTATCTGGAGCTTCTGCCACACATTCCAGAGCGCCTAATAAAAATACTTCTTTAACAAGAAGTAATGGAATAGTTTCTTTTAACAGGTCCAGGATGTACCCCGTATCTTTTGCCTTCATGCTTTTCATGTTTTTTTCTGTGACTCATCACCTGAGTTGTAAGGTTTTGGGTGGAAGGAAGGGCGAGGACTTAAGCTATGCATTGTGGATCTCTGTGAGAGCCTGGCTCAGTTCCTCACTGGCTGGGATCCAGCAGGTTTGGTGATTGAGTGGTATTACCCCTTCCTTGTGATAAAGGGGAAAACAGACTGCAAGGGGTTATGTGGAATATGCCTATTTATCCTTGTCACTAGAACAGATCACCTGAGGGGGAAATAACATTCATTTTTCAGTCTGATTGTAAAGCTATTCAACAAAACTATTTGAATTTTATCAGAGGTGAAATTCTCATTTTGAGAAACTAACATATAGTTCCAGATGAGGATACAGTTTAAAAATTGCATGGTATTTTTAATATATGTTAAAATTTAGGTCTGTCAATCATGCTGGTGTTTCTATGAGAGGATGTCACAAAACCTTTCCCTGAAAGAGGCTCAAATTTGAAGCCACATTAGTTTTTATTAATAGTTATTATCCGTCATTACATGTCTTGTAAAATCCATCATTTTCACTGGCTTTCTGTAGTCCTGTCAGAAATGTATTCTGACAGAAATAAAAATTCATGCACTACTAACTGGGACTTCACTTAATGATACCAACTGTTATGAATATTCACTTTTTAAAACTCCCATTTCTGGCTATATAATTCCTGTATGCCAAGCATAGTGCTAAGTGTTTTACATACATCACCTCATTTAATCCCTATTATAATGCTATTTTAAAGGTGAAGAAATGATGATTTAGGTTCATTTGCATGTTAGGATCATACAAAATGGTACAGCAGAAACTCAAGTGGCATGTCAGTTTGCAAAACCCCAATTTTAAACATTGTACTGTTGACTTAAGTTCCTTGCTGAGTTGCCTTTGTGTTTTCCTGAGCACTTATGAGCAGGCCTTGTGTATTTTCTGATTTAGCTACTTTGATGAGGAATCCGCAGTGCCTTCCATTTTATGATGTTTATTCAAAGAATCCTCTTTGTGCAAAGGCAATTCTGCATGCTTAATTTTCCCCCCTATTCTTTTTGTGCCTTGCATGCATTTAAACAATATAACTAAATGATAAACTCTCTGATGGGAAACACGATCTATGTTTATGTAAGTGTGACTGATGAAAACCAGGATCTAATATGGAGAATTCTTGATCCCTGGAATAAGCCTGGTGTTTTAAAATCCAAGAAAACAAAAGCAATTTGTTCTTTTACTCAAGAGCACATCCAGTGTGAAGCTGTCAAACCCTAAAGTGTTGCAGTACATCTGCATAGCCATATGTTGACAGATGTTTTTGTAGCACTAGCTTTCTGATGTACAGTGTGACTTCCACTCAAAAATTTTCTTCTTTTCTTTATATAAAGTTTTATTTGCAAAAATAGTTCCACCATTTGAAATATAATTAGTAAAATGAACAAGGGTAAACTAAAAATATACTGAGTCCAAAGAAAGCCAAAGATGTTAGCAACCTTTTTAATTTTCTAAAATTTTCTTCCAATAGCGATGAGTAGTGAGATAATCTTGGATTCCTTCTGTCAGACAGCATAGAAATATTATAAAGTATAATGATAGTTCCAGGATGACAGCAGAATCATTGATCATAAAGCAGCATGCCACCCCAGGAAGAGAAATCTGAAGTTGCATCAAAACTTCTCATAGAAGAGGTCTACAATCAAGCAAAAGGGAAACATTATTAAAATTGATCGATAAATTGTAGCTTAGCCTATGTGGATTCAGAAATAATTAGGTTGACTTACTTTTGGAAAGAAAGAAAGAGAGAAAGAGAGAGAGGAGGGCAGGAGGAGGCAGAGAAAGAAAGAAAAGGAAAAAAAGGAAGAAAGGAAAGGGAAAACATGGAATATCTCATGGGGAGCTTTCACATTTGGCAGATCATGTTCTTTTATTCAGGACAGGTAATGTTTCACCAGTCATAGACTACTATGGAATTGCATTTCTAAAGCCTATCTTTGGCAAACCTGTTCTCTAGATGCGTTATTCCATCTAGGAAGTACGAAAATAGCATCAGTTGATTTCCCTGTTGCACCCACAGAAAGATCACATTTTGGCCTCATTTGGAAGCTATTGTTTGCAGAAGGGAGAGCTGTCAGGGTGACTCATTTCTCCTCACCTCTTGCCTAAAGATTTTCTTCAAGCAGTCTTGGTTTTGCATCAGATTAACCTTCAAGATGCTTTTACTCTCAACTATTCACAATTGCCTCTTCTCACTAGACTTTTTACTTTATGACACCTGTAAGTATTTTTCATTCCCTAAATTCTTGAGAGTTTACTCATTTCTTTGGCTCACTACTTAGCAGTTGCTTGGAGCTTTTCTTGCCTTGTATATTATTTAGTGATTCCATGAAGTTTTGGCTGATACAAATATTGCTTGTGTTTGAGTTAATGAGCATTTGAACTTGCATTGGTGATGTTCTTCCCCATTTGTTTTTTAAATAATAGAGGAATCATAATATAATACCTATGGGAAGTTCAAATCCTAGGGATGGTGAGAGACTTAGTTTTGTGGTTAATAGTTCAATGTAAATGATATAATAATAGATGAAAGAACACAAAGTCATTTCAGGCGCTTAACCCAATAGTGTACTTTTCTCTCATGTAGAGACCAGTTGCAATGATAGAGAGGGTTGAGGAGTTTTATTCCTGCAGTTCTTCAGAGTCCAGACTCCTTCTGTTTTCTGGCTCTACTGCACTCAAGGCTTGCAGGTCATCTGCAGGATTCTCTACATACATCCTGCCAAAGCCACGCTGCTTTCTCAATTAAGTTGGCCATCCTGCTTCCATTGCATTCTATTGATATGTATTAGTCACATGACCCTAACTAAAGTCAGTGGGGCAAGGAAATGCAAACAGGGTAACCACTTTACAACTATAAGTCTACTAAACAAAAACCAGAGACAAGTTTTTCATGGTCACTTAGCCACACATGCTATACTGTTCAAAACATATGCCTCTACGTATCTGAGAATCGCATTGCTTTAGCTCCCCAGGGCTGTCATAGAAAACAAAATGAGCAGAGTAAATGCAGTAGAAATTTATTCTCTTCCAGTTTGGGTTACTGGGAATCTGAAATTAAAGGGTCAGTGGGGCCATAATCTCTCTGGCACTGGGTGGAATCTGTAGGGGTTCTTATACCAAAAATCACATCAATCATAAGTGTCTGTTGCTATGATTCAAAATTACAAACTAACGTCATGAGATCATTGACAGAGGGGGACGTGGGTCACCTAGGCACAAACTAAAGAATGGTTACTAATAACCACACAACTACTATTTACATGGTACATTGGTTAGGAGCAATAGGTATCAAAAGAGAGCAATTTTTTTATTACATAAGAATTGTCATTTTGTATTGTAGGGGTGCCAGGCTAGCTCAGGCACAGGTAAGGGCCACAGAGTCAAGACCCAGACTCCGGGAGTTGGATAGGAGCAGGCTTGTGGCAAGCAGCCTGCAAACTCGTTTATTGCAGGAACAGGTATACATTTTGTAAGTTTCTTGCCCAATCACAATGTGCCACAGAAGATCAGACCACCAGACTCCTATACAGGTTCCCTTGGTAACACTAGGTCAGCTTGGGGTACTTGTTTACATTCCTAGGTGGTCAGAGCAGTATGCTCCTCTCTGCAAGTTTACACACTTGAGACATTAACTTTTGCAAGCCAAGAACTAGGATTTCTCCCAACAGAATATTTATCTGCCTCTATCTTCCTTACATTGGTGCCTTTTGATTTTTGGTGTTCTTTGGCTTGGAGATGTGTCACTCCAATTGCTCCCTGTGTTGCCATGTAACATTGGGCTGTAGTTTTGTCTTTATTTATTTATTTATTTATTTATTTATTTTTGGTGCTGGGGATTACACATGCTAAGCATGCTTTCGCCTACTCAACTGTAACCCAGCCCACCAGAGCTTGTTTCTTCACATGAGATTTTCATATTCTTGTAAGGACACTAGTCATATTGGGTGTGGGTCCACACTAGTAATCTTATCCTAACTAGATTTTATCTGTTACTGAATATTTTCAATAAGGTTATATTAATAGTCACCAAGTGTTAAGACTGCAATACTCCTGTTTGGGGGATGCAATTCAACCCATAAGAGGCAAATTTGGCTTGTTCGCTTCCTTTTTTTATTTCTTTAATAATTATTGCTTATTAATAAGTGAAAATATGGCAACTATAATCATACCAAAATTCTTCCAGTGTTTGCCAAGATATCAACTAGTGTTCAGGAAACTTTTAAAAAATATTTTTAGTTGTAGATTGACACCATACCATTATTTTATTTATTTGTATGTGGTGCTGAGGATGGAACCCAGTGTCTCACACATGCCAGTCAAGTGCTCTACCACTGAGCCACAACTCCAACCCTCAGTAAACTTTTTGATAAAGATCCAAACAATAATTTTGGCTTTGTGACCCACATAGTTGCTGTCACAATCTCTCATTTCTGTCACATACAATAACAATAGTAATAGCCATAAATAATAGTAAATAAATGAGAATGTCTCTGTTCCAATAGAAGTTTATTTCACTGAATTTCATTAACTTTATTGAATTTAGCCCATGGGCTGTATGATATTTGGACACCTGTGCATTGAACTCAAACACACATAAATTTATGTTCTAGCCATCACTGAGTAGCCATGATCTTCAGTGACTTAACCTCTGTAAGTACCAATCCCTCATCAATAAAATGAGAACAAGTCACATAAATCATACACCCAGTGCTTAGCTCTTTGTAGGCATTCCTATGTTTATGTGGCCTTTCCTTTATAAAGGCAGTATAGCAAATTGGATGAGAGCAATTTCTCTTTCTGGTGTTTGATCTTGGGCAAGTTCCTCAATATCACTACGCCTCATTTTTCTCATTATTGAAATAGAGATAATAAGAGCCTACCTTTTAGCTTGCTTATGAGGTTTCACTGAGTTAATACATGTCAAGCAATTAGACCATTGCCTGGCATTTAATAAACACCCAGTAAATGTTACCTACTCATACTGGCCATTATTGTTATAATTGGTTTCCCTTGCTACTCAGCAATTTGATGTATTATTGAATTTTATTTTTGCTGAATTTATGTCAAAGATTGAGCTAAGATAACTATTTAGGCCTAAACATTCTGTTTTCTATTATCAGTTACATTAGAACAAAGAAATATTTTCTCTCTTATTCTCTAAGCTATTTCTGCTTAACTAGGAAGGAAATAGGCATAAAATTCTGAAGGTAACTCCTCTGTATTCCAATTACACTATGCCTAAAATTTTTCACTCATGATACAATTAGAAATTAAAGGAAAATGGAATTTTGCTATGGAGTCAACATTGATACAAAATATTTATCTATTGCATCTGGGAATTCAGACACTATTTTAGTCTTTTCCATTAAACCAGTATAGAAAATTGGGTAATATTTTGTTCATGTATAGAGAACTTTTGAAGGATATGACAGAAAAAAGCTTTTTAGATACTACATTTTTCTTGTTTGCATTAACAATGAAACTTCTTTTTGGCTCTATTGGAAAAAAGAAAGAATAGAAATTGGTCATAACCTAAAACTAGAATTAGGCTATTAAATCAGAAAAAAATACTAATTAGAACACTTTGGTGTTAGTAACTTAAAAATGTAACTTTAATTTTTAAATATGAATTTCTAAATAATGAGAACTGCTTGGGAAGAACTAATGACCATGTAGCTGGTTTCTCACTTTTCTTAACTTAAGAGGGAAAATAAGTCATATTCTTGACTGTCTAATTGGTGGGTTTGCCATATGTTCATGAGGTCATGAAAATTATGATAAAATAATATTTTTTTCTATATGAATATTTTTATTTCTACATGTGTGTATGGTATGTTGCACATTTACAACACAGATGCCACTGGACACTGATTTGAATTAAGTCAAACCCATTGAAATGTGGTTTTGTTCCTTATTTATCTTTGGAGATTTTAATTTTTTAATGTTAAATAATAAAAGTCTTAATTTTCAGTGTTAGATTGAGTCTTAGTTATTTTATTAAGTAGCTAGGACTTCTGTAACAAAGTATCACAAACTTAACAAAGGAAAATGTATTGTCTCAGTTATGGGAGTGAGAAGAGCAAAATGAAGGCATTTTTAAGGTCGTTTCCTTTTCATGGCTGTGAGGAAAGAGCTGTTCCAGGTCCTTGTTGGTGTGCATAACTATCCTTGGGTTCTATCCTTGGGTTCACATGGAATTCTCCTTGGATGCATATCCCTGTGTCAAAATTATCCCTTTTTAAAGACACCAGTTATATTGGATTAGCCCCCCACACCCCCGCCCCCCTAATGAGCTCATGTCATGTCTGCAAAGACTCCATGTCCTAATAAGGTCATACTCTGAGGTACTAGGCATTAGGACTTCATGAGATTTCAACATAAGGATTTAGAAGAGACTTGCTTTAATTCCTGACAGATATTATGTAGAAATCCACCTCCAAAGTGCTAGAGATGAGAGAATAGAGAGGCTAAGCAATAGTTCAAGCTTATGCATTTTGTTTGTGTCAGAATCAGAACAAAAATCTCCCCCTCCCACCACATTGGGGATCAAACTCAGGGCATCACACATGCTAGGCAAGTGCACTACCACTAAGCTACATCCTCAGCCATTTTTATCTTTTATTTTAAGACAGGGTCTTGCTAAATTGCTCAGCTTGTCTGAACTATTCTACATATTTTTTCCTGAGTACTCCATTATGCCTCTCTATCTTTCTGAAGGCATCTGTCTCTTCTTACTAGATAGAGTGAAAGCAGCTCAATGCCAAACATCCTCATCAGGGTATGTTTGGACTCATGTGGACATGGTTTAGGATCATCTGATACCACATTTGCTTTGTTAGTTCTTGGTTTAAGGTTTCCAGTCACAGAAGTATTATTAATCTAATTTTCTACATATCTTTAACACTTACTTATAATTTATTCACTCAGCAAAGATTTATTAGGAGGTCCCGTAGTCCTGGTTTTGGTTAGACATTAGGCTGAATTAACGGGGTCTGTGAATGTTCTCTTCTGTCATGTGAGATAGGGTGAAAATTAGTTTCACTGATTCTCAGTCATGAGCTGTTTAACAGTTATATAAGTAGCTTCTGACACTGGGTTGGTCTCCAAAGAGCATTTGTTACCTCTAACCAAGTATGTCTGTAACATTTCTTAGCACTGACAGTGTTCCTGTGATATCTGTGAAGAATTAGTCAGTCTTAGGAACTCTAAATCAGCGCATTTCCTCTACCTCATCCCTGGCCACTCACACATTTATCAGCTAGAGGAAGGTAGCAGATTGCAGATGCATTAACGTCAATCTTTAATGTTAATATTCTTATCTTTTATCATCTAGTGACTAGGAAAACACATAAGAATGGAAATTATTTATAGGCAACATTGCAGCAAACATATGCCACGTATGAGATAGATTAAATGTATATTTATTTTGGGCCTAATATACGTAAGATGTGAGAAGTTAAAGCAACTGTTCTTATTACCTTTTTATATTTAAGATCCAAAGTTTTTAAAAAGATGGTGTACATGATACTAATGCAGATACATCTGATATACTTAACACATTCCAAGGAATACATTGTTATAATACTGTAGAATTTTATTATGATATTGCATGCAAAATTTGAGGTATTTATTAAGAACTTTAGTTTCAATATACCTTAGACGTCAGGGAACAGGTATTTACTAAGCACATGAGATCGGAATGTGAGTCACTTACCTTTGATATATAATTAGTAATATATCCAGCACCACTCCCGGTAAGTATTCTTGATATTTAAAATTTTTCCCTCTGGGCAAACACTTCTTATTAGGGATTGAGGGCGGTATGAAAGTTTTTAAGAAGGAAGAAAAATAAAATAAAAAGTCTGCTTAAGATGTAAGGACAAAGTTAGGTTAGGACAAGTACTTTTGGAAGAATGATAGAAACCAAAAGGCAGGGTGGTGGCTTGACAGGCAGGACTGAGTAAATGTTAGGCCAGCCTGTGAAGGATGAATGCCTGTTAGGGAGCACAAGAACTCTCGCTCTGGTGTTAAAATCGGAAAATAATTAGGGAGGAAATGTGAAAAGTGTCAGGAAGTGGTAAGAGTCTTAGAAGAAGGAAATTACTTTGGCACCTCGTTGTATATTGATTAGTGAGAGATGGGTCTTAAGAAAAGGAAGTTGTAGCTATCAAAGAAAGACATGCCTAAGGCAACAATACCTGTGCATAATAAAAATAAAATAAAATAAAAGATGGACTGAACTGAAAGAAAGTAGGCAGCAAGCCCACACTGTAGGCAGATCATTTCTCTCTCTGCCTTCCGGTGCTGGCTTTCTCTACTATGCTAACAGCAGACACGTAATTTACATCTCTGACATCAGTGTTTGGGCATACTACTTTACAATCTATCCTTTATTTTTTCATAATCTATTTTCTATATGATTTCACTTTTATTTTTATGCTGACCGATACATGATTTTCAGTGGAAATCTCAGTACGTATTGCTTTCAGCAAAATTTTCTATTCTTATACATTTTACATTGGAATCAATAGAGGGAGATGGAAAGATGTCAATTGGTAATTTTTGATGGTTTCAATTGTTAGATAAGTTTTGGAGGTAATAATTTTTCTCCTTAATGGGAACTCTAAACTAATATAGTGCCTTATTTTGTTTACATATAGCAAACGATGACTCAATGTTAAAAAAAAATACAGTAGAAGCAGTGTCTTAATTTGCTTATATTAGAAGAAAAGAGTGTGAGGAAGAACAGGGTGTGATACATTGATGCAATAGTTAGAATATAAGTTCAATTTCTGTGACCAAGACCTAGCACAGCACTGGCTTAAACAAAGGGAGAATGTTATTTTTCTGTCAGTTAAAATCCCATCAACCTAGTGCAATGGCTGGCCTCAGTGATGCAGGTGTGGGCTCCTTCTGCCTTGACACTTCACCACCCACAATGAGTTACCATCATTCTCATGTTTCTGTCAGATGTCTGGATGTCTGTAGTTCTGTTAGTGATAGACTAATGAAGAGCAGAGGAGTCCACTTTTGGACCATTGGAAGCACGATCCCATTTTCTTTCTTTTTTTTTTTAATTATTATGTATTTATTTTTAAATTTTTTGCAGACTACATTTTGATTTATTGTACACAAATGGGGTACATCATTTCATTTCCATGGTTGTGCACGATGTAGTCATACCATTCATGTAATCATACATGTACATAGAGTAATGATGTCTGTCTCATTCCATTTTTCATACCCCCCCATTTCCTCCTACATAATCCAAAGTTCCTCCATTCTTCTCTCACTCCCCACCCCCCAACCCCCATTATATATCATTCTCCACTTATCAGGGAAAACATTCAGCCTTTGGTTTTTTGGGAAGCACGATCCCGATCGGATTTTCATACTTTGCTTTTGCAAACATGTTCTTCCCCACAAATTAATTGAATGATCTTGTCTACCTGGAAGAAAGGTTAGGAAATGCCATCTTTCTGAGCTTTAAGGGAGTACTTATACTGGCAAAGAGAATGCTAAAATAAAAATGGAGGGTCAACCAGTGGCCCTTGCCAGAATTGAGCTTCTGGATGGTGTGGTACAAGATGAAAGGAACCTGGATTTTCAAATGACCAAATGAAACAGGGATATGCTGCCATTTTCAGACTTGGACGTAAATTAAAACATTCCAACATTTTAGCTGCTGTGGTTTTGTTGTTGCCTAAAGTCTTCATTTTAGCAGTCTATCCACCAATGTCCTAACAAATACAAGAAGAGGACAAATATCAAATGCATATCTTTAACTGCATTTAGCAAAGAAATATATCCAATATTATAAGATAATTAGTAAATGAAGCAAATCAAAGTCACTAAACTTAGAGATTGTTGTGTCTCTGCAAATTTGCAGAAAATATGTAAAAAAAATCTTCTAATTCCTTATTTTTCTTTCCCTCCTTTTCCTTCTCTTCCTCTCATGCTCTCTTTCCTTCTTTCATTCTCTCCTTCAATTCTTTCCTCATTTCTTGTTTTGTTCCTTTCCTTCTTCAATAAATGAGTTGAAACAATGATTTAACTGATTTCTAGACATAGAAACACTAAGAATGACTTTCTCCAGGACTAACATAACTGAATGTACATTAAGAATATCTTTGCATAAGGTAATTTTAAATTTTCAAACTGTGAAACTGTGATCAAATGGGTCTATTAGTGTATTTTTGCAAAATTTCCTTCCTAAGTTCCGATTTTGAACTATTTAAATAAAATATCCTTTAAAATTTGTAAACTGAAATATTATGTTCAAGTTTATCTATACTGAACTTAATTGTGACATCATGGACATAGGCTTCTTTCACTTACTTCTCATTTGGATTATGCATCCTGGCAGGGAACCTGACCACTGAACAATAAAGCAATTATTGTCATGATGATATGCAATATTAAGCAGATTATGTCATGGTTAATTTTACATATTCATAACTCTGCTACCTGCAGCTGTGGATATGATACTAAAGTTGGTTTCTGATAAGATAAGTAGAAAATGAAAATTGTAAGGAAACAGTAGCATCACTTTCCCCTTGATTTTTCTCTTAAAGACCCAAATTCCTCTGTCTCCTGTTTAATGACAATTTTTGGATTATAGACTTTTTAAAGAATTTGATAAAAACGAAGAACTTTTCCCTGGGGGAAAAAAAAAAAACTAGACGCATGTTTCTGAAATATTTTACATATAATGTCAGTGGTTAACAGATTCCCTAAACTCCAATAATAATTTCCATTTCAGAACAGAATGCTTGGAAACCCCACTCTTAATGTACTAGGTTGACTTATGGAATATTTAATGGATTGTCATTTAGGAGTTTTGCAACTCAGGATGAATTTTTAACTTCTTGATAAAATGTAATACCTAAGAAGAGTTAAAAACCAAGAGGTTTAACTAACTGCAGTAAAATAGTCAATGTCGTATGACAGCGTGTTTTACTCTAAGGTTCTCAGTGTGTGAGTGGCCATCATCCATAGGTACAAGAAAATAAAGCTACATAAGAAAAAGAATTGACTCAGTTTTCAAGTTCTCTCTAGAAAACTTATATTGCAAAGGACTTTTCATATAAACAGCTTAATTAAAATAGTCTAAGTAACCAAATTTTTATTAGGTAGTTTTAAAGCAATATGAAGACTATGTGTAACTATTATAGGGCACAAAGGAATCATAGTTGTGATTCAGTGAAAAGCAATGAAATCAGTATTGCATAGCTCAATAGATGAACCTTTGCACTGAATTTCTAATAATGTTCTTTATCCACCGAGATTTCTGCTTTCTGTCATATAGCTGGAAGCCAATAAAGCAAAACATAGGACCAGGATTTCTTCCACACTCTTGGTAGTTTATTTCCATTTTTTTTCTTACTGTCTTAGTTATTTCCTTAGGTTATATGAAATCTTATTGGCCAACCATTTTTTTGGCCAAATATGTGAGCAAATAGTTTTCATTTTGAGTACCAAGAGAGATCCAGAGTTAACAAAGATCAGAACAAGCAGAAGTGAATTTGTCTAAAACAAACAAGGAAGAGTACATGAAGTAAATTGACTGGCATATTTAACTGAAAATCCAGAAGCAGTTTTGCTGCAGGTATGGTTGGATCTGGGAACCTGAATAGGGACATCAGACTTGTTCACTTCATCTGTTCAACTTGCTCTCCTCTGCGTTGGACTTACTGTCTGTCTTCCACAGTGGGGCTTCATAAACTCAGATTCATACTTTCTCAACTTTAAGATCATCAAATTAACACTTATTGAACCACATGAACCTACTCTCTGAGGAAAATTAGGGATGAACTCAGTGGATTATTTTATCAGCTTTGATCAATCACATTGGGAAGGTAGCTGGAGAGAATGAGAGGGCCAGGCTTAGATCCTATGAGTAGCCCTGGAGTTGCTGGTGAGATCAACAGATCACTACAGGGACAGGGAGGAGAAGAATGATTTTACTGGGAAATAATAGCTTCTCTTACCACGAGAAGAAAGATGGATGCCAGGAAGCCAAACAATCATCTCCACCCATATGTATGAAAACATTTACTTTACATCAATCAGATCATTGGGGAATTTGTCATCTTAGCACAATTAGGAGGCCATTTGCTGAGTTCTAGGTGTCCTCCACCACCATATCTAGCTTTGTGTGTGCAGCTAGGTCTCTTAACAGCTTTGCAATGCAGTGTTTGTGTGCCTAAAGGAGCCCTTTCATTTAAGAAATTACTTTGCCCAGAAAATTGAAAAGTGCTTTCAATAAGTCACACCATCTGCTGCTCTCATATTAAGTTAAAATTGGCCAAAATTGAATCTTCATTTATGTGACTTGTAGCTTTCACCTTCACATTTTTTTTTAGAAGTGTTGTTTGAAATTTACCCCTAGAAATAGTCCTTATATTGATGGGATAGTTTTAAATACTTTTCTGAATCTAAAGTATTTTTCCAATTATCTTTATTTTAATAATAAAAAATGAGGCATGTATAAATTAACACTTCTTCAAAGCAATAAAATAACTGGCCAGGAAGCAGAGGAACAGATTTAACACCAAATGGGGACAAGAGTCTTATTCTAGATGCCACAGTTTGGGGTCAGTAATGCTGAGAATGCTTTTCTACTGCTTCAGATAATGTTAGCTAGAAACCTCTTTTCTTTGTACCAGTTGGTCAAATAAATAAAATATATACTTGGTGAAACTACTATCTCTGAGTTTTAGTCATGTGGGGAAATCAATCTTTTATTGCATTCCTTACTCTTTGAGGAGTTGAAAGAAGATAAAAACAAAATAAAATTTTTCCTTATGGAAGTCACTGCCTTAGCAATAGCTGCAATGACTGAGAAGTGAATACGTGCCATAGATTAGTAGATGATGCTTCTTACCTAGCATACCCACTATTTTTATATGCATGTGGCAACTTTCCTCTATTTCTCCAGTGCTTCATATTTCACATTTTATCACCTGCAACTCTTACTATCCACAGATTTAGTTGGAAATAAGGTATATCCCTGGTTTCAAGGAATTATGATTTATCTTTAAGTGGTACCTGATTCTACCCTTCCTTCTGTGGGTACTAGATTCTTCTTAGTGAGTGTGTGCACATGTACACACACACACACACACACACACACACACACACACACACACAGTCAACCTTCCCCTGGATTATTTCTGTAAATCACTACACTGACTTTTTCCTAATGGCTCAGATCCCACAGAGGTAATTAGAAGGAATTGTTATTTTCTCTTTTATAGAGGGGAAAAAAAACCTAAGGAACATAAAATTTAATTGATGTATCCACCTACTCAGCTTGTTAGCAATAGAGTAACCATCATCCAGCAAAAGTTTCCACATACTTCCCAGAAACGTGACAGCAGAAAGCTGCACATTATCTATATGTGATAGGGTTTTTTTTTTTTTTTTCCCTTGAAATACTTTCAGGATCTGTCCTCGACCACCATGTCTAGCTATGTGAGTGCAGCAGGTCTCTTAAGAGCTTTGCAAAGCAGTGTAATTACTAGATCTTGACCTTAGTAATTTCAGGTAATCAACATGTATTTGTTTGACTGAGTATCACACTAGTATTAGGAATGTGACTGTGTGTGCACTGTGTGTGTGTGTGATACTTTTGGCAGCTCCGGGACTTAAGTACAAGTTCCCTGGAACAGGTAGTCCCATGGATACACACAGGCACATAGGACTTTCTTTCAACAGCATTTGCTTTTCTTTCATGTGATGTACACTGATATTTCATCTTCTATTTTCCTTTTAATCTCAGTTACAATCTACTCAAAATGATCTCATGTTTTTCTAAATTATTGTGACTAAAAGAGTAAAAAGCACAGATGTAGTGGAAAATAAGAGCTTTGGTTTTGCCATTTACTGAGTGTGTGATTTTTAAATAATCAACAAGACTCACTTTTCCTGACCCTATAATGGGAAAACACTTCTTGTAGGATTATAGTGAATAAATAGTGAGGAAACTAAAAGGGCCAGAGTTTTCTATTTTTTCTTGACATGTTTTTTCCTCGTACTATTTTCCCTGTCTTTTTGTAGTTTTATTATTCCTGTAATTGGCAGAGGAGGAATGTTTTCCCTTAACTACCTCATTTTCTATTTATTTGAATATTATATATTAGACATAATGACTCCCTTCATTCAAAATAAGTTTTAAATACATGGGCACACAAGAATAATATATTTGCTTGACATTCTTGAGCACCATACCACTTGTCAAACACTGTACAGTTTCCTTGAACCCCAAAGGCACCCTTATGTGGTGGTTACACCGCTATTCACATTTTTCAAATAGAAACAGACAAGAATCACTTTGCACAAAGATCCAGAATCCAAGTAAAAGGAATCAGACTCTAGTTCAGACAACAAAATAACTGCTTTTCCTTAGATTCTCACATATTTAGTATAAAAGGCATTGTACACAGTTCTTAAAACAGAATCAGCAGCCATGGAACCACAGTTCATTTCCTGGTTCTGTCAAATGTTAGCATGAGACATCAGAAAAGTAGTTGAAATTCTTTTCTTGCAAATGGTAATTTTTGCTAGGCTTATGTATTAAGTATTGGAAGAGTTAACTGAAATAACAGGTAGAAAACACTTACAATAGTACATGCTATATAATAAGCATGTTACAAGTGGAGGCTATTTCCTCAGTCTCTTTCAAGAGAACTTTTATTTTCTTTTGAGGTCTGTGTGTTTGTATGATTTAAAGACTGTGAATAGGGGCAATCTTATTCTTGGCAAATAAAGCAGAGGTACACTAAGGTAGCTATGACTAAACAATAGTTCCCTGTTGATAGTAAGGATGTTAGATTTATTGAAATAAGCAGTTTCTTTCAATTTGAATTCTTAAGGGATTGCTGCAAAAAATATTTATAAGAAGACTGAAGCAGAAGTCATTTGTGCATATGTCTCTTCAGTATTATACTACACACTTGTTAAATTCATCTTTACATCCTAAGAGTCCACAACACTAAATATATAATAGGCACTCAACATTGTACCGTCTGTATTGCAGTGAACCCCATTGCCAAATGCCAAATGCAATATAGGCACAGAAAAAAAGGTAAATGCACATTCATTATCTAGAGAATATAATGTTTTACCATAGAACTACACAAAATACATACAAAGAGATATTACTTCTATTTAATAGTACTTTTATTTCCCTAAAAACATTAAGCAAATGTGAGTGCACTTGAGTTTAAAATAATTTTGTTAATTTTATATTCAAAAGTTCAGGTGTGATGCCAACCATGAAGGCATGCATATTCCATTTTGCATGTGAAGTTTTGTATGCCAGATTGTATAGATAAATTAACTTACACTCATGGAAATATGTAAGTTTTGCATTCACATGGCAGGCATCTAGTTTTCATGAAGAATAAACAGTTAGCCTTCTCTTTTCTAAATGGATTTTATAATGGATCCACCATAATGCTAAAATTCAAATACCAGGGTTTCCAATGAGGTAGTTTAATAAAAAAACAAACACATACACAGAATCTCATAAGCCTTTAAATATACAGGATTGAGGGACATGTTAAAATTGATCACAAGCATGTAAAATTCAGATTGTGAGATAATGCAGGAGAAAAATAAAAACAATGGAAAAAACAACTCTGTTCTTCAACAAATAAAATGCAGGGCAAAAATAGAGTGATATTAAAAATTGTACAAATTAAAAGAGGCATACATAGTAGTGGATTTTGGTTTATTATGTGTAGAATTTGGGTTCCATTTTGAAAGCATAGAACTGATTATTACATGTATGAAACAATTGGAAATGTGATGACTTTGATAGTTACAAAGAATTATTGTTAATTATTTGAATGATAACAGCATTGTAGCTTCGTTAAAATAGCTCATTTCATAGGTAGACAGTAAAATATGGATGAAGGGAGTGATATCTGAGATTTGGAAGGAAGTGGTAGGTAGGAGAGTGGTTGGAATAAGCTTGTTCTTGAGATAATACTTGCAGGAACTGGACAATGCATGCATGGGAATTTAACACTATTTTATTGATGTTTGTATCTTTGGAATTTTCCATCATAAACCAAGTTTGAAGTTATTGCATATTATTTTGCAACAGTTTACTAAATTGACTGATTTGCTGAAATTATTAAACTAGAAAGTATAAGAACTTTAAGGAAACTTTAGGCTGTCCTTTGAAGTAACTAAATGTTTGAAACAAATAGTTACATATGACTTGGAATCTATAAAGGCAATATAAAAGAAACAACTGGTTTCTTTACCAATGAAAGATGATAGAAACTATAGCCAATTAGGCCACATTACAAACTTTTTTGGTATGAGTGATTCAATCCAGGGGGACTTTACCACTGAGCCACATTCCCCACTCTTTTTTTATGTATTTTATTTAGACACAGGTCTTGCCAAGTTGCTTAGGGCCTCACTACGTTGCTGAGGCTAGCTTTGAACTTGTGATCTTTCTGCTTCAGCCTTTCAAGTCACTGGGATAAGAGGCATGCACCACTGCATCCAGCTCACATAATTTTTAGAATCTCAAACATCAAGAGGACTTTCATAGTGATGTTTAATAGTGAGACTTGCAGAAAACATAATGAAAATTTTCAACATTTAAATACAAAAAATTATACTAAATGTGTTGTGTGCTAAGCATTTGTCTTAGTTCTACTATCTCAGGTCTACTATAACAAGATGCCATGCATTGAGTGTCTTGTAAACAAGAAGTTTATTTTTCACACTTCTGGAGTCTGGCAAGTTCAAAATCAAGTTGGTAGTGATTTGGTATGGCAAAGTCCTGTTATTACTAGATGTTGCATCCTCTCATGGTGGAAGTGACAAGGCAGCTCTCTGGGGCATCTTTCATAAGTACACCAATCTCATTCAAGTGAGCTTCATTTTCATGATCTAATCATGTCCCAATACTCCTATTTTTTAAATATTATCACTTCTGTAATAAAGATTCAGTTTGCGAATTTGGGGGAGATGCCAATATCACATTTAGATCATCACAGCACCATACTGGTCAGTGAAGACCAGTGTCAACCCTAATTTAACAAAAGGAACATTTTTAATATGTGAATAAGGACATACATAAATTATTGTACAATAAGAAGATAAGAGCTGAGTATTGAACAAAGAAGTATTGATCAATTTAGTTTGTGTATTGGTATGCATGTCAAAGAAGAGGTTGCCATTTTTTAATCTGTTATATGAGCAGCATTTGCTTGTGATTTAAATTATAAACTGGAGCTATTATTAACAGAATATTGGTAATAGAAACTTCAGAGTAAAACTTGCCATTGACCAGTCTTTATAAGGATATCTTTTAAAGCACAGAAAATGAAAATCATCATCAAAGAGACATATAATTTATATGCCAAGTGCGTCTGATTTCCATTTAATGAAATTTATACTCATTTAATTTGAGGGATTCTGAAGCTGAGGAGGTAGAAAAAATGTCCAACACAGTTAATGTACTTTCATTTTAATTGCATGCTTAATGTAAATACCTTATATTACTACATCATTTATAATATATTTTGTTTTATGTATCCACTAAAAGATGGAATTGTATTAGATCTCGTCATTTATTGTTTTTCTTGATCATTGTATAGTCAATATCAACTGCTGAAATTCAAATGTTTTAAACACTTAGACCTAGATATATGTTCAGCTCTTTTCCTGTTCAGATTTGAGAAAGTCCTAAGAGTTCATCTCTTTTGATGTGCATTAATGCAGTTCAAGTCTTTAGTTTATCTTAATAGTTTTCAAGGTTAGATGGGAAAAAAGAATCAATAATCCAATAGATTTCCTGGAAAAACAGAATGCACAAGTTATTTCGGTAGAACTACTTCATACCAACCTTCTTTGGAAAAGAAATCATATTATTTCTTAAGGTATATATAAAAACTTATATTTACCTAGTGTAATAAATGTTATCAGTAAGTAATGTTTTAGTAAAATCCAAGTGAAATAACTAATATCACCAAATAGGACATGTACTATTTTAAATTATTGTAGCAACCCAGTTAACTGGAGCTTTCTTTGTTCTTAAACATAATGAAGCAACACAAAGAGAACATTTGCAAGTTAGGGACAGGTGCTCCATGAATGCTTGATGAAACATAGATGCTCTTACGCTTAAAACAGACATCACTACCCTATGTGCATGTATGATCACATGAATGGTATGAATCTACATCATGCACAACCATAGAAACGAAAAGTTGTGCCCCATTTGTGCACAGACAATCAAAATGCAGTCTGTAAAAACAAAACAAAAAAAAATTTTTAAAGAGTTTAGGCTTCATAATCACTTGACATTTTCTTTACCTTCTTTCTGTACCTCTCTTTAAGTGAAGGAAAGGTTTATAATTACCAGTTATCATTTTGGGTCATCTGTTAACTCTTCTTTAGTTGTTAATATTATTACCTGGTTTCTAAATTAAGTTAATTTCATAATAGAGTAAGCAGTTGTGTCTACTGTACCAGGAATAGGAGAGTATATTGGTCACATTTTGGAAATATGTTAACTGTTTTCAGCCTCTCAGCAAATGGGAGTGGGAACATTGTTAAATGGGCTCTTCTTTGGAAGGGTCTGGATTCTGGAGCTGTAATTTCAGTCTTTAAGTTTGGTAAATATTTACTGTTATATAGACTATTAATATTAAGCCTGGTATAAATATTAAGCCTGATATTTACCAAATCCAGAGAACCATTTATTGTATATACATGCATAGAGTACTTTGTAAAGTTAGAACACCTAGTTCAATGTGAATTAAGTGAATGATTAGCTAGGATCTTATTATACTTAAGAACTTTCTCTTCTCATAATGGGGAAATGATTACTCCCTATAATGGTGTCAGATCCAAATTTACTATTTTTCAACTAAATAGGAGAATAGCAGCAGCAACAAATTCCATTAAGGGAAGGGAAGAAAATGACCAAAGGCTATTTATTCATTAATATAGAATTCCTAATTAATTACATGTTGTGATCAACTACTAGATTTTGACTTTTTTTCCCGTTTTCAGTTGACTAATCTTTTTTTCTAGTAAGAGGCAAAATGGTATTCTCCAGAGTATCTGGGTTATTAATCACTCCAGAATGTATGGGGACAAATTTTTTTTGTCTCTACATAACCTAACCTGTCATATTTTTATCAAATTTGGTAAGTGAAAAATGTTTCTCAGCATTTTCATGGATTGACTACATTTCTTGTAGGATAGGGAAAAAAAAGTCTGTCAGAAAGTATGAATGTTGAATTCATTAATTTTTGTAGTATTGCCCTAAACACATTTTAGTTAAAATATGAATGAACATTGATAGAAATTATCTATTGTTTGTAAAATAATCTATGTGGAAAAAGAGGCTCTAAACTGCAAATTGCTGTATATATGAAAGGAAAAATATTAATAAGAATAATACCATATCCAGTTACTCCCAATCTAATTGAGAAGATATCAAATTTTATTGGTATATTTCACAGTGAATTAGGAACTGATTCAAATAATACTTACAGACAAAATAGTCACTTTAAAACAGAATTCAAAAAGAGAACCTTGCTTGCTATAAATTGTACTGCATAGGTTTGTGAAAAATTATATGTTTAACGTGCCAGGTGCCTTTCCCTTAATAAATTTAACTACTGAATTATTGGTAATTTAAGAATGCTTTTGTGTGAAATGAACAATCACAAACTAAGATATAAGTTTTCTCACTTTTTTGGTATTGAATGCAATGTTTGTATGAAATAACAAAATGAATCTACAAAATTGTATTCTGTTTGCTAAAATGGAGGGAATAAACTGATGATACTTTCATGGATTAGGATATTCAACAATTGTCAATTGAATATTATATGTCCATCCCTCCCACTAATTTGTCACTTTTTGTTTACCTAGGTCATTTCTCCTTAACACAATTAAGTAGGACACATTTATTTCCATAACTAAGACAGTCATACAGCAGCTGCTTCTGCTTCTAGTCTGACTAGCATATTGAAGAGAGATTATCATGGTTTAAAGTGCCATAAGGTCAGGCAAAGTGGTACATGCCTGTAATCCCAGCAGCTCCAGAGTCTGAGACAGGAGGATCATGAGTTCAAAGCCAGACTCAGTCACTTAGTGAGGCCCTAGGTAAATCAGAGAGACTCTGTCTCAAAATAAAATATAAAAAAGGACTGGGGATGTAACTCAGTAGTAAAGTGCCCCTGGGTTCGATCTTGGTACCAAAAGTAAATAAATATAGAAATAAATAAATAGATACAAAAATATCATAGTCTTTTTTGAACATATTTTATATTTTCTTCATAAGAAGTTACTCCTTATTACACTGTATATGACCTCTATCATATACTGTATTTTCACAATACAAGAGGCAAACAATGAATTTGTTTAAACATTAAAATAAGTCACTATTTTCAGTAATCTCAACATTTCCAAGTTACCATTGTTGTTATTTTTCCAGATTTTGGTCACTTCATAGGTAGGTTTATTTTACTTTCCAAAAAGTCAATATTCCTCTCGTTGGAGAAGAAAAGTGATATATCTTAGAGTACTATTAAGTTTCAGGGTCACCAAATATTCAGTGTATTGCTATGAAGAGAGCAGTGTCTATTTTCTATTTCTGAACTTGTGGCTACATTTTTAATGTAAAGTCACCAATTTGACAGATATTCAGATATGCAGATATGCGAACTGATCCTTCTGCAGAAATTTCACTTGCTCTTTGTGAGGGTAGAAAGATTCAATATCCTTACAATAAGGCCCATTTCACTAAATATGAATATCTGGCAAAAAAAATCTGTAACTATGCTTTCTAAAGCTATATGTTCATTTGTGAACTAAAGGTGAATTTCACTTTAAAGTACATTATTGATTTCATTAATTGAAGGACCAAGTGTTTTCCACTGAAAAAAAAATGGCTGCTGTTTAATTGAGCCTGCATACAGTACCACAGTTGAATATATTAGATTGTCTAGAGAGTGGTAAATTTTAGATTATCCTCATAAAATGTTTATGCAATCCAATGAGAGAGAGGTCACTGATGGCAAAAAACATTCTTAGTCCTTTAAGTGACATCCCTGGATACCATAGAGTTGCTTAAATGCTCCCTGCTCCCAAAGAACTGGATATAGAAACTTTCAATCTTCCCATATTATCTGATAATGAATTATTAATTGTCTGGGGTTATGTTATTTTGTTCTTAAGAAATTATTTCTGCAGGAAGATGAGCCTCAAATGATAAGGATGATCTTTAGTGAGAATGTGGGAAATCAGAAACTTGAGGTTTGCTCTTTAGCTAGTATATGCAAACTTTGGATTCCACTAAATCAGACAGTAGAACCCTGGAATAATCACTTATCCTGAAGAATAACTATGTTAAAATCCTACTAAGTGTGGAGTTGTTAGGAAAAAAAATTTCTGCCATCTGGGGCAAAGAGCAAACCAGTGATTATTTACCAGTTTCTGTGGTTTGTAGCTTTCTAGAAAAATTCCATTAGAGTTTGATATTGATGAGGCCAGTACCCTTGCATTAGTCAGGGTTCTCTAGAGGCACAGAAGCAACAAGATAAGTATATGTATGATTACAAAAGGGGATTTATTAGGGTGAGTTACATGATTAGGGACCGGATAGAGCAGTAGGAACCAGCAACTGCTCATTCTAAGAATCTAGGGGCTCAGAACAAGAAGAACCAATTACATAGCCTTAGTCCAAGATTGATGGCTTGGAAACTTCCTGGAGAATCACTGTTGAGAGTACACGTGAGAACAGTGAAGGAGCTGTAGTCCCAAGTCCTGAAGCTATGCAGCAGCCATATACCCACTCACTCAGAAAGAACTGAGCTTTCCTTCATTGTGCTTCTTTCCTTTGCTTTTTGCTCCATCTGGTCCCCCAGCCTATCCGAGTGCCATAACATTCATGGCAGGTCTTCCCTCTCAGTTTTCTGTCTCATATGTCAATCATTTCTGGAAATACCCTCATGAACACACCCAGACCTCCTAATCCTAGGTGTTTCTTTGACATCTCTCATTCCAATTAAGTGGATAATCCAAATTAACTATCATTAAGCAAGATCTAGAGATCATTCACTTGGCAAAAGGTTTGTATTTTGTGATCATAATCTTATAGTTCAATCCAGGTAAATGAACTTGCAATTTTAAATAGTGGTTGTGAGCAATATTTTATGAGATAAATGAAGATTCTTTATTTAATCATATGACTATGACAAGACGAAATGCAACTTCAAGAGCAGAAAGATCCAGATCTTTACACTGTGGTCTTACACTGTGTGTTTGAGTGTTTAAGGTTAGTAAGTCTTTCTGAAAGTTAGATTCATTCTCTACAATACTGACTTAATAATTCATATGTCATATAGCTTTTTGTGATTATCGGCATATGTTAAAAAAGTGTTTTACTTACCAAATTCATCCTTGGTAAATACGTTATTTTTATTGTTTTATTTTATTTATTTCTTTTTTTGATGAGTACTGGGGATTGAATTTAGGGGCACTTGACCACTGAGCCATATCCTCAGTCCTATTTTGTATTTTACTTAGAGATAGGGTCTCATTGAGTTGCTCAGCACCTTGCTTTTGCTGAAGCTGGTTTTGAACTCTTGATCCTCCTGCCTCAGCCTCCTGAGTCACAGGGATAACAGGCATGTGCCACTGCACCCAGCCTATTATTTTATTTTTATTATAGTACAGTGTCATGCATCAGTTTTATCTTCTACCAGTGGGTAATTTTATATTCTTTCTATGATATTTTGAAACTTAAATCATTACATTTCAATATGAACATAAGAGTTTCAGTAGAAATGAGTACAAACTTCAAACCAGTAACAAGGGGAGTGCAAAGGAAGGGAAATCTAGTACTCTAAAGAATTTTCCAGGCTAGTCAGGAAGATGTTCAGTACATGATCAGATACATTGACCATACCTTCTTGTACATAGACCTAAGGCAATCATGATATATGATTTCAGCAACACTTAAAAGTATCTTCAAGTATTATAGATTGCCAATGACACTTAAAGAGTCAGCTTAGCAGAGAGCTCCCAAGCAGGTAGGCTCCGTGAATATATGATGGAGTTACAACGTAGGGTACACTGTAGTGGAATTGTGCAATGGTGCCTGTCTCACCATCCCCCCACTTTCCTCTTCTCCCATTATCAATCTTATTTCCTCCTATTTATTTTGTTTCCTACATGGAAGCAGAGCGATGCTTCTTTTGCCAACTAACCGTCGTAAAGGTTTACAAAGGTCTTTTTCTGCTAACTTTTGGAGCATCTCAGGGTATAGGAAATCTCCTCTTCCCTACAAAACAGATACAGGAATACAGATGCCAGTAGACAGAAGTGCTGGCTTTGCTTGGACCCAGTGCCTGTGACAGACATTCCTTAGAAGTCACATTACTCAGAATAGTTTATATGTAAATAAAACTAATTGACAGCAAATATATTGAAAATGAAGTAGAGAACATGAAGGAATGCAGCAAATGAGGATGTAATGAGGATGTCTGCTTTGTCTACCAAACATCAATAATTCAAACCATTTTTTTTTTTTTTTTTTGGTACCAGGGATTGAACACAGGGATGCTCTGTCACTGAGCCACACATCTCCAGTTCTTTTTAAAAATATTTTTATTTGAAGACAAGGTCTGGCTAAGTTGCTTAGGGCCTTTCTAAATTGCTGAGGCTGACTTTGAACTTGGGATCCTCCTGCCTCAGTTTCCCAAGCTGCTGCAAAACAATTCAAAACTCTACAAATGCTTTGTTTTTCATACTTCATGTAATGGACCCTATATAGAAAACAGGTTCATATGTCCAGGGTAAATGACTTCATCTAATCTCATAAACAAGAATAATTTTCACTTCATAAACAAGGGGACGCTGCAGGGTGTTGTTTCTTTCTTAACTCTGTGACATGACTAAATATTCCAATGACATTTTCATTTTCCTTCATTTTACCATTAAACAACTTTTGGCTAAATCTAGTTATACTTGCATTTTCCACTGTAAATTTGGGGATGTGTAGAGAGTATTTAGTTTACAATTTAGTTAAAGACAGGAAAAGGCACTCAGTTCTTGCCATGAAATTGAAAGTTACTTACTGAAATGTTTTACATATTCCAATGAAGCTTAATTGCTTTTATTGATTTGGGAAGTAATCCCAGTGTAGAACTGGCTCTCCATAGTCGGTTTTGTAGCTTTTTTCCCCTTTGTCATTATGAATGACAAAAATAACAAAATTTGATTTTTATAAATGACTTACCTGGTACTTCAAATATGCAGTGAAAACCTCATCACTGCAACAGAAAATTATATTAATAATATTTTTCCCTTTTTGTCCTTACATATGATGAGTAATTTAAACAGTAATTTAACCAATTAGGTACAGTGAAAACCACACTAATTTAGACCAAGTATGTGGAAACATTTAATAAAACATAGAAAATCTGATAAAATGTTTTTTCAAAAATCTTTATTTTTTCAAAATATCTATAATATAATAATAACTGTCACTATACTGATTTCATATATTACTTTGTGAGCAAAAATGTGAATTGTTTGCAATTTGCACGTATTTTTGCACTTACAGGAACACCAGCGTGTTTTTGAAATGTTAGCCAAACAATTCCCACTTCTTTTCTGCCCCCTGCCAGTAGCTTGTTCACACCATTAAATTGACTCCCAAACTCCTTTTTCAGTGATAATACAAATATTTAAAGGGACGTGAAAATGTCAATTTTAAAACTCATTCTTTCAGGCTGGCATGGTGGTGCGCGCCTGTAATCCCAGCAACTGGGGAGTCTGATGCTAGTGGAGCACAAGTTCAAGGCCAACTTGGGCAAATTAGAGAGATCCTATCTCAAACTAAGATTAAAATAGGCTGAGAATATAGCTCAGTGGTAGAGTGCTCACCTCCTAAGTGTGAGGTCCTGAGTTCAATTCCCAGAACCGAAAAATATTTTTCTCATTCTCTCATTAATTACTTCGTTGATTCAGTAGTATTTTTTGTGTTGCAGTCTACTAAATCATAGATAAGCAGTTCAGTATTTCAATATCCATGCCAAAGTGTTTGTGGAAGTTTTTTTAAGGTGAATTTAAGGGAATTCCCAATATAAAATATTTCTTAATCTGTATAATTATCTCCTTTAATTCCTGCTATAGATAACTGATTAATATAAATATTCTAATTAAAATCTGGCAAGGGCATTTAATATGTATATTAGTTGGACATGTTCTATTGGATACCACTTTTTAAAAGAGGACTACAGTTCTGTAATTTCTAAATTCCTTAACCAAAATATGCGAGTTTATCATTTTGTTCTTGAGAGTAGAGAGTATAGATAATAAGGAAAATTGAATTAATTAAAACACACATAGCTGTTTATCTCTTCATAGGGGTGAACATTATAAACAAATAAAATGGTTTCTATTTACTTTTCTGTAGTGATATCCTGGGAATGTTAGTGAAATTGTTTCTGGATTTATTTGAGAAGTGATTTCAGATTTTAGTCAACTAGTACAACATCTATAATTCTTTAGCAGTAATGGAGAATGTCTTTATAGCTTGGCATAAGCAGCTCTCTCTCTCAACCCTGTAATGCTCCAACTTACTGATATAGCTCCAGAGTACATTGGAAATATTGCCTTTCTTCCCCCAAAGGTACATTTTGTGTTGAACCCTAATAAGAAAATTGAGAAGTTAAGTTTTCCAATTTGCGGTAAGATAAATATACATTAAAAAATAGAGTTCAATCAAATTGGTTTAACATGTTCCTATTTTCTAACCATAAAAGTAGCCTCAGGAGGAAACATTCTGCATGAACTAAATAACCATAGATTGCATTTGAGGGCTTTTTTCCCGATCGTTGTTGACTTGAACTCTGAGATCTGTACAAAATCTGAAGAAAGTTTTAAATATATTTCTGGAACTTACCCTCTCAGGGCCTCAGTTTACACACGTGTTAAATGTGGTGGCAGGCATCAAAATGAAGAATATCCAAGGTCCATTCCAGTTCTGGTTTACAAGGAGGAGCATGCAAGAGCAGGAAGATGAAGACATGAGGGGAGGAGAAGTGAGATCAATTCTTTCTGAATGTAGTCTTTAACTCTGCAGGTCACAGACTTTTACAGATTAGTTTGTCTAGGGTGCTTATGAAGTGCATAGTCCTGACTCCTAAATCACAACTACTAAATGTATGTCTTGGGGAGGAGGTAGGGCTGAAGTCTCCATTTTTAACAAATGCTATTTTGTTTTTTTTTTTCACACTGCAGTTCAGAGTCAGTAATGGATCATAAAATCAATTTGGTGAATCCTAACTAGCATTTTTACATTGAGGAAGAGAATGAACTGGAATGAAATGAAATGGAATGGAATGGGATATGGTAAAAAAAAAAAAAAAAATTCACAGTGCAATGAATGAAGTAATGGAAAATACTGTTTTATGAAACCTTCCTTTCCTGTGTGTTTACGGGACAAAAGTGTAAAATGTCTTACTATTGGTTGTGATTTTTTTTTTAAATTGAAAATAATGCTGCAGAGTCATTTTGAGAATGACTTTCCAAAACAACACAAATTCTAACATACTCCTATCTCAACCACCGTGAACATACCTAAATTTATATTATTAGGGAGTGACTTTTGGAATAGTTTTTTATTCCAGATTTTAAAGTATAGAATTTAACTTCCTTAAGATGTATATTTTATGTCACTTCTCCTAAATGAGCATCTGTGCCTAATTTACCATGCATCTCTTATCCCCAGTTCCCTAAAGCTGTATTTCAAAATGTACATGCCTCCTGAAAAGCTCTTACCATGGAGCCTACCCTCCATGAGGTAGGATTTCTGTCACCAGCTGCAGCTTTCAGTCAAGGCTTTCAATCAATGGGAAGCAGTGGCAGGGTCTGCCAGGTCTAGGCTCAGCCATCCAGTAACTTTCAAAATATCCTTCCTTAGATTTCCCTCTACTGTTGAGGTCATCCTTTGAAATCTATTTCCTTACCTTTCCCCAGTATCCTTCTAGAGAAGGATCCACTCCACTGTGACTCTAATTCCTTATTCTTATTTTGGAAGCTCTTAACCATGTACATGTGTTTATGGGGGTACACATATGGGGGTGGCCAGAGGCAGGGAGTAGCTGTCATCCTTGGCATTAGGTCTTGCCTTTACTAAATTTCCTGGTAATGTGTCTTATTCCTAAATTATCACCTGCTATAAGTTGCATCTGAATGTTACCCATAACAGTGGCAATGTTGATGATAATAGTTATAATAAATAAAATAACTAGTGTGCTTAGTTTTTTTTATGGTTTAAATCTTCTTTTATAAGCATCAGGATTTTAGTTGGATTAAGATGCTGTGCTGTCCGAAAGTGGCAACATCCCATCTAGAAAGCAGCACATAAATACTCTTTATATCATTAACATGGATATTTAAAAACCAAAGTATCAAAATTATAGGACAGAGGAAAGGTAATTTGTCTAATTTGTTCTAGATGGTTTTATTGTGATACGTTAGTGGAATGAATTGAAATACATAGAGGAAAGAAAAAGTGGAAAAATAAAATGTCATTAAAAAAAAGGCCAAAGGAGGAGGAAGTGGTGAAGACATTATTTCAGGAAGAAAGAAGTACCATTTGATCATATTGAAATAAAGTCAGGAATGGCAATATACATCCATAACATGATGAGAAAAACAGAACTCTCACCAGTCATCCAGGACTAATTGCTAATTGACAAAATAGGCCTTACGTGTCTCATGATAAGTGGTAGATAACTTCATGAAGATGAATTTTCCTGTTTCTTAATGCCATGTTGGTTACTGAGATACCAACTAATAAATAAAACTCTATTAGTCATCCTGTGTTTGAACAAAACCTCAAGTACGGCTGATTTTAATTACAAATTACTTTTCCTCGAATGTATTGTAGCTATAAAAAGAATAACACCCAAGCCATTTTTTACAAAGTGAAGTGAATGGGAAGAAATACTCGTTTAAGTTTTTCTGTAATTGTTTTCAAACTATAGACTATCTGTTTCCAAAAGATGTGAGATATTTTATAATAAATCACATTCATAGTGAGACTATTGAAATAGAAACAGAACCTCAAAAAACCACAGAGAGAGAGGAATAAGCAATATACTTACCCTGTTCAGGCTTATAAATATATGATGATTGAGTACTGAGATTACTTGCAGTCAAGGCAGATTAAAATTAGACTGATTTCCCATTTTATTTTAGGACCAAAGTGGATTTTTCAACCCTGCTGACACAGATATTGAACACTATCCCAAAATAATTTGGGGATGTGATCCAGGCATCTATATATTCTAGTTTTACAGGTAATTCAAATGTGCAGCCAGAATTGAGAACAGCTGACCTGAGAAAAATAAGGAGGGAGGTTTATTGAAGTTTAATGGCTTAGCTCACATGGTAGAAAGAAAACTATACATCTTTTCCATTACGGCTGGCCTAAATGCAACAGCAACAAACTACAGATAATGTCCAGTGGAGTTCGAATCTGGATGTCTAATTCTTCAGCCTCAGGAACCTCTGAAAAATCCTTATCAGCAATGGCTAAAATAATTAACTTTACTCTCCTGAGTACTGTTTTTTTTTTTTTTTTTTTTTTTTCCTTATAGTCCAGGTTCTAGCATCCTTTATTTTTAAAAAGCTGGCCCATACTAGAAGATGACTTAGTTACACTAACACTCTTACCAAGATATGCTGAAGTCTCAGTAACTGTTTAGCAACTGTTCAGGGTTCAATCAACACCACAGTATTGTCTCATGGGTAAGAACAGATCTCTGTTGATTGCTCGGCAACAGCATGAACATGGGAAAGTTTCCTTCATGGATATTGGTTTCCTCTTCTGTAAAATGCAGAATAATAGGAGTATTTACCCATAGTGTTATTTATTATTAAATAAGCTCTAAGTGGACACACAGTAAGCAATCAATGAGTGTTCAAGAACATCACTATGCATTTTGAATTCACACGATCAACTCTATCATTAATGAGGCTTTGCCTTCTTTCAATGCATTCTAAGAATTGTGTGCTTACCAATTACTAATTACCATTGGGAAGGTTTATTTCTATTGATCAGTCGTTGCAGTATGTACGTCTCCTCTGTTGTATTTTTTTTTTAATTTTAGAGTTTGCTGTCAAATGAAGTGCAGACAATATATCCCATGCCTAGTTAATTTATTATCTACCATATAAGCAATTTTAACTGAAGTTAAAATTTTAAAAAAGTTAAGATTATCTTGTTCCCCTTACATACTTTATTATTATTGCTATTTCTTAATACATAGAATGTATATAATGAAGATAGGGGCAGAAACATCAGTAAGTCATACATTTTTTAAAGGCTATAGATAATTTAATGAATCATAGGGACCAAAAGTGTTATAATTTAAGAACTTCATAAAGTAAAAATTAAGATATCAGTGATGTTTAGAAAATGACAATGTCTATAAACTCACATAGAAAAAAACTCAGACTTAAAAAATGTCCTAAGATACAAAAAAAAAGGAATGAAATATTTTATTTTAGATATGACTCACCAAATCTCTTTCAAATATGAAAGGTAAATAGGCATAGTAAGCCAAATAGTAGTAGTAATAAAATATGATTGTTCTACTATTGCCTCATGGACTTGCTTTTCCCTATTGTTTAAAAATGTCCCTTTTCCATAAGCTTAAGGATTCAACCATTTTTCTAAAGAAGAGGGTAAACAAAATAAGTGGCTTTTATGGCATTTAGTATTGAAATAATACATGGTAAATATTAGATAATTAGGTTATATTATCAAATCATGTCCAAACATTGAGCATAAGAGTGTTTCTGACTACCAGCCCTGCAATATAGGAATTTACCTTTGAGTCTCTGTGTTATAGTCAGATTGTGAATATTCTCATTCCCCTAAAGAATCATGAAATACCAAAGTTTAATATTCATTTAGTGAACTTATTTTTCATTTTCTCCTGTAAAGTGCAAGGTATTTTTTTAACAAAAAATTCATCTTTCTAAAATGTTCCTTACACATATAAAAAAATGAAAAATTGAGAAACAAGGAAGTGGACAAGAAGCAGTATCTGCAATTAGGGTACCCACGGCTAAGCATCAATTAGGATTTAATAATTCTCCCCAAAGATAGATTACACCATTCTTGAAAATCAAGGAATTCGTAATTGACACTATCATTTCTTTTCTTTTTACTTTTGTTTGTTTGTTTTCATTCTGCTATGGTGGAAAGAATTTATTTCATCTAAGTACATATTGCTGTTTTTTGTTTTTGTGGTGCTGGAGACTGAACCCAGGGTCTCACACAAGCTGGCTTTTAAAATTTTTTAAATCCATGTTATAGCTCCATAAAAATCTTTGGCTTGTGAACACAATTCTGAACTGAACTCACCATTATCACATGTAGACCAAGTTGTGTCCTGTATAACTGTATTGGGTCTTCCTTGCATCTTTAAATAGAGGGATTGTTATTTATATTTACTTAAATGAATCATGACTCATAACACTTAAGTAAGTGGCCTATGATTATTTAATTTATAGTTGATGTTAGGAAATGAAATTCTGATCTTCTGGTCAGAAAGTCAACAGACTTTCCCAAACACAATTTTAGTAATGGTTAGGCTGTTTTATTCAGCTTTTTTGCTGCTGTGACCAAAAAAGATATAAGAACAATTGGAGGAGGAAAATTTATTTGGGGACTCATGGTTTCAGAGGTCTAGTTCATAGATGACTAACTCCATTCCTCTAGGCCTGAGATGAGGAAGAATGTCATGGTGGAAGGTTGTGGCAGGAGAAAGCAACTAAGGACATGACACCAGGAATCAGAGAGAGAGAGAGAGAGAGAGAGAGAGAGACTCCCCTCACCAGGAACAAAATATGTACCCCAAGGCACACCCCAATAACCACCTCCTTCGGGCACATCTTACATGCCTACTGTCACCACTCAGTTAATCCCTGTCAGAGGATTAATGCTCTGACTAGGTTAATGCTTGTAACTCAATCATTCTATCTCTAAACTTTCTTGCATTTTATCACATATTAGTTTTTGGGGGACACCTAATCTAAACCATAACAGACTTCAAATTTAGATTTTGTTCAGCTTAATAATTAAGAGCTTAGATAACACTTCTGAGGCTTATTCTATTTGTCTGTCTTGATTCCTGCCATATATGTGAATGCATCTAGATCAGGGAAAGTTACTTAAGGACACAAACCTTCATTCTATAGAATATGAAATTTGGAGTATTTTAAATGTATGTAGCTTCCTAAACAGATTTTACCAGGTGCAGTTTCATGAAATGTCTAAGACAGAAGAGGAAAAAAAAAAAAAAAGAAGAAGAAGAAGAAAATGGAGCATCTGTTTGAGTGGATCCTAAAATCTAAAATGCTTGCTTCATTTTCTTTCATTTCAATATGGGAGAATTGATTCAAATGCTTTTGAGGCAGACCCCTATCTATGCTTCTTTGTATTTAAGGAGGTAGCTTTTTGAAGTTTCTTGTCATTGTTGATGTGTTCATTTCTAGTATTTCAATAGTTACAAACCCGACCAGTCCTGTTGGAGTTCCACTTGGTTCTTCAGCATTGCTCCCTTCAACGGCTGCAGACTACCTCCAACTGTGCAATTTACCACATAGGTTTATTGATCTCATTCAGCTGCTTCTGGAACTCCATGGGTATGTAGGGTAGTCATGCAAAGCAGCTAACCAGCATGGGAACTGAGCTCAGGATGGTTATCACAATGCCAAAGTAAAAATACATAAATAAATAAATAAAAATAAGCCTATGCTTGTATTCAGTGAACACTTTTGAATGATTAATCCACACGTTGCCCAACTGGGTCTAATGACTGAGAGTTCAGCATGTAGATTTTTTAGCACAGTGGTAGGCACAAAGCAAGCACTTAGTAAGTCTTTGTTGCATTGCATGTCATTGTGAAGATAGTATTTTTCTCATTAGTTGCCTATCAATATTGTCTTTTCCTAATCTAGGACTCCCTCTGCTTTCCTGTTCTTCTGTTCATGTAAACATTGAGATTTACAAGGGAACATGTCTCAATGAATTGGGGAGTGAAATCCAACTGTGGTCTAGCATGCTTTCAACCTTTCTATTTTATAGCAAACTTGCCAATCCCCACTATTAGAATAATACTTCTTAGGCATGAGTAAGATCTTGCAGTCTCTTGCAAACATTAGGAACAAAATCAACATTTTTATGTGGTTAAGTCAAAGAAGGAATCACAGAAGTGGTTTCAGAGGATAAGGAATATTTAGACAAGCATGTTTCATGGAGCTGATCCTTGAGAATATGTTTTTCTTTTCACAAAGATATTAAGCCTGAGGGAACCCTGCCATCTTTGTAACTTTTCATTAAGGTAATTAACTAAAATGTTTGATTATCATGCATATTCTTGTTTGTGATGTTTATGTGATGAGAAAATGCAATCCAAGAAGCATTAATATTTTTATTAATGTTATTTAATTTTATTAAAATTTATATTTTCAGGATCATAAAGTGTGTTAAGGAATTTCTTAGTGAGTGAATGAAGCTCATTTTGAAATCATTGATTTCAATGACTTATTCTCTGATTCAGCACATTAAAGAACTGGAAAAGATATGAACTATCATCTGCTGCAACCCCCTCATTTTATGGTTGCAGATGTTAAAGCTGAAAGATTAATCATTGTCCCATATTTCATACTTACTATCAGACCTACTTCTCAAATCCACGTTTTCTTATCCCCAGCTCAAAGTCATTTCCAAAACAGACAAGAAATATCAAACCATATTAGTAGTAATTATTTATCAACTATTTTCTAATACCATTGCTGAAACAGGTATCATAGATAAACATGGTTTGTCAGGACCTTCAAATCTGGATGAAAAGTCCATAGTAACATACAAAAATGTTAATAAAACACAAAGATTAACAAATGTTGAAACAATGAGATATGCTTTGTGGGATGGCAAATATTACCTTCTGACAATCTGATATAACAGAAAGTGCTGTTACGTGGTATCTTGAACTTTACATTTCAGGAATTAAAAATAGAGCTGATTACAGCCCCAGCAATAATTAAAAATACACATTGTTGGATATCCTTGTGCAAGGAAAAACGTTATTAAAAAGAGATTCAAACTAGTGACATATCAGTGGAATTCTCAGAAACTATGTATGAAAGTGAAAAACTTGGGATTCTGGTGTACACAAGTAAAGGAATTAAATAAAGGCATTCCCTGATTAAAGGATCCCCTGTGGATTACACTGATTAAAAACTGGGATGGAGAAACAATGGGAAGACTCAAATGCCCAATGCTAGGGTGAGACAGATTAATTAGACAGTGTACGGAGATTAGAAATTGGGCTAGGATCCTCTAGTGTACTTAGCCATGATAAGAAAAGATGTGAGAATGAGGAGTTGCTGTGTTTGTGTCCCTCAAAAGAGCATGCATCAAGGATTAAATTTAACTTTTAAGGAAAAAAGAAGCCTGCTGAAAAGCCAAGTCATCAATAAAACCTGGTGATAATGGTGGATTCCATGGTTCAATTGCCTATTCTTCTTATCATATGAAAAGAAACACAAGAAACAAATAACAAGAAACAAACATGAGGAATATGAGAAGAAACACCTGCTTACATTAAAACACTATTTATGCTTATTTAATTTGCAGATGTTTAGTGAGTCAGTTATCTAATCTGTAAGTATTTATTGTGCCATGGTTTATATTAGGTAATTCATAAATATATTGTTCTTTATACTTATAGGAACTCTGTAAGTTAGATGTCATTGCTCCGTTATCTAGAAAGTATTGTTTTAATTGATAGGAACTGAAGTTCAGATAACAGAAATTGTTTTCTCTAAGCCATAAAGTGAATAGAAATGGGATTAGATTTTAATTATACTCTTTTCTCATCCCAAATCACAAGTAGTTTTTCACATACAATACATTGACTTGAAACGCAAGTTACTAAGAAATTCTTATGATAAGTGTGCTACATGGAAGCAGAGGTGGTGCTTTGCTGCTTTAGTACTCTTAGGCTGTTTTGCTAAGCAGTTCAGAGAACTTGCAGGTTCTGAAAGGCAGTGTTTGCAGACACTCTCATCCTGTGACTATACCATACATCTTCACAATAATCTTCATAGAAAGACATGGTGCTGTGGGCTGTATAAGGAATGGGAATAATATCTCACTTAAATATCTGAAGAGCCCAATGTGATGGCTTTTAATCAAACTGTATTTTACTATTACAATATCTCACTTAAATAGCTGAAGACCCCAACATGGTAGCAGCATTTTGCTGAAGAGAATATGTCATATATATATTTGACTTTTTTCCTTGGAGAGGGTAGATTTAAAGAGTATTCGGTGCTCCACTGGTGAGTTACTATGAGGATTCGTGCTGCTCAAATCATTTAATCTCTGCATCAGTTTATCTGAAAAATGGGAAGAATAGCAATCTCTTGCCTGCTTAAGTTTGTTGTTACGGATGAGCACAAATAAACTGCACATGGAAGAACTGCTAGAATATTAAATCCTATGCAATTTTCAATTATTTTTCAACCATTTTTCTAAGTGCCTGATACATAAGAGACATTTGCCATAAGTTTCATATATAAATGTTCAATTTTGTTTCATCATTGAGTCACTCTGGGAAACTGGTATGAATAATGGATCTTCATTTCTGTCAGCATCTGGTATATCTTTATTTGGAATTTCTTTTGGAAGGTGAAAGCATCTGTGCTGAGGGATGTCATGTCTGAGGAAGGGAAGGCAATGAGCCCTGTGCATTTTCTTCTGGCTGTAGAGGTAGGACAGGAACACTGCCTTGTTCTGACAAGAGGCTGGTGAAGTGTCCACAACATGTTTACTTTACTATGAGAAAACACCAACATAGTTTTTCATAGCCTAGCAGAGAAAGGTCCAAATCATTCAATGTTGAAAGGTGTTTCAATCTAACTTAAACATGTTACCACAGTAAATAACAAGGAAAAACTTGAACCGAATCTTATATAACTTCTATTTTTTAATGCCAATTATTTGTGAACAGAACAGTTCTACAAACTCAAACTTAGTAGCAAATATTTGAAACAAAGAGTCCAGATAATCCACAAGCTGTATAATGTCCCTTTCAATAAATGTCTTTTTTTGTGACCTCTTTGTATACTTGGTTCTGAACTATCTCAGAAATGGGTAAACAAGGTCAAATGGGTAAACTAGGCTTCTGCTTGTTTTGAAAGCAAGTCACATATGATTGTTTTATAGATTTTTTTAAATATTGACAAATAAATAAAACATTTCATAGAATGGTAAAAAAGGATCTGCAACTCAAATTTCTGAGTCCAGGAAACAAGTATTCCTGGGACAAGGTCATGTCCATTCACTTATGTGTTCAATGGCTGCTGTCACTTCACAATGGCAGAGCTGAGGAGCTGCAGCAGAGATCTGTGGCCCACAAAGCCTAAAATATTTATCTTCTGACCCTTTACAGAAAAAGTTTTTCAAACCCAGACTTGGTTTAAAAGAAACTACTAAGAAAGAGAGAGGAAAAAAAAAAAAAAATCAAAGACCGGGGAATAAAAAAATAGGCTGTGTCCACCATATAGATGACCCATCTTTTGTGTTGTAGAACATAATATTTTTTTAGCAGTTTTAAAAAAAAGTGTTTGCCTATATTTACTAATAGTTTCAGATCTCAGTTATTCTGTTCCCTAACATTTTTTGTGAGGGAAATAAAACACCAAGAGGCTAATTTGCACTTTAATGCTAGAGTAGTTTGTGTGGGTAATATGAAAGTTGAAATTCATTATTTTTTTCTCACTTGCAAAATCAGAACATTAATATGACACATTAGGAGAAGTGAAAACATAAATGAAACAAAGAGTGCATTCCTAGCACAATCCTGGCATTTAATAACTACTGATTATTTAATAATGGTATCATTATTCTTTTGTAATAATTAAGTAGTTGTGATCTGCAGGACAGAGGACTAAAAAGTTCCACCTGCGTTCTTAGTTTCTGAAGTACAATATAAACAATAATGTCATATATGTAACTGCATGCCAGTCAAAGGAGATAGTTATTTAACTTCACCTTCTCCAAACGAGAGCTTTAATTAACTGATCCAAATGTCTCAACATGTTTCTTCTTAATATCCTTTCATCTGCTATCAACTTGAAAGAAAGAAAGACAGTTTGAAGTACAGAGGGATCTTGAGATGTCAGTAAAGAAAGATGCCCCTAAAAAGTTTAAAGACCTGATTAAAATTTGTTTGAGGGTTCTGCCAGACATCCTGCAACCAATGCACCACGGAATCCTAGGTATGTTTGTTCAGTAGCACTGACGCCAGCTGAGGATGTTTGCAGATTAATCAAGTGCCCGCTCATTGCAAGGAAAGACCTCCCAGTATTAGATAGCTCCTCTTTAAAAATAAAAGGCAGCTCTCCTTGTAATACTGCAATGTTCTGCTCCATGACTGTTTCAGTGCTTTATGACTGACAAAGAGAGTCATTAGAACTCTGTTTGATGGACATAACTAAGTGAATTGGAAAAAATAAAAAAGCCTTTTCAGCCCATTCAGAAATAATTGATGTGACTGAGACAGCTGTATGTGAGCTCCAGATAAGGAGACAATTTATGGAGGAACCACTGAAGCTAAAAAGGAAGGTGCAGATTTAAAGTTCCCAATAAAGTTGTCTGTTAGACATAGCAGTATTCAATAAGGAAAAAGATTTAACCTGAGGTTCTTTCCAATACATGGCATCCTTAGGGGCCTATCCTCTTGAAAATAAAATCCCTATAAAGGTATTGTCACTAGGTTATAAAAAATGGACTCTTAGGGGAAAGTACCTGCACTCCTAGTCCTTTGCTGTATGTTCTCTTTTACTGTAAGTAATGCATACAATGGTTTTCTACAACTTAAGACTTTTTTCTTTCCTTTTTCTAAAATTGACCACTGTCATATCAAAGAAAATAATTCATGTTTATTCTATATATTGTAATTTTAAAGATTTTGCTAGTATTGATAGAAGGCAAATCTTTTAAGTTTGTCTGATTATGGACATAACATTTGCTTTTAGAGTGTGATAGATACATTTAGACAGTTTAGATTAAATAATTAAAATATTGGTTTATTATCATTCATATATTTGTGTTCATTTGTCCTCTTCAGCTTTTCCTAGAACCGTACATGAACTTTCTGACAAAGACTTTTAAATGGGTAACACCTGAAATGTTATACATGTTTAGTAATGATCATATTCTGAAAATGGAAGATATCAATGACATATTAATAACAAATACATTAATGTTATTCCAAAATTAGTATTCCTCAATGTACAGATTATGAATAGTATATATTATTAAATCACTACTTTAAAAACTGGAGGATGCTTATATGATTTTACAAACTTTTTAAACAAATTTAAAATGTATCTGCAAGATAAAGTAAAAAACAGACAGTTTTATTTGTAGTACAATTTGACTTCTGTTTCCTGGATATTTTTTCAAAAATAAATTATTTTTAGAAAACTCTTTCAATCCTCTAATGAATTTGAAATTGGGGTATTTAACTTTCCTTGGTTCCTATGTGTGAGTAGGGTGGAATCTGTCTGCTGGTCAATATCTGAAGTAAAGTAGAATTTGTGGGGACCTCTCTTGTCACCTCTATATCTGCTAGGCTATACAGACTTGGTTCTCTAACAGCTGGTTTATAATATCAGTAATGGAGACACAATTGTACAGAAAGGAATAATGAATCAGAAGTTCTCCTCATTGTGCCTTCAAAACTTTCCATGGATGCCTAACAATGATGTCGCTGGACCACAAGCCTTCTTTCTGTTATCCAGATGTATTACAAATCCTCTCTTCACATAGGCAGGCTGTTTCTCTCTTTATCACATTTACGGATTTTTTCTCTAATTTACGAATTTTTAGCATCTGCTCACATTTTCCAGAAAACAAAACTATTAAATGCAAATGACTCCACTGAATATGTTACATTGTACATCACACAACACTTTTTGAATCTCTGTTTGCTAATTTGTCCTCTTACATCCCTGAAATTATTTTTTAAATAAAAATTATCACTGCAATCACACAAACCCTCCCCTCAAGTTCACCAACATTTCCATGGAAGAAGGGAGAGGAGTTCCCCTGATAGCAGAAGAGCAAGCATGGCAGACAGAGGACTTCTCCATTAACGTTTGCCTATGTCCTGTGTAACCTCTAGATTTCCAGAAAATAAAGAGAATAAAATCATATCCAGTAGTGGGGGATGCCTATTACAGGTCCATAGTAGGTTTCAAGCAGGGTAAACCCTAATGCATTTCTGTCAGCTGGGAGCCAAGAGAGAATGAAGGTACATTCAGTGCTCCAGGGATGGCACCTTTGAATACATTTGTAAAGACCTCTCAAATATTGGCATAGACCCTGTAGGAGCCTGTGTCCTCAAGAAGTGAAAGTCTGCAGTGTGTCATAATGCAAAACCAAAATTGTTGATAAATACCATTCTAAAATAAATCAATATAGAAATACTCATGCTCAGTGAAGGACATCTGAATTGCTTTTGAAAAATGGTGGTGTTATCATATGTACATATTTGCTTTGCAATTTGCATCTAAAGTGATAAAAAAATAAACACATTAGTAAGATAATTAGGATTGAAATTTTGTATGGACTTTAAAAATTCTGTTTAGAAGCCGTCTGAATTACTGAGCTAGCTCTATATTTTCTTAAAAAAATAAAAACAAAAATCTAAAAAATGATGTGAGATAGCTCTAGTAATATAGCTGTGGCCTGAGGTATAGTACTTTTATAGTATGTGTCTTTAAGGGAGCTTAAGGCTCTTTTTATAAATAATCTCATTAATTCTCAGAGAATTTAAGTTGGTAAAGGGCAGATAGTATTATCTCCATTCTACAGACCTTGAGCCTAAGGCATTAGAACCAGAGGTCAGCTAACTTGCCCAAGGTCACACAGAAATCTATAGGGCTTTTTTTTTTAATAGAATATTTTTCTTTTTCTGCTATTTTTGATGCACTCCTTTTTTTCTCATTAAACCTACACACACAGAGACACATTCACACCCACAAATGAAATTCTTCCACATGCTGTACTGCTTATTTTGCTTTTGTGATCTTTACAGTTTAATCTTTCTCATAATTCTAGTTAGTTTATGTATCAAACTTTTAAAATTCCCTCTCAGCTTCTATTGTTGGACACCTGTTTTTGCTTACATCTTAACTTTTCACCTTAAAACAAACCTTCACTACCAATGAAGGAAGACAACTACAATAGATAAATAAAGCACTCCATAGATCTTTTTCTTTAGGCTGCTATGCTACTTCTTTCTTTTTTCATATTTTTCAAAATTACTAGTATATCCTACTTTTTTTGTTCTGTAGTTGCACCTATCTTTGTTCGCCATAGTTTGGAGATTTTTAGCCATAAAGACTTTCTAACGGATGACTCCAATGGACCTGTGGTGGTGAGCCTTCTTAGAGTTTCAAAATTCCTTTGATCACATAGGATTTTGATTCTTTTGGGAAATGATCTAAGTCCTGGGCTTCTGAGTTTCAAATGTGATCTGATTTTTTTGCCCACATCTTTTTTTATTCCTTTCTGCTGACCTCAAATAGGAATCTATAACTGGCCCTTAAATGTATGTTGTCTATCAAATTGCTTTAGAGATCTCAATCCACACACCTAAATTCCCATGCAGATTATAGCTTCTTTTCTCTGCTTCTATTGTTTTGGACACTTGATGTGTTGTATTTTGTGTTTCTGTAGCCTATAAGACATCAGGGTGTTTTGGTGTGTGGAATTATTGTTGAAACCCTGGAACATAATGGGTACAAAATAAATGCACGTATAGTGAATTAATGACTGAATCCAATCAGCTACACGGGCTTGCTTCAAAAGGGCCTTGCTGTCCATTCTCCCTGCTGCCACCTTCTTTTAGCCTTACCCCTTGCTAGATAAATGTTTCTCTAGAGTTCAAACTGTCTTGTTATAATCATTGATCTTCCTTCAACATTTCTTTTTCCTTCTTTTCTGTAAGAAATTATCAGATCGTGTTTTCTGGCTTGACCCTTTAATTAGATCATTTATTTACCTAAGTGAATTTTTTGTTTCCACCACCAAATTGTTTTAGAGTCATCTTTATGTTCTCCTTTTTGCCTTCCTTATTTAGGACACTAGTCTGTCTTCACCCTTTCAGTAATCTGGACAACTCATACTCTGCCTCAAGGTCTTTGCTTTCTCTCTTTTAGAATAGATCAGTTTGCTTTTCAGGACACAAAATCACTTATCAGCCAAGACAGAAAAGACAAAGCTCCTTCACTCCAGGTCACTAAGTGTCTTCATGTCCATTCTTTTGAGTCTCAAGATAGAACCATTCATGAGTCTACTGATTCTCCATGGGAACTGATATGGACACCAAAGGAACCAGCTGGTTTCTGGAACCGTTTACTTTCTTTCATGTCTTTACATAGGTTCTTCCTGGGCATAGGGTTTTTCTTTTATCTCTGAGCTTTTCATCAATCAATGAAATCTTTAAAACTACTAATATCTAGGTTACACCTCAATGCTGATTCATTGGACTTCCGTTGGGGCCAAGAATTGGTATTTCTTTTTTCCACAAGTTCTCTGGGGTGATTGTAAGGTGTATGTAGGCTGAAGAATCACCATTTAAACTATTTTGCTTCAGAGTATCAGTGATAAAATGAAAGTCACTTATTTAATGCAAATTCATCCTCTGTTATATAGTCAATACTGCATTGCATTTCCATCTTAGCGGGTCTTCCTGGAATATGAAGGTAACTTGATTTCTGTGTCATAGCCACTGTTATAAACTTCTCAATAGATCAAATATGATGATAATAGATGATACATAAATATTTATCTGTCTCTCTCTGTTTTCTCCCTTTTCCTTTCTCTATCTAGCTGTCTAATTCAATATTTATGGTACACTACTGGAATTAAATTTTAACTCTTTGTATCCATAGAGTATAGGATTCCGTACTAATTTGGTTCACATTTAATAACTTAAATATATTTCTGTAAGAATTTAATTATTCAAAATTTTCCATTTAAGATATAGTGAGTGCTATAATGCTAATAATGTTTTGTAGAATTCTAATGCCATGTTTTAAATTATGGATAAAAATGATATGATGGAATATGCTGATCCTTGGTGTAATACTTTTTATTTTGCATTTTGTTGTAAATTATTTCTCTGTTCATTCAGATATTTTAAAATTCAGTATTTTAAAATTATAATGTTCTTCTAAAATATTTTATGGAGATTAAAATATTCACAATCACAATAGGATAGGAAATTGAGTAAATAAAATGCATAAGTTTATGGCAGTAATTATTTAACCCATTACAGGCTAATCATTATTTTATTTTTGACAGTTTTCATTGCATACATAGTTTATCATCCATCTCTGCTCTCCTATCCCTGCTTTGGTAGAACAAGCATTTAAACACAGATTTTGAGATTAATACTTCCACATGAATGTCCTTCTCTTTTCTGCTTGTATTTCAAAATGAAGAACCATGTCTCATGATTTCTTATTTTTCTTTTCTCAATTTATTAATATAATTTATGGATTTCTGTGTTCATTTTGGCAATTTTTCTTTTATTAGGGAAGACTGATCCTAAAAGATTTGAAAGTCATTAAAATAGAATTAAGTATAGTATTTGACCTTCTTTTATCTGTTCATATCCATATATCTATTTTTAACCCATGTCTGTGTCTTGAAGTGATACTATGTCTGCCTGACCCTTGGAGTTCTTGCCTAAATTCAAAGTTGTCATTACAGTTTCATTGTGCGATAGTATTTGTGGAGTATCTTTTGTGTGCAGAACAATATGATTTTAGGAGACTTGTCAGTGGTTTCATTTCTGAGGTAACAACAAAGACATCAATCACAGATACTTTGCAGTCAGCTAGTAGGGATAAATGGGAATATTTTATGAAAAGGAAATGCACACAAAAGATGAAGCATGGTAAATACAAATTTATTTCTACATTTATTTAGATAGAGGGTAAAATATAGCAATTATATTAATGTAAAGAAATTTTAGAATTATCAGTGAAATAAGGCTAGTGTTTCTAGAGCACATCGCCTGTAAATTTTGGCTCATGTGTTTGCAATTTATACTAGAAATATTTTGTAATTGTTTTTCAATATTGCAAACCCAATTCAGTGAAATATTATAAAGACAGAATGTGATTTGAAGGTTTCTCCTATACACTTAGATTCAGCCATTCTAACAATCTGATTTTGAACTAGAATGAAAAAGAATTTTATAAAGACTGTGTGTTCCAAATTTAGTACATGAAGGGTAAGGTACTGGGGAGAAATAGCAGTAATGTACAGTATTTTTAGTAAATCTTCTGTCTATAACAGAATAAAGGCAAAATTTGTGCAAGCATGTGTTTGTCTTTAGCAAAGTCAGTTTATAATTACAGGAAAATGCCACAATTCTTCTTAGCTTCTCATTAATAACATACCTTGTGTAGATAATCCTTAATACTTCTACAATTCTACTAGTCCCAGTTATTATTAGTAATATGTACTTTGAGCATTTATGTTACAAAAGTACAAAAGAAGTTCTTCATTTTCTCACTGGTAAATTTAATTTTCTGGTAAATATAATTTTATGCCTTTTGACGCAAAGAAAGTCTGAATTATAAGCTTAAAAGTATATACACTATGTCACCTTTACATTTATACAAGAATTTAATGGATACACCTATTGCCAAGAATAATCTCAGACACACATTATGGGATATTGTTATACTGTTTTTCCAAATTATTGTTGGTATGAAGCACTGTCAACGTATGATATTAGTTTACTCATTTAATAAGCCTAAGAGTTTTTATTTTATTATGTAGTTAAGATAATCTGTACATTTAATCTATAGTAAATCTTCAGTTTGTCCATTATCATGAACATAGTAAATTATTGGTTCCTACTGGATAAAGTTTTGCAGAACTTTTAAAATACAAATAAATACTGCATACTATTTTACTGTTTTTGAACAAATTAGTCTTAGAACAAATATGTAATTAAACCTGTTAGTCTATTTTTCATTAATTATTTAAGGAAACTTTAATTTTAATGTGATTCTCATAATTTTAAATTGATAATTATTTTATAAAAAATAAGTAATAAATATAATTTGATTTCCTAGCTCTGCATTTAAATCCTTATTTATCAGCTCTAATTTTAATAGTTAAGTACCAGGACATTCAATCTTTTAAAACTTTATATCTCATGGATGAAGTATTTAAAAATGGTGTCTTTTAACAGTGGGTTAGATCAGCACTTATTGCCAAATCACTGACCCTTGTTTTTATGAATTCTATTTGTAAAAAGCACAAAAACTACTGGATAAAAAACAAGGTTAAATATGTGGGACTTATTTATCAGACTTAAATGCATGTTTTAGTGAAATTGCTGTTTCCTTATCTTTGTTTCAGAAAGAGAATTTTCAGTTATCCAAGCTCCAAATTGATTTCAACATATTTAATAATTTTTACTGAATTAGTTGTCAGTAGACTTTAATGTATGTAATTATGTATTTTTTAAAATAAGATCATTTACAATCTTATATCTTAGTGACATTCAGAATCTTTTCTTTTACAGCCATTTCGTAGAGTGACGTTTTCTGTTGTGAGTCAGCCTCAGGACCCACATCAGGGGTCACTGCAGAGTTGCTATGACAGCGGGCTGGAGGAGTCAGAAACACCAAGCAGTAAGAGTTCATCAGGGCCAAGACTGGGTGCCCTTCCACTCCCAGAGGACAACTATGAAAGGACCACGCCGGATGGCAGTGTTGGTGAGGCAGAGCATATGGAAAATGGTAGGGGCAAACACAACATCCACACACATAATCACGCTAGTGAGCCGTAATAAGTAGGCTTGGCGAAGGTCAGTCTAAAACTAAAATAAAATAGCTGACACCAAAACTATTTTATTTTAAATAATAAGTATTTACTAAAATATAGAAATGCCAAATAAAGCAACATAACTCTGTACATAAAACTCACCAAAATTGCACCATCATTTTAAAATGGCCTGTCAGAAATAAATGCACATACGAATAAAACAGAGCAGTGTCTGCTATGAAAATGCTAAATTAGAGCACAATTCCTCAATAATAGCCACTGAGAAAGGTCTTTTCTGATTGTTTTCTTCTATTCATTTTTGTCATGCAACTATTTCTTCAATTGCTACTGTCCAGTCTTGGTGAAAGGAAATGACCATAAACACACCTAGCTTGACTTTTCCCCCCTAGATATTTTGAAAAAAAAAAAAAATTTCAAATCTCTCCTTTTAAGTGATAGCTGAAATTGAGTCAGAGAAGGAGAACAGCTGTGTCTTGCTCTCCACGGTATGCAGTAAATACTACTAGAGTTCCTCTCTCATTTAAGTATAAGGTTTTACTCTTTTTTTGTGCAAGAGAAAGGAAGGAAAACATAATTCTCCATACTCTTACCCTGTTGTGAGGCTATTCTCATAATTATTACTATTGACCTTATATGCATTTTCATTTAAGTCATAAAGTTATATTTTAGCAATAATTATAAAACTTTTCACATTTGTTTATATTCTCAAAGACAATTTGTTAATCCATTTCTGAATTTCAAATCATAAGTAAATGTTTGAGGATACATTAATGTCAGATAATGGAATGGTACAAGTTCTTCCTAAATTCATTATTCTTTCATAGATAAAAAGAGATATGGTTTTATATATAAGGGAAGGACGAGGCATCACAAAAGTTTCATTTTTAGTTTAAAACTCAAAATGGATTGGTCTTTCTCTGTCTCAATCCTCTAGTGAAGTAGGACATTCTAATTTTCTGTTATATGATCACTTCTTCAGTGATGATATGCAAATACAGCATATTAATGAAGGAAAAAGATTGCTTTTCCTTCTGTAAGTTTACCTATGAATATTAAAATCCAGTTATTTACATATGTGTGTATATATATGTATATATATATATATGTATATATATATATAAAACAAATCACCCTAAGTTAAAGTATTGCTAAGTTAATCATGTCAAATAATTATTTACCCACTGTATTATCCAGTGAGACGATATGATACCAGGGCTTGATGATTGATGTCCCTCTCGACTGATTATCCAGACGTTAAGTGACATTTTGCCTTATGGCTTTAAAGGCATGCTTATCTGTGTGTATGGTGGTGTGTGCTTATGTGGATGGGAGTTTGATGTGGTTTTTAAGACTTAACATTTTTTAATAGTTTTTAAGTGATTATAAAATTTTGGTATAAATTGAAATGCTGATGAATTTTTAAGGCAAGTCTGTTTAATATTTTGGAGAAAAATAAAAATTAAGTTTAAAAATACATATATAACACATATAAGTAGTATCTTTAAATATATATATAAGTATTTAAAGATTTATTTAAATATATATATATATTTACCCATGAATATGTAAGATATATATGTATACATATATAATTTTTTACCTACCAAGAAAAGCAGGATTAACATGAGGATATTACTATATCCAAAATCATTCTTTGATAATAACAAATTTACTTATTTGTTATTAATAAAATAATGTATAATGAGGCATTTTTTGCATGTCAGCTATATAAGGAGAAAGGATTTTGTATACTGGCATTATAGACACATTTTAATGTTATTTTTCATTTTTTGTGAATTTAAGGGCATTCAACATCATTAAAATAATCAAAACATCATTAAAGATGACAAACACATATTAGTTCCTTTTTAGAAAATATACATGTCGTAGAAAACAAGTGAACTTGTAAATAGAACAGAAAGTTTACTGAGAAAGATTCTCCAAAGAACGCTTTTAGTGCTTTTATGTAAACATGTGTTGTGTCTTTTCAACAGCAAGGCCCATAAAAATATAACTGCTTTTTCCTGATTTTCTATGTGACTGACACTTGAAATGCAGAGTTTATATAAAAGATTTGGCATCTGCTAGTTGTGATTCATGTTGGTCCTGATCTATAGGTAATGACAGAAGGAGATGTGATACACTTTGAGTTATCCAAATGTAGCAGTGGATATTTGACTAACAGTTTTGATGGGGTCCACATTTTTATACTACTCATCTAGCCATAAAGTGTAGCTATATTGCTTGGATTCTGGTAACTTCATCTTTGATATTAATGGATCATTCTGACCTAAATAGAATTGGAATTGAAACCTGTCAAGTATTCATTTGTCACATTTAATTGGAATTCAGGTAATCTGTAGTGTTTTGCTTGGTTAGGTTTTAATCAGGATTTGTATTGGATTTTCATTTGGATTTTCCATAAAATACCATTCTGGATGCTGTCCTAGTTCCTAATTATTACCTCAAATATTTTCCTTGAATTTTAACCTGTGTGAAACAATGAAGTTATCACTAACTGTTTTGGATTAACTTCCATTGTGAAGTTTGGAAGATAATTTGCAATGCAATAACATATAACATCCCAATATCATGATGCAAACCAGGAATAAGTTAAGATAGCTAAGGATAAAAATAAGTTGTCACAGATGCTGTGTCAAGGAAGTAGCTGAAACAGGGATATTTAAATAAATAGACAGTGAAATGTATTTTTGTTTTACCAAAGCTTTTATCTGCCTTCTGTACTTTAGCATAATAAAATAATTTCATGAAGAAGGCTTGTGAGTTAATTCTCCTTTAAACAAGTTTTACCTTATATTTCAATAGACATTGGTGCCAAATAAGGAATGGAGTTTTCTTCTCTGACTAGCTGAGGAAAAAGAATGCACTGGAAGAGTAAACACAATTTCATGCAACCCAAATAACTTAGACTAAGACCAAGCATTTCGAAGATCCAAATCTATAGAGTTTATATCCTTGGGCTTTTAAAAAGTAATAATTAGAATTATATCATTCAAAAATATTTTGTTATTGTGAATTACATATTTATTCAGGGCAAAAATCACTAATATGTTAGTAATCAACCTTATGATTTTATGCTGATCTTTTGATTGATGAAATTGGGATAATTCATTCTTTACTATTACATTAAAATAAGTGGAATAAAATATTTTAAAACATGGCATTCATGGTAGGAAATTGTTATGATAAAATATATGACAATGAAGAAGTTAAAATAATTAAAAACCAGAGCAGCAAAATGATGTTCAAGTAAAGAGCAAACATTAGGTTTAAAAGCATCAGAACTCACCCTGACCTTGATGATGCAGTCATCTTCAGACTTTCTCTTGGACTGTGATTTAATAGCATTTGGTCTATTTTATCTACATATCATGACCCCTGACCTATTTATCCTTTCAAAATATTCCTGCAAATCATCTTTGCAAAGCCAGTTTTCCATTTCTATGTGTGGCTCAGATATAGAGAACGATGACTTGACCTTCAAGCCCAACTTTGCCATCAACAGTGCAGGTCACTTACTCCTTATTTGTTTCTGATCATCCTTGAGGTAATTAACTAAATTAACTCTGAAATCCTACCCTGATCCAACAAGCTGTGATTCTCTCCTAACATCCAGTTTTTCTTGTGTCATTTCCTATACAGAACAGAAAGAGACTTTGTATCTCTTAGTCAGATGGACAGTGAATTTTACAATATATGTTAATGAGGTGGAGCAGTAGTAATTCTAAGGCCTTCTCAATCCACAGAACATATGTGAATTCTAATAAGAGGTAATGCATTTATTATAAAAATCAAAGAGTCCAACTGGTGATTTTTGGCCAGGTGGGTGGAAAGGTTGGCACCACAGCAGGGCAGTGTAGGAGACATTATGGGAGCTTCCCTTAATCACACTGTGCAAGGACCATCTGGAGGTCCAGTTTCACCTACTGCCATAGTGCCCTTCACAGATAATTATGATTAAGACATGCCACAATGGAATAAGCTTTTATTTTCTTACTTGACAATCTAAACTTGGGTCAGATTAAGAATGAAGAAAGATAAACACAATGTGTTTTTTTTCCTGAGTGAACCTTTACAAATAGAATACCATAGAAATAAAGTAGGAACACAGCAGGTAATCCATAAGTCAGATTTTGAAAAATTAAATGAGGTTAGCAAGTTGGAAACTCTAAATCCTTCATTAATTTTATGCTTTTTGGTTTTCTCAGATCTTTAAGAGAAAGTACACTTGACATTTTATAAACTAATGTTTTTGAAATTTACACTTTTGACTTTCTTACTTTTTCGAATTTAAATATGCTAGACCCCATTGTTCTATTCATTCACTATGCCTCATCTCTTTGTTCCACATGCTTTAAATAAGTATTTAGAGTGTTCTGTTCTTGATGATTAAAACATGGTATAGTGCACTGTGAATCCATTTTTTAATCTGCCATGAATTTTTTTACATAGCTTTTAGAAGTAAATAAAGATTAATTGGGAATAAGCCGCCATTTTCATAAGACCAAAGAAATGAGAATGGAGAATAAACACAAATCTTTGTGGAGGGTAAAGAACCCTCCTCGTCTCTTTTTCTCCCACCTACCTAGTTCTCAGCAAGTACCTATCTGTAAGGCAGTGTTGTCCTTGGTGTGAGCCTGTGCTTCTCTCATTTGACTGGTTAATGTAGCAAGGTGGCCTCTTGCATCATTCCCAAGAGTCTCACAGACTTGTGAGTGGCAAAAGTATTATACCTCAAAAACAAATGCCCTCACATACTATTTTTGATAGGAAGACACTAATACACCTTCCTAAGAAATCATTTCCATCGTTTTGTATTTCTTCCTGCCACTTTGGTTGCCATGTCTCACTGAGGTTACTTTACATACTTTTCTAGTCATCTGTGACATGGTTCTGGACTTCCCAAGTGTCCTCAAGTAGTCTGCATGCCACCCATCCAGGAGGGCTCTATTCCCTCCTACTTCGTAGTGAATAGTACAATCTGAAAGAATCTGAAAAGATATTCGCCTGGAGGAGAATTGGTGGCATTGTGGGTAGAATCTAGTGATTAATAAAACAACAATTTTGCAATATTCTAAATCAGTTTGATTCCTGGTCTCACCTCTTACGAAAAGTATAACTTTCTCACCATTTTAAGCCCCAGTTTCTTCAATTACAAATCATAGGAGTGTGAAAGAAACCGAAGAGATAATAGCATGCAATAATTTATAAATGACAGTAGTTATAATTTGACTATATTAGTTGATGAAATGATTGACTGTTACTATTTATGATAAATAATTTTGATTATAACTTTAAGTGGGTTTGATATAATACAATGACTTAATCTTGACCTTCATAAAATGTTTAGTCTTACAAGGACAACATTTTAAAATTACTGGTTGGAGTAATATTCTCAATCTGGATAATTTACAGTCTATTTATTTATTTATTTATTGGTGGGGTAGCATGGGATGACCTCAGGAACAGTGACTTACAAACTTAGCAAGGATCTAAATGAATGAAATGAAGCCTTCTATCTTCTGATATAGAATCAACTCAGTTCTTTGTGCTGTTTTTTATACAAGGTCTGGAGTTTCCATCATTATCTTTCTTTTTCTCTCCTTTAAAGTTTTTACATTTCTTATTCAGTGTTCCAGTTGAGTGCATTATTCTTCAGGTGTGTATTTCCCTTTGAACTGCAGCAAAATATTCACAATGACAGGAAAAATGAACTAAGAAAGTGTCCAATTAACATGCTTACCAGACGCTCAGTCCTTTCTTTTCTAATCTCAGCATTAATAATTAATACTGATAAAATGTGTGGCCATATTACCCTTTTTATTCTAATTTGGTCCTTTAAAACTACATCACTCTGCTGAACCTTTATGACATTTAAGAAGGGAATGAGCTTTTATGAAATCTCAAAGTGACTTTGGAGGTCAGTTAGTGGGTTTGTTGCCTTCAGATTCTCCAAGCACTGGGCTTCTGTGGATTTTTACCTCACTTGAATTTGGTTGTTCAGTCCTTATTTAGTTAAGGCATTATTCCAATCTTTCCTGCTTTCTTTTTTTGTGTCTAAATCATATCTATTTCTAGCATTCCTCTGATTTTTTCCCCAGAATTATGTTAGTTTAATATGACAACATTCTTAAGCATGTTCTCTGTGGTAAAGAAACTGTAACACAGTGACTGAAGTCAGCACTCCTCACCTCTGGTGTCTCAATTATTGAGAAAGTGGTTCATCTCAATATTCCTCTTCTGGGTAAGCATTTCCCATTATACCACTTCTATTGCAGGTTTTTTTTTTTTTTTTTTTTTGATAAGTGAAACATTTTTTCCTCTATTAATGCAAAGCAGAGCAATACCTTTGGTGTCTCTTGTTTCACAGAGTGATATATGGTGACGAAACTGTGATTATTATTTTTAATTCAACAAACTTGTATTGAAAATAAAATAAAGCCAAGATTTCCCAAAGAAGTTTAAATAAATAAAAGAGAATGCTTGCCTTCAAAATAGAAGTCCTTATATTGGAGAGAGGCAACCTTAATGGCAGCAAATTATGTGTAATATAAAAAGTAGGAAGCTTGTTAAGGAAGTTCAGAGTAGTATAAAGTACAGAAAAGGACAAGTAAACTACACAGAACAATAATATATGCATTTATTGGAAATTTTACATTTATTTTACATATTATTTTAAATAATATTTGGGGTGGGAAGAAGGCCCTGAAATGTTATTTGCCTCATGTTCTTTCTCTTTACCCATCTTCAATCTACTTTAAGAACAATTATTAAATTGGCTTATAGGTCATGTTTAAATAAAATAAATTCATATTATTCAAATTTTGTTATTCTAATCACATTGTCATAGTTTTTCTTTTTGTATTGTCTCTTTTTCTTTTCATAGGACTTTCTTTTCTTCTTCCTTTTTTTTTTTTTTTTTTTGCTGCTAAGCGCGATTAGTTCAAAATCTCTAGAATTTACTATTAATGCAATTGTCAGCAGAAGCTAAATCCAGATCTAAACTATAAAACATTAATTTTATATCTCTGTTCTTTCCTTGCATATAACCGTGGGCAATTACCAGACACATGTTTGCTTTAAATGAGGTCTTTCAAATTTAATAATAATCTGTAAATAATTTTTTGAAGTTTTTCTATTTCTTTTCAGAAGACCAGTTATACTACTCAAACTAAATAGATGATCAGATTACATTAGAGTAGAGTAGGTTGGATCACATTTGGTTTATTTTTTGGAAACCAATTTAATTCTTTTGTGGTGGTTACAAATTGTTTTTATAATTGTTATTTCAAGATTCAAGTTAGGCTTATGGTTATTTGTCTTTATGTTTCATTCCCTTTTTATCTGTAATATAGACAATAGGTTGCATTGTATTAAAATTTTTGTAGTGAATTTTCCTTAATTTATTAAGTAGAATTTTTGTCTTTGGGTCTCATTATCTTGTTTGCTTTCTTATTGTGGCCCAGAAAATATGATTATGAATTTATTCGTAGGATGAGGAAATATTTAAAACACATGCAAATCTAAGTGCCTCCTCTAAAACAGACCTTTAACTGTTAACGTGATAATTTTAAAGGAAAGTAATGTTTTTAAACTATATGTTCTAATGAAATCTGTATCAAGTGGCATAAGATGTTTTGGTAATAAGCAAATAATAGAATAGCATATAACTGTTTCAAAATCTTCCAACCTGTTCATTACTGTTTAGAAATGTATTTTCTATGATCTATCTGATTTAAAATGCTCACATCTTAAATGATGATGTCAGTAAGGGACCCACATATGATCTGTGATTAACAAGCTGCTCTGAGGTTGCATTCCTTGAAGCCACAGTGCCTTGGGATGAATTGTACACATTGTTCCTATTCCATGTGAGGCCACATCTCACCCACCCAGCATTCATAGCAAAAGGTCATAGAAGCTATAGCTGAAATTTCATACAATGAACAGGGAATGCAGAGTGTTATAAGAATTCATTGAGTTAAGTTGAAAGAGAATTGGTTGAGCCATTGCTCTACACAAATTTCCATGAAGGATCCAAAGGTGAATGAGATATGGTGTTTGTTTTCTACATGTTTAAATATTGAAAGGGAGGATGATATGGACAGAATTAGACGGTTAAACATAAGTCAGGATTCTGGGCTTGATGGCACACCCCTGTCATCCCAGCTACTTAGCAGAATGGAGCAGGAGGACTGTAAATTCAAGGTCAGCCTGGGCCACTTAGTAAGACCCTGCTCAAAATAAAAAATAAAACAGACTGGAGATGTAGCTCAGTAGGTAGAGTGCCCCTAGGTTCAACTCCCAGTATCCAGAGATAGGCAATAGATGAATAGAAGATAGATAGATAGATAAAAATAAAGGCATGGAAGATATTATACAGGAAGATTACATACTACAAGTACCAGAGGAGCTTTGTGAAAAATTGTAACCAAGCCTTGAAAGATGAGTAAGTAGATTTTTTTTGATTAGCAGAAATGTGGGTAGATTTATGGAAGATAGTGAGGGAAGCCCAAAACAGCAACCTAAGAGGGAAAGGAACTGTGCTGCCACTTGCCATCCAGTGGAAAATGGAAAAAACAGCCCATCTCCACGCGTCTGATGCAAACTTGTTGGATTGATGGCATCTTTTAAAAATGCAAGTGATATCCAGCAGACTATTGGAAATATAGATTGGAAACCTGAAAGTATAGATAAGTGGAACAAAAATAGCTTTAGGAGTCATTAGCACTCCAGTAATGATGGACTTTTGGGAATAGATGAGACCATTACTTAAGCATATGTCATCAAATTAGTTATGATACCAAAACATAAGCTTACCAAGGACTGAAATATAAGAGAATAATATAGAAGCCTTCAGTAAGGGTAGCTGAGAAGTATATTAAAAATAAAATTATGTTGGAGGAATCTTTAAGTTATTAGACTTGTCCAAAATTCAGTGTGTTTTTAGGAAAAACAGGGATAATAATACTGAGGGTTGTTGTAAGAATGTAATTAATTATTGGTGTGAGGGAATATAAGAAAAAATAAAATAATATAAAAAGCAAATAAACCAACAAATTATGGCAGATTAACATAGGAAAAGCAGTGGTTGTCAAATATTTGGTGCCACAGGGAAGATAAGAAACAAGTCCTCATAGGAATGCATGCAGATATTGACAAATGAGGAGAATTGGAAGACTCAGATGGGAGTTATTTTATGTTTTTATGTTTCCTCTGCCTCATTGTATTATAAAATGCTTAAAGATAGGATCTGTCTTGTTCATTATTGCATGATTCATCTGTAATAATCCCATTGCATAGATTTTCAAAAGAAAAAAAAAAGCTGAATTTAGCTATATGTACGAATTAGGAACACAATATTGTTCATAGAGATTCAATGGAAGTAAAACAATCTAGAAAACTGGAAACCAAGAAATGTAGTATAAAGACCTATTTGAGAATTTCTTTCTCAGATCACCAAGTCCAATGTGACATCTTTAACAAAGGCAGGGGCATGGCTACATCCATTGTCATCAATCAAGTAAATTAATGCCAAGGAACATCATCCTATGCTTAATGAATCATCTTACACTCCCATTTTTTAGTATTTTTAAACAAAACTCTCTTAAAGTATTGTGGTTTGAAATTTCAGTGTAACAGCTTTTGCTCTTTTTCCTTGAGTGATATAATAATTATTCTTTTAAACTACCATTATCCTCTTACATGACTCTTACATTTTATATTATACTATGCAATAACTTGCTCCTTTTACTTACTTGAAATTAAAAGAATATCTGATTAATTGAATCTGTGGTGAAATTGATGACATAATCCCAGTCATCATAAAAAAAAACGTGTTTTGTGATTTTGAGATACTTAACATTGTAACAATACTGTCGATTGTTAGTAGTACTACGCAAATAGATGTACTTCAGAACAGAAAATAATAAAAATGGAATTTGAATGAGAAATAAATTTAAATTGCATCCTACAAAGACCAGTTTCAGTCCATTCTACATGTGCATAGCACCCAGGTCACCAATGCTTGCCACAACTAGTAAACCATCCAAGGATGATGGTTTACTCCAATATATTATGTGCATATACTTACTAGTAATGATTTGCCAGAGTATTGTCACTTTTTATGTGTTTTTTTTATTATTTTTAATCACAGGAAATATAACTGTTATGGTTTGGATGCGAGGTGTTCCCCAAAAGCTCATGTGTGAGACAATGCAAGAAAGCTAAGAGGTGAAATGATTGTTTTAAGAGAGCAAATTAACCCAATCAAAAAATTAATTAATTAACTGAGTGGTAACTGAAGGCAGGTAGGGTGTGAATGGAAGAGGTGTTTCACTGGGCGTGCCTGTAGGCTATATATTTTGTATCTGGCAAGTGGAGTCTCTCTCTGCTTCCTGATCATCAAGTGAACCTTTTTCCCTCAAAAACATTCTTTGACCATGATGTTCAGCCTCATCTCAAGCCCCAAGGAATGGAGTCAGCTCTCTATGGACTGAGACCTCTGCAACCCTGAGCCAACAAATAAAGTCTTCCCCTTCTAAAATTGTTCTTGTCAGGTCTTTGGTCATAGCGGCAAAAAAGCTGACAAACACAATAACCATCAATGTCTCATAAGTTTCTTCTTTCCCTGCATTCTTTGTTGCTTAGTAGGAATTACAAATAATTACTATTATAGTGGTAAAACTTTTCCTCCAGACTAAGATATTCTCACCAATTACTGCATAATAATTTCTAAGTAAAAAAAAAATGCAATTCATACATGTATTCATTTCATCAAAAATCCCTAGATATGTGCATTTATTTGGGCTGGCATATGCACTCTCCATTCTCCTAGAATGTTGAATAGAATTTCATAAATGTAGTGTGTAACAAGAGAAGCCACTTTGATTGCCAAGAGGTGTTTGGGAGGTATCTGGAAATTTATTTCTAGTTTCACATAATATAATTTTATCTGTGCCTCCAAGTTATAGAGCCAAGTACCATAACCAATTCTCAACAATATTACAAGATCTTGATGCCAACAGGAATATCAGTTTACTAAAATAAGAACAGTAGGATCCTCATTCATAAGAGAGAAACGTCCCTGCATCTTCTCCAAAGCATCTTCTCCCTTTCTTTACAGAGATCCAAGCAAACCAATGTCGTTCTTAAAATGTCATCTGATAAAGACAATCTTGGAGGTGTTTCCTACCCCAGAACCAGTGAGGCCTGATGAGACCGTTAGATGCAAATCTATCCTGGACTGATGTTATCCTTTGAGGCACTCATGAGACACAATTTTGTGTTTCTAACAATATTTATTATTTTTATTTTCGTTTGTTTTATATTTTATTTTGTGATCATGTCTTAAAAGTTTTGCATATTCTTTCTTCAATTACACAAATGTTTTTCCCAAAAATAGCTTTAGATATTCTTGCATAACCAGACTATTTCCCTTCTTGATGCTGGTGCATTCTGTAAGGTCTTTGCGTTATCTAGACGTTCACAATTATCCATCAATCTTCTTTTCTATCTGACAGTTTTTGCACCGGTGACATCTGAAGTTCAAACTGTGTGAAAAATAAACATCTCCTAGATTGATACATAATTTTTAAAATAATTATTTAAATGGTTACTTAAAGTAAATATTTAACTAGTTATTATCCTAGATAATTCTCACTTAAACAAGGTAATGTTTACTATTATAAACTATTAAAGACATTGAATTTTAGGGCACCAACCTGACTATTTCCCTTCACTTTGGTTGAATCAGTGTTAATCATACATCATCTGCGAACAGATGACTTGACACAGCATGTTCACACAGAACAGTGTTTTATCAGGGTTTTTCTCTTTAAGCTATTGCTCTTTGTTCAGTGTGATCAATTGTATTCAGCCTTCACCAGTTCTTCGGGAATTCAATTTTGAGAGACTCTGCGAGTTTCCTGAACAACATTGGTTCATCATTTTCTCCCAGAATAATAAAGATCTAAAATCTAATTCTTGCCTATTTCAGTCCTAGACTCTTTTTATCCTCTTTTGTGAAATCAAGCCCACATGCTTTTCTATTGCAGCCCTTGTCTGAGCATTATCTGTGTCCCCAGGATCAAGTAGCTCTTAAGTTAGTTCTAGCAATTGTCCATGGGTTTAGAGCTACCCATGCGTGTTTTTCTTAAATAACAAACATTTTATTTCAGAGCACAAAGTATAGGACTTTCTACTTGATTATTTAGTTTCTGTTTTGTTTTTTTAAGTTTTGGAAAATGTATTACTCTTCTTTACTTTAATGAAAAGTTCTGAGTTTTTCTGACAGTCATTTCATTTTTGAAGGAGAATCAAAGGACTGTTCCATGGATTGACACTTAGATTTTGTATTTTTTCTTTATTTTCTCCATTCTAATAAACTTATCCCTTTGCTTCTCCCAACCTCACCATCCTGTGCTCATTTTCTTTCTTATTTTACCTTTTCTATGACCTTTTGGGGATTAAATAATTCATTTTCTCTTCTAAAAGTCATTATACCTGAGTCATCTCAGACTATCAAATTTCTGTTTTCCTTTGGGATAACTTCTAGGACAGTCTATTCCATAATTTTTCAGTTTTAAAGAGTTCTTAAATCTACTTTAATTTGTCTATGTTGTAATATATAATATTATGTTCACAAAGAATCAGAAGCACATGTTTTTGCTTCTAGTTCAGACTCCATCCCATTTCGGGATTGGATTGTGGGTCAATTCATGTACTGTCTCCCCCATTTATACAATAATATAATGCAAAATTGCAATACAATTATGATAATCTTTTCTGCCTTATCTAACTCAAACAGTTATTGAGAAGTTTTATAAAAACATATATTTTGGGAAAATTAGCATGAATAAAGATTATGCCAAGATGTTTAAGAACTATGTTCTATTGTTTATAGATTCACTACTTAAAAATTCTTAAAAATTCTTCTGATTCTACAGTTCCATTTTCCCCCCACATTAAGTCAGATGACAGTATTCACAGCATTTGTTAAATGCATGATGATATTCTAATTTGCAGAAATGTTCACTGGCCTCAAATGTTTAGCCATAAAGGTGAGTTGTTTCTTGTCCTCCTTTGAGTTCCCTGAGGGTTTCCGATTCTCTAGGCTAAGAGCACGTGGTCTCTCTCTCCTGTGAACAAGTTCCTGTTTTCATCACAAATATAATTCTGTGAAAATCAGAGAGAAAGAAAATATATTAATAGTGTCACGTTTACTTTCTGCCAGCCAAATGGCTTTTGTCTCTAAGAATCCTGCACATATTTTCCTCAATTTATTGTGAAGGAATAGTAAATGACAGAAACCAGCAATGCATAGAGATATTCATCAAATTATTAAAGATCATTCAGTGCCCAGTAGCAGAGTCACCCTGAAAGGCATTACAGACAATGCTCAAATAGTCAAGACAAAGAATAAAGCCTTATAAAGATTATGGCCAATAATAGTGTGGTTAGAATCTGTCAATTAGGCACCCATTCACACCACTTATTCTCATCTCCATTTAAACCGTTAATTAAGCCAAATACATTTATAAATATAGAAATCAACTTTTATAGGTATTTGAAATAATTTTAAAAGAACAGTGCAAAACACTCAATTACAATACAGTTCAAGCATAAAGGCTAAATTGATTTCAAAGGAACCAAGTCATCAAGAAGTGTCTCCAATGTCACCAACAAATGAATTAAAGGTTTACTAGATCCTTATACATACACACAGGGAAGAATACCACAGAGAATTGAGAGAAAAAACTTGAAGTAGATAATCTATCAAAAATGTTTACGAGAATCATGAAATAGTTTCTTAAGTAGATGTCTAAAAATAAAGACAAATAAGTATAAGGAAAATTAGATTAATAAACTAATTCTTTATACTACATCATGCTTACCTGAGAATATTGCACATACATTTGCTTTGTGTTGTCAGTCTAAGGGAGGAAATATTATCTGCCTTTTATGGATAATTAAATTGAGAAGACATAAGACTTTGACTAATGCCTGATAATACTAGGTAATTGAAACATAGTAGCTGTTATTATTTATTATCATATTATCATTTAATGTTTGACTGCTACTAACTCCAAAGGGCTATATTTGCATTATTATATTCAAAGCTCAGGAAAACCCATTGTAATTATTTCCATTTTAAAAAGATATTTAAGTACAAGGACAGTTTTTATTTTGTTTATCAGAAGCATTAATTTATTGTAAATGTTTTTAAGGAGGAAGTACTTACTCGTTTTAATTTTTTTTTAAATTTTATTTGTTCTAATTAGTTATACATGACAGTAGAATGCATGTATATATTTTGATAAATCATATATAAATGGAGTGTAATTTCTTATTTTTCTGACTATAAATATTATAGGATCACATCAGTCATGAAGTCATACATGCACATAAGGTAATAATGTCTGTTTTACTCTACTATCATTCCTTCCCTCCAACTCCTTCTCCTCCCTTCACTCCCCTCTACCTAATATAAACTAACTCTATTCTTCCCTATCTCCCACCCTCTTATTGTTAATTAGTTTCCACATATCAGAGAAAACATTGGCTTATTTTACTTAGCATGATATTCTCTAACTCCATCCGTTTACCAGTAAATCCAGAATTTCATTCTTCTTTAAGGTTGAGTAATATTCTATTGTATATATTTACCCCACTTTCTTTATCCATTCATCTGTTGAAGGGCATCTAATTTGGTTCCATAGTTTAGCTATTGTGAACTGAGTTGCTGTAAACATTGATGTGGCTGTGTCACTATAGTATGTTGATTTTATGTCCTTTGGGTGTAAATGGAGGAGTGCGATAACTCGGTCATGGTGTAAATTTTTGAGGAAAGCACTTATTTACTTGTTGCCATTGTATAATGCAAGCAGTAATCTAATGCCTTACCTACTTTTCAGGGAATTCCTCTTTTTTATTCATGTATTGGAAAACACAATGCATTTTTTTGTTCTTTTGCATAAAGCAATACTTTATTTCACCTTCTCTAAGAACCAATGCACATTGTGGCTTTGACGTGAATGTTGATACATGGAATCATAAGTGAAGTAACTAAGTATTCATATCACAAATAAAAAAGAAACTAATAGATGAGGTCTTGTTTGATTTTATTTCCATTTGTTTATTTATTTCAGAATAATAGGATGGTAGACTCAGTATCATGAGCCAGGTAAATAAATGTAGCTTACTCAAAGTAATGTAAGAATAAATAACAGGCCCTTTATTCACTTGTTCAAGTTGATGATCTAATTCCTTTGTGTTTTGCCAGGAGTTCTTTACACACACACACACACACACACACTTTCATTACATCCTTCTACTAAAGTAGGGAAGACACTGAATAGGAAGAAGCTTAAGAAATTATTGCATTAATAGTCTGATACTGCAATGGATCCCATGATTCCAAAGATGGGGGGAAATAAAGCAATTAACTTTTTAAGTATGCAAATGATTCAGTAAAGCAAACAGTAAAAAGATGCTTAGACAGTTTATTTAATACTTTTAATATTATCTCAGTAATTCCAAAAATTTCAAAATAACCCCAATATTTCAGCTAAATGTGTAAACCCAGAGAGTTGTCTTTCAATCTGAGATCTCTGTAGGATATACATAGGAAGAATATTTTCATGTATCTATTGCTACCTTCAAAAATGCTTACAAACTATTTTAAATAATATGATTTTTATAAATTGTGATTAAATGAGAAAATATCTATTTCAAGACTTAAGGACAAATATTTTTAACTACAACACATGTGCCACCCCCAACTTCCCAAGGGAATATTTATTTTAATTATACCTACCAGTCGATCTCAATTATTGGACTTGTTTAAACTTAAGCATAAGAAACTTCCTCAGATACAGTAGCAAATACAAATAAATAGAAAAGAATATTTAAATCACCAGCATTAAGAAGTTAAATAAGAATATGTATTATGTAACAAAAAAATTCCAGGTTTCCTCATTCTCAATAACTTTTCTTATTACAGTTTTTCATAGTCAGAAGATACGCCTTACAAAAGTATATTCAATACTCACTTCTGGTTAGCGTTTAAGATGTTGTCAATTTTTTTTTCCTTCCAAAATGAGAATAATGTGTATTTTTAAATTTAACATGGAACCACATGCACTAGGGAAAACGTATGTAGAAAAGATGGTGCATATTTCAAAGTAAGGTTGAGTAAAAATACCTGTTTCCACTGAAAAACTGGCATTGTTAGTTTGCTAATAATTGACCTAGTCATTAAGTAAGTCTAGCCCCCATCTGTCCCTGCTGCTCTTTTGGCATTATCACATATATCTTTTGCCATTAGTGGTAAGGCTTCCCGTTTCTTCCTGACAAGGAGACAGGGCATTTCTGAAGTGGTTAGGGCAGTTCCCTTACCTCAATAGGAGAAAAAAGAAGAGAAAACACAGTTATAACTACATGGAGAGCGTCTGCCTCTGAGCTCTTTTCACTTTAGCAGCTTGAGAAGTATTGCTACACCTTATTGCTAAGACACACGTTCTTTCTAAAGGAAGGTTACTGCCATTGATTCCCAAGAGCTAGAGGATCCATTTTAATATTTTTGGCACTTCATTTAGCTAGTCTCCTTATTGATTGGACTTTATGAACTATCTATTTGTACCTGATGTGCATTCCTAAAAGATTTTGAGAACAAATATTTTACCTTATTGGACCAACATGTAGAGGATTTGACTTCCCAGTTACTGTACATTCTTTATACACATTTCAAAATGTATGAGAGAACTTTAGGAAAACCTGGCATTGCTCACTAGGGAAACACCACACACACACACACACACACACACACACACACACACACATACATATGCACACATTCCAACCCTCATAGACTGTGCCAAGCATGTTAAAGCACATCTTGGAAATAATTTGAATAATAAGTTATGCATTCAGAAAGATTCTAGTTTGGAAATGTTCTATTAACTTTAAGTCAACAGTTTCAAACATTGCAAACTTCACAGTCTCCTACTAAAGTTGATATTTTTATATTGTAAAAAAATCATATTTCCCATGTCAAAGGAAGCTTTGTTAAATTGTAAATAGCAAATGTGTAGTGGATGTGCCTTAAAGCTGAATTATTTTTTCTTAATATACCAACTTGGCATTTAATATTATCCTTTAAGTAAAATACTGAAAAAATCTTATAAGGTTTAAGTAAAGGCAGTCGTTTTGAATCCTTTACAGTGCCTTTGTTTCTTCTTTTCCTTTCCTTTAAAGACTAAAATGTGCACTTACGTTTACAATATAGACTTGGAAGTACGTCCTTCTATTTTATAGCATTTTAAAATACTTGCTTCAAGCTTATTTCATTGGACTTCTCAACTACTCATTGTTTCAATATCCTTTATACTTAAGACTCTGTTTCTCCTTACATGAATTTTTTTTTTTCTTCCCAACACAAGCCTAAAATTCCTTGGGAGCACTCAGGCCTGGCAGGGTTAATGCAGAACAACAGGTCTCAACAAAAGAACCCATGTCCTGAGACTGACACAAACAGAGTTGGTATTTCAAGTTTCTGTTGAAATCTTTGATAATCTGAGGTAAACCTTCCAGTTATTTATAATAACCTTTTCAGTATTGTGGTACACTCGGCTTTTCACGTTCTTTCTCTGAGCATTGGAAGCCAGCCATGCCTCTGTCCTTGGCTTCAGTAGTTTGCTGTAATAATGTTCTTCTGATATTCCTGGTAATAAACCTTCATGGATGCCATCCAAGATAGACCCTACTGATAGCTGAATTCTATTTAATAGTGAACTGTATTCGTGGGAGATTCCAACATTTATTTTCCTTTGAGTTAAGGGTTTTATGTTGAACTAGTATTTATTTATTTATTTATAACACTGAGCAGTCTCACTGCCATGAGTAAGAAAATTGCGCCATAAAATACTTGGTAATGTAAATGTGAGAATGAAAGTTATATATCTGATGATTTATTAAATTTATGACTTGTAGGAACATGACTGCCTTGGTAAAGGAATCTAATATACACATTGGAGAATATTCCAGTAATGCCTAGTAAAAATGGAATGCTGTTGTAATATGAAATCTTAAAAGTAGGTACTACTCTAGATTTATACCTTTGGCATTTCTAATCATGCAAAGCCTGGCACTGCGAATCTGAATTTCCCGTAGGATAATTTAGAATAGTGTTTATTTTAGAAGCACTTTCACTTTCACAGAAGATAATATTCCATGTACATACTGATTTGATATATTTCCTTATGCATTGCTTTTAATGGTAAGAAATGCAAGGGCTAGTTAAGAATAGGACGATTAATTTTCTTCATGACAGAAGAAAGCAGGTCAAGATTGATATGTATAAGCCTGGACTCTGAGACCAGCAATTACACCAGAATGAGGAGTGTTGGTATGTCAGACAAGTGGGACTCAGGGTTCTAGCATATTCTGGACACTTAACATACTGAAATATGTTCCACCTATTTCTTTATCTCCCAGGAATCAGACTTTTAATAACACCAGTCTCCATTTTAAAGAGTGGATTTTTCTTGTCCTGATTACTGAATTGGTTTGGACTGAATCTCTGTTGGGAAATTCAGTGTCTACTTGGTCAGTAACTTTTGATTTAAAATAGAGTGATTTTAAGATTCTTGTTATAATGTACCCCCATCAACTGAGATGTTAATATTTAAAAGTCTACAAATGTTTAGCCACAGAACATAAGATTTAATAAAACCACATTTTTGAAAACAGAAAAAGAGGTACATTAGCAGGATGCAAAAAATATACTTTGGGCATGATGTGCAGCTAGAAAATACTAACACAAAAATTTAGTTTCTTTTTTTACAGTATTCTTAAAATAAACTTAGCTATTGTTTTTACAGTGAAATCCATGTGGCATATGGCTTATTTTCAAGATCTCCTTACCCTTGAAAAGTATTACTTAAGTGAAATATAAAAGAGCATGTTATGTGGGAGAAAGAAAGAACAGGTCTTTCACATACATGAGTAGGCCCATATGCTGTTTATTAAATTTGATGATTGTCAACCAATTTCAACAGCTGATTGAAATAAAAGAAATCGGCAGTTATGCAGAAGTATGAAAACAAGCACATGTACCACCCTCATGCCGTTTTATCATCTGTCAGATTTTTCAAGAATATACCATATTTTATAGGCTTGAAATAAAACATGATGAATACATACATACATAATGAAATAAGATGTATGCCTTGAGGGAGTAGCATTGCCCCAAGTTGGCATTTGAGTTTATGTCATTTAAATGACAACATTGAGGAAGGTGTTCTTCTGTATTCCCTGGATTCCAACTTAGAGCATGCTGCTTATCTGTTTGACTGTACATGAATATGTTGAGGAGAAAATAATTTTTAAAAAAAGTTTTACTAAGCGTCTGAGATGCGTTTTAGGCAAAGAACAACTTGTATTTTAAAAATAAATTAAAATACATTAACCAAGAACAGTGAGCAGTGTTTCAAGTGAAGGAGAGGGTGAACAGACTGTTTAACTTTCCTCCAATTCCACATATCTATGAATAATCATTCCTTGAGGTTTTAAAATTATAAATAACAGTGCAAAGCGGAGTTATTTCTACTTTACAAAGGAAATCATCCATTTTGTTTTCATTTTCCTTTGGGTAAACTCAAAATGGCTTTGCGTAGCTTCTTAGAATCTTACTCAAGACTAAAGCATTTTTGACAAAAGAATGTTTTCCAATTGCTAGTGGATTATTACATTTATGTGGCTAAATTGACTCAGAATTGACAACTGTTGTTTCACTTGGCAAGGTTAAAATGTGGTAGTTGATCCTAAGAGAAGGGAGGTAACAAGACTAGTTGTAAAACCTAGAGATACCTCCAAGGAAAACCTCCAAGCAAATTGAGCTCTGGGGAAGTAAGGCTGAATAGGGACATTTTGTCTTAGATTTAAAATGCCAATATAATAAAAATAATTATTGCCAGAAGTTGATTACTACTTTGCCTTCATGCACATGCATATATACGTGAGACCAGAGAATAGAGGTAAAGTTGTCATCTCATCTTTAATTTCAGTTCTTAAGACAGTTAATTATAAATTCTACATAATATGTGCTAGGTGGAGTTAAGACACTCTTTGTATGTAGGCTACTGTCAGTATTTACAGGGGCAGAGTATGAGAGGTTATAAAGCAAGAAAACTTCATTTAAAAATTTCATGATATATAATTTTAAAATAAAATTTTTTGAAAATAATTTCTAGAATTATTTCTATGTCCCTTGGGTTGGGTGGAGGTGTGTGCCTACTAATGTATTTAATATCTCACCCACTAGACACTGTGACTCATGATATCATGAGGATGGAGAACATGGTTTTCATGTTCCCCATTATATATCTCCAGTTATTTATACAGTACCTGACATGTATTAGCTGCTCGATAAAATTTGTTGAACTGATTAATAAATGATTATTTTCTGCTTTCCATATTATCTACAGTCTCCATTTTAAATTATTACCTTTGCTTTATTGCATTTTTTTTTTTTTTTTTTTTTTTTTTTTTTTGCTCTTGTGATAATTTAGTCTAGGTTGAATTGTGCTGGTGGAGAAATAAGTCAAAATGATTGATTGGTATAAAATACACTGTATTTATAAGAGTAATAGGCTAATCCTAAACTCTTTGTTGATACTTGACAAAGAGGATGTTTTAAATTTAAAAAACATGCTTCTATAATAAGTATATTTTTTTCCTTTTAAAACCCATGCTTCTATAAGTACTTTTTTTCCTTTCAGTATCTTAATTAACCAAATGAAGGTACTCGATGGGAAATCTTTGTTTTGTAATTGAGAAAATTTTTCTTAGTGTTCTATCCATCAAGGACCTTAAAGTTCAAAGACAATGTGGAGAAAAATCATAACATTCTTTGTGCATTATGCCCTTAACAAAATTACTCTTCAGATAAATTGGGATAAGTAAATTTTATGAATAACGCCACTTTAAGAACATTATAGTTGGCCGTTCAAATTCACAATAAACTGTTGGCATGAGAGTAAATATATACTTATTCACATATTCATCCACTTGGTCATTCTTTATTATTAGGATATAATTTAAATCTAATTCAAAAAACAACTGTAAAATTCAGGTCAAGATAACCTCTCTAAGCCATGGAAGAGTCATTTCTATTTTAAGTAAGTTTTCCATCATCTACGTTACTTTGTATATATTTCATTCTATTTCTATGAAGATCCTGGCATATTTTTATAAACTACAGTTTCTTTTGTTTTTTTTTTCTCTGTGAAATGACAGGATGATACTCAGTGAAAATGAAGATTTGCTAAAGTCTACATGAGAAGTGACTCTCTTTAACTTTCCAGGGTAGTTCATTTCATTATCATATTTCTGGGATTTTTTCATCTCTTGCATCCATATCAAAGCTCCAAGCCAACGGTACTTCATTTCTGCCCTTTCACTTTTGTTTTATAATTTCATCTTGTCCCCACCACCTCACTGTACTCTAAGCTCTCATCAAGTTGACAAGTCACTCTCTTTAAATATGCAGCACTAGCACTCTTTAAATATGCAGCACTACTACTGGGTGTTTTAATTAAATGTAAGAATACATATTTCATCTCACTGTTTCACAAAGGAACAAACTAAGGTTCTGCAGATCTTAAAGTGACTTTGATACTGCAGTTTACCGGTGACGAGTTCTGCTCCTTCTAATGTTGAAGATTGAACACTAGAGAAACACGCCAAGGCAAGCATATTAAGCAGGCTTTATTTAAAGGTATAATACAGACTTCTCCCAGCAGGAAGAAGGGGGCCATGGCTGATATTCTAAAGTCCCAAGAAGTGAGCGCACCCTATATCTTTTATAGGTTGGGGTCTCTTTTGTTCTCCAGTTCTCTCCCCCTTATCTCTCCTTCCTGCCTACGTGACTAGGCCTGGTTTTTCTTCGTTAAATGAGAAACCATGGGCAGGGGGAGGGCCAAGGTGATTCAGGCAGGCAAGGGCCCAGGGGGCATTAATTAGCAGCTCCATGCTTGCACTCCTTGATAAAGGCAGGCAGATTTGGTAATCAATGGGCTCTGGAGCTCCTTGATATTCCATTCTTCCAGGGGCAGTCTCCAACTTCCAGAGGCAGATGGCTTCATGGCTTCATTTCCTCGAATTGACCCGATTTCCTATTTCTACACTGTCCTTAATTCTGGCTTCAACTTGTTCCACATTATGTAGCTAGTGAGTGACTGAGATGGATTTTGAACACAATTTGTCAAATAAACCCAAACATCAAGCTATATCCAGTCATGACATTCTCTCACCGGAATGGTTCTTAATATCTCTCACCTGCATCTCTTTTTCCATGAGCTAACTCTTCCTTTAACTTTTACTGAAGGCATCACCTTCTTAACTCTTTGCATATTGCACATCTGTGTCAGCATATCTCACATTATATTGTAAAAAAAATCTGTATCATTCTTCCTGTTAGAAGGTGGCTTCCAAGAGACTGGATTTTTTTTCTTTTTCTTTTTTTTCTTTTTATAATTCAATTCAGTATTGCAGGGCCTTAGACTAACAGTTGTCAAAGCGTGGTCTCAAACCTCCAGGACTCAAAACCATTTTCATGATAATATGAGGCTATCATCCAGTCTTTAAATTCTCATTCTCTTACACAGTGGAATTTTCCTGAGACAGCATGCTGTGGAACATTGCAACTTATTGAATACAGAGCAAATATTAGAATTCAGCTTTCTTCTAGTAATTTAGTCATTAAAAGTTGTACAATACTATGAAACAATGTCACTCAGTTCATTTTTTACAATGTAAGCAAATTTTTCATAATATATTCATGTCAGCATGTAAAAATGACTATTTTCAAATGTATTTGTAGTAAATTATTTTAAAACTTTTAGCTTTAATTTTGAATATGGTAAATTGTGGGCATCTCTCAGCGATGTCCTGTGTGAATAAGAAAAGGGTTAACTGCCAGTGGATGGTTTGGCTGTAAATCAATCAATTCCCTATAAACTTATCTACGCAATAAACACACAGGAGTCAATACTCTTTAAATGAGAGGGGGCGTGACAGGTCTGGCCATACCATCTCTGGCCTCTAACAACATGGAGTAACCCAACTCTCTTTTATTTATAGACACACAGGTAAAGGGGGAAAGATCTGGAAGAGCTTCTTCTGTGGTGAACAGGATGGGGTGGAGTTAGGGGAGCCATTTTCTCAGGGAAACTAGACAAGGAACCACTCCCACACAGCACCACATACTTCCGTGGCTACTAGTTCCTGGAAGTCAGGCCTCTATGTCCCATGACTCAGCCTCCTCTGATTCTGCTAGATAAGGATGGCTTCCCACAGTAAATATCAATAGATACACATAAACCAAAGCTCTTTGGCATACTACCTTGTTTTTAAAGTAAACAGAAGTCATGAAGCTTAAATGTTTGAGTACCACTGGCTAACACACGTCTAACTCAGATTGAACACTCATTTAACATTGGATGAAAAAATGAATAACCAAATTGATGGAATTTTCAGTGTCAGAGACTAAGTGCTCTGGTGAGGACTTAGCCCTTCCATAATTGCTCTAACAATTACACATCAAGAAAAGGATGAGCAAAACTCCTATCAAAATGTATTTGGGGAAAAAGTAAATTTAGAATGTTAGTTATATTGGTTGAATAAATTACGTATTAATCAAAATTAAAATCATAAACAAATATAATTCAATGCATTAGTCAATGAAATGACCAGGTACTCAGGTAGGTTGTTAGTTTTTATAAAGGACAGAGTAGGGTGTGCTGTTTTGGCTATACACTTCAAGATTTTTAGGAACCATATTTGTAAAACATTATAAATTTAGAAATAAATGAAATATCATAAATTTCCTAGGTTTATAATATATTTTAATGGAACTAAATATTAAAATTTTAATAAAAATGCCTTCTAAGGAAACTTTATCATAACTTCAGATTTGTATATAGCAAGGGTTCAAGTACCATGAAAACTAATTTTTAGGAAGGAGTGTGTAATATTAGGTAAAATTAATGAACAACTCCAATTAAAGAAAGAACTTTGCATGTTTTTACTTGATTAAAAATTTTAAAATTCTAGATACATTAATACATCATACTTAAAATTTTCATATGGGTGTAAATATAGCTATATGTCAAACCCAATTATAATGTTATTTAGTAACTGTGGCTGTGTTTACTTCTAAACCTTTTTTATACTCATCTCTAAATCATTCATTTTACAATTTTTTTTTTAACTAAAGCTGATAGCTAATACAATTAAACACTTAGATGATATTTTTCTTTGCCATGAAGCTATGCAACTTATCCCTTTACATCTAAGGAATAAAATATAAAAATACAGGATCCTAGAAATACCATTCACACTAAAATAGAACTGAATATAGGATTAATAATCAACTAGTCTTTCATCTTAACTCACTTATTTTTGTTGACTTGAAAAAAATACTTCAGATGGTGTTTTTACTATATCTTGTTTAAGGTACTTTATTCCATGTAGTGTGACTAGTTAGATTCAGACTGATAATCTCACCCCAAGTGTAGGTAATCATATATTTTATAATTTCAAATAGTGATTATTGCTCTCAAAACGCAAATCAGGCAACATCCTTTCTGTGGTAGAGCTGTTTCCTGGGTCCTACAGGAATAGGGAGCATTCCATCCTTTGCCAAGAGTTTCAGATTTCCCTCTACCTGCCACCATTTATGCTGCCACTAAGGCAGATCCTACTCCCCAAGCAACAGAGTTAGTGGCAGAGGTCGTGCAGTGATGGAGCTGGTCTCTCTGTACTCCAGCCCTCCCATAACATGATGGACTGTAGCACTATGTTTATTGAAGGGTCCTTGTTGATAATTATCCAACTGCTATTAGCAAGAAGGAAGACGAAAAAAAGTCTGAAAAATCCCATTGCCTAAAGCATGGGCCCCCAGGAGACTCTGGAATGTTCTGTGTATGAATGTGACAAACTGTGGAAAGGCTATGGAATCTGACCTGAGCTGAAGTTTCTCTTTTCCAATTGTTACAGAAATTTTTCTTTTAAGATGGGCCTCGCTAATAAGATGAAGAAAACTATTGTTTTCAGGAATGTGTATGCCTTTTCTCACATATCTTTATACCAGACCCACCAGTTTTTGACAAAGGTTTGAGAGCAGTAAGCAGAAAGCAAGGGGCCCATCAGTATAATAAACCATCACAATCCACGTTGGTTGGAAAACTTGACTGACTCACCCTCCACTCAACCGCCTCCTCTTTCCTACCATCTGGGTCTACCTCCTTGTCTGTCTGGCTGCAGGATCTTTTTTGTTTTTTGATTTTGGTACCGGGGATTGAACTCAGGGGCACTGTACAACTGAGTCATTTCACCAGCCCTATTTTTGTTATTTTATTTAGAGACAGAGACTCACTGAGTTGCTTAGTGCCACACCCATTGCTGAGGCTGGCTTTGAACTTGAGATCCTCCTGTCTCAGCCTCACAAGCCACTGGTGGCTGCAGGCTCTTTTATCCATCCTCTTATCCAACTTCTCTCCAGTTTTTAAGTAGCAGCTTAGTGTTTTGTTAATGAAGTTTGCTTCCCTTTAACTCAAAACCATCTTGCCATTTAGCCCTTATTTTTGTTCTCAGCCAAAAAAATGCAGTCCTTTAAGATCGGAATTTGTGTGCTGTATTCTGCTTTGCCATTTGGTTCAACATGTGTTTTCTGGGCATGTTTCACTAAGTTACACAGCCATGGATATTAATATCTTAGTATTACTACTGATACCACCGTTTACCGGTGACGAGTTCTGCTCCTTCTAATGTTGAAGTTAGAACACTAGAGAAGCACGCCAAGGCAAGCATATTAAGCAGGTTTTATTTAAAGGTAATAATACAGACTTCTCCCGGGAGGAAAAAGGGGGCCATGGCTGATGTTCTAAAGTCCCAAGAAGTGAGCGCACCCTACATCTTTTATAGGTTAAGGTCTCTTTTGTTCTCCAGTTCTCTCCCCCCTTATCTCTCCTTCCTGCCTACATGATTAGGCCTGGTTTTGCATTAAGTGAGAAGCCATAGGCAGGGGGAGGGCCAAGGTGATTCAGGCAGGTAAGGGCCCAGGGGGCATTAATTAGCAGCTCCATGCTTGCACTCCTTGATAAAGGCAGGTAAATTTGGTAGTCAATGGGCTCCAGAGATCCTTGACATTCCATTCTTCCAGGGGCAGTCTCCAACGTCCAGAGGCAGATGGCTTCAGGGCTTCATTTCCTCCATTTGACCCATCCCCTTTTTCTACACTAACTACCTGTCCTAAATTCTGGCTTCACTACCACTTTGACAAAATTAGAATCTTAAAGAGTCAGACTTTATACTGGGCTGCACCATAGTATTCTCCATGCTGTTCTTATTTTGTGAGAATGAAATTTCATTCTTTTAGAAAAACAAACTCATTACAAATTCTTTATTGTCAACTATGCTCAATAAAATCATAAACTGTCTCTCCATCTACTTTTTACTGTCATGTATCATAGAACTTGCTTTCCCTTTTTTTCATCAGGTGAAAATAAAACTCAGATCATTGTCCATGAGTGAATTCTTACAATGAATTCCTCATGAGCATAAGGGATTCATTCGTTATTCTAGTCTCTACCTTTCCATGTATATTTTTTATTTCTCTCATTTCACAAATTACTAGTTTTTATTCTATCAGTTCCTGACTCTAAGATTCCAGCTTAATTTCTTGGTTTCTCATTTTTGCTGTTTCAGTTATTTGTAAACTCAACTATTTATAATATTATTTTATATTACTCATTGCATCTTGATAAATAATACTAACAGTGTTCTCTGTCTTTGTGCATATATTTAGTTTTCAAAGTTTCTCATAAAACTGGTTACTTTTGTATTTCTCACATTACTGCACTTGTTTATAAATATATTGTTCCATAATAATACAGCCCTTCTAATACGAAAGGAAAACCTTACTATATACTCAAACCTTAGTATATTAGGAAACTATATGCAAAAAGAAACAAACAAAAAACCAAAAAGCACTATTTCATCATGCTAATCCCAAATATTTCATCACAGATTAAGAGGATGTGAATTCTTTCCCTCTGTCCTTTTTTTACTTTTTTGTTTTTGACATGCAAGGTCCCCATGTTCAATTCTTCCAAAGACAAATGCTGATCCCCAAATAACAACTCAGAAATATTTAAATGTAGGAATAATTCGGTTTAATCTTAAAAAAATTGGTATTACTGCAATTTGTAGTTTTTAATTTTGGAACAGGATTCAACATTTAAAATACTATGTGTAATATTAATTAATATCTTTTAAATTAAATGCAAAAGCATAAAACTTATAAGAACCAAAGCAAAGCTACATAAGAAGAACATGTTCAATCACATCAGATGGAAGTTAAATTTCCAACTCAGAGTTATTTCTTTTAATTCAACAGGCCTGGATATTACATTTTCCTTCAGAATTCTTTGATGCTAATCTCTTATGATAACCAACTAGTTTCCAAATTTCTCAACTCAAGGACTGACTAATACTATTGCCTAAGCATCAGGTGGGTCATGTTACTTTAAACAGGATGGCTATTAGTAAGCAGTGTGTCAAAGACCAGAGACATTGAGAAATTGGAAAATTTTGAGACACCCTGTCTAAACAGGATTAAGACAAGACCAGAAAGGATTATTATGTTCCAAACCCCAAAGATCTTTGTGATAGCTGCTTTCCTAAACATTGGGATTAAAGGTTAGAATCACATTCAGAAACAAGAATGCAAACGTATTCATGAAAATCCCTGTCCTTAGAGAAAAATTCAACAAAGTCCCAGCCCTTCCATAACAAAAACACTGAGAAACATATTTGTGTGAGGGGTCAATTTCTTCTATTTTTCACAGTGGACATTTAATTCTGTCTTGTTTGTCATTTTTTACAACCTCTTTTTCTTCCTAAAACAGACATCTAATTTTTCGAGCTTATTTCCAATTTTATAAACTTCTCTAACTGAACAATTTAGAAGATATATTTCATATGCATAGTTTGTATTTAAATATAAACATAAAAAGTTTAAAATTTCTTAAAACAAACACTAAAAGCAAACTCTAGTTGTGTTTGATTTTCAGGTGTAACGTTATCTGATATATTGATACTACTGAGACAACTAAATAGTTTTCTATCATCAACTGTTTATTAAACATTTTCATTTATTTCTTACCATATAATTGTTTACTTTTAAAAAATTACATATAGTCCAGATTGAATCATGCCTAACAAACAAATAACTAAAACATGAACAATTTTACAACATAAGACCTCCTCTTTTATGAAGATATTTTATTAAATTTAATTTATTTTTAATAAGTTAGCAAGTTGTTTTGACATCAACACTGCATACCCTTAGAAGTATATAAGAGGAAAAGTACATTGTGAACCAGGAACTGGTTAGAAACAGAATGAAGAAATAATAGGCTACTGTGTGTTTGAAAGAAAATATATTTATATTTAGTATTAGACTTTTCCTATAGTTTTTCTTAAATTTGTTACCAGAAAGTTCTATACCCATATGTGAATGTCCTGCCTTAAGCTACTCTGTCTAGTTAAAAAGTGAGAATTAGATGGTGGCTCAATTATATGTAGCAGCCCACTCTGTCCCATGGTTTGGAGAGTGATAGGTGTAATCTTCAGATGAACATCTTTGAAAACACCTAATTTGTTTAGGTTATCTTTGAAATTTATGCAGATTTTTTTTTTTTTTTTTTTTTTTTTTAAGAAAGAAGGTAAACAAGTTCAGAATTTGTGGAAACTGTTTTATTGGCAAGGTCTATGGATGGACACCATGGTGTAGGGGCTGCTGATTTTCCCTTTACATATTTCCCCATCTCCCTTCCCCAGGTGTTGCTGCCATCACTACCTTTCCCTTCCTCCCCTTTCCTCATGGCAAGACGCATGGAAGAAGAGTGCTGTTAAGGCCTCTCCATTAATCAACAGGTATGGTGGTTCTCATGCAGCAGTGCAGCTACCCCCTTCTGAGTTCTCCCTTAATAGTCTGATCTCTTTTCCATTTAGAAGACACCTTTATCCACCACACAAAGCTCACCGATACAGAATAATTGTTCAACCTGGGTGTATCCTTAAATTTTTCAGCATGCTATGCATTTCAGAAATCCATGCACAGTTTTAGATTTTCTTCTTTAATGTAGAGTACAAAAAAAAAAAAAATATTCTCAGAGAAGGGTGCTGTGCTTAAACAATTATACAGGAAAGAAATGGGACTAGTATGTATAAACATGCCACTTTTAGTGTTCTCCAAGCAACTTTTACATAATGTATCATTTAAAAGTGTAAATAGGAATATTTTACGAATTTTTATTCAAAATTGTATTATCATAACCTTTGCGTTTTCAAAAGCATGACATAAAATCACATGCACATTAATTACAACACTCTCATTGTAGACAATTAGGTATAAGCCAGTTCAAATAAACCTGAATACCCTACAGAGCTATGCCATTCACATGTGAAAGATGAATGCATGCTAATTCCTTTCTGCAAAACTTTGTTTTGTCAACTCAGCTGGTGACATGTCAGGGAGATAGCAGGGACTGCTTTGTTCAAGCTGTCCTCAAATAACCTCCATTCAAGGTGCTACATTTTGAAAGGAGATAGACCCTCAGGGCTCAAACTCTAGTACAGTCATAACTTATAAAACGTGAACAGTCAGTCATCATGGGAAATGGCTCCCTTCCTGATTTCCTTTTCCAGCAAAAGAACTAGTCCTTCCAGCTCCTGCAGGGGCTTGTTTTGAAGATCTCTTGGGCTCTGCATTACATCATTATGACTTGCTCAGGTTCTTGGAGACCTATGACTGCAATGCTATCTTTGGGCTAGGAAAAAATAATGGCAGGAGTCTTAAAAAATCGGCTAGTTCGTCTATAGCAGTGCCAGTATATGGCAGCATGATTTGTAGCATTCTTTAAAGCAGTATCATAATTAGGATCCATAAGTGTATAGAAATAAAGAAAAACATTGTGATTTACATGAATTTTTGCTGAACATTAAAAGATAACGTTCAATTCTTCCATTGTATTTAAATGCACTAGAATATCAAGAAAACTGAAAAAAGAATGATGCAAGGCTGCCCCATTCATGTTTAATCAGAAATGTATGACTCCTCCCATGTAAAACTCTGTTCATTGATTGCCCTTCATGATCCCCGTTCTTGCCATATTTCCAATCTTTAAATATGCTGCTACTCTGGATGTACCCTGTGGTCTGCCTTCCACATCTTTCTCAGCAGATGCACTTATATTCATAGCTCTTTATGTCCTTGGGTCCCTCCATCTGGAGTGCACTTCATCCATACCTTGTTGGAAAAACTCAAAACAATAACAGAAGCAGCATACACATGAGCGGCTACTGTACCAAGCACAGTGTTAATACACTTGATCTCCATTTTCTTGATTTGTTCATACAACAAATCATTGCTTAACAAATGTTTTTATCTGTATTTAATGGGTAAGAAAACTGATGCTTGAGGAAGTCCACCATGGCCACGGTCACTCAGGATTGCCTCAAGCAGGATATGCTTTATGTAGCTTCTGATTCCTCTGGAGCAACACTGGCCAGGATTGTCATTCATACTGAACCCTGTATTACTAGAGCACAGTGACTCTGCTTCACCTTTATTACATCTTCAATGTCCACAGTGATTTTTTATTCACTAAATTGTTTAATAAACAAATGTTTGCACAACAGTCATTTCTTTTTCACTTAAACACAGACCCTCCTTCACCCATACATCACTGTTTTTATTTCTCTTATCTTATGGAGTTTGACTATTGTCATTTTCATATATGACTCAATATATTTTCTCTTAAGAAATGGTTTATTATTTTCCCTTCATTTATACCCTGTAATTAAAACTAGGCAAGTATAAAGTTATTGCATTCATGAAAAAATAATCAATAGTTTAAATTCCATAAAATTGTCTAATGGTAGGAAAGGAATTATTGAAATTCTTATATCTCATATAGATAAAAGAAAATTCAACTAAAATGTTTAGAAATTGAAGGAAAGGAGATCCAAAAAAATTACACATTACATTGTAGGAAAATAAGGGCATTGGTGCCAAATATGAAAATTTTCCTATCAGTTTGCCATAACATTGGAAAAGTAAAATGGAGATAATGAAAAGGAGGTCAACCAAAGAAGGGAAAAATAACTATGATAAAAAAGGAAGCAAAATTATTCAAAGTGTATCAATTGTAAAGGAATTAATACATGAAGGAAACGTGTGACTACAAACCATAAATACTAATGTTATGGGGCGCAATTTAAGAACAGATCAATCACCACTGAGAAATCCAAATTTGAGAGTCTTTATTAAGCTGGCTAGCTGACTGTCTCACACAATGCCCCAAAAAATGGCTATTGGGAGAACAGACCCGACCACAGGGTTGTAGGGGTTCTTATACCAAAAATCACATTAATCATAAGTGTCTGTTGCTATGATTTGAAATTACACATTAACATCATGAGATCATTGACAGAGGGGGAAGTGGGTCAAAATGACCCTTACCTAGGTACAAACTAAAGAATGGTTGCTAACATCCACACAATCACTGTTCACATGGTACATTGTTTAGGAGCAATAAGAATCAAAAGAGAGCAATTCTTTAGTACATAGGAGTTGCCATTGTATATTATTAAACATGTCACACCAAGTAACCGATGATGGGCACAGAGGTGGGGTGTTCCCATGGGAGAAGCTTATTTCCTACATAACATGGAGTCTCAGAGCAAAATGGAGTCTGTTTAGTCATTTCCCTTAGAGTCCGGCCTATAACATTTTCATGGAGTCAGATCTGTCAGCCCATCACACTGAAAGGAATTTAAAAGAATGTGAAATAAAACTGGGAGGAAGAAAGATCAATGCATTAGAAAAAATACATTTCTACAATGTATGTAGAAAAATTAACTTTTTTTTTTTTTTTTTTATGAGTTTGTGTTTCCTTTCTGAGAAAAAGCTTTGGGGTAAAAGCGTTGGGATAAAAAGGGGCAAGCTAAGATATGTTGATTCGTGTGTACAGTATTTGCTTAAGAATTATTTCTATGAGAACAGTGCTTTTTCTAGTAAGATAAGGGTTTATGCATTAACTTGGAGCTATGTGTTTAGAACTTAAAAGATTGTGCCAGGAAAACATAATAGTAGGAATGGAATTATAGAAATTCTTATATCTCATATAGATAAAAGAGGGCTTGATAAAAAATTAGGATACAAGTCAAAATTTATCCCTCCTCACCATGCTCTCTACCAAGGTAGTCATGAAACTAATTAAGTTCTGTGGATACAAGAATCATTTTGTATCTGTTTTTCTTTATGTGGAGTGCCTGGAGCATAGTATAAATGTTTCCTGAATTAGTCATGGCATTTAAGAATGGAAAGACAGATTAGTGGTCAACCTACCCTGTCTAAGATTGTGCATTCATCCTTCAACACCATTTATAAAATTTGTTCATCTCTGCTTAATTAATTTCAGTGACACAACTGTGCAGAGGTAACTCTATTTTGGGACATATATAACTTCCTAGCTTTTTCTTTGAGCTAAAATCTACCTTCCTGTAAGTTGAATCCATTTATCCTGAGTTTTCCCTTTGGGAAAAAAATACAAAATAATTTCTATTTCTTTTCCAAATAAAAGTATTTCTAGAACTAAATTCAGACAGACACTGTCATAAAGTCAAGATATACAGTGCCTCTCTGTGTCTTCTTTTCTGGTTTGCCATCAGATTTTCCTAATTTTTCTGTTGCTTCTTTACAAATACTTTTAGTTTTCTGGTTATTCTCATTTCCTCACTTAGTGCAAAATTCTTTTTCATAATGCAAGGGATTCACAATGGGCTCCTACAGTTTATACTCATATTTAATTAATTTGAAGGACCTAGTAAATCCATTTAAGTATCTTCAGGAATAATGGGGAAAAAGGGAAATATGCTTTAAATCTGCATGGCTTTGGTCTGAATTTGTACATAATAAAGATAAATTTCGGATAGTATTTTGTATATAAAAATAAATACAGGCATGTAAAAAGCAATTCAAAAAAATAAGAGCATTTAATGAGGATTTTTCAATCTTTATTTATTAAGGAAAATCTACATAAGAAACCATTCCTCTCTCTGAAAGATTTGGTACTAAAAATTATAATATTCTCAAGTGATTAATAATGTCAGTGGAAGTAAAAGACAAAACAATGAAAATTATTTTCTCAACATAAATTATTGATTGACTAATAATATGAGATCCTATGTAACAATATGTTACATGAAGGTCAAAGTAGAGCAAAATAGGATTCAAAAATGTGTATAGCATGCAATGTCAGTTCTGAGCTTTCCCTAATAAAAGTTACTGCAAAGTGAATTCCTCCCTTATGCAAGCTCTTACTTAATGCCAAATTGCTGTCAATGTCCCTTGGCGAGTTCTATTTATGAGTAGATTACGGCACACTCGCAGAGGCCCTGCACATCTGACTTTCAGTGAGTGCCTACCCTAATATACGGCCTTTTCTAGAACTGTGAAATTTAATTAATTTGCTGGCAGAGAACACTTCTTATGCCACATGCCTCTTCCCTGACCCTACCCAAGATTTCCATTTTCAGATGTGCTTCATATATTACAAACCTATATAATCTTAATGAAGGTCTTCCATATGGTAATTATAGTGCTTTACTTTATATTCTCAAAAGCTCTAGTGCCTACATAAATTCTTTTTCTATAATACCAAGTGTTGCTTTATAACTTGCAGAATATATGCATCTCCCCCTCTGCTTTTTTGATATTCAATTCCCAAAGCAATACCCTTCAGGTATTTGATTATAGACAGGATTCAAAGGCAGTGTTCTTATAACAACAGGGAACCTGTATCTGCTTTGTTCTCACACTGCTCTTGGAGGTGCATACCACCTGCAATGTGTCTAAGTTAATATGTTTCACTCTGTTAGTATCAAATAAGAGCAAAATGAAAAGCAAGAGATATGGATTAATCACTTAACTCCTCTAGATCTCACTAACTGCATAATGTGTGTCATTTGGACTAGCTTAGCTTTAATTTCTTACTTTCCACAGAATACAGAAAGATAGGGATTTTTTGAATGGGGCTTTTCTTCTAGGTTTTCCAATAAACCGTATTTAAGCCTCCTGAGGCATGGATTCCTCACCTGTAAAATCGGGAGATGAAGATCAGTTATGTAATCTTCAGTGAAAACAGGCATCTCCTTATTTTTCTTTCTGGAGTTCTCTCTTGAGAATTATTCTGAGAACTTGCTTTCACACAATGGCAAGGAGGGCTGTGAGCATGTGACCAATTGCATGCTGTCACAGACTTGCTACCTGAATCCTAAAAGTGCTTCTCATTCAAAAAGAAAAAAAAAAAAAAAAAAGATTACAATTTTAAATTGCTGTTTTTCCTTCTTTCATGGATAAATAGATGCTTCCTATGGTTGTACATATGTGAATCAAAGAGAATGCCTGGTGGTCTTAAGGAAAGCAGGCTGAGAAGAGGAGCGGCAGTTGAGATACTTAGAACTTGCTGGAGAGAGATGAGGGGTTCACCTCATTCTTTGGGTTTCTTAGTGGCAGAACAAATAACAGTTGGATTACATGGGGAAAAACTGTTTCCATATAAAAATAAAATTTATTACAGTAGGAAGCACTTAATAAAAGCTGGTTCATGGCTTAGTCTGTGCTGTGAATTCTGTATCATCGAAGATGCTAGCATTTAGATTGCATGGCAATTTCTCCAAATCATTATTAGAGGAATTCATTCATAAGATAGTAAGTTAGACATAATGCATTCCATTGCTAATGGTCTGTGATTCCAAAATAATCAACAGACATAATACTAGCAATAATTCTGTACTGTAATTTAGAGATAAAATTATGAAAATTTCATTGGCATTGATGATTGAGAATCCTCAACACCAGACATTTACTTGTCAGTCACTGTTTTAGTATTCTAGGGAAGTGCTTTTATTGAACCGAAGCTACTTTCTGAGGGGAAATTCACCACTTTCCACTTGTGAACCCAGCACTTGTTGTAGACTACTTGCTCTATCATTGTGAATGGTATGTCTCTACTGCAATATAACTCGTGATAATAAAAGTTTAAATAAACATCATGTGCAAAAAGTAATTTAATAATCGTTTTCCACATATCAAGGTGTGGAACATAAAGCATTCCCATGGAATCATAAGTTATTTTACTTAGAAGGAATTGTGGAAAGTCTAACAAAGAAAAAAGTAACTTTTCCAAGTTTATTCAGTGAGAGTTGTGATCACATTTTCTAAATCCTCAACCTGAGTAACTGAATTTATTGCAGTAGGTAACTTCAAAGTACAAATCTCAGTGAACTGACACTTCCTTTTGCATTTTTGGATGTATTCTTCGTCTTGAATGGACAGGATAAAATGGAAAACAAAACAAACAATTTTGCAAAGAAGAAACAGTAAAACACTAGGTAGCGTAGCCTGCTAGGTTCCTGGAGGGACACCAAGATTGGCATCTGTTTGTAAGATTTTTTTACAATCATTCTTTGTAATCCACTAACAACTTTCTAGAGATGAAACTAGTAAAAAAGACATCCCAATTATAAATCAGGAGTAGCATGATATGACTTCATTACTACCATCTTGTGTCTCTGGACGCCACAGCACTCTCAAAAGTTTATAATAAATAAAATGGAGCAGAAGTTACCAAAGACTCAAAATTATGAATATTAGCCACACTTAGCCATCATTACTTAAACTGGCCTGTCCACTTTAATCGAGACAACAGACATCAATTAAATAAATGGAACATCTGATTATAAAGAGAATTGTTAACACAGGCACATTAGCTGATTGTAATAGGATATTAGTTAATTGACAGGGAAGAATGACCTTAGACACCAGTAGAGCGTATTGTTCAGGATTATAATTCTTTGTGATCTTTGTTGAGCATCAGCAATATGATAAGTCAGTGTGTTTAAGTAATGAAGAAAACGAAAGAAAATACTTTTAATATAACAAAGAAATGTAGATCTAATTTTGAAATTAGGACACTTGTGAGAACAGTAGAAAACTTCACCAAATTGCTAAAATGTTGCTGATCTCTATATTTATAATGAGAACAAAAATGAGGTTGGGAGAGGAAGTTATTTTGCAAAGGCATATACACCTTATTTTGAAGATTGCTTTTCCAATAAAGTGCCATAAAATCAATGTCTTTTTCTTATTTCTGAACCAGTTATCAAAAAGACATTGTGTCTTATATGTGTTTAAGTGCATCAGGTAAACAGGTTTTATATACTAAATGTCTTTTTGTATGTATCCATAAAACATTTTCTTCTAGGGTACAGATGTTCTGATTTTATTGTGGAAATCAATAAAGGGTAACTTTCTGTTAACACATTAATTTTCTTTCGTACAAACTCGACTGGATCACATTTGGTTAGGGGAGAATATCCAAGTGTTTTTGATTCATTTAGCATGAGGGAGGAAAATAAGTAGGAATCAAATCATCTGAGTGGTTTGTGATAGTTGAATCTAAAAAAAAAATGGTGATTATGCTTCAGAAGCTGAAAATATATGCTGAACTGTCACAGGTAGAAGTATTTCTATGGGGAAGGAAAGAAGAGTCAGATTAGAACCAGGCAGAACAAGCTATATGTGCATATGAAGAGTCAGTGAGATAGGCAGTTTGTGGTTTTAAAAATGCACATAATTTTTAATCAGTGAGTGTTTTCAAGTGCACTTAATTTTCAGTTAATTAGATTGTTCTTAGTGACAAGACAAGCAGGTGGAATGGAAACACAGGAAGAAAAATGTCCTAAAGGTGAGACGAAGCCTAGGGTCCGTCTGTAGGTATCTCATGTAGTTAGCCGGGTAGAGTCTACCTGAATACTTGTAATGGATATGTGAAGGGTGTGTAAACATACCATCATATCAAATACTTATCAAGAAAACAAAATCTTCATGGCCACAAAGGTTGACTTGATAGTGTCAGAATACTCTATAGCATAAAAAATACCCATGTGTATCTAAATGAGAACCTGTAACTTTGGAATATTTGAAGACAAGTTTGGAAAATAAAATATACACTTGCTAATAAAAGTTTCCTCAACCAGCCTCATTGAGTTTTCAGAAGAATTTAGTACTATTTATAAGATAAAATACTTTTTACAGTTTTGGCAAAGCACTTTAAAGTTTTAATGTTCTGTTAGCAAAGTAAATTATTTCAATCTGGGAAGTGAAATGGTTTACAAGTAAAATAAATGATTAGATACATTTAAAGGATGCAGCATTTTTTTCTTTGAGAGAGAGAAAATTATTTATTTTACCTTACCAAGAAAATGGAAGTTGGTTGTTTCATACAATAAAACATTGCTATTTTTGGAATAATAAATTGGAAAAGATAAAAATCAAGTTCTTTCATTACAAAATTAAGAATTTTTAAAAAAGAAATGAATAAACTATGAAACTTTTTCTTACCCTATAATAATATTTTTTAAACAATCATATTTACTATCCATTTTGTTTATTTATTTATTTTTGTGGTACTGGATATTGAACCCAGTGGTACTCTACCATTGAGCTACATCCCCAGAGCTTTTTACATTTTTATCTTGAAACAGGGTCTTGCTAAGGTTCCATGCTGGGCTTAAACTTATGATCCTTCTACCTCAGTCTCCCAAGTAACTGGCAGTACAGGCATGTGCCACCCATCCTGGTAATCTGTTTTCATTCATTCATTCATCATTCATTCATTTACTCATTTTTGTGGTACCAGGAATTGAACCCAGGGATATTTTAGCACTAAACTCTACCTCCAGACCATTTTATTTTTTACTGTGAGACAGGGCCTTGCTAAATTTCCGAAGATGGCCTCAAACTTGCCATCCTCCTGCCTCAGTATCTCAAACTCCTGGGATTAAAGGCATGTGTGCCAAGTTACTCAGGTTCTGTTTTATTTTAATATTGCCAATAAACAAACATAAACAGTACTTCAAGAAGATAATTCTAATTTGTTACATTTTGTAACAAGCAGAGAGGGGCCAGCTTACCTTCAATAGCGTGTGGCTCAAAGCACAAGATTAGCAAAATCTGATGGTTCCAAAATTAAGAAAATATACATTCAATTAAAAAACCAGTAAAGTTTTCCAAAGATGTTATAATTCAGTCATTTTGCTGATGTCTTAATATATGTTTAGTTTTTACCTGCAATTGTAATTTATTTATGAGGCTTATAATTAGAATGACTGTTTTTAAAATTTGCTCATAAATTGAGAGGCACTAAAAGGAGCATTTTAGCAATATGACTTTTTTTTTAAATCAAGGATTTTTTATAAATAACTGTGAGATTTCATAGTGGTGTGCTCTAAGGAAATATGTGATATATACAGCACCATTGCTAATTACAAAGATGAACTATTTTCTGGACTCTTGTAAAGTCCAAATGTCAGAGTTATAAATAATTTGTCTTATTGGATAAGTTATATCATTTTATGAAGAAGAAGTACAATTAAAAATCATAACTACTCATTGCTGACCATTTGAGAGGAAACAAAAGTCATTAAATGTTATGGAGTTTGCTTTGGCATGACTACAGTTTAATGAAAGCATGTTTCTTATAGTTGCATGAATATTATATTTATCAGTAAAAGTGTATATTACTTTTTCTTCCAGAAGTCTGATGGCATTAAGTCAATTTCAAGTGTTTGTGGGTCATTTTGATGCCCATGACTGTGACACTTAAGGATGTGCCTTATTGATAAAGAAACTCAGACACTTCAACTGCAAAGGAAAATTGTCATTTATCTTAGTTTGGAGTACTGTATATGTTTGTTTCATCCTTTTCAGTAAGTGGTTGTTATTTATTTGTCTCTCCTTCTTTAAATAAATAATTGAAAGCTTCCACTCCATTTAGCGCAAGTCCTAAATGTAAGGGGATATAGACTTAATCAATGAATAATTGTATGGGAAAACGAAATGCTTATACTGAATTATCACCTATTAAATGTTAATCTAATCACTTCATATTCCATTTCTTCACCTGTGAAGTGATTATGTAGTCATACTGCATTAAGCTCCCAACAGTCCATGGAGATATTTTACAGATGGATTGAAGTGGAAGAAAGAAAAAGAGGAGAGTGGGTGGGTATGGAGGGACTACTACTGATTTATATTAGTAAGGCAACAGTCTCACACGCAATTTAGAGATGCTACACCTAAGCAGAAGGGACCTCGAGAATGGATGCAATGGAAAATTTTGCAGTTAAAATATGAATCTGTAAGTACATGGGCTTAGAGAAATGCTTTTGGAAATGAATTGAAAAATAAGAATTGGTGGTGATTAAATCATGGAGCTGGACACCAGCAAGCCAGGCAGTTTACAAATGATCAAAATGCTGCCCTGTAATATACTTCCTACTGTCTAGTGTGGGTGGTACTCCTTTAGCATTTCCACATTCTTAGAATAATCTTCTAGAGAACTCATACAATGGTCACTGAAATGATCTGGGGAGGAAATTATAGGATACATTTCATAATATTAGAGGAACAATCACTACATGTATGATTGCTTATTTCAGTATAAAAGAAAATGAGGCAAGTGTAGAAGATGTTGAGCCACAAGTAATTTATAAATATAAATAAGGAGAAAAATATGTAAAGATGAAACTGAAAATTAGAGAACTATTAGTTCTCAAGTATTAGTTAATCAAGTATTAGTTAATCTTCCTTTGCATCTTATTTTCTTACTCAGAATTTTCTTAGGTTTGTTGATGCAAATCAACTTCAGCTCTTAAGGGGAACTCCTCTGTTTCTCATGTTCCATTCACATGGTTTTATAAAATATGAAATAAGAAAATAACAATAGATTCATAAAAGAGACCAATAATATCTCCACTGGTTTGATAAAAGGTGGAATAGAAATGTATTTTTAAGATTTTTTTTAAAAATCTGAGTAAACTATTAATTCTCTTTGAATACAGAATTTAAAACATTAAAGAGTTTTAAAGTAGTGAACTTTAGTCATATTTATCTTATTAGAATTATTGAAAGTGACTTTAAAATATGTCATAAAATCTTGACAACTTGTCATAGTTTTATTATGCTCAAGACATATGAAAGTTGACCATGGCCTTATTTTTCCTGATGCATTATTCTTATTTTTCAAAAATGTAATATCGGTGATTGGTTTCTACATACTAGTATTGTCAGTGGATGTGGACTCACACACACATTACTCACTGGTCCATTGAACTGGTACCATCTTGGTGTTTTCATTGCCATCTTCCTGCTGCAAACAGAGTTAATATATCTCATCTGCTGTAGCAGGTGTGGATAAGTTGTTTGCCCAACAGAATATGTTCAAAGGGTGTTTCAAATTTTGCCTCTAAAACTTTAAACCATTTATTTTGACCTAATTGATTGATGTCCTTTACTCACTTCACTACCCAAACAAGAATATTTGGCAATCTACCTCCCTCTTTCCTCTATCATCATTCACATTTATTAAGTACATTCTTTTGAGCTTGAGAGTAGTAGCAACAGACTCCAGTTAAATAAATGCACATAAATTCATGAGTGACCTGAGTTCATCTTTCAGGAAACCAACTATTTGAGTTGAATTCCTTTTTATATATCAATGCCATTAAGATTCTGAAACAGAGAATTCTATAGTTTTTAAAAAATGTTTCGTAAGCAGATGATTCTCCAAGTGACAGAGGTTCAGGAAGTATCACAAAATAATGGAGAAATATTTGCATTATTATCAGGGAGTTACAGAGGCAAATCTGATGCCAAGTCATGTCAGGCAGACTGGACAGACTGGACCAACTGGACAGCCAAAGTAATTCTTTACTTAAATTTTTAATCCTTGGGTTTTGTAAAATCTACAGTGTGTGTTTATATGCATATGCATGCACTCATTTATCTGTGTTTTCAATTGAGGTAGAAAGGCTGTTAAAAATAATCATCCTCAATTAGTTGAATGTTTATACATTTTAGACTGCATTAAAAGTCTTGACCTCTTATTAGTATATATTTATCTTGGTATTTGACCCAGTTCTTTATTTGGGGGGAAGTGACACCATATTAGTTGAACTTGTAGCATGAAGGTAACAAGTTTACAGACAAGTTGCATTATTGCCAGATTTCTGATCAACCTTGGAACTCATAGCATGTGCATTTCAGGTGTTCACACATTGTGGGAAGGGAGGGTGTAAGGTCATGACAGCACTGTCATGGTAAGAAACGTGGAAGTGGCATGCCATTGGGGCACTATTGAAACCATTACATGAAACTCATACTATGACTCTTAGTAACTGGAATCAAGAGGATGTGATGGGAGATGACTCAGATCCTTCTGACTTTTGGTCTAAAACTAATCAATCAAAATTAAGGCTTTCAAGTATGAAATATCATACCATATGTTGACTAAATATATGTTTTGATGCTCAAAATTCATTGGAAATTTCATATTTCTAACTTTGGTTGAGTTGCTTTTCCTAAAAGCTCAGTATTTGTATATATTCTTCTTTCATTATTAGAGATCCGTAAATTTTTTTTTTAAAAAAACAGGTAAAGTTTATTTTAATGATGGATTTTACAGAACCCACTATTTCCTCATGTAATAGAATTAGTGAATTTTACATATTTGTTGTGTAAAGTTATCAAAATCTGGGGATTATTTGACTCTTACGGCACATTTTAAATCAGAGTAAAAACATTACAAGTGCTGACTAGCTATGTTGTTATTGGCTTTATATTGGACAGCACTTATACAAACAGAGAAGATAGCAGGCAAGAGAAACCAGTCAAGACTAGGGACAAATTTGGAGAGTTGAGAAAAAAGAAAATGGCCTTGACTTATCTGGACAAGAGGAAGGAAGGACAGTATGAAGTTGGAGACAGTGACAGAGGCAAATTTCTTGAGATCCATAAATTATGAATAAATTTTCTCAGCTCTACATGATTATTTAGGAAAATGTAATATATTTTCATCATTACAGAATGACTTACCTTTATGAAATAGTGATAAATAATTTCCACTTAGTTAATAAGGATAAGACTGTAGAGTATCTCTTTTGTGCCTAGGCCTGTGCTAGGTGCTAGACTGAATGTAGAGAATTTAATCTGCTTCTTATATTGCTTTTTCTTCATTTTTTTTCTATTTCATTGGAAATTCAATGGCTGCATATTCTTACATTTTTCACAGTTCATAGATTGTAAAGCGGTATATACTGTGCATCTTAGAATTTATGATACCTGCCAAATCTGAGTAGAATGTCAGAAAAGAAAAGAGGCAGAAATAGCAGGACCAAGTACACTATCCCTTTTTCTCATTCCCAAAGTAATTTTTCTGGTTTAGGGAAATTTTGACATGAATGAAAGCCTTTCCCAACTCTGAGAACACGACTTAATGAAGAAGACCACTCTGAGTCTTGTGGATCTTGGCAGTGTAGAGGGGTCATATTTTACATGAGAGATTCATTCCAGGACAATTTCTACAATGTATTAGACACAAAACATTATCTTTCCATTTCCAACACATGTGTTTTACTTCACTCCCCTGATATGTCTTTAAAAAATATGTGTACTTTGGCTTTTACAAAAATATTCCATTTTCTGTTAACATTGTCTGCACATTATCTTACCCCAACAATGTTGTGGAACTGAGGCTGCTATTTGCATCTGAGTTCATTTTCTTTGGGGACTCTCTAATTCATGGTTTAGTTTGCCCACAGAGGGAAATGACAGCGTGTGTGAAATTTCTTCAGAGGTAATAGTTACGTTTATTTGTGAACTTACTGCATTTCATTTTTCATATTTTGCATGTGAGGACCCTGAACAGGCTTCTCTTTCAACCTCCCTGAGATGGATAGAAATAACAGTAGATGTACAGCTTGAGAGCTTTGGACAACAAAAGTGGCAATACTAGGGATACCAGCACATAACAGACTGAAGTGAAGTTCCACCCACGCAGTTCATGAGACAACTAGAAAGTCCTTTCCCTTTTTCTCATTTTATAGATGAACTGCCTAGCTGGTTTTTGTTTTATATTTTCTCAATGCTGTTTCCAACTGTGGTTAAGTAGAGAGGTACTTTTCATTCCATTGCCTAAAATTCCCCTTTAGGGAAAGTGAGTGATATCAAGTTATTGCTGTAAGTTTTGCTTGAGTGCTTATTTTTTTTTTTAAATTCATATTTTTTCACACAAGGGACTTGAGGCATACTCTGGAATTCATAAGAAATGAATATATGTTAATTAGCTTACATCCAGTTATTTTAAATTCAAAGAATCTTAATTTAGTTGGTTTGTATTCTAATATGACTTGCAATAATTTTGTAGTATATTCAGTAGGTGGTCTTTAAATTGTAGTTATTTATAATTTAACCATGTGAGTTTAATAGTAATAAAACATGATGAACATTTTTTGCAATGTAGATTGAAGTTTGGTGATCCTAACTCAAAACTTGGAGATAAAGTAGTTTGGAATCAGCCATAGCACACAGATATATGAATTATTAAAATAATATCTATTTCTGTAATCCTAATTATATAGTGTGACATCTTTTAAATTAAGGACTAATTTTGGAGGAGTGAAATGAAATTTAATTTTTAAGCCTTTTACAAATTGCAATGAATTCTTGTTATTAAAATAATTTGATTTTAAATTTGTTTCACTGGAGAATTAAGTCACCAAGCCTCCATTTTATCCTAAAGCTATTCCCACTATAAATCACATGATAAGATATGGAATCACCTTTCACCAATCATATAAAGCAAAAGAGTTTCAAAATTCTTAGCATTTGTTCCCCATGAGACATGTTATCTCATGCTGTTCAATCTGACCAAACAAATTAGGTTTCTTCCTCATTCTACATCAACATTTAAAGAAATTAAAGAAAGTGCAATACTTGTCAGTTGGAGATAACTGTGTTAAATATTTTGCCCTTCTGCATTTACCAGAACAAAATAATGTTTGGAGTATTATGTTCATTTAAGTAGAAAAAAGTTTTAAGAAAAGTAATGTTTTCCTAAACTCTAGGAAAATTATTATGATAATTATCATGCTACATGTGAGCTGGATGACCATATTCCTCTAAAAGTAATTCTGCAGGGTGAAAATGCATTTTTTTCTCTTGGAATTTTTCAGGATAATTAATTTTCAGAGCACACGAGATGATTTAAGTGGCTAACCTGGCCTTGTTAAACATGCTTCATTGTTTCTGACCATCAACATTATAACTCATAGGACTTTCCAAAGCAAGAGCTGTTTAAATCAAAGGCTTTTCATTGTAGATCCCTGCCTGCTGCTGGCTGGATGTCAGAGCTTGGAAGAAATCCTCCGAGTAATTGTAAAGCACTATTCTCCAATCAGCATATATTATTGCAAAGCAAGAACTACACTGTCAGAATTTCTATTTAAGTTATAACTCAGTCATTTGAACTTTGAGTCATACATACTTAAATGTCTCTACAGGATTAAAAGCATGTTACACTTTTACCCTTATATAATGGTGTTCAGGGCAAAAATATGCTCTTTTGATTTATCTATTAACTTCTTAAAGGTATCTGTGTGTGTGTGTGTGTGTGTGTGTGTGTGAGAGAGAGAGAGAGAGGAAAGAGGAGAGAGAGAGAGAGAGAGAGAGAGAGAGAGAGAGAGAGAGAGAGGAGAGAGAGAGAAAGAGAGAGAGAGAGGGAGGATTTAATATCCATGAACTGTTTCATGGCAGTTTACACGTGTTGACTCCAAAATGCAGAATAATAGCATTTGGAGAATAGGGAAAAATGGGGGGTTTTGGACCTGAATAAAAGGAGAGAAACACATTTAGGGGTTTTTGTGGGAATTTGTTGTGGTGGTGGTAGTTATTTGCTTGTTTTTTGAGTGAAGTGGGATATGGATTGAGTAAACAAGAATTTTCATATTTTCTTCCAACTTTTGAGAGAAGATAGACAATCACATGCAGAGTCTTCATCAACTTTAGTCCAAAGGTTCCATATTGTCAGTAGTTGGAAAACAAACAAACAAATAAATAAAGGGGAGCACCCTATGTTAAGACTTGATCTTATTGCAAATAGGAAGCAAGTCACCTCAGACCATATACCAAATTATTGTTAAAGCTAAAATGAAAATCTAGGTTATCAAAATTGCCTTCAAGGACAAAATTCTATTATTCTTATGAAAGAACATAATTTAGTAAGAGCATCAAAATGAAAACTAAGAATCTCCATTTTAATCCTTCTTAGACCATAGATTAGGCAATGTTAAATTAGCTTCCCTAGGCCTTAATTTCGATACTGAAAATTCTGGGATTGTACTAAGGACTTTTAACATTCTGTGTAATTTTAAGTTTTTTTTTTTTTTTTCCCCTCTATGCCCTAGATATATTTTAAATAACCAGAAAACATACAATATGAATACTAAAAATAAAAATCTTTTAAAAAATAATAATTTTAAAGAAGTTTTCAATCCATATAAGATTGTGGCGGAAAAAGAATGTTGAATTACTAGAAGGGAAAGAAATGATTGACATTGTAAAAAGGAAAAAAATCTGTCATAAACACAATCGATTTTTATCCTCTTGGTTTTTCATTTTGTGTGAATTGTAATTTTTCAGACCATACTTTCAAAACTAATCATTAAAAAAGCCTAATAGCTAGCAATAGATATTTTCTCAAATTGAGTCAAATAGAATTTCCTGTACATTTAAAATCAAGCAATTCTTATGGCTGGTATGATTCTTTTCAATGACAGTCTAAATATGATGTCTTTCTGACTTGGCTCTCTCTGTTTAAAATTATAGTTTATACTTTTGCATGAGAACTATATAGCTGTAATTGGAGGGAAAAATAGCCAGGTGTGAAACCTAAAATGCACTTTGACAGCAATAAACACTGAGTTCTAAAGGAAAGAAAAAAGATGTCTACAGAAGCTCATAGGTTCCTAGAGCTGTATTTTGTGCATACTTCTGGCAGAATCTGCATCATAGCTCTTGGTTTGTGATTCTGCCTCTTCCACTGAGAACCCTGATAGGCTTAACTCACAGCTCAGTATCTTGTACTCCAAAGGATCCCTGTATAATGTTGAACAATAGATGCCGTTCCTAGATTTTTTTTTTTAAATGTGCTTCCAAAAGTCAAAGATCAAACTGAAGAACACTCTTCTTCATATAACTTCTACCATTCCTGCTTGAATGTGTTATCTGCAACCGTTTTTTGAGTGAAAAGTTTAGCATTTAGGGAGAAAAAAATGAACCACATTGTGTCTTTGACTTATACAAATTCAAGATTTAGTAGGAAGGGGAACATTAAAATTTATAATTGAAAAAAATGGTTATAAAGATACACAAAGCCTTTAGTAGCAGAATAATAGTTTTAAAAAGACAGTAGAAGCCAGCCTTCAGGCCAGGGTTGGAGACTGCCTGATGAGGGTAGCACATGAATAGAATATTCTTGCTTCTCTCCTGGTTTAACCTCTTAAAATAACCTTAAACCTCACTCTTCTCTCCCCTTAACCTCCTACATACCTTATTGTACATACTTTTTTTTTTTCCTGCACAAAGTATTTAACTCATTTTGATCAGAGATTCTGAAAACATAGTTAAGTTCACTTAGCATTTATTTTGAGTCCAGCCTTACAAAGAACTGCTTAACAATTTTTATCTAGCAAGTGTATGTAAACAAGAATATCACCTAGGTTAAAATAATGCTCATTAAGTGTTGGAAAACTGAACCTGGCTTACCGTACCCTACAAAGGCACAGGATATATTCCAAGTTTCTCCAGGATGTATGTGACAGTGTACCTCTGTATTTCTTTTGACTCGTTTCAAATTTTCTTCTTCCTGGACAACTCTTATACATATATTAACATCCTCAAATGCTATCTATCTCTTTCCATGAACTTATATGATAGCTTCTGGATCCTGCATAAAGTTATTATCTCTTCTTTCCTTTGTAAAATTTTGTATGTTTCTCAAGAGTATTTCCTGAGAGCCTGTATTGTTACAAGCATTGCTCCAGGAACAAAGAGTTATTTCAGCTGTGGCGACAGGGCTGTTTTAGGGAAGAATGCAGAGCACAGACTGACTGGTTATTTACAGCCAGCATCCACTTGGAATATTCCATGCCCTTGTCATACCAGTTTGTTAAATATTTTGGATGTCACCTCTGCACAGCACATAAAGACTCCCTGGGCATTTTCACACTTGCCATTCAGGTTTATTTCCTGGAAGCTGCAATGCTGCACCTATGTGGCAAATTCCTAGATAAGAAAGAAGCTTGGTTTTCTCTCACTTTTCTTCTTCAGTGCTCTCCAGGGGAGTGCCACTTTCTGTTAGGAGAATTTTTTCAGGAATCTAAAGGTACACTGAGAAAGCAATTTAGGAAATGCATTAGCTAATCCAAGTGAAGCAGAAATTTTGTTTGGTTCTCATACCAATTCACAGAAGATTGGTAATAAGAAGCAAGGATTGTTGGAGGGTGTGGTCCAATTTGGAAACCATCTCTGCTTGGGAAGGAAGAGGAAAGACAAAGAAAAAGAAGGAGAAATCTATTGAGCTAGAAATAATCCTTGCAGCCGAAAACTCCAACTGAAATACCTGATTTTAAAAGATCTTATCTTTTAATGCATATGGAACAAAATTCAGTCTTTGTTCACTGGTTTTAAATAATGATAGTAGTTGCAAGTATGGACACTTGAGTCAAACAAACTCTAGATCAGATCTTATCTCTATCAAGAAGCTGGTGTCATTAGACTTCTATCTTCCTTGTCTAGCATTTCTTTCCACTTAGAGAGATACTATTGTTCGTTAAACACTTTCGGTGTGCCAGACCGCTCTCTGAAATATGTGTTAATTAATTTAATCATCACAATAATCATTCCCCAATTTACACATGAGGAAGCTGAGGCTCACAGTGACTCCTTTTGTGTTTGTCACTCACATGGAATTTCACCCAGGTAGTCAGACCAGAGTCTGAAACCTAGGTCCTGCACATACCTCTGTTTCACATATATTTCCTGGGTATGGGGTTTTGTTAATGGCAATTGTGAAGCAGGCCTATTATGCTCCAGGTGTTTTATTGCAAATTATATAGTATGTGGTGTAACAAGTGATAATTTTGCTTTTTCCTGGCACAAAGAATACTTCTTTTGAGTTGAATGATAGCTATTAAAAAGCAGACTACTTTTTTCCTCCCACTCTTTTGAAGATCCCCACCCTATTACCAGATATACCAGGTAATCTATACTGGTTTACGGAATCCATATTGCTGTTAGCTAGATTTGTCGGGCAAAGGAGGGGCTTAGTATGTTTTCTGTAGCTAGAGAGCATATATAATATGCTATAATTATGGCATTAAATATCAGTAGTCCCAGGTTTCTCATGCAATTCAGAGAAGTACCAAAATTTGCTTCATGGGCCTAAGCTTCAGTTTCCTCCTGTGTAAGGCACAGAGTTCAAACATCAATGAGGCTTCAGCACTAAGCACAGCAGTTCTGTAGTTAGGCAAATAAAGTTCTAGGAATATTATATGCACTTCAGTACAGTAAGTCTGGTACCCAAGTATAAAATCATTTAGTTTTTAAAGTTTGCAGATTCACTGGGTTACTTGAAATTGTCAAAGAGATGATTTAGAAAGTATAATTGTATAGAGTTGAAAGATGGACCATATTAGCTCATAAAGAAATTTAATCATCCTGAGTTTCTTAATGTGTTTGCATAAATGAAGTGCATATATAATCAGAAGAACCTTAAGAAAAGACTAGCAAAGGTTATATTCAGGTTTCTTAATCTGGGAAAACAAAACAATATCTCCATGTAGACTGAAACTGAGGCTCCAATTACTCTGTGAAATCTGGCAGCAAAGCAATAGGAAAATAACCCTGAACACCTGCTGTGTGTTTATGTAAATCAAGTTCAGGCCAGGATTATTTCTCTAAAATTTCCCAGGTAATTGTGACTCAATAATTCTGACTTTATTGGTAATTACTGTGAATTTAATCAGTATTTCTTAAAATGAAGTTCTCAGACAATTTATATTAGCATAATCTGTTAAAATTGTAGTTACATGGACCCCCAAAACTTTGACCAGAAAATTCACCAATATCTTTCTCTCTCTCTCTCTCTCTTTGCCCCCTCTGTTTAAATAAACATCCTTGTCAATCAGTTTTAAACCTCTTGACAAGGGTACACCCGTAAGTGGTACACTTTAGGCCAGTGGTCTCCTTTCTAGCAGAGGCTTGTAGTAGCCACACCAACCGTGAACACCCCAGAAAAAAATCATCCCTGATTCAAATGATAAGCTACAAAGATCATCTGAACAGTAAAATATTGAGAAGGTTTTATTTATAATTTGCTAACTTTTATGGAAAATCTAATATGCCCCAGACTCTGTGATAAGAGATATTAGTCATATCACTTTTTCAAGATAAAAGGCAAAATACTTTATAATTAAAATAATTTGCTCTCTAAAAGTCAGAATTCTTATTATGGATGAAGAATGTGCCAATTTTTCCTAGTCTAAAATCAATATTTCATTTGCAGTTGCTAAATTTTTTCAGTTATTATGGTAATTTATAGGTGACACAGTGTCACTTTTGGGATGGTCCAATCAGCTAACGTTACATTTAAAAAATATATATTTTCTTATGTTTTTATGTGTAGAAGTCCCCTCCCCAGAGGTGATTCAATTTCTAATTCTTCCCTACAGTTAAATAAAGATTTTAAAAGGTGAAACATGGTAGAAGTCACTGTCACCTAGAAAAAATAATTGAATAATGTGACCTAGGATCTCTTCCAAGTATGAAATATAAAGCCCATTTCTGGTGGAGGTGCATTAAACAAACCTTCCAAGGAGCATAGGTTCTTATAAAGGGTGAGGTAATCAAGACTATAATAATGCCTAACCTATTTGAATGTAATTGTCCTCTGCAACACAAACAAATTATCTCTAAAACTTAGTTCCACTTCATAGATCTTATTTTGCTCATGAAACCACTGACCTCACCCACATTATCCCACATCCCAAGCTTCATATCTTGTAACATGACATATAATTATTTAAGCAATCAGCCTCTGTTCATCCCTACTGTGACCCACCCCACTCCACCCCACATAGATGAACTCGCTTAACAGCATAAAATCACATCCATCTTCAAAGGAAGTTAAAAATGCATCTGCCACCATCCTCCATGCCAAGGCAATTGCTTCTTTTTAGTATAGACACTTTTGTTCTTACAGACATTTCTTGCATTTCTTTCTAGATGAGAAATGAAGGCTCAGTGTTACTGAGATAGGAAAAACATGATAAATATCTTTTCTGAACTCTCAAAATGACATAACCTAGGAAATAAGACATTCAGAAGAAAATTCCCTAACACTTTTCAGAATGGGATCTGAGGCACAGATTAAAATCTTAATCAAGTTGCTGTTAAGTATACAAGAGTGTAGTGGAGGACATACATCACAAGTACAAAAGATTTTGGGAGTGGAGACAAATTAAGAAGAGCCTCCAGATTTAATAGCTTTTGTGCAGGTGGAGGGGAGAATGAAAAGTCAAAGACAGAGGAAGGAAACAGTGTGAGCAGATTGGGAACTGCTGTTACAATGCTTGGGAGGAGGGAGGAAGCTGGTGTGAGACTGGGGAGAATATTAAGTGGGAGAGGAGTTTGGATAAGTGTGTTAGAACCAAATCATGGCACCCCTTGATGGGCACACCAGGGGCTGTAACTGAGAGTGTGATGAGAAACTGCAGCTCTTGAATCAAAGACTTCCTTATTGGAATTTGGCAGTACTGCCTTTAAAAGGAGGAATAATTGAGGTTTGAAGAAAATGCAACCCAAATTTTATGTCATTGAATGGGTGAAAAACAGGGAGGAGGGTGGTGTTAGTGGCAGCAGGCAGTGGGGAGAAGGACTCCACACTGATGGCAAGATGTATCAGGAATGCCAAATTGTAGAGGTCATGATCTCCAAATTCTTTCTTTTTTATCTCCCACCTTTTTTTTAAAGTTGGTGTCCATTCCATTGCATCTGTGTATGCCTGTGGGTGGAAGCTTCATTAGTTTCTATTATAATAGATCTCAATTTGGCCTTGAAAAAACTACCCAAATGAATAGAGTTACTTTCCTTCTAAAAACATAAAACCTAAAACTTGCTGGGAGATTATTGCAGTAGTTTTCTTCTTTTTTTCATATATTATTTTCTTCCTTTGATTTCTAGATATAATTCTTTAGGTTACTTGGAGAGGAAAATAACACAGAGATTCTATACAAAAACAATAATTCCCCAATAGATATGAAAACTATGGAAGCTTTTTTCAAAAAACCATATCCAGACATGCTTCATTTCATAACCAAAAGCCAGATACTTAATGAATTAAATTGGATAATAGAGACTTGTTTTTGCCACACAAGCCTCCCATTTTTCTTGGTAATGATAAAAAATAGTGGAAGCTGTCAAGGGACTTGACTAACTAGAAACTACCAGTTGTGTGTTGGCTAAGTAAAAAGATTAATCATTCCCTCAAGCTAATTTCTGATAATTAACCAAAATATCCAGGAGTGCCAAGACAAATTAAGCTTGTAAGGTAGTATTTTATAACCCCCTTTGGAAACCATATACCCTCTCAGTATTTTCTATTGTCTGGCTGCATTTAATGTAAATAGCCCGTCAAAAAATGCTGGAGTATAAGACTTTTAATAATGCTTTAAGGGAACTCTTTTGAAGGAGTTAGTCCTGGGGTGGAGGAAGGTAAGTTGGAAGAAATTAATAACAAGAGAAGAGAAGTTCATTTACGTAGTTGGCTCCTAGTTCTCTCACACACTTCCTTACTCTTTGCAACCTAAATTAGGCACATAGGCTGCATCTCTCTGGAAAGGACTGGCAGGACAAGGAGGCAGCTGCACTCTGACTTTCTGGCACATGACTCCTTTGCTGACTTTGAAGCTGCAACCGGAGTGATTTCCAGCAGAGATTTCAGAGAGTTCTAATTTAGAGAACTAGAGAGAGCAGTACTTTAGGAATCCATCATGGGGCTTCCTTTCATATTCATTCAGAAACTCTCTCTCTCTCTCTCTCTCTCTCTCTGTGTGTGTGTGTGTGTGTGCATGTACAGTGTACCTCTACCAGGAACCCGGGAAAGTTTGTTTCTTAACATTGATTGTCTCAAACCACTCATAGGTTGCTTTATAAAAAGCCATGAAGATTCTGAGGACATATCACTCTGGAAAGATCTAAAAATGAGTAATTGTGAGTGATATTGTACCTCCACATTCATCAGAATTCTTTTTCTCCTTCATTGCTAATATATTCAAGTCACTTCCTTTACAGGGACAAAATAATTTCTCTCATACACTCAGTGTTCTTCAACCTAAGGAAGACTACTAAGTATTCAAATGATTGACAGCAGGCATTCCTTAAAGGAATGCACTGGATTTGTTTTAAGGTACTTCTGTCTTAAAAAGAAACACAGTATTAGTTTTCCCCAAATTTACTTACGTTATATTAATTAATTGATGCTTATTTATTCACTTGTTTCTTTGTTTATCTTTAGCTCCTGAACACATTCCATACTCTGACAGTAGCCTAGAAATGGCTCCTTCTTTTGTTAGAAGTGTGGGGAGAAATGCCCTTAGTCCTGAAACTGTAGTTATTTGCCTACTGTCAGTGAATGTTGAAGCTGCCCCCCTCCCTCTCCCACCTCCCTGTGGTGTGTTAAACCAGATAGGAATGCCAAAGTTCCGCAGGCGTCTTTGGTCTCTAACCTCCACCCCCTACAGCATTTCCATTATGTCCTTCAATCCCTTTCAGTCCTGGTAAATCCCTGCCTCCTCAGGTGAGCATTTGTCTTACTTTGAAAGAATTTCCAGCGTCCATCATGTGGTTATTCATAAATGCCTACCTGCCTGCCTGCCTGCCACTCCACAATTAGGATTTCTCTGGTTAAAAAATGCAAATCAAAATACAAGTGGGATTTAATATCTGAAGTCTCCCCAAAACGAATATCTAAAATCAGAAATTGATTTGTAGTAACTCCAGGAGGTTTTGTATCTACTTTCAACATAAATGGTGTTTGAAAGAAGTCAGTAAATAAAATAGTACAGAAACTATATTTGGTTGCCACTGCCAAGGTCTTATTGCTTAAACTAATTCCAGCTAGGATTTAGAGCAAAAGTCATTGTTAAATAAAAGCAAACAATTATACTGCTTGATATTCAAGGTCAAAAAGTGAGGATTGTTTTGTTTCACTAAAAACAATCAGTAGTTTATCTGGAAACTGTGTATCTATTAAACATTTACCAAGTTCAGTAATAGCAAGTAATAGCAAGCTATTTAAATCTGTGAAGTGCAGTATTTGTAAATAATTGTTCTCATTAAAAATGTATGATTATTTTAATAAGTGGATAAATTTTAATTTTAAAGACTTCAATACATTAAAATAGAATATCAACAAATAATCATGCATTTATAATATATTCCTTTGAAAGCTTTCTGTATACACCAATTATGAGAAATATCTTAGTTATATTTAATTCCATCTTCTTATTTGCAAGAATTAAAATTAGCATGTATGTAGGCTGCCCTTTGTTATTTTCTCTGGTGACATTCTGGTGTCCCTAAATCTTCCCACTTTGTTATGATTATAATTTTCATAAAAACCATACTTAAATGTCCCTCTTGCTGTGTTCTTTTCTTTCTTCTGATCTTCTTCCCCCGATAATTCAGCCATTGCTCTCTGTGGAGTCCTCCACCAAGCATTTTGAAGTCAAGGCAGGAAAAGTCTCACTGATCAATGGAAAACTTTCTTTGAAAGGCGAAATAAAATTTTCCTTTTCCCTTCTTCATTTCTTTTTTCCCTTCCTCCCCTATTCCCATCCGTAGGGACAAATTTGACCTATATTTCAGTGAAGTTTAGAATATTGTGGTATATTAAGAAATTTGACCAAGGGTACAATTTTAAGGACTGTACTTACTGTTCTCTGAAATCCAAGTTCCACTTCAAGTAATTGCATTACTGATTCTGTACTTATTCCTCTTTAGAGAGAGAACCATGAAGGCGCCATGTAGGACGTGGGCTTTTCATTATGCAGTTGAAGTTTCTACCTTCTAACCCCTGGCTATTTTGGGCAAGTGTTCCCATCAAGCTTTTAAAAAAGGTTTTAAGAACTACAATTGTCTTCTCCTGTGTTGGCCACTTTGAAGTGGAAGTCACTTGGTCCATCTACTGATATACACACACCTGCTCTTGATTTTCATATATATCCAAAATTTTCCAACTGACTGTTTTTCTCCCATGCTCATGTTTCAATGGTTGGCCATATTTCATGAGTATCACTCCAAAGGACACTAAATTATCACAGTGAACTGAAAATCATTTATATGGTCCAATTAATGGAGGAACAGTCTGTTAAAAATCTGACTTCATAGTGTTCTGTAGGATTACATAGAAAATGTCTTGTAAGCTAACCAGGATTGACTAGTATCCTGGAGAATGTTTTCAATCCTAACTTTTGCCTGCAGTATGCTGCGTTCCTTGGACCCCAGACTTTCCCTTTCTGAGCCTTAATTTCCCCATGTGGTATATGATGACTGCTTAAGTCACTGATTGTTTTTCAAGTACTTTTCCACACCAAAATTCCATTTTAAAAAATTGCTTCAACCCTCAAATGGAAGAATCATAGCACTCTTTTCAATAGCTCATACTGCTCTGCTGTCAGAAGACTAGAAATGAGTGTGTGCACATGTGTGAAAATATTTACGTGTCAAGGAGTGCTATGATTTAGTGAGAAAGTATTGATATGGCCTACATATAAATATGTCCAAATCTTATTTGAATCATGTGACCTCAGGCAAGTTATTTCAACTTTCTGGGATTTGAATTTCATCATTTACAAAAAAATAAAATAAAATTGGGATAGTAATATTTTTAAAGTTATTGTGAGACTTAAAACATCTATTCCATTATGTGGCAAAATTGGCATTCATCAAAAATTTTCTCTCCTTTCTAATAATTCTTTAATTTTAGCAATGTCTGAAATAATATACATTAATAACTAATTAATATATTAGAAGTAAATGTTGAAAATTCAAGATAATTTGCCCCTTTGATAAATAATGAAAACTCAGCTTTCGTTGAAGCTAAATAAAGGAAAGATAATGAAAAACCAGTCTTGAATAGGGAGACAGAAATTAATTGTTATCTCTACTATGAATAAAAACAATTTCATTTTAAATAAAGTCACAATGAAACCATCTCTGATATTTTGGGACTCTTCAAGTTGATAACAGTTTTCACAGGTTAGGAAAGATCAGTGAATCATCAGATAGTTGAATGAATGATCCCTTAAAAATTATGTTGGGACTACCTAAACTTGAAACTTAACCTCTGACTGATAAATTGTTTATTTCTTTTGCCAAATAAGGAAATGTAAAATGAGAATAGACAATGAGATGATTGGTATTACAAGTTTCAACAGTGATAGACTACCTGAATCAGACATAAAAAATGACTTGAATTTTTAAAAATATAATCTGATAATAGAAAATGTATTCTCTTGCAAATCACAGCAGGTATTTCTGTCACTCCCAAACATTGTTCTCCTGCATGCTAATATGACAGGTAATATCATGTGATCTGAAAATCCAGTCTTGTTTTATTATCACTGCCTACTAGTGTTACTTATTGTTTCACCTAGATGTGTTTTGATTTCCAATTATATTGAAAGGCCCTCAAAGTCAGGGGCAATATTTTAGTATTTTATATCTTTCCCAATGGCCACAAGCATGCATAAAATGAATTTTATTCTTCAGTATTTGTTGGACCTGTTTTTTCAGTAGTTAACGCACATTCTACACCAACTCCTTAATCTATTATTTTCTAGCAAGTTTTTATTCACAACCCCTGCCTGATGCTGTTTATTTTCCTATCCACTGATAGGGCATCACAGCTCCCACCCTGAGAACATGTTGAATCATTGCTTATTGTAAAACAGAATTGTTGCTCAGTAGTTTCAATTGTCTCAACAGTATCCTAGTTTCATTCCATTCATTGGACTGACAATGTTAATAGTTTTGGGAAATGAGGAACCTTTTGACATCTTCATTACCTTATATAGAAGTGAAGATGCTTCTTGCTTGAAGAAACACTAGCATTATAATAATCACTTTGCACCTTCCAAGTCTCACATAAAATAACATTAGGCATAAAAGTTTTCAATATAACTATCTATGCTGGAACTTCTTGGTAACAAAACATCTACACACTTGGGTAAACATGTTTTGTCAAGTATTACACTAAAAATTCAAAATCACAGTAATCTACAACTCATTAGATCATTATTGAAACTAAGATGTTATAATTAATTCAGACTACTTTTTTTGGCAAAGAATATATTAATTGTTAGAAAAAGCATATGGTTACCTTTCAAGTTTAACGAAGTTTAGTCCAAGCAATAGATACTATCAGACATAAAATGCAACCAAACATGAGTATTGATTATTATTCCTCAGCAAGAAGACCAAAGTCTTGAAAAGAAAAATAAATAGGATAACATTCAGATACATATGATTCATTTATTGTTGATTAAAAATCACCCACTAATATGTATTTTGAAATTACTTATTTTTTCCTAAAAATTGTCTCAAATTTTTAAATAATTCTTAACTTTTTAAAAGGGGAATCGATTTTGGTTAATTATGTATGGAAAAACATGTTTCTGTAGGAATATGAATTTATTTATGTTTCTGTTTACTTATTTGTTTTTAATCATGAAAGATTAAAAGCAAATTAGAACTGCAATGGTGGGGACAAATTAACCTTTCTCCCTGACCTCAGCTTCTTTCCTATTTGCACATAGTTTATTCCATCAACTACAAAAATAATACTTTATGTGTGAAGCATTTTAATGTCACCATAAAGTATTGTGTCATTTGAAGGCTTTATTAGGTTTATTGATAGTAGATTATTGCTGGGAAACATTTCATATTTGGATACATAGATTTAGGACAGATTTAGTTATAAGGGAAATGAATTTGATGGATAATACAAGAAGATTTGAGCCTGATGAAAAATATCACAACTTTTCATAAGATTACTCCCTCACATTGAACTATCTAGTGCTACACAATCCAAGGTTAAAGCAAATATTTTGTTAGAAATAAAGTTTAGACAATAAAAAGTCATGCTCTATCACTGAGTAAAATATAAGACTTTCAAAGATCCCTTTTTAAATTAATACAACATATCAGTTTTGTAATTATAATACAGTAATCAGGAATAATAAAGAATTCATTGTTTACCCTTCTTGTTAACCTTGCTTATTTATGTAACTTCTTAAGTCTTAAGTCTGATATGAAAATGTTTTGCATTATATTTCCATTACCCTTATTCTTTTTTGTTTTTTCTTCCTTTTTTTTTTTCTTGCTGCCCATTATAGAGACTCAGAATTCATTCTCTATTATATTTTTGTTGGTACATAGACTCTATTAAAAGAGAATTATAGGTAGACAGGCAGGAATAGTAAGTATGAGGAGTGATCTGTTGTACAACATGGTGACTGTACTTAATGACAATATATTGTCTTATTGAAAATCATCAAAAGAGTAGATTTTAAGGATTCCCACCACACGAAATGATGATAAATATGTGAAGTAACTCATATGTTCCACAGTGCATATGAGCCATCCTACATTGTGTACATATTTCAAAACATCATATTGTACATGAAAAATATGTGGAATTATTACATGTCAATTAAAAACAAGTTAATTATAAAAGAAGAGAATTGCAGGTGGCAAGGGGAGTTGATGAGAAAGAAGGAGTTATAGGAGGAACACTCTCTAGTACTCTGTCTCATTCATGCCCTATCTTTCCTTGAGGAATCATCATGAGCGTTTTCAACAAACTTTCATCCACAGCCCCTATAGCTGTTTCTCTCACTTCTGTTATTTCACTTTTACTGGATGGTGTGCTCATGCTCTGGGTTTTTGCCTTAAGAAGCCTCAACACTTTCTCCCTCATAAGAAAAAGAATAGTACTGCCATCCAAGCAAGACACCAAGGTTAGGCTTCATCTTCAGGATGAAGTTATCATCTCTCCACACTCTGTTTGGGTATTCCATTTCATATTTCTTCCTTTACAAAGTAAACTAACAAAACAAACCTTAACCCTTTGGGTAATACATATATGATGAGCTACATTACATATACAATAGCTCAGAGGATGTCAGACGTCCTGGGGTCTTTTTTCCAAAAAATTTACTGATGTTGCCCATATTAACAGTTACATCTTCTTCCACTCTTTTCCATGTGTTATCTCTTCTATTGTCCTTCACCTTTCCAGGATAAGAAAAAAAACTTGAAACTATTTCTCATATACCAATAAAAGTGTACTGCAGAGTAAGAATTATAAAATTTTGTGTTGTTTTTGTATTTATTTTTTATTAGAGTTTTATGGTTTATGCATAGTAGGTGGGTTCATCCTGACAAACTCAGACATGTATGAAAATCAATTTCGGTTAATGTTCCCCTTTTATTGCTCCCCCATTTTGTATTATTGATCTGAAAAGGGTTTAAAGATTTGAAGAGAAAATAACTTTTTTTAGCCATTAAACATTAACTACAGTTGCCATCTGACAGATATATGTGACATTCTTTCAGCAAAAATTGACTTCTCAAATGTAAAGAATTGACTTTGTGTTTCTACTCTTATCCAGACATCTTTTACCTTTTTCTAGGATCAAGGGAAGAGTTGCAGGGCTACATTTGTAGCTTAGCTTTGGTCTCTACTTCAACCTAAGACATCAAGTTGGAGTTACATTAGCCAAAGACTTGGAAAAAATATTATTCAAGTTCTCCCTCTTTCTTTCACCCCTATATCTTCATGCATACGTGTATTTTTATCCTCATCTACCTAATTAAGACCTAGTTTTCTTTTAGTAGGAAAAGAAAAAATAATACTATTCTGAAATATACTTACTATGAATAAATTTCTACTATTCTTTAGACAAAGATGAAATCTCAAAATATTTAAATGTGGGGATATCTGGTTGTAAAGTGAGTGCATGGTCAGCATCTAACTTTCAAATCAGTTATGCTATTTGTTTAATAAAGAGATAACTTAGGAAATGTCAAAGGGAAAAAAAAAAGTTCTCTGCTTTCATTCATTGCAATCCAAAATCCTCATTAAATTTATATTTTCCAAAATAAAAGTGAAACAAATATTACCAGAATTGCACCTTTAAAAATTGATATAATAGGAGAGATTTCATATTCAGAAAAAATGAATGTGTAGTTGTATTTTGTATAATCATTGATAGCTTCATTTTCATCAAACTTCACGGCTTGCAGAGTTTTAGCAATTTCTTAACACCTAAGATGTTAACATTTTTGTTTCTATATGTATGTGGCTTAGTATAAATTAAGTGGCAGTCATCAGTATGCATTTCTTGTAGAATGGAAACATAGTGACATTTTGAAATATTTTAATTGCATGTTCAGAAGTGCTAGTGGATATGCCAAAGTGAGAATAAGATCCTGAAACTAATTAATGTGGCTTCATTTATCAAGAGCACTAGAGCTGTTATAAATACTAATAATAGAATTGTAACAGTATATTTCTGTTTGTCTGTTGTACTTGATACTGCCATAGTGTATGCCCCACACCACTGAGTTGAAGAAGGCCTTTGTGGTGTTTTAACAAAAAACATTCCACATTTCTCTGTAGCAAATTCTGAGACTTCTGTACTTGGGCTTCTTCATCTTTCACTAGTATCCATAGTTCTGAGATTGGGTGATCTGGAAAAAAAATTAATGACTATGCTCATTGTTTATGTTCATACATAAACATAAGGGAGTTGGACTCACTAGTATTATAGATCTTTTTGACTAGCTCTAAAAGACCATGATTTTGTGATCATTAGCATAGGGTGACAGTGCCTCAAGAAAAGAATTAAGATTGGACCCAGGAGTAAATTTCCTGTGAATGTGTAATTCCAGAAATTCATTTTGAGTTCCTATGAATCACCTCTGCAGGCAAGCAGTTTACTTACTTCTTCTACGGCAGCAAAATTTCTAGGACAAATTCAAAGGAGAACCCCATGGCAATAAGGCAATCCAGGTAGCATGTGGCAAATACAACTTAATTAAAACTCTCATTTTAGGGAGACAGAAAGCCAGCCATATATAAATACAAACATGTGGAGAGAAATGGTCAGCAATTTTGAACAGTATTTGTTGCCAGGGACTAAAGGCAAGATTTGTGATACCATTAAAAGAAAGGAAGGGTCCATGAGTACATTGCAAATGTGGATTTGCTTAGAAATTTCACTTGTATTTGGAGTCCCAAGCTCAGCAAGGTTCCTTTTGTAGTTTACCTTTAATCTCTATTTATACCTAAGGCATCAAGTTGGGAGTTATATTGGCCAAATAACTCATAAGCTAATAAGCTAATCAGCTTGATTTTGATGGAACTTGTCATAACCCCCAAATATCTAATTACTATGACTTTTAAAAATGAAACCCTAGTCTTGTATATGAATCATCTTGAAAAACAGTATAATTTTCTACATGCAATAGGTAAAAGAATTGAAATAGGTATTTTTACTTCTTTCTCAAAAATCAAGGAAAAAATCCACAAATTGAGTTGTTCTTTAAATGTTAAAATTTTCCTTCTATTATTACGTTTTAAGACATGTAAGTTACAGCTTTTTTTTTCTTTTCTTTTTTTTTTTTTTTTGGACCTGCAATTGATTTCTCCTTGCATGATAAGTGACAGCTACTGATTACATTAATATTCAGATCTCTGTCCTGTCTTCCCAAGAGGTCATTTTTAGGTTTTTTCTTTTTTAATTAGTCTTTTTTCTCCTGAGAATAGGATTATTTTTATCTAACATGAAGATGGGTTTTAGCTATAAGGACTTTTCTTAAAGCACTCAAAATAAACAAAATCATTTCCACTGTAAATCATCAAATAATTCACTATTATTTAGATAGTGTTGCAAAAGTACAAAGTGAAACTTGTGAGAAATGTAGAAGAAATCCTTATTTTACTTGCTCCCTCTACAAAAACCGTCTAATGATCCTATAATATCATTATGAAGAAATGGTTGAACAATGACAAAGGTGATCTTTGTACAATTCAAATTTTTATCTAAAATTTAAAATTATTCTAATATGACCAGACTACATTTGAGAATATCCTCATCTTTGGGCATAACATTCTCCAATACATTGTGCTATTTTATACCTTTAGAAAAATGGCAATTTCCATAGAATATAGGGTAGAGAAACTGGTCCTTTCCTCAGTCTGGTCCTGTATGATTTTATGATGGATAAAGCTAATCAATATTATTATTCTACTGTTTTATAAAAATTGTTCTCTTTTTCCACTCACAGGAAAATGAAAATAAACAAAAGCAACAAAAACAAAACAATTCAAGTCCAAGAACTGATCCATTAATAAGGAAACGTTAGCACTTATTTCTTTGCCAGCTCACCTCCAAATATCATGCAATTAGCTTACATATATAACCTAAGAAGATTAGAAAGAAGTAATCATCCATAACTATATTTTATCAAGTTTCTACTCGAAAGTATTTTTGCTTGTTCACCTATTCCTGATATCTTTTCTGTAAGGGGTCCCAGCTAATGCCTCAAAAGCTTCCCCATATGGGCTTTAAATTAGATGTATAAACCTCATTTAATAGCTGTACAATGTGGTGAATATTGATAGTATCTCTGGGAAACTTCATCATTAGTAATAAGTGAACTATGCTACATAATTTTAAGTCATGAGAATGACTATAAAATAGCATTTTCTTTCTGTTCTAGATACTTAAGATCAAAAAATTAATGAATATATTTAATTCTTATACATAATTTTAGGAGTCTTTCAGAGCATGGTAGTGCCATAGAAATGTGTTTTATTTTAAAGATTACTTGGAATATGAAGCAACAAATAACATTAATGTATAGTCACATACTAACGAGACCTAAGAAGTACCTATTTTGGCAATTCAAGAATGTGTGACAAGGAGGAAAGAATCTCCTAGGTACTTTAGGAAATATTTAATTTATAAGAAACACATTATATTGCAAATAGTGTTGGTTCACTAAAGTCACTGTCATGATGAGGCTGAGCTAAGGGAGAAACATAAATTATTTTAAAAGCCAAATTTGTATCTATGAAAACATGGAATTCCCTGGAAAACACATAAATATGAGTTGCATAAAAATACCCATTCATAAAAATTGTACATCACCCAATTTGGCCATATGAATCACCACATGAGAAAGGGAGATTAAACCATTAGCCATCATGGTAGGCAGATGGAAACTGCATGATAATAGCGTGTGATAAAAAATGAGGGATGTATTTTGTGGTAATCACATTATTTTGGCATGTTTATGCCCACAAATGTATCGACTCTATTCTAATTCCCTACATGGTGAAATATTGAGAATAATTAGCATATTGTAATATGTTAGATAGGTGGATAGTGGGTGGCTAGATAGAATTATCACCTACATATTCTTAGTTTACTATAAACAATTGTATACACTACAGTCTGAATCAAATTTAAACAGAGTTCTCAGTTTATGAGAAACCTAACATTTTCCATATGCACTGTCATATTCCATTCTTTTCTAATATTCATATTTCATTAGCATTTAGTACCCAGGCCTTGGGGGGTTTTTTGAAAAGAATTATAAATATATTCAATTTCTATATTTGTGAACAATTTATCATTTAAGTTACCATCAAGGCCTAGTTAGTTTGTGTAATACACTAAATTCATTTAAATCCCACCTCTTCTACTTTTGATATGCAAATATTTTCACTTTGATGTTGTAGCAATACAAATTGAAGCTTGAACATGAACTGCTAATGCTAATTTGATTACTTTTCTATTAGTGCTGAGTGCTACAAAATTAGCAAGAGATTTGTTTAAAAAAAATGAAACTGGGAATGGAAGAACTCTTTCTCTGCAGGCCCTCTGCAATGATGGTAGTATTAATGCATGTACATTAATGCTTGATGATTCTCATACAGCAATGGATGCAATTTTGAAGACAATTCAAGATTTTTAGAAAAGCCAACGGCTTGATTTCTTTATTTAAATTGCAATTTGAAAGTCCTCACTCGACTTTTTTAACGGGTCAGAGAGTTCAAATCTATTTAAAATATTTTATTGCAGATGGTTTAGACCACAATTTACTTTTAGCAGCAAAAAAAAAAAAAGTTTAATATAGTAAAGACAAGGTGCCTGGATTGTGAATTCAACACATTTTTGATAGAGTAGATTGAGCTTTAAAAAATATATATATATACTTGTTTCTCTGTTTTATTTCATAAAGTTGAAGAGATTTCTAATGACCTGTAAAAGCAAGTATGATAGATATATGTGGTTGTATATCAAACTATGATAGGTAGACCTGAAAGCTGTTGGAAAATGATTTCTCTCTCCCTTTTTTAGGTAGAGCTTAAAAATAATACCTCACCTAGCATATATATCTCAATAATATGTAAGATTTCTCAGTGGTGGTGCTGCAGTAATACCTGCCACCTGTAGTGTGCCTGCAGTGTGCATGTTGCTTGTCTGTTTATCGATGAAATGTCTGTGTAGTGTCTGTCTGTAATTTGCATTATGCCTGAAAGTCTCTATGCTCATTAACCTTTTACAGGTGCCGCACCATTCCAAGGAACTACAGGTACTAAAAGAATGGCAGTACTTATAAAGACAAGGCACAACACCCTTAAGAGCTAACCTCTTTCCTTACCCACCCTTAGGCAATGTTTGGAGGTCACTGGTAGAAGACTCAATGAGTTAGATACAAATGACCAAACTGAGAAAGTCGAACAAGCTAGCTAATGTCTGAATGAGGGCCTTGCTGTCCACTGCAGACTTACTGCTGATTACCTGACACCGTCCCCAAAACAATAGCTTTCAAATAAAAAGAGAGAAATGGAGAGAGGGAGAGGAATGAATCAATCATTATTTGTTTATCATCAAAAGTTTTTCCTCAAGATGTGACTGAAAAAACACATTGGAATTTATTCACTTGCTGTTTATTTTTTGTAGTGTGCTCAACAATATATGTGATATATGAAAATGTAATACAAAGGTTGACTAGGTTAGAATGTTGATAGAGATTAATAATGGACCAAGGAATCACAAACAGAATTAATTACACTAAGGATTAAATATTGAATTCTATTTGGCTGATTCTCTTTATAATTATAATAAAATTTTAATGTAATATAATCGATTAAATAAGATCAAGCAGTTGGCATTTTATTTTAATAAAACACATAAATTTTGTACCTAGGGAGAGAAACATAAGCAGTGATATGGTCTCATAGAAGTGGGGTAATGTGTACATGTATATATGTGTACCTATCTATCTATTATTTATCAATCATCCTTCAGTTCCTGAATATATTAAATTCTGTATGTGAGGGAAAAGAAAATATTCTCACCCTTTTTAGCCAATGCCTCAAAATATTCTTTTTTTCTCTTGTGAAAATTATATAGTTTACATATTTGCAATTTTTTTTTTCCAGCACATTATTTAAGAAGCCTTAAGTTGATCTACCTTGGGTAAACTTTTATTAAGGAGGTATTATGTAGACTTGGGCAAAGCAATCATATAATCCACCAGATTTTTATAGTTGATGAATGTTATTGTGATTATAATAATCATCAATGATTTTAAAAATAAAGATGCCAATGATATTAATCTTTATTCTTGAAACAATTTTCATGCGATTAAAGTGGGTGTAGCATCATGTGGGCCATTTGTATTCGAAGGTTTCACAATCTAAAATGCTATCTCATTCAATCTCTCATTTAAAAATACAAACTCTTGAATAAGTCTTTTATGCAAACTCTTAATAATAACCCCATGTGTTTTAGTCAGCTTTTTCACTGCTATGACTAAAGGACCTGACAAGAACAATTTTAAGGAGGAAATGTTTATTTAGGGGATCACAGTTTCAGAGGTCTCAGGCATAGACAGCTGGCTCTATTCCTCACGGCTCCATGTGAAAGAGTGTGGCAGAGGAAGGCAGCTCACATAGTGATCAGACAGCAGAGACTCCAGTAGCCAGATATAAAATATATACCCCAAAAGCATGCCCCCAGAGGCCCAAGTCCTCCTGCCACACCCTGCCTGCCTTCAGTTACCACTCAGTTAATCCCTTCAGGAGATTAATTTGCTGATTGGGTTAATACTTTTATAACCCAATCATTTCTCCTGTAAACTTTCTTGCATTGTCTCACACGTGAGCTTTTGGTGAACACATCACACCTAACACCATGCCCTCTTTTTATAATGAGTATAACATAATTAGCTATAATTCTTTACATGTGTAAAGAAACAAAATTGGGGTTTTTCAACGGTCTGGAAGGAAGGCATCCTACTTTCTTCTCTTGAAGGGACACATGCTATAGACATGAATGCTCATTTCTTGTTTACCTCAGACTGTTTCCTTCAGTCCAGATGTTACGCTTTTCAGAAAGTCATCCACAGGTCTGGGGATATAGTCCAGTGGCAGAGAATTTACCTAGCATGCAGGAGGCCCTGAATTCTATCCCACCACCGCAAAAAACCCCAAAGTCTGTATTTTCACACTTTTCCTGTTTCACCATAATTTGGAACTACTCAAATCACCATTGAAATACTATGGGTCTTAAAAAGATATCTCCTGAGTTATTCCATTTGCTGAGACCTGCTCCTGAGTCTTCTGGTCAGTTTCCATTTGCCAGTCATTCTTTGCATTTAAACAGTATGTCCACTGGATCCTGTGAAAGATAACATAAAATTGACAGTTTACCTTTCTCTGAAGAGTGTAGTTGTGAGAAAGGAAAAGAGGATGAAGTATATATATGGGAAGAGAGTTTGGGGTCCAGCATCCTTATCTGAAGCAGCACTTAGTCCTTAGTTCCGGTTAGATCAATGCTTCCAAGACCAAAACTGATTTTTTTCTCAAATTTTATTTAATCTTAATTTACATTTAAAAGGCCACATTTGGCCAGTGGTAATCATATTAAACAGTGCAGATTTAGATGCTAATCTTCTCATTTAATTTTAAAAGGAAAAGTTTAAACGTTTTCAATTTTGCATTTGAAATGACACCGAGGAATAAAACTGATGATGACTCCTGTGAACATTCTGTGTTCTTTTGCTAACTCCAGACTACTTATCTTGACTTCTAGTGTTTTTAACTTCCTCCTTCACTGAATACACTTAAAATATTGTTAAAGATTAAGATATTATTTATATAATATATATAATTTGTATGTAACTAATATAGTACAATATATCATGTTTGCAAAATATAAAAATATACAAACACAAATTTTCCTTATTAGTGAATTTTCAATAATTATTTATACAAAGATTTCATGCAGTTATTAATCATGGAGTTATCTTTCAAACTGTTCCTGTGTGCTGGTTAGAGCCCTGGCTTTGGAGTCAAACAAACAGGGGATCAAGTATTAGTTCTGTGACTAGCTGATTGACCTTGGGCAAATAACTAAGCCTTTCAAGGCATTCATTTCCTTATCAATAAACAGGGCTAATAATGATTCATAGCACCATGAGGTAGTAAAAAGGAGCATGGAGCATCATTTTGCAAGGCTCCCAGTGTTAACTAAGCAGAAGTCAGCACATCAGCCAGTGTTTCTTATTCTTTATGTTGCAAAACGGTCATTTGATTGCAACAAATTCTCAAAAGGAATATTTTGCATTGTTTTGACTTTTGTGCACAGCAATGGATAATTTCCAACACAACTAAATATAAACAGTATCAGTGGATTTTAATAATTCTTCCTCTACTAGCCACACAAAAAGACTTGGGGTGATCTTAACAAGACACCTCAGATTAACAATTCTTTATAGTTTGGAGAAAATGATAGTATTTTCAAGCATTTGAAATATATTCCCAAGAAAGGAAAAATACATGTAATCTTGCTTCCTTTTGGGCTTCTTGTTTTTACATTTGGAGATAAAATTTCCAAGTCATGTACTCATTAGCTTTCAGATAGGGCTATTTATGTACCACAGCCAAACTTAAGTAATAACTCTTGTAATTTTTTTTTTTTTTTTTTTTTTTTTTTGCGGTGCAAGGCAAGCACTTTACCAACTGAGCTATCTCCCCAGCCCCTAACTCTTGTAATTTTAGAGACCTTCATTTTGATCTTGTAGATCATTTATGTCAGTCAAAGAAGGATTGATGCTACCAAGTAGGATGTGAAGAAAGAAAAAGAAAAAAAAAGATCGACTCCAAGTATATGTAACAAGCTCTTCATGCCCTGCCCCCAACCACTATTATTAACATCAAAGTCCTTTGAGGTCAATTGTTCTGTTATTTTTCAACAAACATCTTACAAACATGAAACTGCCACTCAGAACTACCAAAGGTGACAGTCTGTGGTTCTTCCAACACTAGTTTCTGCACTTGTCATGTGCAATATCTTAAGAGGATAGATACTGTACTTGGCAAATAATTTAAGAAATAATGTGTTCAGATGAATTCATATCAGGGTATTATGTATGAACTTTGCAAGGCAATTCACAGTGTCCCTTGAATCTAATGCATCCATAACCTAGACGGAATTAAAGTTTGTGGAGAAGGGATCATCAAAGTCACAAGATAGTATGACACTGATAATGATGGTACATATAGCATACGTAAAACATGATACTTTCTTAATTGCAGGGAAAATACATCCCCAATGTAAGTATTAGGTAATAGTGAAAAAAAAGCATTGTCATATCTGAGCACCAGATTCAATGTCTCTTTAGGTTTTGATACTGTCTTATAAGAAAAAACAAATTAGGACAAGAAAACTATGTAATTTTATTTTTATTTTTTTTTACAGAAAGAATATCATTTTAAAGTTTTGAAAAACACTTTCATTTAAATTTTTTAGTTAAATAATGATGATCTTTTAAAAAAAGGCTTAGGGTAGGAATATTTACATATTAAGTAAAAGATTGGGATAAAATACTTTAAAAAACTACAATGTTCATCAAATGTTTAGAAGAGAGCACTTTTTTGTGGGTCTATGTTCACAGTTTATAGCATCCCCAAAATACTTAAGTCTGAAAACTAGAAAATAAAAAAAGGAAAGCAAGGTTGGCAACTATTTGAATAGAAACCATACATGTTTGAATAGCATGTACACTAAATTGCCTAGTAGATAACTCAAGGTATTAGTAGAGTTATTTGAAATGCAGAAGAAGAATCAGTTCTATCTAGAAAACCAAGCCTAACGGAGGAAAATATTTTTCCTACCTGTTTAGGTTGGAATAAAAATCTCTCAGAATTATCAACTCTGATAATTGATTGGAGATAATTGATAGAGGATTATCAACTCTCATAATCTACAATGCTTATCCTTTTAAAAGTACAATGCAGTCTGTAAAAATGAAAAAATGATAATAAAAAATGAAAAAGAAAAGTACATATACTATGTCCTTAAGAATAAGCTCTGCATTCTTGCCTTTATATATATGATGTCAAATTGCAAGACTTGGACAGTCATAAAATTTAGTTGGCCATGGGACATGATGACCTGAAGTCTCTGTGTTCTCAAAGGCAATCTCTGGCTAATTCAGGTCAGTGTCACTGAATAGACCACCCATGATAGATTTGTGACATTATGCTGTGATATGAATAAGCAGCCATTTGAAGCAGATGAAGAGAAGCAGATTTGTTTTTGTTTGTCTTTATTTCGTACCACCCAAATTTGATTCTTAGCTTTCAATAGTCAAAATCAAATAGGAAAACAGAAATTTATATTTGGAAAGATAGATGACAAAATCATATTTGCATAAAACTCAGATCAGCCTTCTAACATCTCATCTTAAAGGCATCAAAGAGATGAATACCATGAATTCTACTTAGTTATTTGAAAATAATTTATATGTTGAGTTGCTCCTAATAATGTTTGAATTTAATAACCAATAGGTTTATGTGCTCAAGTTTGTACTTTTTGTGCAATGTCTTGGTGAAAGTCAAAGTCTACTTTGAAAATATATAAAGAAATTACTTCTTTATTAGAAATAGGTACAATCATAAAAATTATGCTTTTCAAATCAGATAGTCATACTTAAAACTGTCACCAAAATTGACTTGACTTAGGAAGCTAAAATATCTCAATATACAGATCTCTGCCATCTCATAGAGATGCTACTAGCCAACTGGGACAACAGAACAATTGAAGGTATGGCTAGTCCAAACTGACATGTGCTGTATTAACAGACATATCAGATTTAAAGGATTTAGTACAGACAAAAAGAATGAAAAATATCTTATTAGTGATTTCATATTGATTACATATTGATGCAATGATATTTTGAATATATTGGTTTGAATAGCATTCATATTAGTGTTATTTTTATTTATTTGCTTTTTTAAAAACAAGACTATAATGATATTTTAAGTTATCTCTGTGGCCCTCAGGTGCAATTTGCATTGTATTTATATTGGTCAGAATTGATGCAGTCATGGTTTATCTTAATGCACCAAAGAAAAATTCTGACCAGGCATGGTGCCGCATACCTGTAATCCCAGAAACTTGGAAGGCCAAGGCAGGAGAATCACAAGTTCAAAGTCAGCCTCAGCAAATTAGTAAGTCCTTAAGCAATTGAGCAAGATCCTATCTCAAAAGTTAAATAAATAAATAAATAGAAAGAACTGAGACTGTCGTTCAGTGGTAAAGTGCCCTGGGTTCAAAAAGAAAAAAGGAAGAAAAAGAAAATTTCTGCAACTTAAAGATAAACAATGATGCAAGTATATGTTGATTTTGAATTACTATTGTAACAAATTTCCAGTAACTTAAAATAATACTAATTTATTATCTCTTAATTCTGGAGTTTGGCAGTCCCAAGTGGATCCCACTGGGCTAAAATCAAGATGTCAGCAAGGCTGCATTCCTTTTCCAGGCTCCTGGGAAAGAATTATTCTTACTTTGTCCAACTTTATTTATTAGTGGCCATCTCTTCCTGGTGTTCAAAGCAACATTTTACAAAGTACTTTTAACATGGCAACTGCAACTTGTGTGACTCTCTCTCTCTCTGCCTCCCTTTGCACTTATAGGGACCATATGATTCCATTAAATCCACCTAAACAAATAGGGGAAATCTTCCCATCTCAAGGTCAAATGATCTGCTTCGTCAATCGCTCCTTTGTCACACAATCCGACATACTCACAGATTCCTGGGATTAGGATGTGGACATCTTTAGGTGGTCATTATTCTACCTAGTTCAATGTTTAGACATATATTAACATTTAATGCAATAGATAAAATATAAAAATCCATCTATCATCTATCTATCTGTCATCTATCTTCTCTTCTCTCCCTCATGAAAAACATCAGTTTCTTTCTTCAGAATATCCCCTCTCCTTTTCTTTTGGTACTGATTTTTGTTATCATCTAAGACCTCTAAACTTATTATAATTTTTTATCTTATCCAAATAGTCATAGCCAATGGCTAATACATAAGAACATAGGAAAACTAAGTTGTCCATTTTAATTTGGTGGCACTAATTGGATCAAAATCCCTCAGAGATTGGCATCATTTACTATATTCCTCAGGCAGATTAATAACTGACGCAATAGACACCTCAGAAAGAACAGAGTGTGAATTCCAATGGGTAAGCACGTTTTTCAGCATGGATAGAATCATTAGACTTTTCATCAAGAAGAAAAGGTTTTGAGACAAAGCCAAACAAAAGGAAGAAGAAAACTAATTTTTTGCCCCTTCATGAGACTGTTTGTTTGGCATACCTGCTCAAACAAATTATCTTGGGACAGGCTACTGTTAAGGGAAAAGTGAGTCTGCTCAAAAACTATGCCAGATATTTAGCAACATGTTGTCAGATACTGGAAAAAATTTCCTCTTATTTTGAGAGTGTAGTTGATTAGACCCATTTTTCACCATTGTGTTTTTTTATATTGGAAGATAACTAGACTTAATTATACAACAATTGTTGAGAGTAGAGCTTAGAAGTCAGAATTTGGTCATTGTATTTTTACACAAAAGGACTCAAAGACTTTTTCAAAGGTAACAATTCATGGTTTTAAATTAAGCCCATCTTTTAAGATATTCTACTCTGAATTACAATGTTTAAATTGTTTTCTTGTTGTCAGTATTAATAATGATTTAACAAAACTTAAGAACACTGTTCATTTGCCCTATTGAACAAAGCTAAATTGGCTACTAATTGCCAAAATTATAATAGTAAAATCAGTAAACTCTAAACATGGAGATTTAAATACCATGGGTATTTTAAAAAGCTGAGTATTTTCTTTCTTTTTTTTGAGTTTTGCTTTCTTTTTGCTTTTTTGCTTTGCTCACACCAATGAAATGAAAAACATCTTCCTGGAAAGTTTACATTATTTTCACGTAGAAAATTTTAGTCAGCAATTTGCCATGTAAAGATAGATAAAATGGGGTGGAAGGAGGTAAAAAAAAAAAGATAGATAAAATAAAGTTAAATTGAGGAAGGCAAAATAAATTTATTTATAATTCTGTATACTTACAGAGCTCTCTTCTTCATTTAAGAAATGATTATTGTAAAAAATTGTCTTCAATATTAGTAGTCAGTTATGACATGGAAGGAAAATATTTTTGCTGTAAAAATTAGTTCAGAGTAATTTCAATCCCATCTTGGACACTTTTGTTAGATTCTGAAAACCTTCAGGTTAGAGATCTATTTCAATAAATTTAGAATTTATATTATTTAGAAATCTGTATTATTTAGAAAATATGGGTGTGGATGGTAGTAAATTTCAAATATTCCTGCAACAGGTAAAATCCTAAAACTGAGGGTAGAGACAGTCAGATTTTGAGGCACTGATCACAGCAAAATCTGTATGTATTTAAATGCAGTGACAAATTACACAAAAATAATTGTCCATTGACTCAGACGTTTGCCTCAGAAACATGTGCCTATACAAGTTACTTTTTCTTAAAGTATGCAAATAATGTTGAACACTTTCCTCAACCTAGTTTTGAATGAGCATAATGTGTTGGTGATAAAATATGCTGAATAATATATTTATACTCAAAACATTTTTAAAGAACATTTACTAAAGGAAAGACAGCAAGCCAAATTATCTAACTTTTGTCCTTATTTTTACTGGGGAATATGAGAAATAAATAATCATAAAGTACCCAAATATATTTTAATATTTTGCCTGGGTGTGGTGCCCATGCCTATAATCCCAGTGACTAAGGAGGCTGGGGCAGGAGGATTGCAAATTCAAAGCCAGACTCAGCAACTTAGCTAGGCCCTGAGTAATCACTATCTCAAGGAAAAAAAAAGAAAAAAAAGAAAAAGAGAAAAGAGCTGCAGATGTGGCCTAGTGGCTAAGCATCCTTGGGTTCAATCAAATAGAAATTAATCTCTAAAGGAACTAAAAGTGTTAATTAAGTAAAACATAATGAAAAAATTAATTGAACTATTTTTAAACAAAATAAAAGTTCAAAGTAGGAAATTATGAACTTTTCCAGGAAAATATTGGACATATTTGCAAAGAAAATGACCTTTGAAATAGACTTTGAAAGTTAAATGGTAGTTGGTCATACTGAGATGGAAGGAAGGGCTTCCGGTAAGGAAAACTGCCAGAAAGAACCAAAGCAGAGCAGATGAAAACTCTAGGTTGTGGTATCCTCTTGACCTTCCAACAGTGGTTTCCATTTAGAGAATAGAGCAGTGTTAGTTAATTGAATAACTACAGGATTTGTGATTTTATGCATTAGAATTGTACAGGATAAATAGGATGGGGGCAGGGAGGAAATGATAAAAATACCCAGTTCATGTTGGTGGTTGTCTCAGTATGATGAGAATATGATTCAATCACTGTGGACAAAGGCTAACAGAACTTAGTAGAAGAAATCTTCCTGAAATATGGTCCTTGGAGCAGTTTGTTGACATTACCTGGCAACTTGCCCAAAATGTCAGTTGCCTGAGGCCCATTGGAAGCCTATTGAATCAAAAGCCCTGAGCCTGGGATTTAGCAATCCATGATTTAACAAGAATCTGAGACATAGTACTATTTGATTACAACTGCCTAGAGATATATTTCCAGAGTAGAATTCCCTGAATTGAAGGATTCAATGAATTTGAAAAGAAGGAAAAAATGAACTAATAAAGAATAGCAAAATTTTCTTGTAAACAACTAAGTAGAGCAATGATATCATTGATATTGTATCTCTAGTAAAAGAAGGTAGGGTATTTAAGACAACAGATTACACTGAAAGGGTGATTTAAAAAATATGCAATTGATGAGAGAGCTCTTATTACAAAGTTATAGGTCTGGGGCCAAATGTGAGGAATTTATTTTGATTAGACCCATTTCTGGTTTTTATTGAAACAAAAGGTCTGTTATTAATGTGTTCGTAGTCTACCTCTGCAGAGAAGAAACCTGAACCATTAGAATATATGGTATACCAGCAAGCACCTTGGACTTTGGGGTCAGAAGACCTAAATCACAGCTTATGGTACATCTATAATTCCCCATAGTTGTGTTACCTTTGATAACTTCTTAGAGCTCTGTGTTTTTTGTTTGTTTGATGTTTGTTATGTGGTCTTACCTACACCCATCAGGATCATGGAAGAATAACCTGTCTTTTGTTAACTGTTGTCAGGAAACAATGTAATAACAGTATTACAGGCATGCTATTACAAGTATGTAATAACAGCATTGCCACTGGCAACAGGAAGCTTGTAATATATGGTAAATTCTTCCTTCTTAGCTATTAGCTGATTGCACAGCATTTCCTTTGAGTTATCCAAATATTTGGTGGAGAAATAATGAATTTGAGGAAAGAATGGAAGAAAAAGAAAAATATTTCTGAGGATATTTCCAAACAGTCAGAGGAAATCAAGACCAAATTGTTACCTAGAAACTCATTTGAATAGAGCATTCCTAACATAGCTTTGTATCCTTAAGTGTCCTAGAGAAAATTCTTGAGCAATACATCTGAAAATATTTACTGAGGGATTGCAGAAAAAAATGACTAAGGTTGTTTTGGAGAGATGTGAGACCAAGAGATATATTACATTTCAAATATAAAATAGCAATGCGCTGTAATGTTTTGCTATCAGCTACACCAATTAATGCAGATGATGCTAATTAAAAGTAAATTTAGAGAGTGATTAGGTTCTCTCACCATTGTTAGGGAGAATTGATTCTTCTATAGATCTAATATGTTAAAGTAAGAAGTTAATGATTTATTGATGTATTTTAAAGCACCTAATTTAGACTATAATTCTGAGGAAAACATTTGTGTTAATATTGAATATTAAAAGACAAACGTTTTCTCTTGGAAAAGGAATGGTACCATTTGTGTAACCCTAGAGCAACGCACATGTTGATGTTTCAAATAAATTATTGTGTGTGGCTGTATAATCTCAATTTTAGTTTTACAAAACTTATAATACAAGAATTCTATTGCACATGTGCTCATTTATATGGCAGTATACAGCTGTGTGTGGCATAATAACTTTATTGAACAAAATTATGTGCTGTACAACTTGCTGCAAAAATTTCATGGTCCCATCTGGACTAGCTTTACCACTGAGAAGGCTGAAGTGGGCAGAGTTTTTACAAAATAACGGAAATCAGCAGTAGGTTTCTGCTGTCAGTTCTAACATTAAGAAAATAAGGTCCGTAGGTGTTAAAACTAGAAGAATGCCTTCATAACCAAAGGGGCTTCTATTTGGAACAGATTCACTTATTCCTCCAGGAAAGTGTATATAGGTAGATAGCTGGTTCACATCCGAACGTATTGATCTGAGAGGAATGAAGTTTATAAAATCTGTTTTTTTAAAACAAAGAATCAGCTGAGTTTTGAACAGATCCTTGTACTTTATCAACATAGAGTTAAATGACCTGTTTTTCTGGGAAATTATTTTCAGAGGGTGTAAATTTGTGGCCATACTGTGGAAGAGTTTTACTGAATGTTGTGAAGGGAAACAGAGGACGATTTCAGCAGGGACAAGACTGAAGAGACAGCAGGATGCACGTACTCAGGGCTTTCTTCTCATGTCTTTCCTGTCGCTTTCCTCCCATGAATTCATGTGACACAAAGAATATAGAGACAAAGAAAAGAAAAAGAAACAGCAAAAACTTTATCTGTACAAAATCTAGTAAAACTGAATTCAATTCCCTGTGCCAAAAAAGAAGGAAAAAGAAAAAAAACAAAAAACAAAAAACTTTAGGACAACAGAATTGTGTATTCTCCCAAAATGTTCTTAAATCTGGCAAAATGGTGATAAAATGGGGATGGTATTATTATCTTTCATGGTACCTGTTCATTTTTCTATGATGGCATATTTTATACATTTTGGGATCCACATATACACACATATGAACACGTTTACAAAGATGGCAAAACTTCAAAAGTATATTAATTGTTTGGTAAAACAAGGACCTGGGCAGTGGTAGAGTGTGCAAAACCGTTTTGATGATAAAAATGTGTGTCACATTAGTATCTCAATTCAACGTAAGCTCTTATTTTCATGGATTCTAGTAAGGACATGTTAGCTAAATATTAAACCATCTATAACAAAAGTCCCTGGGAAAACAGAAAGCTCCTGACATATGCCACAACTTGACTTTCACATTCTATTAAAAAGTGTATTAGGCAAAATCATGTAATATATTTTGATTCCAAAAACATAAAAGGATAAAACCAATGTGCACTTTGTGCTGAAATTTTCTTGAGAATATATTTTTAAATAGTTTAAATATATTTTCAAGATAAAATGTTAAACACATGCTTATACATACATAATTAATGAGAATTACAAGACCATGGACAACTTGGAGCTTCCCTAATATATATGAGAGCTTTCATTGAATGGGACCTCAGATTCTGTTAATTGTGTTTGTGTTTCTGTATATAGTTATATATCTAATGTGTTTGATGACCATGTACATATACACACACATACACACAGAAATACACATTCAAATATACAACCACTCAGCTAACTTGTATTCACCCAAACAGCTCACACACGTTTATCAGCGTGGACTTACATTTTAAAAGGGAATTTCAAGCAACCTACTAACACAGTTTTTAAACGATCAGGTGAAGAAAGTGAGCCAAAACCTTATAATAGAGAGATTGTTTGGAAATGTACCTTTTGTTGTTGTCTTTCTTGTTGGGAATAGTTACATGAATGAAGAGAAAATCCAATAATATGTTGGAAACAAAAATATTTACCCCTCATTCCATGATCAACACTGTTATTATTTTCATAACAAGTATAACATTGAAGTCCAATTGAACAATTGTAAGCAACAACAAAACAACAGAAGCATCATTTGGACTGTACTATTGAAATTAATTATAAACTCCTGAAAATAATGATCAAATACGCTGAACCAATATAATAGAATATAGCTTCATTTAATACATAAGACAAGCTGCTTTGGCATTGTAAACAACTTTAAGCATTCCTCCACCCCCATAAATTCTGTCAATTTTTCTGTTTTTCACCTCATTGGGAATTATCAGCATGTTTATAAACACATGTACTTGAACATAATAAATTTAAAAATAGAGTGATCATTATTTAACCAATAGATACAAAGAGAACAAGCATGCTCTTAGTCAAACTTTTTTATTCTGGGCTACATTAGCCTCTCCAAGGGATGAAATGATAAACATCCAGGCACCATGATTTCACCAGCAGTACATGTTCGCACAGTTCCAAACTAGACACATCATTCCTATTTGAAGCACCGTTCATGATTTAATAGCACTTAATAGCCCGGCAGTTTCACTGTACCATTCAAAGTGCTCCCATATATTTAATGTAGACTGTTTTTTAAAATAAATTGGCATAAATAATCCTGGTAGTGTTATAGGCCCTAGTTAGATGACTCTTGGGTATAGAGGGCAAGATTTTTTGCATGATGCTAACAAAATTAGTTTATGATGCATGACTTGAGTAGGAACAGAAATAAAACCCAAGAAAACTAGAAAATACACCAAGTAAGCCAATAACAAAATTTCACCCAAGTAGAATATTTCTTTAAATAAAGTCATGCTTTAGTAATTAATGCAAATTTTACAATAATTTTGGCATGAAATAATTACTCCTTGAGGTATTCTCAGCTTAACTTAATAGAAAAATCAAGCTGAGAATGATGAACGTGTCTGCTGTATTGATTCTGACTATAGTTATAGCCCCAAATATTTTGACAAGAGCATTCCTGCAATATCTGAGGCTCTGTGCCATTTGTAATCATGATTCCCCTGCTGAGATCACAGCTCGGGCTGATGCCAGCCTGCTCCTATCTCCTCGAGGTCAGAAGAAGAGTAATTTATATACTTTAATTAGCCCCAACTTTAGCTTTGTGGAGATGACTTTGACTTAAACCTTAACATTTCCATAGATAGATGCATCCCTTTAAAAATAACAACTATTTTCACATTTTTTATTAATGTGCAGTATTTTAAAAAGACAGAGTTAGTTTAGAAGAGATAGAATCATACTTATTTAAAATTTCTTACCAAAGCTGATTTGTTTTAAGCCTGTGGATTACCTACCAGTTAAGTGTGTTACTTTTGAATTCTTTTTTTCCAATGAAAAACTTTTGCTTCTATTGACCATGAATAAAGTGAATCATAAATAGTGGCATCTTACTAAGAAATTTTCTGTCTAGAGGAACAATGACATCTGAAAGAAGCTTCTACACTTAAGCATTTCACTCCAGAAAATACTAAATGCTTTCTGTTAGCAATTGTATCTGCCCTTTATTGTTACCCTCATTTTTTTCATCACTCATGAAATAAATAATACCCTTTTCTTCATTTTAGCTAACATTGAATGAACTATGTTTTCTTTCTCTTTTTATGGACCAGCATTATAGGTTACATAGGCCAAGTAATGCCATTCTCAAAGCCTTCTGAGGCCTGGAGAGTGAATATGCAGATCACACAGGTTGTAGAGGGAAGAGCTACCTTTTGGTCCTTAGAGATATACTTCAAGAGATTTGGCTTCAAGAGCACACAAAATGACTTACTTAGTTTATGAGAGTCAAAATAAATTTTAAAAAAAGGCAAAACAAAACAAAAACTTATAAAATCTGTATTTGTGATTTTACTGTACAAAACAGTTTATCTGTAAAATTTGCACATGTCTGAGTTGAACTTACTTGTCATAAAAGTGTGCATAATCACATGCCTACAGCTTGCAGGGTTTCTTAAATTTCAAATGGTTTGTCTTTTAAAATATATGGCAATGCATCAACTGTTCTGCAGATTTTAGTTGTTTTATCTGTTTTTTTTTTTTTTTTTTTTTTAAATGAGGAACTGAGTGTTTGCTTGAGCTATTTATAATGGGAAGATTTGAGAAACTGAAAGTGACACTCCTTAGCATTTGTTTGCTATGAGTATCTCCCCAGTCACAGGGTTTTACAGGAAAAGTGATGCAAAGGAAGAAATGTACATAAATGGATGTGTCACTGGTAAAGCCACTTTTGTTGGGGAGTAAATGCCTAAAGAGTTTGTCTAGGATGTCTCCACCCTTTCTTCAAAAAGAAAACCAAGAACAGATGGAAAACCAGAAACCAAGTTTGAAATGGATTTCAAAATATACCTAAAATAGGAAAGCAATTGTTTATGAATATGTTTTCCCTAGTAACCCATTCTGTTAGGTTATCAGCATCATGTGATTTCAAAAAAATAAGATTTTTTTTCTCACTGTGTTTATTAACATTATTTTGTTCCGAATCAGAAGAACTTTACAAGTACAAGTGGAAATGGGCTAAGTTTATAATTTTTGTAAGATGAAAATGAAGCAAACATGATAGCTATACTATTAATATGGCAACCATTGGCTGAGTGTAGGTGATTTATATCTACATTAATTAAAATTAAATAAAATTAAAACTCCACTCACTCAGTCACACTAGCCATTTTTCCCCCATAGCTTTTTTCCATTATTGTGGGAAGTTCAGTTGAATGGTGTAGGTTTGGAGTCATGGCTGACAGGTCAAGCTTGAAGCTCATGTTCAAGATTGTTGTCCAACTTCTTCACTTTTTTGGCTGTGCAGCTTTGGTCAACTTCATCTTGAGCCTTATTTATTTGTTTGCCAGATGGGATTGGTGATAGTGCCCATGTTATGTAGTTGCCATACAAATTAAATGAAATACACATAACATACTTAAATTACTATGTGGCACAAACTAAGGGCTCAATAAATTACAGCAATTATTATGATGGCTGGGGTATGTATTTAGAGCCATTAAATTAAATATCATTATAAAAGGATCAATTATACATCCTGGGATTAGGATCAATAAGATGATAGGCCCCTATAATATTTAATCATAATGCATTATCACTTCCATTTATTCATATACATTTTATCTATTTTCAAAAGGGATTTGGGACTATTAAACATTTTTTTTAAGCACAAGACACAGAACAAAAAATGATTAGCCTAATTTTAAGAAGATAATACCAAAATTGATCATGTGGAAGACCAGTGGTAAAAGGACTTTATTATAACTGCAGAGAAACAAATCTCAGCTGAGAATCCCAGTGTTCATGACCGAAGAGACACATCTATTCAGGCATAATCTTTTTTTAAATTAAAAAAAAAGTCCTGTTAAGATTCAAAATAGATATAAGAAAAGTTTCAGAGTTGATTTCACATATAATGTGAATTCAGCTCATTTTTAAATGAGAAACAAAACCTTATATAACTGTTGGGAAGTATTCTGCTACGTATGGCTCTATTAAAAGTCTACCATTGTTTATAGGAGAAAGCAGATATAATCAATAAAACTATGTGAAAATCCCTTAGGGAAATCTGAAATGCTACCTTAGAGGTGAGGCACTGGTACCACCTCATGGCCTTGATTGGACCTCTTCATCAAATTACAAACTGAGTGACTTGGAAAATATTCAATCTCTCTGTCCTTCAATTTTCCATCTGTAAAATGGATTTAACTGTAAACACTGATATGGGTTTCCTGAGAAGAATAAATTAATAGGTGGAGGGCAAGATACTTAATGAATCTGTATTATACATTGTTTCCAATACTGAACAAGAGAATTGGAGTGGCTGGCTGTGATTTGCAGACTTCTAATTCATCTTTTCTTCCTTTTCTCCCCTGCAAATTTGCTGTAGGGTGTGTAGAAGTACCTTGTCATTTATCTTAATTATAAAATTATCACAGTATAAAATAATACATTATAAAATTTTAGTATAAATATAAGAATTTATAAAGTCTACTTTTAATTACCATTTATTTCCTGAAATTCTATATACTGTGTTCATTTTTTTGATGAAGATTACTTTATGTTGCTTTTTTGTTGTTGTTATTTCTTTTTATGTATTTGGGTGCTCTCTGTGGCAATCCTCTGATTAGCTTCCAAATTCAGGGGAAGAAGAAAGAGTGAGAATATATGCCAAAGGAAGTTACTTAGAGAAACCGGAGTAAATCTAGTAATGTTGTGCCATCTGTGGTAGGGAAATTAGATAGTGCACTTAAAATGATTCAATAATTAAATACGTATTTATTAAATCATTTGTAATAGCTTTAGTGTATGACTTTAGGATCCAAAGGCAACCACATCAGATCTTTACCCTTGAAGCTTCATTGAAGAGTGAGTTCCAGAGTCAGCTATTTTACTGCTTGAACATACTTTGCCCTGAAAGTCCACAATTACAAAAAAAAAAAAAAAAAAGTCAGTTTCAACTACTTTGCACTACTTAATCACTGCAGCATGACATGGGAAGGAAGGAGAAATGTCATGAAAAGCTGACAATAAACAAAAACAGTAGGAATACTACCTGTAGGAAACAGCAGATGATATGCTATTAAGGCAGAAGGCAGACCCTCTGCACCACAGCTGGAGAAGAGAAAAGAGACATTAGTCAAATGAATTATGAAAAATAAATGACACTAAATTCCAGAGAGGTGCTGACACTTTATTCACAGTACTAAGTATTTTCTGTTTTTAAGACATATTTGTTAGTTGTACTTTATTGTTGTTGAGAATATAGTTCTCAAGTGATTAATTTAGGGATTGATATTGTGTTTATAAAACATAGACTTGTTTTAACTTGGTTAACTTGAATGATTTACTTTGGATGTCATTCTTACAGATCCTGTCCAAATGTCTATTTTTTCTAAATCGGTGAATTAACCACTTAGATATATTTTCTTACTTTGTAGGTTCGATGTTCTAGGAAATATGGTGAAAATGAAAGTACCACACAGTAAAGTAGAGGAAGGGGAACAGAGGCAGGGAAATAGAGGAAAAGTAAGGGCACCAGGGACTGATATGGTGTAAACTAAATTCCATGTGCTTATGGTTATATCAAAACGAACCTGAAAGGTTGGGGATGTAACTCAGGGTAGAGCAGTTGCCTAGCATGTGTGAGGCACCTCGTTCAATCCTCAGCACCACACAAAAAAATAAAATAAAGGTTATTGTGAATACTTATGACTAAAAATACTATTTAAAAATAAACCTATTATGTACAACTATAATGAACTAATAAAATTTTTAAAAATGCACTACAAAAATTTTAAATAAATGTTAGTGTTTCTCTTCCTGTCTTTCTCTTATTAATTTACAGGGTTTCTTTTTAAAGATAATGTATAAAATAGGCTTTGAAGCTCCATTTTAACTTATTTTCTCAAATCAAATGAGCAAAGTTGCATTATTCTAACTCTGACATCCACAGATTGCCTGCTATGTGATTTTTGTCCATCCATCTCTATTTTCTACAGTTCAGTAAAGTTGGTATTAAGGAAAATCCCTTCAGAAAGTAATTTTAAGGAAAAAAAACTCCCCTTAAGCTAACGGAGTTCCTATTTCCTCTGCTTTCAACTTCAGCTCTTCTTCTACTGTGTTCTTAAATTTGCAGACTTACATAATTTTGGATAAATCCCCTGGCCATTCCCTACTCTTATTATGCTTTTTATACCATCAAATAGTAGACCAGATCACTGTACACCTACAAAACAGTTCAACCAGGGTATTTCAGTAGTCAAAATAAAGAGAAATTTGAAATTCATTGACATATTACCAAGAGACAATAAAGATGAATCCAATTTTCTGTAACATTGGTTCTGTTTAATTAAAATATAAAATATAATTAACGTTGAAATATTTTATAATTTCTAATATAAAAATATAAAATGGCAGATCAACTTTATTCAAGTATTTCATTGTCAAACATACTTTAGCAGTATAGCATTTCTTTTAGGCCATTTTTTCCACCTTCATCATTTTGGCATTGACAAATTTTGCTCAAATTGGTGAAAATAGTGAAGCATTTGTTTGAAATGTCAGTGGAGGGAGATTTTTATGTTTATGGAAAACAAGTGACTGAATCATTAAAATTGAGAGTTCACACACAGACACACACACATATATACAGAGGCATAATATAAAGAAAACATAAAATTTTGAACTCCTGCCAACAGTCATAGCACAGACCACTGATAGTATGTTGCAAGTTCTGTAGACTTCTTTTTAAACATTTTTTATTTATTTATTTTTATTTTGGCACTGGGAATTTAACCAGGGGCACTTTACCACTAATCTACATCTCCAATTCTTTTTATCTTTTATTTTGAGAACGGGTTTCACTAAGTTGCTTAGGGTCTCATTAAGTTGCTGAGACTGACTTTGAACCTGTGATCCTCCTGCTTCAGCCTCCACAAGTCTCTGGGATTGCATATATGTTCCACTGTGCCTGGCTTGCAAATTTCTAACCAAGCAAATTTTCAATCTCTGTATATACTTTGAGAGAGATTTATCATTAATTTTCAATTAATTACTTTTACAGAGCATATTTTCCCATATCTACATATGATCACCTTCTCTTTTCCTGAAGTATGTAACAAATAATGTATGGCTATATTCAGGAAATTTATTTTGGACTAAATCCCCTAATAATAAACCCACTTTTAGTTCAGTCTGAAGCATATTGTTGAAGGTGACCAACATGGAACTGAATAGTTGCTATTCACTGACTGCTGAGGCAAAGATCCATTTTCTAATAAAACTTCAGAAAGCAATTCTTAGTATGTAATACTTTTTTATTGATATAAGGCCAAAGGTGAATTTTTGGAGAACTTAGATAAAACAAACTTGGCCACATTTGAATTATAGGCTAAGAAGGATTGGAGTCTGGGGGGCCATGAACCTTACTGAACCAGAAGATTCTAGCAGTTTCTTTTGCCTGAAAAATTTTTTAAAAATGCCCTGTGATATGAACCTCAAATTTAGAATATTACTTAACCTCCTCATTGTATTGAGAAAAATGTATTAAGAGAAAAAAGAAATCCATGTTTGCATTATAAAACTGGGAAGGTTTTGAAATTCATGCCTGAGTGAACAACTTGGATTTTTCCTGGCTTCTCAGACAGATCTTTCTGTTACAAAACTCCATTAAGGCTCAAAAACTTATGGTTAATCAAAGGTTTCAATGTAAATAACATGTTTTGTATACACTTTTTATCCAGGCTTCATGGAGTTTTTGAATCCATTTTCTTCTTTTGTGCTTGTAAGTCTTTCCCCTGTTTTTGCTTTTTTTTTTTTATGTTTTGAAGATAAAATAGGTAAATTAAAGCAACATTTGACTTAAGGATAGTGACAGGCTTAAGTGGGAAAGTGTAAGATTATATAAGTTCTATCAGTAAAAATCAACTTTGGCTTGATCTGATCATTTACACTGTGTTGACATAGTGAATTAAAAGTTAAAATGACATTATTAGAATTGCTTCAACTCAGAGCTCATGCCTGTACATTAAAAAACATACTTGAAGTTCACCTAATCAGAAATCAATGTTCTTAAACATTTTTGGAAGAAAATTTGACCATATTATAACTTGTCTAATTTTCTGCTCTTGTCTCAGGCTTTAAACAGGAATAATACCTTTAAAATGAGCCACCAAGAAGCCTGTCTAGTCACACTACTATCTAGAGGAGATAAGGGAAAATGTAGCAAAAAATAATTTGATAATTTTGAGATGCTTATCTGTATCAAAAAATTAAGATAATAATTTCATTCTTTACCACAATTTGAAAGCAAATGTATTATATATACTTGATGGGAAATAATTGACAATCTCCTTTTCTCCCGAAAAATCTGTGGAAATGTATTTTTTATCTCTACAGCAAAATAGCAGACTTCTTACCTCTCATGAACTTTTACAGAAATGAAGTCCTTCATCTTTCTGTGGGTTCTTATAATATATATAACATCCTTCAATTAACCATTGTGGTCAAAATAAGTCAAGGTAAATAGCCAACAATAGGTTCCATTGACAAGGGCAACCACAAGGTTGCAGTTTTGTAGCAGGTGTGGCATTTATAGATAGATTATTCATAAATGAAATAAAATAGGAAGATAACAAATGCATTAAGCCATTTTAGAAGAAGGTATTAAAGAACTGTACTGCTATAAGAAAGTACATCAAATTGCTCTTTCATTCAGTATGTCAATTGAAATATGGACATTATTCTGGGAACTTGTTGGTAAAATTCAACACGAATCTTTTATTCCTGCTATTTGGCTCCTTTCCACACTTGTAAGTGTCTAGTGAAGTATCTTGAATTACAAGTTAATAATTAATACTTTTAATAGATTCCTAGGCATTAAGACCAGATTTTTCCCCTTGTTTCTATTATTTTTCTTTCTTCTTTGCAATTAAAAAGGTTTTAATGTTTGCATATGTTTTAAACCAGACACTTTACATCAGACTTTGTGGGAATCGTGTAATGATAACCATGGAAAACCCAGGGCATAAGGGGATTGTCTGAAAGTTTTCAAAAGTGAACAAGAATGTGCAGTTCAAGAATGCCTTTACTGGCAAATTTATAATAATTAACTATTGAAACACTACAACATTTCAAACCTGTAAACCATGATTTCTTACTTAAAATTAAAGTTTGAGACTATACTCAAGGAAATTACAGATCACATATGGAAACATAAAAGGTTAAAACAGTATCCTTACACTAAAATGACTTCTTATGGCCTACTTTTCCAATAACAATATCATTTGAATCAATAAGAAGCAATAGCTATTTTAGTAAAGCATTCTTGCTTTTGAATTACATGAGTATAATTATATACTTACTAAAAAATATACCCTATAATTTATTTAGGCATCAGGAGAATTAGCAAACTTTCTGTCAGCACCAAAACATTTTATTAAAAACAATAGTTAGAGTTTCAAAACTATAAAGTTTGCTACTGACAGTTGTGTAATTAAAAGCTGGAGAACTGAGTTGGTCATCAAAACAAAGCTACCTCCATCTCTAGGGCTTGGTTATAATTTGGCCATGTAGAAGACATACATACATACACACACACACACACACACACACACACACACACAAAATTGGTCAGTATACAAAAAAAGAGTTCCCTATCTCATATAAATAATATTCCTATTATTTATCATGTAAGGTTATAATTGCTTGATTTTTCTTCTGACAAGTAAGGATAAAAGATGCCATAATTTCCTTTATAACTGTATTCCTCTCCTAAAAAGGTGAAAGAGTAGCATTCATGGAATACATATCTGAACTTTTGGTACTTTTAGGTTGCCCTGGTATTTACAAGACCCTGGATGTAATACCTGCTCAATAAATTTTGATCAAATGAGGCATAAAATATATGCTTTATTTGATAAATACATTTAATATGTAACTTAAAATAAGGTTTCTCTATACAAAATAAAATTTCTTTTACATTGAGAATGCCAGAAAATTTGCACAATTTTATTAAAACACTAAAGGTAAGAAAGTTTTTCACTGGAATACAGAATTTTTATTTCTTACAAATCTTTCTATTCAATTCAAACCAGAGATGGAGTGGAAATAATAAAAACAAAACAACTGTGAATGCATGTAGGGAAATATTTCTGTATGTCTAATTTAATATATAAGATCTATGGGAAAGGATCATCTCTGTGAATGTATATATAGAACTATTTTATTTTGATTTATTACTTACACAAATTCCATATGATTATTATATTTTGCAATAGTCAAGAATATACATCAAGGGATAGTTCCATCCTGGAGACAAAGTTGAGAAGCACTTTGGCATTAAATAATTTACATGTTAGAATAAATATATTTTTAAAAATTTTCCTGCTACCTAGCATTTCATTCTGCTACATTTATGAAAATGACATTCAAGGTAGTTATAACCTCTTACAAATGGAAACATCTCCCTGTCTCCCCAGGGTTTTTTCAGTCTATGCTCTGATATGTAACTACTTATGTCAACAATTTAGGCTAATATTTGCAAAAGAATCTTAGAAAAAGGAAAACCATATGACTACTTCTGGAAAATATAGGTATTTACAGTTATTATTTGGGGATTAGAAAGTTGTCAGTGCTAAAATACATAATATAGTGCAGGCTCATTTAAAATCCTGATTTGCACAGAAGTGTGCATTACTAAAGGGAAAGGAAGTGACCTGTTTAAATATTATAGCAAAACTGTAGCTAGAAGGAGAATTAAAAAGAAAAAAAAAAAAGAAATATAATTATAAAAATGTTTGGAATGCTCCTATTAAAGAGTGAAACACATACAGATATATTTAACTTTATAATCATGAAAAAAGACACTTGACTTATTCTGAAAGTCCCCTGACATCACTTCAGTACCATTACCCAAAAGGCTAATTCCAATATATTTTGAAATTTTTTCTTTCTATAGATGCTCTATTACAAGAAGTTTACATGACACCTAGCAAGATTTTAAATAGTAAAATAGAGAAAAATATACAGGAAGAAGGAAGAGAGGAGAGGGGAGTGAGGGAAGAGGAAAGAAAAAGAGCACATCATTGAATAGGACTAAGAGGGAGGGAAGGAGAGGGACGAGAAGGAAAGGAAAAGCAAAGAAAACACAATGTAACTGTGCATCAGCCAGTTAGAGGACTATATATTTCTTGAGCAATTCCACATTGATTTTTTGTTTTGATTATTATTTTTTTTTTATTTTTACAGACTACATTTTGATTCATTGTACACAAATGGGGTACATCTTTTCGTTTCTATGGTTGTGCAGGATGTAGAGTCATACCATTCATGTAATCATACATGTACATAGAATACATTTTATTCTATCCCTTCCCAATGGTATTAAAAAGCTATAGAATCTGATATGCAATATGGATTCCTTAAAATGTAGTAATATGATTTTCCTAAGTGATATCACAGGAAAATTACCTGGTAGACAGAATTGGAATCTTACATAGTTTTCTAGAAATGTCACCTTAAAGAGGAATCGCTGAACCCTTCACTTTCTCCTCTCTGACCTGAGTTTATTTTTCTGCATAGACTTATCACACTGACTGATAAATACTTTTGTTAATTTGTTTCTCATGTGTGTCCTATTATTAGAATGTGGGCTAATGTAAAGAATGATATTTGTCATGCCTGATGTGACACTGACAATCAATATTTATTGGATGAGTTAATAAAATCAATAGATTTTTAAAATCTTCTTTGAAATTCTGTTTGAATGTAATAACATTTTTCCATGCTGTTGATGTTAAGACCTCAGCACTATTTGTCCTACACATAGAGCAATGACTGATTTTCCAAACTCATAGTGAGAAAGTCGTTTTAGGTTTCATATCCATTCTTTCTCACAAAAGAAATAAGTGTACTTCATGTCCTGTTTTTTCCTTTCAAAAATCAGAGTGCAAAATCTCAGCAAACTACCAGTTATCTTATTGTGAAAATAAATACAATCCCGTTATTATGAATTCATATCCACACTTTATGATGAAATGCCAAGTCTATGATAGTTGTATCCTGCAATTTTACAGACTTATATTCTGAATACCCAGGTGATGAGTCACAGTGTATTTTATAAGTTGTATTGACATAATAAGTAAAATACGTCTGTCAAGTGGAAACACATAAGACAAACCATGCAATACTCTGTCCCTATCAATCAAGAATTGCCACAGAAATATGTATACAAAAGCATGTTTTACAAATGTGGTATGGAAAATCTTTGTTCATTAAGGTCTAGTACAAATTCCACCTCTTTCATTAATTATAAATTCTCACTCTGCCCAGAATCTGTCTTTCCACCACTCATAAGTCTTTATCTATGCCTACATTGTATCATTTAACACATTCTTTTGTAGTAGAGTAAAACTGTATCATAGTAAATAGTAAAACTACTATATTAGACTTTAACATAACTTGTCCCACAGTGTACTATAAATTCTTAAATGTAGAGACAATGTTTGTTTTATCTTTGTACTTTTGGGATTTTCTAGTATGATGCCTCATCCATAGGATATTAATAAATACTTAATTGGATTATAGATCACATTTGTAATTGCAGACTTTAGTTAATACATAAAATGTCAAAAGCTTGCTTAGATTTATTTTGAAATTAAATATTTTAATTATGTTCATATGTACATTTGTTAATTTTCACAAATTAATTCTGTGGTGTGCTTACTAAGATATGTAACTTCAGGCAACAGGAAAAGAATGACCAGGAATGGTGGGTGGGTGTAATATCCTCTATTATATTTTGTGCAATTAAACTATTCAAGGTCAACATTTCACCTGCCAAATTTAACCAATTATTACAAATATGTAATGAAATGACTTCAAAATGTCCAAGAATATTAAAGTAACACGTATTCATAATCCACGTTCAGGTTCTTATTACAGTTTCAAGTTAATGCACAAAACATGCTTAAATTCCCAAATGATCAATGAAAAAATACTTGTTTACCTATAATTGATGATGAAATAACTATACATTTACAACTACTAGATTGTAATGGCAATACTAAAATTACATTATCAATGGAGTGATTTTAGTAGGAAATAGATTTTAAAACATTCTTTTGTGCTTTTTAAAAAATCATTTCTCCTGAAAGTTAATTTGATATTTTTAAAAGGGTATGAGTTACTATAGGAGCTTGCCAAGCAAGTAACCCAAAAGACAGTTACTTCTCACTCAGATTTTGCTGGTGTAAAACCACTACTGGTTTTATTAGGCAGGAGAGGAGTTAGGACCATCTTCTGAACTTGGGGCTCAACCAAAGGCTGTGCTTTGAAGTTCAGGAGCTGCTGCTTAACACAGACAAAAATAGGAATGGAACCCTTGGATAGGTGCAATGTAGTGGTTTGAAGTGGGAGGTAAAGAGCAATCAGGAATGATATTATAGTAAGATTGTGAATATTTATTAACAAAATGATTATTTTATGGTCTACTTATCTGTACTTATAGTAAGATTGTATTTGTTAGTGAAATAATTATTTTATGGTCTATGCATATAAAATTAAATGGAAGAAACTGGAATCAATATAAATGATAAAATGGAAAATTCTCTTGCAAAAACTATTGTAATACAGTGTCAGGCAAATCATTGAATAAGTTCTGTTCTATGGAGTGTTTGTGTAGGAAGATGGTGTGTGTGTATGTGTGTGTGTAAAAGAGAGACAGACAGGGAGAGGCAGAGAGAATGTTTTGTTTTCTTTTTGTTTACAACATTGAGCTCTTCTACACTGTGTGGGACAAGTAGGTTAACGTAAGTGTAGTGAGAATTCATTTAGGAATAATGACTAGAAATGGGAACGTGTGGTAGGTCACAAAAAAGGTTAGTTGGTCAACTGTAAGAATTATCCCAGATCCAGTCATTATGTTCCTACTCCTTCCAGGAACAGACTCATTCTTGTTGACTTCCAAAACTCTGCTTTTAACGTTCACTTTTGGAGTAGAATATAAGATATAATTTATATGCCTAAAAGAAACTGAAATGAGCTTTTCTTATTTTAAAATATTGGATATATAGCATTATGATATGAACTATAATGTAAGACCCTTGTTAACAGTGTTAATTTTTATATACACAGGGCCAATATATATGGGGAGACATAAATTGTTCTGAACACATAATGTATAATGAGCACTCAGAACCATTCACTGACTGAATGAAGATGTCCAAAATAGAGAAAATCAGGTGGAACAGCCGTTCCTTTACTGAAACTCATAGTAAGACTATTTCTTGTATCTATACATGTTTACACACTCATACACACCACCACAACCACTATGACCATACAGCAACAATAACGATTATATAACAAAAAGAGTATGCTCTACTTAATTGACTGCTATAGTGAAAACAATATAGAGGGAAGAAAATAAAGTAATAATTAGAATACTCAGAATAAATTGGGAACAAGTAGGGTACTCATTTTAGAGTCAAGGGTACATTGATTCCATCTTTGAATTAAGTCACCTTGATGATCAATATATAAGGAGTTTATATTGAGAGCAGTGTGACAGTGTCATTAACAACAAGAGGGACTTTGTTTCTCTTACTGAAAATGAATAAAATACTTTATCTAATAATATTACAGCAATAAAACTTTCAATTTATCTGAATAACTCAAAGTCAATTTCAACCTTGTTTTAATTAGAAATTAGACAGTTTTAATAATTGTAATATCAAAACATGAAACTTTATTTTTCAAACCTTTGGCATTTTTCATTCTTATGAATATTAGGAAATCTTAATTAACTTGAAGAAAAGCTGGAAAAGAAGATTATCAGCACGTGGTGATTGACAGGATAATGAAAATTTCTTCTGCAAAATTCTGATATATTTAGCCTGACTTGAGTTTCTTCCCATATCATCACTTATCTTATTTTATTTTTAGTTCAACTGAATCAATAAAAGGAAAATATCCAGCAGTGTAATTGAAAAATTCTGATCAGAAAGTAAAGTTACTGAAATTAGAATTAGAGATGAACTGCATTTGTCCAAAACAGTGTTCTGAAGTCTATTAAATATTTTTTCTCTCTTATTATCAACGTTTTCACCTATACACTTCAGTTTCAACTTACTACCCTACACCTCCCTCCATATTATGAAACCATTTGTCATCTTTCAGTCCTGGAAATGTATATGAAATGTTTCTCATTTCTTTGTTTGGTCACTTATAATCACATAAATAAAAGTAAATACTTGAAGTTGTGCCTGTCATATTCTGCATTCCTACAATATTTGAGCTCAAGATTTTATAAGTCAGGTATGTTTTAGTGGAATTAGAAATTTGAACCCAAAGCAGCAAATGTCTGCTACTTTAACTCCACGGGTAACCTGCAACATCTCATGTACAATACCAAACATAAATTGAGGCAATTTCTTGCTTATGTTTTTGTTTTTACAAGTTATTTCTTTGTAATTTTCTTCTACTAAGTTCATAAAAAGACCAGAATATATTTTTGAAGATAAAAATCCTTGTACATAAAAATAAATAAATAAATAAACCAAAAGATATAAGAAAATGGTAAAATATCTGTAGTCTTGATTTTTTTTCCACAGAACTATCAAACATGAAAATACAGTTATAGAATATAGTATTAAAGTACAGAAGCTGAGAGAAAACAAGTACTTTGATCTATACTTTGGAGAGAGCATAAATCTGTACAACATTAATGAAGTGCTTAACAATGTGTGTCATAGGTAAATATGCATGACTACTGATTTAACATTACAATTTGAGAAATTTATCCTAAGAAAGAGATAAATTCTCAAAATGTATGTACACTAACAGGTTATTACCCCATTGTAGGTTATTACAAAACAATAAAAATAAATATAAGTTGCCTGTGCTCTGGGAGTGTCAAAAAATTACAATATCACTTTAAAACTATTTAGTCTTAAAAGAGATTTTCTAGTTATGTTTGCTGATATGAGATTTTTGAAAATTAAAAAAGCACGATAATGTGATTTGTTTAGTCAATAATGATACTGGCTAATATTTGCTTTGTGTAGGGCCTTCTTTTTTGGTCCAAAGGACAAAATGGTGAGCACAATAAAGTTCCTTAATTCCTGGAGTTCACAGTTCATTGGAGGAGAAATTCATTGAACACACATACACCACCACCACCACAGGAGAGTTATTTTAAGTATTAGAGAAAGCAGTACCTGATGTGCTAGGAGGGAGGGAACTCGAAAGAATTATTTTGATGAGGAAAAGAAAGGAGGATGTATTTAAAGCTATAAATGAAATATTTCATCTTGAAAGCAAAGTGAATTGTTATTAAAATCAGGGATAACTGTGACTTGGTGTTATTTTAAAACAGAAAGGGAAATGTATACATGTAAAGACAATACGAAACAGACCTCCAAGAGTCCTTTCCACTTATGTACCCCATACAAAGAAACAAACTACATTTCAAATCGACAGTTCCCTTTCAATATTATAAAAACTAATGTTGATCAAATCAAGAGTGGCCTCCAAGAACATGTCAGAATAAATGGAATCTCTTCGTGGGTTTTCTACTATTTAGAATCAACAACTTCTATAAAAAATATTTTTCCTTGTATTATTTGAATTTGATATCAGTGTATGACTGTGTGTGTGTGTGTGTGTGTGTGTGTGTTATATGAGTAGTTAAGAGATACTGGATTTTAGAGCAGCTTCTAAAGTGCTTATAGTCCAGTCAAGTTCTAGTTCACATTTTGACATTAAACTTGGGTGTCATTACAGTTCTTAAGTTCTCTTAAACTCTCTCCATCATGTAGTGTTGGCTTCCAGCACAAGAAAAGCAATTAAAAATCTAGGAAAGTATTTCTGGATAGGTGTGAGGTGCTGGAGGTTGTGGATTCTGAAGCTCAATTCTTTGTCTGCTATGAAGTGGCACAAGCTATAATTCCCCAGCAATCTTGGTTTAGTAAATTAACAGTATGATTCTGTCTGCATTAATACTAATGAAATCCAGGCCTCATTATGACTATTCACAGCAATACTAACCATTTGTTTGAGTAATGCAGGGCTGTATATATTCACACTGCGAAATCCATGTTTGATTAGGATTCACATTGATTTCTACCCACTGATTGTGTGCAAAGATTCTCATCTAAATTGATTGGGTTTTTTCTTCTTCCTCCCCTTCCTTTATTGTGCCTCTGAATGGTTGGACTCAAGGAAGATATTTGCGTGCTTTGTCAAAAAGTATTTTTCTAGACTTACATTTAAAAATAAAAATAACACATTAGAAAACATTCTTAAGAATGTAGTGAACAAATACCTTATGTATGTTTAATCAGTCTATAAGATAAAAACCATTCATTAAACAAAGCAAAAATATATTGATTTAAATTTGGCAGTTTGTCTGATTAAGTGATGGACTAAGGGTCTTCAGTGACACAAAGCCCAGGGCATTAGATGCCATTGCCTCTAATTCATTAAGACACTTTCAATTGTTTTCCCAAGTGGCCTCATACAGCCCCTAGGGAAATGCATGCCATAAGCAACAGGAACTAGATCCATTACTGCTCAGACAAAACTCTTTAATTTTCCCATTCCCATTTCAAATCTTCTTTGAGAAAATACCTCTGTCCAAAATGGGCTAGGGAAAAATGCTAATTAAATACAAAAACTATATTCCTTTGGAAAAACATTTTTGAAACTTTGTTGGTTAGCATAGGTTAAATATTGTAATAAATGCCCTCAGAATTTTAGAACTTTAACTCAACTTTATTTTATGTAATTGTTTGGGTGTTGTGTGGATGGCTCCTTCCAACTTGCAGTTCAGCTTTCTCTAAGACTTTGGATTTTTTTCAGTTTCTCAGGGAGAAAAGAAGGAAGGAGAGCAGCATTTGTGGTGGTGTTTTATTTATTTGTGGTCCAGTCTTCAACCACCATTGTACTACTGAGTCTACTTTCAATGGAGGTAGGGAAATATGGTCTAGTGGAATACAATCTTTAGTTGTTTTGAAATGATAAGCTTCATATTCTTTGGATTAGAAAATTTACACATGCTATTTTTAATTGATATTCTGGGGAGAATAATTTGCATATAAAAATCTGAAATATAAAACACTTCCTATGAAATACCTTTTATCAAAGTCACTGTTTAAATTGCAAAAACTTCTTAATAGCTAATAGTAATAAGACTTATAATTTTTTGTATCAACAGACTCTGTTTGCAACTGATTGTATGCAGATGCCCTTTGGGGATTTAATAATAATTTTTATAAATCTCATGTGTTTCACATGAAAAACAATCCTAGGTTACTGATACAAGCATTCTCGGCACTGCAGAGATTTTGTAATTTTGCACAGTTGATGATGATTATTTATAATGGTAGAGTAGGTAATGACTTTAAAAATTCACACTATAAGCTCTAAAATTCCAAGTGCTTAGTTTTATTGTACATAATTTTGCTTACTGTATCATTAAATCTACTTAGGTAATGAAGCAAAACATTTTTTGCAACATGGTGGGAAAGTAGAAAAATACATTTAAAGTAATGCATGACTGAATATTTTGTATGTTCCTTATGTGTTTCTTAAATAAAAATATACCCTTGGATCACAGGTAAAACACCTGGATATTTAGAAGCTATTTCACACCCAGGTAGTTCAACTGTAATTCAGATTTATAATCTTGAGAGGTAAGTGGGAGACTTAAATTATCCTTTATTCTTAAGCTTGGTTTTCCATGGAAAAGAAAATTAATTTATCTGTTTTGATTAGTGATTTTGCACACTGTTGTGTGTCAGCTCACATGTTAGGCCTTGAGAGAAATACAGACTTGAATGGAAGAGGTAACTTCTCTTTTGAATAACTTATACATAGCAATAGAAATAACATACAACACTTCAGATGCAGTGCAGGGTAGAATGTGATGCTTATGATAAGGAAAACTGAGGGAAATAGATTGAGAGTTAAGGAGGAAGAGGCTGGGGAAATTAATGGAAAACATTCAAGAGAAACTGTAAACTTTGAGGTGACTGGGAAGTGGAAATAAGAAAATCAGGTAAAGAATGCCCCGCTATCTTGCTTAGAACAAGAGGTTTGAGTTAATAGTTAAAGCAAATGAACAGAGAATCTGGTCAATGTTTGTAATGGACACTGAAACCAGACTTATGGAGTGTTAGGATGGTACTTCTGAATTTGATAGTGGGCTGGGTGCAAAGGTCAAGGTCAATTAGCAGAGATGATTTGGCAAATCTGATGATGATCTTACGCTCTCAGACTTGGTTACTGACAAGGTCAGAATTTTCGTTTGCAGGAAGCTAACTGTGGTTTAAAGCTCTCTGCAGGCTGTGAAAATGGACTTTGAAACTCAAGGCTCTCGAATGTATAATATATCTCCTTATTACTTTTCCCATCCTGACATCTAAACTTGTGACATGTAAACTTCTAAGAGCATGGCTGGGAAGAATAAAGAACTTTGTAGTCAGACCCAGATCGAATTCCCAACCTATCACTAATTGACAGCATACAGAAGCATCTTTTTCTGAGGTTTCATGGTCCCATAGTGAACCATTGTTTAAACATTTTTAAAACAGGAATATTCCAAAAACAAATAATTCATAATTTTTAAATTGGGCTGTCCTGAGAGGTGTGATGAAATCTCTTGCTATCAGTTTTGTCCCACCAAGGACACAAATCATTGCTTTGTCTATCATAAATATACTATGTACATCCCACACATTTTTCACCGGGTAGCCCTCTTGGTTATCAAATTAACTCTTATAGTTAACATAGTGCTGTGTTCAACTAACCCTTATTATACTTAATAATGGTCTCAGAAGATAAAAGTACTTATGCTGGCAATTCAGATATGCCAAAAGAGAAGGTTTAAAGTGCTTCCTGTAAGTGAAAAGATAAAAGTTCTCAATAAGAAAAGAAAAAAACATATGCTGAAGTTGCTAAGCTCTGCAATAAGAATGAGTCTTCTATCCATAAAATGTGAGGATGGAAAAAGAAATTCATGCTAGCTTTTGGTAACTTTGCAGTTACACTTCAAACTACATATATATATATGTAGTTTGTATACAAATACAACTATATATGTATATATATATATATGTTATTATACAATGTATATTGTGTATATATATATGTATAATTATATAGTTGATTGCTGATAAAGGAAAAATTGCCAACATTTTGCAAAAGCCAGACCACAATCATATCACTTTTATTATAGTGTATTGCTATACTCATTCTATTTTATTATTACTTATTGTGTTACTTTCTTTCTGTGCCTAATCTATAAATTAATCTTTTTCATAAGTATGCATATAGAGCTCTTTATGATTTCAGGCACCCACTGAGGGTCTTAAAAACTATTCCCTGTATGTAAACGGTGGAATGCTATAATTCTGACATTTTTTTTTCTAAGCCTAAAATTATTTTTAAATAAAACTGAGAACTCTTCATTCGTAAGACTGTTGTAGCAGTTAAGAGGACTAACGTGTGTGAAGGTAAGCATCTAAAACAATAGAAATGCAGAATAAATTTGGTCTAATCATTCATTCCCTTGATCACTTACTTTCATGGAAAGGTCCATTTTTTCTCATTCTTTCTATCTTCTCTTCCTTCCCTTTTTGGGATCTTATTTTGGAATTGTGGAAGAATAGCTACATATAAAAGAGACAGTAAAGGATTTCTGTGCCTTACATCACAGAATAGCAAAGAAAGTCTGAATCAAAACCAAAACTCCTCGTAATCATACTCAAGAGTTAGGAGAAATTGAATACAGAAGAAATGTTCATAGACATGTAAAGGAAAGGCATGTCCTTGTCCCATGTCATGGTAATCAAGGTCAGGGAATGCAATGAGGCATGGTGGAAACAGAGAATGGCCAAAAGCCTGGGAGACCTTGATGTCCATTTGGGTGGAAGCATGGGCTGATGTTTGTCAGGAAGAAGAGCATTAAAATTGGAGCTGCTAATGTTTGTAGTGTGGATGGATGGTCATATGAATGAAGACAGTGTGTGTTTGAGGAAAGACATACTCCAGAAAAGTGAGGTAGATGGAGAACCATGAAAAATATTTGCAGAAATATGCTCTTATTTTTTTTCAGAGCACTATAGTAGTCACTGAATAAAACATAATTTCCTTTAATACTTGAAAAAAACTTCAAGATGGGTTATTATTTGTATTTTAGTTTCCTTTTTCTCTTTTGGCCTATTTTTACATCTATTAAAAACTGGTATAATAATACCTGTTGAATTGGAAAGATCACAGGTGATTATACAATGCACGCAGTATAGTACCTGAAACATATTAGACTCTCTAAATAGTGGTAGTCCTTATACTTATGCTAGCTATTATCATTATTCTTGTTATTCATACTTAAGAAATGCAGAACATGATGGTTATAAAGATTTTATAATCCAATATCATGATACAAATAATTACCAGAGTCAGTATCAGACATGAACCTGCTTTTGGTACAACACCTGCATGCTTTTCACTTTACCACATTTATTTTTCATTCTCCCCAGACTCTCACAATGGATTTATTTTTTGGAACTGTACACTATAGGCATATTACTCAGAAAAAGAGTATAAGTTTTTACTTAATAATCATTAAATAAATTCTAGTAGACACTTAAACTGTGATCTTTTTATATCTTAAAAATTACAGAATTCCTAATCTTAATGAGAAATGATAATTCTGTTTATGATGCTGTAAATACTTTTACATTTTTTGGTGAGTTTAATGAAATGCATTATTTTATGTTGTTTTTCTCTGAAAGAGTATCCCAGGAAAGGAAAAGGTTGATATAAATTTTGCAAGATTTTCAGAGAAATTGTCTCACATGTAGGACATGTTGTATTTACCATCTTGCATAGCATCTGCCCTTAATTTTCAGCTATGAAAAGCTAAATGAAATGGCTATTAGTGTATAAACGCATTAAGAGAGTGACTTGATTCTTAATGTGCTTCTGCTAAGAGTTGGAAGAAATCCCAACTTTGGCAAAGAGTAAATTTTTGGAGGATTTTTCTTTGATTGTTATTCTGCTGAAATATTTTTATCCCATTTAACAAGGATTCAAATCTTGTACTGCTCTTTAAGTACCAAGCAAATTTAAGAGATTGTTTTGGAGTGGATGATTTATCTATCTACTGATTATCATAGGTAGCTAACAGATGAATAAAGGAAGAAATATTTCAGTTTGTGTACTATATAGCAAAAATTTTTCTAAAATCTCTCTATTCATACTGTAATGGGCAGGCCAAGATACATACTTTAACTTGGTCTTATTCATTCTCAAATATTTTACAGTGCAGTTTCTCCATTATTTCACAGGTTTTGAATCTGGTGAATTTTTATTTAAGTTGAAGGTCTGAAATCCAGTTTTTATAAATGTATAACTTACAAAATGTTTTTCATTGTATCTACTGAAAATATGAATATTACAAAAAGCTTTTTTCCTACTATTATTTGTGGCAAGCGCTACAAGTTTTCAGGACATACAAGTCAATTCATTAATTAATTAAACGACTAATGTTTAAGGGAGAAGATATTTTTTGACAACCATTTACAATGTACTTCTAGAATGTCATATAGCTGTAGTTATGGGTATATGTTAAGCAATTTAGCAATGCACTCTTATGGGGCATGGCTTACACTGCCGTTAGTAAATAATTCAAAATAGTAGAGTTTTCATTGACATTTGCATAAAAAGTTTATGAGGATTAGACTTTAATTAACAACTAACATTTTTTATTTTTGCTCCTTTCATGCCAACTCACCTATGAGATTTTTCCTTGGTTCCCTCCAATCCTAGATATTTTATTTGAATCATTAATTTCTAAACACAATGTCATTTCCCTCTGTTTTTTAACCACAAGTTGTACCTTTGATGTAGTTAAGCTTTGCATTTTCATGTGGAAGTGAAGTACAAGGAATCCTGAGGCTGTGATCTGAATGACAACAGCCAGACAAGCAGCAAGGGAAGTTGAGATAACAACAGTGGGCATCCCAAAATGAGCATACTGTGAAGACGCGTGTTCCTAGTTTTATGAACATATTATGGAGCTGACAGATGCTATGATAAATTTGTATAAAGATATTGTCTGCAGCATAATTTTTATGTATTCCCTTTAAAGCTGCAAGTGTATGTGTCTGTGAGCAAATATGTGTTAGCATACGTGCTTCCCTGCCTGCCTCGTTTTCTTTCTCCAGGACACAACATTCTGCTACCTTGGCATCCCGCAGAACTGAAATGTTTCTACACATTGCTGATATTCGTAATACCACTTATTTTTGCCACAGAGATATGTTGCATTATTTGGTTTTCATTTGGGAAACAAGAAGTAAACCACAAACTGACAGATACACATCTACCCACCCCTGTGGACTCACAGAGATAACCTAATGTTGCATGACCACAGCACTGAAAGCAACACATTAGCCAGGTTGCAAAGCTGATTGGCTTTGGTTGACCCACAATTTGTCTAGTTAATAAATGTAATCCATTTAGTAGTATCCCACAAAAACTTTAAATTATTGCATTTTAAATAAAGGTGAAAGCAAGAAGCTAGAATATATTTTGAAGTGTTTTAAGTTAATCTAGTGTCATTATTGCCCTAGAACTCTTTCCTGGTTCCACAAAACTTTCCTAGTTCACAGTGAGGAAGACTTCCTCCATTTTTGCTGACTGGTGAGGTAATTCTGTCTTTATGAGACCCAATTCACTGACTCTCTGCTAATCCTTGATGAAGTAGGTAAATTAATGTCCTCAAGGATTCTTTAAATTGCCAGCTGAGCTTCCTCTGAACCTTGGCACAAATGGCATTATGTTCTGTGTTTGCAAAATTTTGTTTTATATTTTTTTCAAATTTATTAGTCCTTCAAAGTATTTGATATAGCATCCTGTATTATTCTTCATAGGATTCTATATTATTCTTTTAAAAAATTTTCCCCAAAATCTGTATTTATATGAATCTATGTGTATATGTGTTCATTTACATATACCTGATAATTTTTCTACACACAAGCATATACCTGATATTAAAATACAAAATTAAAAGTGAATAAGGCTAGTTTTAGGAGCCATTTAAATTGCTGTATATAATCTTTTGCAATATGAACAAACCTGTTTTTTTTTTATTCAATCCTGCTTTTCCTTTATTGGTATTTCATCAATTTTATTTAATTATAGAAATGCTTCAATTTTCTGTGGAAATTAAATCAACTAATTGTTCTCCAGATATGGTAACAACTCTTTGTATTTAGATGACTTATTAATGGCTATGGACATTTTATGCCTTTTATAACTTTTAATTTTAATTCAAAATATTTTCTTTTAAAATCTAAGAAAGTACTCTAGATGATATTCTTAATTAATCCAGTTTATATGATACTAACCTTGAGTAGCTTAAAATTATATCCAGTGTTATAACTTTAGGAAATTACTCTAAGAGTAAAAGGGTTTAAATATATTCTTATAAAACCCTGGGTTTAGTCAGTCATGGTGACGTATACCTGTAATTATACTGAGGCAGGAGGATTGAAAGTTTGAGGCCAGTCTCAGCAACACAGCAAGACTCTCAGAAACTTAGAGAGATCTGTCTCAAAGTTAAATATATATACATATAGATATAGATAGATAGATAGATAGATAGACAGATACACACACCGACAAAAAAAAAAAAAAAAAAAAAAGATTTTTTTAAAGAACTGGGGATATAGCTAAGAGGTAAACCATCCCTGGGTTCAATGGCTAGTATCAAGGGCAGGAGGAACCCTGGGATTTTGTTTGTTTCAATGTTCATGCAATACAACATGCTCAGACTTTATTTAAATGTGAAATCTTTTTCATACCAGAAGAAAATAAGATGTATATATTTATTTCAAAGTTACTCAAATTGTAGGATTCATATTATAGATATTTTATTAGTATATTTTGTTTAGTCTTAAGAGTTCTGCAAGCTGAATTACATGTGCTAATTTTGCAAAATAAGTAGTTAAGACAGCTGATTTCTGGATAATTTGAAGATTTGGGAAGTGTGATAGGTGTGGGAAAGTAGAAAACAAAATCTGTGTCATGAAGTAGCTACCCCAGTGATTAAAAGTAACAAGAACTGACTGTGGGCTTTGATTTGTTTTGATGTTTGACTATGTTCAGAACGGCTAATTTAAGCAGGGCTGCAGAAAAGTGATTTGGTATAAGTGGTAGTAATTTTCATAGATGATTATGAAATTTTATCATCTATCCCCTGAAATGTAGCAAATATTAAATAAAACTTTGATTTTGAAGGTTTTGGTTAATTCCTTTCACTGCTAATCATGTGTCTGCATTTTGTGACCATGACAAAGCCACTAAAGGACATTACTGCATCACCAGCAACTTTGTCCAAATTAAAGACATTTGAGTCTGTATTTTTAGTGTGAAAAGGCTGGGCCAATTTTAATTAATGACCCATTAGCTGACCATGAACTAAAAATGTTAAGTCTGCTTCTGAGAACTCTGGATTTCAAACATTAGAACAAGGTCATAAATGGCCTATGAATACAGACATCTACAGTGGATTTCTTCTGGTGGGAACCCAGAAGAAGATGCTTAGATTAGGTGATAAGCAGGTGTCTGCAGTCTAGCAGAGGCCTGGAGGATACGATACTCTAACGGTATCTGAAAAACTAGCAGCATCTAGGTGCAGCACTCAAATGTCTTGCCTCATAGCTCTAGCAAGGAATTTTATAGACGACTTTAACAGCAGACATATTGAGGTTGGCACTTTAAATCTGCCACTCTCAATTCATATTATGAACTAGTTGAGATGATCCAGAATTTCCAGCATGTAAATAGAATGCTAGGTGAGGAACCAGGATAAAATTTGGAACAACCAGGCATGAGAATCTGATATCAAGTATTGGGGAATTAATCACTGGGTTAGGGCTCAAGCATAAAAATGTAGGATTAAATGGTTATCTGTTAGTCTGGGCACATGGTGAACATGTGATGAACTTTGGTGAGCAGATGGTTTATAAGAATAAACTAATGAAAAGACTAAAGAGAAACAAACACAGATACCAAAACAAAGCAAGTCCATCACACTGGAAGGATTGATTGTACTAGGTCTTGTAGAGAAGTCCAGACTTCTACTTGTGAATGAATCAACTTCTCAACACCGAGGTTGTATTTGTGGCTGTGAAGTTGTAGCTGTGCAGTCGATAGTACTTCTGCCTATGACTGGGAGGGCAAGTTGTGTGGATTGGGTGAGCTGGTTGCAAGGGCAGGGGTGAGTTCAGTGGCAATGCTGTCAATTGCATTCACTTGTCCTGTAAGACCCAGCCTGCTTCTTCATCGCACTCATCCTTCTTGGTGTTCAAAATGACTTTGTCTTCCTTAGGGCCTTACCCTGTAGTTAATAAACAGGGGCACTAATCCTTCATGTGTGCCAAATTTAGTAGAGGAAGTCTACCTCATTTTTAAAGAACTGTGTGGCCATTTGTTTCTTTTAATTAAAGATTCTATTTATTCTGTTTGTCTTCCCTCTTGCACTGTAGTTCAGCAATTTGGTACCAAGATGCGGTCCTTTCTAAGAAATAATATAACCAGATGTGCTTGTTTGACCAGCTACCTTCAGTAACCCAGTTTTTCACTTAAAAATCTTAGCCAAAAACTAGGATTAACTTCAGTGTAGAAGGAAAGAGAGAGAGAAATTTAAGTTGACGTTATCCAAATTGTGGGTCATCAGGCTGAGTTCCAAGTTACATTTTTTTTATTCATTTATTTTTAAATCATGAGCAGCATAATTTGATCTTATTTTAAATTATTGGTGCTTACAAAGGAACAACTAGGAAAAAAAAAAGACTGAAATTTCCAGTGAATTCCAATTACTTATGGCTTAGCAGCAGTAATTGAAAAGATAATTTGTTTAGTAGTGAACTTTATCTGCACAGGGTAAAGACAACAAGACTATTACTGAATTCAACAGCAAATGACTTACTCTCCAGTTTCATGGAAAAAAGGGAATAGAACTTGTTTGCACTATGCTTCTGATTGATGAACATTGATCATGCTTTGCTTTTTCAAAAACTATAGCACACGACACTGATGTACAGGCAAAGCATGGTGGTGATAATAAGTCAATTATAGAACAAACTACTTGGTGGTTTCTGAGCAAATAAGAGGTACAGGGTCTTGTCCCAGCAAAGCTCTGTTGGACACACCAAAGAAGAAAATGGGTGACTCCAGCTTTCACTCTGATTTTTTTCTGATGTTGTAGATAAGATCTGCACATCAGTACCTAGAATTTAAAGACATATGGGTTGTTTGAAAAGAGATGTAAGAAGTTAGCAGATAAGGAAGATGAGGAGATCATATCTGATCTTGTCTGGAAGGACAGAGTGACTTAAGTTTCCCTCAAGCATGTATGAGGGAATTAAACAGTGATTTTCAACAAAGAAAGATGTTGCCAATGTCTCCACCCCCTCAAGGGACACTGGTAATGCTTGGAGACATGTTTAATTAACTCCTGGGGACATGCTAAACATCACACATCCCTACTGTAGACCACCAGAGCAAAAGCTGATCCCCCTCAAATTCTCACTAGTGCTAATCCTGAAACAAAGAATCACCCCCTGCAGGAGCCAGAGTGTTCTTAAGAGCAAGTTTAGGGACTTTGGGAAGTGCAATGTGGTCTAGTTTGCCAGAGATACAGGATATGTGAAAGAGCATAGAGTAGGTGAAGGTTCAAAAGGCAATTTACAATCAGATATGGACACATTTTGATGTCAGATTAAAGAATTTCAACTTTTTAGTTATTGCTCTTTCCAGTACCAACTGATAAAAATGTTTTACATCTGATATAATAGATTTTTTAAAAAAATCTTTTATTATTCAAACATTGTTTCAAATATTCAGTAGGCTTCATTCTTTTCCAATATTTCTTCCTTTCTTAGTATTAAGAATTAACAGGGCCTTAGAAAACACATTAAAATAACTCCTAACAAAAAGTTCCTTTTATGTACCAGATTCCTTCAAACTTATTCATGAAAAGTAGGAGATTCTTCACTGAGATAAGTGCTGGAATTCTAACTTAATCCTTTCATGATTCTGACATGACTTTCCTCCATTATCTATTTATTTTATGGTGTTTTCATAATTATTTTAATTATACATAAGTGGTGTGCAGTATCTGTTCATGGGTAACTATTTTTATTGCTCAACCTCCATAAGAATCAAGATAAAATATGTAGTTATTTACTTCATTTTCAATTAACTTAAAAAAAACTTTTCTATATCTGCCTTAGTAAAATTATTTGATTATAATTATCTGCATGTGTCAAGCTATGATACACAACCTACTAAGATCAGAGAAACTTTTTTCATCAGATGATGCACCCTTCTTAAAAGGTTTTGCCTCTAATTACAGAATTACACATATAAATTATGTATAATGTCATATCTGCAGAATCCTCATATGGCCTACAGTCTTTCTCTCTATATAAAATGATTGGATTTAAGACATATTATTTATCATTTTTGAACACTTAATTTTTACAAATAATGAACATCAAAGCAAATTATTAGTAAACCATAATTCAAATGCTGAAAAAATGCAATTTTGTATGAAATTTAAAGATCAGAATATTGCCACGAAATAATATTTTATCTTGGACTCTAATGGAGAATAACAAACAAAAGTAGATTTTGTGTAAAACTGTTTCCTCGTCATAGGATGCCTTTTTTAAAAATAATTATTCACATAGTAGTTGAGGCTTTTCCTTTGTAATTCTGCCTGCCTTGCTTCTATTACCTTAAAAGTCTTCTACTGGATAGAAAGCATAATTGACTCAGTGTCTAATGTGTTGTTAGGAATTCAGAAAATATTTGTAGAATGAGTAATTTTAAAGTAATATCTGATTTTTATCAATGATCAAGACATTTGTCAAAAATAAAAAATATAGGCATAAAATGCAAAATAGCAGTGTTGAAGCTTAAATAATCCCTTTTTAAAAAATCTCATGTTATGTAAAACCAGTAAAAAATGTTTCTTCTTTAATGAAGCTCAAAAATGCTAAGTTGCAAAAGTAATATTAAGTCTGGAAGTCTTTATCTATTAATAAAAAAGTAGTATTTCAGAAAATTTAGAGAAAACAAATACAGCAAAAAAGGAGAAGGGAGTGGGGAGAAATGTGGGGAGAATTACTTTTGCTGTTACATGCTAATTCTAATTTCATCATGTTGTACAAATGGAATCTACATCAAAACTCCAAGTCTCTTCAAAATTTCAATTCAAGAACTCCATTCAGGATACTAAAATAACTCTCTATATTCTTTTCATTCAATATGGCCCCTTACTTGCATAGTCAATTGAATAATCCCAGGAATGAACCATTTTCTACCCTTTTCAATATTTTTTTCCACCCAACCCTTTGTTTCCTCTCTCTCTGCTTCCTCACCTCCACTTCCATATTTACTCTCATCTTCACTTGCTAAATTTTCTGTAGCTTGTTTCTTTTTTATTAAAACTTATCTACTTTTTATATCCAGAGGAAAAAAATTTTTTTTAGTTCCATTAGTCCTTAACCTGATCAAGTCCTCTCTGCTCAGACTCCTTAACTGTCTCCTTGTATTATTCCCTACATTTCTCCAGATGGAACTGGACCTTGTCTACAAATGCACATTAAAATGCATCTCTTCACAAAATACTACCTTCTCTCATGCACAGTCTCAAAATTTAAGCCAACTTACCTCACTAAAAAAGGAAATAATTATTCATCATCAGCAATGTATTCTAACAATAATTCTGATGTAAACAACAATTTTATGTGTTCAGGTATTTCATTTTCATATTTCATTGTAAGTATTAACATAGCAATGATACCTATTTTAAAAACACATTTTTAAAAAAGAGGACAACCAAAATCCAGCTGCTCAGTACCTTTTCAAAAATTCAGACAAACATCTGAATTTAGAAATTGCTATTATCTAAGTCTCATTTACCTACTGTTAATGGTAGTGAAGAACATTTTTAGGATTATAAAAGATCTATCATGATTTCCCTGCCTGTTGCTTCCACATTCATTGTGTAATCTCACCATCTGTTTTGCTGAAATGACAGACTTAGAGGGCAGGGAGCATATCTTATCTATGAGATGCTGTATGTAAGTGTGGATTCTCTGTCAGCACTTAAAAAATAATAGGACTTCAAATAGGGTTGATTTAAGCCTCCCTAGTCAGCAGTTAGTCTTGGTGACATGAATTGCTCTTTCAAATGGTAATTTGCACCTGTTACCTTCATCCACAGGTTGGGAAATGTTTGCACCTTAATTAATTACACCCCTGTGATGTGGGAGAACACATCTTCAGCCCTGAGACAGGGAGACTGGGGCACAAAGAATCAACAGCTTTTCTGATATTTCAAAGCAGATTTTTGGAGAAGAAAATTACAATTCAGGTCACTTTTCATTGAACAATTGATGAGGTGCTTTAGGAATCCATGTCTCTCATGGCAGAAAACATGGTGATGGCATCCCTTCCAGTAAGAGATGCACTTGTCCTTAGCTTATTCTGTACCATCAATTCGATATGACCTCAGAGAATATTATGTTTCTTAATAATATTTTTGCTCATTACCTCCGCAGTGGCTGATGTCATCCTCAGAACCAAAGAGCAGGTGGCATGCAAATTATATTTAGGTGAGCATGACATTAGATTGTAATTCCCCAAATGGTGGTGCCTCCATGTAATTAAGCTACAACTAGGTGACAAGTATCTGACATCAGATAATGATTTAATAGAGGAAAATGGGAGGCAGTTCATTATTGTAAAGAGTGTTTTCCTTAAAGTTCCTTGAGGATGTGGAAGGATTTTCTTGGCATTCAAATGATCTCAAAATGTTTGTGTGTAATTATTTTTTGGCACAGATAGTAAAATGTTGATGATAGTGATAAGTGTTTCCTTGGCAGACATCATTAGATGCTCCTAAGAAGTGTAAGTGGACTTTCACCTTTGATTTTTCACTGTCAGAGAACATGTTGTTTGGATTCACATGCTTTTTCTGACTTGGAAGTTGGACAAAACCGTAGGAAGTGCTAACACAAGATTTACAGGATATTTTAAGAGTGCAGCTTGTTTTCATTTTTTAGTTAGTATAATAATTTAATGTTCTTTGCTAGTACTATATTATCTTTTTCAATGAACATATAAATTAAGTGATTATAGTTTTTGAAGTATAAAAACAATAGCAGATTACATCTCCAAAAGACTGTGAAACTAACATAAACTATATGTAAGGTAAACTTTGTTAGATTGCAAAGAAGAAAATTGAGTTAAATAGTAAACCATGTAATGTCCATTCTTCCATTAAAAATGTCTATATAATGTATTATGTACAAGCACTCCACTGTACTAGTAGCACGTCATATTGTGCTAGTAAGAATAAAGTAGGTGAAATTTTAAAAATTTCATACATTACCATATTGACCCCTCCAACCTCATGTCTTGCATTTGAATTAACTATTTAATCTTTAATTATCTCATGTATTTTCTTAATTTCTCCAACCCTACCTTTGCTCCAAACCCTTGATCTGTTCTTAATCATTTTAAACTCTTTCCTGATCTCTCTGAAACTGTTTTTTCATCCATATATTGGGGAAAAATTGTAACTTATAATTTGGATCCCTCAAAGACACATATGTTAAAAGATTGTTTCCCAGGGTGGTGCTACTGGAAGCCATGAAACCTTCAAGAGGTGGGACTTAGTGGGAGATTTGGGGTCCTTGCAGGAATGCCCTTGATGGTGATTGTGGGATCCAAAACCCTTTTAAAATTTATTTTTTCCATTTTTGCTTCCTGGATATGAAGTGAAGGGTTTTGTTCTATCACTCACTCACACCTTGATGTGCTGCCTCACCACTTGCTCAAAACAATGGAACCACCAATAGATCATGAACTGGAAACTCAAAAACTGTGAACAAAAATAAACCTCTTCTCTTTATAAGTTGATTTTTTTTCAGGTATTTTGTTATAAACATGAAATTGATAACACAGTAACATAACAATTGTTTGTGAATTACATAAAATGTGTGAAAAGTTTCATTCATTTATTGCAGATGCTAGTTAAGTAGTAATTATTTGCTAATATCATTGTCATTATTGATGCTATTCAAGATTCAGCTTATACATCATGAGCTGTCCTAGAAAACTTTCCCTGGTACCATTGCACTTTGTTCATATTTTTAATTACATTTTTTGTCAAGTTCTATATTATTGTGAATGTAATAATTAATGTGTACTTGGGAATATAGCTCATGTGCTATTCCTCTATGTATTTTCAAAGATTAAACATCTAAGAATTTCCAAATGTTGGTCAACTGAGTGAGTTAAAAAATGCTGTGAGAGTTATATGAATAACTGGGGATATTTCATCTCCTCATATTAAATGTAATCTGTCTTTCTTATCTATTGCCTCTTTTCTACAAGAAATGTTGGAGAGTTAAACCTAGAGAATAATTTGAAAGTTTTTCTTCTCCTGTCACACCCCTACTGTGGGTCTAGAAATTGGGCTGTAGATTTTGCTTTAAATGGTGAAAACTCAGATTCATTTTATAGTGATGATATTAGTGACAGAAGACAGGTAGATGATGAGTGACAGTTAGATAGAGGGTGTTTCCTGGCTGATGAAGAGTTCATTGATCAAGGAAGATGGCAATACTCAGAATCTAGGGAGGAAAGCAGCTGGATTCAAGAAGGTCTGGCAGCAGATAGATAAGGCTAAGGCCAACATCTCAGAGAGCAAACTTGACCTGCAATTCTAGAGGTGTGGCTAAAGCAGAGATCTAGTTGTACAAAAATAAATTACATGATATAGAGGATGGGTGTTTCTCAAGGGTTTAGCCAAACTACTTGATGCTTATGAAGAATAGAGACGAAATTGTTTGATGGCTAGTCAGTTATTTTGATGGGGGTTTGACTGAAATTCATCAGTAACAATGGAACTTGACACAGGCTTTTTAGGAAAACACTAAATATGTTCTGTATGCTTAGTTTCTGATAGTTTGTATTGAAGTGTTACCATCTAATGATTGCATTACTCATGATAAGCCTAAACAGTCATTAAAATATATTTCAGAAGCATAAAGTGATTAAAATCACAAATGTGACTTATTCCTCAGCCGTTAGAATCTTAGATATAAGCAAATAAAGACAAAGCTAAAAATACAAAAAAGACATGAGGTTTATTAATATGTTAATTTTAACCTTAATCTTAATAAATTTACATGTTTCCCCCAAAATGTAATTGTTTTACATTTTTGCTTATGGATTATGTATAAAAGTGATCATGCTATATATTCTTCTGTGACTTTCTTCACACATCAGAAATTTTCTTTGTGAGTTTAATGCATCTTGATGTGGATAGCTGAGGTTCATTGATTTTCCTTTGTACACAGTATATTATTGAATGCCTACTCTCCTATTTATGGGAATTAGAGTTGTTTTCAGTCCTTGCTGTAACTTCCTATGCTCCTATTTATACTGTGTTGCAGTATTTTGTGGTATTTGTATTTTAAATCCCAGTCCATCACAAAGGTGCTGTTAAACTTTGGATAAGTTGTCCAATTTCTCAAAGCTGAAGACTCCTGTGTGTAACACAGGAATGATAATATTAACTGACCACAGAGCGTGTTTGCCAACAGCAAATCTGATAATACATATCAAGTGCTTGCAAGGGCACCTGCCTACAAGGGCAAAACAAATGGTAGCTATCACTGTTATTATGGATAACAATGAAACTGTTTTCATAATCATCATTGACTACAGATCAGAGCATTCTCATATTTATAATCAGGGTCCAAAGCACAATAATCATAAACTCAACTTGACATTTTCCTTTAGTATTTTTGTGTTCACTGTAGTTTTGTGAAAGTGTGAGGATATTAGAGTATTAATCTCAAGTCCATCTGCCATCAGATACAAAAATTAGAGCCTCTGAAGGCTGAAAACCAGTCCAAGGTTCCATCTCCTTAAGAAGAGGGAGCGGGTCCTGAAGTAGGCAACCTGTTAGGCCTCTAAGAGTTTTGATGACTCTTCTTCACAGTAGTCAGTATATCTCCCAAGACCCTCTGCTCACTGGACCTTATTTTTATCCCTGATATAATATAAAAGAAATCCTTGACTCTGCACATTCTAACTTTGCTAGAAGAGAAATTGAAAGGCCTGCTTTTCCCCCAAATGTTTTGTTGTTATATGTATGTGAGGTGGTGTAATTCATGAATGAAAGAAAAATTTAGTCACATTTCCTCTTAAGCTGAAAGAGTAAATTATAAGCAACAGTCAATAAAGTTGGGTAGGTAAGTTTCATTAATGTCAACAGAAAGAACTGAAGGAGATTTCAGACTAAGATCATGCTCCCCTAGAGTACAATGCAAGCTTAAAGATTACAAATTTAGATATAAACAGGTATTCAAAAAGGGAATCTAAGATTATCGGGTGCTGCCTTCTGTAGCTGGTTAGCAAATATCCAGGGTTGCATATTTGCTTGTTTAACTAATAAATCAATTAATTATTGAGATGACATGTGTAATTTACAATGAAACATGGAATTTTGACTGGATGCGGTGGTGCACAGCTTTAATTCCAGCAGCTCAGGAGGCAGGAGGATCTCAAGTTCAAAGCCAGCCTCAGCAACTTAGCAAGGCCCTAAACAACTTAGTGAGACTCTATCTCACAAAGAAAAAGTAAAAAAGGTCTGGGGATGTGTCTCAGTGGTTAAGTGCCCCTGATTCAATCCTTAGTACCAAAAAAAAACCCCAAAAAAGTAAGAAAGAAAGAAAAACAATTTTTTTTTCAAGGTATACACAATTGAGTTTGGACAAGTATATATACTAATTAAGACATCATTCCAATCAATATATAAAATATTTCTTTCACCTCAGCAAATTTCCTTGTGCCTCTTTGTAGTCACTTCTTCCATTCCTCCTCAATTCTTTCTCACCCATCTGAGCAATCATTCATTCCTCTTATATTTATTACCATCTTTTAGTTTGGCCTGTTCTAACACTTCATATTAATGGAGGTGAACTGATGTCAACTTTCCTTGTCTCTCTCCTTTTACTCAATAGTATGTGCATGACATTCATGAAAGAAAAGATATTTTTGAAATTGATTTTTGCTATAAAATTGTACTCACTTTAATTTGTACATGTTCAATGATTTAAATCACTTTAATTCAAAATGATATATTGAATTAGTTGAAATAAATGATAAATGATTTCACTTGAGTGCATAAAGCATGCCCACCATTAATCAGAAACTGGAGACTTGTCTTGAGTTTAGGAGAGGTAAGCTAAACCCAAGTAAATCTAAAATTTAGTCTCTCAGTAATTCAGTGGGAAGAGCTTTACTCTTCATGAGCTCTGCTATACTCACAAAATTCAAAAATGTTCTAACAAACTGAATCATTTGAACTTAATAAACTGACATTAAGCCCAATTTGTGCACATCAATGCCCTCTTGTATATTTTGTTCATTTGTACACTAAAAGTTAAATTAAAAAAAAAAAACTAAACTAAATCATATGCCATGTAGTAACTTAAAGTATTTCCTGTATGTCAGCTTTCAGATGTCATGTATGTTGAGAAAGCAACAGGACAGAGAAGCACATGGAGATAGAGACTTGGGAAGAATGGTGGGAAAATCTTTCTGAGACAGAAAATATTGAAGTGGGTTTTGATAGTAATGACTTTTTAAAAATAGCTTACGTTGTAATCATCATCACTAAAATTCTATAATGCTTAACACATTTGGAGCAACTCTGAAGGGGTTTTGCTTTATATTTGTTCATCTGTTTATGTAACTCATAGCACGAAGTCTGCCACCTAAGTCCTCCTGGAAAAGAGTGAAATACAAGTTTTCTTCTCAAATGTGTTTTTTCATAGGGGAGTTGCCTACTAGTTTGTGTACTATCTACCTAATATTAGAATTCTTTGCTGGGTTATTATTCAGGATTGCTTTGTGAATTAAGAGAATATTTCAACAGAACAATGGTATAATATTTGGACATTAAATGTCTTTTAAAGGCCCATGTGCTGAAGATGTGGTCTCCAGAGTGGCACTGCTGAGAGGTACTGTGGACCTGTAGGGTCTTTGGGAGCTCCTTGGATAAGTGAGGGTATGCTTTTGGAAGGAATTTGGTCTTTTCAGTTTCTCTCTTCTGATTCCTACTTAGTGAAGTAAACAGTTTGCTTTGCTTTGAACTCTTACCAGGTATCCAATTCTGGAATGGAACCTCAGGAACCATAAGACAAAACAAACTGTTTATTTTTATAAGTTAATTGTTTCAGGTATTTGTTTATACCGGCAGAAAGCTAAATATTAAAATTAACTTAATATGTAAATGCTGACCCTTCATTTTTCTTCACCTTGAATTCTTCTATTCAGAGCATTTTTAAGTGTGCCCTCCTTTTTTAGCATGTTGAAATGCATACAAATTATCATGGCTGCAATTTCAAACTTGACAAGTGCATGTCAAATCATGGACTCCCGGTTGCTGGGAGTCATGTAATTCTAGGCAAAGTCCTGAAGAAGCACAGCATGCAAATAAAATTCAACTCCAACCTCGCAATGAGCAATCCTGTGAAGAAGGGAAATGCCCCCAAGCAGGCTATTGCTTCAGTTGGCATGGAATTGCTGGTTATTCGCACACATTTTCTTTGGGTCAGGGCAAATTTCCCTCAAACAAGCTGTTCCAATTTGCTTATGTAGTTTTTTAGTGCAATCAATATGCTTCCTCATGTTGAAGATGTAAAAATGCCACCGAGTGAGTCGGACTATTCTTGAAATGATAATGCCACTCTATAAAAGCACATTTTAATATTTCTAGGAATCAATAAATGCTATCTAAGGGGCATAAAACAAAATAAGATAAAAAAAAAAAAGCTTTCTGTTCATGGAACTGAATATCTTTTCCTTCAAGAGCGTTGTGTGCAACAGGGGACAAATGGTAGCAATGGGAGTAGGAAAGTTAATCAAAAGGTAATCATGTGAATCCAGGCAGCAGTCCCTCTGCAACAAGCTACCAGTGTTTCTGATCGACAGAGTATTCAGTGAGCTAGTGTTCAGCGAGTTAGGGCATGAAGGTTCCATCAGCTGATGTGCAGCTCCGCTCAGTAATGTGGAAATGCGGAGGGCTCAGTCATTCATAGCATTTGAATATGTGCAAGGATTGCAATGCTTGATTGTTTTTGTATGTTTACTTGTTTGCATGACTACCCTCTCTTCCCTGTTTCCTAAGTAAGATAGAAGGAGAGCAATGCCTAACAGTGCTTTCCTTGGTAATTACCAAATTATTAGAGTAATAGCAATGAGTCAGATACTCTTGTTGCAAAGACCAACCATATCTTTTTGCCCTATAGAAATATCCAGTCTCTTTTTGATCTTTACATGCTGTATTGATGATTGCTAATTACATTGACATGGAGACTGTTCAGCTTTTTTGATGAATAGCGTTGTCATATTTAATCAGAACCATCATATATATGCATATATAGTTGTGTATATGTGTATCATAATTACAAACAGTTAATAGAGAGTGCTTTAAGTAAAGAGAGATTTATAAATTAATTTCCAGCTTAGTTTTGAAGTGGCATTGTGCTCAGCAGTGGGGAAGGACAATAATATACCAATGTTAACCCCAAGAATTTTACTCTTAGGGAGAGAAAATAATATGAAATAAATGTGGTGTACAAAGAATTATAATAACTGCCATAGTACCTTAAGAAAAATAGATAATATTCAGTGATGGATAACAGAAAAAGAGATGGCTTTCAGCAAAATAATGCACATAAAGAAGCTAGTGCCCTTGTGAGTTATTCATGTTGTCTCTATGCCAGGGAATTAAACAGATATTCATAGATTAAGTTGCAGAAAAGAAAAAAGATAGAATATGTTTCTATTGACATAGAAGAAGGATAATGAAATAGTAGGGATATCTTGGAAAAACAGACAAATATGAAAAAAATACATTAAACTTGTGTTAACCAGTTTGAATTAAAGCAGGCCATACAAAATATTGGAATGGTAAAATGAGGTCAGATCATATAAGATCTTGAATGTCAGATTAAAATGATTGGACTTCAATTTTTGTGCAATGGTGAATTGTACATGTTTCAGCATTAAAAGTGACTAATCTGACAGCAACATACAGAATAGATTGGAGTTAGATAAGCTAGCAGTGGAAGGCTATTATGATAATCCAAAGTGAAGACACTAAGTATAACACAGGGTAGCAGTAACAGAACTTAAGAGAAGTTACATGTGACAAATGTAGCAAATAAATAAAATGGATACAAATGAATATTAGTTCAATGGAAATAACAAATTAAAGGGAGATTTAAAAAAATGTCTGGTGATTGGATGTCCATTAAAATATTTAAAGAGAGAATTGAATCGAGGGAAACTTTTGGAGATAAGGTGGTGCATTTAATTTGGAGTATAGTATTTGAAATGCTTAAAATATTTCAAGAGTAAACAAATGATCAGGAGAATGAGAAGTGAAGGGAAATAATGATTTACAATCTGAGACAAAGATAAGTTCAGAAATATAATGGTACATAAACCCTCCTCATGGAAATGATATTTGAAGCAATGGCTTTGCCAAGACAAATGTTATGGAAAAGAGTAGAATTAACATTATGAAAAACAATTAAATGTGGGGCAGAGGGGAAGAGGCAAGATTGTTCTCAATAGGAATATTCAGAGAACAAAAATCAAGAAAAGCAAATGAAGCTAAGAGTTATCACCTGTCTCAGTATTTTCAGAGGGTTAAAGAAGGATGAGGCCAGAAGAGGTAATCGAATTTACAGAGTGGATCATGGTAAGTCTTCAAGACAATTGGTCTGGCATAGCAGAGGCATGGGACAAAGTGTAAGGAGCTTAAAATTGATCAGGATACAAGAAAATGAATACAATTTATGTTTCTCTAAGGATATCTAATGATGAAAGAGAAAAGAGAAGATGGCAGCTTCAAATGTAACACATGCATGAATGCCTGTCTTTGATAGACAATGTCTGCCTATTTAAATAAATAAATAAGTAAATAAATATAAAAGTAAGTAAATAATAGTAGTGCCTGTCATTGAGACAAAAAAAATGAGAGTTTATGGAATATAACAAGTGCCACATTTTGGTGGTTTAGTAAGAAATTAGCAGGTTGTATAGAAGGAAGTTGTTCTCAAGATTAGCAATGCCATCTCCAGAATTTTTGTACAAGGCTATGCTGAGATAAGCCAAAAGTTGTAACTCTACAGGCACAGGTTTTAACACCATACTATAATGTTGTTCTTATTGTTGTTTTTGTATCTATACATTGTTAATTTTGTACTCCATATTTCTATAAACATAGGGATCTTGTGACAGTGCATTAGGGTTTCTTCTCCTTCCTCATATTATCTTTAAATATAATTAGCAGTATCACAAGTTCAAATTCAGTTTCAGAAACCTAGTGAGTCTCTTTATCAAAATAAAAAATAAAAAGAGCTGGGGATGTCTGTAAAAATAAAAAAGATTTTAATTTAAAAAAAAAAAAAGAGCTGGGGTGTGGCTGAGTGGTTAAGTGCCCCTGGTTTCAATTCCTGGTACAAAAACAAAAACAAAAAAAACCCCAAAAAAATAGGAAAAAGAAAGGATAAGTCATGCACTCTGATTTTATGCCTTGTTGATAGATGTTTTTGTTTCCTCTTGCTAGAAGCCCCCAAGTTAATCTTTTTTTTGTATTTAATCTGGATTTTTAAAAGATAATTATTTTTTATATTGGGATAATAATTTGCTACCATACTTCTACACCACACTTATTTGTAACTAAGTAGTAAAACAAAGAAAAAATATGTGAATGTTCCTTGGACACAATTTGATGTTTTAACAAGCAATTTTAACAGGAATATCAAGTTAATTAATTGGTTATTTTTTAGTAGGCTTTTCAGGAAAGCAAAATATAAGATCCACCGTAGCTTTCTTTTCCTTGGGAGGGGAAAAGTGTTTGTCAATTTTCCCTGAGCTCAGACAACAAATGAACAGAGGACAATTGTTTCAGTCCTTTGCTGCTCTGCCTAAGGTTTAGGCTCCAGTTATCAAGGTTTGGAGAATCTTCCCTAAGCATTTTACTCTGTTTTACTTTGTCTTTCATATTTCTTCTCTGACCTAGAAAAAATGCAAATAAGCAGTTAGATTTTTTTTTCAGGAAGTAAGCCTATAAATGAATGGTTTGTCATTTTAGGCATGTTATGAATTTATTTAAGCACTGTGGTGGCACCTAAGAATTACAGTACTTTAAGAAACAACATCCATTTGCTTTAGTCTGTTTTCTTGATTTCTTAATTTCTGATACTTTGCCCCAAGTGGAATCTCTGAATTTCTATCTTTCTGATAAAACGTACACTGCTCTTTTAGTGTGTATCTTCTTGGCTTTATATTGTATCTTTTTAACTACCTCAGAGTTATTTTATGGGATATATATATATATATATATATATATATATGTATATATATATATTTCAAATTCTCAGTAGTGTTAGGGTTTTGGAAAAGCTGCACGCAATATGGGCGTGTGTACACACATACATGTTTGTGTCCACAGGGGACAACAGAAAGAACCAGAGGACCATTTCTGTAGGAAGCATAAATGTTCTAGGCCAAAGCAATAAAGCAGTAGTTACATGGAACACTAAGACTAGCCATTATATTCTTTGCTGTTAGATATTATAGCACTATGAGCAGAATGGTGGACTGGTACATACAATGTAGCATGTTTAGAATTTTTTGTCAAGTGAAATTCCTTGTTTGTTATAGTTTGGTACAGATACATGTTAGTAATATTTGTAGTAGAATCAGAACAAAATCAAAATTCTCTCTATATTCAATTATTGCAAAGTATCTTTCCATAGTTTTGGCATCAAAAACTACTCCACCTGTACACTTGCATTAACTTTTTAGTAAGAAATAAAAAGTCTGACTTTTGAGAAAAAGTTTGAAGACTCCATGTGAAAAGTTTTTGTATTTTCCTTAGTATTTTTCTTAAAATTGTTAAAGCACAGTGTTTCTATAATATGTGGAAAGATATCAATTTTACCTGCAGAATTCTTGAATAGGTAGCTGGTGTCAAATTTCAATAGCATCCTCAAGAGGGCACTGTCATCTGTTTTATCTATTTAATCATTTGTGTCCTTTTGTTAAACCACTTGCAATACTTGAAGGGTGGTTTTAATCATTTCATCTGAATGCAATCTTGCATGCTTTGCATTATACAGAATTCTGCTATCTACAGCAACCCCCATCATTGTAACAGATCATGGCTTGACTTGAACACCAGTGTACAAGTTTTATTACATTAACATTTTATAGATGGATGAACTTAGGGTAAACTGTCCAGTCTAGACCTGTTTAGTAAGGATCTTTCGCAATATCCTCATTTAATATCAATTCATTCCAATTTTCCATTATAATATAGTTTGTATAAATTACTTTATTTTCTGCAACATGCATTGCCATGAAATACTTGATTTTAGAGTCAGACTTCTTGAGTTTAAACAGTAACTCTACCACTTAGAGGATGTGAATATAAAGAAATGACTTCTCCTTGATCTGTTGTAAGGACTGTATGAGTTACTTAAGTGCAAAAATAAACTAATTTAATTAAAGTTTAATATTTTAAAAGTTCCCAATTGCACTTGCCGTGACTCTATCATTAAATAGTTTTTATGAAGTTTAGCTGGTATTTGATATTTTATAAATTTCAATACATTTTTAACAAAATCTGTGCACTTTTAATGAATTAGGCATACACCTTTCAAAATTTGAAAACATTTCCAAAAGTACACATGCAAACACACACACACACACACACACACACAGAGAGAGAGAGAGAGAGAGAGAGAGTTTTGTGGAAATTCTGTTCTACGTGCAAAGAGGCAAAATATTTTATATTTAAGTATTCTATAGCATAAGAAGTAAAACAGTTTGAAATATTTTTAAGTGATATTTACAACCTTATTCAATCATTTCCTTTGTAAATACTATTTAAGAGAAAAAAATTAATCCTAACATAATTTCCAGTTTTGCACAAGTATAAACTACAAGTTTATACATGATAAAGGCAAAATAATAATTTAGAAGCATGAGTATGAATTCTTTATTTAGTAATTATTTTTAAAACAATAACAGAGAGTTAAAAACCCCACTGTTGCTACTGTAACTTTGTGTGCATAAGAATGCTTCATTTTGTCAGATTGGGTAGTTAAGTTTTAACCATCTGAAGTTAACAAAGTATTTAATATTTTTCCTGTTTTTGTTTGTAAATAGACTTACTTTTTAAGCAGTTGAAACTTTCTTCTTACCCTGGTTACATGAAATAATATATAGTAACAGTTTTTAAAACTAGATAAAATTGGAAATGTTCTGGAAGATCAAACCAATGAATAACTTTGTGTGGATTTTTCCTCAGCTGTTGTTGAGGGCAAATATTCAAAAACAAATTTGCCCTGCATGTATATAGTACTAAGAACATGATTGCCAACTTATGAACTTCAAAGTGCGAACTTGTGCTCTCCCAGTTAGTCATCACTACATTTTTGTTTGTTTTAATTGAGGGATTATAATAGCAGGACATGTACAGCTGCATCTTTTGGACAAATGTTCACTGTAATAGGAGCCACCATCCCTGCCTTTCCCTGATTATCTAATTTCTATTACTCCACAGGAGTTAAACAATTGTCATTTCTCCCTTCTCAAAACTTACTTCTCAAAAAGCACTCATTTGTATTGGAAGAGAAATACAGTGGGGACAAAAGCGAGACTGCTCAGTTAATTTATTGATTGATTAGACAACTGATTTATTTCAGAGCTTTCTTTATGAGTTCATTTTTATATTTTGAAACCAATGTTACTTTGTCAAGTTCTGAATGGTCTTATTTAATGAGATGTTTCTCATCATTGCAAAGGCAGATATGCCAGATGTCTTAGTCCATACTTCATTCATTTTGACCATTCCTTCCTTGAGGCCAGTGTGTATTTTGCATTAAAAATGGACTTGAAAGAAGAGTGGTAAGTTCCCAGCTGATAGAAAAGCTGCTTGATTTTTTTCAGTATCTGTTCTTCTCAACACAGTATTTTTAAAGGTCCATATGCACTATAACTTCAGACCTGATTATACATTTTATAAATAATAAATGTTATGTTTTAGTTGCATAGTTATTGTATGCCTCTAAACTTAATTTAAGCATTTATTTATGTGAGCATTTAATATAATAGGAGGAAAGGGACCTGTCTTCCTCTTTTACAAAATTGTACCTCTACCATTCAGTTAAGGAATGGCGTAGTGAGGGGTACACAATTATACTTTTTGAATAAATGTATAGTGTAAAGCCTTTTGTAATTACCAAATACAACTAAATGGCAAATAAAAAAAAAATAAGAAACAATCTTGAGTTTCAAAAACTGACAGATTTCTGGGAGATGTTTCTGGATTTCTTGACTATGGCTATATACTCAGTCCCCAAACAAAGATTTATTAAGGTCAAAAGCATGTCAATAATCAGAGAATCACAATGTTGAGTAAAACTAGTCATTCTGTTTTCAATAAAGATTACATCTAAATAAGGCTTGCAAATATTGACACTTTCTAATCTATGATAATATAATTATTACTAGTCCTCGGGCCTGATGCCAGTTAGAATCTTTCCATGTCAGTAGAATCCAAGACTAATTTGCTGTGATTAGCAGAGAATTACTTTGCAGGCTTTCTGTTCATTTATGCAAGGACAGAATTGTTAATTCCAATTCACTGAATTTATATGGGATGCCCACAAAAGTCCTCAGAAGCCTCAAGCTTTTACTACAAATAGTTGATGTTTCCATATGCCAGAGACTCAGCTTTTCAGAAGAAGGCATCCCACTGGTACTGCTGTAAAGAGAAAAAAGGCAAAGCTTAATTCCTTAAGTAAGGTTGCTGTTACCACTCAAAGGAAATGCACTTAACCCAGCACAGCACAAGCTCTTCTTCCAAAGAATCTAGTAAGAACGTCATATCAAAATGTTGTCTTAACAGAGCTCCACAATGTAAAAGGACAAAATACCCTTTGAGGAAAAAGTACTAGTGAGGAGAACACAACTGTGATGAAAAGTATTATTCAACTGTAACCCAAAACAGAAAAACCAACTGGGAATAACATTTAAAGGTAGAATTTAATATTGCCATTAGAGAAAGGTTTCAAGGCAGCTAAGCTAAAATGAGAATGGAGTAACCAAACATCAAGACCCTTGAGAAAACATTTAGCTTTGAGTAAGAAGAGCCCATTCCTTACATAATCCACAAGTGTATAAGATTTAGCAGTTTGGAGGTAGGAAATAAAGGATTATGGTTAGTGAGCTGGGTATGGATATGTGATAGTGGCTCAAGACTATAAAGAGGAGCCAGGGAAGAGGTAGTCAAAAAATAAGGTAAAATTTTTTCTTGCTTGCTAGTAAGGAAGAGCACAAATTGTTGTTATTGCCTATATCTACTAATTGCATTGCAAATGAAAGAAAACTTAACGCAATTTTTTTTTTCAGTACCAAGGACTGAACCCATAGGTGCTTTACCACTAAACCACATTCCCAGCTCTTTTTTTTGTTTTTTATTGTGAGACAGGGTCTCCTTAAGTTGCTTAGGGCTTCTCTAAGTTGCAGAGGCTGGTTTTAAACCTGCAATCATCCTGCCTTAGCTTCTCAAGCCACTGGGATTACAGGCATGTGCCATGACTGGCTCCAGAGAACTCTTAAACACAAGAAGTTCACTGAATTAAGTGATTAAAATGTTTAAAATTTGATCTGAAACGATTGTGCGCAAGGACAAATGTAGTTTTCAGAATCTGTTGGAATGTCTCTGTACAATTATCTCTCTTTCCATCTTCAAATTATTCCCTTCTGCGATGAAAATACAGCAACTAATAACATTTCATCGCAGCCTCATGGTCACTGATGTGACACTGGACATATCTGAACCAATCACATGGTAGGAAAAAGGGATATACCGATTGGCTTAGGTCCGAAACACATTTCTACCCTGGTACCAGGGATAGGATAAGCTTTGCTTTAGCATGGGCTAAATGTTGAAAGGGGTTAATTTTCCAAAGCAAAATAATGTGTTTGCACCAAAAATATGGGAAAATGACTGTGGAGAGCAAAAAAATATCTATTATCTTGGTCAATAAATCAGTCGTTATAGTGAGAGCCTCCGGCTGTGACATGAGGTACAATGATTCAGCACTTCCTTTTGAAGATGTCTAAGTTCAGTCTACACTTTGGCTTTAAGAATGTGCCTCAGGAAGACACAGGCAGAGAAGAGTAGCCCCAGGCAGGCTCAGACCAAATGCTGGGTTTGTGTCAGATTCATTGCACATCAATTTGAAGAAACAACTTAAAAAATATCCTTCTTTTTGGAATGGATATTGATTTTATTACTGCTGCAGACTACAATATCATTATTTGTTATATTGACAATATGCGGACAGGGGTAAGTATGAGAAATAATTTTCATATCATTTAATAATTGTATTTGCAATTACATGAACTAAAAATAAAATCATTAGGAACAAATAAAAACATATGTACTGAGCAAGGCTACAAGGAGAGTAATCTGTGTGTGGGGGGGCTCTTTCATGGTAAATTTCTCCTAAATATGATCCATATTTTATCATGTGTGCTCATGTTCAAGAATTGATTAGGCTTATAAGCATTAATGACAATATTGTAATATAAAAATAACTTGTTTTATTTTTTTCTCATATTTCACTGAAATAATACTTATAATACAAAGGAGTGTTAAAATTACCCTCTTGGCCTGGTTGTTTCTAAGAAGTTCATCTTCATGATGAAATGACTTTGCTTCTACACTACAGGGACAAAAATGGGTATAATGAAGTACATAATGTTTGCAGGATGTTTTCAAACTCAACAGGTTTGTTTACTTTCCTCAAAAATCCTCTGAATCAGGTATTTTAAATCTCTGTCTTAGAGGCTGAAAATGGGCTATCAAGATTTCCCTGGGTCTCTTTAGGCTCTGGCATTCATAGTCAAGTTCTCTGGCTCATGTTGGTCTCTTCTCTAATAACATATTTAGAGCATATAAGAGTATGACTTGTAACTTACACCTGAATTGTCACTTGATTCACATACCCATTTATCATCCTCTTCCTTTAATTTTCATTGAATTGCCTTGGAAAGTCCAGTTCTTTCTTCAGACAACACTCTTCGCTTAAGGCCTTCCTCAGATTCCCAAGCAGATTCTCCGTGTCTGTCAGCACAGGCCCACTGCACTAGCATCTGTTAGCATGTCTCACTCTGTTATAATGATTTGTTTACATGACTGTTTCCCCAACTGAACGGTGAGTGTCCTGAAGACAGAGATTTTTGTCTCAGGCATCTGTGTACCCTCAGTTACTAGTACTCCAGGATCTTGGCACCTGAGAGTTAATCAGCCAGTGTTTGATGAATTCATGGATGAACCACAAAAACATTGAAAACAGAACAGCAAAACTGTGGATAAAGTGGCTTCCAGTGGTCTATTGAAGTTAGAGCTAAGGAATATAATCTTCAGCCATAGCATAAATTCCCTGATGTTATATGTAGTGTATTTTCCCTTTTATCTATCAACTGCTCACATCTGAGCTTGATTCTCTTTCTTGATCTAGATAGTAGAGTTCTTGAATGATGCCCTCTGTTTTGAATTCAATGCTGAATTCATTGAATTTAATGACCAGTATAATGAAACTGTGCTAAATTACATATTTTTAATGACTAAAAACTTAAACCTTTATCACGTATAAATAACAGCTTCACCAGGTTGCAACCTTCTTTGTAAAAGCCTTAAATAGGAGCAGACTTGATCTTTTGAAACTAAAGCATTCCTTCTCCTTAGCAGGTGTATATGTGTGTGTGTGTGTGTGTGCGTGTGTGTGTGTTTGTGAGTGTGTGTGTGTGTGTGTGTGTGTGTGTATGGTGTCTGGAAGTGAAAGAAGTGCTTCAAGGGAGTTAATTCATTTCAGTTATATTCTGCAAAGGACAGATGGTCTCTAGTTCTGTGATTCTTGTATTTGGGTACTATGACATTAATTTATATATCATTGGTTTTCTTATGAACTGTTATTCTAGGATTTTATAAAAAATGGTTGCTAATGTTGCAAGTATCTAAACAAACTGTTAATTTATAGCATCATATACTAAGTAATAGGAGCTAATGAACTTCATGTCTGAATATAACCATGTAATCCTGACTTTTGTCTGTAAGGTATGAGAGACCTACGGAATTGGTATTGGAAGCAATGAGTTCTCATGCCAGTTCCAGGTCAGTTTGGGCTTAGCCCTAAATGTCCTTTGTATACTATGATCTCAGTGCCAATATTTTGAGTCTTTGTTAAACTAATATAGAATTCTGTCTACTCTCAGTACTATCATCCTTGGGTGGTGATGTTATCCTTACCACTCGGCATTGTAGAACTATTCTCAGGAGTTTATCACTATATTTTTGAATATCAAAAACTTAATCAACTCCTGAGTCGAGGTGACAATGCAGTTGGGAAGATTTTTTTTTTAAATGTATTGAGGTGGTAGATAAAATAATGCAAGGAATTCAATCCATAGATCTTTTATGAAGCAAAAATTTTAAATACATATTTTTCTTTAAGAACATGGAGAGTCTCAGAAATCTAGTTTTTACTCACATGCCACTCTTCCAAATAAAATGACTCTTTAGAAAATAAGAATATTCTAAGTGACCAGGAGTCAGGAGACTCATAACAAGCATGAGTGATTCTGAAAAATCTATCTGCATATGCAATTATGAAAAGACCTTTGTTTCTGACACACTGCAAACTTTGTTGAATTGGATGAGCTGCTGCTGATGCCAGAATCTGACTATGTGGCTTATTTGTCATAGGAACCATTTGTGTAAGATTGAATTTAAGAGTCTTCTGAGGAGAACAAAGGAAAATAATATGGTCAAACTTGTTCTTGCAAAATAAATTTATTTTAATTGTACACTAACGAATTATAGTTTTATATTTGGGAGTATAAAATAGTGTTAAGATTGTTAACACAATGTGGAAGAATTAAATTAAGCAAATTAGCATATCTATCACCTCAAATATTTAACACATTTTTGATGATGAGAATTAGAAATTTATTTTTAGCAATACTGAAAAGTACAGTACTCGATTTGCTATGTTTAGCATGCTGTGCTATTAATCTAAAAACAAAAAAAAAAACTTATTCCTCCTATCTAACCAGGAATTTATGCCCTTTGATCTGTGTGATCATAAACATTGGCACTGAGAACATAAATCATCTCCCCATTTTTCTCCATCAACTCTTAGACAAGAAAATATTATTCGGTTCTGTTTCTGTGAGTTGTGGTGTTTTAGATTCTAGGATAAGTGAGAATGTGTGGTATTTGTATTTCTATGCCTGACTTATTTCACTTAACCCAATATTTTCAATCCTATCCATGTTGTCACAAATGACAGATTTTCTTCCTTAGGTTGAATTGTATCCCACTGTGTATATGTCCCACATTTTCTTTATCCATTCATCTGTCAAGGGGCCCTTAAGTTGAATAGTTCTGCAGTGGACATGAGAGTACATACATTCGGTTCATATTCTAATTTCAAAATATCTTGGGTAAATACCTAGAACTGGGATTGGTAAATTCTTCTTTTGGAAATTCTACTTTTAGTGTTTTGCAGAAATTCTGTGCTGTTTTCCATAAGAGTTATGCTAATTTACTTTCCCATTAACATTGTACAAGGGTTTTCTTCTTATCCTCACCTATACTAGTTGCCTGTTGTCTTTTTTGTTGTTGTTATCAGGGATTGAACCCAGGTGTTCTTAACCACTGATCCACATCCTCAGACATTTTTATATTTTATTTTGAGACAGAGCCTTTACTAAGTTGCTGAGGCTAGCTTTGAACTTGGGATCTTCCTGCGGCACCCTCCAGAAACTCTGGGCTTACAGTGTTCAACACCACACCTGGCTATTGTCTTATTGATAACAGCCTTTCTAACAGATGGGAGATGTTAGCTCATTATGGGGTTAATTTATCTCCCTCTAATAGATTAGTGGTGAAGAGGATTTTTCAGGTACATTCATATATCTTCATTTATCTTCTTTTAATAATTATCTATTCAGGGTTCTGATATTTCATAATCAGATTACTTGTTTTCTTTCTATTGAGTGAACTTCCTTATGTATTTTAGATATTAATCCCTAATCAGATGCATGACTAACAAATATTTTCTTCCAATCCATAGATTGTCTCTTCTTTCTATTAATAGTGTCATTTGATGTGTAGGAGCTTTTTATTTACCCCATTTGTCCATTTCTCTTTTTATGTTGTTGCTTATGCTTTTGAGATCAAATCCAAAACTCTAACTCATATCAATATCAGTATGTAGTTTTACCTCTGGGAAATGATTTTTGTCATCTATGCCTCAACTCTCAACCTCTTGTAAATAGTTTCATGCTGTGTCTTCACTACTTCATTGCTATCTCTTTTCTCTCTAGGAATCAAATTGTTGTTTTGTTTTTTTTTTTTTTTTCACTTCAATGTCCTTTATGGTTTGTTTTAAGGATCAAATTCTAGATTTCTCTCTTTGTGCCAATTAAAATATCTTTTCTTCTGGCAATTTAAGATTATCTTTGTAGATTTCAAAAATTAGACTTCATGTACAAAAGCAAGAAGAGGCTGCATTTTCCATTTTCTTCTCACTACATCAATGCCCACACAAACTCTTCAGAATCCTCCAGCTGACCTTCCTGCCTCCATCTCTCCCCATTGCTAGATCACAGCATACCCACCACCAGGTTAATAATCCTGGAAAAACACCATTGCATGATACCACTACCCTCTGCACAAAGTCCTTTACCCATTAGTCAAGGGTCTTTCACAAAACTACCTAGGCATATTGACTCTCCCAGCCTCTCCAAACTTTACCTCCTGTTCTCCAACAGTTCTGTTTCCTTCTTGCTTTCACCTGTCTGCTCATGCTATTTCCTCAACTTGCAATACTTCAACCTTTCCCAATATCACTAACTTGGATCCTTTGTCACATCAAAAACTCAGTTTCATTTCTTTATTTTCTACTGTGTCCTCCCTGCTTTTCTAAGTTCTCTGAACTCTCTTTTCACTATGACTTTAAGATACTCCATGTGTTTAATTCTCACTTGGTTGGTTGTCTAACTAACTGTTATTGTCCTGTTTTCCTGTCATGTGTTTATACTGTGTCCCTAACAGCTAAACTTTACTTTCTAGAAGGTATTCTTTTGATATCTCCATATGAAATACTTATTTAAAAATGATAAGTTATATAGCTGGTATTTATAAGCTATTTGATATTACTTTCAACAGCAATGATAATAATACACCTATAGGTGTATAGGTGGAACACCCACCCTGGGATAATTTAGGAGTTGATAATTAAAGCAGAATTTCTTGGGAGTCACATGTGAAATAAAAGCACCCACAGCAAATATGAAGGCAATTAATATACCAAAGTCAATATGTACAAAAATGTTGATGATTGTTGATATCACAACTGGATATACAGCAGGAAGATGATGCAGATGAACCTCTCATAATGACTAGCAATTTAAGAGTAAAAGATACCTGTAGATTAAACTACACCAACTTTGAAAAGAGCACCCTCGTTTTATGAATATCCAGATCCTGTGCTTCTTCATATTGGAAAATTCGTTCAGTCCCTCTATCATATTAGGAGTTTAGAAAGTAACCAAAACATTTTTCTGGATTGACTTAAAGGAAGAAATCTGAATGACATGAGATTAACCACACTGAAGATTTTGATTTTTCTTCATGGTACCAGTATATGGGAAAGGCAGAGTTGTTAAAGATGCCAGACAGGTGCATCTGATTTAAAATGTCTTCACTTCCTTTTGGTTGATTCCATTTAGACTAACTTATCTGCAGTTGTTTTTTTTTTTTTTTTTTTTTTTTTTTTTTTTTTTTTTTTAACAACTTCAATTCACTTGACTATTTTTGCCTGTGGTACTATTTCTTTAAAAACAATTTTTTAATGCAGGGTTTTTCTATCTAATCATTCTACCAACTTGCTATAATTTTAGTTCTGTCTCATTCCATGTTATTCTCCAGCTGCTGTCAATGTCTTATTTTAGCTTGCTTCTTTGTTTTTGTTTTTGTTTTGTTGTTGTTTTGTTTTTCTATGGTATTACCTCTACGTATTTTGTCCCTAGATGTTTCAGTAACTTATGAGTAGCAAAGCATTTACGTTTGCAGTAGCACATGCGGATTTGACATGATGCCACTAGTTTTAGTTTCATAATTACCTTGGATTTTTCTTCTCTTTAACTGATAATTTTAGTTCTTCCTATATATGATATTTCTTTAAAATTATTACATTTTTATAATGTTCCTTACCCCCAAAAAAGACATACCAGATTTGTTTAATGAAACTGTATTTCCAAATTTATACAGCAGTTTGAGTTAAAAATTTGAATTTCAGAGAAATGTATACATTCTGATTGCCAAAATAAATTTTAAAAATTTGAATACTATTTTTAAGACTCTAGTTTGTAATACTGTAATTGTATAATTTACAGTCTTTAAATCTCTGGGTTATAATAGGTTTTTAAAAATCTAATTATGGACCACAATGACTTTGGGCAACAGTAGAGCTTTAAAAATTCCAGTGGCAACTATTTCATTTACCTTAGTAGACACCTACAAACATACCAAGTCCTAGAAATGAGTCTCATAATCTAAAGGCTATGCAGTTTTCTTTAAGTATTGTTATAGGAGACTTTCACTCATCTTTGTTAAAGGAAATATTTGATGAGTTACTGCCCAGGCATTTGGGTGTGATTCTCAATTCTAGAACTAAGATTTACATATTTTGAGGTATCTAAATCTGAGAAAATGAACAGCTGATGCTGTAATTTTTATGTGGTTTTAAAAGGCACATTCAACATTGCCTAAATGCTGATAGTGATCAGTATGACTTTAGTTGGAGACATTTTACATACCTAGAACCTAGCTGAATTTCATTTCAAAGAGGAGAAATAAGTTTTATGCAAATTATAGATGCCATCATGATCTTTGAAGTTTATCCCGCTTGGGTATATGATGAATGGATGAAAATTTAAGAAAAATTTTTAGAGCGATACTACTAAGGATTTAGTTTTAGAAGTGTTCAGTGTTTAAGAAAAATAGTAGTATTAAATAAGTATATTTCCTTTGGTTAAATATATTTAATCATAAAAGCACATACAAATGTGCTTCATTCAAAAAAATTTATAAACTCATGAAACCTTTTCTTCCTTATTTTTTCTTTTGCCAACTTTCAAAGAGATATTGACTTTAATAAGAAAAATCATAGCTTAGTTATCTTTTATAGTTTTCCTCTACACTTATCAGAAATTGACATTATTTTTCTGATTCTATTTAAATAGTGATCTCTTCCCCAACTTTCTTCAAATTCATCAGAGAAAATGAAGATATGGTCTTAAAGAACAATCTATTAAATGGAATAAGTATTGTTACTTTTAACAGTATTGATTCAGAGGAAAAAATAGGTATTGAGGAGTTAATTGCATGAATTTGTTCACATATATTAACTTCTCTGTACCTGCTCTTAGAGAAAAAAATAGAATGTTGCTAAATTTTGTTGAATGAGTTGGGATCTTATAAAACACCTAATCATCAAGGTCTTACGCTAGATGATACTATAGGAATCTGATGCAGCCAGTGATGTCAAATATCAAAGTAACTGCATGTACTCTGTAATGGAAAGAAAATCAAGCCCAGGTACATTCCCTTAAGAGCCAAAAGAAGTGTGGTCACAGAAGAGTGCATCATTTAAAAATCTTGGTTGATCTAGAAAAATCTTATCTGGAAAAGTCACATTTGTAAATTCATGCATGTATGTCTTCACCGTTAGAGCTACTTCTCCATAAAACCATTTCATTGAGAGGTTGATTTAGCACTTCCTGAGTATTGATGGTGCAGCAGAGTGCTACACTGATGAGTTATCCTTACAAGATCTTTTCAAATGTGAAATTAGATATGTACCTGAAAAATGTAAATTTTCTAAGAGCTGGCAGAATCATAGAAAGCCTGATTAGGAGTTCAATGAGGAGAGGAACCATTCAGAGATTGCTCACAGGAGATTCTGAAGATGTACATATCCAATTAAGTTTAAATGGCCTTTGACAAACTGAAAGCCATAAGATTCTGAACAAGAATATGCTATAAAACAAGAATTTGCAACAAAAATTTGCAGCACTGAAATAGTTTTATGTAGGAGCATTAAAGGAACTATAGCATGCTGTAACATTGCAAAAACAAACAAACAAAATCCCACCAAATCCCACCAACAAAACAAAAAATATAAAAACTTTTACCAATTAACTCTGAGCCAGAGATGTATCTAAGGAACTGTGTGATACTCATTTTCACTTAAAGAGAAGTAACTGTGTGCTTTGTTTTATTCCATTCTGTTTAATAGTGCATGCCCAATGGGTAAGGTTCTGTGGACTTCAGTGTTGATGGTTTTATAAGTAATATCAATGTATTTGTTAAAGCTTAATTTACATATGTCAGTCTACCCAAGAAAATTAAGTGAAAAGTTTATAAGCTGAATACACAAGTAGTAATCATTAAGGTAGGAAAAATTCATCTACCTGAGAAGTAAATGATATACCTATATAATATTCAGTTGAAAAGTCGATTTTCTAGGTTTCTATTACTTTTATTTCAATAAGCTTCCTGAGAACCATAAATGTAATTTGACAACTAATTTTATTAAGGAATTAAAAGACCTCGGTAATATTTTTTGGAAATTATTGAATAAAGAAGTCAATTGCCTGGCAGCTTTTCACACTAACTATGTTAGCATTCTAGTGGCAAACTTAATAAATACTCTCTCATGTAGACAAATGTGCTTCAGATAATGATGGAGTCTTTAGCGGAGGATTCTAGATACAGTCATTAGAAAGGGGAACAATAGAATGAACAGAGCCAAGCAGAAGGAACAACAGAGGCAGTGATGCACAGAATTGTGGAGCTATTTATGGACTGACACTTGCTGCCACATGTAAATGACTTCAGACTTAAAACCCATTGTTCTATCTCCACTGCGCAAAGAGATAGATCCAACATAAGATGCAAGAGAAATTGAAGTCACTTTTTTCCTTATAAAGAGAAAACTGAGGCTTAGGAAGTTTCTCTTAGTATGGACTTTAAAAATGGTAGTATTTGTCCTGACTTACATCATTATTCCTTAAGAGCATGTTTATATTCATAGCCTTTCATTTTTGTTTCTTAAATGTTCAGTTACTTATATTTGAATTAACTTAAAACAGCAACTGATTTTGAAGAAAATTTTCTTTCTGAGAAGAAATGTCCCATGAGTTCCCATTGACAATTACCATCTATACCATTTCTAAAATTTCTTAACTTGTTCTTACAACAATAAAAATCAAATATCTTTTCATCCTAATAGCATTTCTAATAACATTGTATAATTACTACTTCATAAAATCATTTTAAATATAATCATTCAGTCATTTTTGACACTCATTGAGAACATGACAGAATTATATCTATTGAGATTGCTTAAACAATATTTATACATAGTCAGCATTATACTTTTTCTTCTAATAATTAAGTTCCATGTCTTGCTACAAAATGATACGAGTTATATGGTTTTGAAAATATAGTAAAATAATATAGTTCTCAACTTGGATGAGATTAATGGGAATTTTCATTTAAAAATACTTTGTATTTATTGTAGTAGTAGAATTAAATTTCTGTAAATTTGATTCTATGTTTCTAATAGCTCAAAGAAAGCAAATATTTTACTATGTTATATATTATATCAGTGGTTTTATATAAACCTAATTGGAATGTTCTGCATACTTTACTATTTAACCTATCACTCTTTTTACATACATAAATTATTAGACTGAGAGTAACCAGCATATGGATCATTTACTGTAGGTCTCTTTTGCAAGTTGAGGCAAGTGAACAATAGTGAGGCAAAATGACTCAAAAAATCACACTACTTTTGAGGAATCAGGAAAGCTAGAATTAGTTTGATGATTGTCTCTCTCCCTTAGTAGCAGCACACATGCTTGGTCAGACATAACATACTAAAAAATAAAACAATGCCTGTACTGATTTCTATCAAGAACCTTTATCTTTACACACAGAAGTTCATGTAATTTTGGTAAGTACTGTGTAGAATAAATCAGCTGCTTCTGGTCTTCAAATCATTTTTCCTTTGCTCATTTACTAATGAACTATCAACTTTTTGTAGATACATTGTCTCCAGTCTCAGTTATGAGACCAAATTTTTCTATGATAACAAATTACCTCCCTTAATATTTTAAATAATGAAAATTCCACCAATGGATAGTTATTTGAGATCACTTAAGTATACATATGTTACCCTTAAGTTCCAGAGAAATCTTTATTTTTTGTATGTCCAAAGAATTCCCAGTACCCAGTTAAGATCCTAAAAGATTTTGTATATTGTCATGGTGTTTGGATGGCCCTTAGTGGCCAAAGGTTAATTAAAGTCCTTTGAGTGACAATTTTCCTGATGTTAAAGAATATCCACCAAAGCTCAACTTACCAGTCTTTGCTGTCAGTTTAGGCTACCACACACATATAAACCATACATACATAGAAATGTATGGTTAAAAGCTATCCATTTGAAAGAAGAGAAGGCACTGGGGAACAAAGTTAACAAAATTATATTGTGTTGCGTGCATGTACAAATTCCACTATTATGTATAGTTATAATGCATCAATATAAAACTAAAAGGACAAAAAGATAATACAGTATAAAATACTATTCATATGACTTCAGTTTTAAATACTCTCCAAGAAAAATTATTTCTTACTATCCTCAAAGCCTGAAAGTATTCAATTTCAATATATTTGAAAGTTAGACCAGAAGTGGTTGCACATGCCCATAATTCTAGTGACACTGGAGGCTGAGACAGAAGGATTGGAAATTTGAGGACAGTTTAGGCAATTTAGTGAAGCCTTAGGGAACTTAGCAAGACGAAGTCTCAAAATAAAAAAATTGGAAGGGTCGAGGACAAAGTTCACTGGTAAAGTTCCCCTGAGTTCAATCCACAGTACCAAGGGAAGAAAGAAAGAAAGATGAAAGAAAGAAAGAAAGAAAGAAAGAAAAAAAGAAAGAAAGAAAGAAAGGAAGGAAGGAAGGAAGGAAGGAAGGAAGGAAGGAAGGAAGGAAGAAAGGCAGAAATAAAGGAAAGAAAGAGGACTGGCTTCCAATAAAAAAAATTATGAATAAAGGAATATTTTTATCTTATTTTAATCTTCTTATAATCATTTAATTAATGTTATTTCTTATTTTTAGAACAAAAGCAGTCATGTGGATAGAATTCTTGATTTACTTAAATTATGTAATGCATAAAAATCATAATAGCTCTCATTTATTAAAAGTCAATTTAACAAAATTCTTTGTAGTGAACATGGGAGACATTATTTTAGCTAAATCTTGATATAAATTTATGAAAAGTTTTCATTGTTCTCCAGAAAACAGGACTTAGGTAATTAAGGAACTTGCTCAAGTTCATACTAGTTGTAAGGAAGGACTCTTGATATTTGTCCAGACTCCTCTGAACTCAAATTTTAATCATTTCCCAGCATGATTTTCTCTTTGAAAGAGCATGCCTACACTCTATCTACTTATTGACTTCATTTATTACTACATAAGTTTCCAAGGAATATGAAATCCTAGAATGTGTAAAGTTTACAAGAAAGCTTTAAATTACAAGTTCACTGTTTTTTCTAAGTCAGTATTTTGTAGCATTTATGGTACCTCCTGATTGAATAACTGTGATTTTATTTTTAGATTTATTCCACCGGAAACTATCTGGTGATTATTGGTATATTAGGTTTGTCTCACAGCAGTGTATGTCTTGCAAAGTTGTTTCTGTTTGTTCTTTATTTTATCTTTACAATCATATAATGCATAACGCATTTAGATGGTGATATAATGCAAAATTCAAAGGTTATGGTTTTAATTTTCAAGAGAATTAATCCTTTTCCCCTAACAGTTCTTAGATTAGTTTGTCCCTAAAGTTATAAATATTAAAAGATCCAAAATCATATTTATTTTTCTTCATTATAAAATTCATCTGGATTTTGTCAGTGAAATACTATGTTTCCTGCACTTAAATTTTTTTTGTCTTTTTTCAGTAAAAATATTTCAAGGCAAGAAAGAGTAAACATATTATTTTAACAAAACAGACTTAAAACTCAATAATCTTAAGGTCAGTGTTACAGGATTTAAAGTGTTATTTTCTTCTATTCTGGAATAATTGCATCACCTGTAATATTCAAAGCATGCAGATTGAAAGCAAAATTATTGCTAATTTTCTTTGAATTGATTGCTGGTTTGACTGAACTGACCTTTGCTTTAAATCAGAATTGATTGACCAATTGAGTCAACATTGTTAAATTGGTTGTGCATATACACAGAGACTTTGTTTATTGAATTTTGGATATTCTGAGTAATATAATTTCCCTCTGCTTCTCTTCTGCTCCAGGAAACACTCTACTTTATGCTTGCATTTAATAATGTGTCAGAAAGCAAATGGAAATAAAACTGTACACAAGGGAGAATAACAATGGATCACAATTATTTAACATCCAGAGAAAGTCTTTACAAATTGTTTCAGATTCTCATGTAGTTGATATGTCACATTTATTCCTTATATTAAAGATGGTATCTAATATGTGGCTTCCATATGCTATCAGAAAACCAAAGTCATTGACAATATGATAACCATCTATTTTAACTGTAAAATTCTCAACATTTTTTTTTAAAAATAGGATATATCCAAGGACAACTGTATATATCGGAATGCACTAAGGATATTGCTTTCTATATCTGTGTTTCCTAGCAAATTTTTGTTTTTGTACTACGTAACATTATGCAGAAAAAAATCAAATAATACATGAAAGAACCTAAATAGATTCTTAAGATCTTGGTGCATGATTTTTCTTGTTCATTTGAAATATCTAATTTCTTTATTTTGTAGTAGTTCTTATCATTTGGAATCAGAAAAAGAACTCAGAAATTAATAATCAGAAAGATATGGGAGCCAAACCCTCTGAGTTCTAGAGGAGCCTGTCTCTCAGTGCCAAATTGACTACCGATTTTGTAAATTTAGTTCTCCTGTTATGAACTCTACTGCCAATGAAAATCAATAAAAACAATTTCCTTCTACATTCATGATCTTCTCCTCATACTCTTTCTTCATATTCTTTTCAAGGCCATTTTGTCAAAATGCCACAGGGTCATACAAAATGTAATTTTGTTTTTCTGTGTGGATGTCCCATGAAACCTGATTTTTCTTGTGCACTTTGATTGGTATGAAATGTAACTTTGGAGGCTTTAAGCAAAATAAGAAAACTTCATGCTTACAGAGTTTTGAAAATATTGAAAGAAACACCAAGTTTATTGTTGTTTTAACATATAATTTGACTCTACGTGCAATATATCTAATATACTATCTACAGTGTATCCATATATGAAGTATGTTTATACTCATAATTGCTATGAACTGAATGTGGTTTACCTACCAAAGGATCATTTGCTGGAAGCATAATCATCCCTGGGGCAGCATTAAGGTAATGGAACCTTGAGATGATGGCCTAGTAGAAGGTCATTAGGTCCTCAGAACTCCACCTTCATGAATGGATTAATGTTGGTCTCAGAGTGGGTTGGATCTCACAGCAGTGAATTTAGTTCTCTTGAGAGTAGGTCATCATAAACTAAGGCCACCAATGTATTTGGTCACTTTTACATGTGGCCTTCTTTCTTTATGCCTCTCCAACATATTATGATATAACCAGGGAGTCCCTCATCAAAGATCAAAGCCAGGCTATTGTATTTTCAGCTTCCAAAAATGTGTGCCATGTAAAATTCCATTGTTTTAAGTTATCCAGTCGCAGATATTCTGCTTTAGCAACACAAAATGGACTAATATATTACCAATAAGTATATTTGCTGATTTTTGTTGTTGTTTTTTATTTGATTTTGGTGATGGGGATTGAACCCAGGGATGTTTTATCACTGAGTAATATCCCCAACCACTTTTATTTATTTTTTTTTATTTTAAGGCAGGACCTTACTAAATTGCCAAGACTGACCTCAAACTTGCCATCCTTCTGTCTCAATCCCCTAAATAACTTGGATTACAGGTGTCTGCCACCACCCAATTAATTCTTAGTGGATATCTGAGGAGAGTTGAGCAATTTAAAATGTATATTTAGGCTGAAAGACCTCATTAAGTCTACAAATCTCAAACATAACAGAAAATCCAGATACCTCCAGACGGATTGTATTCATTCATTAGTTCACTCATTCATTTACTCACTTATGGAACTCATTTGTCAAATTTTTGTGCCATGCAAATTGTTGTTATGGCAAGGAAAATAACTACACATTCTTTCCTTTTAAAGGCTTTTTAAGATATTCAGAAGATAATAAAACTTTGTTATGAGTAAACACATATTTTTTTTTGAATACTGGTGATTGAATTTAGGGGCACTCTACTACTGAGCAACATCCCCAGTCCTATTTTTTGTATTTTATTTAGTGACAGGGTCTCACTGAGTTGCTTAGTGCCTCACTTTTGCTGAGGTTAGCTTGGAACTCTCAAATCTCCTGCCTCAGCCTCCAAAGTTACTAGAATTACAGGTGCGTTTCCAGCTACATTTTGTTTTTAATGACAACTAATTTTTCTATGAGATTTATGTGTCCTTGTGCATTTAACTTTCAGGGACTGAGTTCTCAACATAATTCACAAAGCTTTAGCATAGATTGAATATTCTACTCTGTGTGCCATGCCCAATCCACAGCTTGACCCAACCTTAGGAATCAATAAATGCTAGTAGCTACTATCGTTATTATTATTCCAAAACAATCCAGATGGAGTATTATTTTTCTTCATTTAACAATTGAGAAAATAGGATTTTAAGGTTTAGTAACTTATAGAGAAGACTGTACTTAATAATTGGTAATGCTGAGATTCAAGCAAGCAATAATTGACTTCAAAGAATGATCATGTTTTCCTTCTGATAAGAGAATAGAGTAATATGGTTCTTATTTAAATTGTCTGTACTACTCTGTAGTGTACTCATGATCTCTATTATTAACCAACAGATATGTACTAGACAATGGTTCAGCAATTCCTATATGTTAGCTCTTTTGTCTTACAGTATCTCAATAAACATATGTTTTTATTTTTGTAAATATTCCCATTTTATACATAAAGAAAATGAGACTGAGAGTGACTTAGAAACTTTTCCCAAATCCAGTAATTGATAGTAATTATTAAATGATTTTATCCAGTTCAATAATATCTAGTTGTTTTTATCATGACTCTTACAATATTCTAAATATCAAAAACCAGGTAAGAAGACAAAATATTATGTGTGGAATCATGTAATAAGTATCAGCAACATCTTCAAAATGAAAACTTATAATGTCAGTTACAGATATTTAGATTTCCAATAGAAGAACATAAAATTGCAGTTTGCTTCTGTCCACTGGAACATGCAGGAGAGCATCCCCTCTGTGATCATTCATCATCTGTTAATTTATTGCAATAATTACATATTTAATACAGAATAATTCCAAACAACATGCAGGGGGAACGTCACCTTACTCCTGTTACAAGACATAGTAACTTGAAAATATTGCCATATCTGCACGTTCTTGTTTTGCATGTGTATGTGAGGAAGAGGTTGGTGGGGCAGGTATCTTATAATTAACACCAACTGGATTCATTTTCTAAGACTGTCACAACAAAGTACCACCAACTATGTAATCTAAAACAAGACAAAACAATTATTCTTTGCAGTTCTGGAGTTAGATGTCCAAAATCAAGATGTTTGCCGGGCCCTGGTCTCTCCAAAACCTTTAAGTAAGAACACTTCTGTGTTACTTCCAAGGTCCAATTGGCTACAAGCCTTGGTGTTCCCTGGCTGGATACTGCAGTACTCCAGTCTCTGGCCCTGGGATTTCACCCAGTGCTTCCTGGCCCTGGGATTTCACCCAGTGCTTCTGTCTTCACCTTCCCTCCAGCTTCTTAAAAGGACACCAGTCATGTAAGATCAAGAGTCTGTCCTCCTCAGGTATGAGTCCATGTGAATTTCACTAATTACATCTTCAAAGACCCTTTTTCCAAATAACATCACTATATTTGATGATACTCCCTGAACAGAGACATGAACATCCTTCTGTAAAAGAGAAAATTGAATTCATATAGTATTTCATATCTTTTTCACCTACTAATCTCTGAACAATTTACCTGGTCATTCATTAAGGGTAACTTTGATTGTAGTTCTCAAGTTGACTTTGAATTATAATATGGAAGTTAAAGATTCTTAACTTAAAATTTTTCTGTCAAATATGGATTAATGTATTCTATCACCCAAATGTTGCTTTTTGTCAGGAACAAAGATCCCTTCTGAGGGATGCTGAGTTAACCTGGTATGTTGTTATTTTCCTTGGGCAGTGCAAGAACACAAGAAATTTGACTTATATTCATCCTTTCGCCTGCTTATTGGCAATAAATATAAGATCCGTGTGGCAGCTCCAGTCTAGTGTACTTAGGTCTGAGTCATCTTAACATCCAGGAGAGCAATTCTTCGGTGAGGTGGAATGAGCAGCACTTTAATAGCAGTGCTTAGTGGTAAGGCTGTCTGAGAGGGCAGAAAAGAGATTTTAAATTAAATGGACTTTACTGAAAATTGTCTTCACTTTGTAGTTTGCAGACAGGGCTGCAATTTTCAACTTTCTTTTCCCTCACTTACCTGTTGCTAAGAGATCACATTCAGGGTAAAATTAATGTTTCTCCAATTACAAAGCATGTAGTCGGAAATGGGAGGGAAAAAAAGTAACACACAGTCTATAGATAAGAACTTTAAAATATAAGTGGTGTTAGGAAAAAATGCAAATAATAGACATCCAACTGATGATTGTTAAAGAAATCAGAAACAACTGAGTATTAAGTCTTGAATCTGCCACTATGACTAGAAGCAATTCACCTTATTTTCTGCGATTCTGCTTTTTTCACCTTTTTAAACCTTAAGAAATTGGAAAATGTTCTACCAAGGTAGAGTTGACAAGCATCATTATCATTAACTTAATTATAACATTAACAGAAATTTCCTATGCGTATGGAATCTGTTGGGAAGAGGGAAACAATTATTTTACATCAGGATAAATAGTGCAACAGCATTTCTGTTAAAAACAAGTTCTGATGATAATGGAGGTGAATCTGGGAGACTTAAGAACTTATCAATTAAATCTTAGTCCTACTTGGTAGTACCACATTATTCCTTAAATATTTTTGAAAATCAGGTTCTCATATGTGAGTGTTTCCCTTATATTCAGGAAACTCATCCTACCCAGGGACCACCAACCTGTTCTGCATCAGCTACATCAATCATTCAGCCAACACTGACTGGACGTCTAGTTCGACTAGGCAGTGCACTGCAAGACAGGTTATTTTTTTCTCAAGGTTTGCTAACTCATTTAAGACAAAATAAATGTCAATGATTAGAAAGAAAGACTCTGGGTTTTCCATGTTAAATGAAGGATTTCAAGCTAATCCAGATGGATTGCTATCTATGTGATGTCTCACAGTATAATATTAATGATATAATATACACAATATAAACAAGGACTGTTTTTTTTTTTCCTGCCCCAACTTTAGGAAGCATTCATAAATTTCATAATCTTTTAATTTTTCTGTTCTTATTTAATATAGGATAATAGACAAAATGAGAATTCAAGTGAGAAGTTAGTCGTGTGTCATTACTAGCCATTTTCACTCACCAAAGAACAATCCTAAACTGTAACAGCATCTCAGACGCTTTCTAATGAGCTTGACTAACCTGTTTTGTGCACTTCCCCATTGGAATGTACATAATAAGTCAGTTGCTGATCATTTTAAAGAGAAGACTGATAAGAGAGGCAGAAGGCCTGGGCTTTATTCCTATCAGAGTCATAAAGACAAGTTTCAGAGGTCTCATCCTTACCATGAGAAACTTAGAGTAGATTCACGTTTTCAAACTCAGTTAAGTCTGATTATCTTTCAAATTTCAACTATAAATCTGATGCACAGTAGATTTTTATTTTTAACAAACAGTAGCATGGTAAAAACAGAAAATACCTTAGATGCACCCTATTCCAGAGGAATCTGAAATTCAGGTCAGTGCCCAAAAATCTGTAATCTTTTTTTTTTTTTTTTTTTAGTAATTCCACAGTAATTTGAATGCACAATAAGGCTTGGGAACCACTGTTCCATTGATCCCTAAGATAGATGTCAGTTCAAAATGGATATGACTCTCAAATCCAAAAGTCAGAGAAATTTCATCAGTAAGATTTAGTATGCCTAAATGGATTCAGAAGGAGCCATATTTTAGTCTGAGTCTTATTTATCTAACTTGGAAGGAAAGACTTTAAATTTTCAAAATGTATTTTTTTCTTCTGAAAAATGATGATAGTATTAGTTGTGTTGCCATGAGCTATTGCATGGATTATAGTATTTAGCATAGTTTTAGTTAATATTAGCTGGAGGGACAGAGGAGGAGGTATAGAACTAGTAGCCAAATCACAAAGTAAAATGTCAAGAGACCAGAAGAAACAGAAATATATAAAATGAGTGATGAGTGAAATAATGCTTTTGAAGTTTCCATGGTATTAATAGCTTAGTTCATTCATGTATGAGCTTACAGCATCTTTTAAAGCAAAGTTCAAACAGAACAAAAACGATTCTTCCTTTAAAGATCTCTGGAGAATTTTGATAAGTTCATTCTACATTTAATAAAAGATTGTCAACCAAAAGAGTTATTTCATTGCTAGAAATAAATTAATACACACAGAGGAATAATGAGAATGGCAGAAATACCTCCTATTCTGGAAGAAATAATGTATTTCCTCATTTTTTATTGGTGCATTTTAGTTATAGATATATGGTGGGATTTTTTGTTACTTATTCATGCTTGCAAACAATGTAGCAATATAATTTGGCCAATCTTCTTTCTTTCCCCCCCTCATCTCTTTCTCCTATTCTACTGATCTCCTTTTGATTTCTGTGAGATTCCCCCCAACACACATACACACCTGTCTTATCCTTTTTCCTCTCCAGCTTCCACATATGAGAGAAAATATATGATCCTTGACCTTTTGAGTTTGGTTTATTTCACTTAATATTCTCAAGTTTCATCCACTTCTCTACAAATGACATAATTTCATTTTCTTTACTTCTGAATAAAACACCATTGTGTAAATATATATACCATTTTCTTCATTCATTCATCTGTTGATGGACACTTAAACTGGTTCCATATTTGGCAATCATGAATTGTGCTGCTATACACATGGGTATGCATGTATCATAGTATGAAGTCATTGTACCATGTAGTATGATACTACAATGAGTAGTGTACTTGGTTCATATGGTGGTTTCGGGTCTAGTTTTATTAACAGTCCCACCTATAGTGTAAAAGTGTTCCTTTTGTTCTCTACATCCTCTTCCATTTTTTATTGTTTGTATTCTTGATGATTGCCTTTCTGACTGGAGTGAGATGAAAGCTCAGGGAAGTTTTGATTTGCATTTCTCTCATTGCAAGTGATGTTGAGTGCTTTTTCATATGTTTGTTGACCATTTGTTTTTCTCCTTTGGAGAAGTGTCATTTTAATTTACTTAACCATTTATTAATTGAGTGTTTTGGGTTTTGGGTGTTGAATTTTTTGAGTGCTTTACATATTCTAGATACTAATCCTCTGTGTAAAAAGTAACCAGCAAACATTTTCTTCCATCTTCTCTCTTCACATTCTTAATTGCTTCTTTTATTGTGCAGAAGCTTTTTAATAGATGACATTCAACTTTTTAAAGTCTTGGTCTTAGTTCCTGAGATTTGGAGTCCTACTGAGAAATATTGACTATATCTATAAGGTGGAGTGTTGGATCTATGTTTTCTTCTAGGAGTAGCATAGTTTCAGATTTGATTTCTAGTGTCTTTGATCCATTTTGAATTGATTGGGGTAGAGTGTGAGAGATAGGGGCTTAGTTTTGTTCTTCTACATATGGATTCCCAGCATTTTTTTTTTTTTTTAATGCTGTATTTTCCTCAGTAAATGTTTTGGGTACTTGTTTCAATGATCAGTTGACTTACCTGTGTGAATTTGTCTCTGTGCCTTCTATTGTGTACCATTGGTCTGTGTGTCTGGTTCAATTTATTATTTACTTTTTTTGAGGCTATCATGAATGAGATTTTCCTGATTTCTTCAGTAGATTCATTTTTGGTATAAAAGAAAATTTGATTTTTGTATGTTGGTTTTGTAACATGCTACTTTGCTGAATTTGTTTATTTGCTCTAGTAGTCTTCTGGTGGAGCTTTTTGCATCTTCTTGCTGTAGGAGTATATCATCAACACAAAGTGATAATTTGACTTCTGAAAGAAAGAACATTTTATGCTTCAAGATTGCACTCATATAAAGAGATACGTTTCAATACTTGTTGTCTAATCCTTAAGGATTTAATGGTGCCTTAGTTTTAATATATAAAATTCCTTCTATGCAGGAGCTTATAGTTTAATGCAATTCATACACATTTTTATATGAAGAGACACATAATGGAGATGATAAGAATTTATAAAAGAATGCTAGCTTTGTCTTTTAGGTCAACAGAACTTTTAAGAAAAAAACTTACCTTTGAAATTATAATTCTTAGCATTTTGATTTTTTGGCTTCCTCTGATATTATTAAGAGAAAATAGATAATAATTGGGGTGGCTCTATATGCCTGAGGGAATGGAATATAGGTAAAATCTCTGTACCTTTCTCTAAAGTTTATGATGAACCTAAAGATAACATGGACCTAACAAATAGTTGCTCTAAAAACATCCCTGCACAGCAAGATGACCTGTAAGGAGAAGGCAGACAAAATGTATAGAAACTGTTTGGATTGTAAGCTCCAGTATATAAATATACACTCTAGGTTAAAGTACATTTCAGCACAAAGAATTCAATAATCTGACACTTCTCTTGTGAAGTACATTATTCTGCTGCAGAGTAAATTGCTATAGCCAATTTTTTTCAGTAGAATCCAATTCTCTTTAATAACCCAGCAAGGTCATATCTCAAAGGAATCTGTGACCTGCCTGTCTGTCCCCTCATAACCATTGAGGACTTCCAGAGAAGCAGGAGGTCTCCTAACCTGTCTGCTGGGATCCTTAAGTTATGTTTGAGTTATAAGAAAGGAGGTGGTGTCCAGTGAACTCCACCTGACATTATTCTTTGTCACTGTTTCTTTAGCTTCTCAATATTTGTTCCAGAGCTAGAGTATAAATAGGATGAACAGTGCCTAGAGCCGCCTCTGTGACTCATATAAGCCATAATTACACTGGCCATGTGCCTATTTCCAGAACAGACTTAAGACCTATAATTCAGTGTAACATTTGTTTTAAAATATGACTCCAGACATTCCCTTGACTATGTCCTAGAAATGTTGAGGTGACAGAAAAGGTGACCTCTTTGTTAAGTACATATTTTATATATATATATATATATATATATGCATATATATTTGTGTATGTATATGCATAAACAAATCAACGTAGCTGTTGTGTTTGAGCTAAATGCTAAATTGGTAGACAATATAAATACCTTTAAACACTACCGCTTCTTCTGTGTTTTTATTTTTAGGGATAAACAGGGGTTTTAAAAAAGGAAATTTATTGTAATCATAAAGCATCCCTATGCCAATTGTTGCAGAAAAGGCCCTTCCAACTTTCAGAAGCACAACTCCTGAAGGAAGTTGCCTTATCCTGTAAGACCAGGGTTCAAAAACTTCATACAATTCATGCCCTTTGCTGAAATAAGCAAGGGGCAGGGCACTTCATGCTTTAAGTTCCTCTGTGAAAACATCTTCCCTTCTCATAGAATGTAGGGCATTCTTGTGATAATTTGAGGGGTTCTTTAAATGAAAAAAATGAGCAGGAAAAGGGTCGGAGAGATGAAATATACAAAACCATAAAAATCATTAAAAATGTTCAAGAAAAGCAAAAATAACATCATAATGCATTTTCTTCAACATGGCACTTTACGGATTGGATTTCTTCTGAAAATCCTGCTTATTTTTGCATGATTATAGAGCAAATGATAATAAAAGTTTTGTAAAATTATGCCAGAATTTTCTTGAAAGTTGAAACCTTTCTGTGAATAAGGAGGTGGAGTTTTTTTTCCTATTATACCATCCAGAAATCTGAAATAATTTTTGCTGATGTCTTTATCATAATTGTTCTTATGCTAATTTAAAAATATACATCCATAAGATTATATTAACTATTTTTGGAGTTACTTCCTAATATATGATATGAAATATTTTTCTAGTATATATAATATTAAATATATAAAATATATCTGAATAAATTTACACATAAAGTAATACCCAATTTTTCTAGTTCAATCCATTTTAATTTGGTGGTTCCATCAACAGATGAATTCTAAATTAAATTTATGATATTTGACTGAATATTATGCAAAAATCTTTCCCAGTTAAAATACTTTGCATTATTGAAATATTTAAATTAACTAAAGAGGGAACTGATCTTCTATTCAAACTGTAAGTAACAGATCTAGTGACAGTTGAGCTAAAAATGTAAAGATAGTAGTTAGGTTTGAATTGTGTCTTTCCACACAAGGTAGAATTGCTACAGAGAGACTTCCATAAAACATGTTAAACATGTGTGAGAATGAATCCCTTTTATTTATAGCCAATTCCTATCCTGGATATTCACTTCACCTGTAGCAGAATTTATTAATTGCCTGATACACACAATTATGAACAATGTGATTTTCAATTAAACAATTGACCATGGTTAGGTAGATGGACATCTGACAATGAATAGTTTTCAAACTGTCTGGGTAACGTTTTTAGCATCATTGATCCAGTAAGATCTAATAATGTCTTTCTGTTTAATAGAATTCTCTCTAGAATGTTCCACTCCATTAGTAAAAAGGAGTTGTTCAAGTTACACTGATATGTCATCTAAGGACAATGTCTAATAAAACATAGACCTTTGTGTCTAGATGTTGAATGTTTATATGTAGGCATTTGCTCAAGCAAACCATTCTTTATATATCTAGGTTGTATTAACAAAATGACCACTGTATTAAACAGACTTGCTTAGGCCTAATCTGATTTTTTTAAACCACTATAACCTATATAAAATATTTCCCTTAAAATATGAAACTGTTTTCTATCTCTATGTTTCTATATAAAGACTGTAAGCACATATATAAACATATTAAAAGAATGTAAAATGAGAGTTACTTTGTATAAAATAGAGAAAGCTTTATTTTTCCCTCCTTTGGGCTTTTTTATTTTAAAACTAAGTCCATTTAGATTCGTGAAGTTGAACAAGTATGTGTAATTATTAATGTAGTGTTGCAAAATAAGAGCTTTCAGAATTATTTCAAACACAATTTATATAGGATCCTCCAAAAAAAAAAAAAAAAAGACATTAAGCAATGTTTAGCTGAGTTTGTGTAAAATACTTCAGCTGTCTCTGGGATGCCTTTCCCTTGTGGAAAAGAAGCTTAATTCTGCCAAGGCAAGAGTGCAGGGCCTCTTCTTGCCCTTATTTGCTTTTAGAGACTTACACTGTCAGTTTGATAAATGGGCTTTGACAGAAGCAAAGGTAATTCAAAGCTCATTCACAGGTAGAATAGTCTTTAATAGATTCTTTTTTAAAAAGTCTCTGGTGAAAGGAAAATATATAAGAGAAAATGCATAGTATTAATTCACTCTGAGGCAGTTATTTTCCTAAAACCAAAACCCACAGTTTCTGTAGAGTCATATTTGAAGTCATGCTTACTATGTGTGTTTATTTATAAGCAAACCTATAAATTTTTACAATAAGTCACTTTTACTAAGATAAAAGCACTTTTTTGCAGAAACTGTGGTATTTTTTGAGTATCCTTTTATAAACTGAATAATGTTAAATGTGTCTTTGACAAGAGTATCCTGTTGTAATGATACTTTGGCATTACAGTGATAGTTGAAGCTTTTAGTAAATGCAGGTAAATTTTAGTTCCATTCTTTTTGCTTTTGATGTTTGACAAATCAGTTCATTAGTGGTAAAATAATGGGGTAAGTCTGCAGAGAGAGCTCAATTCATTGCATTTATCCCACCCACCTTTGCCCAGCTGCAGAGGAGTTGCTCTGATTTTGTTAGAACCTGTTCCCATCATACTTCCTGGCATAACCCTAACAATTTCACTCAGATTTTTTTCTTCTTACCTGTTAAAAACAACACAGGTATCCAGCTAGAGGGAGCTTTTCATCAATGTTAAGATGATTTTGTAATTTATAGTAGATATCAATATTAGTATCATCTGTTGTGTGTATTCTGAAGAGAGTGAAAAGAGTTAATTTAGTTGTTATGACTTTTAGGTTAGTTTATATAAAAAAATACTTTTAGTACAGTGTCTGAGTTATGACTCATTTTCCCTATATTTGTTTTTCTAAATTTGGAAATGTAACAAAGTTCACTTTCTCTGGAAAACAAAATTGAAGTAATCTAAGACCTAAATATGGATGCACATTAGCGCACCTCCAAAAAAAATAAATAAATAAACAGAACAGTATGAAATTCTAAGGAAATTTTGGCAGCAAATAAAAATGTCCAATTCAATGAATCTGTTTTCTGGATTTAACTTCTTTGTCAGAAATGATATGTGAAATCTATTTTGAAAAATTGACAAATCTATTTTGAAAAATTGACCATAGGAGAAAAATTATAATTGCATCAACTATTCTGTTGAGCACTGCAATGATACAACCCTGATATGCGCACTCCTGTGCGTGTCGACAGGAGAATGGCCCAAAGAAAATCACATGTGATCTTGTTTAAAGAGCTCATAATTGCATGGAGGCATAAAGATACATGCACACATAATTATGCTTTAATAGACTCAGACACAATGTAGAAAGAATTAAGCTTTACAAAGGAGACACTGACCATGTGGGTAGGAAAACAGAGGAGGGAGGGAATTTGTTGTTCTAGGAGCCAGTAAAACTTCGTGGAGGAATGACCTTAGATTTTGAGACTTGTAAAATTCAACAGATAGTCATTGGTAAACAGTTATAGACATATAAGAGAAAACAACTATACGTGTAAAGACGTGAAGGCCAGACTGTAAGATGATTTCACCATCTCTTCGTCCAGTTTCATTACACAGATCACATTATGGGAATGTGTAAAATAAGGGTGGAATGATAGCTGACATGCATTCACCCATTTGTTCACTAGTCCATTGAGTCCATTGAGTTCTTGCAATGGTGGTAAAAACTCAATAAACTCAATGGATGAGTGCTGCACTAGTAATACGTGCAGAAAAAAGCAGGGAATCACATATGGTACCCGTATAGGTAAGAATAATTTTTTTTTTTTATTGTGGAGTATAACAGTGTAAACAGATGATTACAAATGAATGTAATAAATTTTTCAATTGGAACTTTCAGACACATAAAGAAACAAAATCTACTTGGGAAATCAGGAAAATGTTACCAGAGAAGCTGACATTTGAGCTTCATTCTGAGGATTCATAGATATTGGAGTAGATGAGGAGAAAGTGAGGTGAATAATCAAAGCAAGTGAAATAAATATTTGTTATTGCAGTATTGCAGTGTGTACAGAGGGACATCATTTGTCAAAATGGAAGGGCTTGAGTGCTGTGTTTAGGCTAGACTTTATTCCATAGCACTAACATTCTTTAAAAGTATTTTAGTACAGAGCTGAAAAGCCCTTATTCAAAATTTAACACCATTATTTTGACATTGATTTATAGCACACATAGACAAATAAAATAGTTTGTAATATAGTGAACCCCTGATATCTAACACCTTCTAAATTTTTCTGATCTAATATTTTCTAAATTTGGAAAATTTAGAGTTTATATTGTATTGATCATTAAAAGAAGAATTCACCTGATACACTACTAGTTAAATTGGTAGATTGTTATTTACCCAGTTTAATAGAAGCTTCCTAATTTCAAGTGGAATGGGACAATTAAACAGATAATAACACATTGAAAGTCATGTGCAGGTCAGTGATCAACTGAAAGATTTTAGAATAAGTTGCAGCTGTTTCTTCATAAAGCTACTGTGTATATTAATCCAAGAAGAAATATACATGCCCTGCAAAAATATAATGTAATGTCTTTGACCTTTGGTATACCTCCCATCAATACTAAATATTAATAAATTTTATATAATGATTACATGGAAATTTATATAATAAATACATGGTCATCTTACTGTATGTATATATAATTTATAGAACAAAATACTGTATTATTTTAATTAAATCCATAAAAATCATTTCAACATAAACATTAAAGTTTTGTATAATGGTTAAGATTCATACCCACTGATATATTGCTCATCATTTGTAAGGAAAATTATTAGGAATTAGGAGACAATGTTAGTGGCCTTTCTTCTTCTCCTCCTACTCCAGCATATAATCATCCATGTCCTTCTTATCTGCAGAGTGCTTATTAAGGCTCTGTTGAAAAGAGCTTTGAAAGGGAGCCTGCAAAAAAGAGTACATGACTCTTTGGACTTCATCCTTTCTTACAAACAGAGAAAGATGCAGATAAAGTTACAGTGTTGCATTTGTTGTGACCTTCCTTTTTTTTTTTTTTTTTTTTAACATATGTTGCCTTTTAAAGTCCCTCTTTTTTGAGGGTGGAAGGTATCCTTGGTGCCTGATTCTAATTTATTCAGCTCCATTCTATAATAATAAATACAACCTATGCATTTGCTTGAAAGTGCTCCCTTCACATAGTATGATACTAATTATAGGGATGACACAGTGCTGTTTATACATTAGCCATGTGCCAAGATAGAAGCAACCAGAGGTTGAATGCATGGAAAAAAAAACAAAAACAAAAACAAAAATTGAGATCCCAGAGCTATCTGATCAACTTTGTCTTTGGGCAATGGGTGCCTTTCTTAGTCTTCTAGAACCTTAGCTTCTACTTCCTTTATATCTTCCCTCAGAAATTAAATAAATAATGTACAACAAAATGAATATGATTCTTTATGCCTGAGAAATGAATACTTTTAAAGACTTAACAATTGCAGTTTAAAAATATGCCAGGGTTGAGAACATGAGGTGTGGATTATGACTTGAGAACCTTGGTGCAGGTGCCCAGTTCTGCTACTGCTTAGGACACACTTGCTCCATCACACGGCAAGCAAAGGTCAGTGTCTGCTAGCTGGATTTCGGCCCTACTGTGACCCCTGTAATTGCATTAAGTTTAATGAGGAATGTGATTTGTTAATAGCTGTTCTATATCCACAATTTAGTCTATCCTTCCCTTCCATCCTTCCTTTCATTTTGAAAATCATCTTCATAATCTCACTTTTTCAATTAAAAATTTCTTTGGTTTACTTTTATATACCCTAAAATCAAAGTTTATTTAGCTGTAAATCAAAAGGACTATAAAATAGTTCAGCAAGCTCTGGCAGATTTTTTGGAGGTTTAAGACCAGTTTGTTAGCTCTGACCTCTTAGAGATGTTTGTGTCTTTAACACATCCTTGAACTTAAGTGTCATGTAAACATTATTTGGTATATATATTTCAGTGGGGTGAAATAATTATTTTGCTTGCCTGTATGTAATCTGAAGTTTGTAACCCTCTCTGTATATGCATGACACCATGATGTCTGAAGGTCCAGCTCTGACATACTCCTTGAGTTTTATTAGCATCTCCCTTAATACATATTAAATTGCACTAATTAATCCTACATCTAGGATACAACAGGTTAACCTTTTGTAGTGTCCTTTACAAAAGGGGTTATTTTAATTAATATTTAATTATGTGACCTGTTAGTATAAAAAGAAACATCTGTAAAAATGTATTTCTTTCACGAAGAAATGCTCCAAAGGAAAAACTTAAAGATGGAAAGTTCTTTGTTTCTACTTACTTAAGACATAATTATAACATTAATGTAAACAAACAATCATACTACCTCATATATAGTGCTGGTGTTGCTTTCTCATATAAATGGTGCATATATCTTCATACTTACAAAGTCTCTGCACAGTTTATTAAAGCAAACCAATATTGAATAAGCTATACCTTAGTCTTATTTTCTCAAATTCTCCATATGTCAAAGAAACAGTCAATATTGCACTTTCTCAGCATTTCAGCACAGTTAGTATTATTATAGATATTATTTTATGAAGATTTAAAACATGCAGGGAAATCTGGCATGAAACATTATTACACAGATTATCTATTAATGTAATGCACCACATTAAAAGATTAAAGAAGAAGAAAATAATGATCATATTAACAGATGAAACAACTCTCATTCGTGTCAAACAAATTCTTAGCACAGTTGGAATAAAAGAGAATTTCCTTAATCCTCATGAAATTTTACACTTAGTGATAAAACATTGTAAAACATCCTTGAAAATTTGAAACTAGGCAAAAATATTCATTATGACTGCTTTGGTACATCCTATTTTAGGTCTTTAGTGCAAAAGGGTCAAAAAAAGAGTACAATGATTAGGGACACTATCATATATATGCAATAATATGACAAATTTGCAAAATGTAATGAATAAAATGCAAACGTTTTTCAAAAAGATGCTAAATTAAAGATTTAGAATGAGTTGCAGCGACAATAGGTATCAGATACCAGACAATGGTAAGCAAATCAATTGCAAATTTTCAAGGAAACTTTTATAATATCCCTTCCCACTTCGCTTTGTGAGAGAAGGTAGAAAGAGCTTTGTGGAATGGTAGAGATTTGTTAAGAGCTTGCTTTGGTAAAAGCTGATAACTATGCACTCTCAACAATGGACTTGATAACCAGGTTGATGAAAAAGAAAGCTTCAATGTCTCTGCTTAAAGAACTTGATATATAATCCTGAAATTTAGAAGGTACATGGTCCACCAACATGCACCTGGACAGAAATATAGAAAGCAAAAGAGGAGAGTTGATAAGCTGTTTTGAGGGAAGAATTAAAGTGAGGTGGCTAATTTTGAATCAGCCTCCATCAAAGGTGGCATAAATGCTTCCTATGGATTAGCTTTGAGCCTTGCAGAGGAAATAGCTGGACTATCCCTGTTTTTAGTTCTGTCTAACATGGATCATGAAGTGGGATATAACAGTAAGATTCTATGCTACCCTGAGCAAGTAGGAACTCAAGCCAGGTACAGGAACTGGAAGGTAGTAACATGTCACTCATGTCAAAGTGGTCATATTAGGAGAGGATGCAGGAAGGGAGCTCATGTGGATTGATAAAAAATGGTAGAGTCAGCTTTAATTTGCCAGAATCAGGGTATATAAAGCCAGGTTTCATTTATTCAAATTTAAAGCAATCAAACATTGTAGAAGTATTTTTCAGATAATTTAACAAGTCAATACCAAATGTTACTTGGAATTTTTAAAGTCAAAATTAGGCAAGATAAATTTTAAGAACCAATTTGGTGATAGGAACTTTTATATCTGATTATGAAACTCATTTTAAAGACCGAAAGACTAAGAGTTTGGAATTAGCACAATGCTAAAAAATATAAGTAAATGGAAGAGCATAAAAAGTTGCAAAACAGATGCACATGTATGCATCTGTTACATGTGCATTAGAATTCAGTAGAAAACTTAATTTTTACAAAAGCTGCATTAGAATTCAGTAGAAAACAAGTCTATTGACTCTAGTAAATAAATACTTTAGAATAACTGGAGGTAGAGGGAGTAGAACTTTACCTCACAGAATGAATAAAATGAATTACAAGTGAACTAAGGACCAAACATTTAAGAATAAAATTGTAAACATTTTTGAAGGACACATACAAAAACATTATCACCTCAGAGTGAAGACTTTTTTCCTAAACAGAACAATAAAACATCTACCTACAAAAACATATTTAACAAATCTAACTTCATTAATATTAAAAACATCAGTACTACAGAAAACCTTATGAACTCATGAATAAAATGTGTGAACAGATGATGTTGGAATACATATACCAATTTTAAGAAATAGAAAATAAGTAAATAGATGTAAGAAGATATCCAAATGACCAGTGAGCACTTGAAAGGATGCTCAATCTCACTAGTAATCAAGAAATGGTTGATTGGAGCTATATTTAAATACTATTTGACAACCCTGATTCCAACAAAGGATAACATCTGGAAATATTGAGCACATAGTAAAGATGTGGAAAAAACAATTCTGATATACTGTCTTTCGAGAGTACAGTTTTGCAGAATCACATAAATTAAGGAGAAATTTCAAACTAACCAGTAGAGTTCAATGTATTGATATTTACACTAATTCTTGTAGATAGACCTTAGAGACACTCTCATACATAAGCACATTGAAATGTTTTCAAGATGGTTAATTGAAGCTTTGGACACAGTACCAATGCCCATTAATTAGAGGTCTAGATACACATATTCCATGGGATCCCTACAATGTAATATTCTACTACAGCTAAATCATAATGAGTGAACCTGTACATGAAGAAGAGTATTGTATCCAATGAAAGAAAAATGAAGAAGTGCCATGTTCTCTCTTCCACTTAATGTAACATCCCTCTGGCTGCCTGTTGACATCTAAGTACTCCCAGAAGAGCATAACAGCAAGGTCCTTCAACGTGCCTACCCAGCAAGGTTCTTCAACATGCCTACTTATTTACTCAGTCCTGCACAGTGCCTTCCTGAAATCCTGAACTTACTCTGGAACCTTTACATGTAACTTATTAAAGGCTTTTCTACAACTTTAAAAATGCTGATAAAATATTTTAGCTGTAAAATATCACCGGATTTTGCTTTTCTTTTCCACAAATCTGTGGATATTCTTTACATTGTTTGAAAAGCTGTATTTAACTAGGACAGTCATTCCTTGATGCAACTTTGATTAATCAATTTGACTTTTAAAAGTAATATGAATAATTAATATGATAAAATATCAGAATTTCTCAATTACCTAAAAAGAACACCACCATTATATTTTTGTCCTTGATAAAAATAAAACAATGCAAAAATTCACTAGTAAGTTGACAAGGCAGTATTAAAATGTTGTGTTTAATAATTTGATTTTTCAGAGACCACTGGAATTCACTACTAAATAAGTAAGTGGCTATTGATAATTGTAACATTATTACATCTTCAGGAAAAAGAAGTAAAATTATGGCATTTCATTTATCCTTGTTATTTCTTTCTTTCTTTAATTTTGAAATATTGGGGATCAAACCCAAGGGTGCTTTACCACTGAACTACATACATCTCCAGTCCTTTTTATTTTTATTGAAACAGTGTCTTACCATGTTGCCCAGGCTAGCCTCCAACTTGTTATCCTCCTGCCTCAGCCTCTTAGGTAGCTGGAAATATAGGCATGCACCACCATGCCCAGCTATCCCTGTCTTTGTAAGGCATGTATAATAAAGTTTGTTTGCAGAGATGGAACCACAAAAAGCTATGAAATGAAGAATTAACTTGCTGCCAGTCTCAGCAATAGTAGCATGCTGAATACTGTAATAAATATATAAAATGCAGCATTTTTGAGTAAAAATTTACAACCTTGAAAAAAATTTGTAATATCTATTCATGGATTTCCAGAAAGAAGAGGTACTTTCGCATTTGATTTGGGTGTATTTTATAGTGAGCAGGCTTTCTAATATTTACCATTTAAGGGATTACATAAGCACTAAACAAAAAAAAAAAATACAAAAATTCAAAGAAGCTAATCTATCAGTTACCTCGAAAGTTAACGATATTTTTTATTTCTTAGGTTTTTTTTTGCCAAATTATGAATAACTGTATACTATGTATACATTTTGGTCATTCACATATGCCCTTTCATCAATGAAAATATGATGGATTTGGAAACATGTGATCTTAATATGTTCTTAAATTTCTTTTGCTTATAACTTTGCCAAGTCTCAACAATATACCTCACTATGACTCATACTTTTGTCTCTTTCAATATTGCAGCATTATTATTTTAGGTTCTCTTATATGATTTTTAGCCAAGATAGCTAAGATTACATGAATTTATCTCAAGAACATTATCAAGATTCATTTTCTCATTCCCCAACTTCTTATTTATTTTTTAAATCTGAACAGATAGCCTTGTAAGAAAACTCTTTAATATGAAACAAGTTTGCTTAAGAAATTTTTTTTTCTATTTCTAGCAGGAAAAAAAAAACAAGTCTTAAATGAAACCATATTGCTTCAAGACATTATTCAATCTTATAGTCAATTCCCTGGGCTACAAAACCAACATAGTCAAAATCCATAGAGTTGTACAACCATAACAAAAGCTTAAGATGAGAACTTTATATTAAACGCACATATAAAAGGGAGTAGCTTTTATTTATTTTCTCTCAACTGCAAAACATAAATTTTATTCCAAATTATATAAAGCAAAATATGATAAAGTAAAGGTCTGTCTACCTGTATTTAATATAATTCTGATACTAATATTTAAATGCACTTAGATTGAGCTGACAGGATAGGTGTGTTAGACAATTGAGGATACCAAAAAAAGTGTCACTTAGAAAGCAAGAAATGGATAATAAATCTTGATATCAGAATTTGATTTTATTTCACTTTTCAATAAAAGTTATAATCAGAATATATTGTAGGTATTGAGAAATCATTCTTAATCTCGTGTTATCTTTTTCTTAATATACATAGGAACAATAGTTTGATTAAGACCAATTTTAAGAAAGAGTGAAATTTTTTGAATCCATTCTTTTTATTTTCATTACATATCACCTGAATGGTTCTGTTTTCAAAATCATTGCTTCCTTGAACTTTACACGTAACAGAGAGCCTATTTTTTGCTATACTTTAAAAAGTAAAAAACCTAACTTCACTTTTGTTTGTGTCTGAGCCAAATTTTAAAGGATTACGTTCTTAATCTTGACATTCAAAGGAGACATCCTGCGATGTTGTAAATGTTCCAGCAGGATTAAGGAGAGAGACTGCAGTGTCTTTAAGAGCTCTCCAACCTGTCTTCAATATGCTCATTTCTCAGTGGTAGGGCAGGGCAGGACAGAATTTCCAAGCCCTTGACCTCATCAGAGAAGTCAGATGTGCCAAAGTGTGACAGCCCTTCATTCATTACGTTATCTAGAGGGAGTTATTACAGAAGTTTTTACTTGTCACACATTCCTTCCCACCCTTCAGTGTTGCTGAGTTAATAAATAGGAAATGCCTAACCTCACAACTACCTTTTCTTTAAAAATCCTTAAGTGGAAGATAGGTGACAATAAATATGAAAAATTCATGATTATGTATTAAATATTATGTGTTTTGTACCAATACTTTTGTCAGTTAGCCTATTTGTTCTATTTGTCATATTCAAATGATATATATTACCCAGGAATTCCATGTAGCTCTTTGATTTTTATTTCTGATGCAGTTATTAAGAAATATCACTACACTATCTGACATGACTACCCCTAAAATGAAGCTGAGCTGACTAATTATGGGCATATACAAAACTAACTATAAAGGAAGGCTGCATTTGATGGCCACTAATGAATATATAGACAGATTACAGAGAAATACTGAGAGACTGGAAAATATATAATATGTTCATTTACAGTCACAGGAATTTAATTTCCCTGCATTAATACACTGAGATATGAAATGAGTTAAAAACTATGACTATTGAACTTTATTATTAACATGTTAAAATGTAAGTGTAGGGTGTTTCCATCCAGTTTTCTTATTCAACAGTTACCAAGTTCTAAACTTGCCTCTTGACATAGCAACTACTAAAATTGACAATAGTCAGAAATATATTGTGACATCCTACAAATCAAACTTTTTTTTTTCCTTTTCCTGTTCACCAAGAAATCCCAGGCTTTTGTCTACAAATGACCATGTCAAATCTGCTGATGGCAGATTTAGCACCTAACAGGAAGATACTCTTAAAAGAATGCCAGGAAGTAATGAAGTAAGTCAAAAAAGAAAAATAGTGGATTTTGCTAGCTAGGGAAGCATACATAGGAAGCCAAAGGCTTTGAATCAGTTAATCCAATTCACTCTTGGCTTGGCTTTGTTTGGAAAAATAGAATCTTTCCTTTGTAGCCTTGTAGGGGCTTGTTAGGTGAGGCAGAAAAATGAATGAAATTTGAGTTCCTGAAGCCTATACTGTCCTTACCATTTTCTCCCTCCATTTGTCTTTTTGATGTTCAGGCCTGAGTCGAAAGCAAGCAAAGGAGAGTTGCTTTTATTGGTTTTAAGGAAAGAAATTAAAATTGCTGCAAAAGCCTTTTTCTTGACCTACAGTATTTCCAAATCCTCAGATGCCAATTGCCCACAGATACTTTAGGAATTTGATTTTGCATACAGTGAATGTGTGTGTGTGTGTATGTGTGTGTGTGTGTGTGTGTGTGTGTGTGTGTGTGTGTGCATGTATGTGTATCCACATCTACACATATACACACCATTTTCTGATTTCATAGCAAATATAGACATCTATGCAGGGAGATTTATAGGCCAAAAAAGATGCTTAATGCTAAATGTACTGTCATACATAATAAGAATTTCATTAAGTTTTATAAGATTTGGGGACAGATATATGTTATACGGTATGCACAGAGGAAAATAATAAAAAGAAAATTTCAGTTTCAGATAGAATCCGTCTCTGTGGGAATATTCATATGTAACTTTTCTGTTACAAATATATTTTATATTTTGTCTGTGTTTGTAAATATACAATGGTTGGGTATCTCTCTTAAAACATGACCATAAAAACATGCTTGGTTTCTTCATAGTTCATGCTAAATAGAGATCAGAATTCCAAAAGGGTAAGAATGGAAAGCAAAAGAATAATACACACTTGATCAACATTCACTTGTACACTAAGAGATGATTGGCAGAGAACAAGGAATATTAAGCACTCAACTCTGCTCAGAGAAACTACAGTGAATACATAGCCAAGAATACCATCTGTTGAATATGAAATTCTTGGATCAAGACATTATAGATACATTTCCCCAAACAGCAGGGACAGAAGTCTTTCTGGAAACAAAATCACAACAGGGTTGCAGAAACGCCAAGTGAGAGAGAGGCAAATAACTGTTCACTGCATTATGGGGAGCAGACTCCCTCACTACTAGTGCTGAGTATGATTAATTACAAGGTACGTTTCAGGATGGTGATAGTAAATAATCACGGGGCAGGTAGTCACCCTTTTCAAATCATTTCTAAATCACTATATCAGCTACAAGCCATGGATAGATCAAAACCCTTTAACCCTGTGTGCTATTCACTCTCAGATTTCATTGCGCTCTCTAATGCACATTATATTTTATAAAGATAATAAAAGGAAGAGTGTGTGTCATTCAGTGGGAAGATTTATACATAAAGGTTGATGAGAGATACTTGTACCTAAGACAAAACCCACATTCTATATATCTATTTTTGGATCTGTGTTTCTTAGAAAAAAATGCATTTTTCTATATTTTTTAACAAGTGCCAGTACTAGAATAAGCCTGAACCTTTTTTTAGAAAAGCTGTCTGGTATCTAGGGGTAGACAGTTGTTGACAGGGAAATGACCTATGCTAATGAGAAATGGCCTAGAATGGCAGATAAGAACAGTGAGTTGGAGAAATCATAGTGGAAGTATGGATGTTAATAAAAGAATCTGATTCTTTTAACTGCACACATTAAGAAATTTGAAAAACAATGGAAAACTGATTGAAACATTGACTAAATCAGAATTCATCTTGTCAATTTTTTTTCATTCAAAATTAATTTCTTGAAAAAGTTTTGTTTTATTTTTACCCTGGAAATTCCTGAACTTCTGTTTCCTAGAGCATCACAAATTGATGGTGGGACACAATGATTTTTAGTACACATTAGGGACTCATTACTTACTAAGGAAAGCACTAGATGATCCTATAACAAAGGCACTCTTTTAAATACTTTATCTGTAATAACTCATTTAATTCTTACAGCAATCCTAATGAGAAGATGAAGTTAGGACCCCTAATTCTTTTTGTAAGAAAACTAAAGTATATAAGATGCAGAACGTCATTCAGACTCGACAAGATGAATTCTGATTTAGTCAATATTTCAGTTTCATTCAGTAAGTAACTGGATTTGTAACCAGTACACTTTCTTCAGATTCTGTACTCTGGTCTAGCCATACTGTACCTTACAAGAGCCAAGTCACCCTTTAAAATACAGGTTTTTATATAGATAGAAATTCATAATGAGATTATTTATCTCCCATGCTTGGGTAGTCCATCTCTTGAGGTCTTATTTGTAGCCGTTCAGAGAAGTCTAAATGAAAAAATTATTTGCATTTTGTAATTTTGAGAGATGCATATGACTTTGAGTCCCTGTTAATACTACTTGTTAACAGAAATACTTGTTGATAGGAATCACCATCCAAACCACAAGTAGAGCAGCAGTGATCTGCTCAACCTCAGATTTATAAAACAATTACTTTTAAGTTTGATAGATTCCTCCTAATTTTCCCTGATTTTTCCTTAATTTCTTTGTATCTTGTGCATACCATAGATTTTTTGTGTGTGATATATTCATTATCTCCCTTTCTAATTTTTTGAAAATGAGGAATTATTTAAGTCTTCATAATTTAGCTATTGCTAGCAAAAAAATAACCTGTCAAAAATATTAGTGATAATTACCAAAATTATAAATGAAAATAACATTCTATAAGTAACTTGACTTAGAATATTATTTTTGAGTCTTTCAAAATGTATATTTGATACAAAATGCTGAATTTGCATACTAACATCCACCATCATTTCAAAGTAATCACTTATCAAATCAGCACTTAAAAATAACTGATCATTACTCTTTCCATATACCTAGTGCAGTGTAATGAAAGTTACAAATACCATAAACATTTTTAATCACAATATTAAAATATAGATTTAAGCTCCAATAGTTATTTTTGGTACCTGACAAGTTATGTTATGTGTAACACCCCCAGTATCTTACAGAATAAAAGTATTCTGTCTTTACCTCCTAATATGGTGTTTTTGCTCTACACTTCTGAACTATTTCAGACGCGTTATCTTGTAACTCTGACTCAGTCTGAAAACAGCTAAGAGCACTGCTTGTTTGCTTTAGATAATATGGGTTCCTGGTCATTCATCACCCCTCACACTGAAAATGACCACACCACAGGGGCATTGTATTGTTGGAAATGTTATACCAGTAGATATAACTGGATTATGTGTTCAAAACATTATTTTTGTACTATAAACTGTAAAAATGTTATGATTTGTGAGAAACATAATGTATTTTAGGAACAGAAAAAAAAAACTTATAATAAAAACAGAAGAAACATATATGCCTTTAAAGGCCACCCTGCTTTTTTAACAGTTTAAGGATTTTTGGCTACCTTACCAAAATATAACATGCCAAGTTATATATATACATATATATATATTTTTTTTCCTTTTACTTGTCTTGGAATTGCTTGCAAGTGATGTTAAGATTGTAAATTAATCCCTGTACTAATAGGTACTGTATTAAGTGCTGTGTTTAAAATATGAAAAAAATGCTTAAATTACAAGTGTGTTTTTATATTATTCAACTCCCAGTACAGTATAGAAATATTAAGGCTAAATTTAGAATAGTGACATATTTAGATATGTTTTCTTACTTGAAAATCTCTGAAGCCATTTATAAAAACTCCCTATAACAATTTTCATTTTTTCCCGTAATTCTACTTAATGATGTTCTTTGAATAGTAATTTTAGCTAATGGAGAAGAAACATTATATTCAAAGAACCATCAACTACCTATCACAGTCTTACAATAAGGAAAGATCCTGAAAACGGCTGTTAATGAGCTCAGCATTTTAACCTTCATACATTTCTGTTGAGTAAAGTGAGCTAATTTTCTTTTGCAGGCCCCAGATAACTTAGATTTTCAAGCAGCTTGTCAAATGTAATTTGACCTAATAATTACCCTTAAAGATGTGATTAAGAAACACCTGACTCAGATGTCCTGTACATATGCAAACCACAAGTCTTCACACCTTCCCCTCCTTTGAATTTGGTGGCTAAATGCCAAGTCAGCAGCCTCTGAGAACTGCTTTCCGGAGTAATCTGCCAGTTTAAAGTTTATTCTGGTCATTGCCCTTATTCCAGTGGGCCTAATAAGACAGGGTCCTTTAAGTGCACAAGAATTTAAATGTAAACATTGTTCTGAAAGATTTATTTTAAAAAGAAAAGAAGAGGAATTCTTCCCTGTAAGCTCTCAATATGAATGCTAACAAATATTAACCAAAAGAAAAAAAAAAAAAGAAAGAAAAAAAGAAAGCAAAAAGAAATTCAAATAAAATGAGTATTTTCAGTAGCAACACTAAAGCAGATATATAATCTAAGGATGATGAAAATGTTTTTTTCCCCTTAAATTCTACACTTTTATAATGACAGAGATTAGTTTTAATCTTTAAAGTTTGCAAATTACTGAAGAATATACCACATTTGTATTTCTTTGATTGTTTTTCTGTTCTAAATCCAATAATATGTAAGTAAAATTTAACTCAGTCTTCTTCCCAGAAAATTATGAAGTGTTATCTAGACCCACTTTTTATGCCTTCTCAGGGTCTATGACATATTGAAATGTTTTAAGAATGTAAAACTTACAGTTAAAAAACATCTTGCAGGGGAGCACGTCTGTAATCCCAGCATCTGGGGAGGCTGAGGCAGGAGGATGGTGAGTTCAAAACCAGCCTAAGCAAAGCAAGGTGCTAAGCAACTCAGTGTGACCCTGTCTCTAAATAAAATACAAAATAGGGCTGGGGCTGTGGCTCAATGGTTGAGTGCTCCTGAGTTCAATTCTCAGTATCAAAAAAAAAAAAAAAAAAAAAAAAAAAAACCAAAAAACGAATCTTTAAGACATAAACATTATGATTAGCATTATTAGAGTTTACTCAATATATTGAACACTTACATGAGATAATAATTAACCATTTCTAATGTTTATTTTTGACTGACTTTATTCTTTAGATTTTCATTCTCCAGAGAAATCTTCTGGACACTTATTCTACTTGGTCCTCAAAGCCTAAATCCACTTTCTGAGCTGGTGAGAAGGAATCAGAACTCACCATGAGAAATAAGGACATACTTTCATTGACTGTAGGGAGCATCCAAACAATTGAGAATATGAACAGAGAATACAAAATGCAAGTGCACTTTTAGCATTCATATATTTCTTATCTGGAAAAATATTTTTAAATTTCTGAGTGGCTTTTATTTATATGCTTCTGAAATTCATTTATTTGTCCATTTTAGAGAAAAAATATAATACAAAACTTTAAGAAAACATGTTTTAACTTGGGAAAAAAACTTGAATTCCTCTTTGTATGGTTAAGAAAATGAAAATAGATAAGTGCATGAAAGTTTTTTATTTTATCTTTCTTAGCATCTGAATCCATATTGATTTTTCAGATTTATTAATCAATAATTGATTTATGATTGCACTTTGAGTGAAGTATACTATTATATATTAGTAAGATGAAAAAGATCAAGAAAATTTGATGAAAAGGAAACTTTACATCCTAGTTTCACCCTCTTTTATCTCTGTTACTATGAAAAAGTTTACTCAACCAAACTATAAAATGTAATTACATATAAAATATAATTCTCATTCTACTTATACATTTATGAATAAAGTTTCACTTAACTCAAAAATTTCAGAACTCATAGAGAGTGAGATTCTAGAATGTATATAATTAAAGAGAGGAACTAAATGCTTGTATGATTAAAGGAAATGAAAACTTAGAAGTATTTATAATAGTTGAATTATGAAATTATAATCAGGTTCAATCCAAAATACTATGGTTTCCATTCTGGTGGTTGTTTCAGTAACGTGTTGGCTGATGGAGTTGCTATTCTTTTCCTGTGCACATGTTGAGATTTTCTGCATTAATTTTTGTTATGAGGAACTGCCTAATTCCACATTCTCACAAGTGCCTAGTAGAAGGTTGATGTGCAATAAAGCTTCTTTGGAATAATGAAAGTAATTTACAAATATTTTCTCATACATATATGTGTGTATATATATATTTCAAAATGTATATGCTTCCTTGTCTCTAAGAAATGAGATGATCCTTCTACATACACATATAAAGGCAAATGCCAAAATCTTTATTTTGTTGGCTGTAAGAGTGAAAGAAGAAGTAAAATTTAAAGAATATGGTATGGATAAATATGGAAAGAAAAAAATGGGGAATTACACAAATCTATAAGGATAAGATCCAGTTTTAATCTGTTGTTGATAATGGTGTTTCTATTCTCCAGAGAGAATTGGTAACATTTTTCTGAGACTATTGGATGTATTAAAATCATAAGATATTACCTTTGAAAGGGACCATAGAGGTCATCTAGTTCCAATGATTTTTAACTGATTTGAGATCACAAGATGCTTGGTGACTAAGATAAGGGTCAAAGACTCTCTTACTGGAAAATTCTACCTTAGCCCAGAATTACAAATTTGCACACAATTCTGTATGTATTTCCAGAATTCCTGTTAATTCATGAAACACTTAGATGTAATTTAACAACCTCTCATTATTGAAAACTCATTTTGTAAATAACTTGAATAAACTAGACTCAGAAAGTACAGTTCCTGTTCCACTGACCTTTTCCTATGTCTCTAAATTGGTGATTTGCACTGATAATACTTGAAACAGTTTCCCACTTCATGCTTATTTTCTTAATATCTATGACTGAATAGAAATATGTGAAAGCATCTTTACACTTTCTACCAGAGACTTCCCCAAATCTACTACCTAATTTTTCTCTGTAGGGGGGAAAACTTTCTATCCTTTCTTGTCTGCGTGTGTGTGAGTGTGCGCATGTTTCCATTTTGAAGATTTGTCTGATCTAGGCTGCCCCACTTAATAAAGTATTTGCTTCTCTATCGACCAAAGAATAATGTGCAGTAGGGATCCTGTTTTCCACTGAGAGGCACTTGGAAGCTGTATTCTTATTTCCCATAGATATTACGTGTTTTCAAACAGGATAGGATGGTCTTTGTTGTAAACCACAAGGAAACATTTTTAATCTCCTACATTAAGAGTTTTGTCACAACTAAAAAATAGCAGGAACATTCATTTTCATGAAATGCATTTCATTACAATTTTAGGGAGTATCAATGGCAGCACTGTTTGCTTCCTTCTTGCCCTGAGGGATAGTCAAAAGATAAATTCTATTTTTTGCATCATTCTTGTTAAAAGAAAAAAAAATGGACAATGAATTCTGATATGGAAAAATATCTTGCAGACTTCTTTGCATTTATTTGTGTTCTTAACAAACATATGTCTCTGAGTCCATTTCTTGAGGTGTTAAAATATCTTAAAAAGCTAGAATTTTCCTGAGCAACTCAGGGAACATATTTTGTCTTCTACAGATTTTTTTGGAAGTTATAGAAATGAAATTGCAAACTATAGTAAAATCTCTCTCTCTCTCTCTCTCTCTCTCTCTCTCTATATATATATATATATATATATGTATATATATACACACACATATATATACATAAAGATGTATATATATATATATATATATTTATAGTTTAGTTGGAAGTGAAATCTTTTAACTAAAAGAAAAAAGTTTTATAAAAAGCATCACCGTAAACATTTTGCTTCATTGCAAGTTTTTTCTGTGATCTTGGCAAAGTTACACTTTAAGACTTTAAAAGGCTTCAACAGGAGACGAAATTAGTAGTTTCTTCTATGGTGGTTGTTAAGATTAAGTGAGATAGTATATGGAAAAGCCTATTGTAAACAAATAAAATATCACAAGACAATAAAAAGTTATTTATAAATCTACATTATTGCCATTTGAGTCTATCATAAACTGATAAGTAGAAGTTTTAAATGATCTTCACACTTATATATATATTTTTAATTTGTTTTTTAGTTATATATGATGGGAGAATCTATTTTGATATATTATGCAAGCATGGAATATATCAGATTCTAATTATGTACCAGTCTTGTGGTTGACTGTGGTGTATTCACTTACATGCATAGGAAAGTTATGTTAGATTTATTCCACTGTCTTTCCTATTCCTATCCTTCCTCCCTTCCCTTCATTCCCCTTTGTCTAATCCCCTGAACTTCTATTGTTTTCCACCCCCTTATTGTGGGTTAGCATCCACACATCAGAGAGAACATTCAGTCTTTTTTTTTTTTTTTTTGGATTTACTTATTTCACTTAGCATTGTAATCTCCAGATCCATTAACTGGCTAAAGTCCTAAAGTTATTCTTCTTTATGGGTAAGTAATATTCTTTTTACACCACAATTTCTTTATCCATTCATCTGTTGATGGGCACCACATCAATTTTTATAAAGTACAATCCACTTCCAATTTTCTATTTCATTTTATTTGTGGTAAGCTTACTTAGGAAAAACATGACTTCAAGATTTACATTTACCACTATGTGTAGAGATATCTTATAATTTTCATATATACAATCTCCACTTCCTCCGAAGAATGATCTTGAAATTTGCCACTCTAGTGTCCCAAAGAAGAGTGAGTGAAATAATATATGTGAAAACATTTACAAATTACCCATGACTAAAGAGAAAGCAAAGCAATAGCTCCACCTTTTCAAATCTCCCTGTACATAAAAGTTATCAAAGTATCAAAACTAATTCAATCTGAAAAGTCAGATATTTAAATTTGTGCTGATATCTGCAACAATTTCCATGACAGAAACTTTCCAAGAATGCTGTTGTAGAACTGAACAAATAAACCTATTTTGATTTTACATCAAAAATACAGAGAACTGCATGACCAGTCCTCTACCACTAGGACATAAGGACATGTTAAACCAAATCAATGAAAGTCTCCATAAAAGACAAAGAATGTCTTAAGGACTGAAATGTCTTCACAATGGGTTGTGAGGAGAAATGTGTATTTTATTACTAAGCAATGTTTTATTTTATCCTGCAGAATCACAGACAGGTCATACTGAGATAACAGAAAGCAATTCTGATAAACAGAAGCAAATCAGCATGGAACATCCAGCCATGGGACCAGGAGCAGTTTCACAGCATCTGTTAGAGGCAAATGGAACTGGGGAGAGCGTTAGCAAAAATCCTACCCTTCGTCCAGATACTACTGATAGCAAACACATAAACAAAACATGTACGGTGGAGTCAAAGTCTGCTCCTCTAAAACATTGCCCACAGCCAAAGCACAACTCCTTTTAAAGTCTTAAAATGCACAGTTTAAATTTTATGATCTATAGTACCAAAAATATTATGCTTTGGTAATGCATTATTCAGAGTTTGGGAGTTAGCATCAAATGCCAATTGACCATATAATCCCTCTGTTATTTTAAAAGACAAGACACTTGGGCTTAAATATTGATGGCCAAACTGATATTCTCTTTAGTAAAGGTTTAGCTGTAAGGTGAAAACTGAAATGCAGTAGCTGGGTTTAAATTTTCAGAAACAAAAAAGACCTTGACCTGTAGGAAAAGCCAAAGATGTAATAGGGAACTGCACTGTAGATCTATTAGACAGGGTATGTTTTATGGATGCAGCCTTAGCTTTAAATATCTCTGGTGCCATTTTCTTTCCTTTTATTTTAGGCTATTAATTGTGGTTATAGGAATTGGTCCCATGGTAGATTTTGTACCTAGCTGAAATTATATTTCTTTGGCCTAGTGAGACCCTCCCTGTCACCCTCACTTTTACCCTGAAGTATTGAATCAGAGTATGATTAAGGATAGGAACCAAAGGGAATGAAGTAGCTCAATGGGGGCATCTGCAGGGGGTTTATAACTTTTTTTTAAGATTTCTACTAAGAAATCCAAGAATCGACTCACTACTCCCGAGAACTATTCTTTGTAGGCTCTTCGAGGAAATCTGGTTTTATTAGAATATCTATGTTTGCTTTTTCTGTTTTTCAAAATAAATTCTATGTCTTTTATAAAGGGTGTGTGTGTGTGTGTGTGTGTGTGCATGTGTGTGATGAAGCCATTCATTTCATTTAAAAATAATTTTAGTATAGGTGTTTGTCTTGGTCCATAAGTGTTGTGCTGCTATTCAAAAATACCAGAGATTTGGTAATTCACGGTGAAGGGAAAATGATCAGCTCACCATTCTGAAGTCTAGGAAAGCTCAAGGTTGAGGGGTGACATCAAGCACACCTCAGTCTTGGCCTTTCTTGCTGTGTCTTCCCATAGTGGAGGGACAAAAAGAAGGTCAGACAAACAAGGGACTGGGCTGAACTTGTTCTTTTCTAAGGAACCAGCTCCTGCAATAACAGCATTAATTCATTCAAGAAGGCAGAGCCCTCTGAAGGGCCTCACTCCTTAACACTGCTGCATCAGGGATTAAGTTCCAAACACATCACCTTTGATGACACATTCAACCATGGTAGCATTTATTAAAAAATCACAAGGTACTCTTCTGAAGGGGAAGAAAAGTCAGATCTTGGCAGAGGATCAGGCACTGGTACCATGAGGCCTGAGAGTGAAATAATCAACTGAGATTATCTGAGAGAGAAATAATATCCTCAAAAAAAAGGGGGGGGGGGAGCAGTGGCACATACTTGTAATCCCAGAGGTTCAGGAGGCTGAGGCAGGAGGTTGCAGAGTATAAAGCCAGCCTCAGCAATGGCAAGGCACTAAGCAACTCAGTGAGACCCTGTCTCTAAAGAAAATACAAAATAGGGCTGGGGGTGTGCCTCAGTGGTCAAGTGCCCTGATTTCAAAACCCAGTACTCCCAAAAATTAAAATTAAAAAAATAAAGAAATTTTGTACATTAATCTGGTGCATAGGAAATTTTCCGCTAATTGTAGCCTTGCCTAGTGTTTCTTCTAATTATTCATTTAGTGTTTCTTTTGATACTTACTGCAGGATGGCTGTTTGTAGTCGACTGTTAATATATTGTTGCTTTGTTAAACAAATAAGGTTATATAGAAAGTGTAAGCAGGTTATTATAAATGCTTACCTTTATAAACCTGAAGCAGTCTTACCCTGGTGCTGTCATTGATACTGCATTTCACTGTACCTCTGTTTTCTCAGATAAAAAGAAAATGGTTGTATGGAAAGAATCTGCCTAACGTTATAAGCCCCTACTAAGTGTGAAAATATTGCATAAGAAAATTTTGCTAATAATATATATCCTAAGTAAGCAATACAAGCAAATCATATATGTAAAAAACACCAAAGTATTCTGTTATTTGTATTATATAAAATTGTTCTGTTATGAGAAGTTTAGGACAATCAGATGAATTTTTTTTTTAATCTTAGTGTGGATTTAGATGTTTAAGAACATTTTATACTTATCATATTTTATACTTACCATTTTCCAAGTTTTAGTCACCTTTCCAATCTAGAAAATTATGTTATCAAACTCACATAAAAATAGAAAGTTGTGTCACTTGTTCTGGAAGGTAAAAAAAAAAAAAAAATTAGGAAGCAATTGGGAGATACAAAAAGGGTCTAAAAAAGAAACTCCTTTTGACCTTGCCCAAAATACTGGGTAAAAGTAGACACTTTCAATTAAATTAAAGGGTGGCAAATTTAGAATTTATTTTTGTAGCATATAATCAACCTGTAGAATTTATAGCCTCAGAAGGTTGAATTAAAACTATGCTTAGAATTTGGAAGCAAATAAATAATTGCATGGATGTAAAAATTGAGATGATATAGAAATAATCAAATTTCTTGGTTTTAGGCATAAATTAATATATGGACAAGGAAAACCTTTTATAGAGTATAACATAACTGGGGAAACATTTACCTCAAACCTTAGATATTTATCAATATGAGGAAAAGAGCCATTCAGGTAGATAGATTCTGTGATCTTTACTTTCTGTTGGAATATAAACTTCACTATCTAGTTTATTGTGTCCTCAGAAGACAAGCCAAAAAAAAAAAAAAAAGGAAAAAGAAAAAAGAAAAAAATCCATAAGTATTCTTTCAGTGAAAGTCCATAAATTGTTGCTGTGAGAATATCAATGAATTCCTTTTTCTTCTCCTGTCAATAAGTTCTATCAATGTGTAATTGGGGGGCGGAGGGGGGTGCTTGTGCACACAAGTGCTTTTTCACCAGCTTATTCATGTTTGCAGATCTATGTGAACAGAACAGAGGGAGAGGGAGAGATAGGAATTTTCCCCATGTCTTATCTTGGCATTCACTAACAGTGACAATAAGAAGTATATATACAGATATAAAATGGCATGTCATATGTCACCCTGACATCGTGACATATTTCTATTTTGTTTTCTCCAGTAGCACATATGCACTTGTTATTTGATTGTTCTGAATATTATTTCCAAAAATATATAATCAGCATTTTATAGAATTTTCCCAGTAAAACTTAATGATTTCATATAAAATTTGTTATCTATTTGATAAATCAAACTAATATATGAAATTAAAGTGAACAAAGAACTGGCCTACTTAAATGACAGGTTGGGTTTTTATATATATATATATATATTTACAGACTGCATTTTGATTCATTGTACACAAATGGGGTACATCATTTTGTTTCTATGGTTGTGCACGATGTAGATTCATACCATTCGTGTAATCATACATGTTTATAGGGTAATGATGTCTGTCTCATTCCACCATTTTTCATACCTTTCCTGTCATTTCCCTCTATGTAATCTAAAGTTCCTCCATTTTTTGTATCTGTTTCTAATTTCACATGTTAACCATAATAAAGATTTGCTTTCTTCTTAATTATGAAGTAGGAAGTCTCTTTTAATTAAGATGGCAAACTGGGAACCAACATGCTGGGGGTGCAGGTCAGTGTTATTTCATTCTTGGTAAGAATGTTTCCAGATAGGAAGATTCTTACAACAAAAGAATGATTATGTACAGGGAAATGAGAGGGGAGGGTATGAAAGATGGTGGAATGAGACAGACATCATTACCCTATGAACATGTATGATTACACGAATGGTATGAATCTGTATCGTGCACAACCATAGAAACGGAATGATGTACCCCATTTGTGTACAATGAATCAAAATGCAGCCTGTAAAAATTAAAAAAAAAAAAAAAACTAATTTAAAAAAAAGAATGATTTTCTAGGAAAGGTCTTTTAGCCAATGAATTATCCTAATGGAGTATATTTGAGGGTCGTATTATAGCTGAAGCTCCTTGTACACTTCTGCTTAGTGCTTTGCTTGCTTTTCTACCCAGAGAGAAGACAAACGGAATCAGGGTCTGGAGTTATGTGCTAGCAGCTGCTAACTCCACTACCCAGCTATCTCGCTGCCCACACAGACAGGCCAGGGCTTTCCTGTTCTCATTTTTAGACTGTATTACCATCATTTAAATTGTTTTTGTTTCCAGTTCTCATGATTGACCTCTGGAAAAACTCAACCTTAATCAAAGTCTATTTTTGTGAAATGTATTTTAGCACAATTTGAGTCTGTTTTTAAAAAGACACCACATATATAAACAGAATTATCATGTATTGAGCACCTATTAATAGTGTACCAGTTTAGATACACTATTTCTAATCTTCCCAATATCCCCATAATTTTAACATTATTATGTTTGATTTTCAAGAACTCAAGGAGATGGGTCAATTTTTACAGGGCCACAGAGCTAATCATTGTTTGAAAGATTTGGGTTAACTGTTTTGATAATAGCATGGGACCTGGCAACAGATGACTTGCGTTCACATCAGTTTGGGCTCTTTAAGTTCAATTTTTTTTTTTTTTTTTGCTGACAGATAGATAGTAAATTTGCCTTATGAATTAATAATCTTTCTTGCTTTAGTTATCAAGAAAGTTAACCTTGTTTTCCAGAGTCCCTTTCTCCTCTAAAATTGAAATAGTTGAAATAGATATATCCTTGGCCAGTACTTTAATACAGTGTATTAACTTACCAGGGCTGATATAACAAAACACCACAGATTGGTAGGTCCAATAAACAGAAATGTATTTCCTCACTATTCTGGAGGATAGAAGTCTGTGGTCAAGGATTTAGAAAAGTTGGTTTCTTTTGAGGTCTCTTTCCTTGGCTTGTAGATAATCACCTTCTTTCCGTGTCCTTATATGACTCTTTCTGTGGGCTCATAACTCTAATGTCTGTTCTTATAAGGACAACAGCCTTATTGAATTAGTGTCTTACTCTTATGCTCTATTATTACCATAATGAGTTCTTTAAAGGCCTGTCTCTAGGTATAGTCACAGTGGGGACTTAGTCTGAACATACGAATTTCGAGCTGACACAATTCAGTCCATACACAGAGGGAGAGACCATTCCATTCAACTTAGCTATAATCTGGGCAGTGCTAGTATCCTCTAATGCAAGGTACAGAGATTGCCTTGATTCTGCTGCTTGAAAGAGGGCCAAAGAAGAGTCACCTTTGTCAGTACTGTGGGTTTTGACTTGGTCTGCCTTCTGGGCTATGTATCTTCTTTGGGCTCTGCATAAAGGTACTTGTTTTGACTATACATACAGATCATTCACTCAAAAACAAAAATTCAGAAACATCAGGATAGATATAACTTTATCATAAATAGTAAACTTTTAAGTATTTATTAAATGTCTACTGCATGCAAAATGCATGGTGGGGAAAGTGATTGATAAAGCATCAGAAACAAGCAATATACATATACATATATATGCATACAAACAGCTATAAAACTATATCACATGCAATTTTTTTCCTTTGCTTACTATGTAAGAATTCGTGCTACATTGCTGTTTAATTCTTACTAATACTTGGGGAGGAGAATTTTTGTTCTTACTTCATGGTTGAAGAAATAGAGCTTTGAGAACTAAGAAACTTCTTCAAAACTAAACAGCTAGCAAGTGAAGTAGATAGGTTCTTTCACTTTCTTAGCCCAAGATCCTATTCACCAATCAACTAACAACCCAAAATAACATCAGAGGACTAGAGGTAAGTCTACCTGTGCTTTCTTAAGAATGTATCATGATTATTTACATATGCCTGTATCTTCTTGTAGGCTGGAGATGTGAGTGATTCATCTTTACATTAATGGCATTTAAGCTTTTACCTATAATATGGTGAGACTGAGGTAAATGTTATGTAGAAGGAAGCAAGGAAGTAGTGGAGGAAGGGTATTAGGGGTGGCTATCACACTCCTCCTCTGTCATGAACACAGTATCTTCACAACACCACAGTGACCACACTCAAATACATATATGTGCATGCAAACTGCACCTTGAACCTAAATGCAACAATTACTCTAACCTCTTTAACCTAGGAAAGACATCAATTAGAAGATTAAAAATTGTATTTGAGGGTTGATCCAATATAGAGTTCCATGGGTAGATTGGTTAAGGAAGAAAAGTGTAGTTAAGATACAGGGATGCAGTAAAGAGATGGGCCCAGCCAAAAACAGGTTTGGAGAAACAGTAAGAAGTGATTGATGCTGGTGACAAGTAAAAAATTCAAATCAAAGTCTAAGGATGTCTACAGGCAAAGAACTTCAGTAAGAACCAGATGAGAGAGTCAATTCTAGCAGAAATGTGCTGTTGTATACATTGGCACTTGATATGTCCACGTGATTTCTGAAATTTAAGTGGGGGAAAATTCTGATGGAATATAGGTTTTAGGTGTGGCTTAGCCTTTCCCCCCATATGGCTAGCTTTGGAAGTCAGTAGCACAATTTCAGATTCCCGATATTTTAGGAATAATCTAGCTTTATCCTCTGTGTTTAGAAAAATTCGAGTTGCAGATAAATTAACAGGAGGTCATCCAAATTTATGGGGTGGAGACAGAGCTGGATCCCAGATCTTCTGGCTCCCTCTTTTAGTATCTGTCCACAAAAGTCCACTTTCCTGGACAAGTCATAAGTGGATGAGTCAGGGAAATAGAACTGTGATATAAAAGGTTTGTACTTGAAATTATAGAAAAACACTTTTTTATCTAGATTGTTCTGCACATGCATTTACTTATATCTGGCATGTGGAAAATTGGTTTCATAATCTCTAAAGAAAAATTGTTAATTTTTGCCTGGAGCATTCTCTCTGCTGATTCCTATCAGAATATTTGCAACTCTAAAATTAATTTTACCCTATTTGTTATGTTGCTTGTAATGAATCATATTCAAAATCACCAAAAATTCATACAAAAGACTGCAGAAGAAAGAAAAAAATCATTTGGTTTTTCCAAGCTGCTTCTCCGTTGATTATTACCAGGTAGTGTTTTTTATTTTTTTCATCTCTTATTCTCATTTGTATGAAAATCCAGATAGAAATGAAAGTAATGTATTAGCTGGTTTAGAAAAAAATGTTAAGTCAATTATACTCTTGCAAGATTTATAAGAACTAAAGTGAGTTTAAATTTGAATTGTCAAAGGAAATTTTACATGCATTAAGCACTCAGTAAAATCCATCATATGTATTTAATTATGTACTGGTTTCTGAACTGCTGTATCTAAAGTGGTATTTTTATTTAAAAAAAGAATTTTTAGTGAAGTTATTCTGTGCCTTACTTTAAATTATACCTATAAATATGATTCAGATAGTCATATACTGCAGTGAGAAGATTTGGAGAAAGTTTGTGTATGCGTGTGTGTGTGTGTGTGTGTGTGTGTGTGTGTGTGTTACACAATAAAACAGAATTCTCTCCCCTTTTTCCTATAAGCAGACTTTGGGAAAAAGCAATTAACAATTGTCACTTCTGTCTGAGTTCAAGTGTCTTAAACCTTATACATTCAGGTGTTCTGGAAAACCTACTACTCTTTGTTGTCACTTAGATTCTTCACAATATATAAATGTTGAATCCCTGCATATTGGTGTGTTATTTCTTAGTATGAAAAGTCTTATCTTAGCAGAGTAAGCATTGACTTTTAAATTTTCCTTTCAACTGAAATGTTTCAAAACCAAGCATATTACAGAAGTGCATTGAGCACACTTATATTTAAATGCAAGGCACTGCAGAGCATATTGAGCAATTCAAAGATATATGAGATGGTCCCCATGTGTGCATATTGCATCTGTACACCTCATGGTAAAATATGGATGAATCGAGCATAATTCTCTATTACAAATGAAAGGACATGGTAGGAATATATTGCCTTAACAAACTCATCTCTTTATGCATGAAAAAGTTCACACAGCTCTGACCCTAATGACTTAAATATTACCCATGTGGACCATTTTTCAGGCCTTATTAATGTTTTCATATCCACAAGCAACAGAGAATTATTTAAAATGGAATAAGATATTGAGAATTCCAGGAATAAGCATCATTCTTAAAATTGTTATTTTAAATGAAAACTGGTATGTCTGGTAGGCCAAAAATGTAGCCACTTTTGCAATAATATTATCCTTTATTTTACTCTTGTCTAACCCAAACAATATCCTAAATCCAAAGTAATAATGTCACCTGGACTCCATCTAAGCTAGGTCAAGTGAAAAATGTAGAAATGAAATGCTTCATTTTGCTAGCCTCTGTAGGGCCATTGAGAGTCACAGGATGAGGCAGCATTCTTTGGGACTTCAATGTTTATATGTAGATTTACTATGAAAGAGTATCAATGAGGAAAACATTTTTTAAAAATCTTTTGAGGTGCTGGGGGTTGAACGTAGGGGTGCTCTTCCACTGAATTGCAACTCCATAGCTCTTTTCAGTTTATTTTCAAACTTTCTATCTTTCTACTCTCAGCCTCTCAAGTTGTTGGATTACATGTGTACACCACCAAGGGAGGCTGAGGAAAAACATTAGAAAACCAAAAAAGAGTTTGTGACAGGTATATCTGAATGACAGTGAAGTATCATAGCACAAAGACATATGCATATTCATTTTCTGTGCCAATTTTGGATTTTACATATTAGAAGTAATAATAGCAACCTATCTTTTAGAAATAAAATTTAGATTTATGTTGAGAGCTAAATTATTCATGTTCAAAAATACATAACCTTTAACTGTTAAATATTGCACAGAACTCTGATAAAATATCATTTACATTGGATAATATATAAATCTTTGAGGAATTTTTAATGTTTAGAGGAAAATATGATTTGTTTTTTAATTTGATGTGTATATCAGTATGTCCATGTGGTAGACACAGAGAAATATAATTTCTACAATATAATCTTCAGGCAAAATATTTACACAGGTCTTCATATGAAACATGACAAAGTGTCAGGTCAGTGACATTTACATTTTGATAATTATATTATTATTATTATTTGATAATTTTATCAAATAATTTTGCATATCTGATATTTCCTGGTGATGTTTCTATAGTTAGAAAGCTTAGATAATGTTGAAGGGTAGTTCATTTATTTTCAATGCATGCATTTTTGGAAAAACATATGTAGTCATTTGATTTTATGTCAAATAAATGACAATTTACATATTTATGCTAGTTTAACTTAAAAACCAATTTAATTTAGAATCTTCTTTGACCCTTCATTCTATTTAGACTCTTACATTCCAGATTTCATTTTTAAAATTCTCTCTACAATCTCTGATTCTCTTGAGAAAAGCAGACAACACTTTCTCACTGGTATTACTAAAGTATTCTGTTATCTCTTCCACTCCATTCTCCTCTATGACATGGAAGTAAGACTGTTGTCTTCAAATAGGTCTTATTATAACACACAACTATTTAGAAACATTAGCTGTTTACCACTTCACTCAAAGGTTTTGGGATTTCTATTCATGGCTCTGAAGAACATTAACTACTATATTTTCTAACTTCGTTCCTCCATAATTTCCAGTTTATTGATTCAGGAGCAGATTAAGGATCTCAAGTACATATTACCTTTCATTCCCCCATGCATTTTTTTGTGCTGGTCCCTTGACTGGATTTCTGGTCTATCTCCTACTTCATTCCTTGGAGGGCCAAATCTAGTCATTTCAAAGTCCAGATTAAATTCCAACTCTTCAGGGAGAAGCTTTCCCTTGGACATGTGTATCTATAGCATATTGCTTTGTGCATTGTGTTTATAATTTCTTCATATGTGTTTTCTAATATGTTGTAAGCTTTACAGAAGAAGAACCAAGATTATTCTTCCATCATAGCATCCAGAGTGTTGACTCTAATGTCATATCAACACCAAATAATGTTCCATGAAATGAACTCTATATGGGCTTTTGGGTAGGTGCATTCATCCCTAATTGTAGTTGTATTTTCTGCCAAAAATATTTAAAGCAAATGAAAAATAAAGCAACTAGTTGTCTGGTGCACATTTCTCTTCTCTCTTCAACCTTTTTTGATTTTCATTGGGAAGAAAGAAAGAAGTTTCTTCTCATAGGTAAATGATAAAGTACTTAATTGGATCAATGCGGAGTTCTCCTTACCAGAATGCTATCATTTACAATAGCATTGTTCTTGTCCTCCAAAATGTTAGTTTTTGGGTATTAAAATACATTAACATGCACTCCATCTTCCCAAACTATTTTGCACAACTACTTATAATGATTTCAATTGCAGGACTGTGTGCCTAATAAGCTTTCTGTTTAAAATCCTCACACTGAGCTTTCTAAGAGCGACGTGGTCTACATATAAACTCTTTGCAAACAGCATCTGAATTACAGGCAGAGACACACATTAGGAGCTGCCAGAATTGTGTTTGTTGTGGCTGCCTGGTTAGCTGCTGCTTGAACAGCTGAAGTATGAGCGTATTGATCGATTAGTGCCAGCTCAAACAAGGAGTACGCCAATCCTAAAGGGAAGTCAGACTTGTATGCAGAGCTGGATAGGAAAACTGGCTGGGATAAATGGTGAAAAGGTGGAACAAGCTATTTAATGTGAAGACACCTGTGTATCTTAAGAATCACATGATAATTTGCATGTGATACTTTGATGATTTCCTTTGAACTTCATAAAATGGGAAAGGGTTTTGTTTGAGCCCAAAGGATGGTGCCTGCCTTCATATATAAAGTAGGATGGGGAATGAAGTCACTCATTGAAAATATACAGTCCAAAAGCTAACTCATAACAGAAGCGTTTGCACTCAGGGGATGATTATCACATTTCGTTTACTTCTTTGTGTGTGAGTAAAGGACACTTTAACAAAAAGCTATTAACCTACTTATATTAAATGACTTTATGAGCTTTTTGACAATACATTTTTATCTTAAAACTCAGATGAATGACTATAATAAAACTACACTTAATGCATGTGGATGAGTCTCAAAATCAAGGTTGTCTGTATTAAATTCTGCCAGGTTATAAGTCAGGGAATCAACTGGAGAATCCTATAGAAACCATTCAAATATATATATATATATATATATATATACATATATATATATATGTATATATATATATATAAGAGTGAGACACTTCCTGACAAGAGTACTTTTACTAGAACTATATTATCTGAATATGCTTGCTTTTGAAACTTCTTATTCTTTCTTTGGGGAATACTATCATCACCATGACAAAGAAATAGAGCTCACTAGACAGTATTTTTTCACAGTTCTACTATAGTCTTGTTTGTGTGTATTAAACATGGAGGTATGAGTGTTATAGAGAATTCTAGAGCTCATCCTATGGATTTACACACAAGCATAGAGTGTGTACTATTTTAAACTTCAAATGATATGTAGTAGGAATAATGTTATTTTTATATTCCCTAAAATAGAAATTAACAGAACACAAAAACACTTAGGTTACAAGATTTTGATACAATTGTCTATATTTCAGTTTAGGTTTGACTCCTTTTCTTCCTGAGGTTCTGCCATTGTCCCTCATGTCCAGTCATTTTATTGATCATGTTTGTGTCTGTACTGGCAAGTAGCTTTCATGAGTCGAACCCTTAATATTCTTTGCAGAAATGTCCAAATTTTCTAACAGTGATTGAGCAGAAATGCCTTGAAAATAGAGAACTTTCATGTGTTCTGCTCCAGAGAAGCTGTTTTTCTTCCTTGTGTCTGCAGTCTACTGACCACCAAGTACATATGACCTATGGTATATAGCCTCTTTTGCTGTATGCAAGGCTTTTTCTGAGTTTGATGAAGGGAAATTCCCTGTGCCCTCTGGTGATGAAAAGGGAGTTTTATACTCTGCTTCTTTAGACAGAAGAGCCACTTCCTCATTGCATTCTGTGCTAAAAGTAGATCTGCCTTTGGGCAGAAATATCAAAGTCATGATGCTTCCTATTTAACATTATTATCCATACTTCCTGGCCTAGAAGGCCAGAGCTTAACCATTCACTTCACATCAATTATCACAAAATTATTTATAACATAAAAAAGATAGTGGGTAAAATGTCCACACTCATGTTAACAGGACCATATTTAGTCTTGTCCTACTGGTTTAGAAATATGATCCATTTAAAATAGTGTTCTGTTTCAGGAAGTGGTATGGAATGTGATTGATGAAAGACCATGGATTTTATCTCAGACATTAGTCCACAGATTGAGATGTTTAATAAAGGATGATTATCTAAGTTTCTCCCAATAATGCATTCTGATTTATCAACCATTACTCTTAACTACTTCTCCATCCCAATTACACTTTTAACTTCTACTACCTTTTGGCTAATTATTTGCTTAAGATAACTACTCATAGTAGAGGAAGTTAATATCATTTATTGTTTTCTAGATTTCTTTCATTCTTTTAGATTTCAAAATGTCCTTCCATTTTGTCCTTGTTCAAAAATGTATCATGTCTTTAATTTTCAGATATACTTACTCAAAGCATTATATATATATGAGTAAAAAGTACCCAAGCAAGTTTTTTTTTTTATATAACTAAGCATTAAAGTATACAAGTGATGACATGAATACAAGGATGATAGAATGTAAATTGAAGGCTAAATGGCAATAGAAATGCATTTTACATTTGCTTTTTTTCCTCTTTTTCACAATGAAGCGGGAAGGGTGATACAAATACATGTAATAGAAAGCCCATTAACTGGCATACAGAATTGCTGAAGCAATGTAGTTCAGCAGAGAGACCAAAGACATGTAATGAGAGTGAGAAAGCAGTTTTGATAATTAGAATGAGCCAGAAGCAATCTCCCTCCTGCTTTAGCTTGCACAGTTGACAGGGGAAGGAAAATGCTCTTTTCTTCTGAGACAGAAACAGGACATCAGTCAAAATGATAGGAGACGTCAGTATGATATTCGTCTGAGTCAGGTGCCCCTGAGTTAGCCATCTGAAAGGACAGTTTCCAATTTTTTTTTGCTTAAGTTTTATCTTGGGCTTTAAAGTAGATTCCATATCAATATATACCTTTAAAAAGTGTTCTGTTCTTAGTAGGGAGAAATAAAATTAGTTTATAATCTAGAGTGAAAAATACAGCCTTTAGAGTCAGTAAAATGAAAGACTTTTTATTATTTTCTATACTCAAGTGAATAAAGAATCTATATTTATTAAAATAGGTTTTAAATTACCTTTCTCACAAACAGGAAGTTTGGAAAGGTATTTATAACTAAATATAGGTAAAATGATTTTGCAGTGAAGAACGTTGCTAACAAAGATTTTTATCAGTAGGACTTATTTCATTCACATAAGGGGATAACAAAAATATCAATAATTTTTATGCTAGCAAAATAAACCAACACTTATGTACATCCTTAACATACAAAACAGAGTTCTGCTTCTTTTTTAGTTTGCTGCATTTTAAAAGACAAAAAAATATTAAAACCTATAGAAAGAGGAATTTGTGTTTCACTCATGCCAAAGGAAAATCATTTTTAAATTACATTATCTTTGAGACTAAAATAAACTGTGATCCTGTTTATGATACAAAATGTGTAAGTATTCTTCCTATAACTTACACTATTAAAAATGAATCTTTTTAAACATGAAATTTAGTTAATAGATCTGAAAAAGTTCTAATAAGAAATATATAAAATTCAGTCAATACATACAGACACGTTATAAAAATAGAGCTACGACTACCGTAGACTGTAACATAAGGCATAGAGTAAAAAATACACTTTCTGATTATAGGGGAAAGAGAGATGGGGAAAAGTGCCAAGTAATTGAATAATCCTCTTAACTAAGTGAACTGCTAACTCAGTGATTCCGTTATCTGTACCTTCCTCAGTCAAAATTCCACAAGGAGAGATAACACCTGTTTTAGGTTTCCTTAGGTGCCTGCCTCAGTGCTGGAAAGGTAGAACTCACAGTTGTTATTTTTACTGGGGAGGAAATTAAATGATGTAATTTAGGTAAAGTCCTTAGAACATGCCTAGCATAAAAAAAAAGGAATTGTAGAGGCAAGGTATTAGCAAATATCAATTCATTTCTTTATTCCAACAATTGCATGTTGATCATCATATGCATTAGTCATTTGAAGAGGAAGGGTAACCTGGACAAAAAGTCCATCAGCCATTGCTGGCAAATGAATTACCTGCAGACACCATTGTTTAAGACAATGAGCGTTACTGGTTGGGTGGTTCCTGTCACCTGGGTCAAATGTTCTTAGTGAGACTCACTCTGCCTGTGTCCACTTGAGGTTATGTGGGGGTTGCTTTGCTGATCTTCTGGGATAACAGGTCAACTCTGCTCCAACAGACTATCTCAGGCTTCTTCTTAAACACTGTCATTGGTATATTCAGTATGCTACCTGATGCTGATAATCTAAGTGATGGATTCATAAAATTGTTTTTCATGTCTCTATAATCTGACAAATTCCATTACAGTCTTAATTTGGATTCATTGAAGCCCTCCTTAATTTTTTTTTTTTAATTTTGACACAAAGAAGTACCAAAGAAGGGATATGGTCCATCTGAAGGTTAAACATTATTAATCAGAAATGAAAGCATTCACAAAACATAAGTAAATACTCAAAGCATGCCTGGAAACCTCTGTCTATTCTAAGAACTTTCTATGTATTATTTATACACTTAATGCTCTCAGAAATTGTGGGGTGTAGGTACTATTTTGAGACCAACTTAGACCTGAGAAAACCAAGGCAAAATGGATTAAAAATTCTTCAAGGCCACATCTTATTGGCAAATCCAGATTCAAACACAAACACTCTGATTCCGTAGTAACATCCTTAAAATCCAAAATATACTGCTTCTTCGTGCAAACAACCACTTAAAAAAAACTAACCATTTATTATTTATTAGTGTTTTGTTGCCAAGAGAATTGATGACAAATATTTATATGTGACCAAGATTAAGTTCAATTAACAGGTCTTTACTATCATTGAAGTTTAAAATGCCTAGAGAGTTTGACAAGAAATACAGAGTATGGAATACGTGTATATTCAACAAAACTGCCTAGAGCACAGAGGAGAAACAGCTAATCAAACTTCTGATACTCTCTCAAGTTGTGGATTGTAATCTTGATTTGCTGGCAAACTTTAGACTTAACCATCTTTTCCAAAAAATCCTAGGCAAAATTTGTATTTGTTCAGTTACTGATAAAAATTTCCATTAGATATAAAACAAGGAGTTCTCCAGATTGAGCTGAAAGATGAAATGATAGTTTGTCCTTGTATATACATATATATGTTTGTGTGTGTGTGTGTGTGTGTATATATATATATAAAACAAAATTTTGTTGAAGAAGATTCATTATTTTGTCCAAGTAATTGATGGCTTTGAGTATCAGAAAACAAATCTTAAAGCCTAGAAGGCCAAAATTTATATCATCTAAAGGTCAAGTTTATATTAGTATAAGAAAACCTAGTATAATATGTTGAAATTCGTTGTTAAATTTAAGTATGATTTTATCTGTAAAATTTCATTTTGAGAGTCTAAAATTACAGATATCATAGAGTCTTTACCAGTATGTTGTAGTTGTGGTTATGTTTTTAGCTTAGTGTATTTGTGATTCTATAAATTTTCTTTCTTAAATATATAGTCCATATTTATTATAGAAAATCAACTCAATTTTACTGTTATATTTCTTGATGTATCTTCTATGTGGCATAAAGTCACATGTAATTTATAATGGTTTTAGAATAAGACATAAAGAGAAGTTTGATATTTTCAATAATTTACCATCATAAATAATATGAATATCTTTATTCCAGTTCCATTTTTATGTGTGCACATAGTCTCCACCATGATAAAACAAACAAGAATAACAATGACAACAGAGATTCAGAGATGTAAAATAAGGAGGGCTACTGAGAACAAGGAGCAAGTCTATGTTGCAGATCCAGCAAGAGCAAGTAGTAGACAAAGACACTTTCCAATTCTTAACAGGACTCATAATAATTAATGTAGAGGCATTACTGTTCTAAGTCATTCCTGCGAAGGATTACAGTTCTTGTGTTTTTCTCCTATGCTCTAAGTATTGATTGACTATTAGTATGTAATGGACTCTGAAGATAGACTGAATTTAAGTTCAACATGGGCACAAATGAGCACAGTGATTTGGGCAACGTACTTAATTTTTTTTTGTGAACCATCTCTAAAATGAAGATCAAATATTAAATGAGCTAATAATTAAGCATATAGCACCATAATATGTCCACAATAAGCATTCTATAAATGTTATCAGAAACTCTAGAAGTTCAATACAGGGTCAGATGCTAGTTAACTAAAATATTTTTATTTTCTAAATATTTTTAATGTCATTTGGCAGCACTTTCACATACTAAACTACCAGCAGCAACAGAAACCTTTCTCAGTTGACTAAACTGAAGAGGTATACTGATTTTCTAAGTCTTTTCTTAAGCAGATAAGGTCTAGACGTTAATATGCACTGCAGGAAAACTTAAAGACTGACCCATCATTGTTCTAACAACCAGTTGAGGACATAGTTTTGAAGGCATGTTCCGAACTATGTCTTATCTAAATGCTGTTCTTGGAATTTATGTTCATTGGAGGTAGAACTGACCTATTTGATTCATATAACTGATTTATATTTCCATAAGACCTATTACAAATATAGCAAAAAATATAATATTTGCCAATTAGTACTAAGCATGAAAGCCATTTTAATTTATATTTAATTTATGAGGTAAACTATTTTGAAATGAGAATTCTTCTTTTTCATTACTGTATATTTTGTTGACGTAACATGCTGTGAGCTCACAGGATGATCAGAACTCTCAAATTCATGAAGCAGAGACTCTCTGTTGTTTATAGTATTTAAAATAAATTGTTTCAGTTCTCTGTAGGATTGTTTCCTGTTGAGAAGAACCTCATAATTAAAAACAGCAACTGGAATAGAATTATAATGCAGGTATTTTGACAATGTGGGCACCTGGTATATTATCTTGAAATAAACTGACCTATCGTTATTACCGATAGTGTTCATTCTAGGCGGGATTTGCATAACTACAAAGAATTAGTCTCTCTGCCCATCCTTTTGAAAAGAGCATAGAATATTTAGTAGAGAGGAGGTAATTATGTTATTTGGGATAATAGTCAGATTTACTGTCTAGGACGCTATTCTGAACACTACATGAATTTCAGTGTAATTGCTCAGATCCTGTTTAGATGAAAGCTGATTCATTTTTTCAGGTCTTCCTTTATGCTCCTTTTATTCTTATTGTTATTTTTTAAGCAAGCAGGACTAGCATTGCAAGTGGAAGTGCTACTTAATATTGTTATTGACCTTCTTTTGTCTGTACTTATAAATTCCTTTTTAACAATTTTTGAGTTATCATAGATCAAAATTTTATTCAAATTATGACTGCCTTATTAGCATATGCATCAATGCCATAATGTTTATAAAGTAAATAAACTATAAGTTCCATTTTGTGTATATTCTTTGGTACCCACATATACGTATTTATTAATTCTCTCTTCAGAGTGAATCACATCCACATCAGCAAAGTCAAGTGACAAGGTAAAGGATCCTCAAATTGACTTTGCCATTAAGAGACAACCATATAATAATTGCATTATTCAATAAGTTAAACATATGTTTTAATTCTGGTGACATTTATGCATTCTACCTTACTAATTACAGTATGATAGGCCTGGGTGCAGAAAATACTGGGTATTGTTCCTCTTCTACATAAATATTCTATCATTTTTAGTTATTCTGATACAGAGGAGCTAAAAATTAATCATTTTACATGATTTATTTTGTATACAATCCATTTAGAGTATAAGCAAATGCAAAATCTTTCTTAAATAATGATATTTCTAAAATTTTTGCAGGATCACAAAATAGTGACCATTGACTATAATCTTAGCAAGCTATCATACAACTTAGATACATTTTTTAAAGTTTGAAAGTTAAGGATCTTTAGTATTTAAGCCTCCCATTAAAATTATTTGCATGTTAACTGTCTTTATTTTTTGATTTAAAACATTTCTAGTCAACAGAAATCACCTAATGTAATTGAAAATATACTACTTCTGATATTTAATTAATGAATTATTACATATATCTTTGGCATTTTTAAGTAAATAATAAACTGTTATATTGACATTACTTAGAAAAATAACTGGAATCCATTAAAATGCAGTTATTTTGACAATGTGGAAATATATTATCTTTTCATATAGCCACCTAACAGTTGTCAGTTATATTTTCCTATATGAAATGATCATGATCCAGATATATCCCAAATATAAGTGTGCAAAAGTGGTCTTGGACGTAGGTGCTACAAGAAATTATATGCATCTTTAAAGAATAATGTTTATCAGATTTATTTTAGCAGTTTCCACCTCAAAGTCAGTTACTTAAAACACACTCTCATACACAAATACAATAAAGAGAGAGAGAGAAGTAGGAAGAGAGAAGGAGAGAGAGAGGTGAACATATACAACTAATACAACAAACTAATTTCTATTATTAAATCAGACCCTTTAAATAAAAGTGTATGAGAGCTGTCTTTCAAAGACTTCCCTTAAAGCATGAAATTGTTATATGGCATCCTAATTTAGCCAGTCCACAAAGCTATCTGTGATGGTAGAAAAGGGTTCTTTCTTGAAATGGATGCTTCATTCTTTTTCTCCCAGTAGCTATTCAACGTCCTTTGTCTATTTATATTCATTATTGCCGGTCTAAGAACAGTGCGGTTTTTCATTGCTTCATTGGCATGGGACGCCCTGATTCAGGTTTGTCGTCAGTTCTGAGCCACTTGCCTCGCTTTCCTACTTTCACTTGCTGAAAATCTACAAATAGAAGAAACAATGTACACAGTATAATACAGTACAAAATAAATAACACTCTACGAATTAAGTTGTCATGTTTCACTCAAATTTAATAGAATCACATGTATTGGACAAAGAACACAAAGAAGCTTATGAACAAACAGTATACTTTGATTATTTTTATACATAAGGTTTTTCAAAGTGTACTATTTTTACCAATATTCTTAATTATTACAACTTTAATATTAGGGATAATTTTTAATTCCTCTATGATATTCATCTGATAGAAAGTATTTTTAGTTGGATGTGGATTATTGATATAGTAAATTCAGTTTTATGGTGAAATATGTGCACTTCTATAGTATGAATTTGTTATTTTCAGTTCATTTCTTAATTTTCAATAGCTAGCATGATTCTTTAATTTATTTCCTTTAAAGTTACTCATATGTGTACATTGTAGAAGCTGTATCCAGTGGAAAATTATAGGATTCTTGTTTTACCTTAAACCTTACTATAAGTAATGATAGCAGTATAATATAATGAATTCTTTAGTATGGCCAACATTCCTAGGAAAGGAATTCTTGAAAAATACATATTCTATGCTTTCTTTCCTTCTAATGATCATGGATAGAAGAAAGCAATATTGAATTTTAAAACAGTTTAACAAAAGTAATTGGATCTCACACAACAGAAAATCAGTTTAAAGTATACATTTTGCCAGCTCAGAGAATTCATTTTGTTATCACTATTGAATTCCCATTTATTCTTTTTCTTGCAAAATAGATAAGAAAAACTTCCATTGTATCCAAATGCTGTAGGTGTAGCTTAAAGCTGCTTTCTCTTTCCCCTCCCCCAGATAATACTATTTATGAGAAATCTAGGGGAAAGAATGATGTGAAAACTCTGCATTCTCTTATTCCTGGGAGCTATAGAACACATAAAGGTCCCTTTCTATATTCAGCTTAATCAGATTTCTCTAAGATCCAGTCTGGTCAGTGGAGAGGAAAGAAATGATTCAACAAGATCCAACCCCTCTAAAATTAGTGCCTCTGACACTGGAAAAGGCTGTCTTGTGCTCAAAATATCTTGAAGAGCTCTCCATCTTTGTTGAGCCCCTGCAGTGTCACTGTATCTTAACACCCTTAGAGTGGTGGGTAATTCTCTGGAAAATCATGAGCCATTTTTGGTTTATCAAAAGTGGATTTGGTTATAAAAAGGTCCATAAATGCTGTTAGCGAACTTTTCTGGTTGTTTCAGGCAGTAACTAAAATGCTGTTTTTATGAACCTGTTTCATAGCAACTTGTAACATAACATCAGGAAAGCCCGCCAACACATCAAAGGCTGTAGCTATATGGCATCGATGTCATCACTTTGACTCTGAGGGAACTGAGGCTGGCAAACTGTCTTGATCACTTATGTGGCATTTTCAGTGGTATTAGCACTAGGATTTACACAAGTAGCTTGTGGAGTGACGACTTCATTCCTATAAAAATCTTGCCTCGTTTCTCTCACTGTAAATTCAAATGTAAGTTGAGGAGAAGAGGCAGAGTAGAATTAAAAAAGAGAGAGAAGCAATATACCAATTTTTAACAACAAAGTCCACTACTATGTACAATTATAATACACCAATAATTTTTGTTAAAGAAAAAGTATTAGTACGATTACTAATTATTCCTTTTTTCCATTAAAGACATTGGATTTTTCATTGAGTAACACTCAAAACTCCCAAACTTGAAGCATGTCCCAGAACAATAAGAAGTATTATGGTGCTGAGACATAGTTAATATTTTAGTATTCATTAATTCATTTATTCCACAATTATTCATCATGTGTCTAAAATGTGCCAAGCACTTTTCAAGGCAGGATATTTATCAAGCCAACATTTTTTTTCTACTAGTATATTAACATTCTTATGATATTGCAATTGCTAAAAAATGAACTTTCCGGTTTGGATGAAGCTATCATTGTTCCTCTGTAGAAAAGAATGACAGGAAATAATTGATTTAAATACACAAGGGGAAAAAATCCCCTTTTTCCATACTCAGGGATGAAAAAGAATTTTACTTTGCGTTTTAATCCAATTTTGTGTAACAATGACCTCAGTAGAGGTCAGCTGTAGTGGAAAGGTAGGAAAGAGGTGGATTATTAACGAATTTGGCTATGGAGGGGGTGGGGACTACTATTGGGGACCAGTGTTGCTATTTCTAATGACAGACCCAGTGACAAAAGTCAAACTTTATTTAATTTGTATTCTTCCTTGAACATTTCAGCACATATTTTATTGTACTTCTCTTAAGAAAGTCAAATGCTTTATAAAATGAATTTAAGTTACTTCCCTTGGTTCTTTTCCTAGATTCTCAGCATCTTGAAGACAGGATTCGTATTTAAAATAATTATGTTGCTTTCACAATACTTGAGTAGAAGATACACAATAACTATTTGCTGGCAATTACTGGGTGCAAAGTTCTGTATAAGATGACTCCTCAGTGATTTTCAAAAACCCACCATTCTTTTCTAAATCCATGTCCAGTTTTGCAAGAAAGTAGCCTAACTGAACTTGTGTAAATTACCATGAGGCTCTGTTGTGCTTATAGTACTCAGATTTACTTTGTAAGGAGGCTGAAATTAGCCACTAGGAACACTTTAAATCCTGTACTAATTTTAGGTCATTAGTTGTTCTTCTTTTGGAACATTAAACAATTCTCAAGTAACATTTTGCTAATGTTGATCTAAAATACATGCCTGTGCCTAACCAAGTCATTTGGAAGTCTTTTCCTCTTACAAAGCTAAGCCCATGTTTTTTCAGTTTATAAAAAAAAAATTATAGTCAAAAACATATGTAGTGTTTTAAAACCCTTAAAAAGAATGGAATAAGAAAACAACAGAATGTAAATCTGAGTAATATCTAATTTAAAGTCTGTTTATATTTTTTTATCTTCAATTTAAAACCATAATTTCAATACTTATGGTGCAAAAGAACAAGACTTATAGAGAAAGTAAAAAGAGGCCAAAAGAAGACATTTTTTTTTAGAGTTAGATACTCAAGTATCAATTAAAAAAAAAAAGGAAGAAAAACTCTAAATATCAATATATGATTCATAGCTACTCTTGGCTCATTCTTTTTATTTATTTATTTAATTTTGTTGTTGTTGTTGTTGTTGTTTTTTCCACCTACTAGGTGCTACCAAGAACATTTTGAGATTAGGGTAGATAGCACAAGTGATCTGTGTCAGAGGTCTACATTGCTTTTTTAGTGCAGCTTTTGTTTCTTGCTGGGTTCATAGTGTCACATTAACTTGTCTCCTGGGTTTCAGTTTTAGATTCATTTCATAGGTCTTTACATATTTTTATTTTTTTATAGTAGGAAATGATTAATCAACTCATTCATCTTATTATATCTCATGATAATGTGCTAATATCCTATAGAATCATTTTTTAAGTTATGTTTTAGCCTTATGTTACAGCCTGCTTGCATCTGTACAAGGGAAGGAGGCTGCTTGCTGTAACATACCTTCAGATTGACTGGACACAAATCTGCATCACATCTGTAACCACTGAAAGGCAATACTTAACAATTAATTCACACACACCTTAAACCAGAACTGGAAAATCTATCTAAAGTTTGTTTCAACATAAATTATTCTACAGGTTACACATCAAGTTAAGAAACTCATTCCTTTGTTTTATTTTGTGTTTTCCTATCTTTTTGCTTCCATTTCCCTCTTTTTACTTCTTCATTCTTTTTCTTCTTTCTTACTTTCCTTCCTTTCTTCCTTCTGGTCCTTCATTCCTTGTTTTTTTTTTTTTATTTTTCTCCTTTCAATTTCTTTCTAGTCTTTCTTTTAATTTCTTTCTTCTCTAATTTCTTTCAATGTTTTTTGCTAAACTTCCTACCATTTTTCTTCCTTTCCATCTTTTTCTTTATTTTAATTTTTTCTTTCTTTGTATGTTTTTCAGTCTGTATACTATGTTTCCCATATATTTGCTCTAAATCGTGTAAAATGAAAAGAATAAATGATAAAACCAGGAATAATCTTTTCTCCTTTTATTCCTCCCTTTTTTTCTTTCTTAAATAAATATTTATTGAAAATTTCTCATGTGTAAATATCCTGGTCTTGAGTTGCAGAACCTTGCTGCACTTCATCATGACTCTCTGGGAGTGGAAAAGCAACAACTGAGCAAAGTTAACTGACTTGCATACACCCATAGATGAGAAGTGGGTTTACAGAAAGATGTATGTCCATTTCAGGGGTCCTACATTAGCCAAATTCTTGATACTTATGTTTCACTGTTAGAGAAACCACTCTGCCTCTTTCTTAATTTTAGACCTCTGAGAAATGAGCACAACACTTGCCTCTTTCTCTTCTTCATTCAATAAAAAAGATGCATCAGGCATTGGCATGATGATGATTATGATAACAATCATTGCTTCCATGTGCATGACTTTCTGTGTGCCAGAGCTACCCTTACTACTTTGTTGGGATAAATGTGTGTCAATCATAATGACACTTAGCTATTTATCTTAAGCAGTGTTGTTCTGCTGACTGATCAGCACATGTTCACTATTCACAGGTTCAGAGGACAATGTCTAAGACATACCAGATGCTTTGAAGCTGTACATTTTTTAACATTGTCTTCATTTTCATGTCCAGGCGCTACAAGGGGAAGAAAGACATTTTTAACCATATTCAGTTCAAGTTGAATCAAATATTCATTTAAGACATATTTTGTGGAGAAGAGACAGCATTTATGAATTAGAAGGTTTTTTTTGTTTTTGTTTATAAGTAAGAGAATAACATTTAAAAGGAAGGAAGAACGTAAGAAACATTTCTGTGACTATGTTTACTTCCTTATCTGTAGAAGAATGAAGAGATTAGAAGGCTGCCATCTATATAGGATTGCTTAAAAACTCAATAATTAAAATGAGTAATTTATTGATTTAAAAGACTGATATACCATAGTTTGCAGCAAGTGGTGGTATACCAATTTGTGAATGCTTTGCCATTTGAGATATTTTATATCTGTAGACTTTTAATGTTCCTGTATCTTTTTAAATATATTCAGGAAAATATGATTATTAGTTGGAATTTGTAGCTATTGTTAGCTTTCCTAATACACAGATAAGCCCTTCCAATCCCCAAATAAAAACATTTTTACACAACTATCATGGGTAGCAAATGACTTGTCTCTCAAAAATTTTATTTATTTTAAGTTCTAGCAACTTAGTTTAAAATAGCCAAATTTAGTATAATGATAGTAGCCTGGTGATACATCTATAAGGAGTTCCATTTTGTATGAAGAAGAAAAAATTGTGCATCTTTTTAGTTATCTACAAGATAGAAGATTTAATTATATCTTGCCCAACAAGAAAATGTGCCTGGTCAAGTATTCAGTACAATCATCATTACCATAGAATCACTATTTAGCTAGATTTTCTTTAAATTCAAAGATATAAGAGCATGTCAGATGCTAACTGTTTTGGAATATTTAGTCATAACTATCTGAACACCTTAAGCAAAAGATTTTATTTTACTGTCTCCCCAAATTCATGAATACTGTATAAATAGTCATACTTCTCAGATCATCTTATTCTGAATCCTGAACCTGACTACAATTCTAACTATATTTAATGGTGGCAAATACCTGTGTCCATTTTGGAAATCATTTAAGTATACATGGGAAGACATTTAGCTCTCATTTTGGCAGGACAACATTTTTAATAGTCAAATGAAACATCTTAAGACAATGTAAAGGATAAAGGAGAATTCCAGAAGTCATTGGTAGCTTTTATTCAGTGGAGTGAACTCTCCTTGCCAGTTTACGAAAACAAGTCATCTCAGGATATTTGTCTTTCCTTTGAAATATTCTTGCCTTTTCAGTTAAGTTCTGCATTATTTAGCCTAGTTAGCATGCAGAGCAGAAAAACTATTTCTTAACTTTTAACTCTTCTTTTTGAAGATAATTTGATATGTATTAACTGGAATTCTGCAGCTTTATATTTTCTGATGTTCTTTAACATTTTTAGATTTTTTTTTTGAAAATTGCTGATATAACTTTAAAGTCCACCTAGGTAATAAGGTAGAGATTATATTGGTGTTGAAGGAAAACAGTTTCTTTATTTTTCTCAATTTCACCATCTTTTCAGTTTCCCATATGAAAAAAAAGTGAGTTAGAATTTAAATAGTAAAAAAATGTGATTTGAAAATGTACAAAATAGTAATTATATAAAAATTTTTCCTTCAGGGGAAATGAGAGATTATACATAGTTAAGTAGATGACAGAGTACTAATTATTATTTATAGTCTTTATTATTATATACCTGCGAGTCACAAAAGATTAAGTTTCTGTTAACTTTGAACAGCTAGTAATTATAAAATACAATGCAACTGTCAGAAAAATCATTAACTTATGTACACCTAATCTTTGAAATTAAATTGCAATTCTTCTTCTAAGCTTCTTGTAATATACATTTTCAACATTTATTAATTTAAATAATTTTAAAATAAGCAACTTTAAAAGTCTACTTCTCTTTTCTGGAGGCTAATTTGAAACAAACATATTTGGCACTATAAATTATAACACAAAGATATGAATCTGTAATCTTTCACATGTGAATACTGTTTTTTTTTTTTTTTTAATTTGTGCCAAAAAAACAAAAAACAAAAAGAAAACATTAAGCAAAAACATTTGCTTTTCAGTAATTTAGAACCAATCATCTATCATTCAGCAATATGTGGGGAAAGGAAACACAAAGTAGTTGAAAGGGACACTAGTGAAAACAGCAGGAAAATATGCTGTGTGCCTCTCTGTGAAGACCATTATGTTAAGCACATGACCTGCATTTCCTCATTTAATCCTCAGAGCAACCTAGTGAGGTGAAGAACTGGTGAGTGGCAGTTCATGAGTTCAAATCAAACTTCCTGTGCTCAAGTCTTAGTGTGTTAACCACTCTGTTCTTTTAAGAATTCAATGAAAGCAAATGTGTATATAGTGCATGGTTCCTTCTTCTCTGTGCTTCAACTACAATGAAAAAGTACTAGAGATGTACATGTCCTTGGAAGCACCACTACCTTTTACCTTAGTATTTGATAGTACCCCACTATTTGATATGAACATTTAATTAATGCTAATTGATAATAACATTTTATCTCAATATTTAATATTAATACATTGCATAGCTGGGTGAGGTGGTGCATTTCTAAAATCCCAGCAACATGGGAAGCTGAGGTGGGAGGATGGAAAGTTCAAGGCCAGTCTGGACAACCTGTGCATACCCTTTGTAAAAATAACAAGTAAAAAGGACTGGAGATGTAACCCAGTGGTAAAGCACTCCTGGGTTCAATTTGACTTACTGCAAATCAACCACAACAATAAAATCACTTTTCCCAGGTTACAGGTTATACCTTAGTTTAGATTACATCTATACTCCTCAAATAGACTTAAAATTTAGGTATTATGCAATGACTTCTTTAATTTAGGGATTAGTAAGTTCAGCCCAACTATCGATTTGTGTGCATATGCTCTTAAGAAAGATAGTCAATCTTTCAGATTAAACCAACCAAATCATGGTTAATACATCCTACATAATCTTTTTGATACCTTACTTGCCAGAAATAACAGTCTAAATCACACTGCATTTTATATTGTAAAGCACTATATTTCCATTTGTCACATCCAGTTCACCAGGAGCAACTCGGCATCTTCCACACTCAGATCTACCCAGAGCACTGTGGTTTCCAAACATGGCTTTTCTATCTGTGGAATAATGATGATCCAAAACCTCATAATTGAGCAGTCTTCCTGCCAGGTAGAGTTTAAAATAGAACAATACCACGAAGAGCAGAGTTTTTCTTAGCTGGATATGGCTTTAATAATAATAGAAATTTGAGGCTTTTTACCAACACGATAATTTAAGTCTCCTTATTTTGATCTAAATGGAAAATTCTTTATCCCATTCAAAAACCACCTAAGGGACATCTGTGAGAGAAAATCCCAAGGAGAAACAGGTTGGATACCAACAGTCACATCCAGGGCTGCTCTGGCCCCTGAGTCTCTCCCCACCTACTTTCCACATGTTCACCATTCTCTCTCCAAGCTTAAAAACAATCCCCTTATTTCAAGCTGGAAATTTAGCCACAGTGGCAGTTAGGTCTGAAATCCAAGGATACAGCTTTTTCCAGCTGTCTTCTTCCTTCTACAGGAATGCTTTTCTACTTCAGTTTAGCTTAGACAAAGATGATCATTTTTAAATTTACTACCTGAATTTATAGTACATTGATGTGTTATTCATTGAGAGATTATACAGTATAGTGGTTAAGAACAGTGTTCTTAAGTCTGACTGCCTGGGTTTGTAACCTCATTTCACCAATCAGTCGATATAAGCTCTTGGGTAATTTGTTTATCTTCTCTGTGCCTTAGTTTTCTCATCTTTAAAATGGGGGTAATATGCAATAAGTTATATGTCTATTTTCTAGAGTAATTCCAGATGTACCAATATTTTTTGAATTTATGAATGTGAATGTCTTTTGAAAGATAGTGAGAACTATCTTCCCTCAGCTTGAAAACTTCATGTCAGTTTGTTTAATAAAGTACATTTCTTCACCTTTCTTCTCCATATTCGAATTTCCACTAAGCTTCTATATCCTGCTATAGGAAGTCTCTATTTCACCAATTTCATATTATTTGCAAAACAAAGAAGGACCACTAATTAGAAAGCAGAAATTGCCAACTTTTTCCAACTGATGTACTTAAGTACTGATAGTATAATCCAAAGGATGATGTAGTTTACATATATTTTAAGTATGTTATTTCAAGGAAAACTGGCAAAACATAGCTTTTGTGAGAATTTCCATTGTTACAGTACTTCTAGTTTTATCTTTTTTTGTTTCTTATAGAATTGTTGCATTTGAGTTGTGCAAGATGCTGGCCAGTGCACAAAGGCTGGCTAAAATAAATTCCCTCCAGCCATTCTTCTTTGCCTAAGAGCTGCAGAATAGCCAGCAAAGCTAATTCATTGCACACATGGGAAAATCTGTTTACACCATGAAACCTATTTTTCTATGTGATGCCTACTGCTGGCAAAGTCAAAACTGAAAACATTGGCAAAAACAAAACCGCAAAAAAAGACTTAAATAAAGAGCATGTATGGCAGATGGTGGAGATGAATAGTTGATCGTCACTGTCTGCTAGCTTCACTGTACTCCTTTGAATTGTTGCAGTACCATAATTTTGCCACGATTATCTATGAAATTATGTTGACTGTTAAGCTCTGATTCATGCTTTTCTTAAATCATCTGTGGGAGAGATGACATTCTAATTGCACTCCTGAATTTTTTATACTATGAGTTTGTTAAGCACAGACACGTTTTACTAAAGAAAAGGCCTAAATGTATGTAATTTGACATTGTGACAGATTAATACTTAGGCATTAGACCATGGTACAATTAGACAGTTTAAATGTGTCCTACATCTTAATGTCTATATGACTTTAAAAAGTCACATTAAGTCCTCCTTTTTTAAAGGGTCTGTTGCCATTTTGCTGATTGAAATAAATCAAAGTCTATCAGAGGATTTAAGTAGATTATGAGAAAGCTTGTCACAATTATATGTAATTCTAGAAAATTGAAATCTGGGAAATTAGCCATAAATTCAGAATATATCAAGGTAAGCAACTGTATTTACAGTAGGTTTCCTGAAGGGGTTGTTGAGCATGTGACTGACTCTTATTCTTTGAGCTATTAGAGTTATTTTTAAAATGAAAATAAAACTTTAGTCTACAAAGGACAATTCAAAATGGCAACTAAAATATAGTTTAAAATTCTGATGGCACTGTGTGTATATGAGGTTGTATTAAATGTCACATAATAGTATATAGTTTATTCAGAAATACCCTAGAATACACAGATTTCTATTTGATATGATTTATTTATGCATTAATTTATTTTTTCAGTACTGAGAATCCAACTAAGTGCCTCACATATGCTAGAAGCACCCCGCAACTGAACTACATCCATGCTCAATCCTTGATATAGTTTAAATTACAGATACTTCAGACTTATTCATTGTGATCCACAATAAGAAATGCTTTTTGCATGGAGATCAAGTACCTGCATATACATATCCACACACTTAAATAAAAAATTGAAACACAATCTTCACACAACAATGTGAACTTCATTCACCTAAAGCTGGTAATAACTCATAAATGGATTCAGTCAACTCATGGTTCATGACATTCAGTTTGAAAGTACTAATCTAAACTGCCCATCCTTTAACATGTATCCATCAGGGCGCTACACAAGACAAATAAAACTTATCAAACCGAACAAGGTTGGCTCATTGCCTTTAGTTCTTATTAATATGTGCCTGCATTTTATGACTGTACTTCAAAATTTTTGTCATGGAATAAACTGTGTAAGTCAATAACAGATTCTATTCCCCCAATTTATTCTTAAAAGACATGCACAAGGGACAATGAGAGATCTGGACAACACAAAGATAACTATAGAATAGCCACTACCCAAAGCAAAGAAGATTCACAGACTCATATATATGTATGTATAGCCCTTTGACCACTAAGTACATGATTTTCCCATGAGATTTTTTTTTTTTAGCATACTCTACTGCCTCCACTGACAGCCCTCTCCCCATCAGCTAAGTATGAAGTGTGAACTTTGTGCTATAAAATACATGTATGGATTTTTTCCAATTAACCACAGTGTCCCCTTAAAAAGAATCTCAATTCGAAATATCATAGGAAAGGGAGTGAGGAGAGTGAGTGGTAGAGAAGTGCATTCAGAACTGCACATACCAAACAAGCAAAACCCTTTTCACTTTCTCAGCTTGGTCAATGACGTGGCACTTATGATTGACAGATGTGTTGTTAATACTTCTTCCTGTGGCCATGGAAGTGTTCAGAATTGTCAGGAATATCATACATTTGTCTCCCTACCCTGTCTTTCAGATACTGCATATGTGACTGGCATTATGGTGGGATCTAGACCACACAGTTAACTTATTGTATCCATAGACAGTTACGCTTTCCAAAAAAAAAAATCACATGAATAGGTGTCAGAATACAGTTATTAAGTGCTGTGATAGAGACAAAGGAACGAGACTGGAGAAGAAAAGAAAAATAAAAACCAATCTGACCAGAAGAAATATTCAAGGATATGTTCTAGAACTGGGTTTTGAAAGATGCACAAGAAATAGATAATAAGGCAAAGAATTGCAGAAGCAGCAACACATTAATATTATGAAGACATGTAATAACAAAAGGCTTTCTAGAAATGGCAACTCTACATTAGGTCTGTCTGCTCCAGTGTACGTGGGCGAGTGCCAGAGTAGGAGAAGATGAGTTAAGTGTAAGAAGCATCCAGGTACAGAAGGACCTTCTGTGCTAAAACAAGAAGTTTCAAATTCATGGCGAGGTTTATGGAACAGGGTTTAAAATAGGGAGAGACTTGTTACTCTATTTAAGGTTCTTAAAATAACCCTTAATTTTCTTATTATTAAAGTAACTTTCCTCTTAATCACTAAAAGGGTGACAGTCAAGCTAAAGAAAAAACAGGTGACAAGTATTAGAAACCAGAAAATCACAAAAATACCATACATCTTACAAAGTACTTGTAAGGACTGAGCCGTTGTACCTGACTCTCTGCTTCATAGATCTTGCCAAATTCTCTTTGTTTTCTCTCCTTTGGAATCACCCATGGCTTTAAGGGAGCCCTTTGGTATTAATCCTAGAGGCAGCTATCACTGAGGGGTGGGCAAGAGAGGTGTTACCCAAGAAGGTGAGCTGTTTATACTTTACTGGACAAAAAGAAATTGCACTGGGGTGATTAATTACATGAATGACATGAACAATTAGGTATTAGGTTGAAGTGGAATTTTCAAAAGTACAAAGGGAAAATCCTTGAGTGAATGCCGAAAAATTAGATGCACAAGACTCAACTGCAAAATGAAAATTGAAGTTTTTCCACTTCATTTTCTTTAACAAATGGCATATCAGTAGAAAGATCAAGTGCATCATGTATGTTGTCCCTATTCTGACCAGAGAAGTGGTAGGATGAGTATCAAGTTCCTTTTGCAGTTATAAAGAATTACTACAATCTTGGGACCTTAAAAAAACATATTCTCTTAAAATCTTAAGGTCAGAGTTTGCCATGAATCTCAGAGGACTAAATTGGAACTTTCAGGAAAATTACATTCTTTTTGGTGGCTCAGGGAGACAATCTGCTTCCTTTTTCTCTCCCATTTCTAGAGCCTTCTCATACTCCTTGTAGCCCTGACAGAGACCTTAAGTCTTTCTCTAATTACTGTATTCTGATACAGACTTTTCTTCCATCTCCCTATTCCATTGTTAAGGATCCTTGTGATTACAAATTGGCTCATTTGGGTAATCCAGGATAATCTCCCTCTTTGAAGGTCAGCATATTAGCAATCCTAATACTATTTAAAACCTTAATTCCTCTTTATCATCTTACCCAACATGCCTACAGGCTCCAGGGTTTAGTATGCATGTATCTTTGGAGGGGATCATTCTGTGCACCACAGAAGGATCTTGAGAGCAAGCATGCAGGGCAATGTAATAGGGAACCCTGGAATTTGCTTCTGAACCATGCAGCCAGAAAGGGCAATGCAGGCACGAGGGCATCTCCAGAGTTTGCTTTCCCATCTGTCATTGACTCCCAGGGAGGTTCAGCAATGAGACTTTACCACTCTCCAAGGAAATAGGAAGTAAATAAAGGAAAACATTTCAATGAGCAGCAAAAATCAATGGAGCAAACTGATCCAGTGTTGCTTCATTGATTTCCCCTCCCATTTAGCTGTTCATTGAGTTTTCTTAGCTGGTCACCAGAGATCATTTCCTTTTCCATTTTATTTCTGTGCTCTGCACTCCTGAACTCTTCAACACATTTTTGGTCCTAATTGTGATTGCCAATTTTAGTTTCAATTGATCAGCTTATTGAACAGAGTAAGGAGCCAGCATTCTACTGTTTTAAAACTCTCCCCATAAATGCTTTTTTCAGACCTTACCAAAAATCTCTCAGAATCTTTAATCAATAGTACTTCAGAATGCAATGTTTCTGGGCTGGGGATATGACTTAGTAATGGAGTGTTTACCCAAGCATGGGCCAGACCCTGAGTTCTATCCCCAGCATAGCAAAACAAAACAAAAAACCTTGCTAAAGTTGAAATCTTTGTTTTTCTCTCAAATCACAGTGACTAATGGAATTCTCTTACAATATGGTTTGTTATTACTGTAGTGTGTGTTCTGTAAAACATTTCAATAGGCAATCCCAGGCAAAGAGTTTGAGATGTGTTTGGAAAGTGGCCATATTATTAGAATAATTGTATAGTTTCTCAGGATCACTATGGTAAGAAAATGAATGGGTATCATGGTTTTCGCTACTTAAATATAAATTAAAATTGCAGCAGTAAATCTTAATTGCCATGATTTACCCCTGTGCAAAAAATAGTGACATTACAATTCTACTTCATACATAATTTGAGCATTAATGTGGTCCATTTTAGATGTTCACTCAAAGTAGTAAATAGAAAATACCAAGAAATATCTTCTATCTTATGATGACTATGGTAGCAAAGCGCATTTTTTCTTAACATATTTATTCCATAATGCCAAATTAATTTGACTCAGTATTTAACATAATTGCATTTGATAAGAACTACAAATTGCAAAGAATATTTTTCAACTCATTTTTGTAAAAATTGTTTTATATTTGTTCTTTTGGAAGGTAAGAAAGTTTTGAGAAAATAATGTCTACTAATAAATTGTTTTTCAGTTTTCATTTTTCAACCTCTATATAAAATTATATATATCATTATATAGACATGTATGTATACATACATGCACATACATATATATGAATACATATACATCTATATAAAGATACATATACATCTCTATAAATAATATGATATATAATATATCTCTATATATAATATGGAGAAGAAAAGATAAAATTTCCACTGCCTTCAGAATAATGAACCTCAAAGATAATATTTTTACTATTAATGAAACCTTTATATACTATAAACATTCACTCATAAAGATATTATTAATGTTTATTGTAGGATATATGTTCTACAACTATATGTCAGTAATGAAAATTTGATTGATAATTGAACTGTAGTACTAATGAGTAAAAATATCTTGCCAGCAGATGATAATTACCTCATTAAGTCAGAACTTTAAAGATTTAAACATTACTATAAAGTGATACTAATTTAAACTGGTACCTACAGCTCTTTTAGTGCTACCTATGACCCGCTTTCCTTCAAAACCAATATAAAGAAGTTAAAACATTTTATTAAGTTAAAATAATGTCATCTGGTTCATCAGTGTTTTTTTTTTTTTTTTTTTTTCCAAACTTTTGTTTCCGTTCTATGAGAAATAGATAACCATCCAGTTACTGGCAATTCAAGACACTGGTTTGAGGCAAAGTTTGAATGTAGAGTTAGAAAATTAAAAGTTTTAAACTGGTAATCAGCATTTAGTTAAATCCATCCCCAAGTAGTAAATTTTTATTTAAGCAAAAACTTTTTATAAATTATTAGGTTTTTTAGAGTTGGGCTTTTCAATACTAACCTATTAATATAATGAAACCTAAGTTATTTTTCTCACTTCTAACTATATGTTTCATAATTCTGTGTTTTAAAAATGCTTTTTGTCACCAAATGACAGTTATCACATGTGATTTATGTTTTTGAGGGTGAATGTTGAATTGTTAAATATGTCTTAATCTTTGATTCTAACCCAAAGGGGAGAAATAGTGTAAATGTAAAAATATACCTTCTTTCTCCCAAACACTGGGATGTTGGAAATATATCAAGACTCTCATTCAGGTAACTTGAAATTCACTGAAATTTTTGCAAAATGTTGTGAACATATATCTGCATTAGTAAGAGGAGGCGGTGCTCCTCATTTTTCATCAGATTAATGAAATAGTCAACCACTGAAGCAAATTATTTTTAATGTAAGAAAATTCAATATGCTGGAAAGAAAATCATGAAAGTCATGATCATTACAGTAGAAAAATAAATAGAAATTGCCAGAGTTGTATCTATTCTCAGTGGGAAAACCAATGGGTACCTTGTGCAAAAGATGCCCCGAGTTTCCTCCAAGGTTTTCTATACTCTCTTGATCAATATCAGATCATTTGCACCATTTTCTTCTTCTTGCATTCAGCCCCTCAACTTGAGAAGCTCTACTGGCATGGTGCAAAGGACAATCCAAGGAAGCCCCATCTCTGAAGTGCCTAAGCAAACTGCTCCTGAGGAGTCACCATCCATTTTCTGGCTTCCGTGCAGTTTTCATGTACCAACCAGCAGATTCACTTTCGAGCTGTTTAAGAAAGCCTGCTTGAGACATGGTGTGCCCAGGCTCCAGTATATGTGCCAGTGCCACATTCAGAATGACAGTGGCCTAAGCCTCAGGGCAGTAAATGCTTCTTGCAATCTTTTCAATTGCTATTTGACTGAGCTTAGCCTAAGGAATGAGAAAAGTTGCTGATGCTTTCAAACATGTTTAAACATTTGAAATATTGTCTTGGCGTGTCAGTACCAATTGGTGCACTCCAAGGTAGAATAAAATCCTGTAATTAAAGGACGAGAATTTCAAAAGCTTTATACAGGAGTCTTCTTTTTGAACTTCTTAATTAAATGTGTTTACATCTCCAAAAATGTTATTTCACAGGGTTGTAGTTGCAGTAATTTTAGTCAGTTTGTTATCCACGATAAGGAGACATGAAAGAATTAGAATGCATTGTTTCAAGAATTTTTGTTATGGTTTGGAGAAATTTATTTATTGAAGATAACATAACTCTATGATCGTTGTTTTAATGATTTATTACCACATCACCAAAATCTCCCCCAAACATAAAAACAAGCAAACGTAACTTAGTGACTACAAACAACAAAGATCTATTACTTCTTACATTTCTATGGATTAACTTCTTGGTTCTGCTAGTTTTGCCTGTCCTTCTCAATGGTGCATTCACCTGGAGAGCTGCCTGGGGGTGAACTTACTGTCCCTGGTTGGGACAGTCAGAGCTAATTCTCGAGTGGTATTTCATTCAAGTGGTGTTCATCTTTAGAGAGGGTAGAATACGCTTTCTCTCAGGGCATGTATCCCAGTGATTCCAGAGTAAAAACACAAGCTACTAGTCCTGTTGAGAGATAGGCTAGAAACAGGACAGTATTACTTCCGCCACCTTCTAGTTGTTAAGGCTAAGCCTGGCATCAAATAATGTGAAGCAGACTCTACATTTGATGGTAGGAGCAGTAATGTCTAAAGGTGTGTGTCTAAGGATATTACAGGAATTTCTGGTCCTATTTTATAACTTAAAGCAATCATGCACATACCTCATGGAGTCTACATAGCTCAGACCGAACAACTCTTGTTTAATTATTTTTAGTTTGCAAATGGTGCATTGCATTTCACCTATTTTTTATATTTATCCTGTCATGTCTAGTCTTTCAATCTCTCAGTCTTCAAAAAATTTACTGCTCATTTTTGACACATCTTTCAAATGGTGCTCCTCCTTATGCTGCCCATTTGGGTGATACACAATAGCAGACCAGCAACTCAACATCCCATGGGTAAGTTTCAAGTGAGGTGATTAATGGCGAGGATGGTCTGTTTAGACTGTAAAGATAACTCCAAATAATAGATCATTTGCATTTGAGGTTTGGTATCACCTGAAAACATGTTTGACAAACTCCTAGTAAAAAGAGATTCTGGGGATGCCTGATGTAGAGTAACTAGAATATGGTGACCAACATGCTTTTCTAAATAAATGTTAGTTCTGCTATATTTCACATGTGATCGGCATGACTCCATTAGCACTACTTGGAAAGTAATAAAAATATATATTGAGAAATGCAAATTAAAATCACCCTAAGATTTCATCTCACTCCAATTAAAATGGCTATTATTAAGAACACAAACAATAATAGGTGTTGGTGTGGATTTGGGGAAAAAGTACACTTGTACATTGCTGGTGGAGTTGCAGATTGGTGCAGCCACTCTGGAAAGCAGTATGGAGATTCCTCAGAAAACCTTTTGACCCAGTTATTCCACCCCTCAGGTCATACCCCAAAGACTTAAAATTAGTATACTACAGTGACACAGCTACATCAATTTTTACAGCAGGTCAATTCACAATAGCTAGGTTGTGGAACCAACCTAGATGCCTTTCAATAGATGAATGGATAAAGAAACTGTGGTATATATATACACAATGGAATATTATTCAGCCATAAAGAAGATTTCTATTATGGGATTTGCAGGTAAATGGATAGAATTGGAGAATATCATGCTAAGTGAAATAAGCCAATCCCAAAAAAAAACAAAGGCTGAATGATTTCTCTGATAAGTGGATGATGATACATAATGGGGGTGGGGGGATGGGGGAGAGAGAATAAAGAAGGAACTTTGGATTATGTAGAGGAAAATGAGAGGGGGCAGGGGTATGAAAGATGGTGGAATGAGACACACATCATTACCCTATGTACATGTATGATTACAGGTATGATGTGAATTTTCATCCTGTATAACCATAGAAACAAAATTCATACCCCATTTGTGTACAATGAATCAAAATACAGTCTGTAAAAATATTATATATATATGCTCTTTTAATTGAAAATTGATATTAATTCACAATAAATTGCCTGAGACCTTTGGGACCAAAATTCAAAACGCTTCACATGTGAAAAAAGGTAATATCTTATTATCTTCAATAAGATAGTAAGACACCACATGTGTCCCATCTTAAAGATATAAGTAATAAAAACATATGTTGAGAAATGCAAATTAAAATCACTCTAAGAGCCTAAGACCAGGCCCTTAATTGAATCCACTGTTTCTATAATAAGACATATGACTACACATCATGTACAATAAAGAAGAAAATAGACTTAATTAGTTCAGATCAGTTTTGTTATAAACTTATACATACATACAAAAGAAACTTGATTTTCTGAACTTTACTGAGGACTAAATTTATCAGTGGATTGTGCCTCTGAAGTAGCTAATATTTATTGAGGGCTGCCTTTACAGAATTAATATTGACTGCATTATACCTATTAATACACTTACTTTTCCCAGTAATTCTAAGAAGTTAGTTCATTCTGAGATGAGGAAACACAACAGCTAACTTCTTCACAACACATAGCTAGGAAAACGAAATAAGACTTTGAATCTATGTCACTTAGGTTCTGAGTCTATTCCCTTAAGCAATTTCCATTTAATTACTGAAAGACTGAAGAGAGAGTATTAAATATATATGAATACATATCCCTAAATCTATTCAGAGTTATAACCTACTATTTACTGAATGCCTGCACTGCATCAGAGACCAGATTATGTGCTGCATATATTAACTCTTTTATCCCACAATAAATGGGAGAGTAGGTATTATTATAAGATGTAAGAGGAACTTGAAGTTCAGAGATATAACAAGAGTCATGCAGCTAGAAAGTGGTAGAGCCTAAGTTAAACTCATGTCAGTTTTCCAAATCTGTTCTTTTTGGATGCTCACTGCTTTGAAAGAAAGTGCTCAGGAGTGATGCTCAAATCTGAAGTGAGGTCTGAGGAATGAGTCCTGAGACCCTCTTCTGATTGCACGAGGGGTAGTGATGCTGTGATAAATCACAGCGCACTCTAGGAACCTCAACACACTGCAGATTGTGTGACACTTACAGAAGTATAAATTTTATTCTGTTCCAAAAAGGGTTTGCGTGTTCAGGGCATCAACCTCTTGTATGAGTTAGCAATTCCCACCTCAATTGTTATCTGTTGTGTTTTTGCCCACCTAACCTTCATGAATTCCCTAAACAGGCAAATAGTAGGGTCCTTCAGTTATTGACAAAAAAAAAAAAAAAAAAAAAGCCAAGTTCAACTTAGTGTTCATCTTTTGGATCTTTTCTCCTCAACTCTAACTTTAGTGATTATAATAATTATCATAAGAAAAAAGTTGTAGTTGACATTTATTTAATTATTTCTCCTTTCATACAAAGCCAAAATAATTTTCTGAAAGCTATTTAAAAAGTAAAGCACTTGATTTAATTATTTGAGTAATAGAGATGTTTTCATTTGGACTAATGAAAGTGAAAAAATAAATATAAAATGTTTTATGTATTAAATACATAATACATAAAATTTGTTGGAAAAATTGCCACTTATCTCTCACATTTTTCTTATTTATCCATTTGTAAGAACTTCTCATACTCCATTCAATTGCACTAGATTTTAAGGTGTTTCCAGAAAGCAAGTGTTTGTCTACCAGGAGTCAAAAGGTATAAGAAGAAAAACAAGTATTTTAAAAATAAAAGGAGGAATGGTCTCTATTTTTTCCTCTACAAAAAAAAAGTACCACAATTTTTAATTTGCATATACTGTCAAGTAATGTGAAGAATGGACTAGTGCTTGATTTTAAAGAAAACTCGAAGGGATGGTGTTAATACCTGGGAAGTCTCAAAGTCGAATAGCAGTTTATCTTCTCTGGTCTGCAAATTAATTAATTTGCAAACAAAAAATAATGCACATAGCTTTGGGCATCTGAACTTTAAGAAAAAAAGAAAAAAGGAAAAACTCATTGGAAATACGTTAAAACTAAATGCAACAGGGTCATGCTTTCTCTTACTAAGCGGAAAGAACTTTATGTCTTCAGCTCAAGTCAAAGAACTGGAGAAGGAGTTGCCAGTTTTTCCAGAAAGCATTACTCAGAATAGTGCAAATCCTCTCTAGTGCACTGTTGTCTCAAGAGTCTTAAAAGTCCACTGTGCTATCTTATAAGAACGATGCCTTTGATGGTTTCTGAAGAGTGTAGGAGAGCTTCTAGAAACATCAGCTCCATAAATCTGGGCTCTCCTTGTTATTTCTAATGATGCTACTTATCATCTGTGGTTGTTTCTTGTTTGGCATCATGGCAGTAGAATTTAGAAGCATTTGTGTACTCCCTACACACCCTGCCTGACTAGTAAGAACAAAAACTTTCTTTTAGGAGAAAACCTGACTGTTGAATTAGTGCATCATTTTCTCTACGTTAGGAGATTTATAGTTTTAAGGAGGTTATACCATTCTTTTTACAAGGTAGTAAAATTTGTGACTTTGTAGTATCTCTTTTCTGTGCTGCTCAGTTATTTTTTTCCCCTTTCTTTAGGGACTATAGCTTTTTCTTATTGGTATGGGTAGCAGTAATTGACCTCTAAATAACTCAGCTGTTATATTTTAGAAAGAAGCAATATCATATAATGGGAAAACATTAAAGTGGAAATCAAAGCACTTATCCTTTGGCCTCAGATCTCCCATGGGTTTGACCTCTCATGTCTTCTATCCTCCTTGTTATTTGATTGAACTGATAAGTAAAAGCAGTGAAGTATGGGAAAGTACTTCTTATGTTGTAAATTATTCTAGGATTATTTGATGTTACGATGGCTTATAATTGTGCTTTTGAGAGTGAACTTAGCTGTAAGTCTAAGAAAGAACTTGAACTCTACAACATGATGCAATGATTCTAGTAAGTGGCATAATTAATTCAAAATGGAAACCTGTGCAAGTAAATGGTTAGCAGGAACAGGATCTGATGGGTACCATTTCTGTTTCCAGTCTTCTCAGTTTAATATGATTGAGCCAGGGGAAGAACATAAAAACAAACAACAGAAAAAAAAAAAAACTGAAAATAACTGTCATTATTTTGGAAAATGATTTTAGAGAATTCTATTATATTTCCATATAGAACATTACATGTTTATATTTATTTTCTCCATTCCAACTAATAAGATTTCTGATTTGCTGTTTTCTGTTTACATTTAGGTCAAAATTAAAGGGAACAATATTAAACTAAAGCATGAAATAATTTTCTTAGATATCATAAAACATATTCTTTAGTGAAAGATGAATAAGTAACTATTTGTAGAAAATCTGACTCTAAAATACCATCCCAAAGAGCAGATTTTAAAATTATATCTTTTGTGGAAGTAAAAAGAATTATTTTTCATGATTCTTGAAGGCTCTATAATTTTTGTTTTAAAAATTTATAATAAATGCCTGCATAATTAAGATAATAAAATATGTAAACACAGAAAAATATTATTCCACTCATGCCTTCCCTTAATAAATTGCATCATAATATAAATTGCATTTGTTAATCATTGGCATTTCTTTTTGAAGATTTATTTTAGTCATGTAGATTGGAAGTTTTGATTGCTCTTGATGATTCTCTTATAGCCTTTCTTGATTATTTTCTAAATTTGATGATGAACACTGCAACATGTCTCAGCCAATTAGACTTGTCAACTTCCACTGTGGTCTCCAATCAAGTGTTTGACTTTGGAAATGACAGGACATCCTTATTAAAAGTCATGCCTCTTGGATTGAGATGTGGCAGCTCACATGTAGATAATGGTGCAAAAGACAAGCTGCCTTTCATTAAAAGCAATAAAAGGAAATCAATTTTAGCAGGAAACACTCTAGAGTATGAAGACCAAGAAAAAGGATTAACAAGCACCTCACTTAGAGTCCACTGGAAATTGAATCTATCTAAATGAACATAATTTCTTAGGAGTTAAAGGCAGTTGATATACATGAGTTAACCAAAAATTAGGGAGAGTTTTTAGAGCATCAGTATAGTTTCACAAGGTGTTTCTAAATGAGTATCAAACAAAGGGAAAACAAGTGCAATGGATTTTAAACTAGAAATACAAATTAATCCTGGAAAAGCAGCTACCTGTGTAAGCCACTGTGTAACTGACACATCATATGAGACATAAATAAACTTACAGAAATGATGAGAGACAATTCTGGGTCATTTCTTCAGGGAATGACAATCTCATTCATCAAGATTTACTTCAGTAGCTAAATTTCTAATTTTTATGTCTCCTTGATAAGCACTATCATAATAGGAAAATAAAATTTTGAATTTGTTAAAGAGGTGAAGACAAAAGGAAATGTTTAGAGTAAAAAGTAGATCTGATCTTGCACTTTGGATTTTTATAAGTATCTTTTTTTTCCTGTTCAAAGCATTTAGGTCAGCTTCAAACAGAGTATCCCACGATAGAATATATTCCCAAAGAATTTGCAATTTGCTCATTTAAATCAACTAGATTACAAAAACCATTCATAAAATTTATCAATAGTTTGATTTTTTAAATGCTTCTAAAATGCATATGAGAGATGCAGTAAAGGGAATTTAACATTAAAAAAGAATGGGAAAATGTTTTTTTCTTTTGATGATAAAATTAAGAGGATCTGCTCATTTAGAAGTCAAATAGCAGCATGTGTGACTTCAATAAATAATTGCCTTTGCGTTTCACATTCAAGAAAGGGTAAAGTAATTCTAAGTTTCCCATGAATACTACTGTCATTTCCTTCTGACCTCTCAGCACTTGGCATAAAAATACTAGGCCAGTGTGGTTCAAAAATCGATGGGCTGACAAATGTCAATATTTCAGTTATACATCACAGAAGGAAAAAATGATAGGTACTCTTGGAGAGTCTTGATTTAGAAGATTCAGCAGAGTAGAACTTCTGAAATACATTACACAATGTTAAAATAGAGGACATCGTGTGGGAATGAAAAGGCAAAGGGTACAAATATACTGAGAGGAGTAATTGAAATAAACCTCTTCTCTTCTCGAAACCTTATTCAACCAGGATTAGGCAAACACAGGTCACTGTGAATTTATTTGCAGAGGTCAAAATTTGCATGTTTTTAAGTCCCAAGATTGCAATAAAATGATACCATATGACATACATTAGAGTACATCTTTTACGTGGTGATAATCTGTAAAATAAATTAAATTAAATCCAACAAGTTATTCTAGAATCTGTTGATGTAGACTAGGTTTTTCTCTCCCTCACTCTTTCTAAAAGAAAAACATTCTATAAAAAGATCTTTAATGTAAAACGAAAATGTATAACCATTTTCCAGACACATATTTTATTTATTCATATGGTTTCTTCTTGACTGCCAAACTTAATCTTCATCCTTAAGAACTCTCTAGAAAGGACACAGCTTTTCAGAAATGGAATACATTTCCCATTCCATTGGATGACACCATTAATTTGGAATATATACTATTTAATCAACCGTTTAGGAACTTACCCACATATACCTGATACATTACATTCACGAAATGTTTTCACTCATCAAACACACTGGCAAAGGTACTTCTGTGTAACTCTCAGGGAATTATCCTAAGGCACACTGAAGGTCATTTTGACATGGGGAAGGGGAATGGCGTCCAGGGTGGGGAAGGTGGTCATATTGCTCATGTGCTTATACATATAACCTGCTCATATTATGCCTTATACATTTTACCATATATTGTGCTGTCAATTTTGGTTCAACTTCTCAGTCACCCTTATGTCTTAAAATGTATTTTAAATATAAGGTCTTGCATATTTGCATTCTATGAATAATGTAAAAGCAAGAAGAAATCCAATTGGCATCAGCATACCATTTCCGAGATAACTTAGAGATACAGAAAATTATCTATTTGGATTTAATAATTTCTCTAGTGATTGTATAAAAAATTATATCCATAGAACTATACATATCTACTTAGCACTTTTTCTTGAGAATATCTGCATGACCTTGTCTTCTACCAAGTACCTATATGTTTCTTCTATATACTTAAATTTATCATTTTGTCTATTCTCTCCTATGATATTTGTTTTTGCAAAACCTTATCTTTAATATATATGGAATTTAAACAGTTTCACTGAATAATCTTCAGGTTGTTGGCAAATGGGAAATTAGGTTATAAGGCCTTACCCCTGCCCCGCAGGGCAGTTTCCTATAGATGGGGAAAGCCTGTCGAGGAATGTCAGACACTAACAGCTGCTTCTGCTTGGATTTCAGATTCAAGGCCTCTTCCAGATGTAGCCCTGACTGGGAAATGCACTCGAGAGTGTGATGAGTACGGCCACTCGGACTCCTGCTGGATGCCGGTCCGCACTTCTCCTGAGAGGAAGAAGAGCCAGCCCAAACTCTCCACTTTCATGCCTGTCGATGAACGAGGGAGCCAGGAAAAGCTGGCCAATGGCGAGGCCGCCATCATGGGTGACCGCAATAGAAACCTCCTGAACAAAAAGTTGACCTCATCCTATGAGACCTTCAGTGCAGCCAGTTTCAGCAAAAATGAGGAAGCCAACCCTGAGGATATTCCCCTGACGAAAACGGGGGAATATAAGCCATCTCCTGTCAATACTCTCACTAGAAGAGAAGTGTACCTGTAGGCTGTCAAGGAGCAACAGCAAAGTGCTTTTCATGTATGAGAAGGAGAATAAGGGGCGAAAAACCTTACAAAGCAAAACCATTTAATCACAAAGAGGGGGCTACCAAAGAGACAAAGCTTTGCCTGCCACTTCTGCCTCCAGATCAGGCCTTTAGTGATACTGTTAGCCTGATTGCAATGTACAATGTAGACTCCATCCTTGTTACTTGCATGTATAAACCCCTCACTGGTCCCCAACACCTACTTTCTCTTCCCCACTCCCCTCCAAAAAGAAAAAAAAAAAAAAAAAAAAAAAAAAAAAAGGTGGTTGCAAGTTCCTTTCATGGTAACAAGCCTGATTAGCAGAACACAACACACTCTCATTATCCCTAAGCTGAAGCATGATTTTAGTCACTTTAATTTTGTTCGAGTGTCATCTGGCTGGTTAAAAAAAAAGCAGAAGGTAAATTATATTTCAGACATACCATCAAAATATGGTTTATCAATAGCAAAGGCAATCCTTTGAGAATGATAATATCCCTCTAAAGATACAATCCTCACAAAGGTGGACTCTCCTCAAATGCATTCCGGGAAGATCACAACATTAATAGTCTAGCAAAGACTAAGAGCAAAACAACACTCAAGGGGGATGGCAGTCCTAACTGGCATAGGTTGTTATTTTCAGGTCAAGAGCATCAACTTCAGTACCATACATTCACTCAAGAATCACACACAATCTTGATTACATAAATCAATTACACTAATTATTACTTGTAAAGATATTTTTTTCAGAATGGGACCATAATTATCAACTAACTTGAACAATTGTGTCATTATGAGGCCAAAGATCACACGGCAGATCAGGGAAATCATGAAGTTGATTTAGTCTTGGCGTGGAAATCCATTAAACAATAAAAGCAGTGGAACCCACACACAAACTGAAATACTCAAATACTAGTTTACATTATACGTCTCTATGCCCAGAAAACATCTTATTTCTTTTAAAATTGATTTTATTTGAAAGCTCAGAAAATGAGAAACAAATGAGAGATATTTTGTTATTGTAATAGGCAACATGTTGAGGTTCAAGTTTGATTTCAGACAGTACTATCAGGGAAGATTGCACTTTTTAAAGTCATATTTATGGGTGGTCAGGTAAAGAAAGAAAAATACATTGGTATAAGGTCTTAGTAGTTAGGTCCACTGTTATCCTTTCAGAATCCCAGCTATAGCTGCTGGTTTTATTATTCACATTTAAAACAACAATAACATTTGCATTTGTTCAGTAGCACTTCCAAAATTAAGTGCACTAATTTTGAATTCTGTGCAATGTAAAACTGTTTTAAGACTCACAGCATTGAAACAAGGTGACAAGCTAATTGATTTTGTCACTAATGTAATTTGACCATTATTTAACGTATGTCTTAAACAAATTCAGACTGAACATGAAAGAAATGAGTTCTGGGCAGTGACATTTCTCACAGTATATATATATCAAAGTTGGAAAACATGGAGTTCTTTCAGTGCAATAAAAGGAAACAGAATATGCACCTATTTAGCCATTTGCTCTATACAAGATGATATAAAAAATTGAAAATCAAGCTGGGACATTCAGACAAAAGTGACAATCTATGGACAGAATAGGGGATGACAGGTAAAGAGAGCAAATGTTCTCATCACTGAATGTGTGTAACCTGGTAAAGGCATAGCTTTGATGGCTCTCTAGCAAATTGTAGACACAATGTAGCTTTGAGTAGTTTCATGCTTTGCAGAATTTCTTAGACTACAAGGTGAAGAAGCAGCCTGGAATATAGGTTGATAATTCACTATAAGTCATCAAAATATTTACTTCGAAAACCACTTCTCTGTTTGGTGGGGTACTCTTTTGGAAACATTTCCTTATGCTCTTTCTTAAATGGAGTTTTCTTTTTAATGTTAGTTTGTGTAAAATAAGTAGGATGAAAAAAGATAGGTAATTGAAGCAAAAACATTGGACTAAAATATCAGTAATTGAACATGTTTATGTTTGATTATTATTTACACTATGGAAAGATGCAATTCTAGTACTTTGTTAGGAAACTGCATTAAAGCAGTTCTGCCTTGTATAATCTGTAAGTACCTATTAAGACAAAATACTTCTAAAGATACTTATGAAATGTATACATATTTTTTCTTGCACGTTACAAAGAAATAATTGCATAACACAGATGTTCAGCAAACTTTTTTTAATGTGTTTTTAAATTTTTCTTTCTTTCTTTCACAAGACACTTGAAACCACTAGGTAGCTCATTTCACTCTATCTTAAAACCCTTTTGTTGTCTATGAAGCTAATACGGGTCATGCTGGACCTTCAGATTAATTGGCTCCACATTTCCCAATGATGTTTGCACCACATCCAGGACAGTCATGTCATTGTCATTTAACTCGTGAACCTCTCTTTAGAACTAAAATGGGTGTGAAAGAATAAAATTCAGTGTACTGTAAGTATTCGCAGTAATTCTAGTAGAATTAGCTATCATAACATGTTTATTATATAATGAGCTGGCATGACACAGAAATATATTTTGTGTTTGTATGACTTTTATTTTGAATAGGTTAAATCTGGTGCCACTCCATATATAGAGTGCTTTTGAAAAAAAATCAATAAAAAGAAACAAAAAAAAAATATGAGTGAATGCAAAATAAGCAACTGTGCCTTTTATACCTGTTGTTATGGTAAGAAAACGGTTGTTGGGTTTGGACAATGAGGGGAAATGGGCTATTCCCAACTTTTTGAACCTGTATATTTATCCATGTTTATTTTCTGAAAATAATAAATAATATATTAAAAATTTGCCTTCTGACAAACTCAGATAATGGACCAGTCTTAAATATTGTTCATTCATAAAATGAAATTCAAGCATTAATATGGGCTGTATAAACTCACAGGAAAAAAAGCATTTATTATATAAGTATCACAAAGATATTAGCAGGGATGAAATCAGTCTACTTTGCAAGGTAAAATATTGATTTACAATTTTTATTCATTTTTTTGTTTTCTTCAGCTGCTCCTTTGATTTGGTTGTACAGTATATAAGCTATGCTTTTTGTCTGTACACAAGAATTTCAAGTGAACTTTTTTGCATGCATTACACATTTGGACACATTTATAAATTGAGTAACTATATAAATTTATGTGTATTAAAACATGGGTAGCATCAATATAAAATCTACTGTTTTTTCTGATTCTCTACACATCATTTCTGTATGTTATTTGACTGGCCTACTGCCTGAGTTTCAGAAAACAGGGAGGCATTATTTTTATGGGAGGAGGAAGTAAGATGGTACTAAGGACATCTGTCTGAAAGGCTACCCTGGGAAGCTGTCTTATAGGAAAATAAAATAACACAGAGACCAGAAGAAACTGCCAAGAATCCAACAGTCATCCTAAAGCAGTTGTGAAAAATCTGAAGACTTAAGTCATTTTAGGTATATTATATCAGCAACCAATAAGTAAATGTGTCCTTAAGAAAAAAAAAAAAAAAGAGGAATGAAGCTGTTCAGGAAGATAATAACGCTTGTTAGTCGTGACCGAGGCGGAGGTTTATAAAACATCTGGAGGAGGCATCATTTTCTCAGCTACCTAGGGTTACTTTCAGACAACTTTTCCTACATTTTAAAGCACTTGCATTCAGTGTGGTACGATCTGTTTGTAATGTTGGTCATTGACTATTGTTCTGCTACTTGGATGTTGATAGTGAAGCAGAGAACAATTTATCATCGTTTATTATGAGTCACTATGCACGCAACTATGCTAAACATGGCGAAATGTATTAAACACTCGTCCAACTATTTATGAACTCTTTACATAATTTAATTTGCTTTTGTACAGTTTTATGTAAATAAATTGCTTGTCATTTTGGTCTCTGCAAATTAAAATATAACATGGTCAAATGGTTTCACACTTGTAAGTGTACTTCTCTGTTGACAGGTAATTCAGTTTTGATTGGACGAGAAGTGAATGGATGCATGTACCAGTTTGATTTAAGATAGTTTGCTTTCTGCTAAATGAAGATAGAGCAAGATGATAATGTAGTTGTAATTATTGATTTGGGGGACACTGTGAATAACTGTCCCATTACTTGCCTGATGATAGAATGGAACTTGGCTTCTTCAGTTTCATCAGAATAATTCCTAAGACACTTGCTTGGCTATCTGTGAAATCTTAGACAGTAAAAGAAAATTGCACTATTAATATGAAGTTCGATTTTTTTCAGAGTTGTCTATAAAAATTTACATTTAAGGTAAAATTAATTCTAACTCGGGTTGTATCTCTCTATAGAATTATCATTATCATCATCATCATTTTACAATTCTGCAGACTCAACCCCCACTTTTTATTGGTTATGTTGTACCACTGAGCTACATCCCCAGTCCAGGAAATGTTACTTTATAATCTAAATTAATGACAAATAGAAAAAAGAATTATAAACTAAAATAACATATCATGAAATAAGAAAAATAACTTCAAACAGAATTTTTTTCCTTGATGAACTTATTTCTTTTGTTTGGTCTTCTCTACCTATTATATTTCTTTCATTCATTGCCTTTTATGTTTTAACCATTCCATTTGCTATTTGTTGCAAGATTATACACAAAGTGTAAGAATTACCTTATTATTTGTGAAGTTAGCATCTATTCAAACTAGAGCCTTCTCTAATCCCTCAATTGTGACCTTCCTTCCAAGTATGATCCTTAACATAGAAAAAGAATATTTTCCATATATACTACAGGAGTGAGTAGAATTTTTGATCCCATCTCACAATCTACAAATGTGAAAGAAACATTGTAGAGGTTCTTGGTTTTAAGTTTCTGTATTTTTCCTCCCTTGTTTGAAAATCCAACATACTTTATATAGGATGACTATACATTCTTGAATAAAATATCCTTATAAATTGATTTTACTGGTGGCCTTCCTTCCCTAAAGAAGGAGCTAGGCTGAAGCAGGGTGAGGAAATCTACCTCAAGTGGTAATGGGGTGAAAAAATGGTCCATTCACTGTTGCTATTCTTCTAATTGTGAGAACTTAACATCAGTACCGATTCAATCAAACAGCCCATAAAATGAAATCAGTATTTATTTGATTTTAAAATCTTGATTTAAATTTTTAAGAATATATACTTTACCCTGAAATTGCACACTTAGGTTAAAATATTAAAAAAAAAACACGCTCAAACATGTAAATATAGTGATGCACTTTAGAGGAAGATAAACATGAAGTGGGTCAAGTGTGTCCACACACAGAATTTGCACAGTATTGCTTGCAAGACTTAAGTTTTATTTTTCTACCATCTCTGATCTGTTGAAAGAGTTCTTGTAATTTAGAAGCTGCACAGGACAGTGACCTGTACACAACAATCCCTTACATTTCCAACACACAAAGTTTGCAAAGTATTTTTAGATTTAACTCAAAATGCTCATAATACCTGCAATATAAATTGCATAAATTTTTAGATCAGTCACCTTTGCAGGTGAACTTTACTTTTATTAAATAATTTTCAGATTGATAAAAATTCAGACACATATGTCTACAAATATTAATACTTTTCCCTCTCCTGGCTCATATATCAATTAATGCTTTTCTGCATGATTTAATATAGTGACAAGAAAAAGATAAGCTCCACATTTACCTAAATAAAATAGTCTTTGGGAAAGTGAGCATTTAAGTAAGGGGACACTAATTATGCAGATTGTCTGATATTTACCTTCAGGTGATATTCCCATGTGCCCTGGAAGTATTATAACTTATGTAAGATTTCTGACACCAAATCCTAAACCTAGGGAACATACAGCCTTATTTCTTCTTGCTGAATGACCTGGCTGGTCTATCAGACAATAAGATTTTGGCAAATCTTTGTTGGAAAAATCTAGCTTTGGGGATTTGAATTCTCACAATTGACAGCACTATCAAAATTGACCAAATAATTGCAGAATTAGCTAATTGACTTTAGTTTCGATAGACTGACTTCACAAAGTAATTTTCTATTGAGTTTTTGCCTTGATCTTTTTCCCTTTTTACAATTCAACTTTTTGTGCCTCTATCCCACCCAAAGCTTTTTGCCACCCTAAGAAGTTATTTTCTGTAGGTTTTCCCCCTTTCAAAAGCTAACCTGGTTATCCCAGGAAGGACAGGCTATGTTAGGTAGTTAACCAAGGGTAGAAGACTTACAACACAATCATCTTTATTTTATTGGAAATTTACAATATCTACTACTTGAGCACTTAGGAGATAGAGTAAATAGGGACTAATTTGCCATTTGCTTATTTTCTTTAACCTGTATACCCTACACTAATGCTTGTTTATAAACTGCAAGCAGGAAGGTGATTAAAGATGATAATATAAATTTTCTGAGCTACAGGGAATAATGGCAGAATATAAATATAAAGTATGGAAAACTAAAAATATATGCTCTCCTTTAATCTTATTTTTTCCTGTTGTGTTTCTGTTAAATGTAAATTTTATTCATTGGTAGAATTTAATATGTATTACCCACACAGAAATAATTTTGTATACTTATTGAATTTCCTGAGGGAAGATGTAGAAGATCGTTAATAGTTCATAAATGTAAAAATTTCCCCAAATTCTCTTTGATGAAGCTAAACAAAAATTATTCACTAATGATGTTCAGTGTTATTTTTTCCATTGAAAGTTATCATGTATCAAATGATCTATTATCAGAAAGGTCATAAGAAAAATGCATGAGCTCAATAGAGTATTATTAGATATAGTCTTGGAGATTAGGATGGGATTGAAAATTAAAATATTTATTCATGTGCCTGATTAAAAAAACTCTATCAAGGAAACAACTGAAAAAGCAATCTTAAAAGGGGGAGAGTTAAATACACATTTTTTAGTTTGGCATTTATTTGAAAGTGCACTACAATCTTCAGACTTAGTAAAATTAGCAGTAACTTGATAGGATCATGTCAGTTTTTCTAAGCATGTTTTATACATTATTACATGGAACATTTTTTATGCAGTTTTATGGATTGTTATAAAACTTTGACCACATATTTAAATCATTTTATAGTATACTGATGTAAAGGAAGTGAGGGCAAAAAATACTAGGAAGCAACAAAGAAGTAAAGTTTAACTAGATCACTTACTTAGAGTTTTAACACCTGCCTCTAAAAGGAAACCGTTCCTTGAATGCTTTTCCATGCCTTACAATACAGTTAGACTAAGAATAGCATTTCTTAAACTAGAATTTGAATTCACAGAGATTTCAGACTTTAAGGAATGCAGGTTTTCTATAAGAATTTTAAATGTTGTGTTTTATTAATATGATATTTAAGATGATCTTTCAGCATAATTTTCAGTGATAATTCTTAGTTGAAGCTGTATTTAATGTTTGTTTTGTAAGTCAGTGTTTATACATTTATTGTTTGAACAACTGTATTTTCTGGAGTTTGAAAGACTTTTTCTTTTTTCTTACAGGGATTCATGTTTTATTTAGTTGAGAGAAACACCAAATGGGAGAATTGGATAAATAACAAAGTATTAATGTGTGTGATTAAAGTAGAAAATGTTTTAGTATATACAGAGATCAACATACTTCTTCTGTAAAGGACAATAGCATTTTTGTCTTTGCAATTTGAGAAATAAAATAAAGGATATTGTGTAGATACTTATATGACTAGAGAGAACAAATTATGATTTCATAAAAGTCATTTTAATGTGTAAATACTGTTCAGAGCTGAGGAAGAAAAAGAAAGCAGGACTGAATTTGAACAACAAATTTTAGTTTGCTGACCCTGGTGTATACCCAAAACTACTTCAATTGATAGCACTTCAGAATCCATATAACTTTCTTTTCTCCTTTCTAAAACGTGTCCCTCTTTGCCTAGAACAATGGTGGTTTATGGTTTTGTCCAGAAAATTCATTATCATCATACTTTAAAGCTAATAACATGGTTACCCTAGTTACCAGAGTTACTTCTTACATTGACAAACTTCCTCTTGATCAGTTATGTAAAATTCCCATCCTTAGATCAAAAAAGGTGGACTCTATGAGAAAGGTAGGTTGATGTGTAAGTTCATCAGGTCCCTGGAAAAAAACTCATATCTTAATGCAGGAATTATCATTGTTCACTCAACAAAATTCATAAAAGGGTGCCTTATTCTGGAAACGCCCAGTTGGGTTTAGATGTAGGAGATTTGCTACTTTCCTTTGGATCAAAAGCTTTAAACATATTTCCATTTAAATACCATGGATAAGTGCTCCTTATATTAAGCAAAAAATAGTGGCAAGTCTCATATTTAGAGAAAAATATGTATGGAATAATAAGGAAGACATACTGTAATAAATTTAACAACATACTTACAGCCTCATTTTATTTGTTTTTCTTTTTCCTAACTGTATATCCTGGATACATTTTACATTAGTATTTTAAAAGTGAACATTTTGAAAATATTCCAAAATTATTGGTAGTTGAGTGAATAAACTTAAGGTTACTAAGAGAAATAATTTAATTTTAAAACACAAAATTTTTTAATCTAATAACACCCCAAAGAAAATTGTATTAAAAAATCTTAGATTATCAATGCCTGGTGACATTTGATATTGGTTATTAAATATTTCAGCACAGTGACTAAGATAGGCTATATAACATTAAAGATTATTATTATCAAACTAGTACAAAGAAAATCTTTATATAAAGCATAAACCTTACAACTATCTAGTCATTGATTTAAATATGGAGTTTATATTCTGAGAAAAGTTAATACATAATCATGCAAAAAAATTGACAACTAAGTAAGAAAATATGGATGGGGATTTGGTATATAAATTGGATTATTTCTGTGTGAATTCTTTAAAACAAGTATCTCTGAAATCTCAATCTGAGAATTTATATTTTGGCTTCGGCATAGTCAGTTGATGAATTTTGTTAAACCTCTAGTAACAAATCAAAAAAACTACCATAAAAATCTATATCTAAGAAACAATTAACATTCTCTTCAACTAAAATAATTTGGGAGCATGAATGAAGAAAAAAACATATATTCTCAATAACATAAAATATGTTATTTTCCAATGACTTTTCAGTATTCATATTTAGGCTTTATATGAAGGTTCCCTTTATATTAGTTTGATAACAATCTCTGACATTATTGGATGGAATGAATGCTATCAGTCCATGGACATTTAAGAAATTCAAAATGGCAATTTAGAATGCCACCAAGTTGAAAAATTTGATTCAAGGCTATGGATGACATAGGTAAAGAGAGGGTGAATAGGATGGCTTATACCTTCTATCTAAAGAAACTCACTCTTCAGTGAATCATTTTTTCTTTTAATACTTGGACTGACCCCATGTTATGTCGATTACTGGAATGCATAGAGACATGTTTAATATACTGCCTTTTGAATTATTTCCTTAAATTGCCTGGTATACTCCAATTGATTTTTTCTATTTTTCTCTATTTTTTATTAGATGAAAACAAATAGCATAACAGATTATTTAAATTTTTTATCTGCTTTAGGATTCATATGTGTTTCACAGCTAGCATTTTGTTATCCTCAGGTTTAAAGGCTCTAATTCATCAGAGACACACTCCCACTTGACTATAAATGTAAGTCAGGCGATTGTAATGATAGTGTCACAGGTGGAAAAATAATCTTCCCTCTATTGTAATCAGACTCAGCTCTGATACATTGTCTTGGTATTTCAGTGAAGATGAAGGGTCCAATTTAAACTTTAACTCCTCAAGAAGGGCAGAAAGATATGTAAACAGACAGATATGTTCAGACTTAATTTCAATCTGAGATAAAAATATAAAAAGATTATTCAAGAGAATGGATTGAAGTCAAATTACCAGAAGTCAGGTTGAATACAGATTTGCATTGATTGTTTTCATCAGAATCATCAGAAAACAGGTACTTGATCTCTGCTCTACTTGTTCCCCCATACCACTGAGGCAAAATATTCCCAGAGGTATTGCTTACCCCATGTAGATTTAAAAATCACCAACATCAGGTGAAACATAGTTATTTTATTCAGTCATTGTCAACTACTATCTATGAAAATCTAGATGTCCCCAATAACTGCAAATTTCTTTTTCAGCTCTAATTTTATTTAAATTAAACCCATGAAGTTTTCCTTATAACCATGTTAGGCATAGAATGATTTGCAGGCTGAGATTTAAATCAAAAATCATATTTCAATAAACAACACCTTCTCAAAGACGTGATACCACTTCTCAGTCTCTCCAATTGTGCAGGGAAACAACTAATTGGAAAAGTTGTCTGTTAAAATGGTCATTTTTCTGCTGTCTTTCACAGGATCTCTCCTCATTATGAAATATATAATAATATAATTCAAAAGAAAATTTCTGAAAATGTGTCATATCTTTGCAGTAAAGCTGCTCATATGTAATCTCCCAATTTTTTAACTGTGTATTCCCTCTAGGAATGTTGATGCAATTTATTAGCTTAACAAAGATGTGTAAGTTATATCAAGATCAATGCTGAATGTTGAGGATATGACCATGAGAAATACATGGCTCTTTCTTTCTCTTTAGAGTAATAATCTAGGTGAGTGGCATAAGGTATTGAAACCAATGTAATCAAACACCACTTGGTACTTGGTATGTACAGTGATAAGGAAATAAAAAATTTTGGACTAACTTGCACGGTATCTATATTGGTCTGCTGTAGCAGGTATAGGCATACAAGATTAGGGATGAGGATGTAGAGTTGGGAGTAAAGAATAAAGAGGTTCCCAGGCAAAGGTAACTGCATAAATCCCAAGGGATCTGAGAGAGCAAGAAAGAAGATTCCAGATGGGGAAGTGGTAGAGAAGGAATAAGCGTGAGGATGGGGAGTGACAGGTGAGTAGGAATTAAGTGCAATGGAGGTAATGGTAAGAAGGACGTGAACCCACAAAATGTTGATCTCTATTCTCTCCCTGAAAAAAAAAATTGAATATTTTATGGTTAAAAAATTGCTTTATTTGTCATCCTTTGTCTTAAGGAACTGAAACATTCTCAGGTTGTCTCAGTACCTGTGAGAAGTACAAATGTTCAGTGTCCATTGCAACAGCTAAGTTCCCTCAGAAAACTGAATGGTTAATCATTATACTGTCCAGTTTTAGAGCTTGTGTTCATCCCTGTCTTAGTACATTTGGGTTGCTATAACAAAGTACCATTGATTGAGAGGCTCCCAAATTTCAAGTTAACTTACTATGTTTCAGAAGACTGGAACTCTGAGATCAGAGAGCAAGAGGGCCAAATTCTGGTGAGGGCCCTCTTCACAGGTGCAGGCTGCCACCTCTCCTTATAGTTCTTGTACATAATAAAAAGAAGGTCAAAGAGTCTCTGGGGTCCTTTTTAAGGACAATAATCTCATTCATGAGGGATTCATGCTCACATCCTAATCATCTCCCCAAACTCCCACCTTCTAATAACTTCACATTAGGATTTAGAACCTCATTATATTATATGGACACAAAGATTCAGTCTGTGAAATGCCCCTTACTCCATGGACCCCTTCATCTCTTCTTGATCACATCTTTGACTTAGTCTGTTTCTGCTTCTGCTTCCGTTCCTCCTGTTGTGATCAATAATTGTTCTCTTTAGATATGCTTTGTCCATGGTAACCTGCTAACTACATGCTGCTATTTATATCTGAATTCAATACTATTTATAGACTTCAGTGTTAATTCTGGTGGACAGTTCTGGTATGAGCAGACTGAATTAGGCAGAATAATTGAGCTGACAGGCAGATGATCATTCCACTAGCTGCATTGAAGTCATTCTGCTTCAATCAGTTGAGTACAGAATGAGATAAAAATGGTTTAAGGTAAGAAAAACAGAGGAATCAGAGGTTATAAAATCAAATGTTCAGTATTCCTAGAGTACAATAAGGGAAAAAGTGGCAGGTGTCCTTATCATATGGTAACACAGCAGTTTGATAAGTGTCAGTTTCTGAGCTCCAGTGTTCACATCTATATTACGCATGATTAAATCTTTCTTTCATACTGTTTTCAGTAAATCACCAAAGGTAGATATCTACCATTTTAACAACCAAGTATCCCTTCTTCCCTTTTTTCGAATTGAGGGAACTACCAGAGACTCTCTTGAGAACACCAGACTGATGTAATTCTTTTTATTATTATTATTATTATTATTTGTTTCTAGATATACATGAAAGTAGAGTGTATTTTGACATATTATACATACATGGAGTACAACTCATTCCAATTAGGATCCCATTCTTTACATAATGTGGAGTTAGACTGGTCATGTTTTCATATATAGGCAAAGGAAAGTTATGTCCGATTGGCTCTACATCTTTCCTATTTTCATTCCCCTTCCCTTCCGTTCATTCCCCTTTGTCTATCCAGTGAACTTCTGTTCTTCCCTTCCTCACCTTCCCTTGTTGTGGTTAGCATCTACATATCAGAGAGAATATTTAGCCTTTGGTTTTTTGGGACTAACTTATTTCACTTAACATGATATTCTCCAGTTCCATCCTTTCACTGTCAAATGCCATAATTTCATTTTTCTTTATGGTCAAGTCATATGACATCATTCTTAATATCTGTTTCTGTAACTACCCCTCACCCCGTCTCTCTTCAAAGAAGATCTGGAAACCCCAGACACATGTTTCTCAGTCTTGAGATGGCACACTTTCTCCTGTAAATGTGTTTGCTTTGCTTTACCCCCAATAGGGTCTCTCTTGAGATCTTCCTCATTATTACTTGAATGTGTTTCTACTTCCTAAATAAATCTCTATCTGTGCCTCTGACCATCATGTACTAAAATTATATTCTGTCACATAAGCCAAGAACTCCACTTATCCTGAGTCTAATACCTGCTTCTCAGAATTCTTCATACTTTTCTTCAGAGGCACCTCTTTTCCCATGAGAATTCTAATGAGAAAAAAATTATATTTCTACACCACAGGATTTCCAGAGTGATATTGCATGTAGTTATGGAATAATTCTTGGAAGTAATTGAGCACATTTTCTGCTAAATTGTTCAAAATATTTCAGCAGTCTCAACATTCACTAATGTGTTAATGTTAAGTGACTGATTGCTGATTAATAAGTATCTTTATTCCCTATTCATGAAAAAGTACTATGATTTATAGTAATGAAAAAGGCTAAAATATAGTGAATCATAATATCTCTTCACTATTTATGATATCCTTTGGCAGAACATTAGGTATATGCTTCAGAATATGTAATACAAAATAACTAATGCTTACTCATAGTGTTGCTTTGAAGATAATATAATTCAATATATTCTAACATGATTTTTGATTAAAACTTCTTTAGAATTGTTACTGATTATGTTCCATATTGACATATAGTAAGCAGCTGATACATCATGCACAACCACAATCTCTACATATTCCTTTTATTGTTTTTATGTAGTATATCAATTTCTACATACAAAAGACAAAATTGATAGTTAATTGTTCAACTGATAATAAGCAGGCATCAAAATGCCTATGGTTGCAATAAAAGATTTCCTTAGATTTCCTTTTCTTAGCTATAATATAAGTAAGTGATGTTTTAATTCACTTGTGGGTGTAATAGGGAAATTTGTCAATGGTCTGGATAGGTATTAATGTGAACTTAATTTTATGTTTTCAGAATTATTCTATTACAGTAAGACACATTTATCAACTATCCATCTTCTAGGCTGACTTTAATACCTTACCATCATTATGTTTATTAAATGTATGAGTTAGTTTTTGTTATTTCCATTTTCAGGAGGGAAACTGAGTCTTATTCAAGTCAAATAAATTGTCCAGCTATAAACTGGAAAGCTTGGGAATTAAAAATCATATCAGAATTATTTTAGTCTCCATAATTCTCTGTATATAACCATAATTCTCTGTATATAATCATCCATATCATATTCCAACCTAGACTTTATAATCTGTAAAATGATTGTATGAAAATGACTGTGTCTGTTGCAGAGCATTTTCCTTAATTAACCTAGTACGAACTCTGAGAAAAATACAAATTTTTTTTCTAGATCAAGATTTCTCAACAGTGACAGTACTAATGTTTAGGACTGGGTAATTCTGTATTCTGGGTTTTTAGCAGTGCCATTGGCCTTCACCTACTAGATGCAAATGGTAACATCTTTTCAATCATTTTATTAAAAAAAAAAAAAAAGTTGCCATACATTGCCAGTGTCCCTGAGGAGATAAGGTGTGTACAGGTTGTAGAATGGGAATATTTAGAGAGGGCAGAGAGAGAACAAAATTGCCTCTAACCTAGAACCAGTGCTTCAGAGGTACATTTGTTCTTCAATTTGCTCTAATCCGAGGCCACACTATTGAGTAATTAGAGATACATGCCTTGTTGGGTCTTACACAGTATACATTACTATAGAATTTTGTTTTTTGGATAAACATAAATATGAAGAAAGTAGAGGGCTAACTTCAAAACCAGAATCAATTTTATGCACATTAAATAAGTGATTTTAGAAAAATCCTCCACCCCTATTTCTTTCATTTCTGGTTCTCCCCACTATTTCTGTGAATCTTCTATGCTCTATGCTCCTATGCTCTCTTTTCCTTCTTCTCTCTCTTTTTTTTTTTTTTTTTTTTTTTTTTTTTTTGGAGGTGGGTACTGGGCATTGAACTCAGGGGCACTTGGCCACTGAGCTGCATCCCCAGCCCTATTTTATATTTTATTTAGCGACAGGGTCTCACTGAGTTGCTTAACACCTAACTTTTGCTGAGGCTGGCTTTGAACTTGCCATCCTCCTGCCTCAGCCTCCCTAACCGTTGGGATGAGAAGCATGTGCCACCATGTCTGACTCTTTTCTCTCTTCATTTGTCCCTCTGTTCCCCTCTTCCCTCTCTCCTTTTCTCTCTAAATCCTTCTTTTTATATTTTCCTGTCCTTCCTTAATTTTTACCTGTTTGCCTTCCTTTTTCCTTTTCCTGAGACAGGTTAAAAAGAAACATCATCACTTTTAGAATATACATAATTTTCCTTTTTTCTTTGGAATGTTCTAATCAGCTTAGTAAATAAGAAAAAAATAACATATTTGAAATTATGACACTTTATGCAAGTTTAGGCTCCAGAATCATTCATATTGTGTTTTTTTACACATAATTTGCAAAAATTATTTTAACAGGAAGTTACACATTGCAATTGAGATTAAAATGACTCAATGACTACAAATGATGCATGAATTAAAAATATGCATGTACGTGTCTTCATTTTCTATAGGTGACACATATTTTTAACTTCTCAAAAATAAAATGCAATAGTCATTGCTCAGGTCAATAATTAGAGTTATTTATTAAATACACTACACTACAGATATTCATAATGATTTAAAAATCTCTTTTCTTCCTTTTGTACACAATTCATTTAAGTCAGTAGATACTCTGAAGTACTTATAATGACAGGAAATAGATCTTTTTATTTTGCTTTTTCATTATTTGTTGAAACCATTAAGAGTTTTTAATTGATGATAGGTTTTATGATTTGGATATGAGGTGTCCCCAGAAACCTCCAATGTTAATGTAAGAATATTCAGAGATAAAATGATAAGATTATAAGAGATGTAACCTAACAGTCCATCCTAGGTTGAATGTAATAACTGAGTAGTTACTGTAGGCAGGTGGGGCTTGACTGGAAGACCTGGACCACTGAGGGCATACCCTGCAGGGTGCATCTTCCCTGTGATCCATTTCCCCTCGAAGAGTATGGAAAATGACAACCCCCAGGACAGGAAAATTATAGCCCCCAAAACGGATCTGGAAGAAGAGGGAGGAGGAAGGCAATTATTAATCCTCTGCCAGTAACAATGGCCCCTGAAGGAAAGAAAGCAAACTTTCATCTCTTCCTGGGTTCATCCCCAGCATCTCCACCAAAAGCAAACATTTGTTCCTCCCCAACTTCAATGAGTCCTGAGGGGAGGAGGCGGATCCTGATATGCTGGGCCCTGGACTTTTACCCTTTCCCATTGCCCATGAGTCCTGGAAGGAGAAAAGCAAAGAGTGAGCTTTGGATAACAATGGGTCCCAGAGGAAGAAGATAAGCAGTGAGCTCTGAGTTCTGAGCTTTTCCCAATGATAATAAGTTTCAGACTTTTTACAAACTTTTTCCTGACTTCCCAAACTGGCACATTCCTCCTCAATCTCCAATAATTAAACGGCTCTTATTGTAAAGTTCAGAGCCCCTCTGTAACTGGGGGTCATTTTTCTACCCAGAAAATGAGCCCTTACAGTGACTGATTGATTGACTCCACTGGAAAGGAAAACTTGCTGATCTGCTTAGGTCTGCTTCCATTCCGGTTATTCGTAATTTTATAATGGTGCTGAAACTGCGTTGGATATTTTTGCTTACACCCCTTTTCTTCTCCATGCTTCCTGCTCTGCCGTGAGCTCAGCAGCTCTCCTCTGCTGGGTCTTTCAGGCATGATGCTCTCCTCACCTCAGGTCCAAAGCAGTAGAACATGCACACATGGACTAAACCTCTGAAACTGAGTCAAACTACACTTTTCTGTTTGGGTATTTTTGTCACAGCAATGAAAAACTAATGGACACAATGATACCACTGGTTATCAGTCACGAGTTCTGCTTCCTCAAATGTTGAAGTTTGAATATTAGAGAAACATACTGAGGCCATAATAGAAAGCAAGTTTTATTTAAATAATAGTAACACAGACTTCTCCCAGGAGGGAGAAGGGGGCCATAGCTGGTGTCCTGGTATCCCAAGAAGTGAGAACGTCCTGCCTCTTTTATATATTTTAGATTTTCTTTGTTCTCCTGTCTCTTCCTCCTTATTTCTTTCCTGTGTAGGCCCAGGAGATGCTGGTGGGATGGCCAAAAGGTGAGAAGCAGATGGGCAGAGGGAAGGGACAAATGGAGTGATCCTGGCAGGTAGCAGTAGAGGAGGCATTAATTAACAACTTTTACAACTCCTTTTAGGGAGGAACCATTCGTGGGACAGGTTACGTTAGCAACAGGTTGGAGCAAGAGCAGGTTATCTTGGTGAGGAAGGGCTCTGGAGACATTAACATTCCAATCTCCCAGGGGCTGTCTCCAACTTTCCATACCCAAGCCCAACCTGATTACCTATCCGCACTGACTGCCTATCACTAATTCTTTCTTCAACAATAGGGATTCGTATGAAGTACAGAACAATCAAAGGACATCAATTAAAACTAGGCAATGAATACAATGACATGGGAAATCAGGAGGGTATTTTTGTTGACTTTAGATCATCTTAGCTACTTACCCACTGTTATGGTTTGGATCTGGAATTTCCCTCAGAGTTTCATGTGTTGAAAGTTTTGTCCCCAATGCAACAATATTCAGATTTGGGGCTTTGGGGAAGTGATTGGGTCATGAAGACCTTAACCTGATTAATAATTAATCCATTTATGAATTCATAGCTGAATGGACTAGTGGGAGATGGTAGAAGATGTAGGAAATGGGACCTAGTTGAAGACAGTGTGTCTTTGGGGCCTGCTCCTGGGGTCTATATCTTGACCCTGGTCCTTACCTCTCTCTCTTTGCCTCCAGTTGTCATGAGATAAGCAGTTTTGACTCACCCCAGTCCTCTACTATGAAATTCTACCTCACGACAGGCCCAGAAACAGTGGAGCCACACAAGCACAGACTAAAACCTCTGAAACTGTGACCCACAAAAATCTTTCCTTTTTAAGTTTTTTTATTTTCAGATATTTTTTCACAATGATGAAAAGTTGAACTTTAAACTTTTAAACATGTGTTTTACTTTAAAAAAGGAACTATATAGATGTAATGCTCTAGCAATGAAATCAATCCATAGGTTCAATAAGTGATTATATTTTTAAAAAATAATTTGAAATCTTAACAAGGTATTGAGGGGGAAAAGCTGGCATTGATCACAAACAAGCAAAAAGACTATATTGCTCTATTTCTTTTTATCCATCTGCTCTTCTCTTAAGCTTTTGCATGAATTTAAGTAAGAGTTAATAGTTTCACTTACCTGTTGAGGTTGGGAGGGAAGCAGAGGTTCTATACATTTCTTCCACTGAAAACAAAAGTGACCAGTGAACTTCCTTTTGAAATTTCATGTGAATTTTGCTTAGCTGCTTCTGTGTCATAAGAGTGGTCAGTTAGGACATCACATTTGTAAAGAATTCCTCCACCTGGTGTTAACTAAACTAAGAGGCAGTATACTCCCTTTGATCTAGTTGGGCAAAAACAACCTACTGCTGCAACAAAAGCTTGCATGACTTTATGCTACTCTTTCAAGGAGAGATGCATGGTGAGCTTCCACTCTCACCCCTAGTACAATGGAAGTTTTGCAAAGCAGAGCTTTAAATAACTTTTTCAAGGTAATTCCCATAAGGCTTCTCTGTTGTTCTAGACTATTTGGTTGTAACATTAGACTTTGTTCTTCAGATCCTTTTTTCTTTGTATTTCATTTCATTCAACAAGTATGCACTACATCTATAAAAAGATAAAATGAAGTTTAGACATGTGATTATATGTGTATGTTTGGGTTTCTCTGTCCAATTAAATTACAACTAGTTTTCAAAGTAGCTTGATATAATTTAATACATGTGTGCATATGTGTGAGTATGTGTATATATATGTTCACATACATACATAAATACATATTTCTTACTTTATGTGTGGCACAATTCCCAGAGCTTATTTAACCTTCAAAACCGTGCTGTGGAAAATTACCATAATCTCACTCTTCAGGCCAGGAAACAGAGACACAAGAAGCTGTTGCCCAAGGTCACCAACAATAAATAACAAATTTAAATTCATGCCTTTGGCCTCCAAAATCTGGACCTTTCACCTCTCTTCTCAAACCCTCATTTATGAGTGATGTCACATTTGCCCTTGCCCTTCTGACACAGGAGGATATTGACTATGTGTACACAACTTTCCAGAAATTAGAGAGACTTTTTAAGGCTCTGAATGATTATTTCTTTAAAAGAAAAAAATGTTTCCTGTAAATCAGAGGCATCTCACTGTTTTGCATAATCTTTGGTACTTTAAGAGGTCAGGGAACACAGACTTCAGAGGTTGTCCCAGGTGACTAGGGTACACAACTTTATGATACAGCATCTTTGCACGGAACTTTAAAAAATTCTGGATAGTCTATGAGCACAGTTGGCCTACCTTAGACTACAGATTACTCTGAATTATAACTTCTATGTATGTTCGTTTATAATTGATATAGCTCAAACTTCAAAGTTGAGATTGCCCAATTTCTAGATATAGTGTTTGAAAATAATCATGTCAATCAATCTGAGTATTCAAGGTTCAGAATTGCGTTTCATGTGGTGAATTTTAGAATCATAAATACTTCATTTAAATATAAACTTCTCTGAAAGAAGCTTAAGCTAATTAAATGATTTTATGCTATTTCAAAGTCTATTTTACTTTCATTTTTTTCTGAATTTCTTGGGATGGGGCATGGGACTGGACTACTCATGCATAATCAGTCTTTGAGATAAAGTAGAACAGATTTTATGATTTATAAATGGGGTTGAAGTTGATCAGGGAATATTTTAACCTACTAACTCGATACTCACTAACTTGAAAAGGGAAGGTAAAATTTTTAGTTTTTTTTTTTTTGAGTTCTTTTTTTTTTATTATTGTAAACAAATGGGATACATGTTGTTTCTCTGTACATGGCGTAAAGGCATACCATTTGTGTAATCATAAATTTACATAGGGTAATGTTGTTTGATTCATTCTGCCATTTTTTCCCTTCCCCCCCACCCCTCCCACCCCTCCCTCCCTCTATACAGTCCTTCCTTCCTCCATTCCTGCTGCCCTCCCTAAACCCAACTCCAACCCCAACACTAACCCTTCCCACCCCCCATTGTGTGTCATCATCCACTTATTAGCGATATCATTCTTCCTTTGGTTTATTGAGATTGGCTTATCTCACTTAGCATGATATTCTCCAGTTTCATCCATTTGCCTGCAAATGCCATAATTTTATCATTCTTTATGGCTGAGTAATATTCCATTGTATATATATACCACATTTTCTTTATCCATTCATCAATTGAAGGACATCTAGGTTGATTCCACAATCTGGCTATTGTGAACTGAGCAGCTATGAACATTGATGTGGCTGTATCTCTGTAATATGCTGATTTTAAGTCCTTTGGGTATAGGCCAAGGAGTGGGATAGCTGGGTCAAATGGTGCTTCCAGTCCAAGTTTTCTAAGGAGTCTCCATACTGCTTTCCAGAGTGGCTGCACTAATTTGCAGCCCCACCAGTAATGTATGAGTGTACCTTTCTCCCCACATCCTCGCCAACACCAACAGTTGCTTGTATTCTTGATAATCACCATTCTAATTGGGGTGAGATGGAATCTTAGGGTGGTTTTGATTTGCATTTCTCTTATTACTAGAGATGTTGAACATTTTTCCATGTTTGTTGATTGCTTGTAGATCTTCTTCTGTGAAGTGTCTATTCATTTCCTTAGCCCATTTGTCGATTGGATTATTTGCATTCTTGGTGTAGAGTTTTTTGAGTTCTTTATAGATTCTGGAGATTAGTGCTCTATCTGAAGTATGATTGGCAAAGATTTTCTCCCACTCTGTAGGCTCTTTCTTCGCATTGCTGATAGTTTCCTTTGCTGAGAGAAAGCTTTTTAGTTTGAATCTATCCCAGTTATCAATTCTTGCTTTTATTTCTTGTGCTATGGGAGTCCTGTTGAGGAAGTCTGGTCCTAAGTCGACATGTTGAAGCTCTGGACCTACTTTTTCTTCTATAAGATGCAAAGTCTCTGGTCTGATTCCGAGATCCTTAATCCATTTTGAGTTTAGTTTCGTGCATGGTGAGAGATATGGGTTTAGTTTCATTCTGTTGCATATGGATTTCCAATTCTCCCAGCACCATTTGTTGAAGAGGCTGTATTTTCTCCATTGCATATTTTTGGCCCCTTTGTCTAGTATGAGAAAATTGTATTTATTTGGGTTTGTGTCCGTGTCCTCTATTCTGTACCATTGATCCACCTTTCTATTTTGGTACCAATACCATGCCGTTTTTGTTACTATTGCTTTGTAGTAGAGTTGAAGATCTGGTATTGCGATACCCCCTGCTTCACTCTTTCTGCCAAGGATTGCTTTAGCTATTCTGGGTTTCTTATTCTTCCAGATGAATTTCATAATTTCTTGCTCTATTTCTGTAAGGTATATCATTGGAATTTTAATTGGAATTGCATTGAATCTGTATAGCACTTTTGGTAGTATAGCCATTTTGACAATATTAATTCTTCCTATCCAAGAACATGGGAGATCTTTCCATCTTCTAAGGTTTTCTTGAATTTCTTTCTTTAGTGTTCTGTAGTTCTCATTGTAGAGGTCTTTCACATCTTTTGTGAGATTGATTCCCAAGTATTTTATTTTTTTCGATGCTATTGTGAATGGGGTAGTTTTCCTGATTTCTCTTTCTGAAGATTCATCGCTTATGTATAAAAATGCCTTAGATTTATGTGCATCGATCTTATATCCCGCTACTTTACTGAATTCACTTATGAGATCTAAAAGTTTTCTGGTGGAATTTCCTGGTTCCTCTAAGTATACAATCATATCATCAGCAAATATGGATAGTTTGAGTTCTTCTTTTCCTATTCGTATCCCTTTAATTTCTTTGGTCTGTCTAATTGCTCTGGCTAGAGTTTCAAGGACGATATTGAATAGAAGTGGTGAAAGAGGGCATCCCTGCCTTGTTCCAGTTTTTAGGGGGAATGCTTTCAGTTTTTCACCATTTAGAATGATATTAGCCATGGGCTTAGCATAGATGGCCTTTACAATGTTAAGGAATGTTCCCACTATCCCTATTTTGTCTAGTGTTTTGAGCATGAAGGGGTGCTGTATTTTATCAAATGCTTTTTCTGCATCTATTGAAATAATCATGTGATTCTTCACTTTAAGTCTATTGATATGGTGAATTACATTTATTGATTTCCTGATGTTGAACCAACTTTGCATCCCTGGGATGAAACCCACTTGATCATGGTGCACTATCTTTTTAATATGTTTTTGTATGCGATTTGCTAAAATTTTGTTTAGAATTTTTGCGTCGATGTTCATTAAGGATATTGGTCTGAAATTTTCTTTCCTTGATGTGTCTCTGTCTGGTTTAGGAATCAGGGTAATATTGGCTTCATCGAATGAGTTTGGGAGGGTTCCCTCCTCTTCTATTTTCTGGAATACTTTGAGAAGTATTGGAATGAGCTCTTCTTTAAAGGTTTTGTAGAACTCGGCTGAGAACCCATCTGGTCCTGGACTTTTCTTTGTTGGTAGGCTTTTGATGACCTCTTCTATTTCATTACTTGAAATTGGTCTATTTAAATTGTGTATGTCCTCCTCATTCAGTTTATGCAATTCATATGTCTGTAGAAACCTGTTGATGTCTTCGAGGTTTTCTGTTTTGTTGGAGTATAGATTTTCGAAATAGCTTCTAATTATGTTTTGTATTTCAGTCATGTCTGTTGTGATATTTCCTTGTTCATTCCGAATTTTAGTGATTTGGGTTTTCTCTCAAATTTTTAGTTTTGTAGTCCCAAAGATGGAGTCACTTGATCTTTGAGATCAATAAAAGTGATATCCTCTGCAATTCCTAAATACTTTAAATATTTTAATTAGGTTAACCATATCTAGTTACTCAGATATTTATCATTTCTTTATTATGAAAATAAAATCCTTCCCTCTAACTTTTTGACATATACAGCAAGTACTTGCTAACTACTTTGCCACTGTATTCTAGAACTTTTGACTCATTTCTAACTGTAACTCAGTAGCCATTGGTCATCCCTTCTTTCCCTTCCTACTCTCTCTAGACTCTGATAACCACCATTCCATTCTTAACTTCTATGAGATCAACTTAAAAAAAAAATACAAAAAACTTCTCTATATAAGATAATGCAGTTCTTGTTTTTCTGTGCCTCACTTATTTCATTTAGCATAATGATTTCTAGTTCCATCCATTTCATCACAAATGGCAGGATTGCATTCTTTTATGGCTGAATAATATTCCGTTGTGTATATGTATCACTTGTTCTTTTCCATTCAACTGTTGATGGACATTTAGGCTATTTCCATTTCTTGGTTCTTGTGGGTAGTATGGCAATTAACATGGGAGTGTAGATATATCTTCCACATACTGATTTTATTTCCTTTAGCTATATACCCCTTAGTGAATTGCTTGGTCATATTGAAGTTCTATTTTTAATTTTTTGAATAACCTCAATATTATTTTCATTAACGGCTGTACTAATTTACATTCCCATCAACGGTATTTAAGGATTCTCTTTTCTCCATATTCTGGCCCACATTTGTTTTCTTTGCGTTTCTGATAGTACCCATTCTTACTGTGATGAGGAGATTTGACTTTTCCTGAGACCTAGTGATGTTGAACATTGTTTATTATTACCTGCTGACCATATGCATATCTTCTTTTGAGAAATATCTATTTAGGCCTATTACTCCTTTAAAAATTATTATATTTGTTTTTGTGCCAATGAGTTTTTGATGTTCCTTAAATGTTCTATATCTTGACCCTCTACCAGTTGTGTAGTTTGCAAATATTTTCTCCATTTCGTAGAATATTTTTTCACTCTTGGTTGTTTCCTGTACTCTGTTGAAACTTTTCATTTTTATACAATCCCATTTCTTTATTTTTGTTTTTGGAGTCTTGTCTTAAAAAAAAAATCTTGACCATTTCAAAATCCTGAATCAGTTTATTCTGGTAGTTTCATTGTTTTAGGTTTCATATTTAAGTCTTCAATATACTTCAAGTTGATAAATGGCAAAAGAGAAAAATCTAGTTTCATTCTTTTGCATATGAATACCCAGTTTTCCCAAAAGTATATGTTAAAAAGACTGTCCTTTCCCTAATGTGTATTCTTGGCACCTGTGTTGAAAATCAGTTAGCTATGCAGGCAAGAATTTATTTCTAAGCCCTCTGTTCCTTCCCACTTTTTGACTTGTCTGTTTGTATTCCAGTACCATGCTGTTTTAATTACTACAACTTTGTAGTGTATTTTGAAGTGCGAAGGCTGCTGCCCTCTTCTTCAAGATTGCTTTAGTCAATTTTTTTTTTCTTTTGTGGTGTCACCATACACATTTTAGGATAGATTTTTCTCTAGTTCTGTGAAGAAAGTTATTGGTATTTAGATAGAGATTGCCATGCATCGGTAGATCACTTTGGGTGGTGTGCACATTTTAACAATGTTGATTCTGGAGGGTCTTTCCACTTTTTGTGTTCTTTTCAATTTCTTTACTCACTCTTATAGTTTATATTGTAGAGAGGCTTCACTTCTTTTGTTAAATATGTTCCTAGGTATACTTTTGCTGCTGTGGTATTGTTTATGGTAAATGGTATTGTTTTATTAATTTCTATTTCAGATAATTTGTCATTGGCAGTGTGACCTTTTGAATTTTCTATTCATGACATTTGCAAGTAGTGACAACGTGAACTCCTCTTTTACGATTTGGATGCCTTTCATTTCTTTCGTTTGCCTGATTTCTCTAACTAGGCCTTCTAATCATGTGCTGAATAAAGTGGCAAAAGTGAATATCCTTGTCTTGGTCCAGATCTTAGAAAGCTTTCAGTTTCCCCATTCATTAGGATTTTAACTTTTTACTTCTTATATGAGTCCTTTATTTTGTTGAGGTATGTTCCTTCTATAGTTAATTTTTCAGTGTTTTTATCATGCAAGGTTGTTATCAAATACCTTTCCTACATCTATCAACATGATCTTTTTTTGTCCTTCTTTCTGTCAGTATTGTGTATACCAACTATTGACTTGCATATGCTGAGTCATCCTTGCATCACTGGGATGAATCCCATCTGAAGATGGTGAATAAACTTTTTAATGTGCTGTTAGACTCAGTTTGCTAGTATTTTATTCAGGATTGTGGCATCTATTTTCATAGAGGATGTTATCCGTAGTATTTTGGGGTTTTCTTGGTTGTGTTCTTGTCTGCTTTTGGTATCAGGGTAATACTCTTGTGGTTTTTTTTTATTATTATTGTAATAAATATCTGAGATTATTAGTTTATAAAGAGAAGCTCATAGTTTTAGAGATTTCCATCCTTGGACTGGTAGATCCATTACTTTTGGGTCTCTGGGAAGCTGCATATGATGGCAAGAAGCACAGGTAAAAGCAAAGCTACTTACCTCATGGCTCAGCACAGGTTGGGAAGAGAAGAGAGACTGGAATTTGACCAACTCTTTTGAGAGTATACCCTCAGTGGCCCCAAACCTCCCATGAGGTCTTACCTTTTAAAGTTTGTACCACCTCTTTATATGCAATGGCCTGGTACCAAACTTTCACCACATAAGCAAGCCTTTGGGAACCTTCCTGATCCAGACTTTGACTGCAGACTTCATCAAATATGTTCTGAAAAATTCTATCCTCTTCAAATTTTCTTTTTAACTAATTTAAGAATCGAAAATAATTCTTTTGAAAATATTTTATAGAACCCAACAGTAGAATTATCTGGTCCTGTACTTTCTTTGATGGGAGGATTTTTTAAATTTATAATTTAGTATTATTACTTAATATTGTTCAGTTTTTCTATTTCTTCACAATTTAATCTTAGAAGTAGTATATGTCCAGAAAGTAGACATTTCTTCTTGGTTATCAAATTTGTTGGCATAATCATTATAAAAAAAGAAAAAGTCATATATATATATATATATATATATATATATATAATTTTCCTAAGTGATATGCAAAATTATTGTAGTTAAATACACTTTCTTTTTTTATTGGCTCCAAAATATAGTTCATAACATCCAAAGCTGAGAGGATAAACATGAATTATTTGAAGTTTTGTAGAGACAATGCACACAGCAAATTGCATTTTAGTGAATTTTGATGTAGACTGTAGGAAAATTTTTGTTAATAGTCTTAAAACCGAGTTTGTGTTCTTCCATATTCTAGTAAAAATTCCATTTTCTTATTCCTTTCATTCCATTGTTTAAGCATGCCCCAGGTCCTCATCTGAAATTTGTTTGGAAGTTTTACGCAAATACTTTCTGTATTCTATGATAGAAGCTCTTTTCTATGATTAAAGATATCTGTGCAACTACAGACTAGGCAAGCTCTTTGGGCCCCTTTTTCATTCATGAGACCCTTCAAGTCCTTTAAGAAAAAGCCACCTTCTGATCCAAGCATGACTAATGCATTCTGGATTATGGTCACAATACTTGAGGCAAAAAAAGGGGGAAAAAAATAAAAAGGAAAGGAAAGAAAATCAAGTTCTTAGCTTTAGATGTTTTGCCTTTATGCTGTGTCTCCATTGAAGTTCTTTTAAGACTGATCAGAAAAGCACTTGTTTTACATGATTTCCCTGTGAAAAGACAGTGGGTGGTTCAGTAGATTAGACAAAATGGAATAAAGGGAAAGGAAGGGGATTAAGAAAAATGTGGAATGAATCTGACATAATTTTTCTATGTATAAATATGAATACACCACCATTGTGTACATTCACAAGAATGGAGTCCCAATTTGAATAGGATATATTCCATGCTACTATAATTGTAAAAAAACAGATTCTACTGTCATGTATAACTAAAAAGAAACAATAAAAAAGTTTCCTCCCTCTCCCCAAAAAAGAGAGACAGTAGATGGTGAGACTGGAAGGTTATTGCATGAACAGAGTTCAATTACTGCACTTCTTATAGCCAGGCATTTCATTTCAGTTATTTACAAATACCATACACACATTAGATGCTCTGTTATTTTGAATGTGTCTATTTTTAATTAGGCAAGATACATAAGCATTTTAATTAGATATCCAAATATATTATCTGAGATTTTCCTCCCTAAGAAAGTAAAAGTAATTTAATTTCTTCTTCATTAAATATAGGGGCAATAAAATCTTATGAATAGATTTTTAGCTCAAGGTATTGGGATCTTTTTTATATAATATATGCACAGATTATTTCCTCTTAAAATTCTCTAAGCTAATGAAGTGTATGAAATTAATGAAGTTAAACCACAAATTTTTGAGCGTGGTATGGTATTATGACAAAGAATTGAAAAAAAAAAGAAAAAGACTTCTAGGTTAATGCTGGTACTCTGAATTAGAGCTTACTTGGTTCACTAGCTTTATGAATTCAGTAAAAAATGTAAGTACGTATGTCTGTGCATGTATTTGTGTGTGTGCTTTATATGAGATGAAATTAAAAACAGCATCTTTCTACTGTTGCAATGTATCTGACCTGTCTTTGTTATCACTGCAGATGTATTTAGCAATAAAAGTAGAGCATAAAGGCAGAAGAAAAAAATCTTTAATAAACTGGACACTGTAGACCCTGTATTTTTCAGAATATCCTTAGCATATCCACATCACAGGGGTTTCCACACATTTTGCTTTGCAATCAACCAATCAAAATTTACTGTGTATATAGCTTAGAATCCTTAGTTTTCTGATGTAGAAGTTAGACCCAGAAAAATCTGATAACCATAGCCATATACTCTAGTTGGGGAGAGCACTGCAGAGCCTGAGAGAAATAATTCATCTCTTGGAAGCTTCATTTTTTTACCCAGAAAATGGAGAGTGATTCTACTTTGTGGTGGGGGTTAAAAAGAATGTGAATAGGCATTTGGTATCAAGTGTGCATTCAAGTGTGCATTCATTAAGTGGTAATTATTATCATTGTGTCATTTTTATTCTTTAATCATTTCTTTCCTTTGTCTTCTTTCTGTTTTCTTTCATTTCCAGTAGATCAGTTTCAACAAATGGTCTGTATATCTCGTCATATCTTACACTTACTTTGCAAAAGCATCATTTTATTCTTTTTAACTGTAAGTCAATGGGAATAAACTTGGGTTATCTGAGATTATCTACCTAATTCCTTCATAATGTGTTTAGTCTGAGATATTTGACATAAAATTAAGGGTAAAGCATAATCTTTAATAGCTTTCACCATACTTTTTAAAAATATTTGAACTCCAGAGTTATCGGTTGATAAAAACACTACAGCCACATATTTTTGGAAGTATCTGTAGGATTGGCCTAATTTTTTCTTCACTCTCTTCAGGAAACTTTCTAGAATAGTGAAAATATCTTAACATTTGGGGGTTTTATCTCCAAATTTCAGGAAGAAAATGAGGAAAATCAGAGTGCCCTTTTTGTACCTACCGTTTTCCTAATGCTTTTGACTCAAAATAATTCTTATGCCAATGTGGCATATTTTGAAGTATTACATTCTACTACCCTTCAAACCTAATAAAATAATTGATATTTTGATCCATTCTTTCCCAATCTTTGATGTATTCATCCTCAATTTTATTGAGTGTGTTGTGAAAATAAAAATTATTTTTATGAGTGGGAGTATGCTTTCAATATCTTGGTGTGACTGTGTCTTTGCATGATTCTTTTTGTGGATTACGTGTGCTTTTCAACTCTGTGTGCATGCAAACGAAAAATAAATATGGCCAAACAAACAAGCAAAATAGAACCAAAGTATATTATGACAGATTTCAGACTCTTAAGGTATTTCCTCTTTGATGCATGGCTGGTGTTTTCTTGCTTATCAAAAATGGAGAGACATGGGACTTGGAGAAGCATCCTTTGGGAGTAAACATCGTGTATTTCACAATACTATTTTTAGAAGACATTTTTCTTCTCCTTGTGGACTCTTTCAAAGGACATGTCTCTCTGAAACCATCCTGGATGATGCAGAATTAATTTCTCCTTCATCCATACACCTGGAATGTATTTTTTATGTATCTGTTAAAATACTACATTGCATTTCAGTGGTTGGTTGAATGTATCTGCCTTACTAGATTTAGTCCCAATTGAGATATTTTTTTCCTTTTCTAGGAGAACACTACATCCAGATACCCACTCTGAAAATTTATTAACAAATACATTGCCATCATAGAGAAATATATCATCCTCACAGGATAACTTTGTAAGTGTTCATTGTGGATAATTTTGTAATAAGTAAGAATTAATCCAAGACTACACAGTTTGGCATGAATTAGAAATTTAAGATTTATTTTACTAGCATGATATTGTAAACTTACTGTATTTCATATCTTTATGTTCCCTAATATTTTTGGCCACCTTAAATAGTCCAATATATTATGTGTATAAATAGAGGCATTCAGCTCAAATTCCTGAATTAATTTCAGTTGTTTTCATTTCTGTTGTAGTTGTAGAAGGTGTGTTTATTGATAATAGACAGGAAGAGTTTTCAAAATATGCTTTGATCACTTACCTGAGCTGCTTGTTCAGGTAAAAAGATTGCTGCACATTTTTCACAGACTCTTGATGTGTAAATAAACTAAACACACCTGATTTTAGGATCTTTAAAAAATATATTCTATAGGATTATACACTAGATTGAATAAGGCCTCCTTTTTTTTTTGGTCTGGGGAGTCGGGGTATTCTCCCCTCTTTTTTATTTTTAATTTTTTTTAAAATTTTTACAGCAGAAGCAATCAAATTTAATCAGGGGTCTTAGACTGCATAGAATCTAGAAGATTAAATTAAACTATTTTGTCTTCACATAGGTTATCTTCACAGTCTTTCTTGTTGCCCTTGAAAATTTAGTTCCTCAAACATCATTTCTTATGGAGTAGATGATAGCCTGCAAAGTGAAAGTATGATATTTTATGGGTGAAAAATCTAAACTATATTAGTACACTTAACCTGATTCAAATATTTGGTGATGATAGTTTTTTTCTTTATATTTTGTAAGGGAAAATCAATTCAACAAGCATTAGCTAAATCTATGTAAAATCCTCTGACTAGGTTTCAAGACTGTAAATCACCAGGAGAACATTTGTGGTCAGAGTTGCTTTTGTGCTTCATGCAAAGAAAGCATCCATTTGTGTATGCTCCTTACCTTGTACTTCCCCGTGTGTGTGTGTGTGTGTGTGTGTGTGTGTGTTTGTGTGTGTATGGGTATGCATGTCTCTTGTGAAACAGTGGAACACTAGAGCATTCTATCTCTACCAGTTCCGCTAATTTTGTAAGAGACAGCAGCAGCCATAAATAACATAAGGAGATATTTTTGGATTCAGACACTGAACCAAGCCAGATATTTCATGTGGTGCAGTATGTTCACATAGAGCTGAAAAACATAGTTTTTATGTTTTGTGGTGTCCCTTAAAGTGAAGTAAATTTAAAATATGCAGCAAGTTTATTTCATTCTCGTATACTTGAATTCTAAGTGTGAGTAAAGAATTATCATGCATGCTTTGTAATAGATTAAACAACTTAAGGAATGACTGCATATTATATAGAAAGAGTCAATTCTAGGAAGGAATTGCAAAATAAAATAGTTTTGAGTAACTTGGAGGATGGGAATAAAGATTTGAAGCTCTGTTAAATAGCTAGAGAAAGAGATAAAGAAAGCATTATTGATGAAGAAAATGCTCTCTTTAGGAATATAGAAAAAAATGATAATTAGTTTGTTGTTTTCCACAATTATTTGATACTATTTCCATTTAATGTATTTTATCATTTCCTAACTCATAAAACAAATACACATGTTGTTATGCCATGTCCTAGGCATTATGGTTGATGCAAGGGATGTAAAGGCATAATCCCTATTCTGGTAAAGTTAGCAGTGAACGTGTTTCTCTCTCTCTCTCTCTCTCTCTCTCTGTGTGTGTGTGTGTGTGTGTGTGTGTGTTTGTGTGCTTGAAATGGTAAGAAAAGATGTTGGGAAAATTACAAGATTCAGTAAAATGGTTATATCAATAACACAAACAAAACATAACCTGGTCCAAGGAAGCAGGAAGAATCTCTGAGGAAATGACAATTAATCTGAGATTTTGAAAACTGAAAAAGAATTGATTGGCTGAGGGCAAGAGGGAGGAAGTGTGTGGGTTTAGAGTAATATGAATGGTTGGCACCTTGGATCAAGAATGAAATTGGCTCATCTAAAGAAAAATTTAGGTCTACAATATCTGGACCATAGTAACAGCAGATACTATGTTGAAGATAAGGTAGTACAGTTAATTATTAATACATCATGATACCTGCTTAATGTGGAAAAGCAACAAAAAGATGACAAATGTCATTCTTTTAGCATGTACTCCTCTCTTTCTTGAGCAGGATATAAACCAATTACCCTGGTAAATTTCTGGTTCTCATTTTATAAAACTTCCCTGAAACTCCAGGCACTTTAAATTCAGTGTTATCTTGATCATTAGTACACATTTATTATGTATTTTCTTTGATTCACTCATTTGTTCAACCAACTTGTCCAGATACCAATAATTTTAGAAGCTATGTTAAATGTTGTTGATACAGGGGGATGGAAGGATACACACAGAGTGAACTTGCCTTCAGGAAGTTTACAGTAGAGAGAGGGAATATTTATCTAACTGCTGTTTAGAATTTTGAAGATTTACAAATTAATTATGAAGATAGTACAGAGAAGTCCTATATACATGAACAGTTCCCTGTATTATTACCACCATACAGTAGCATGATAAATTCTGATTAATAAGATAATATAGATACACTGATTCATTAATCATTAATCAAGGTTCTACGAGGGACAGAACCAAGGGGATATGTATATGGACAGATAAGAGGGGGTTTCCTAGGAGAATTGTCTCACCTACCTGATTATAGAGAATGAGAGGACCTTTAACAAACCACTTACAAGCTGAAGACTCTGGAATACTTATAGCATGACTCAGTTTAAGTTGTTAAGGGCTCTGAAACAGTCAAGGCCATAATTTATCTGAGACTGAAGGTTCTGAGAACCCTGGGTAACCTTTTGCACTCCATGACTTACCCTTGCAGGGTAAGAACTGAGAGTTCTCATGTATGAGGGCAGGAAAGAAGGGTATCTCAGATCTAGGAGAGAGATTGCACAAGTTTGTCCTTCATTTGCCTTTTCCTTCCCCTGTGTCCCCAGCTGCTCTTTCTTTATCCCCCAGTGTTGGTCTACCCAAGGTCTTACCCATGCTCAACAAGCCTCCTACTACTGACGACACCCCTAGTCCAAGAGCTCTTCCACTTTATGGCCACTTCACTTTAATTTGTCTCTGTACTCTCACTTGAAATCCACTCTCCTTCCTCCATGATCATTTTAACAAAGTGACATCGTTCTGTCCCCTGATTATATCACTTCTGAAATGAGATACCATTGAGATCAAGCAATTGAATCTCTGTTTTGAACCAACAGCAAGAGTCCCTGAGACCTCCAGGTAATCTAACATTCAGTTTACTAGATTTCTGCCCTGAATGGAAATGATTTTCTTATACATTTCCCCATCCTTTATCCTTTTGAGAAACATTTGTGAGTTCTTACATTTCTAATCAGTCTCTATATTAAAAACCCTGAGTCATTCCCCTGGACTTTTGAAGTGTTCTGCTTTCAACTGTGTGGCATTTCCTAGAGGGAATTTATTTTCCCCTCTAGATTTAACTACTTAAGATAGAAAACCAGACCATTTTAACTTTGTCTTTTTGTCAGGCATCCTTCAAAATATCTTAACATTGCTGTCAATCTCTCTGATTGTAAAAGAACAGATGTGCATGGGGTATGTCAGGAATACAGCTCTTTTGAGTTTTCCAATGGATAAAATAGCTAATTACAACCCTCTTTGTTGTATATGTTTTCCCTTATGAAACCCACTGAGCTTTTAATTTTGATCTTGAGTTTTTTTTCTTACCTCATCCAGGACTGGAATTTAATAAAAGACATTCTTTCAGCTATGTCTATGGAGCAGGGTATTGTTTTGATTTTTATATTAGACATACCAGGAAAGGCCAAAACATTTCAGAAAATGCATGTAAACAGACCAGTAATCTTCTGCCTTATAAAAATCACCCACCATATCCACTGCCCCAAGAAATATTGTGGCTATCATATCTGTAACTGAGGGTTGGTTAGAGAATGTGCTATGCTCCTTAGGGCTATTTTGGACTAAAAGATGACTCTTAATCCCAGACATATCTGTCTATGCATGAGAGTAGATGTGAGCACTCATAGAGTTTTGACAATTTACTAAGTATCTTCTCTGATTTGAACACAACCACTCACTTGATAAGAACTATCTATCCAAAGATAGCTGTTCATGTAATTAGAACATTTCTGTTACAAACAGTAAATACCAAATGTGAATTACGTTAAACCCCAAAAGAAAAGTTTTCCTAAGGATATATGTGTATTTTTTGAAACCCAGGGTAGAGTAGGATGGGTAATATAGTGGGAGACTGGGAGTTTTCCAAAATTTGTAAGTTCTCTTTCTCTGTCTTTATCCTCACATTGTACCTTCTTTTTTGTGTGTTTCTTCTTGAGTATCTGCTTTCTTCTTTCCTTGCTACTCAGTATTTAAGGAGCAATGGGGCTCATCATGTACTTTTCTTGAAGTTCAAGACACTAATCCCAACCGAAACTGGAATTTCTTATTTTTAATTCTAAACTCCAAAGAAAGGAACTCTACTTTAGCTTGAACCATCTGGCTCCTCCTGTTGCCAAGCCCTCAGGTACAGACTTACTTCTGGGGAATAATATGGTATATGAGAATTTGGTCAGAACAAGCGAGTGATTCTAGGTGTTTAGAGTTTCAAGCCATACCGGGTATTTTACAGCTATTAAAATAGTGGGGAAAGTAAAGGTCAGAAAGGATCCCCCTTATGGTTTGGATGTGAGGTGTCTCCCCAAAGCTCACATGGTGAGACAATGCAAGAAGGTTCAGAGGAGAAATGATTGTGTTGTAAGAGTCTTAACCCAATCAGTGAATTAATTCCAAAGTAGGGATTAAATGAGTGGTACCTGAAGTGGTAGGGTGTGACTGGAGGAGGTGGGAATTGGGCTGTGGCTTTGAAGTATATATTTGTATCTGGCAAGTAGAGACTCTCTGTTTCCTGACCATGATGTGAACTGCTTCCCTCTGCCACACTCTTCCACCATAATGTTCAGTCTCACCTTGAGCCTCAAGGAATGGAGCTTGCTGTCTGTAATTGAATCCATGAGCCCTCAAATAATTTTTTCCTCCTTTAAAATTCTTTTGGTCAGATCATTTAGTCATGACAGCAAAAAAGTTGACTAAAACAAATTTGTACCAGGAGTGGAGTGATTGCTGTGTCTGACCTAACCACGTGGTTCAAAAGCTCTTTGAGCTTTTTGGAATTGGTGGGAGGAATTTTGAGATGTTTAGTAGTGCAAGCTAGAAATGATTTGAATAATTGTAAGTGGAGATTGATGGTCGATTCGGTAGAAGCTCAGAAGACCCGAATAGCAATAGGACTGTGGACAGTGAAGACAGGGTTCAAAAGGGTTCATAAAAGAAGAACTCAGTTGGAATGTGGAATAGAGGCCATTGTGTCATGTTCTGACTGAGAAGGTGAGTCTGAGTTTTGCCCAAGTCCTGAGACTTTCTACGATGCTGATTTTTAAAGTGATGAACTTCTTAATCTGGTCAAAGAACTGTCTAGGCAGCATAACACTCAGGTGGTGGCATGGATATTTCTGCAGACTTTTAGCCAAGTTTATTGTGATATTCAGGAACAGAAAGGAGAGCAGAAGGATTTGAAAAACATGAACTTGGGACACCTGAGTAGAACTGAGGTTAAGTAAGTTGCAGTTAAAGACATTGCTGCCCCTAAAGAAAAGCTAAAGACATTGCCCAAAGAAAAAAAGAAAGATGGCCTGAGGGTATCTAAGGAACTGGCAAGACCACACCCATCTCAGACTCAAGGGAATAAAAGAGAAAATTCTTTTGAGAAGTAATCAGTGGAGAATTCTTCTTGAAGAAAGGGGCCTAGTAAGATTTTCTAACATGTTCAGCCACCCAGACACTCAGAGGCTGCTGCAGTCAGGGTCCCTGGAGGCTGGGCTACTACTCAAGATGGCAGCAGTCCTTGGTGTCAACCGCATGATGCTGGTTCTGCAGAATTGCAAGATGCTGGAGTTAGAAGTTCATGGAGGCTTCCACCAAGATTTCAAAGGAAGGCCAAGAAGGTCATGCAAAGTACAGCAGAGTCTGAGTGCCTGTAGGCACCCCCTGCAAAATCAAATTGTGGGGATGTGAGGAGGAAGCTGAAGCTGCAGTAGAGACCCCCAAGGTTAAGAAATGCCAGTAATGTGAGACATCTTCCTAGGAAAGCTGAGGAATTGAGTAGAAACAATTCAATAGAGAGGCCACTTGGGCTGCAGCCAATAAGGCCACAGGGACGGAACTGCAAGTATCCTTTGGAGAGAACATTAAGATGCTATGTGCCTCAGATGCCAGACATGGAGTTGTAGGACTCATTTGCCCAGTTGGATTTGTGTCTTGCTTTGGTCCTATTCCTTCTTTCTATGTCCCTAATTTTGTGAATAGAAATGTTTACTCTGTACCATTATATATTTGGGTACTCATGAATTGCTTTTCCTTTTTCTTTTTTTTTTTTTTTTTTTGGCGGTGCTGGGGATTGAACCCAGCAGGGCCTTGTGCTTGCAAGGCAAGCACTCTATCAACTGAGCTATATCCCCAGCCCATGAATTGCTTTTAATTCTACAGGAGCTCACATGAGAGATTGCCTTGAGTCTCAGAGGGAACTTTGAACTTGATCTTTGAGCAATCTCAGAACTTTTAAGACTACAGGGACTCTTGGAAATAAAAAAAAAAAAAAATGAATTTTGTATTATGAGATGGTTGTGAGCTTTGGAGCGAAAGGGGTGGAATGCTATGGTTTGGATGTGAGGTGTCCCCCAAAGCTCATGTGTGAGACAATGCAAGAACATTCAGAGGAGAAATGCTTTCCTCCTCTACAGTTGTTCTGGTTGAATCTTTTAGTCACAGCACCAAAAGACTGACTGAAACAAGAACACTGTTTTAGTCTAAACTAAAACCTTCTCTAGGGTCTGGCAGATGAGTTCAGGGACTGGTGAAGGATAACTCCACTGGTAGCATACTCCTGCAGCTGTGGGTCTTACCTGGCAGCTTTCCTGGATCCTAATGAACAGAAGTAAGTGAATCTTGTAGTTTACATCTTGTAGTGTCCACAGTCCTGTGGTTATGGACCAGGGAGCACATATTCCCTAATTTCTTGGGGGAAGCACAAATGAGTCTTTGACTTTTGGGTAGTACAACTGTTGATCCTACCTTGAGTGGAATCCCTTCTCCCTTATGAGGCATATATCAGCTGAAGGCTTTAGGCAGTGCCAGATATTTATCTATCAGTCTTAAGTCATGATGGAATCTAGAAATTGCTTTTGTGGTCATTTGAGTTCTGAGAGTTGTGGGAGATCCTAAGTGAGTACTTTCTTTAGAGCAAAGGAGTCAATTTGTGACCATCCAGCTCTCCAGACAATATTTAAAATATGTAAGTACTTTAGGATTCTCCTGCAATTAGGATTATGGTCTGCTACCATAATCAGGGTTGCTGGCACTTTCCTGCTTACTTTAGGCTGTGGGGTTGTGTCCCCTGCACCCAGGTTGTGGAGCCAGTAGAGTTATTTGTGAATAACTTCATTCTTTTCTCTAGGGTGTCCTTCTGACTCTTCATACAGTTTAGAAGTCACATCATCTCTTTTGTTTTCCCACTCTTCTGTGAGAAAACTGCACAAAGGGCACCTCTATTCAGGCATCTTGGCTCCTTTCTCCTAGTTGTTGATACTTTTATCTTGACTACAATGCAGTTTGAAAACTTATACAGTTTAAGATTAAATCCCTTCTCTTTCTGTTTCATTATCTGTACATAGGATCAATGAATCATTTGCTCAAGAGGTTAATTAGTTGCACCTGCATTTGTGCACCTACATTCTGGTGACCTTTTGAAATTAATATCATGTTTTTATTCACCTATCTAACTTAGTAAGCTAATCAAATGATAGTTTGATATTTTTTTTATCTAAACTTTTCAAATATTTTCTTAGTATTTTCAAGGTAAATATGTCAACAAGTAAAAAATAAGTTAATGATTTAATTGAAAAAGTTCCTCTTTGTTGTTTTTTTTTTTTGTGTGTGTGTGTGTGTGAATTAAAAACATGGATGACATTATCCAGAACATTCTTTACAAATAAATAAAAACAAAACTTAGGGATTATTTTAAGTATTAGATATGCTTCCTATAGGAAAAGAGTTGCTATTTCAAAGAATAATAGCATACCCCCTAACTCTTATAAATTAGCTGTTTTTGTCTTTATGTGTCTCATAGAAGGTTCAAAGGTTGTACTTAAAAGAAGTTCTTTATTCAGCCTGAATGGTCACCTCATGAGAAGAAGAATAATTGGGGCTCTTGGAACCTTGGGACATTTTATCAAGTGATGTCTAAGTTCAGGTCCTGGTAATTTGAAATGAAGTCAAAAGACAAACCACTTAACCTGAGATGAAAATTAATGGTTGGAAATGAATTAACTCCCTAAATATTTAATTACTTATAGATACAAAAGTCAGTGGTCAGGACCAAAAATAACCTTTTGACACATGATTGCCTAGAGGGGCATTTCCTAACTAAAAATCTTTGATTTTTTAGGAAATATCTAGAAGAAAGTAAATTTTTAGAAAATAGAAAGTTAAAGAGCAATCCTACTTTTCCTGAGCATAATTGAAACTATGTTCTCTATTTTGTCTCAAATTAAATTTTTGTTGTTGTTTAGAAGATGCTGAAATCTCACCAGCAGAAAACTAAGATAAACATTAGTTTGTTGAGACCTTGAACTTTAGAAGCTTTAGAAACAACCTAAAAACAATAACCAACCAAAACTGATCAAATGTGTTATTTTCTGTGGGCCCAGATACACTGACTTCTGCATTCTTTGTATCTGTTATTCTCCTTAAGAATTTGAGTTTGCAAATGAGAGAGGGATAGATTTATTACATGTGGTTCTATGATCCTTCCTGTGTCTGGATTTACCAGGTTTGTGGCCCCTGACCAAGAATTATGTTTGCAGAATTATACACAGGTGGTTTGTTGTTGTAAAAATTGAATAAGCTCATAAGAAATTGCCCCTGAGAAATGGGGCAGTAAGTTAGTGAAAGTATGATTCACTGGGTAATGTGTTGCTCTTTTCATTACTACCCTTGGGGATAATGCTTCTGGACTCTCCAGATTAGTTGTGTTTCCCCTGAGCTTTAAGTACATTTCTGTATTATGGATATTATGAATGTCTTGATTCAATCTTTCCTGTTTCTGTTTGTTGCCAAGGAGTTTAGAGCTAGCATCATGATCTCCCTTTAAGTAGAGAATAACATGTTGCCATGCTTTTAATTTATTCTCCATCTTATTCTCCTACATATATATTCTCCTTGCTCTTCATTTTCTATATTTATTTATTTACCTTGAAAATCAGTTATGGATTTAAAACTGACCAAAGAGGAACTAACTGTGACTTATTAGCAAATGTTCAAGTGAACAAATAGGAACTTATTGTGAAGAAAGATGATTGTTCCTTTGATAATTTCCTGTTTCTTCCTGAAGAGTATTGTGTGTGTATGTGTGTGTGTGTGTGTGCGTGTGTGTGTGTACTCCTATGTGACAGATACAATTGTTACTGATAGACTACTACCTTGCTAACAGAACTTTGATTTCCTTAAGGTATCAAGCAAAGATCCTCTGTTTCCACAGAAGGTGAACTTAAAACTTCTTGTTTAGAGATGGGGATGAGTTCTCATGGAAGAGAAAAAGAACAATTTTACTAAGTATTTTTATGGAAAGATAATTGCACAAAGAATAAATGTGAGATTGCCCCAGCTTGTATCCCTGCCTGAGAATAAAGTTTTTATATTTGGAACCACAGCAGACTCTTGTAACAATGAGATAACAACCATAAGACTAAGAAGTCCAAATTCCAAGGATTATAGAGAGAAAGATGGAAAAATCCTAGGTTCATTTTGATTCTACTGAACTGCTGAAACCAGACTTTGCACTTTCAATGTAATTATTACATAGAAAAAAATTTTTTTCATAATACTCTTATTTTTAAATTTCACTACATTTGAATTTGATCCCAATGGTATATTCTTAGAAGACGATGTTAGGAAATGTTTGTAATTAGTCCTAGTGATTGACAGCACCAAAAAAGGATCAACTCTTACATAATCACATTGCTGAATTTCATTACATTTTCCTAGATAATAAGTAGCCAAACAATTTTCCTCTCTGCATTTATTGATATCTACCAAAGAGACACTATCAGGAGAATCTTATCAAGAAAGCATTTTAATTTTAACTATGTTTATTTTTAATGAAATGTTACTATCATAATATATTATTATATTTCAGCAGTTAGTAATGAACTATATTGACTATCTTATCAAAATTGAAAATTTTGCATGCAGAACATCTTTGCTTTCTTGAAGTATGCTTATCTAATTTACATTACATCTGAAATATTCAACCTGAGATAATTTTCCACTTAAAACACAGTCCTATTTAATACTTCAAACAGAAATCCTGTAATTATTTAAATCATTTTGTATTAGAAAGGGGAGAATACGAACAGAAAGAAGAAAAATAACCTAAAGAGAATTTCAAAATCTTTCTACATAAATAAGGAGGAATGTAAATTCACAATGCCAATAACATAATAAGCAGTGAAAGCTATTAGTGAAAGAGTATAAAATAAAATTCAGAACTGTGAACAAGATAATGATGCTAATAATGAAACAGAACAAAATCAGAGAAGACATTATAGATAAAATTTAGAAAACATTTTTTCATTGCCCAATTTTATGTCAAAAGCATATACATGTAGGGGATGCACCCTAATGGCGGCTGCACCCTCATGACAACTTCTTCCTCATACGTGGCACTGCCTGATCCACCAACAGTTTACCCAGACTTCTTTGTACTGCCACTCTCCCCTGGAAACTGAAAAATGTGTTCTTACCCAGAAACCAGTTATGTGTAACTCCATGATTGGCTTGCTTATCTCCACCCCATCAGGGATTGGTTAGCAGCAGTTCCGTGAACATGATCAGCTCATGCTTGCCATATCATCCTATGGGGCTCTCGCCCTCGTGAATTTCCCATGCCTTGCTGACCTTTAAGCTAATTGGTTCCCACCTAGCCCCCACCCTACATAAAAGCTGTGTAACTTTCTCAATAAACAAGTTCCTGCTGTGCTTCTGCGCTGACAGACCTCCTGGCTCTGGTGGGTTTCCATTGCCACCGACACTCATCATCCTGCTCGGCCGGTATTCTCCTCAGGCGGGCCCTGAGAAGAAACATGGGTCTTTGTTGCTTGACAGGGAGCAACATTTACATAGAGGATTTCATTTGATTTTCTCAATCAGTCTGTCAACAAAATTATATTAGTATTCCCATTTTACAAATGACAAAACTGAGTCCTGGAGAGGTTCAGCAAACTTAGAATTATACAATGAATAATTGAAGCTAGGATTAACTTCTATCTCCAAATAATTTTAAAGCTTATGCTTCCAATGACCCTATTACAGTGCTTTCCAGTAAACATCTAAGATCAGTAATGTTTATTCCTACATGAACCGTATCTGCATTTTTGTCTAATGTACTTTTGTATATTTGTATATTCATCTATACCCAAGATCTATTTTGTACTAATGCTTCAGAAATTTTAGAACTGAAGTTGAATGTTATGATTTGAGGACTCATGTAATACAAATTTTATCATTGTATATATCAGTAAAATTTTTTTCAGCAAACATATTCATTTCCACTCCTCAATTAATGTTAATCACAGTGATTATGCTAATGGAGGTTGTATACAGTACACAAGAAATAACAAGGAGAACCATTTTAGACTAAACAGCCAAAACAAGATCCACAGTAGACAAAAAATACATGAATTGTAAATAATTTCAATCAGGACATACAGTGAATAAAGAGTAAGCTCATTTAAATTTCCACGAACAGAGAGAATTTTCTATTTATAATAATACACTATAGTTTTATCTCTTGATATTTATGCTTCCACACTGTCTTTGCCTTTTAAGTACCTTCACATTATTCAGATAGCTTGTAACAACTTAAAGATGATAACAATTTTGCCCAGACATTCAAGTTGATTTCTACCAACAAAACTATCTGACATTCTATTCTCCCTTGCAATGTTAAATAAAGGTCAATGTTGCACGTATAACTTTTTAGGAGCTAAAAAGGTGGCTCCTTACTGTTTTGTAGCAAAAAAGCAAAAGGCAGCTGAGAAAACATCCCCTTACACACCTTTATCAAAATATCATCCCATATTTAGAAACAATTAGGAAAAGTTAATAAATTCTCTACAATAAAAAAGAAACTGTATGGTCAAGTCTACATTTTCGATTCTGTTCCACTACCACTTCAGACCCTCATAAACCTGCCAAGCAAGACAACGACTTCACAGGCCAGGAACTACTGGCCGATTGTAAAAGACTGTGTCCCTGCCCAACGTCACAAGTTGGCAAACAGACATCAACCTGTCTTCATTTAAGACTTAGATCTTTTGTACGTATGGAATTTGGAGCATTAATTTTGATTTGCTTAATGTATTATTATGTTAAATATTATTTATCTCAGTTACTGAAAGTTTTGGGTCCCTCACTCCAACCTAATCTCAGTACTACCCTCTGTGATTCTCTTTCATTGTCATATACTAAGATTCAGACTTCAGTCCAGGCATGCCCAGCAGACATTCTCTATATAAAGTCACCAAAGGACTACTCTTTTAGAGAGTTGCAAGAGGGAAAAAAAGGTCATAGCAAGCAATTACTTGAACTAAGGTTTTTCTTACAAAACAAAATAGGATGAACAGAAAAAAGGTAATTGCCTTTTCTTTTTTGTGAGTTTAGATACAGCATGCAGGTGAAGGTGTAAAGCCATTCCACACTTCCTGTTTTGTAAGAAGGTAAGATACTTTCTAGAAGTAATGGAGATTTAGCAGCTAGAAAGTAAAGGCATAAGTAATTGTATAAAATGATCACATTTGAGAACCATCTGGTTCTCATATTTATTTACTAATACCACTGATGTTCCTCAGTTTGGAATTCATTTTTGTGACTTGCTATCAGAGCCACATTATGAGCTGTAGAAGTAAAGCAGTCATTACTTTTGAGGCACAACACATTTTGCCTTAAAATATGTTTGTGGATTTAAAGTGCCTAACATTTTCATGAGATGAATGAGGACTATTACCAGAAGCTAAGTCTACTTGGTAAGAATGGCCATATGCCAAGATTAATTAAATTTAAATAACTTTGGCAAGCTTCAAAGGATATTGCAAAAGAAGAAATTAGAAGAGATCTGAATATATATAACTTTTGAAATAAGTGAATGGGAGCCATGTTTTCAAATAGCAGTTCCCACTTGTCCATAAATACTCTAATAAGGTTGTCAAAAACTAACCAGAATTATTTTATCATCATATCTTATATATTCATCAGGTGATGTCCTCCAATAGTGAATAGATTTGCAGTTGTGCTGATTTCGTATAGTGAATCCTAAAGTGTTAGTCAACTTTGCATTACTGTGGCAAAATGCCCCAATCAGCTTCAAAGGAGAAAAGGTTTATTTTGACTTACAGCTTCAGAGGTTTCAGACTATAGTAATTTGCCCATCTGTACTGGGAATGTGGTAGCATAGTATATCATGATAGAGTTCATTGGCGATCCAGCTACCTCATGGCAACCCAAAGCAAGGAGAAAACACAGGAAGGGACTGGTATCACAATATTCTTTTTTTTTTTTTAATGATTATACATAGTAGTTGGGTTCTACCTGACATACTTATATATGCATAGAAATTGATTGCAGTTCATGATCCCCCCTTTCCCCTCCCAAACAGTGTTTCTCTATTTGTTTTGTTTCGCTTTGCTTTGTTTTGTTTTTGTGGTACTGAGGATTAAACCCTGGGTTTCATGCATACTAGGCAAATGCTCAACCACTGAGATAGATCCCAATCTCTTCCAATATTCTCTTCAAGGGCATATTTCCAATAACCTATTTTTAATTTTCTTCCACGAGCTCCCACTTTCTAAAGGTTTCACCACTTCCAAGGAACATCAGTGAATCTTCAACCTATGATCCTTTGGGATACATTCAAGACCCACAATATACAAACTACAACATAAACTAAACAAGAAAATTAACACACATGCATACATAATAAGAACATGCACACAAAAAAATTTTCCCCAGTAATTTCTTTGGAAATTCCCACACATTTCCCCTCAGTGAGTTCAAACCAGTGTATGGGTAAAGATCCATTTTCCATTATTAGAACAGATTATGGTTTCTTTAAGAGGAGAAGTACTGACATAATTGGATTGTCTTTAGGAGTGACATCATTAAAAGTGCATAATTCAATATACTAAAAACCCACTCAATATACGGATTAGTTTACATCATGAGACATATGTGGCAACTGAGGTCAAGTAATGGATAATTAGCCTCATATTTTAATTTCATGCTAACTAAAGATGTTTATTGAGTATAATATTTGACACAATAGCCTGTACAGGTTGTAAAGCTATTTTTTTGTACAGGAAGGATTATTGTATAATTTTAATTATTGTAAGTGAAATGCAACTAAGATGCAACTTCAGTGTATTATTGAAGAATGAGATCTTCTTTGAAAATTATACTAAAATTGATATATTTCCTATGAAGAAATATGGTTTCTGTGTGTTTGTGTATACTAGGTATTCTAATTGTGCCTAAGAGGAGGAAAATAAAATTAAACTAGGATTAGTTATTCGTATGCTAGAAACTGTGGATTAAAACCCTGTATTTGACTCACTCAATAATTATATAGCATTCTATATATTTGCTTACTCATCTAAAAACTGAAGTTAAAACATGATCTTAATAAAATTAAATATATTTGTGTGTATTTTAAAAGCATTATAATACATATTTTTGCTTATAATAAATGTAAATTACTAGCCTGCTGGTTTATATACATACAGAATAGAATTTGAATATTGTCTACAAGTAATTCAGAGCATCTGTACCAAGAATGTGGTAGCATTCCCACATACAGTTACATAAATGTTAAGACACATTTATCTAATTTGTGACTGAAAACATTAATTGGATATATAGTTTGCCTTCATTGTAGGTAGCATATAATGCTAAGTATGCTAACCATCAAATCACAATGAAATTGAGAAAATTAGCATATGCTTTGCCTTACCTACATATTTTCCCCATTTTTTTTTTCATTTTTTATTCCTGTCTTTCTTGCAACATACATTTCTTGTGAGTAATACTTCATGTTACTAAATCCGGAGTTGAAGATCTATAATATATTAGTAATTACTGTTTGGTGAACAAAGACCTGTGCTTTCCAAAAGTTCCAGATTCTTACTACCTTATCAATGGTGGCAGTTATAATTAACAAATTACATTCATCAAAAAAAGATAGAACTTAATTATACAAATTTTGGAAACAACACTGGCAGTATATAGTCAAGCAAGCACAGCTAACTACATGTCGACTCAGGCACTGTGGGAGAAAAGGAAGGATGATATGTTCTCTAAATTTTCTACATTTATTTCCTTTGGCATACCTATTGTGAAGGAGATTGTTTTAGTGAGCTTTTTCGCTGCTGTGACCCAAAGGTCCTACCAGAAAAACTTTACAAGAGGAAAAGTTTATTTGAGGGCTTACAGTTTCAGAGGTTTCAATCCACAGACAGCAGAATCTATTCCTTGGATCTCAAGGTGAGGCTGAACATTATGGCGGAAGAGTGTGGCAGAAGGAAGCAACTCACATCATGGTCAGAAAGCAGAGAAAGATTTTCCACTTGTCAGATGCAAATATATATCCCAATACTACACCCCAATTCCCACCTCCTCCAGGCACACCCAACCACTTCAGGTGCCACCCTATCATGGGATTAATTCACTGATTGGTTTAAAACTCTTACAAGTCAATTATTTCTCCTCTGAACATTCTTGCATTATCTCACACGTGGATTTTGGGGTACACTTCACTTCCAAACCATAACATTACATCCAGGTCCTCAAAATCTCAGAACCATCCCATAGTGCCAAATATATGTAGTTCATTTGCAAGAATTCCCATAGTCTCAACAGTTCTGAGATTGCTCAAAATTCAAGTACAAAGGCTTTTCTGAGGCTCAAAGTAATCTTGCATTGTGAGATCCTATAAAATTAAAAGCAATTTACAAGTATCCAATGTATAATGATACAAAGTGAACATACCATTCACAAAATTAGGGACATAGAAAGAAGGAATAGGACCAAATCCAGCTGGGCAAATGAGTCCTGCAGCTCCATGTCTGGCATCTAAGGCATATAGCATCTTAATGTTCTCTCCAAATGGTACTTGCAGTTCTGTCCCTGTGGCCTTATTGGTTGCAGCCCAAGTGGTCTTTCTGTTGGCTTGTTTCTACTCAATTCCTGCAAATTTCCTAGGACAATGTCTCACATTACTGGCATTTCTTAACCTTGGGGGTCTCCACTGCAATTTCAATTTCCTCCTCACATCTCCACATTTTGATTTCTCAGGGGATGCCTGGAGGAATTCAGACTCTGCTGCATTTTGCCTGGCCTTCTAGGCCTTTCTTTTTTTGGTGGTAGCCTCCATGAACTCTCACTCCAGCATCCTGCATTCTTGTAGAACCATGCAGTACCATACAGTTGACACCAAGGATTGCTGCCATCTAGAGCCATAGCCCAGCCCCCTGGGACCCTGACTGTAGCAGTCTCTGAGTGTTTGGGTGGCAGAGCATGTTCAAAAACTAATCCAAACCCTAATTTTCTTTGAGCAGACTTTAGCATTTCTTTATTGGCAATAATGTCTTTAACAACTGCAACTTTCTTAGCCCCAGTTTTACTCAGGTGTTCCAAGTCCATGATTTTCAAATCCTTCTGCTCTGCTTTCTGTTCCTGAATATCACAATAAACTTAGCTAAAAGCCTGTATAAATGTTCATGCCACCACCTGAATGCTATGCTGCCTAGACATTTCTTTCACCAGATCAAGTAACCCATTACTTTTAAAATGAACCTCACAGAAAGTCTCAGGACTTGGGCAAAACTTAGACAACTTCTCAGACAGAACGTGACACAATGGCCTCTATTCCACATTCTAATAGAGTTCTCCTTTCCTGAACCCTCTGCAGCCCTGTCTTCACTGTCCATAGTCTTATTGCCATTCTGGTCTTCTGAGCTCCCAGAAGAATCACTCATCAATCTTCGCTCATGACAGTCCAAAGCATTTCTAGCTTGCACTGCTAAACATCTCAAAATTCCTCCCACCAATTCCAAAAAGCTCAAAAAACTTCTGAACTGCATGGTCAGATTATCACAGCCATGAATCCATTCCTGGTACCAATTTTTGTTTTAGTCAGCTTTCTCACTGCTATGATCACAGACTTGACCACAGCAACTGTAGAGGAGGAAAGGTTTATTTGAGGACTCACCGTTTTGGAGGTCTTAGTCCATATAAGGCTGGCTCCATTCCTCAGTGTTCTTGGAGAGGCAGGATGTTATGGCAGAAGAGTGTGGCAGAGGGAAACAACTTGCATGTTGATCAGGAGGCAGAGAGAGAATCCACTCACAGGATCCCAGTATATAACCAAAGCTATGCCCAATTCCCACCTCCTCCAGGCACACTTCACCACTCAGTTACCATTTAATCTCTATCATGGGATTAATTCACTGATTGGGCTAAAACTCTTACAAGTCAATCATTGCTCCTCTGAACCTTCTTGCATTGTCTCACATGTGAGTTTTTGGGGGACACCTCACATCCAAACCATTGCAGTTCTTTAGCCTAGAAGCCATTGCCTCACCTGCTGTTGTAATATTCTGGCTTTACCTGCAACTGTTCAGCAGTAGCTGGTAAACTATTCTTGGATTCCTCAGCTCCAGAAACGCATACAGCAATCAATGGCTCTATCGTCTGCCAAAACTTGCACTTATTTGGCAGTGTCTAATGAAGTTCTTCTCCCCAGTTCATGACCATAGGACCATTGTTGATGTTGCAAAAAACCTCTACCTAACCAAAACTTGTTCCTGGGGAATAGGGGAAAAGTCTATCCATTTTTTTCAGCTCTAGGACTATAACTACCAAGCCACAAAATCCACATGATCATCTCAATATATGAAGAAAAAACATCTGACAAGATTCAACATCACTTCATGACAAAAACTCTAAAAGAGGGGCTGGGGATATAGCTTAGTCGGTAGAGTGCTTGCCTTGCAAACACAAGGTCCTGGGTTCGATCCCCAGTCCCACAGGAAAAAAAAAAAAAAAAAAAAAAAACTCTAAAAGAATTATCAGAGAAGGAACATATCTCACTATACACTAAGGGTTGTGTATGAAAAACCCAAAGCCAGTATCATACTGAATAGGGAAAAGTTGAAATAATTTCCTCTAATATCAGGCACAAAACCTCTCATATTTAAGGTAGTACTAGAAGTCTTATCAAGAGAAACAAAGTAAATTCAAATGAGAAAGGAAGCTATTTAATTTTTCCTGTGTGTAGATGACTTGATTCTATACATAGAACAACTTCAATATATCAAAAAATTCTTACATCTTATAAAAAATTCAGTAAATTTATAGGATAAAAAATCAACATACAAAACATTGTAGTACTTTAAACACCAATAATGAACTTGCAGAACAAGAAATGAAGAAATTATTTTCATTCATAACAGCTCTAAAATATTTAGGAATAAATTTAACCATGCCAATAAAGCTATCTGTAAAAGAATTATAAAACACTGATGACAGAAGTTATAAAACAAAAAATGGAAAGATATTCTATATTCCTGCATCATAGTAATCAATATATTAAAATATCCATACTACCCAACATGATTTATAGGTTACATGCAACTATTAGCAAAATACCAATGTTTCTTGTCACAGAAATAGAAAACAAATTCTTTAGTTCATATAAAGCCAGAAAAATCAACAATAATCAAAGTGATCCTGAGGGGATAAAACAAAACAAAATAATGCTGGAAGATCATAATACTTGACTTCAAAGCATACTACATGTACTCCAACTAAAATAGCATGGTACTAGAAAGGAAACAGACATATAGATGAATGAGACAGAATTAAGAACCCCCAAATTACGATTTTGACAAAAGTTCTGAGAACATATATTGGAGAAAAGTTTGTTCCATAATACTGCTGAAAAAAATTAGATGCGTATGTGCAGATGAGTGAAACTAAATCTATTTCCTTCATTACACACAGAAATACAACTCAAAATGGACCAAAGAAATAAACGTTAAACTTGAAACTATGGAATTGCTTAAACAAAACAGAGATGAGACATTTGAAGACATGTATGTAGACAACTGTTTTTTACATAAGACCACAAAGTCACAGTAACAAATATAAAAATAGACAAATGAATTAAATCAGAGTAATAAATAGCTGTTTTCTTTCTATTTTGATTTTGAACAATGTGGCAAAGATAAGATTGGCAGCCTGAATCTTCTGTACCATTTTGATTTCACATCCCTCCCCTCAGTCCATTTTATAAATTGGAGTGTTTCTTCTTCTGGTGTTTAGCCTTCTTGAGTTCCTTCTATATCTTGAATATCTGTCGCTAGTTGAATAAATAGTTTACCTATATTTTCTCCCACTCTGTAAAATGTTTCTTAATTATATAATTATTCATTTTGCTGCACAGAAACTTCTTACTCTGATATAATTCCATTTGTGTATTCTTATTTTTTTGTTTGTTCATGAGAGTGATATGGCACATCTCCCATTATTATTATATTGGGTCCTATCTGTATTATTGTATTGAGGAAAGATTGTTTTATTAAAATGAGTGCACAGACATTCAAGGTATAAATATTTATAAGCATTATATCTTCTTGTTAGTTAATTTGTTTTTACCAATATGTATTGAACGTCTTTGTCTCTTCTGATTAATTTGGATTGTCATCTGATTTATCTGATATGAGAGTAGTTACTTCTGCTTGGTTTGGATTTCATTAACATGGAATATAATTTTCTGTCCTTTCATTTTCAGTCTACAAGTTTATTTCAGATGCATGAAGTGTGTGCTTTTTGGGACTACATTCAGTTTGGTGTTATTTCTTTAATCCAATCTGTCAATGTATATAACTTAATTGGAGAATTAAGGTCATTTACATTGAATAAAAATAAAGTTGACCCTAAAGAAAAGAAGTTACAAAACCATAATAAGAACACTCAAGAAATTTTGGATAGCATCAAAAGGCCAAATTTAAGAATTATTGGGGTAGATAACAACTTGGAAATACAAGCTAAGGGGATTCACAATCTTTTCAATTAAACAATATCAGGAAAATTTGCAAATCTTAAGAATGAGATGGAAATTCAAATACAAGAGGCATGTTGGACTACAAATATACCAAATCACAATAGATCCACTCCAAGACCCATTATAAGAAACAATTTTAAAAACTGCAAGAGAATAACAGTGGGTCACATTTAGAGATAAATCATTCCAGATTTCAAATGATTCCTCAGCAGAAAACCTAAAGGCCAGGAAGACTTAAAATAATGTACACCAATCTCTGAAAGAAAATGGATGCCAACCAAGAATATTATATCCAGAAAAATTAAGCTTCATAATTGAAGATGAACAAAGTTTCCATAATAAACAATAGGTAAAATAATTCATAACTAGAAAGTATACTACAAAATATAGCCAATGAAATGCTTCATGAAGAAGAAATGAAAAATAAAAATAAAAACTAGTATAGAAAAGAATAGCACCAGAAAAATAGCCAATTAATGGAGAATCAATTCTGATTTAAACATTAAAAATAAATCACAATGGCAGGAAATAAAACTATCTCTCTACAATGACAATGAATGTAAGTAGCCTAAATGCTTCAATCAAATGACAGAAATTGGGACATTGGATTAAAAAGCAGGAAAACAGGATTCAACATTATGCTGAATTTAAGAGATTCACCTCACAGGCAAAGATATCCACAGACTTAAGGTGAAAGGATGGAAAAAGGCATCCATTGAAGTGGTACTCATAAACAAGCAGGGGTAGCTTATCATACTGGAAGAAGTGGACTTTAAGCCCAAATTAATCAGAAGAAACAAAGAAGCTCACATCATCTGCTTTAGGGAAATCATATAATAACAAGATATAATATCTGCAAATGTAGAAAACTTATACAAATGGATATCAAGTACTGAAATTTATAAGCCTTCCAACAAAGAATATCCTAGAACCAGAGAGAGTCTCAGCCTAATTCTACCAGATATTTAAAGAATTAATACAAATCCTACTCAAATTATTCCATGAAGTAGAAAAGGAGGGAACACTGCCAAACTCATTCTAGGAAGCCAGTATCACCCTGATGTCAAAACCAGACACAGACAAATCAAGGAAAGAAAACATCAGGCCAATATCCTTGATGAACATAGATACAATGATATTAATAAAATTTTGGCAAAGTTCATACTAAAGCATATTGAAAAGATTACACACCATGATGAAGTGGGTATCATCCCAGGGATGCAAGATTGGTTCAACATATGGAAATCAATAATTCTAATTCACCACATAAATGGACTCAAAGAGAGGAATTACATGATATTCTCAATAGATGTAGAAAAGTATTTGACAACCTACAGCATTCATTCATGTTTAAAACACTAGAAAAACTAGGGATATAAAAAACATATCTCAATATTATAACAGCAAAATATGACAAACCCAAGGTCAACATTAGGCTGAATGGAGAAAAACTGAAAGAATTTCTTCTAAAAGCAGGAAAAAGGAATTCAGATACAACTGCCAAAAATACTTGTTCCTCAGTTTTTCCAATTTTGTGTAGTTAACCTTTTTTCCTTTCATGAACAGTAAAGTATGGGGCCTTCTAGAAGGAGCACAGCTGTGTAAATGATCATCTGTGCCCCATCCTTCCCAGAGTTAAAATGAAAAAAAAAATTAATTTTAAGTAAAACTAGAAGAAAGAGATAATTTACAGATTTCAAAATAAGAACAATGCTGACTAAAAACATCTGAATAGGATAAAACAATGAAACCGGAAGAAGCAAAATAAGTTAAACACATGAAGAATGAAGAAAAGGCCAAGAGGTGGCAGATGTCAGAATATTTCAGCAAAACACACTTCCTGAAGTTGAAGGCATTATCACAAAGTGAAAATACTAAACCTCTTCTGGAAAATAATCACAGTGGAAAGAGCCAACAGGGAAAGCACTTCTGAGCACAAAGTAAGAGGAAAAGAGGAGGCAGAGCCACAAAAGGCATAGCAGAGTTATATTTGTAAGACATTTCCCCCACAAACCAAAAGCAGCTTTGTTTAGTGAATCCAGAAAGGTGACCCCTGTGTTCTTTCACACACTCTATGGAAAGGGTTAGTCAAGGAAGTGAAAACCATTCCATTAAGAAAAGTAGATGTGTAGCATCTGTATAGTTAGAAAAAAAATGTGAGTTTTAAAATGATAAAGCAATCTTTCCCATAATTTATTGTTCTGATAAAACATATGAACATTATAAACTGGTATTTCACCAAGCTTTGGTGTTTTTGTTTTTATTTTTCTAAAAATAAAGCTATCACCTCTGTGTAGGAAACCAAGCACCAGGGTTGCAAAACTCAAGAAAGTGATGTTTAACAATAGGATGAGACTGCCATTCAGCACCAGGATTCACTCTCACTTTCTGTAGTCCCCAGTTGCTCTGCTGTGGAGGGTGCTGAAGATCCCCAGGGAACAGGCCTGGTTTTTGAGCACCAGGAAATACTGGACAAAACACCTGGAAGACACCATTCAGATCATTTTTAGCTCTCTATTGAACACTTTTCAAATTCTACATGAACTTGAATACTAAGAAAGTGAAATCACCATTTTTTAATCCTGGATAAAGTTCTACAACAGCCCAATACCAGGTAAAGGCAAAGTTTTTCAGTAAATACCTGAAGTTATTTTAAAGATAAATACCGGGGCGATTCAAGATGGCGGCCTAGAGGGAGACTGCACCCCCAGTTGCTCCAGAACCCAGGAGTTAAGAAGGGGAGGCATTGAGAGACTCGGACTGAAATAGAGCCACAGGTGAGTCTGCCCACTGGGTAAAGCTCGGCCCGGGTGGCAGGCCCAGATAGAGGTGGCTTATCGGAGCTGGGCAGGGCAGCTAGAGTCATCCACAGGCAGCCCTGCGCACTCCGGCGGTGGGCCCCGCCCACACAGCCAGCTTCTCCACGTTCTCGGAACGGAACTGGCCCGCTAGTGAGAGCCTTTCTGACCAGAACAAGCTCCGAGTCCCGGAGCCACTGCAGTGCAACATACTCCGGCACACAAGCAGCTTCAGGGACCAGGATAGGGCAGCCAGAGACCTCCCCAAGTAGCCTGGACCCCTGCGGTGGGAGGTGCTTTTCAAGTCTAGCTTCTCAGACCAGAACGCCCAGTGAGAGGTTTTCTACATAGAACCAGCCACAAGTCCCTGAACCAACGTAGAGCTTCGATCTGCAAGCAGCCTCTGGGATCAGGGCAGTGCAGCCAGAGATCTCTTCAGGTGGCTCTGCCCACTCCGGCTGCAGGCTCTCTTCACAGGGTGATCCGAGATGGCGGCCTAGAGGGAGACTGCACCCCCAGTCACTCCAGAACCCAGGAGTTAAGAAGGGGAGGCATTGAGAGACTTGGACTGAAATAGAGCCACAGGTGAGTCTGCCCACTGGGTAAAGCTCGGCCCGGGTGGCAGGCACAGATAGAGGTGGCTTATCGGAGCCAGGCAGGGCAGCTAGAGTCTTCCCAAGGTAGCCTTCCACACTCCGGCAGTGGGCTCCTCCCACACGGCCAGCTGCACGGTGCAGGCCCACAGTGAGAGCATTTCCGCATAGAACCAGTTCCAAACCGTGGAACCAGTAGGGGGCTAGGGGCAGTTTTCTACGGATGAGCTGCTTTATCAGATTCCTCCAAGACATCAGGCTACTGAAGGCTGGGAGGTGATACACTGGAAATCTACTGGGACACTATAAGCCAATAGTGGAAAATTGCAATATCTCAGGGTCCCACTGAGAGCTGACCAATATGAGAAAACAAGGGAAGAAAATGTCCCAAACAAACCTAGATACTAACTACATCAATAAAACCCAATGACAGCACAGCAGAAGAAATGTCAGAAAGGGAGTTCAGAATGTACGTAATTAAAATGATCAGGGAAGCTAATGAGGAGATGAAAGAGCAAATGCAGGCATTGAAGGAGGAGATGAAAGAGCAAATGCAGGCATTAAATGATCGCACCAATCAACAGTTAAAAGACCAAATACGGGAAGCAAGAGATCATTTCAATAAAGAGTTAGAGATACTGAAAAAAAACCAAACTGAAATACTTGAAATGAAGGAAACAATAAACCAAGTTAAAAACTCCATAGAAAGCATAACCAATAGGATAGAACACCTGGAAGACAGAACCTCAGGCATTGAAGACAAATTATTTAATCTTGAAAGCAAAGCTGGCCAAACAGAAAAGATGGTAAGAAATCATGAACAGAATCTACAAGAATTATGGGATATCATGAAAAGGCCAAATTTAAGAATTACTGGGATTGAGGAAGGCTTAGAGAAACAAACCAAAGGAATGAACAATCTATTCAATGAAATAATAACAGAAAATTTCCCAAATCTGAAGAATGAAATGGAAAACCAAGTACAAGAGGCCTATAGAACTCCAAACATACAAAATTACAACAGACACACACCAAGGCACATGATTATGAAAATACCTAACATACAAAATAAAGACAGAATTTTAAAGGCCGTGAGAGAAAAGAATCAAATTACATTCAGAGGGAAACCAATAAGAATATCACCAGATTTATCAATCCAGACCCTAAAAGCTAGAAGGGCCTGGAACAACATATACCAAGCCCTGAAAGAAAACGGATGCCAACCAAGAATCTTATACCCAGCAAAACTTACCTTCAAATTTGACGATGAAATAAGATCCTTCCATGATAAACAAAAGCTAAAGGAATTTACAAAAAGAAAGCCAGCATTACAGAACATTCTCAGCAAAATATTCCATGAGGAAGAGATGAAAAACAACGATGCAAATCAGCAACAGGAGGAACTAGCCTAAAGGAATAGCCAAATAAAGGAGAAACCAAATCATGTCAAAAACAAATATGAGTCAATCGACTGGGAATACAAATCATATCACAATAATAACCCTGAATGTCAATGGCCTGAATTCATCAATCAAAAGACACAGACTGGCAGATTGGATTAAAAAGAAAAATCCAACAATATGCTGCCTGCAAGAGACTCATCTCATAGAAAGAGATACCCATAGACTAAAGGTGAAAGGATGGGGATAAACATACCATGCACATGGACACAGCAAAAAAGCTGGAGTATCCATCCTCATTTCAGATAATGTGGACTTCAAACCTAAATAGTCAGAAGGGATAAAGAAGGACATTACATGCTGCTTAAGGGAAGCATAAATCAGCAAGACTTAACAATCATAAATATCTATGCCCCGAACATTGGCTCATCCACGTACGTCAAACAAATCCTTCTCAATTCCAGAAATCAAATAGACCACAACACAATAATACTAGGCGATTTTAACACACGTCTCTCACCACTGGATAGATCGTCCAAACAAAAATTGAATAAAGAAACTATAGATCTCAACAACACAATCAGCAATTTAGACTTAACGGACATATAAAGAATATACCATCCAACAAAGAACGAATACACTTTCTTCTCAGCAGCACATGGATCCTTCTCTAAAATAGACCATATTTTATGCCACAAAGTTACTGTTAGCAAATACAAGAAGATAGAGATACTACCTTGTACCCTATCAGATCATAATGGATTGAAATTAGAAATAAATGACAGAATAAAAAACAGAAACTTCTCCAATACCTGGAGATTAAATAATACACTATTATATGATGAATGGATAACAGAAGACATCAGGAGGGAAATAAAAAAATTCTTAGAAGTAAACGAACAAAGACACATCATATCAAAATCTCTGGGACACTATGAAAGCATTACTTAGAGGAAGATTTATTTCATGGGGTGCATTCAAAAAAAGAAGTAGAAATCAACAAATAAACGACTTAACACTACAGCTCAAAGCGCTAGAAAAAGAAGTGCAGACCAATACCAAAAGTAGTAGAAGACAGGAAATATTTAAAATCAGAGCCGAAATCAATGAAATTGAAACAAAAGAAACAATTGGAAAAATTAACAAAATAAATAGTTGGTTCTTTGAAAAAATAAATAAAATTGATAAACCCTTAGCCACACTAACAAAGAGAAAGAGGGAGAAAACTCAAATTACTAAAATTCGGAATGAACAAGAAACATCACAACAGACACGAGTGAAATACAAAACATAATTAGAAGCTATTTCGAAAATCTATACTCCAACAAAACAGAAAACCTCGAAGACATCAACAAATTTCTAGAGACATATGAATTGCCTAAACTGAACGAGGAGGACATACACAACTTAAATAAACCAATTTCAAGCAATGAAATAGAAGAGGTCATCAAAAGCCTACCAACAAAGAAAAGTCCAGGACCAGATGGGTTCTCAGCCGAGTTCTACAAAACCTTTAAAGAAGAGCTCATTCCAATACTCCTCAAACTATTCCATGAAATAGAAGAGGAGGGAACCCTACCAAACTCGTTCTATGAAGCCAATATCACCCTGATACCTAAACCAGACAGAGACACATCGAGAAAAGAAATTTCAGACCAATATCCTTAATGAACATCGACGCAAAAATTCTCAACAAAATTTTAGCAAATCGCATACAAATATATATTAAAAAGATAGTGCACCACGATCAAGTGGGTTTTATCCCAGGGATGCAAGGTTGGTTCAACATTCGGAAATCAATAAATGTCATTCACCATATCAACAGACTGAAAGTTAAGAATCACATGATTATTTCAATAGATGCAGAAAAAGCATTCGATAAAATACAGCATCCCTTCATGCTGAAAACACTAGAAAAAATTGGGGTAGTGGGAACATTCCTTAACATTATAAAGGTAATCTACGCTAAGCCCATGGCTAATATCATTCTAAATGGTGAAAAACTGAAAGCGTTCCCCCTAAAAACTGGAACAAGGCAGGGATGCCCTCTTTCACCACTTCTATTCAATATCGTCCTTGAGACTCTAGCCAGAGCAATCAGACAAACCAAAGAAATTAAAGTGATACGATTAGGAAAAGAACTCAAACTATCCCTGTTCGCTGATGACATGATTATATATTTAGAGGAACCTGGAAATTCCACCAGAAAACTTTTAGAACTCATAAGTGAATTCAGTAAAGTAGCATGTTACAAGATCAATGCTCATAAATCCAATGCATTTTTATACATAAGTGATGAATCTTCAGAAAGAGAAATTAGGAAAACTACCCCATTCACAATAGCATCGAAAAAAATAAAATACTTGGGAATCAATCTCACAAAAGAGGTGAAAGACCTCTACAATGAGAACTACAGAACACTAAAGAAAGAAATTCAAGAAAACCTTAGAAAATGGAAAGATCTCCCATGTTCCTTGATAGGCAGAATTAATATTGTCAAAATGGCCATATTATCAAAAGTGCTATACAGATTCAATGCAATTCCAATTAAAATCCCAATGATGTACCTTGCAGAAATAGAGCAAGCAATTATGAAATTCATCTGGAAGAATAAAAAACCTAGAATAGCTGAAGTAATCCTCAGTAGCAAGAGCGAAGCAGGGGGTATTGCAATACCAGATCTTCAACTCTACTACAAAGCAATAGTAACAAAACCGGCATGGTATTGGTACCAAAATAGACAGGTAGATCAATGGTACAGAATAGAGGACATGGTCACAAACCCAAATAAATACAATTTTCTCATACTAGACAAAGGTTCCAAAAATATGTAATGGAGGAAAGATAGACTCTTCAACAAATGGTGCTGGGAAAACTGGAAAACCATATGCAATAGAATGAAATTAAACCCCTATCTCTCACCCTACACAAAACTCAACTCAAAATGGATCAAGGACCTCGGAATCAGACCAGAGACCCTGCATCTTATAGAAGAAAAAGTAGGTCCAAATCTTCAACTTGTTGGCTTAGGATCAGACTTCCTTAACAGGACTCCCATAGCACAAGAAATAAAAGCAAGAATCAGCAACTGGGATAGATTCAAACTAAAAAGCTTTCTCTCAGCAAAGGAAACTCTCAGAAATGTGAAGAGAGAGCCTACGGAGTGGGAGAATATCTTTGCCAACCATACCTCAGATAGAGCGCTGATTTCTAGATCTATAAAGAACTCAAAAAACTCTACACGAAGAATACAAATAATCCAATCAACAAATGGGCTAAGGAAATGAACAGACACTTCACAGAAGAAGATGTACAAGTAATCAACAGATATATGAAGAAATGTTCAACATCCCTAGTAATAAGGGAAATGCAAATCAAAACTACCCTAAGATTCCATCTCATCCCAATTAGAATGGAGATTATCAAGAATACAAGCAACAATAGGTGTTGGCGAGGATGTGGTGAAAAAGGAACACTCATACATTGCTGGTGGGGTTGCAAATTAGTGCAGGCACTCTGGAAAGCAGTGTGGAGATTCCTCAGAAAGCTTGTAATGGAAACACCATTTGACCCAGCTATCCCACTCCTTGGCCTATACCCAAAGGACTTAAAATCAGCATACTACAGAGATACAGCCACATCAATGTTCATTGCTGCTCAATTCACCATAGCCAGATTGTGGAACCAACCTAGATGCCCTTCAGTTGATGAATGGATAAAGAAACTGTGGCATGTTTATACAATGGAATATTACTCCGCAATGAAGAATGATAAAATTATGGCATTTGTATGCAAATGGACGAAATTGGAGAATATCATGCTAAGTGAGATAAGCCAATCTCAAAAAACTAAAGGACGAATGATCTCACTGATAAGCGGATGAGGACATATAATGGGTCATGGGAGGGGTTAGCATTAGGTTTAGGGTTAGGTTTAGGGTTAGGGATAAGGAGAGCAGTAAGAATGAAGGAAAGAAGGACTGTATAGAGGGAAAAGAGGGGTGGGAGGGGTGAGGGGGAAGGAAAAAAAAATAAACATCATTGCCCTATGTAAACGTATGATTACAGAAATGGTATGCCTTGACTCTATGTACAAATAGAGAAACAACATGTATCCCATTTGTATACAATTAAAAATAAATAAATGAATATAAAAAAAAAAGAAAAAAAATAGGATGAGATGAAACAAAAGTGTTAAAATTGGAATAAAATTTGAAAAATAAAAAATCAATGTAGGATTCAAATGCAGGATTTAAGAGCATGAAGAATTGCAGTGAAGGCAAAAATAATAATATAAATGAGGAAAACAGAAACAAAGGGAGAAAAGAAAAAAACTATGATGTCAGACATAAAAGCATGGCAATACAAAAACTTCATTTAATTATAAGGATGTTTAAAGTATAACAGTGTATGCAAAGATAAAGCCCATGATACATTTCAAGAAAAAAAAAAAAACAAAACAAATAAAACTTACGAAGGTTATTATTATGATAAACCGTAAGTGAAGAAAAACTGACCCAAAAAGGTCAATATCAAAACACATCCCAATAAAAAAAGTAATGCAAAGACAAATTCACTTAAAGTTGAAGTTAGCCTATTTGAACATTGGTACACAACATCCTTCTATTACTTAAGGGGAAAACATGTGAAGTGAGAACTTTTCTCCCCTGGTACAGGGTATTGGACCCAAGGATGCTTTCTTATTGGGCAACATTTGTCCTTTTGGAGACAAAGTCTCACAAAATAGTCTAGTGCCTCCCTAAATTCCTGGGATTACAGCTGTGTGCCCAGGTAAACAGAACTTTTCAAACTGTCTTTCCAGAAAAATGAAACAAAATAAAACAAAAGAAACAAAAATATGGCCGAAAATCATTTTGACTGTTTAAAATGAAACAAAATACAACAAAACACACACACACAAAAAATACCTGAAAGTCATTTTGACTGTCCAAGAGTCCTTTGAGCCACATTTTTGTAAAATACTAGATAAATGAATTATAGCCAGGAAAGACCTGGAAAAACTATTGTCAATGTTATGAAAATGAATAGTGAACATGTTTAATAATATACCTAACCCTAAAATAACTGTGATGGAAAAAAATGTAAATGGCATGTGCCCCATAATTGGGAAAAGGGAAACTAACTTTTTAGTAACTGTGCATTTCTATCAAGTACAGTAAGCTGTACAGTATGCTACAACCATACTTTTCGAGTATCGTCCACTCAGGATACTTAATTTTCCATCTTCTCAAACAATAAACATTCTTTGTGATGAGAAAATTTCAAATCTTCCCTTCTAGCTATTTTTTTTTATGATACAATATTAACAGCAACTACCCTTTTGTGTGACAGAGCACCAACGCTTGTGCCTCTTTTCCTGCCTGGTGGTGACCTTGTATCTAATCTCTCCCTATCCTCACAGTCCTGTTCTGCCCAGCCTCTAAATCATTATTCTGCTTCCTATTTCTATGAGGAAATAGAATGCATGATTCCATATACAAATGAATTCATTGCCCCCCCTTTTTTTTTTCATGGAATGGAAGAAAATCTGGCCTATATTAAGAGCTCAATAACCATTTGATAAAGTGAATTCATGGGGGAGAAAATAAACAAGGACCCTTAATGCTTGGGGCAAATAGAGCTTCTGCTTTCCCTTGGAGTCATTGTTTATCATTTCTTTTACTGAAACATGTATCTCTAGGGACCTAGTCTCACTCCAGGGTTTTTCCTTTTTACCTCCCAGCACTTGCTGCTACTGCATTCAGCAGTATCAATATTGAAAATGCAGATGTCCATTGAGTAACTAAAACTAGGCCATCTTGCCTTTTTGTCTTGTTTTCTCTCTTTTTGACTTGTGATTCATTCTCTCCTGAAGTCACCTCATACTCCAGGAACAATAGGTGAAATGGATAAACACCTTGTGACAAGAGACAAAAAACAGGCAGTAGCAACTTTGTTAACTTGGAGAAGGCCCTCCTTGACCCTTCTGAGATAATGACCAACTTGACGACAGCCTGACCAGAATCACCAGCTATGCAAGTTCCTACCTCTTCCTATATAAATCCAATACTGTTAGCTCCTAGCAGACAGCCAGAATTTCAGTCCCTTGACTGCTATTTTTGCTCCCAAATATTGCCACACTGAGAATTAATTCCTTTCTTGCTTTCATCATGATCCATTCCTTCCATTGGCCTTTGGGATGGATGGATGGATGGCCAGACCTGGTCCATTGGAAACTTTAGAGTGGGGCCCCTGGCCTAAGGTACTAGTTACAATTTGGGGGTTAACTTCAAATCAAGACTCTTTTGTGGTTATGTATCCAATACTCTTTTGGCGTAGAGTTGGCCTTGTTCAGTCTAACCGTCAGTCAAGTCAGTGGAGATTTTTCATGAAATCTCAGGATCTTGGTGTTGATAGGATCCTCAGAACCTTGCAAGACAACCAAATACCTGGTCAATGATCCATACAAAGCTCTTGTAGTAAAATGTAATCATTTTGGTGAATTTTTGTGTTTTATGCCTAGGTGTATTCTTGACCCTTCAAAACAAAAGATGCTCAATAGAACAGTCCTTCAAATTCTCAAAGGGAGGTACTGTGTCTTCTGTTAGTACTTTCTTATCCCAAGTGGTATCCTGTGCCCTTTACTTTTCTTTTTTTCTTCTTTTTTTTTAATTTTAGAAAAATTAGTTTCACTAATTTTGCAAATTTGTGAACGTATATACACATAAATGTAATTAATGATTTTTGATTGGTTCTATTTTTGCTAATTTGGCATTGGATAAATTTTATATAGCAATTTCATAGAACCATGGAAATTGGTTTATATGAAAATTGCTAATGCATTTATGCATGCCTTTCTAATATAGCTAATTTCCATTTATATGCTTTTAGTATATGTCAAAGACAAGATCAATAGAAATGTTATCCCTCTGTAGTTTATTCTTCATTTAAATGCTTAACATTTGCTGCCGATTCACAAAATAGAAAGCAAAATAACCCTGTAGTTTCAAATTTGTTTTAAAATATAAACTCAAGAAAGAGAAAAGAACTGATGTCATTAACCTATAGCTAGTAGAAGCAAACATTAATGAAGAGGTACTTTATTATAATCAGACCTTGGAAATGTTCTTAAAATTAAATTTATAAAAACAGGAAGTTATATGATTAGATTTACAGATCTTACAATGAGATCAGCTGTAATGTATTTTAATGTATCCATACTTCTCCTATTAGATTACATATGTGATTTCAAAAGTCATTTCTGCATTTTGAAATTGGACATGTAATGTCTTAAGGTTGTCAACAGTTTTAAAACAATAGATACAGTTCTGTGAAAAGTAAATTGTATTTATGGGAAGCAGGAAAGCTATCACTTGCATAAAATGCCTAGGCAGTGACAGCTAAACTACAAAGGAAGGAATTCCTGTTCCTAAGGGTGTGGTGCCAGCTAGTCAGCTGCTCGGAGGCCTGGCTGGGGACACTAAGCAAAAAAGTGGGTTATAGCTCCGGGCCAGAGCTTTTCAAACAGAAAAGGAAACAAAGAGATAGCAGTAGACTTTACGGTCAGGCCAACAGCACAGTACATTCTCCTGTCCCCAGCAATTCTTTTTTCCAATTCCCACCCAAAATCTAATAAAATGAGAACCTCTTAGAGAATTTCCACAGCATACCATTGCAAAGTCTCTGGGGTATGTTTTTATGAGCTAGGAAGACATGCCAGGAAGCTCAAGAAAAAGAAAGGGAGGAAATGGCTTTGGAAGACTTGGAAAAATGTACTAAATCTATCATTATGTTATTCAAGTAGTACATCAGAGGACACAGAAGTTAACTGGAGTCTGTCTTAGGTACAGATATAGCAAAAGTCTTTGGAGATTTTCTGATATATGCTAGAGCACATTTGTGTCCTTCACCATCAAATGTTCTGAAACGGAAACGGAGGGCATTTAGAGAGCTGGAAATAAAAGAACTGAGTCAAACTGGAACTTTTATAGATTCACACATATTCTGATTATAAAATTCTCAATGTAAGGTTAGAACACAGATTATTTTTAATAATCTGAAAGACAAAAGACAAATAAAACATCTCACAGGAAATTTATAAGTTTAATTCTGAAAGGAGTTTAAAAATATTCAATCTGTATAGACTTAGCTATGACATAATCAAAGTTGATCTTAGGGAAGTATTGACACACTCATTCACTTATTTGTTTATTCATCCATTTATCCCAAAATTTATTTAAGCACCCAAATTATTTCAAATATTCCAAGCACTAGAATTTGTCCAGTGAGACATGTAGTAGTGAATACCATATTTGAACTATATTAATTTTGAAATAAATACAAGAATTATTTTATTTACATTTAAATGTCATAATATTGTACTTTATTTAATAAAGGCTTCAGACTAGTCAATGAATCTGTACTTCTATTTAATTTTCTTAGGTGAAAACTTTAGATTCTTTACTATTGACTATGGCTTTAAAAAATTGTATACATTAGATTTCTCACTTTTTCTACATAAACAGAAATTTATCATGAAAACATAATATATGACATGAGGTAAGATCATCAGGGCAATCTCAAAGATGGTGTTATAATGTGAAAATTTGATAAGGTAGTAATAGTTTTAACAAAAGAATTAGTTAATAAAATTTTAAGGCCACTGAACTGTGAATACTCTTATCTCTGCAGTCATGACACTAAAGTTATATAGCAGAAAGTACTGCTTATCCAACAATACTCATGGTTTTCTTAATCCTTTTAACAATACAGACTTTATTTCCATGTATGAGCTGGTAAAAAGCAGACCAACTAGAGAAAATACTTTCAGGATCTTTTGAATAGAGATACATACACTGTGTGACTAAATTCTAGCTTATGAATTATGAGAAGTTACAGATAATCTTCTCAAATTCTTTGTTACTTGATCCCTTTGACTTGGAGTGGTTGACTATTAGAGATTCTACTTTAGACTCAGTGTTGACTAAACACTAATCCATACCTTGGAAAGCTTGCAGTGAGATAAGAAGGTCTCTAAAAGGATGTGGTGAGGAAGGAAATGGAGAGGGGAAGCTGGTCACTTCCCTTATCTCCACTCTTGAGGAGAGAATCTAAACAGTGACTCTGATTTCATAGTAAAGGGACATATTCATAAACATTTGGAGAAATCCACCTGCATAGAGGATATGCAAACTATACTACCTATTGCCCCTGCTTATAGGCACAGGGTGGACCTGCACTATGTTTCAGTCTACTGTTGCTGAGATGTAAGCAATAACATGTCCACAATTTATTCTGTTCAGTCCTTCCAGTTCTTTGGGAGCAGTAAACTGTATGCTTGGGGCATATGGGGCCCTGGGGTTGAACACCCAGAAATGAATACTACACATTAAAGATGGCAGAACCTTTCAAACAACCCTGCACCATGTCTTTGTATTGTTATCTGAAGGGGAATATGTTCAAGTCACTCTCTTTCTGTATCTTTGTTACACTTTAGTGTATACCCTGTCTAATGTAAAACACAACTTTGTCATTACCTAGCTTTTGGAATATCTACAAGCGTTTACTTTCGTTGAATTTTAGTAGATAAGATGTACTGTAAGTATTTTTCTAGTTCTAAATATCTATGAGCCTAAAACTGCAGGTGGCTATGCTAGCAAAGAAAATATCTTGTATTTCTTACTACAGCTATCCCACTATTACCTTACCTGGAAGATCAAATTAATTTAGTGAGATAATTCTATTAATAATCTGAAACAAGTAAAGTTTTACTTCAAAGGCTTCTACTTTTTTAAGAGCACTCTATTTTGCTTAAAACTCATTTTCAAAACTGCATAATATTAGCAAATTTCAGGGTATGACCACTAATTGCGCCTTTATGCTCAATAAAAGGGTGGTTGGAATGGGGGGCATGGTTGGAGACATGTATGGTCTTATAAAGTTAACTAAGGGAGAAAATTTTAGTGCAGAAAAATGGAGAAAACAGCAGGGAGAAAGACTTCTTACCAGAACAGAAAGAGAACAAAAAGTAAATTTAATATATTTATCATAGAGAATGATTAGACTAAGCATTGAGAAATTTTCCTGGCAATAAGACTAAGAAAGTCTATTCACAATAGATGACTGAGCATAGTTCTGGTTTATAACAGATGTGTTAGTGACTATTGAGTTCAACTGATTATAGTATATTACCAATGAGGCCAAGTGTTACTCCACATGTGGAGTCAGGAAGTGGTGCCATGTTCTAGAGTCACAGAGCATGCTCCTAACTTTGGACAGCTGTCTCTGAAATGCATGCTCTTTGTCACAAAAGAGACCAGGTTATATGTGGATTGGTGAAAATCTAGTCTTATCACCAGGAAAATTTATCAAGGCAGAATGTACCTTGTAATGTCACTTTAGCATGTAAAAAACAGCATGTTTTCATATTGAAAAGAAAAATGAATTCATTAGTTGTATCATTTTAATAGAATATTTGGGCTAGAAATCCAATGGAGTTCAGAAAGTCAGCATGAGGGTTTTATGTCATTTTCTAAAGCTACTACTACATAAAGGGCCTCAAACTTCAATGACTTTGGTAACCAAATAGTAATTCTGAACTTCTGTGTGATTAACCAGGCATGGTGGAAATGGTGATGGGTGGTGATGAATTTAACAGTGCACAACCCATCTAATGTAATAGAAAAATACAGTAGAGAACACTCATTCACCAGATTGTGACTTATATAAATCTCTTAAACAGGGGAATTAAATAGAAACATATTATAGGTAGGTCTTAAGCATTTGATGAAAGAAAAAAAATCAGTTTAAAAAATCAAATCATAATACTTAGTTCTTTTTATTTTATTTATTTGCATAAATGTGTATTCCCTCTCTAGACAATGAATTACAAAAGGAAGCACATATCTTATTCTATCAGATGTAAAATGAAATGTGGTACCCCATACACAAATGCCAAGAATTTTTCCTAATATATGGCCATGCTATACACACTGAGTTATAAAACAGTCTCAATTTATCTATAAGATTAATTTCATTTTCATAAACCTGTTTAAATTTTGGCTAATTAAAGTATATCAATAAAAATAGATTTGGTTAGATATACAAAAGTATATTCTCAACAGTGCAGCAAACACAAAATTAAAAGTTCATTTAATGTATATAAGTTATAAACATGGAAAAATATATCTTTAGTTTCACTTAAGTAGACTTTAGAAGTTAAATGGACTTCAGTTTAGTGTATATCTCAAAAGAACCATTAAGAAAAGTATTTGCTTAATTGCTGAATTTTATATAAACTAAAGCAGATGAGGAGAAAACAAATAAACAGTAATTAAATTACACAGAAATTTCTAGATGAAATAAAACAATTCTTTACAATTTCTAGGTAATGGCAATAATGTTTCTGGCAAGAAGAGCATAATTAACAGCAGTGTAAAGCTTTGCTTTACATTCTTTTGGCAATTGAGTCTACTACGTCGAAAGCTGTTAAGTATAGTATTTGATTTTCATATTAATTTGCATTTCACTTGACTGCGTTTTACTATTTTGTAAGCATGAAACAGAGAGGTCTGAGTTCAACACCACAAATTACTGTATAAAATAAAATATTGCTACCCAAGCAGCTTTGTTTTTCTACTGGGTTTGTCATGCTGTGAGTAAAAAAAGAGGAAAAAAAAAAAGAAAAGAAAAAGAAGTGTTGATTCTTTAGAGGCATTTCAGCACCAGATCTGCACTATCAAAAATAGTCCTCAAACATAGTTAGAGTTATCTAGAAATTCAGCAGTTTGCAAACAAGTGCACTAGGGAGTAGTTTTTTCACACTAAAATATTTTTGCTACACATCAGCAAGTCCTTGAGGAGAGCCTGCTGGCTCCAAAGGCCTGCAGTTTGCTGTTGAAATAGCAGAGCAATAATATTTAGCCAGTGTTAACAGGGAAGTAGAGATGTGACTGCTCTTTGTAGTGACAACTCCATTTGACCAAAAATGGTTCAACCACTGGGGTTAAAAAACATAACTTTATTTTCATATTTATTTCTAAGTTCTTGATACTTTGTTATTATTATTTTCTGGAAGTGCTAAGTAAGTATACATGCTTCTTATTATTCCATGGGTCTGATCATAAGATGCAAAACGAGATACTATTGATTTTATTAAAACAAGTCATATTTTGTTTGAGTGTGTGTGTATATGTGTGTGTGCCAATCATCAGTTCTGTTTTGGTTGGCAGTTGGCACTGGCAAGACCAGAAGCAAAGAAAATCTTCCCATTGGTAAGATTGCATTGTCTATTAATTCTCTGCTCCACTAAGATCTGTGTTAGTCCTAGCAGTATTTTTTGAGTCATTAAGATGCTTCAGCTTGTTTTTTCTTATGCCAACTTTCTCCCATAAACTAACAGGGACTATAATAATTAGATATTAATCCAATTGATTGATATGCCTGCGATGTAGCCCAAAATATTTTAAAGTTGTTTGACCTCTGTCACTCTTTATGAATTTTTTCACCAAAAATCTGCAGCGGGTCAGATACATAAAAACACAGCTTTAATAAGCAAGAAGATAGCAACTCTTTATTGAAGGAGTTTTCATATTGGCAGTCATCCAGATGAAAAGTAAAGTTGTTTAAATATTTGCTCGTTAATCAAGTGAAATTATATCAGTTTAATTCATTCACATTTCATGTTTCCTATATTTCAAAGCAACTTTTAAATATACTCTCTAAAGGTATCTCTGGTGTTCTTGTGTTATAATTTGTTTTCTTGTTCTTTTAACTAGGCATAAATTAATGAATAATGAATGAGGTGTTGGGCTCCCACTAAAATCTTCTTTGTCATTTGTTGGCAAGTTTGCTGTAAACTGTAGTGACTGCAAAATCTCACATGTGCACTGCTAGAAGGACTTAGAACTGAGATATGTTAATGAAAGATGCTGAGGGTGTCAGGTAATGGATGTATTCCAGGACTATCTAGGGCGACTAAGAGCCTGTCACAGTGGGAGAAGCCACTGTGTAGCCCTGGGTTTATCTTGAGACATGCAGACGGGGAGATAAAATGCATATTACTCCCTAAGGATAAACAGTTTTTGCTGCTGTATTGGATAAGCATTTGTTTTGTCAGATTTAGCCTAAATGCAGGCAAATGGAAAGAAATCAGTGCTGAATTATTGGCAGGGGAGGGGGTTACTATAAGAGTGGGAGATGGTGTCCACCCCACTTTAATGATATATCCTAGCTCTGTCCCTTAATCCACCTTTGCTCAGCCACCTTTATTTCGAGGTTCATTAATAAAACTGACATTTTTGTTCTCTTCTGACTCCGTTTTGCCCAGGATTTGCCAGGGGGAACCTTGAGAGCAAGAAAGTGACTAATTGACCTTGCCAAACTCTAGCAGGAATTAGGACTCTTCATGCTAAATGCCTTAGGTTAAAGACTTTGTATTATTTTCTGCTTTTCTTCCACAGTGTCCAGCACCATATTAAGAAAAAATAAATACAGCATATATTTTTTTGGTAAATGAATATCTCAGAGATTATGAGGTCTATAACATCTGATGATTGCCAATCATTGTCAGTTCTTTATTTGCGTATTTATTTTTTGAAATGGAGCATTGCTAAATTGAGATCATAAGTCTCAGATGAAGCAGAGCAAAGGAGTTTTTATTTAACCAACCATATTCTGGGCCCCCATCCCAGGCATCACCTGCTTTTACTTAATGTTTCCAAAAAGCTAAATATACTTGTGATAATACGGGAACAACTTTAGCCTTGGGGCATCACCATAGGTCATTGTTATTTCCAGCAAAAGCCAAGGTTTGAAACAGAGATCCATTGAATTATCCTTTTATTTTTAATACTACCCTTACACTTCTGTGTAGAGAAAAGGTTACTTTTTCCTTTCAATTATGACTGTACAATGATGGATTTAGAGCCAAGAAGATTTTGAAATAGTGGCTAAATTCCTAAGCAAACAATGCATTTTTGAAAATGTGTTGAAGTGACTCTTTAGGCACTGTGCCCATTTTTGCAAGATTAATCTGTAAACAGACAGCAAATAAATGCTGTATCAGGTTGGTACCAAAATGTGGTAAATGTTTTCCAATGTTCGGATCTATTCTTTCTTATATTTCACATTCAGTGATGGTATATTTTTCATAAAGTATTCTGCTTACTTTATCTTCTTTCCCCAAACAAATGTGAGAATAATTTTATAAAGAAGAATCAAAGAATTTTTTGAAATACTGAATTTACATCCTTTGTTTATCATGGGGGTCTTTCTGTCACTACCTGTGAGAATTTGCTTCAAGCTGAGTTTCTATCTAATACATTTTCCTTTGCATTCCTTGTCATTCACCGTGAGAGCCGCCCCTTTGATGGGCCCTGATGATAATCATCCCCTGATAGTCACTCTCTTCTTTTGGTCCTTTCACAAATTCTGTTAGGATTGGGCTACACGACTAATGGAATGTGCACAAAAATAAATTGCCACTTGTATGTTTTTCTTTTGGATTTCTCACTCAGGGGATACCAGTTACCATGTTAAGTAGACATGCTGGAAGATCCACACCGAGGGAAACACAATCTTCCTTCCAATAGGCAGAAACAACTTGCCCTTAAAGAAACTGTCAGGAAGTGGATCCTTCAGGCTCGGTGAAGCTTGCTGATAACTATACCCTCAATACCTTCACTGAGAATTTAGGGGATTCCTCCAAATCAAAGCTAAACAACAAGGAGATTCCCACATTTCTAACTCCAAGAAACTCTAAGATAATAGATGCTTATTTTTATTTAAAGAAATTAAGTTTTGAGATAATCTGTTAAAAAGCAATAGGTAATTAACACATGAGTGCAATAAACCTTGGTTTCTTAATGATTTGAGGAGAGATTCTTTGAGGATTTGTAGGAAGTGGGCTAAGTTCATAGAAAGTGTGTACATATCCACTACTACAATCAATGCAGTACTCTTAAGAACTATATCCTAAGGGGAAAAACTATTTCCCTGATATACTGAATGTATGACAATGCTGCCCCCTTTTTTCTAACTACCTGTCAGGATTATAATTTATCTTGTTAATATGTTGTATTGTTTGTAATGAAGTGAGGACACGCTACTTACTCTATCTTCTTGGTAGGCAGAAAATCATGATCAAAGGAACTTAGAAGATGTCAGTGACTCAAATTTTACAAGTAGGAAAGTGATACTACTCAGTTGAGGGTGGATTTATGATCCCAGAGTCAGTATTATTCCCTGGACCTTTGAAGCATAAAGGAATATTTCCCAGCTGGACTTTGAAATTGTTTTCTACTGGGGAAAATTTATTTTAATTTTTTCTTCCCTGTTTTTAAATGAAATATTCTCACCTATTATTGCTTGCCTATCCCACTACCACCTTTATGGAACAAGAGACTCACTTTTTGAGTTTAACAGGTTCACAGATGGAGAAGAATCTGGCTAAGGAAGGATTATACCCAGAGTCTCACTCATACCTGGATTAGATGATGTAGATTGGGAATTTTGAACTGATGAAGTCTAAGAGATTGAACCTATGCTAAAATAGGTTGAGAATATGGTAAATTTTTGATGGTGTGAATATATTTTACATGTGGAAACTACATGAATCTTCAGGGGTCAGAGGGTGGATGATGATAAGCAGAACTGTGTTTCCCACATGAGGTTCACTTGTGACTGGTATCTTGATATCTATAATTTCTTCTGTGCTAAAGGGGCTTTGCTGATGTAACTAGTTTAATAATCTTCAGATATGTGGATTTTCTGGTAGGCCCAATTAAATCACAATTTTCTGGTGGGTCCTTATAAGTGAAAAAGGGAGGTAAGAGGTTAAATATCAGAGAGAGATTGGAGAATACTATGTTGTTATCTTTGAAAATGAAGGAAGAAACCATTAACCAAGGAATTCAGGCAACTTCTAGAAGCTGGAGAAGGATATGAAGCAGGTTGTCTCCTAGAGTCTCCTGAAAGAATGCAGGCTTGCAAAACCTTGATTGTAGTCCACTATAACCCACCCTAGGTTTTGCACCTCTATAACTTTTTTGGGAGGTTGTCAGGGAATGAACTCAGGGGTACTTGATTACTGAGTCACATCCCCAGAACTATTTTGTATCTTATTTAGATACAGGATCTCACTGAGTTGCTTTGCACCTTGCCCTTGCTGAGGCTGGCTTTGAACTCACCATCCTTCTGCCTCAGCCTCTGGAGCTGCTGGGATTACAGGCATGTGCCACCACACCTGACTCACCTCTATAACTTTAATACAATAACTTTGTGTTGTTTTGAGACACAATGCTGTGATAATGTGTTACAGTATTGATAAGAATCTATTGAGTTCACGTTCCCCAAAAAATAGCAAATAGTAAAGAGGTCACATTAACTGCACCTTCCTCCTTTGACTTTGTCTCTTCCAACCAAATCTTACCTGATATTAAAATGCCAAACTCAAATTTATCATATCCAAGAGGTCTTTTTGATCCCTTGATTTCGGATTGTTCTCATCCTTTACTCTCAAGGTGCAGAGAAGACTTTGATGATAATTAACCTTATGATGCCCTGTGCCACTTTTTAGAGTGGTATTTTAAGTTATTATTTAGCTTGGAACGTGTGTATTCTTTCCTGTAGCTAAAATATCAGTTGTTTGAAAAAGATTAGAAATCTCGTGTTGTTAGTATTAATTACATCTCTGGTCACTATTCAACCCATTTGGAGTTCACTCAGCAAATACTTGTTGATTGAATTGGATGTGATTTCATAGTTCTCATTGTTATTTGTCCCATTGAGATAAAATTTACTTGAAAAAAATGTGCTGGATTTCAGTATTCATTAAACAGATATGTCAATTTTTTTGTATATATCAAGGTAACCACCATGCAAAATAAGATAGAAAATATTCAGTAATCACAAAAAACTTTCTTTGTGGCCCATTCTTCAAAAAACACTTGCTCCCTGACTTTTTTTTTCACTCAAGGAAATGTTTACTAGTGGCATTTTATGATATGATTGTGACACAAAATTTTAGATCTTTTTTCAAAGTTATTTGATTTCATTGGAAACTGATTTCAAGATCAGAAACAGTGATGGTAATTATTTGTGCTATTTTACACCTCTGCCAGAAATTTATAAACACACACACACATACACACACACACACACACATACACACACATTCTATTTCAGAATATGTAAGTTTAAATCTTTTCTAATTTTTGACTGGAGTCTTTGAAATTTTGTTATTAATGTTATTTTTAATGTTGGATATAACTATTTTTATTGTATTTTCCATTAAGCTGTGGTTAAATATTCTTTATATTGAATTTTAATTTTTTTTGTGTGTGTGGTACTGGGTATTAAACCCACAAGATATCTACCAGTCACCTCCAGCTCTTTTTGTTTCATTTTGAGACAGAGTCTCACAAAATTTCCAAGGCAGACCTCAAACTTGCAATCCTCCCACGTCAACTTCCTGAGTCCCTGGGATTATAAGCATGTGCCACCATACCTGTTCATGTTCCCTCTTGATGAGTAAAAATTCTTTATTTTGATGAAGTTCAGTTTTTCATTTAATTTTTTTTTTTTTTTTTTTTTTTTTTACTTAATGAATTTTGAATCCTGGATGAAACATATGCAATATGCAATTATCTTTAGGTCCCAAAATTATTCCTCAACTCTTTTTCACTAGAGATTTGTGATTTTAACTTTTGTGTTTAAGCCTCTGATTCATCTCAAACTAATTTGGGATATGAGATAAAGTGTAGACCAATCCTTTTTACAAAATAATATATATGTGTGTGTCTATTTGGTCTAACATCATTTGAGTAAAAAGAAAATTCAACAAAATGTTTAAAATGCCTTTGTTGAAAATCAGTTCACTGTATACGTGCAGGCCTGTCTGGGGCTTGTCCATCCAGTTTCATTGACTCATGTCAAGGAAAGGTATGTTTCAGGTAACATTACACTGCTTTCATTAATAGTGGATCCGTAAGGCAGTCTTAAGGTCAGGTTTTACAGATGTTAGCAATTATTCTGAAGATTATTTTGTCATATAGGCATTATTCTCAAAAATGGAATTAAAGACCTTAGGAAAGAGAGGTTGGTGGGAGGTGCCGGACCCTTTGTCCCCTGTCCCTTATGCCTTTATAGAACACAGCTTTCGAGGCACCACCCTGGAAACAGAGAACAGCCTCCACTAGACACCAATCCTGCTGGTGCATTGGTCTCACAAATGTCTATCATTTAAAAATTACCCAGTCTAAGGTATTTTATTTTAGCATCAAAACAGACCTAGATACCTTTTAATGCTTTTCCTTGTCATGAACCAGTCAGAATTTCCAGTATAAAATGAAAGAAATTATTACACCAATAAAGCAACATCATGTTCTCATTCTTAGGAGAAAAAGGTTTTTTTCCTAAGTTTTTCTTTGAAGGAAGATGATGGCTGTAGGTTTGTTCAGAAACCATTAACAGGATTAAACAAGATATAATCTATTAATATTTTCTTAAGATGCTTCATTTTGACCCTGTGTTGGCATTTGTCAGCTATTTATCTGTATGATCATATATTTTCTGCTTTGTTCAGTTAGTGTAATGAAATACGTTGTCTGCATTTTGTATTTTAAACCAATCTTCCCTTTGTGATATAAGTCATGCATGCATTTATTGCTGTGACCCATATTGCATTTTTATAAATTGCTGAATTTGATTGGTTGATATTCTGTTAAGAATAATATGCAGGTTATATCAGAGTGAACATTCGGCCTTTGTTGTTTTGGGATTGGCTTATTTCACTTAGCATGACAGTCTCCAGTTCCATCCATGTACTCACAGATGCCATAATTTCATTCTTTTCTATGGCTGAGTAATATTCCATTGTATATACATAACACATTTTCTTTATCCAATTATCAGGCCATACAATAGAAGTCCATATTTTTCTTCTTGCATTGTCTTTGGTTTTTATATTGGATCATGTTAGCTTCATAAATTGAGTTGGAAAATGTTCCTTTGTCTTTATTTCCTGAAGAAAGTTAAAAAATAATATTGGTGTTATTTCTTCCTTAACTATTTACATTTATTAGTAAATCCATCTGGGCCTGTAGTTTGTTGTGCATTGAAAAAGTTGCTTGTGTGTGTTGTTTCTAGTTTTCTTAAATTCTTGATATTATTAAATTGTTTTTATTCTCTCTTTTTTCTTGATGACTCTAACTAGAGTTCATCGATTTTAATACCAATTCTTTATTTTCTTGTTTTAATATATTATTCATTCTATTGACTTATAGTCCTACATTTGCTGTTTTTTCATTTCTAATTAATTTTGGTATAATTTATAAGTTTTTTTATTTTCTAAGGGTAGAAACAAATTAGATTTTGTCTTTATACTTTGTTAATAAAGTCATTATTCTCTAATGACTGTACCCACAAATCATATGAATTTTCATTATTTTTAGGATTGAAATATTTTCTACTTTATGTTATAATTTTTAGTTGTTATTTTTTAATTTCTATATCATGAGTTTTTTAGAAATACATTGCTTAATTTTCTGACATTCATGGGTCATTTATAAATCTTATTTTACTTGATTTGTGGTTTTAAAAATTAAAGAAAAAATTTAGTCAGAATGCACATCATATATTTTGTTTTATTATTTATTGAAATTTATTTTGATCCAACATATGGTCTATCTTGGTGAATGTTTGATATGTAATGGAATAAAATGTGAATTTAATTTCTGTTGTAGAAAGCAACCAATACATATTGACTGGGTCAAATTGGTTGACAATCCTATTCAAATTTTCTTTGCCACTCTCTTCTATGTTTGAAAGTGTGTTACTCTGAAGAGTGTTAGATTACCATCTATGATTATGTATGTACTTATTTCTTTGTTTACCTCTGTCATTTTCTTCATTGCATATTTTGAAGTTCTTTAAGACACATATCCCTGTGTAACATATGTTTTCTTGATCAATTAACTAATTTATTACCATGAAATATTTGTCTTCAAAATTTCTGATACTATTTTCTCTTGAAGTCCACTTCATCTTCATTAATGTAATCATGCCAATTTTTCTGTTATTTGTATAGTGTATTGTTTTCCATCTTTTGTTTCTTTGTGCATTTATATATAAAGAAAGTTTTCATACACAGTATATAATGAATCTCATTTTTATCCATTTTGATGATCTCTATATTTCAATTCCTCCATTGACTTTTAGCTTTAAATTCTAGTGAATATTATAGAGACCACAGCATGAATAGTTAATTTACCATAATATATATTTAAATAATAATGAAGTACTTTAAAATACATAAGAAACTTTTCACAGTATAATTCTATTCACCATTCTGACTTTACATCTTTTTATTGTCTATAGTTTATTTCTATATATGATAAAAATCTACAATACGTGGATAGAATTATTATTTTAAACAATTAGTCAATTAAGAAATCACATGCATATATGTATTTATATATAGACATCCAAACACACCTTATACATATATATATATAGGTACATGCAAACATATATTTTCATGTGAACACAAGCATGCACAGACATTTATAAAATAAATATAATGAAACACGTCTGCTTCATTTACTCACATGAATATCTTTGAAATGCCTTTTCTTCCCTTCCTCAACATTCAGACTTTCATCTTGGGCCAGTAAGAAGCAGTCTTTCAACATTCATATGTCTGAAAATGCAATTTTTAGTTTTGAAGGATATTTTCTCTGGATATAAAATTCTTGCTTGACAGGGTTTCTTGAAGTATTTTGAAAATGTTGTACCATTCTCTCCATGCTTCTTATGAGAATTCTGCCTTAATTCTCAGTCTTGTTACCTTCTATGTTATATGTGAGTTTTCTTGCTTGTGAAGTTTTCTCATTATCTTTGCTTTCTGGCTATATAATTATGATGTGACTGAACGTAGTGAATATAGTTTTCTTTGTATGTGTCCTTCATGGGTTCTACTGACCATCTTAGATACAAAATACATTGGCTAAAATACTTCATTGTGGTGAGATAATTCTTAACTTCATCTCTTGGAGTGTTTGTTCTATACTGTTTTCCTTCCCTTGTTGTTCTGTCTGTCTCCATTCACTGCCTATTTTAAGAGGGACTCCATTTCACTACTGATACCCATATTTCTTAACATATTAGTTAATCAAATAACCTAGAGAAATATACATTTTCATCTGAACAGTAACACTTATATTTGTTATTTTGAGATCAAGCAGTGTAGTTATAAGAATGTAATAAATCATAAATTTAGTAATCAAATATAATCTCAATGAAGAAAAAAAAAAGGGACAAAAACAACAATAGCAAATAATAAACTGGGATTCCTAAATGAGTTTGATGATTTCTTGGCTTCATATCAGGTACCTTTGAGAATGCTCAGGCGATATATATTCAAAAAATGTAAAGTGTGAAACCGTATTCTAAGCCAAACTGAATATTTTGTGTGTGCACTATGCTTTCACATTTTTCTAGCTCTTATCTTTGTTTCTTTCCATGAAGACCTCTCTAGTTTCTATCCATCAAAATGACTTGAAATGAAAGATAATGACACTGGAGGTGTAGCTCAGTGGTAAAGTGCTTGCCTAGCATGTTTCAGGCCCTGAGTTCAATCCCCAGCACCACACACACACACACACAAATTGTTCACATGTCTGTTCAGGATAGTTAACACATTTTAAATTATACTTCATTTCATCCAACAAAATGCTTTGTTAAATGACAAAAGAATATTTCCCAACACAAAAATAAGAAATCCTTCAGTGAAAGTTTGTAGACACTTGTCCTCATTGCTGAATTTACTCAAATATGGATTTTAAACAAAAACAAATATATGGAATAATTGAAATGAGTCCATTTCAACACTGGAGTCATCTCCATTTAATAAGGCTAAGATATAGACTCTTGAAACACTCTAAAACATTTTGACTAGTGCTATGACTTTTGATATATCCCCAAACCCATGTGTTAAAGGTTAGTCCCCCGCTGGTGGTACTAGTTGAGAAGGTGCAGTCTTTAGGAGATTGGGCCTTATAGGAGTTATTTAGATCTTTGGGAGAATGCCCTTAAAGCCTGTGTTACTCAACTTTTCATTCCTTTGGCCAAAACTTAAATGAGAAGAAGTTTATTTGGGATTATGTTTTCAGAGGCCTTAGTCCATGATAAGCCTGCACCATTGCTCTGAGCCTGAGGTAAGGTGGAATACCATGGTAGAAGGGCAAAGTTGAAGAAAGCTCATAGCTGCCAGAAAGGAGAGAGAGAGAGAGAGAGAGGGAGAAGGAGGGGGAAGGGCCCCAGGAGAAAGATAATTCCAAGGGCACACTATAATTGACCTACTTCCTCCAACTACCTTCCTATAGTTTCTACTACCTCCCAGTAGTTCACTCAGCAATCAATGAATTAATCTATCCATGAGGTCAGGGCCCTCATGATTCAATCACTGTTAAAAAGCCACACTTCTCAACATTGTTGCATTGGGGACCAAGCCTTAAACATGCGAGTTTTTGTGGGACATTCCAGATCCAAATCATAATACCAGCCTCTTCCTCATTCTTTCTTTTTGCTTTCCAGTCATGAGGTGAGTAGTTTAACTTTACCACATGCTCCTTCCATGATGTGCTGCCTTATCAGAAGCCTTAGAGCAACTGACCAACTGATCATGGAGTGAAATCTCCAAAGTTGTGAACCAAAATAACCTTTTCCTCTTTATAAGTTGATCATTTCAGATATTTGTTATAGTTACAAAAATATGACTAACACAACTAGCAACTTTTCTTATAGAAGAGTTTTATGGATATTAACTGACTTTTAAGGACAGCTGTTTAGTTATGTGTTTCCATAGTTTCAACTACATGCATGAAAAAGTCTAAGGTATGATCACTTGAGTCCAGGAATTTGGGCCAGCTAAGCAACATAGTGAGAACTCCATATATTAAATAAGCAAAGACAAACATTAATAAATGCATGATTAGTTCTATTAAGATATACATAAGATCTTAAAGACATAATGACAGGTTTCAGGGACTGATATGCATATTTAAACTTGAAAGAAAGGTATGTACAGAATTCATTAATTCAATGGGACACATTGATTTTCCTATTCAGTCTCTCTTAGTCTAAAATTGCTCCTTTATCCATCAGTACCTGGTTATAAGGAGAGTAGCATTTTCTATTTTATTGAAAATATAATCTCTCTCCTTTCTTTTTCTTTTTTTGTTTTTGAGACAAAATTTTACTGAGTCTGATGTGGATTAGTACAAAACAGAAACAATGAATGAGTTTTTATTCATAAGAAACCAGAGGCTGAGACTGAGATATTTCACTTGTTAATGTGTGATTTGGTGTGTCCATATTTCCCACTGTATTGATAGATTGGAGGAGGAACCTGGTATATGTGGAGACAGAGAAAATTGAGCCAGGCACAAAGAAGTAATGTTGAGAGTGTTATGATGAAGTCTGAGTTTCAGATTTCTTTCCATGACCCAACACTATTCTGAGCCTATCTGTGAAAAATGTTTGCATTTTTAAGATATTTTCCATGTATTTGGATGGATTTAAATTTAAATTACTGGATTGTTATTTCTTGTAACAAAGAGTCTAATGAAATCACCGATAACTAGTGAGGCATACTTACTCTGACATAGGAATTCCCCAGTAACACATCTGTTGGTTGCCCCGTGATAACTCTCCAGAACTCCTTATTCAGGATATATAATTCTCAAAAAATTATCTACTTCATTATGTTTTCTTTATATTCTTTTTTGATTACCTAGATGCATGTACAAATACAGAAAAGAAAAGGGATAATATAATATTTAGAATGTTATTTTCTTTAAAACAATCCCTACTCAAATTTTCAGAGACCATTATCATGAGGGATTCAGTGTATATTTCTAGTCTGTTTTTTATGTGTGTTTATTTATAACAAAACAAGTTTAGTTTGGAAAGCAAAATTTTTAAAATGTGGACCACACATGACTTTCTTTTTTCACACTTAATTCTGTCCTTAAAATCTCTCCCCACCACCATGTTTATCTCATTGTTCTGTACTGTTTTTGATAATTGTTCTATTAATATTCCATGTTCTATTTTATCTATTCCTCTAACAGTGAGAATTTAGTAGTTTCCAACTTGATGCAACAGACAATTCTGTGATTGATCTCCCTCCCTAAGTTCAGCCATCTGCTATGATTTCCATCACCAGATGATTACCATCATATCCTGGATCCTCCTCTCTAACTGCCTGGCTGGCAATTGTCTCTTACCTGATCCTCTCCTCATGTGTCTGCTTTACTAGGCTAGATGCTCTCAGAGCTCGATTCCTGAGGAAAGACTTTGAAGGATTATCTAGTTCAATATTCTGACCTGAAATCTTCTCAGATCCTTCTCGAGTAGTTTGTAGAAGGTCATGGGAATAAATAAAATCATTATCACTCATGGTTTCTAGTTTTTCCTGCTCAATCAGTAGATAACAATTAAAATTTGCGGGTGGCAGTTAATGATTTGGCTATTAAGTGCTACTCTTACCTTTCAAAACTTCAGTTTAGAATTAGAAGATACTGTTGGTGTTTTCCCCAATATTTGTCTTTTATTTGAATTGGTAAATCCAATTCAAGAGCAGGAAGGCAATCAGGCATTGTATGAACAGCATTAGCTTTTCTAGTTTTTTAATAAAATATATGTGCATTTTTAAATGGTTATCCATAGCTAATTCACTACAATAAAAAAGAAAAAAAAAAGAGAAAAGAAAAAAAAAATCAGTGGGGATCATAATTACCAGGGCTTCACTTACAATTGTGTTTACATTATTATAGTCTTGTTATATTTCACCATTGAGTTTGTGACTGCAGTTTCTCTGTTGGACTTTCACCCCAAGGTGGTTTAAGATTGCATATCTAGAAACACAGGCCCAGCCCCCGAAACATTTAAATGTGATAAAAATCTATTTTACCAATGTTATTCCCAGCTGAATGCCACTTCTGATGTACATCAGCCTCAAAAGAAATTAAAAGATAAGTAACATGATTACAATCATATTAGCTTGCCTAGGCAGACAAACGAGATTGCAGATTTGTCTAAAGGAAGATACTTCCTAGTGAGACCAGTTTACATCACATTAAACAAAAATGAGTTTTCAATATGTGTACTATATAACAAAGTGGGTAAGTGGAAAACACCCTTCGAATGAATGTGAGCCAGGGAAACTCTGTTATTTTGTGACTGTACAAGAATTATTGCCTGTCAGAACACTTTATGTGGTATCTTAGAAATAAATGGATCATTCTCTGCAATTGATCTGTTGTTCAATCTAAAAGAAGTATTTCTTTGATTAACGGAATTCATAAAAAGTCAAGAAGAAAATTCCGAGAGGGGAAATGTGTTGACTCCTAACTTTTTCTACATTGTAAAAAAGGATAATGAAAAATCATTTAGAGGATAGCTCATGACAGGGTCACCAGAAAAGAGGCATACATTATCAAATACCTAATAGACAATACACAAGAAAATGAGCATATTTAAATTAACGTTATATTCATTGTGCAAAAAAAAAAAAGAAAAAAAACTCCTAGTTCTAGTCTTCTGATTTATAAGATACTTTTTAATTCTTTAACCCAGAGCAGGGCAGGGTGGGGTTGGCAGATTAAGTTACAGGGCAAGTAGAAAATGTTTATTCAAGTAAGTGTGATTCACCCTTAACTATTGTTTTTCTAGTCTGTAATTATTTGGAGTACTAAGAAACAAAAACAGTAAATTAAAATAATTTCGATTCTTTAAAGATTGAAATGATAAAGGTAACTTGATAATTGGATAATTTCATGATGAAAAATGCTCTAACAGCAAATTTTAAAAATAAACCAATAAATAAATAACAGAGTTATTCAAGTTAGAGCAACGATTGTGAAAAAAGCAGTGCAGAATATTGTGAAAGCCAGCGCTATGTGTGAGAAGTTTTTAACAACACAACAGAGTATTCAGTTTTTCAAATATTTTCACTATCATGCTCATTTTTCCAATCAGTAAGTTTTCATTCTTGTTGTTTTTTTAGTGTCTTGTGATTACAGAGTTGCTATACTTCAAGATTTTTTACACTGAATGAAGACATAGAAGGATGTATCTGTGAATATTAATATCATATTTAGAATGATTTGATGACAAACATATTACCAAATACCCATTTAGAATTTATTTTTGTTAATATTTGCATTGTTCACAAGAGGAAAGAAAACTATAATGTAGGCAAAGCATATATCATTGACTTTACTGGGACTTTTTATAGAAAGTACAACCATATCTTTTTTTCATGAAAAATTATACAAGGGAAAGTAAAGGCAGGATTATTTGAGATGATTCTTGGAAAATATTCAAGTCAATATTTTCCCTTTCTGCTATAAGGAGTACCTTACCACTTTAAGAAAAATCCAGTGTTCCATATCACCTAAATATCAAATGCAACATGTAACAAATTTATAAAGCTTTGAGGTCTCTGCTTAGTTCCTTCTTCCTTTAAATCGAGTTTAAATATTAATAGAGTTAAGTGAAGAGCTCAATAAAGTGTTCATCAGCAAAACACAGAGTGGCATTTGCACCAAGCACAGTGGATTTCATGTATATGTCTTGACCAATATAGATATTAATCATTGGTTATTCCTTTTGTGGTCTAGATGTTTAATATTAAGTAGTTACTTCCAGCAATCAATAGTTGCCTCACTTTTCCGTAAATGTCTTTAAACAGGAGTCTTTCTAGGATTAAATTAATTCAGTTTCCATGTGCAGGATATTTTATTACCAATTTGGAAGTAGTACAACTGTCTTAGAATATATCAACTTTGAAGCAATAAAAGAAAAAAGATCACTTATTTCAGCTTTCATAGATCATTGAATATTTCTTCTGGTTCTCTAGCAGTTTTTCTCCTCCTTGATTTCTTTTCTATTTTTCTATTACAATTTTCTTCTCTTAAAATGGGGTAAATAACACCTCCTTGTATGATTGCTTTAATAATTAAATTAGTGAATTATATATAATGTGTAGTGTATTTGTCTAACACAGTGTTTGGTGTCCATTGCTACTCTTTTTATTTAGCAAAACTGAAGCTTGTTATCCATAATACAATGTTAACTGCACTATGCTATATAAGATGTGTGTGTTATGTCACTATCACAGAAATCTGTGAGATAACTAAAATAGTTAATGCCTATTATCCCCAGAATTGGTCATTTTGTTTTTCATCAAATGGAATTACTCATGTACCAAAACTTACCCACTAAGAACATTGTATTTAAAACGTACTTGTGATTTAAAATCTAATATTTTAAGTTGTTTACCATACTTTGTGAAGAGAAGTAGTGGCTAGTTGGTCTATAATTTCTCTGTTTCAAGTTTTCCTCCAAAATAATCTTTTTGGACCTTTACACTTTATTCTATATATTTTATGTTATTTGATTGAAGGATCCTACAATATTGTGCCATAAATTCACCTTGATATGAGCAATTCTTGTCTCAGATCACCATGCTACATTTGAACCTCCCTAAATCCCACTAACATTATAGGCCCCCATGCTGTTTTCTTAGGATAGAACTTCTGTCACTTTGCCATACTCTCTCCTTGGAAATACCAAGTTTTGTAGACAATTTCTTTACCATTTTGTTTCTTCTTTAGTTAGTACTTTATACGTGATTCTCTTTGGCTTAGAATCATGACCTCAAAAACAGGAGGAGATAACAATGGACTGAGATTTCCCTGCAATTCAGTAGCCTATGGCGCATAAGATGTTCCCCAAAGCAAATAAGAGCTATTTCTTGATACTGGTACTTTTCCTGTAAGATACCTTAGACAACAATAAATGTAGTTTTTCTCCCTTGGATGTGCATCCTTACAATAGGCTGAAAGCAAAAATATTTTTGCTTAACTTGAATACTTGTGTTTCTAAGTCAGTTTTCATGTGTTGAGTTGCTTAAGTGGAGTCTCTTCAATAATACACTACTTATTATATCCTTATGATTCATTAATCAGCAGAAAGCATGACTGTAAGCTTGTTAATCTATTTTACATTGCTTTGAGTTTATGTTTTAAATTATCAATTTGTCCCTTGGTAAATTATCAGAGGTTTTTATTTAATTGATTAAAACCAAAAAATAAGACGCAAGCAGACACTCACTTCAGGTTATAGTATTCATTTCCAATTTCTAAGAAAACAACATGATTAAACAATACATTTGTCTCAAATATATTAAGTAATATAAAGTTCCTGTCCTTTAAAGAATTTCTGTAATAAACATGAACTGGTTCCCCTTCAAATGTCATATTATTAAATCCTTGAAATATAATTGGGGAGACTAAGTGTGCAAGTGGTAAAGGACCTGTTAACACTCAATTCATTATTAAGGGACCTTTCCAGAGAGTTTCAAGGTGGAAAATTCTGATTCTTACTATAGAGAAAGTTCTTGGAACATCATATTTTTTTTTCTTTAGGAGAATGAATAAATATTCTCATCATAGCATTTCTTGCTGTGGAATACTGTATAGTATTTTACAAGAATATTACATGTGAATCCTGTGAATATGTACCAGAATATTTCCCAAAAAATTTGTGTAAAAATAAGAGGAAAAATTCATAAAGTTATTCATAAATTATAGTTTATATCATGCTAACATGATTTATATGTGTATATATATATACATGATATATATGTGTGTGTATATATATATATATATGAATCTATGGGTGCATAGATGTGTGTGCAAATGCAAACAATGACCTCTGAAAGAGACTCAACTAAATTGTGTGAACAGGGGCAGTGGAAGGGAATGGGAAGAAAACTGGCATTACAACTGGAAGAGCAAGAAGAAAATATCTAATTCTAATGTTTTCATTGTTAAAGAATTCATGTATTTGTGTATTATTTTGCAACTTGAAAATTAATTTGAAAAGGAAAAAAAAATCATTTGTGTAAAAGTCACTATATTTTTACATTTCACACCTCCCCAAACTCCCAAAGGAAAATATAAGCATTTGGTTTGAAATAGACAGTAAAATAAAATTATGAGATTCTGGAAGATGGAAGTGTCAGTAAGAATCATAAATTTTATATAATCAGTCATTTTGATTTAAGGCACATTTTATCATCTCTCAACAGGATCTATTTTTGTAAGTGATTACCATATAATTTATCTTATATGCATATGCACATACATGTTTATTTGAATGCATAAAATAAAGAGTCTAGAAATACAACAATCTAAAAAAGTTCATCATTTGCTTTGTTTTAGGATGCTTGGAAAGATACATTTAAACACACCAAACACTAAAAAAGAGCATATTGTAGGGCTGGGGATATAGATCAGTTGGTAGAGTGCTCGCCTTGTTGGGTTCAATCCCCAGCACCAAAAAAAAAAAAAAAAAAAAAAAAAAAAAAAAACATATTATAGCTGCAAAATAGGGAGTGAAGCAAGCATTAAGGGCATCCTGAAGAACATGAGATGGGTACGAAGAAGGCAGAGACGTTTTTGCACAGTGGTACTATGCATGGTTTCTCAAACAGAAAATGTTCGTACATAGAGAGAAAATGTGCCCTAGTTGGAGGAAATGAATGGAATAGTGGACAGGTGCCAGAATGGCACATCCTATGTTCAGAGGATAACGAGGGCATCATCCCATATGTCCTGGGCATCTAGACTCCTGTAATGTGTAAGTATCATTTCAGTCAAATACTGGATGATAGCTGAGAGTACTTTTTAAGGTTAATGAAATTCTATCTCAGGTGACCATTTTAAATTCAAGTGTCTCTTGAGCTTCAGTCAATACGTATCTCCTGACCTTAGTATCTCTATCACTAAAATGTGAAGATTTCAATGGATGGTCACTGTGTTTGCTTCTAGTCATCCACTTTTGAGTAGAAATTTTGTTCCAAGGTTTTTTCCAAATTCTCAAGTGTTGGTTTGAATATTTCCTTTGAATAACATGTATTTTAAAGAATAATGGTGGTTTTCTTTCCTGTATCTATAGTACAAAATACAAAATAATGGGGAACAAAGTGGACCAGGAATCAAATTCGAGTTCTGGTTCTAACTTGACTACTCAACAGATGTGAGAAGGAAAGGTCCAAAAACTTCTAGGGCCTCAATGTCTCCTCTCACAATATTAAGATCACAATTTCCAATAATATCCCTAGCATATGGTGAAACTCAACACAATAATATATGCAAATGTGTAATATTTTAAAAAAAATTCCTACATATACAACATTAAGTTTAAAATTTTTCCTAAATATAAAACAGTAAATTTGAATACCAAACTACCCTAGGTACATTGTCCTTTTATTATTCCTTGGCAATGATAGGCAAAGATTCTATTTCTTGCCTTTTGTATCCCTGCAGCAGCTCTGCCCAGAACACTCTGACAGGATTATCTGCAGGGTTTATTCTCTTATTTCCTTCAGATCTCTACTAACATGTCACCTTATCAGAGAGGCCACCCTCCCTTGACATCCTATATCAATTAACAACCCTCACTCAGGTACTCCATCTCCCTTGCCATGCTTCATTTTATATCAACAACGGAAGGATTAATCAGGTTGTTCACAGGTTAGTTTTCCTAATCCTCCTCCTGAACACACATGAGTGGAAAATCCATTAGAGCAGGGATTTGGGTTTGGTTTCGAGTACTGTGTATCTCTAATCTCTAGAGAAGAGTGCTTGACATGTGCAACACATAATAAATATTGTTGAATGAAAGAATAAACTTACCAATTGTCTGAGGAAACTGAATTTAAAAGCAAACACTAAAAGTGAAACTATCATTCTTTTATCACATAGTAGCTCACATAATAAATATTTTCAATTATTAAAAAATTATTGAAAATACACAATGCATATACTATCTCTAATGTCAAAGTTCCTTTGAGTTTTACTTACATGATTTATTTTTAGGAAACTATGTAACAATGTCTATTGCAAGGAAATGAATTGGTGCTTGTGTCATGTCAAAATATGAAACAAATATTACAAATGCATGGAACGTTAGCTATCTATAAGAATTAATGTATCATCTATTTTATAAAGATCAATTGCTATAACTAGCAATAGACAAAATCTATTCTCTTTTTACAGTTTAGAACCACATGAAAGATATCAAAACAAATAATTCCACTTTTATTATCCACCTACCTTAAGTGCCATGCATACCATAAATGTGCATATGTGTATATGCCAAAACCATATTAAATAACTTTGAATTTCATATCTTTTACTTGCAGGTGCTTCAAAAGAGGAGAAATAGATAAAGGCCAGAAAGAGTTTATCTAAAAGAATGTGAAGCAGCTATAGAAGTGACAGGTAGATTAGATAACAAGTCAAATAAATTGAAATTTGACTATGAATAACAGATTCTCTATCCTTTGGGTATACTTTAAGAAGACAACAGCTGGGATCTCCACATCTTTGATTAGGTAGTATTCTTAAGAAAATGTATTATTTAAAATGTCATATAATCTTAACCTATTATTTGTTGAATTAAAAAACCTTTCAGCAATTTTTAGTAATGCCAACATGAATTGATCATCTCTTCAACAAAAATAGTTGTGACATTTCCAACTGAGTGTTGCTTCTTTAGATTAGTAAAATTTCAACATTTCTAGAAACATTTAATGGAAAATGCAAAGACTAAACCAACATAAGGTTCATAGTGATTTTATTTTTCCAAAATGCAGCACACAAAATCCTTCCAATCTTCCTATGGGGAATTTAATGGCAAATGAAGGATAAAGTTAGCCTTTATCTTTTCATGAGTCTTTTGAAGGCATGAACACACTGGCAGTACTTATAATCTAGGAAGCATGAACTGCATAAAGAATATGAAGATGTCCTTCTGGGAGTTAATGACAGTTTTAAGAGGCCATTAGGTTAACAGATAAAAGTTATGCTTCAAATCTAAAGTGTTTTAAAGAAAGTAAAAAGACCTGAGCAATGATGAGTAGTTGAACTGTATTTCTCATATAGAATCTGGACAAAGATTGGATTTCACAATGTCAGTAGTGAGCTTCCCAGAATATCATCAGTTTTATTAGTTGATTTTGGTCTACAAATACTATAAGGTGAGTGTATTTGGGAGAGAAGGGGTTAGAGAAAGAAGTGGATATTTTTCATTTATGAATATGTTAGCCTTTGGGGTGCCCAGAGAGGGAAATTTTAACCCTTGCTAATATGTATTATTATATTATCACATTGGGTGAGTCATCAAGATAAACATGAAAGTGACAGAAGAGTTAGGAAAAAGAATGTTTCCAGAAATGGTAAACTTCCATCTAGAATTATGTCCAGTAACAATACTCCCCAAATTTTGATGCTGATGTAAATTGAACATCCTAAGGAACCTCTGAGTAGATTGCTGATTCTTCATAGAACAGATAAGGCCAGATGTGCCACCACTAAACAGTGTTCAGAAAAACATGACATAGCTGTGTTGATGGATACATGTTGGAAGTTTGTCTCCAACTTCTCAATCCTAAATAGAAGAGGGTAAGCAAACTCAAGCATTGGGTGTGGAAACATAAAATATATTCATATTATGCAAGTTGGGTGATTTTATAGAAGATTTTCTAAGAAATACATTCAGTGTTGGTTTTATTATATAATGTTTTACATTATCAATAAATGGTGGTATGATTCCTACTTGTCTTCAGAGTAAATAGAAGATTGGCTTTTATAGTTAATGTGTCGACATGAAAAAATGGGCTACTAATATGAGGGGATAAAATTATTTTCATTGCTATATTTTCATAGTATTTTAAAAAGTTAGCCTTATATTTATACTTAACTACAAGCAGCAGCATGTTTTTATTCAAAATAATCAGATAATTACTAATATGAATTGCCTAAGAAACCAACCAAGAAATAAGGCTTTGAAATATTAGTGGAAATTTTATTTTTTGGAGGGAAGGGAAATGTCATTGTTTGCTAGATGTTACACCAAGATGATCTTTGTTCTACTAGTCAGTCTTTTTGAGTGTCTTAAGGCAATAATCACCCAAGTGTGTTTTCAATGAAGAAAAATAATCAGTGATGCTATTCTTTATCGCTCTGTTGAAGTTATAATTTAAACCACAAGTAAATGAATTACGAACCACAATCAGATCACAATACCTATGATTATTTCCCCTCATTCAGGTGCTGTGCTTTGTTATTTTTGCATTTTTATTGTCATATAGCATAAAAACATTTATAGTTTTGCTTTGATGTTGTTCTTTAGAGAGTTAAACTTGGGGAATATATTCATGAAGTTAGCGAACTCAGTGAGCATTGTTCATGCAAGTACTTCATAGCTTCATTTTTTTCTCTTTCCTTTTTTCAAGGAAACAACATCAGTAATAAGAAAGTCAAAAATTCTTAATACCTTCTGTGTGCTGACAGGGAATGGCAAGGCAAGGCAACTTTGCAGATGTGTTTTCTACTTTATTAAAGATTTGTCTTACACATGGCCATTAAAGCTAGTTTTTCTTTGCAGAAAACTTTGAGTTTTATTATTACATTACCTCCCTGAGATAATGAAAAGACAATGCATTTGAGACTTCATTGGTGATTAACTCAGGTGATATTCTTGGTGTACAATAAATTTCTTTTGAAATGGCACTCAGGATCTTTTGTTCTACCTAGATTTGGCTCCACTGGGCATGGTTTCAGAACTTACTATTTTCTTAATGTTTATGTCTGCTAAAAAAAATGCATCTGCCCTATTAAAATGATCAACGTCTATTTTTCAATGAGTTTGAAAATTAACTGCTGTAAAGACGCTATCATTGTATACATAAATAAAAACAAATATAAATGACTACTATGAGCTAAGAAACTCTTTCTTTTTTGGGGGGATACTGGGGATTGGATTCAGGGGCACTCAACCACTGAGTCACATATCCAGTCCTATTTTGTATTTTATTTAGAGACAGTTTCACTGAATAGCTTAGTGCCTTGCTTTTGCTGAGGCTGGCTTTGAATTCACGATCCTCCTGCCTCAGCCTAGAGACATCTTTCAGTTAACTCAAGGGTATCTTCCGAGGTCATTTAAATGCATCATTGATTTTTTAAAAAATAAGTCCCTCCTGTTTCAGCTATGCTGCATTTTTATGCAAAACTGGTTAGTTTAGAAAAACAATAAGTAACCAAAACTTTCTTCTCTATTTTATAAGCTTTCCTTAGAAAATTATTAAATGAATAAATAATAAAATTTGAGACCTTCAAAGTTGTGCATGTTGAATTGAACTGGTAAGTATATTGACCTATGCAAAGCATCTTTCATTTTAATTGAGTAAAATTCTGATTTTCATTCAACTTTTCATATTGCAAAAAAATGACTCTTCAGTGTTCTTTTCCTCCCATTCTCATAAGTCTGTCTCTTTACAAAGTGACTTTGCTGCTCACATCTTTGATCAAGAAGTGAAGATTATCCCATGATCACTGTAAAAATTTTCCATAAATTTGACAATTTAAAATAATCAAAGATATTATTTTCTTATACTTTTGCAGGCCAGAGATCCAAAATCGAGGTCTCAGCAAACTTATCCTCCAAGGAAGTATGAATGTCTCTCTGGGAACAACTTGCCTCACCTGTTTGAGCTTCTGGTGACTGCCAGTATTGTAGCTGCTTGACTTGACTCTCAGGCTCTTGAATGACATTTTTCTTTTTCTATTCTTTTTTTTCCCCCCTGTTCAGTCTATTGCAAGTGCACCTGTCAATAGGTTTAGAGCCTGCTGAACTAAAAAGTGCTAGGTATGTAGCTCAGGGGTAGAGCAGTTGCCTAGCAAGCATGAAGCCCTGGATCTGATTCCAAGTACTATAAAAAAATAAAAAGAAAAAAGTACTAAGAATACAAATGACCTCATAAAGACACATTTTTCAATATTTGCATAAAATATTGACTAAATGATTATTTGTTTACAGGAAGTTTCATAAAGCTCAATTGTGAAAGGGTTTTGAGTCCAACTGTGGACAATGCATATGGGTGTATGTGTGTGCACACGAGTGTGTGTGTCCGTGAATGAAATTTACATCTCTGGTTCATAAAATGATAAACTGAAGAAATTTGGCAGTGTTTTTCTCCTGTTTTCAAGATTCTTTCATTGGGGTTGAGCATAGAAATTAACATTAGCTAAGACAATGAATAAAATAGTGTAAATTATTATGGTTCAATTGAGACTTCAGCACTAATATCACTGATGTCATGTGAATCTTTGAGAGCACAAAAGTACCCAGTCATCCAATGCCTGATCACATAAATTCCAATATATTCATGAAGGAAACAAAAACTTAATAAGTTTAGCTACACCAGAAATAGCATTCTATAGCTTTATTTGCCCAATTTAAAAAAAATATAAATAAATAAATAATTTTCCCTGAGATCTTTGATTACAATAGATATTACCCAAAGGTTATTTGTGAAGATTATATGGCCATACTTATTTCAGAATAGTCTGAGGATATCACTGTAGTGTGCTAAAACAGTCTTAGAACCACAGCCTTAAAACATGAGCCGGGCTGTGGTTTTCAGGGATTACATGACCAAAGAGAAATTACAGCTTTGAGACTGGTTTTAGCAACCAGAATAAATATAGCATAAACTCAGATCCAAAACTGGGTAAAATGCAAACACAAGTGTCCAAAGTCAAAACACTGCACAGTCACAACAGCTAACAGTTACAGTAACAGAAGTCTTCTTTTATAGCTAAACTTAGATGTTAAGACAAAGTTAAGATTAACCTCTCCTAAGATTTTTATGAAGTTGTTCAACTGAGTTTCTGTCTATCCTTGGACCCTTGTATTCTTGTGGTACAAATCCCAAGCCCCAAAGTATCAAGCCTTCTGATTAGTTTTCTATTGCTGTAATTAATCACCGTGAACACAGTGATTTAACATTAAAAAATGCATTATCTTACAATTCTGTAAGTTGACTATCTCACAAGGTCAAAACCCAGGTGTTGGTAGGGCTACATAAATTTCTTGGAGGCTCTGGGGAAGAGACAGTTTGCTTGAACTTTGGAGCCTCTAGAGGCTGCCCACAACCCTTGGCTCCTGGCTCACTTCCTCACGTGTTAAAGGTAACCAAAGCAGGTTAAGACCCTTTTTAGATAGCATCACTCTGATGTTCTTTTCAATCTCCCCCTTATACTTTATTTATTTATTTACTTATTTCTTTGGAGTACTGGGGATTGAACCTATGAGTGCTCTGCCATTGAACTATATCCCTAATTTAAAATATGTTGTTTTGTTTTGCTTTGTGATGCCTTATCTGTGCATTGTCTGAAAAGTTAGCAGCCTATGACTGGCTGAAACTCAACTGTTTATAATTTGTATAAGACTGGATATATTTTACCAAAAAAAAAAAAAAATGCTTGAATTAGAATTTGCTATATGTAGCAACTCAAAGTATTGAGAAGGATTCAAGCTAATAGTCTCCTGCTTATTTAATTTAGTACCACACAAGAATTTTTCCTTCTACCTCCATATTTCCTATTTGGGGTAATATCCAATAAAGATCTGATCATAGAAATTACATATCTATCTTTTAACTAGGAGGTTAAGCAGTCTTAGGACAACAGAGGGGGGAAACTGGGTCCCTGAAGATCACACTGAGCTGCTGGATGAAGATCGAACTTGCTTTTTGCTATTCTGAAGGTTGTTTTCTTTTTACTTGAGAAAACAATGCCTTTATTGTTCAACTTACTTTTATTTGATGTTCTGAAACTGCTGTCAAAATATAAGAAGTGCTGCAAATTATTACTAAAATGTCCAAAAAGCATTATAAAAATTAGAAATGTGGAAAATTTGGAAATCTGGAAGAAACTATCTTAGACTGCTTGGGCTGCTATAACAAAATCGAGTAGATGGAGTGACTAACAGCACAAATGTGTTCCTCATAGTTCTAGAAGTGGGGTCAAGTGAAGATCAAGGTGCTGGCTGGAGTCCCTCTTCCCAGTTTACAGAAACAGAAATCCTGCTGTTTATTCATGGTCTTCCCTTGGTGTGTACTTTTAGAGAAAGAAAGAACAAGAGGTGTCTGCACTCTCTTCTTATAAGGACTCAATTCTATTTGATCAGGACTGTACCTTATGATCTCTTTTAATTGCTTCTGCAAAGATCCCATCTCTAAATTTAGTCAAATTGAAAGTTAATCCTTTAACATATGAATGTTAGAGGGAACATGAATATTTAGTTCACAACAGAAGCTAAATGTAATAAATGCTATATAATATATAACATTTGAGGGATAACAAATACAAGATGATATAGAATAGATCATAGATTATAATCTATAATTTGTAATAACAAAACCTATAAACATAACATATTATGTTGCATAAGTTAAATATGTATATTTAATAAAGTGTAGTATATTACCATAGTAATATTTTTTACCTTCTTTTAAATTTGGAATTGTATTTGAAATTTTCTGCTTCGATAAGCATTTTATTTTAATCATGACATTTATGTATATGCTGTTAAAACTATTGGTAGAGTGAAAATGGGTGCATACACCTCATTCAAACTACCTGCATATTTTCTTATGGTGAATTTCTAGAAATGATACGATGTTGAATTTTGAAACATTTCAAATTTCAGGAAAAGAATATCATTTTACACAAGCATTAATGATGTTGGAGATTAGTAATTGTCTGTTCCCATAATGATACTAAAATTTTTCATTAATTTTAACCTTTCATATTCATAGCAGTAAGATATTAACTCACGTTTTTGTTCGTATTACTTTAGTAAACAGACACTTACTTCAGTCTTACTGGATAGAGACTACTTTATTTACATTTAATTTTCCCCCTTTCTATTTAGGGTATTAAACAGCTGCAGGGCTTCTTTTCTCATTTTGGGTGGTATTTTCTGCAGTGCTGATGTTGGAACCAGGAGTGTCGCCCATGTTAAGTAAGCACTTTACCACTCAACCTACACCCCTAGCCTTTGAGATGCTTAAAGGATAGGCTGTGGTCTTACTGTTGATTGGGAGCTTAACTCAGGGAATAGCAGAGTCTGATGTTTGTAAACATTCTCTTAAACAGAAGCATACAATATTGTTTGCATAAGTTCCAGAGGCGTATGATGTAGACCTGAGAATAAAAGTGCAGTATATAATAATAATTGACTGTTTCCTTTACTCTGGCAGGAATATTATTCCATCAATGCTCTCCCAAATACACATTGTATGAATTTTAAAAAGCAGCCCTTTTCCTTAGGACACCTTACTGCCTGCAAACTGCTGGCAAATTGTCAAATTGTAAACCTATAATATAGAAATCTGCAAATCTGAGAGTTTTATCCCTTGGAATTATGTCATATAAAATATATGTGTAAAAAGAATAATTAGAGTTTACCAACACTTTGCCAATACAGGTTTTAAGGTATTTTAACAAATTTTGTTTTTTTTGATTCTTTTCATTTATATGTGCACACACATACACATATGCATGAATATATACATACATATTTTTCATGTATCCCTACAGTTTTCCTGAAGTTCTCTAGTTTTATGCTGTATAAAGAAAAACTTTCCTCAGTCCATGAATAAATGTGTGCAATTTAATTCTAGGTGCTATATGGAGTTTTAGTGAAAAGTGAATTTATTTTAAAAGGAAATAAAATTTTAAAAAACTTACCATCTTTTATTTACTTAAAGTAGATTTATTTATTTATTTATTTATTTACTTATTTATTTATGTATTCAGTGCCAGGGATTGAACCCAGGGGTGCCTAACCACATCCCCATCCCTTTTTATTTAATTTTCTTATTTTGAGATAGGGGCTTACTAAGTTGCTGAGGTTAACTTTGAACTTGGGATCCCCCTGCCTCAGCCTCCAGAGCCTCCAGAGCCACATCCTGCTGCAATAGCCATTTGAGAAGAATTGTTTATACAAAACCCACCCTTCGTTACCTGGACATGAAAGTCCTAGACTCCCCCCACCTTCAAAACATACCTCTCCACCTCTCTTTTCCTTGCTCTCAGGTTATCTTCTCTCTTCTGACATCTTTCTTCTCTCTTCTCTTTTTCTCTTTCTCCCTCTCTTTCTACGCAGACACACACACACACACATACACACACACACACACACACACCACATGCATGCATATGATTAACTGCACATATTCTCTGCCACATTGGGAGTGTAGTCTTCCTTACCTCAATGACTCAAACTTCAATGGCAATGCTTTGGGCCAATGAAATGTGAGAGGGAGTAAAATTTGCTGCTTCTGAACCCATGCTGTTAGAGGGTCATGTGTTTCATTATTTCTTTTCTCCCTCTGTCACAGGACATGCTTTGACCACAGAGAACATGCTTCTGTGAAAAAACTACTTACAATAGACATACAAAGTTTACAAGAAATAAATTTTGGTTGTATGAAGCATACATTGGAGTCTTCTTTGATGCCACAATATTACCTATTGTTAAGGCACTCCATATAATAGATTGCTTGAAATTTATGCATATTGAGGTAATTTTATAATTCAGGAAAAATGGAAATATCAACAAAAGTGTTCTTTTCTGTGCTGGAGGTATTGCATTATATTTTCTAATAGAATATTTTATGAATCCTTTTTATTGTTATACATGTAGTAAATCCTAATGAATATATTGTGGGCATTACAATGTATTATATGTATTCTGTTGTACAATTTATTATGCATTATATGCATATGATGTATATATTAGACTATTGTTAAAATACATTTCAATTATTTATTTAAATCTGTTTTATGAACACAAATCTTTACAATAGTCATGAAAGTACTCCCTTTTCTTCTTAATACATTTTATCTGCTAGTCTATTTGTTTAGTTTGAAATATAGTTAACCAATTAGGTCTATTAATTTTACCTTTCAGATTTCCTTTACTTTAATTACTTTTTTCCTTGACATTTGTAGAAATAGAAAAGGTGCACTTTTAATGATTACAGTTGTGTTTCTGCTTAGTTAAAAGAAGTAAAAATGTCCAGTGCCTGTGGAGAGGGGAAGCCAAATTTGAGTTACATTAAGTGAAGATCTTGGATATTTGTTCAGATTGGTCAATGATTTGGTAGTCAAACAAACATTTCCCAGTCAGAGAAATGAAATGTAGAATGTCTACCTGGCCAGAGTCCCTAAGTTATATGAAGACAAACAGTTCTTTGCACTAAGCAATTTCCCCAAACTCCAAGGGTGGAAAAGAGCTACTTACTGTCTCCCTCGCTTCCTGGATTTGTTTGTAACCATCTGGATTTTCCTCTCACTCATCTTTACTTTTAACCGTTTCATCCATTTGCTTTTGAATTTTTTCTGTGAGCAGCATTTACGTTCTTCCATAGGAAACGTTAACTCATTCATACATAGTGTAACAAATAATTTATTTAATGTCTGTCACCATCGCAAATTTATAACTCACTTTCCATTGTTTCCAATTATTTATGTATGGGATTTATTTTTATTTTAATAAGCTTCTTTCCCTAATTATTTGGAAAGAATAAATAAATTGTAGATTCTGCTTTCAGTGAAAATATAGCTAAAACTTAATTTTTCTAATTATGATTTGGCCTAATTTTTCTTCTCAACCAAGTACCATTTTAAAAAATGCTTAAAGAGTTTAAGTCATCAGAAATGTCTAGATGATGATTAGTATAGATCATTTTGCCTTATAAGTTTCTTCAATCAGCTAATTTTACATTTCAGATAAGCAAACATAAATATCTTCTTTCACTTATGACTTTAAATGAATCTTTAAAAATATTTCTTTAAAAGTAATCCTGTTCCACTTCTTTTTGTTCTAAAAACAATTATAATAATTACCATATCATATACCATATATCCGTCATTGGTTTTTTATATTTTTAATTGATTATTTAAAATTCTTAGTATTTTTCTTGTTGCTGTGCATTATGGAAGTATTATATGATATTTTTACAGTAAATTTGTTTCAACTTTTTTAAATGAATTTAGGATTACAGATTTATTTTTTCTTTTGCTTTTGAGATGCTTCTGAGTCATAGACTGAATTATTTTTTATCTTGATTATAATAAAATGGAAATTCTATAACCCAAACAAAAAAAGCCAGCTTCACAGCCTGTTTGCTTCTTACATGCCATGGCAGATCAATAACTAAAGTACTTCATACTATCTTTACTCAATGACATACTCTAAGCAAAATATTTTACATCATATAAGAGTGCACACAGACATACGTATTTAGATAAATAAAAAAGAATTATGAGATGTGTTGCTGAAAAGTGCTCAAATATTTTTGTTCTATTATGTTATCCTTTTGAAATGCTTTCATGAGTCACTAAATTTATTTCAAGATCCAATGTTTAGTGGTATTCTGCAATTTAAACTCTATTGAATGGGATTACTTGTACTATCTGCATCATTCTAAGAAATTTTAACTGTGAAAACACTGGCAGACCTAAGCTGGTCTTCCTCACTCTTGGTGGGGGAAAAGTTGAAGGAGGCAGTCACAAGCCTTCTTCCCAGTCACTGTGCAGATGCCAACAATTTTGTGTACCACCTTTAATCTTCTAAGTTTATTGAGGTCCCTGGAGCAGAGTGGCCATATAAATTGAGCTTCTCTTCTCCTTAAATAACATTTTCTAGGAAAATTTCCATGAAGCACTGCCCAGGGGGGATCATCTGAGATCTTAAATGAAGGAATGGACCTCCTAAATAGGTTAGGTGCACAGGGGACAATAACCAGAAAACTTAAACAAAAAGAAACATCAAGCACAGATTCAGCATTCATTCTTTTTCAGTACAAATTAATACACATCTTTAATAGTGTGTTTCAAACTATGAGATCCATTAGGTGGTCAGGAAATCAAATTAGTGTACTTTCAGTCAACATTATTTTAGATTGTTTAGAAAAGCAAAAGCAACATCCACAGTATTATTTCAGAAGGATTTTCTTCAGGTTACCAGTGTGTCTGTATGTTCATTATAAGATCATGACATAAAACATTGTTTTTGTTGTGGATAGTGGCCATTGAAAGTCTGAAAGTGCCTGCTTTGCAGGATATGGTACAGAAATTTAAGTTCGAGTTACAAAGAAAAATATTTATGGTCTTATTTTTCTCTATCTCAAAATTCTTACATGGATCAAACTAGAGGGATTCCCCCAAGCCCCCTTTTTTATGCAACTTGTATTTTTTTGCTAAGGCACTTTTTGTTTCCTTAAATTTCCTCCACAAATCTCACAGCTAACTTTTCATTTTGGTCTACATATTTTCATTCTTTGATCTCTATCTTGATAAAATGTTTAACTTCACAGGAATCTCTAAGGAGATAATACGGAAAATTTCTTTCTCTCCAGTGCTATGTTCATTTTCTTTCATTATGTTGTATCAGCTTTTCCTTATATTGATTTTTTTTTAACATTCTTTTATTCCTCCTGGTAACTCATCCTTGAGCATAATGAGTTCTGTCCTTCTGCTGCATTAACTACCAAATACTATAACTGAACTTCCTTGATTCCTTTAAATATTTACCTGGATGCTTTAGATTTTTCATATCAGATCAAAAACTGAAGAACTAACAGAGATGGGTCAGTGTTAGTACCTTGGAGAATAGCAGTCTGGAGAGAACAGAAATAGAATTGTTGTGAAAGTCATTCCTGGTAAAGAAACGGTGTATGTTAATTTCATGACTTTGTAAGTCTTTTCTCCACCTGTATATTTATTTATTTATTTTATTTGTTCTAATTAACTAATGACAGTAGAATGCATTTATACATTTTAATAGATCATACATAAATAGAGCATAATCTCTCATTTTTCTGATTATACATATTGCAGCATCAAATTGGTCATGCAGTCATACATGTACATGAAATATTAATGTCTATTTCAATATACTATCATTCCTTCCTCCATACCCCTTCCCATCCCTTCACTCCCCTCTACCTAATATAAAGTAACTCTCTTCTTCATCATGCCCCCCATAGCTTCCACATATCAGAGAAAACATTTGGCCTTTAGATTTTGGATTTGGCTTTTTTCACTTACCATGATACTCTCTAAACCATATATTCACCAGCAAATGCCAGATTTCATTCTTCTTTAAAGCTTAGTAATATTACATCATATATATATATGTGTATATATATATTTTTTTCACATTTTCTTTATCCATTCATCTGTTGAAGGGCATCCAGGTTGGTTCCATAGTTTAGCTATTGTGAACTGAGCTGCAATAAACATTGATGTGGCTGTGTCACTGTAGTAGGCTTATTTTAAGTCCTTTTGGTATAAACCAAGGAGTGGGATAGCTGGGTCAAATGGTGGTTCCATTCCAAGTTTTTTGAAGATTAGCCTAGTGCTTTCCATAATGGTTGCACCAATTTCCATTCCCACCAGCAATGTATTTTGTACCTTTTTCCTCACATCCTCACCAACATTTATTGTTGTTCATATTCCTGAAAATTTCCATTCTGATTGGAATGAGATGAAATCTTATTTATTCATTTATTTATTCATATTTTTTCTTTGGTACTGGTGATTGAACCCAAGGGTACTCTACCACTAAGTTACATCCCCAGCCCTTTTTAATTTATTTATTTTTTATTTTGAGACAGGAGTTCAAAAAGTTGCTGAGGCTGTCCTTGAACTTGTGATCCTCATGCCTCAACCTGCCAAGTAGCTGGAATTATAGGTGTGTGCCACCACCCCTGGCCCCACTTTTACTTTATTAAGCAGCAATTTACAAGATAATTGGAAAGTACATGGTATGATTTCTATTTTTTTCTTGTGAAGGTTTCGTCTTGTTTGTTTCTTCCTTCCCTATTTCCACCTTAAATGTCTATTTTTGTCATTACTTGGAGAAAGGGATTCTATAATGCTAAAACTATTACTTTTTGAGAATAGTATCATCTTCTCTTCAACATGTGTATGCTTTTGCTTGAGTGAAGTTTTTCATAATCTTCTGATCTTCCATTTCCTAATTATAAGACAGTTTCATTTTATCTCTTAGATATCAATACCATTGCGGCTTTGAGAAATAAAAATAATTGTTACATTAATTGCAATTTGTACCAGCTATTCTGCTAAGCCTTTTGTGTACATGTGACAAAATTTGCTAGCTATCCAGGATACCCTTTTGCATTCTTTGGCCACACAGATCATATTTCCCAATATTTCTTGCAGTTGGGTACAACTGTGGGACTAAGGTCTTTTCTGCAAGTTATTCATCATTGAGCATCTTTCCCATTAAAAAAAAAGTCAGGTAGACTTGTCTTACTACTTATTTATTTATTTATATTTACTGACTCAACTATGATAAGCCTAGTTCTCTGATAATCAAATAATGAAGAGTCACTGACCTAACCTGAATTTCCACTCGATAATTTTATATGAATAGGAAATAACATTAAGCTACTGAAATGTTGGTTTTATTGTTTAAGTGGCAGCATAACCTTATATAACTAGTACTTACCATCTCATATAGTTCTCATGACAATATTTAGAAATAAGCATTTTTATTCTTATTGTTGCAACAAGAAATCTGAGTCATTTAGAGTAAATGTGTGCAAAATTAAAAACGCCATAATTTAAACCTAATTTTCTGACTCCGTACTCTGTGTTCTCATCTGCCTCATTTTAAGAGACAGCCTTTTGGAACAAGTTTATTGAGGAATATCAACTTAGAAGATTATAAATATGAAATGCCTTCATTTTTTCCACTAAACAACAAGATTTAAAAGTGTCTGTTGAGTTCTCTTTCCCACCTCCACAGATCTCTCTGCTTCCTGGTGACCACATCCTGATCTGTACTCCTACACCACATTCTTTTGCCCTGATGTTCTGCCTCAGCTCTTCCCACAGCAATAGAGACAGTTGTCTATAGATTGGGACCTCTGAAACCATGAGTTCCAAATAAACTTTACCACTTCTAAAACTGTTCTTGTCTTGGTCACAGAGATATAGAAGCTAAGTAAACAGAAATCGGTAAAAGAAGTGGGGTCGTTGCTTTACATTAACTCGACTATGTGGTTTAGAAACATTTGGAGAATTGTGAAATTTGTGGGAGGGATTTTCACAAGTTTAGAGATGGAAGCCAGAAAAGTTTTAGACTGCCACAAGTGGAACTTAACAGACAATTCTGCTGAGAGCTCAAAAGGCAGGATTGTGGTCAGTAAAACAGGTTTGGAAGGTTTCAGAGAAAAAGAACTATATTGGAAACTGGACTAAGGCCATTCATGCTACTTTCTGTAAGAAGTTGTCTACATTTTGCCCATATCCTGACTCTTTCTGTGAGACCGAATTTAAATATGATGTACTAATTAATCTGGTGGAAGAAATTTCTAGGTATGAATATTGCTGACAGCTTATATTCATATGTACTTTGATAATCAGGGGCAGAAGGCAAAGCAGAATGATTAGAAAATTTTCAAGTTTTGCCAGAAAATTGTGAATAAATCTAAGGCTTAGGACATTGTGGTAGGTAAAAAACATAGAGCCACTAAAGAGATGCTGCTAAGAATTTTCCCCAGAAACAATAGGAAAGATAGTTTGAGGGCATTTCCTGAATTGGCAACACCACATCCATCTCAGGCTCAAGGTTGCAAAAGTAAATATTCCTTTGAGAAGAGACCAGTGGTGCACTCAGTCCACACAAAGGAACCTAGGAAGTTATTTCAACATGCTCAGTCACCCAGGCACTCAGTGATTATTGCTGCCATGTTTCCTAAAAGTTCGGCTACTACTCAAGATGGTGGTAGACCTTGGCATCAACCTCATGGTGCTGGCTTTGCAGGATGCTGGATGCTGGAATTAGAAGATCATGGAGGCTTCTGCCCAGATTTCAAAGGAAGGCCTGGGAGGCCAGGCAAAGTACAGCAGGGCCTGAGTCCCTGTAGGTAGTCACCAAGAAGGCCATACATGGAGATATGAGGAGGAAGTCAAAGCTACAGCAGACCCTACAGAAATTAAGAAACTGAAGTACCAGTCTGCAAAGAAAAGGTGCAGAAATTGAGCAGACACAAGGCAAGAGTGTGCCATGTGGGCCCCACCCAGAAAGATCATAGGGGTGCAGCTATACAAGCCCTTTGGAGAGAGCTTCAGGAGGCCATGTTTCCCAGATGTTGAACATGGAGTTACAGGTCTTGTTTGCCCACCAGGATTTCAATCTCATTTTGGTCCCATAACTTCTTTCTATGTCTCTCTTTTTCCTTCATGGAATGAAAATGCATGCTCTGTGCCTTTATATATCTGATATGTGTAATTTGCTTTTTATTTTTGAAGGGGCTCACACTGAGTTTGCCTTGAGTCTCAGAGGATACTTTAGACTGGGACAGTTAGGCAGTTCTGAAACTGTTGAGACTCTGGGGACTCTTGGAAATGGACTATATCCTTTGGGAACTATTCATTTGTAGTAGAGGCTGTGGTTCTAGTCCACGCTCATGCTCCCTAGCTCACCTTTTAGAATGTTTCCTTCTACTTCTCGTTCATTAGCATCTGCTGAGGTCTGATCACTGCTACCAAGTCTGATCCAATACTACAAGAGGAAGTGAGCAACCAATGCCCATAATAGTATTAATCTCTTAGCCCTTATTCTGTGACTTTGTAGGGAGAAAGAACCTCATGTCTTTTATGGAGAAATAAGGGAAGAGATTGAATGGTCCTCCTCCAAAAGTGGTCTCCAAATTTTCCTCTGACTTGTATCAAGCAAAGTTATATAGTTGTGGTAATAGATAATTTGAAGTTGGTATGTGGGAAACTGATGTTCATCACTGTGAAGCTCAACAGTCAAGTTTAGAGAAACTGGATATAACTTAGCACTAACACAACCTTCTTACATTTTTAACTAAATGACTTGATCAAGTCAAAGTCCCAAAATTAAATTATGTGTAAACATTTTGATTTTGTGAATTGATTACACACACACACACACACACACACACACACACACATATATATATATATATATATATTTCATTGAAGAAAGAAAAATATTCTGTCTTAGGATTGTCTTATGAAGGGAAGATTCCTCTTTTAAGTTATGGCCATAAAGAGAAAGGCATTTCTAAATGTGCCAAAAGAAATAGCGTGAAAGACAAGGAAAATGTTGCTACAGCTAAATGCTTTTCATTAGCTCAGGAGTACATTTTTCTTCTGATAAATTATATGACCAAGTCATCTTTCTATGATAGAAGTTAATATGGATTTCAGCATCACAATATTCACATACTTATCCTTTATTTATGAGGACAATTTCAGAATATGATTTTTCTCTGCCTCTCAGTGATATCTGTTAAATGTCCATTTTGGTTTAAAGCTGCATCATGGAGAAGCCCTGGAGATCAAATTTCTTTTCTGCAGTTTACGTAGTGCTATAACTCATTGCTGCTCACAAATGCAGCTCCCACATTTCTCACTTATGAAAGTTTGATCCACAAAGAGCAACTTACATTTAGCCTATTAGAAATACATTTCCAATTCACATTCTTCTACAAGACAGCTACAAGTAAAACAAAGAGCTAATGGTTTAGTGGAAATATCTGGATTTATTTCAATTATATTTGAGAATTTGAAATCAAAGATAGTATTAAACTTTGTATCTTAAAAACAAGATGAAGAGATGTATCTCCTCCAGCAGAATCCTTACTGTATTTCTATAAGGTTTTCTTTTTAATGTAACCTCAAATCCATATTTTCTGAAATAATTCAGACCAAACTATGTTGAAATAAATTAAAAGGTTAGGCTATCCAGTAATGCATTTAATGTCTTTACCTCTCAGGTTTATTAGTTGTTTATGCATTGTTTTGAAAACATTGTTTCGCAACACATTGTTTCATCTAGAGTTTGGGTATCATTCTACCTTCTACGCTTGCCTTTTCCTGTCCTTTTTCTCAAACTATTTTACAGAGATAAGCATCCTTGATAGGTTTTTAACTATTAGCCTATTCTAGTGTCAATGAGTTTTCTATATCCCATTAATTCCTATAACACTAGTGCTTATTCATATTAGTAGTGGAGAAATAACACAAGGGGTAAAGAAAAATTAAAACTTATTTCGTGAAGAATTTTATAGATGACACTTTAAAGAAAACCAGGAAAACTAAGTGTGAGTTTGCAACGGAGCAAAGTTGTTTTCCTTGGTTGTGCACTTTGGTATTTAGAAATCACCTTGAGTAGGAAAATACAACAGGAAAACGATAAGAAAGACACCTTCAATATATCATGTAGCGATAATAATCAGTGAGCCAATGTGTATAAAGAAACAAAGCAAATACAGTATTCTCCATTGAAGAGCATTCACTTAACTATAAATTGTGTTACTTTTATTACTGGAAGAAGAAAATAATCTCTTTAAATGATATCTCCATACATAGTATTTATATATAAAACCATATTCATTTTGAACCCAAAGAACATATAAATATATGACTGAACATAATTACCATAACCCAAACAATGTCTGTGTGATAAATTATTGTAAAGAAAAGATATTAGGTGTACCCTGTATTTTCGAATTGTTTCTACAAATTTGTGTGCTTAATGTCCTTTAATGACTTCCCATTGCTCTTTAGAATAAAAATTCTGAACTTAGAACACAAGTCAAAAAACATGCACATCCTATTCCCTGTCTCTCAGTCAGATCTTCTGTTGATATTCTCCTCAAAATTTTCACTGATCCCAACAAGGTCGGGTTTTCAGCCCCTCTAACCCAAGGGTTTCTTCCTCAGGGTGTTTATGTGCATTTCCCAGCTATCCCTTCCTCTACCAGTAGTACCTTCCCCTTCTCTATCCTTCCATCCCTCATCTTCAGATATGCTCCTGTGTGTCCTTCAGTTTTAGCCAACGGTGGCAGCCAGCTGTAGTGAGATCTGTGAATTCCACCTCAAATTTAAATTTTATGTTCCTGGAAATATTTTTCTTAGCCTTACATATTTTGTATTTCATGGAACATCTTTATTCATGCATTTAATGATGGACTTAATGCACGTTAGCTATGAGCGAGTTAAATTCTTTGAGGGCAAGAACATTATTTTGGGATTTAGTTTTTCAGTTAGTGCTTAACACAGTGCCTATTCTACACTTGAATTAGTTAATAACTTGAATACATACGATTTTTTTTTTCTGATAACTTAGAAACAACTCAAACTAAAATACCTGGAAGATGACATAACAAAGGGAGCAATGTGGTCTCTAGATGTTGTAGTATTAATGTTTGTGTAGGTATGAAGATACTTAGGTAGGGAAGACTCTCAAGGTGTGCACAGGACACCTATCTTCTGAAACTTCATCTTGGGCTTATATTTCTGGCCAACTCTCTTCAAATATTGTCTTAAGTAGAATGCAGGAGGAAATCTGTGAGAACACACCACAGAAGAAAATGTAGGTACTTCTTCTTCCAAAGGCTAGGGCATGATAGACATTTGAAGACACAACATTAAAGTATTAAGCTTTAAAAGTTGTGTGGCTTTTTTTTTTTTTCTCTAGCATAAAAACTGGAAGAAAAAGTACAATAAATTTAGTCTGCCCCTTTGCTCAAGGAGATTGAGCCAATTTCTATGCCACTTATACTCTTTTTTTTTTTTTTCTTGTTGTGGTGCTGGGGATTAAACTGGGGTCTTGTGCATGCAAAGCAAGCACTCTACCAACTGAGCTATATCCCCAGCCCCTCCACTTCTACTCTTTATGCCTGCTTCTGCTCAGTTCATCACTCGATATTGTAATTTGGCTTTCTCTGTCATTTTCTCTACTGGCTTTGAACTCCTTTAAGGATAGAATTAGATACTCTTATCAATAATTTTACTAATTTAGATAAGTGCTTCATAATTATTTTAAGACCCTGATTCTCAAAAAAGATCAATTTGACTTTTCAGATCAGTCCATTCCATTCCGCCAAACACAAATGAAACAATATTATCAGGAGATACAACTATCCTTACTTTATGTGAGGCCTTTTAATATTTTCTACTCTATTTTTTGTTTTTGAAATATATTCTTCACTTGGTGAACTTGAGTAATTTCATTAGCGAGTAATGATTTGTGACCAACAGTTTGGAAAACAGTGCATTAGTTTGCAAACTACAAGAAGGAAGTGGTCATGTCTAATGAGCCTCAAGGACTAAACACTGACTAAGCTGTTAAATTTGATGAACAAATGACTGTACCATTAGCACTCAGAAACTGAGTGGCATTTAATATCTGAGTACTGAATGAATACACAACAAGCCCTCTCAGATTTTGAAAGAAGACTGGAATACTTTTGCATTCTCATTTTGTTTGTATAATGTAAATAAATGTACAATGAAGTCACAGCATTTTAACTTATTGAAATACTTACATTGAACAACATGAATGCTCAACATTAAAATGAAATAAAATGATACAATTGACATGGTACATAGGGCATTTGCAAAATTATTTATTTAAAACAATCAGTATGATTCATTATTGGGACATAAAATAAGGTTAAAGTTGTTGATGAATTTCTCTTTAAGTTGTGGTGCTATGTCTCTGTCCCTATGTAACATTTTTGGCAAAAATATTCAAGTTCAATTGTGATATATTTTAAGATAGGAGCACACTTTGTATGAAGGATCTCTTCTCTGTGGCATAATCTGATGCTTTTAAACTTCTAACTTTAGAAATAAACTATCCTAATTGGTGATTGTTCTCAAAACATGCTTGTTAAAATGCAAACATGTAAACAAACTGAAAGTTGTACTGTGCTAAGTAATGATAAGTAACATAAGCAAACTGAGCTAACCAAAGGAACTGTTTTAAAATAGAAATAAATGATGTTTTGTTTAGAATGACAGTTCTAGCAGGGCATAATGGCCATGACCCTAGAGTGTCACCAAGAAGGCAGAAACTGTGGAAGACCTGAGGATGTCAACAGTCTTTGGGAAAATTAAGAATCTTGAGAACCAAATACTTCTGCAGCCTCACTCTTCAGTTTTCCTTGCCAGTATCTTCATTCATTAAATAGATTTCTAACCAATCTCCATGTGTATGGTGTAAACCTTTCTGCACCTTGGTCAAGATATGTGCTTACAAATTCAAATCTAATTCTGCTATTCTCCAGCTCAAAAATCTTACTGACTCCCACATCTCTAAAAGGAATAAAAAATAAATAAAACCATAGAATGACACATAAAACCCTGTTAAGATTGGCTTCTGCTTACTTCTTCCACATCTTCTTCATCTACTTCATCATAAGCACCTGTTGAGTTAAACACTAATCAGTACCTAGGAAAGCTTATAGTAAGGTAAGAAGAACTCTAAAGAATGTGATAATGAAGATAATGAAGGAAATGGAGAGGGAAAGTGGGCCACTTCCCTTACCTCCAATCTTTAGGTGAGAATCAAGGCAGACAACTTTGGTTTTAGAGTAAACAGACATCATAAAACCTCTGAAGAAATCCATCAATATGGTGGGCATGCAACCTAGCCCTATATTCCCTCCACTTGCTGTGGACATGGTGACCCCTAGGAGAGTGTGAGTAATAAAATGTCAGTCCCTTGTCTTTTCTTTGGGACCCATAAATTTATGCTTATTGTTTTAGAGTCCTTAGGTTGAACAGCATCATGACCACCATCATCAACAACAACAACATTAACAACAACAAAACAGGTCTATTTTTTCCTGAATGTACTTTTCTTAGGAATCTCTGTGCACACGATATCTCCTCTCCTTGGCAAACTTCCTGTCTTCAACTACATATTTAGTTATTATTCAACTTTTAAATGTTAATTCACTTGAAACCCCTCTTGTGAAGTCTTCTCTGCCTCTGTCCCTGGCTTCTGCAAACATAAGTCTTTTTCAGACATATGAAGTCTATATAATGGTGGTCAGAGCTACACAGGCATTGAAGGGAGACTACCTACTATTTTATTTCCAATGTTATTAGTGTTATAACTGGTGAAACTACAGCCAGTTACTTGATTTTTCTCAATTTCAAGTTTCTGTGTAAAACAGAAATATATTATGCAGAATTTTGAAGCTTGTGGAGAATGACATATATATGCACAGGTTAAAAGTAAGTTCCTTGCTATTATTTTAAGATGTTATATTTTTCAATTAGGAGAATATATTCAGCTTTGCATTTTCTTTTCCTTTGAAGAAATAATTTGTCATCATCTGCATCTCTTTCTTCTTCCTCATAATAGTGGTGATGTTAACAACACAAACACAGACCTTTATACAGCACTCGCTAAGTACTAAGTATTGTTCTAAGTGTCTTGCAGATAATACCCACACAACCCTTGGAAGAACATTCTAACATTATTTCCACTTAAAGAAGAGGAAACTGATTCCCAGTGATGTTGAGCAATTGTCCAAACTAGCACATCTTATAGCACAGATGCTGGGTCAGATCGCTAAGCAGTCTGGCTCCGAAGTGTTCTTCTAATCACTACTATGTACTGCTTTTGCTGTTATTCTACTATCAGTCTCTGACTGGCCTATACTTCATTCCATGTTTTAATATTGTTTCCTCATCTGTGAAATGGGAGAAATAAAACATTCTGAATCATGAAGAAGGTCAAAACAATGACTGAGGAGGGCATTAGTGCTTAATACATGACAGGAAACAGAGATTAAATTTATGTTGGTTCCTAACATTAAGATATTTCTTTCTGATCTGTGATAGATCACATGTGGGATATGTGTGCTGTTTCTAACAAACTTATTTCCTCAAAACACATTAACAGAAGGAAAGAATACTTTATTATCTCCAAACTTGTTCATAATCAAGTGACTTTCCCACCTACAGTAAACTTTGACTCCTTCTCATAATAATGGCTCGTGGTTTTCCAGAATATTCCATGCAATATCATACCTTTTAGTAGTCTCACCTTATCTCCAGTTTTACTTTTCATGGTTCAGTTACCTGTGGTCAAGAAGGGCAACATGCAGCACAGTAAGATATTTTGAGAGAAAGGAAAAAACCATATTCTTAAAACATTTAGTACAGTACATTGTTGCAATTGTTCTGTTTTATTACAAGTTATCATTGTTGATCTCTTACTGTGCCGAATATACAAATTAATCTTTATCACAGTCTGCATATATACAAAATGGATTTCTGAAGGATAGGAGAGGACCATTTGTACTTTCATTCTGGATATCATCTGTTTTGAATTTTCCATACTCTCTTTAATGAGCTATAAGTCATTAATCCTCTAAAGTCTGGATTCTTCCAAACTTTGGGGGAAAAATTGAATACTGTTTAACGTCCAAGAATTTTCTCTCTCTCAGAGAGCATGTGACATTTGACTTGGGTGCCTTGTTTGTATTTCTGATTTTCATATTGGATAAATGATCTTTGAGGAATGACCATCTCTACAATTCTATGTGTCCCACACACCATCCAACACAGGGGCAGGCACATGAAAACTATTTAATGACTCACAATTTTGTGTCACTATAGGTATAGACTAATGGGAATAATTTCATAATTGGATTTGTCTTCTCTATAGTTCAATTTTGTTCTGTAGTGAAAATGTCTAGAATTATTGTTATGATTATTATTTCTGTTTTAAAAATACATGGTAATTATTTTTAGAAGTGCAAATGGTTGCATGTGAATAAACTGAGTGATTAAAAGATTTCATTTTACAAATGTACCATGTGAGTTACTTCTACTCCAACATGAAGACATATGAATTAGTCCTATTTAACTCCAGTGTGGAATTAATTGAGAATAACAAGTGCTGTTTTTGGCAAATGTTGGTTCCCAGAATTAACACTCATCTCCAAGTCCATGTTAGTGCTAGATAGAATCTGATAAGTTCCCTAAGACTTAATATTTTTTTTTCTTGTAATCATCACATCTTCTAAGGAAACCATATTTAAACCTCAAAGGGACTCTCTTTCATCTCAGTCTGCATTCAGAAGTCTTTTATAGGCAACAAGAAAATCTTATTATGTGTTTGTCAAGATAGAATGATTTCTAAATGTACTGTTATTATTACTCACCAATAAATGATTTGGAAAGAAAAGTATAAGATGCTGGAGAGGGGAGAAATTACCTGATTTGATTTTTATAAAATAATAAAAGGAGGTTCACATTAAAAATGACATTTAAAAGTCTTCTATAAAAGTGTTTTTTAAAGCAATTTTTATTTGAGAATGAAAAATCCTGACATTAGAGAAGGTATTAAAATATTGTTTACACGGTGCAGTGATCCTGCAGTCTGCTTCAACCTGGGCTTCGGCTTTTTGAAAGGAGGTCCAGTTGCTGCACTGTAATAATGGCCTGCCTTTATTTATGCACCTACCCATTGTCTTTGATGTCAGGTAATAGCTGCAAATCAAATGGCATATTCTCATTCCTTGTCACATATCCTGCTCCTTAAGCATTAGGATAAACAGATGTGGCTTAGCCAAAGCTATTGTCAGCAATACACTACTTTCAGTCACAATAAATCTTTCCACTAATGATATTAGGTAATAGAATTGGTCTTTTGCACTATCTTTTCCCACTGCTCTATTTTAAGGCAATGCCTTTGTAAACAAACACTTACACAATGCAAGGCATCACATGGTGTAAAGTAAGCTGGATCCATTAGCATGTTGTGAATCTGGGGCCTAGAAAAATAAAAGAATAGAATATGATCGGCGCAGTCTGGGAAAAGAATGCTTTGTACAATATAAGCGAACTGACAAAAGGCAGGATGACTTAGTTTTATTTATAAAAACCTTTACATGTTTCTACATTTATTAAAAGTTGACCCTCTTGAACTCTGTCTGAATGATATTAAAATGCTGACAGAGAGACATGAAGGAAGAGTCTGCCAAACATTTTTTTCTATCATTGGTGTTGTTTTCTATTTATTTTACCCTAGATTAAAAAAAAAAAAAAAAGGAATAAGGGAATTAGGGAACTTACTGCTTGTCATTTCAATATCAAATAATGTCTACTTAATAATACCTTTGAGAAAGTTGTTAGAAATTTATTTTTTTATAAACTCTCATGCTTAAAGGGAGAAAATGATGCTTAACTTGGAAACATGGAATTTTACTCTTTTAGTATCTCTCCTATGTAATAAAAAAAGAAGGAAAATGCTGCTTCTTGAGATTTAATCTCATAAAAATGTAGTAAAAACATGCATAAAAATGACTTACATTGACTTTATAGAATAAGCATCCAGAATGGTTTTGTAAGATTTCCTCCTTGTCATCTCCTGTCTTCTTCCTCTTTCCCCATTTTCTTTATCCTCCTCCTTTATCAAAAGAAGTTCATATTTTCAAATGATTCAGTGCAGTGTGCTAATAAATTTAAAAGAACAAAATTCAAGAGCATCAAATTAATCAAAGATAAGATCAAGCATTATGAATTTTTGTACACTAAATATTTTTCAAAACACATTGATCTGATCCATTAATCTAGAAATTATCTTTATTTCTGTTCCCTAGACCAGAAGTCCTTCTCTACCTCTCATGTTAGTGGCTTTTACTGCTCATCTTTCCAGTTCAGCTGAAGAATCTTTAGAACATGAACCTACTGTGAACACCCAGTATTTATTCCCTAACAAATTAAAATGACTGTTTTCCTCTTCATTTCTTCATCACTATGACAATGTACTTGTCTTGCTCACTGATAGACAGATAGTCCTTAAATTACCACAGTTCAACTTATGATTTTTGGACATCATGATGGTGTGAAAGTAATACACATTCTGTAGAACCTACACTTTGAATTTTGAACTTTGACCTTTCCCTGTCTAGTAGAATGCCAAATGGTACTCTCCTGAGATGCTGGGCAGTGGCAGTCAGTGCAGTCACACAATCATGAGAGAAAACAAAAAATATTCAATGGTGTACTATGTTGCTAGGTTATGATGCTTAGCAAATTAGGTGTATTGAATATATTTTCAATTTACAATTTTGTAAAATTCTGATGAATTTATTGGGACATAACCCAACTGTAAGTCATGGAACATCTGTATTTTTTGCAAACAGTGCAGTGTCTAGCATGGACCAAGTAGATAAACGATTCTGAGCTTAATTTAATATCATTGAATGAAAATACTATTTGGTTTGGAAATATCTTTGATTCTATGTACTTTTCATCACATGTAAACCTAGTTTATTTGTAAATAATTGTGCAAAAATAATACAAGTAAAATTACAGACAATTCAGTTTTTTTTCTTTCTGCCCACATATGCACATGCACAAGATTTTGCACTATTTGCAGATCATGAAGAGATGATCACAGTGTTGTCTTCTCTTAAAGCAGCTAGAATGGGTCAAGATACAGTAAGCAAATAGCTAAAATACATGACTTATTAAATAATCAAGCTGTAATGATAGGCTAATTTATGCAGGTGACAGTGGGATTTGAAAAAAAAAAAAAAAGAATTTATGCACCAGACATTGTAGATTTGGAATCTATAGCATTCACCAATTTTGACCATTAACAAAAGGAAATGTCAAAAAGGTTAATTAGACTTTCTGGAAATACAATGATTTTGCTCTTAGAGGTATTGATTTCAAAGTGCCAAAAAGGTATTTGTATACAAATGGCCAGTTATTCTAATTGTGCTCTGGAGCTTAGAGACTGAGGTGTAAATGTGGCAGCTTGAATTATAGTTGTCCCAAGATGTCCACATCCTAATCCTATCCTGTGAATATATTACTTTACATGGTGATAAAAAGGATTCTGCAGGTGTGATGAAATTAAGAATTTGAGATGGACAGATTATGCTACATGTCTGAGTTCAATGTAAACACAGAGATAGTTAAATGGAAATGGTAGGAAGGGCACAGTCAAAGAGAAAAAAATGCACTGATGGGAACAGAGGTTAGAGAGAAAAGAAAATACTACCAGGTTGATTTTGAAGATGGAGGAGGGAAGGGCCACGAACCAAGTCACCATCTAGAAGCTGGAAAATGCAAAGAAATTTAATCACTCTCCAGCCTCTGAAGGGTTTATACCACTACTTATACCTTGATTTGAGTCTAGTAAAACCATTTTAGTCTCCTGATCTACAGGAGTATGAGATGACAAATTTGGGTCGTTTTAAGCCAGTGTTTCTGATAATTGGTCTGAACTACAATAGAAAACAAATACAGATTTGGGCACCTGGATTTGGGATGCTGTTTTAATAAGTGCTTAAATATTAGAAAATGACTTTGGATTGGGCAAAAGACAGTAGCTAGAATAATCTCCAGGAGCATAATGGAAAAACCTAGATTTTCTTGAACAGACTATTAGTAGAATATGGATGCTAACAACTCTGTGAAAGTTCATAAAGTGATGAGGAGATCATAGAGAAAACCTATATGTCATCCTAAAAATCTTCTAAATTTTCATAAACATAATATTGGTAGAAATATTAAGCTAAAAAGTACTAGTATGTGCTAGGAAGGAAATTAAGAAAGCATTATAGGAAGCAATTAGAGACCTAAGTAGTTTAAATGAGGTGCAGAGTAGATAGCCTTGGAATAAACCAAGTTCCCCTGGGAAACACTGCAGACCAGGGTCATTCTTGAGAACGGAGGACATGACTGTTAGGAGGATATCCATTTGGGAAAGAAGGAATGGAGCAGAAGCAGAGAAGAAACAGGGTGTTGACAGAGAAGAATCAGGAATGTGCCAGGCTACATGGGATCAAAGGATTAAGGAATTTAAAGAATGAAGGGGTTTCTACAACATCAAATGCTACAAAGAGTCTGAAAACTGGAAAATGATATTGAAGTTCACAATCAAGAGACCATTATCTCCATGAAGAGAGTAATCTATCTCTGTTCATGGGTGGTGAAAACACTGCAAAAATTTTTAAGTGAGTGAAAGAAAGAGGGAAGGAAAACCACAGTAGAATGTCCAACTAAAACATCTGAGGGTAAAAGGAAAATAGTGTGTTAGCTTTGTAGAGAGTTAAATGCAAGGAATGACTAAAAGGAAAAAAGTTCCTTTAGGGTGTGGAAACTCAGCACAACCTGGGAGATGGGGCAAGTGCCTAATAATGGAACTGAGGCCTCCCATAAAAGGGAAGAAAATGATATAACCAAGGAAAAAAAGGAGTTGTCTTTGGCAAGAAAAAAGCAAATTTTATTTCTCAGATATGGGAGTAGAGTAAACAGAAAGAGGGTGAACAGCAAGGATACTTTGAGTTGGAAAGGAAGGCCCAAAGCTCTCAAACAGATGTTAGCAACACTTATGTATGAGAGGAGTAAGAACTTTAGAGATGGACACAAAGATCTGGGGTGAGGATGAGAAGGTTTGGGAGAGACTTTTGGGGGGAATTATGAGAGACTGGTAGTCAGATTACTTTCAAAGTAACCTGAGAAGAGTATCCAAGGTGAGAGGGAAAGTATTCACAATTATGTTAGTTGCTTTCTATCCTATCATAAGATACTTGAGATAATCAATTTATTAAGAGAAAGTTCATTCCGGATCAGACTTAGGAGGTTTCAGTGCGGTTGGTTCCATTGGCTTTGGGTCTTCAGTGAGGCAGTGCATCATGGTGGGGGCAGGCAGTAGAGCAAAGCTACTCACCTCATGGGCAGAAAGCTGAAGTGTGTGTGATGGGGAGTCCACAGTCGTTTGCATCACCATGCCTCCAACAGTCTAAAAACCTTCTCATCCTGAGCTTGCATAATTTCCACAAACCTCTCAAAAGCACCTTCACGGGGACCAACCAAGCCATTCACATGTAGACCTTTGGGGAACAATTAAGATCCAAAATATAGCAACAATTAAATGAGCAGAACTTTTGCTACCTTCTAGCAATATCAGGTAGCTAAGAAAGAGAGCAGCAAAGAAAGAAAATGGGATATTCTGGCGCTGCTGATTAGTAAAGAACTGAGGGATTCTAAGTCACCATAAACCATTCTCTAAAAGACTTCCCTTGTGTGCAGAAAGAAGTGCAATACAGGTCTTGGCCTGAAATGGCCTCGGGCTTTGATTCTCACATTCTCACATTTCACTGGAGGCAGGAATCTGACTTGAGATGCTTGATAAAATTCCCTAGCCTGGCTATAGATATGCTAATTCATTAGCAATAAGGTACAGCCAGGTTTCTGTGTTAAAATGAACACCCCAGGTGATTCTGACACAGGTACTCTGAATCACACACAGAAAAACCGCTCTGATTACATACTGAGAAATGGCCTAGGAGAAGAGGGATTAAGTTAAGGGGTCACAAGTCACAATAATAATGAACAGGTTGGTGGCAATTAGAGCATAGCTTGGGTAAAAGACAGTCGTAAGAGAGGGGTTCATTTCAAAGAGCGAGCATCGGGAATAGAGTCCTTTAAAATTTTTATTATATTTTAAAGGAGAGGGAAAGCTTCTCTTTTCCTGCCCAAAATGCTGTCATGCTTACTACAGTTCAAGAGGGATCTATTTTACAAAATTTCAGGACAGCAAATTAACTAATTTTAGTAGTAGCTGGAGATACACTGCAATAAACATTCTAATACAGAGGATAGCATTCTTCTTCCATTTTTTTTTTCTTTTTCTTTTTTCTTTTCTCCACATAGCTGACAAGGTAAAGGACATGGAGCTAATTATAAGATTTGCCAAAGTGACCCACATGTAGAAAGGGGCACTACCCCAATTTAATGGCAAAGTTGTATTTTCTATTTCTTATTGTCTTCTTTTTTGTGTTGTTCTTTCTTCCAGAAACCTCAGTTTTTAAGAAAGGAATGTATGAATTTGCAGTTTCCTTGATTCTCTTACAAAATTTCATTTATCAATGTTTCAGACCACACTACATCCCTCCATTGGAAGTCTAAGACTTGTAATTTGAATATAACGTTGCCTTCCTCTCATTATCATTTTTATCATTTTCTCTGAAGACAGTACTTTACAAGAAATTGAATGAGAAAAATCACAAAACATGTGGTCTAGTACATAGTTATCTCTCAGCAAATGGTCCTGTAATGGGGTAAGTTAGTAGGAACTCATGTTCACATTCCTCATATGCAGGAAAGGGATCCATAATTGTTCATAAGACCTGTGAATATAAAGTAAAGATTTTCTGTTGATTTCAGATTCTGTGACAAAAGATCCAAAAACTCAGGATGACAGAAGCTCTGCCATCCATGAACATGTGATTTCTGAGACTGTCTTTTCCCTTCAGCAAGGTTGTGTTTTTCCAACAAAAAGAGGTCAAGAAGAAAGTGCTAGGAATGTGGCTCAGTGGTTAAGTGCCTCTTGGTTCTATTTCTAGTACCCAAAATTCCCAAACAAACAAATAACACACACACACACACACACACACACACACACACATACACAGTAAAAAATTGGGGACAATACAAAAAATAAAAGAATAGTAGTTCTTAAGAAGAAATATAGGATTTGTGTATTTGTGTTATCGTTAATGTATTAGGTGTCCCCTCAAAAGCTCATATATACGAAATTGCAAGAAAGTTTATAAGTAAAATGATTGAGTTATAAAAGTCTTAACATAATCATAGCATTAATTCCCTGGTAGGGACTAACAGGGTTGTCATTATAGGCAGGTAAGGTGAGGCTGGAGAAAATGGGTTCCTGGGGGCGTGACTTTGGCTACATATTTTATCCCTGGTGAGTGGAGTCACTCTCTGCTTCCTCTTGTCATGTGCTAAGCCACTTCCTCTACCACACACTTGTACCATGATGCCTCACCTGGAGCCCTAAGGTGAAGCTGACTTCATTCAGCCTTCTATTAACTGAGACTTCTGAAACCATGAGGACCAAATAAATTTTCCCTCTTAAATAATGTTCTTGTGAAGGTCTTTGGTCACAGTAGCAAAAAAATTGACTAAAACAACTTGTTTCTGCTGAGGTGGTTGAAACCATTGGCATTAATGTGTTTTCATGTTTTGGATTTATTTTTGGGCTCTGTAACCCTTGGGTAAAGAACTAGGGGTTGCTAAGTCCAGCATCTTCGTGTTCCTCACCTAGCTGCCTACCATTATGGCTAGGAGCCAAAGCTGGTTGCAGTAGTTCTCTGCTTCTTAACTCCAAGTACAGGATGGGATAGAGTGGTAAATGCTGTCTAATTGTGTACCCCTGTAATGGTGGTGGTGGAGATTTCTAAGCAGGAAGCCCCAGTAGTTGAGATTTAGTCTTGATGAAACTTTAGAACTTGGTGGGTATTTGAGATTTGATACACACACTCTGGTGCGGGAGCAATGACAATCTCCTCTGTATCTCTGAATATCAGAGGCCTTCTGTAAATTTCACCACAGGTTTCATAGTCACTACTATGAATGTGAATTACCCAGTATTATCCCTAGAGTGCAGATACCCCTTTCTGGCCATTATTGGCATCTTCCCAAGAGCACTTATGGGGTTCCAGTAACAATGGGAAGTCTGTCTCTTGGGCGTTTACATTCTGCATGCTCTAAGCACTGCCGCATCATGCTTTTAAGTTTCCCATGTTGGTGACTCCAGTTCCTGCTAAACTATCTACCTATGGACCAAGCGATTTTGGTTGTTTTTCACTCCACAACTAACCTGACTAACTCTGGGTCCATTGAGATCAGCCTCCCTTTCTGTTCCAGAGGTTCCCTAAGCTAATATTCCCCCCACTGTGATTTTCTCTCTCTCTCTACTCCCCTTTCCCCCAGCAGCTATGGCTGCCATTACAGCCATCAGTCAACCTGGTGCATCTCTAACATACAATTTCTTACATTCAAAAATTTCTGAATTTCTGTGTCTTTATGGTTTCTTTTACTGTCTAGTATTAAATTCCTTAGTTACCCACCTCACTGAGGAGCAGTCTTCTAGCTTTTTAAGTTTAGTCTTGAGAAATGACTGGGGAGTGTACTCTTCCTTTAATCCACTATCTTCTATTTTTAATATCTCTTTATAAGGATGATCCTGATGGATTTTGAACTCACCCTAATATAATGTGATTTTATCTCTATCTTTGCCTTCATTAATTTATCTTCAAATATCTTATTTCTGAATAAGGTCACATTCTGAGGTTTTGGGTAGATTTGAAATTTGAAAGGAAACTGTTCGACCCAGTACACATTTCCAAAAAGATGAATGTCTTATTTCTATACTCTCGATATTCATGACATTAGGAATTCCATATTAGGCTTTCTGTTTCTGCTGCTACTGAATTTAAATGCTAACTAAAGTTATCTACTTAAAAAATAATACTGTGTTACAAACTAACCCAAAACGCAATGGCTTTAATCAATAAGCCCTCATTATTACTCAAGGATCTATGGGTGATTTGGGCAGGTTCCCTGATCTTGACTGGTCTTGAACAGACTCTCATGTTTGACAGTTGGTTGGTGAGTCTCTGGGGTAACTGTCTCTCATTATCAGTCTAATGTTGTGACAGGCCAGTCTAGATATAGTCTTATGGTGATCACAAGGTCCAAGAAAGATGATGGAAGCAAATAATACTTGACAAGGTATAGGTTTAGGACTAGCACTCATCCTTTCTAGAGCAATCTATTGCCCAGAGAAAGTCACAAGGACAGTAGAGATTCAAAGGATGGGAAATAAACTCCAAATTTTATGGGAAAACTACAAAGATACACTGCAAGCATTAAAGGGAAGGGTAAAGAATAGTCATTTTGCAATCAGCCTATGAGGGCCTCTGCAATCACACTTGTTACCAGGTAGCTACAAAAGTTATTAAAAATCCAAATTTCACCCAACTAATAAATTTTTAATTTATAAGTGGATGTTTCACCTTCATAAATTGAACACTATTGGTTAAGCTTTAAAAAAACATTGGAAATTGTGTGTGAGTGTGTGTGTGTGTGTGTGTGTGTGTGTGTGTGTGTCACGGGCATGGCATGTGAATGTGTATGTAGTCTTTAGAAATGTAGTTGAGCAAGTTAAACTTTCATTTGTCATGGACAAGATTTATGGATGATTGCTTATGTAGGACAATAATTCCTCTTAGTCATCAGAATATTGACTTTATTTTCCACTTGGTTGTAAAATTAATCCAGTAGTTCAGGTTTACTGTACATATGAAAACACTGGAAAAAGAGTGAACCTGTATCTTGTGAATTTTAATTAGAAGTACAAAAATACTTTCTTCCAGTATCTTGGTCAGAAATCACCTATGTCATAGATGCCAATAAGCTCCATCATTCAAAATCTACTTCTTTCTCCATGAAATATTTTCCTCCTTTAGCCTTTTTGCGAAGATTTACTAAGATAAGATGCATATAATATTTGGAATAGTATCTGACATATTGGAAGTATCAAATGTTAATGATAGTAATAATAATTGAAGTTATTAGTACTATTATTATTATCATTGCTATTGAGTCACTTGGCTTTAAATGTAATCAGTCCTACTATTCAGGACTGATTATTTTCAAACCACATATTTGCTCAGTGCAGTTTGTATATTAGGAAACAATTTTAATCTAATGCAAATTTCATATTTTCTTGTGCATAATTTCATCTGATAGAAACTACACTAATGTGAAAAATTGCTTTTGGTAGGACTTAGCTATGAAGGACTACCCAAAACAGTCTCTTATTGCTTTTCCAGCTGGGTGACTCTACTTTTATTTTTAAAACCTTCTTTTCCTATTTTCCATCCTAATATTGATTTTTCTTCTTTGTCTTCTCTTCTTTTTCTCTTTTATTTCGCTATTTTCTATATCTCTTCTGTTCTCCTCTGTTAACATACAGTAAGCAAATTCACTGAGCAATTCCCACAACCAAACTTCAGTACTAACCTAGTCCTACTGATTTCAGAAATTAATAAACACAATCAGTCTCATACTCTTTAATATTTAACTTTTTTGCTTAACGTATTCAATTGAATCTCATCGGAAAGGTAAATATTTATTTCTCCCATAAACCTAGTTGTTCCAGGTTTTCCCTGAAAGACCAATGACCAATTGCATCTTCTTTTTTTGTGGGAGGTACTGGGGATTGAACTCAGGGGTACTTGACCACTGAGCAAATTCCCCAGCCCTATTTTTGTGTTTTATTTAGAAACAGGGTCTCACTGAGTTGCTTAGCACTTCACTTTTGCTGAGGCTGGCTTTGAAATTGGAATCCTCCTGCCTCGGCCTCGGGAGCCACTGGGATTATAGGGGTGCCCCACCGAGCCCAGTCAACTGCATCTTTCTTAACTGATTTGTTCAGACTGAAATAAAATCTTCTTTAATTTCACTTTTTGCTTCACTTATACATCAAATTCTTCATGAAGTTCTTTTTGCTGTTCCTTTATATTATGTCCATAATTCAGCTCTCTTACATTTTACACTTCTATAACTAGTCATAACCAACAACATCTCCTACACAGACTATTGAGTCTATTAGAATCCTAATTCATTTTATTGCTTTCATTATTGCCTTCATGATCCCTATGCCCTACCCCATTAATCTATTTTGCACACAGCAATAGGAATAATCTTTCAAAGCTATATCGTTCTATTCCCTACTTGAAATTTCCAAAGACTTGCCATTCACATCAAATAAGATCCAATCTCCTTAATAGTTTATGTGTCTTACCTAATTTAACCACCTTTCTCATATTACCTCCTCATCTTCTTTCCTGCCTTAATTATGATTCAGGAGCACAGATTTCCTGCTCTTTTGTAGAAGTCTGAATAATTTATATGTCGGGAGAGAAGAGAGAGGCAGAGCAAAGTTTGTCACTGGTAAGAAAACAGTAATTGCAGTAGTCCTCCTAATGCACAGGGAACATATCCCAAGACTCCCTGTGAATGCTCCAAATTACCCATAGGACTAAACCCTAATGTACTACATTTTTGCTTATATGTACATATCTATGGTAAAGTTCAATTTATAAATGGGACATAGTAACAATATATTGTAACATAGTATTAACAGTAATAATTAATAATAAATAGAACTATTAAAACACACTAACACGTTATGTGAATGTTTTCTCTCTCTCAAAATACTCTTTTATAATATACCTTTTGTATCTTATCTGAGGTGATACAATTCCCACATGATGAGATGAACTAAGATGAATGACTTAGGCATGACAGGATTTTAGGTTACTAGTAACATTTTCCATTGATCCCTGAGAAGTGGTTTTGAGTGGTAAGATGAAATCACATGCTATTCTGCTCCATGTCACCCAGAAGTGAAATATCACTTTTCCAGTGTCTATACTATATATGATACCCACCTAATAGTCACTTAAGAGCCATCTAGGTGATCAGATCGATTGTCATGATATCAAAATGCTTGAGTGCAAGTATCGTGCCCGAAGACTGATGTGCAACTTAGAAACTTATGAATGATTAATTTCTGAAAACTTTCCCTGAATGCTTTTGGAACATAGTTGACCACAGGTAACTAAAATAACTGTAAAAGAACTATTGATAAGGTGGGCTACAGTAATCAGTAAACAATGCTATTCATCCCTGTACTTGAGGTTTGGCCTATCTGTGTCCTGTTAAAAGTGTTCTATAATTTTAGGCTTGTGTGTGCTTTTGAAAACATTGTTTATGTTCTCCTAGGAGCACTGTGATTGGATGAGCAATGGTGTCTACTTTCTTTATTTCATTAGAGAGGATGTCTCAGACTAGATGCCCTATTGTACCCAATCTCCCTCAGTCACACTTAATCTCCTTTATCCTTCTTATTATCTTCATAACACTGACTGAAATAGTTTTATTTTGTCATTTGACTGCTTTCTGTCTCTTCAACAGAATATATACCACATGATAGCAGCCACTGTCTGCTGTTTTTCCACTGTTTTATTCCACCATCAAGAACAGTGTCTGACATCTAAAAGGTACACAATAAATACTCAATGAATATTTATTTGTGTAAACAGATCTATATTAAATCATGTTTCCTTTCTTTTAAAGTTTCATGACTTTGAAAGATCATCTGTCTCCTAGACATTGAGTATGTTTTTCTTCTGAAATCCAGAGTGGGTCAAGGGGGTGGACATTAACTGCTGCTTCTTAGTTTCTATACCTGAAGGAGAAAATGTAACTGTTTCCACTTACCTAGTATGATTTGGTTCTTCTGTCACTGGAGCTGCAAGAACAAAAATAAAGACTTTTATTGGTTCTATATCGATTTTAGGTTAAGAAATATGAATAAAGCAAATATCAAAGGCTCACTTATTCTCTGGTGGGATTCTTCTGTGGAAACCAACCAAAGGATTCTAATGAAAAGTTCCACTAATGTAGACGTACTGATACTGGCCATGGCTATCCACAGAGTTCAATAGAGTCTAGTGGGTTATTTCTATATTGTGCCCATTTCATGAGTTTGGGTTGTTCTGTAGTCCTTGTAGACAGGAGCCCTCACAGGGCCATTGCTTCTGGAAATACAAGTATCATTGTTTTGCCAAACACTGGAAGCACAAAACACATTCAATATTTTCGTCTACCTCATTCAGTCAGCAACTGATGATATTATAGCCAGACTAGCTTTCAGATTTCTTTAGGTAGATGAAAATTAGAAATCCAGCTCGATATTTCTCTATCTTTAGGGTAGCATGTGAAGGCCTTTTTTTTTTTTTGGTAGGAAGTTTATTGATATTATCATTTTCTTTTTTAAAATTATTTTATTTGTTTTAATCAGTTATACATGATAATAGAATGCATTTATACATTTTGATAATCTACACATAAATGGAGTATAATTTCTTGTTTTTCTGATTGTACATATTGTAGCATCACATCAGTCATGCAGACATAAATGTACATGAGGCATTAATGTCTGTTTCACTCTACTATCCTTCCTACCCCCACACCCCTTCCCCTCCCTTCACACCCCTCTATCTACTCTAGAGTATTCTTTCCTAGTGCTCCTGTCCCACTCCTTATTGTGAATTAACATCTGCATATAAGAGAAAACATTCGGCCTTTGTTTTTTGGGGTTTGGCTTATTTTGCATGATATTCTCCAACTCCATCCATTTACCAGCAAATGCCAGAATTTCATTCTTCTTTAAAGCTGAGTAATATTCTATGGTATGTATGAATATATACACCACCATATTTTCTTTAGTCATTAATCTGTTGAAGGACACCTAGGTCGGTTCCATAATTTAGCTATTATGAGTTGAGCTACTATAATCATTAATGTGGCTGTGTCACTCTAGTTTGCTAATTTTAAGTCCTTTGGGTATAAACTGAGGAGTGGGATAGCTGGGTAAAGTGGTGGTTCCATTCCAAATTATCTGAGGAATCTCCATAGTGCTTTCCAAAATGGTTGTACCAATTTGCATTCCCACAAGGAATGTATGAGGGTAACTTTTCCCCCACATCCTCACCAACATTTATTGTTGCTTGTATCCTTGATAGTTGCCATTTTGTAAAGTTCATTGATTGTTCTTTGTTTAATCCTCATCGTGTATCCTTTCTTTTCCCTCATGGTAGAGGGGTTAGGGAACCATTGAGTATATTAAAAGTCTTTTCTTATTCTGGTCCATTCAAACTTCAAAGATATTCCTTATCATATAGTTCTAGGGTCAAGGGTGTGTGTAGGCTGAATGGATTATATTATCTCTTCACAACTCAGCACAGGTAGATTGGAAACCTGCTTGAGGTTATACTACTTAAAATGTCACCTGTCTTTGTGGCCTTTACAAAAATCTGAGATAACAGAAAAAGGTTACTTTTAGCATTCTGTTACCTACACACTCAAAAGTGATGTTTTTGATAGGTTTTAGATGGAATGTATCAACTCAAAGAATTATAAAGTGGATGGGTAATGATGATTTCAGTTATTCTTGGATCCAGAAACGAATAATGCTAACAGTTGGCCTGTCAGACTTTATTGTCTCTCTCGGTTTCATCATATCTCTCTCATTCATTATTATTATTCCTCTTTTTAAAAGTAGATTTACTGTTTTAAGTCCTGATGGATGTTGTCTCTATTATAATGAAAGTCCTTTACCATAATACTGTAAAAATGTTACCAACAATTTTACCTCCATTTTATAGCATTTTTGTCATCATAAACATTATAAAACACACACTAAAATATTTCTCTGATATCTTATTTAGCTTTCTAAAAGATGCCATTGAGTCCTGCCTAACTTACCTACCAGGCCTTCCAAAAAAATATCCTGAATACTAAGACCGGTCTACATTAAGAAATGTGCCCAAATTTGATCAGAGAGAATGGACCACCAAGATTAAAAAAAAAAAACTGTGATTACTATAGAATAATTTGGGGTAAGTTTTCAAAACAGTTACAAGAAGAAAGAGATAATAAAAATTGTCGGTGGCAAAATTACTCTAAGTACCACATGTATGTAATGCAGTTGATTTGTACAATGCTATTCATTTACATTCTCTACCAAATAAAAAATTGAAGGAAAATGATACTGCTAACTTTTGGATGAAGATTGAAAATTTCATATTCTAAGTGAATATAGTCATTATCCCCACAGACACCCAAATCCTCAGATATCCAAATCATTTATATAAAATTGCCTAGGGTTTGCAAATGACCTTTATGCATTTTTCCATATATTTAAAATCATCTCTAGATTACTTATAAGACATAATACAATGAAAATGCTATGTAAATAGTTGTTATACTGTACTGGTTAGGAAATGATGATGAAAAAAGTCTGCACAGGTTCACTTCATATGCATTTTTTTTTTATTGTAAACAAATGGGATAAATGTTGTATCTCTTTTTGTACATGAAGTAAAGGCATACCATTTGTGTAATCACAAATGTACATAGGGTAATGTTGTTTGAATCATTCTGTTATTTTTTCCCTTCCCCCAACCCTCCCACCCCTCTTTTCCCTCTATACAGACCTTCCTTCCTCCATTCTTGCCCCCCTCCCACCCCCCATTATGTGTCATCATTCGCTTATCAGCGAGATCATTTGTCCTTTGGTTTTTTTGAGATTGGCTTATCTCACTTAGCATGATATTCTCCAATTTCATCCATTTACCTGCAAATGCCATAATTTTATCATTCTTTATGGCTGAGTAATATTCCATTGTATATATACCACAGTTTCTTTATCCATTCATCAACTGAGGGGCATCTAGGTAGGTTCCACAATCTGGCTATTGTGAATTGAGCAGCTATGAACATTGATGTGGCTGTATCTCTGTAGTATGCTGATTTTAAGTCCTTTGGGTATAGGCCGAGGAGTGGGATAGCTGGGTCAAATGGTGGTTCAATTGAAGTTTTCTGAGGAATCTCCATACTGCTTTCCAGAGTGGCTGCACTAATTTGCAACCCCACCAGCAATGTATTAGTGTATCTTTTTCCCCACATCCTTGCCAACAACTATTGTTGCTTGTATTCTTGATAATCGCCATTCTAATTGGGGTGAGATGGAATCTTAGGGTAGTTTTGATTTGCATTTCTCTTACTTCTAGAGATGTTGAACATTTTTTCATATATCTGTTGATTGCTTGTACATCTTCTCTGTGAAGTGTCTGTTCATTTCCTTAGCCCATTTGTTCATTGGATTATTTGTATTCTTGGTGCAGAGTTTTTTGAGTTCTTTATAGATTCTGGAAATTAATGCTCCATCTGAAGTATGAGTGGTAAAGATATTCTCCCATTCTGTAGGCTCTCTCTTCACATTGCTGATAGTTTCCTTTGCTGAGAGAAAGCTTTTTAGTTTGAATCTATCCCAGTTGTTGATTCTTGCTTTTATTTCTTGTGCTATGGGTGTCCTGTTAAGGAAGTCTGATCCTAAGTCGACATGTTGAAGATTTGGACCTATTTTCTCTTCTATAAGATGAAGGGTCTCTGGTATGATTCCGAGGTCCTTGACCTATTTTGAGTTGAGTTTTGTGTAGGGTGAGAGATAGGGGTTTAATTTCATTCTGTTGCATATGGTTTTCCAGTTTTCCCAGCACCATTTGTTGAAGAGGCTATTTTTTTTTTCCATTGCATATTTTTGGCCTCTTTGTCTAGTATGAGAAAATTGTATTTATTTGGGTTTGTGTCCATGTCCTCTATTCTGTACCATTGATCTACCTGTCTATTTTGGTACCAATACCATGCCGTTTCTGTTACTATTGCTTTGTAGTATAGTTGAAGATCTGGTATTGGGATACTCCCTGCTTCACTCTTCCTGCTAAGGATTGCTTTAGCTATTCTGGGTTTCTTATTCTTCCAGATGAGTTTCGTGATTGCTTGCTCTATTTCTGTAAGGTATGTCATTGGGATTTTAATTGGAATTGCATTGAATCTGTATAGCACTTTTGATAATATGGCCATTTTGACAATATTAATTCTGCCTATCCAAGAACATGGGAGATCTTTCCATCTTCCAAGATTTTCTTTAATTTCTTTCTTTAGTGTTCTGTAGTTCTCATTGTAGAAGTCTTTCACCTCTTTTGTTAGATTGATTCCCAAGTATTTTATTTTTTTCGAGGCTATTGTGAGTGGGGTAGTTTTCCTAACTTCTCTTTCTGAAGATTCATCACTTATGTATAAAAATGCATTGAATTTCTGAGCATTGATCTTGTAACCTGCTACTTTACTGAATTCATTTATGAGTTCTAAAAGTTTTCTGGTGGAATTTCCGGGTTCCTCTAAATATATAATCAAGTCATCAGCAAACAGGGATAGTTTGAGTTCTTCTTTTCCTATTCGTATCCCTTTAATTTCTTTGGTTTGTCTAATTGCTCTGGCTAGAGTTTTAAGGACAATGTTGAATAGAAGTGGTGGAAGAGGGCATTCCTGCCTTGTTCCAGTTTTTAGGGGGAATGCTTTCAGTTTTCCACCATTTAGAATGATATTGGCCATGGGTTTAGTGTAGATGGCCTTTAAAATGTTAAGGAGTGTTCTCACTACCCCAATTTTTTCTAGTGTTTTGAGCATGAAGGGGTGCTGTATTTTATTGAATGCTTTCTCTGCATCTATTGAAATAATCATGTGATTCTTAACTTTAAGTCTGTTGATATGGTGAATTGCATTTATTGATTTCCGGATGTTGAACCAACTTTGCATCCCTGGGATAAAACCCACTTGATCATGGTACACTACCTTTTAATATATTTTTGTATGCGGTTTGCTAAAATTTTGTTGAGAATTTTTGCTTCAATGTTCATTAAGGATATTGGTCTGAAATTTTCTTTCCTCGATGTGTCTCTGTCTGGTTTAGGTAACAGGGTGATATTGGCTTCATAGATGAGTTTGGGAGGGCTCCCTCCTATTCTATTTCATGGAATACTTTGAGGAGTATTGGAATAAGCTTTTCTTTAAAGGTTTTGTAGAACTTGGCTGAGAACCCATCTGGTCCCAGACTTTTCTTTGTTGATAGGCTTTTGATGACTTCTTCTATTTCCTTACTTGAAATTGATCTATTTAAGTTGTGTATTTCCTCCTGGTTTATTCATATGTCTCTAGAAATGTGTTGATGTCTTCGAGGTTTTCTGTTTTGTTGGAGTATAGATTTTCAAAATAGCTTCTAATTATGTTTTGTATTTCACTCGTGTCTGTAGTGATATTTCCTTGTTCATTCTGAATTTTAGTAATTTTAGTTTTCTCTCTTTCTCTTTGTTAGTGTGGCTAAGGGTTTATCAATTTTGTTTATTTTTTCAAAGAACCAACTCTTTATTTTGTTAATTTTTTGATTGTTTCTTTTGTTTCAATTTTGTTGATATCAGCTCTGATTTTAATTATTTCCTGTCTTCTACTACTTTTGGTGTTGGTCTGTTCTTCTATTTGTAGGGTTTTGAGCTGTACTGTTAAGTCATTTATTTGTTGCTTTTTTCTTCTTTTGTTGAATGCACTCCATGAAATAAATCTTCCTCCAAGTACTGTTTTCATAGTGTCCCAGAGATTTTGATATGATGTGTCTTTGTTCTCGTTTACTTCTAAGATTTTTTTATTTCCCTCCTGATCTTCTGTTATCCATTCATCATATAATAGTGTATTATTTAATCTCCAGGTGTTGGAGAAGTTTCTGTTTTTTATTCTGTCATTTATTTCTAATTTCAATCCATTATGATCTGATAGAATACAGGGTAGTATCTCTATCTTCTTGAATTTACTAACAGTAGCTTTGTGGAATAAAATATGGTCTACTTTAGAGAAGAATACATGTGCCACTGAGAAGAAAGTGTATTCGTTCTTTGTTGGATGGTATATTCTATATATGTCTGTTAAGTCTAAATTGTTGATTGAGATCTATGGTTTCTTTATTCAATTTTTGTTTGGAAGATCTGTCCAGTGGTGAGAGAGGTGTGTTAAAATCGCCTAGTATTATTGTGTTGTGGTCTATTTGATTTCTGGAACTGAGAAAGATTTGTTTGACGTACATGGATGAGCCAATGTTCTAGGCATAGATATTTATGATTCTTATGTTTTGCTGATTTATGCTTCCCTTAAGCAGTATGTAATGTCCTTCTTTACCCCTTCTGACTAGTTTTGGCTTGAAGTCCACATTATCTGAAAGGAGGATGGATACTCCAGCTTTTCTGCTGTGTCCGTGTGCATGGTATGTTTTTTCCCATCCTTTCACCTTTAGTCTATGGGTATCTCTTTCTATGAGATGAGTCTCTTGAGGGCAGCATATTGTTGGATTTTTCTTTTTAATCCAATCTGCCAGTCTATGTCTTTTGATTGATGAGTTCAGGCCATTAACATTCTGGGTTATTGTTGTGATATGATTTGTATTCCCAGTCATGTGACTCATTTTTGTTTTTTGATATGATTTGGTTTCTCCTTTATTTGGCTATTCCTTTAGGCTAGTTCCTCCCGTTGCTGATTTGCATTGTTAATTTTCATCTCTTCCTCATGGAATATTTTGCTGAGAATGTTCTGTAATGCCGTCTTTCTTTTTGTAAATTCTTTTACCTTTTGTTTATCATGGGAGGATTTTATTTCGTTGTCAAATCTGAAAGTAAGTTTTGCTGGGTATAAGATTCTTGGTTGGCATCCTTTTTCTTTCAGGGCTTGGTAAATGTTGTTCCAGGCCCTTCTAGCTTTTAGGGTCTGGATTGATAAATCTGCTGATATTCTTATTGGTTTCCCCCTGAATGTAATTTGATTTTTTTCTCTCGCAGCCTTTAAAATTCTGTTTTTATTTTGTATGTTAGGTATATTCATAATAATGTGCCTTGGTGTGGATCTGTTGTAATTTTGTACATTTGGTGTCCTGTAAGCCTCTTGTACCTGGTTTTCCATTTCATTCTTCAGATTTGGGAAATTTTCTGATATTATTTCATTGAATAGATTGTTCATTCTTTTGGTTTGTTTCCCTAAGCCTTCCTCAATCCCAATAATTCTCAAATTTGGCCTTCCATGACATCCCATAATTCTTGTAGATTCTGTTCATGATTTCTTACCATCTTCTCTGTTTCGTCAACTTTGTTTTCAAGATTAAATATTTTTTCTTCAATGTCTGAGGTTCTGTCTTCCAGGTGTTCTATCCTATTGGTTATGCTTTCTATGGAGTTTTTAACTTGGTTTATTGTTTCCTTCATTTCAAGGATTTCTGTTTGATTTTTTTTTTCAGTCTCTCTAACTCTTTATTGAAATGATCTTTTACTTCTTGTATTTGCTCTTTTAACTGTTGATTGGTGCAATCATTTCATGCCTGCATTTGCTCTTTCATCTCATCCTTCAATGCCTGCATTTGCTCTTTCATCTGCTTGTTTGCTTCCCTGATTATTTTAATTATGTACATTCTGAACTCCCTTTCTGACATTTCTTCTGCTGTGCTGTTATTTGTTTTTATTGATAGAGTATCTAGGTTCATTTGGGATATTTTCCTCCCTTGTTTTCTCATATTGGTCAGATGTCAGTGGGATGCTGAGATATTGCAGATTTCCTCTTTTGGCTTATAGTGTCCTTGTAGATTTCCAGTATATCACGTTCCAGGCTTCAGTAGCTGAAGTCTTGGAGGAACTTGATAATGCGTGCTTCTGAAGAAGCACTGGGTCCAGGGCTGGGGTAGGTTCTGCGTGGAAATCTCTCACTGGGTGGGCCTGCTCCAAGAAGCTGGCCATAGACCAACTGGGCCTGCTCCCACATGAGGGAGCTGGGCTGCTAGGGAAAGCCTCTTGCTGTCCTTGCTGTCCTGCCTTGGTCCCAGAAGCCACACCCCCCCCCACCCCCACCCCCGGTCCGGGGCTTGAGGTTGGCTTTGTGTGGAAAAGCTCTCACTGGGTGGGACTGCTCTGAGAAGCTGGCTGCTGATCATGCCTGCCACCAGAGGGAGCAGGGAAGCTGCCCCTGTCCAGGCCTACTGCCCTGGCTGAGCTTCACCCAGTTGGAGAGACTCACCCCATGGCTCTATGTTGGTCCGAGTCTCTCAATACCTCCCCTTCTTGAATCCTGAGTTCTGGAGGAACGGGAGATGCAGTCACCCTCTAGTTCACCATCTTGGATCCCTCTCACATACATTTTTCAAAGATATTTTTGATTGACAGTTGAATCCACAGGTGTGCAACCAATGGATAAGGAGGGCTGACTGTATTTATAAAAGGAGTGAATCAGTGAACTAACTACCTTGATTTTTCCATAGAAAGAAAATAAAATACCAAGGATAATTTACAAACACCTTTTCTTTCCTTTGTTTCTGTTTTTCTGGTTCTAGGGATTGAAACTAGGGCCTCAGGCATGCTAGACAAACATACTATGGATGAGCCACATCCTCAGCCCTTTTTTATTTTTTTGATAAAGATGATCTTATATATCTTTGAAATATTTTTATATTTCTCATAAGAAATAAGTTTATGTAAAGGTTTTCTGACAAGTTAGAAAAGGGGAAAAATCAAATGATAATATTGTGAATAGAGTTGGACAAGAAAAATGGATAAATCATCATATTTTATTTTATTAAGGCTTGAAACACCATATAATTACCAGCAATTGTCATTGACTTAATTTACTATTAACTGGGAGAAGCTAGGTTCCCATCAAATGTTTCTTCCACTGTTTATGTTTTATAAAAAAATAATAATTTAAAGTTTCAGAAAATGAATGCATCTAAAAGAAAATATTATAGATATACTTAGTGGTATAAAGTAAACCAGTACACCTACTAGTATTGACAAAATGCAAAAAAAAAAAATGAGTTATAAAATTGTCCCGCTGTTCCTTATGTAACTATTTCCCCTGAGATTCTCATGATATTATACACATATATCTGCTAACCTTTTAGCCAAAGGAATTATTATGTGACACACTAAGTATATTAGAACCAGGAAGAGGAATGTTTTCCCCAGTAAGCGTTCATTTGATAATTTTGCTGTCACCATAGGGAGCCTATTCTTACAACACAGCCTGTGGTGCAGAAGCCTTGGTGACCATAGTCCCTCAAGAGAGATTAACATGTGTGAGAAGAAATCAACACCTGCTGGAGTTATTTTTGTTTTGACTAAAGAGGCACTTTGATATTCAGCTAGGGGGAGGAATATTCAAGTGAAAAATATAGATAGTGGTTAAAACCATGCTTCCTTTCCAGTGGGGGTTCTGTACAAGTTTTATCACTGCTTCTGGAGGTAAAACAAGAAGGTGTGTAACCTTTGTATCCCACTGCCACAGCATTAATCTCACCCAGAATAAAGACAGAAGGTCTCAGTATGTGGTGCCCATTGAACAGATATATTTAATAGACCAGGGCTTGATTCTGTCACAAACACTGGCATTTGCCAAGCTTAACTGGAAATAAAATCTAATCTTAAAAATAACTGAGATAGAACAAAATGCATGAAACATCTGTTTTCAAATTATTTTAATGTTTACAAATTGAATGAGTCTCTTCCTAACTCAATTTGTCTTTGTGTGTTCATGGGCCTTGATAACAAGTTTTTTTATTTTTTTATTTTTTTCCACAAAAATCCATTTTAAGGTGATTCTAATAACCCTTTACTAAATGATGCTCCTCTTGGGAAAAATGTTCTTCTAGATATTTGTACCGTTTCTGTTTGCTCAGAAATATTGCATGTGGTTTGGAATGTGAATGAACACCTAGTTTCTAATGTTTCATGAATTGTCTAAGTGATATATTGGTTGGTTATCACTTAGCACATAGCTAAAATTAGGGATTGGGTGGAAATAAACACATGCTCCATGTGTTTATTTGTGTTTATCTGTTAATCTGTCATATGTCAGCTACAAGTAACTTTTTGAAAAGACCACTCTTTGGCCTCCAAGTGCTTGATCTCCAAAGTCTCATTTATTCATCCTTCATATTATTTGTTACTATTATTACCATTTTCTTCTCTTTACAGATAATAAAAGTCCATAAAAAATTAAAGTAACAAAAAATAAGTTTTAAAACCTACATTTTATAAGAACAAGGATATGCTCCAAAAAACTGTGGCAAGATCAACATTCATCCATTAAAAAATTAAAGACCGTGAAGATGCAGCCTTTTGCCAACTTCATACAGGTAGTCTCTCTTATTTAAAATGCTTAGGACAGGAAGCACTTTAAATTTCATTTTTTTTTAAATTTTGGAATATGTGCATATGTATAAGAAGCATCTTGGAAATGTGATTCAAGTCTAAAAGTGAAATTCATTTACATTTCATGCATAACTCATACACATAACCTGAAGGTAACTGTATATGATATTTTTAGTGTACCTGTATTTTTTACTGTGACTCATCACATTAGGCCAGTTGTAGAATTTTCCACTTGTGGCATCATGTTGGTGCTCAAAATGTTTTGGATTTTGGAGCATTTTGGGTGTCAGATATTTGGACCAGGAATATTCTAACTGTAATCCTGCTACTTCATTGATTGTGCACTGTTGACTGCTTTGGAGTTGAAGGGATTCAGAAAACAATGGTCTAAAATATGCCATTCTGGGATGTTGATTGTTTTGAATTAAAGACACTTAAAAAATAGAGCTAATGCGGGAATGGCACTCTGATCATAAACATAGGATATGAAAAATGCCTGTGGAAGATGACTTTCCTTGAGAGGAAGTAAAATAGTCTCCTTACCAGCAATGGGGAGTTGAAGCTGGGTAAATGTGTACAAACAAATCTTTCACTAACCTTTATTTTCCTAGTCACTTTTCCACAATCAACTACCTTATTCAAAGCTCCCTCATCCTATTTCCTATTTTTGGTAGAACTCAATATATGTGTTCAACTCTAAATTCTTTTTGGGGTCTTTGTTTCTTTCTGAGAGCTCCATGTCATATAAAACTTACACTAAATACATTTGTGTCTATCTGTTAATCTATCATATGTCAGCTAAAAACCCAAAGAGGATAAAGGTCAAAATGTCTTCCCTACTGTTTCCAATGATGTTCATTTGGGTACATACATTAAGGGTTTCTGTGGTCATAATTGTTCTGAGCTTTGGATCTGGCATAAAGACAGCAAACAAAATTAACGTTAGTTATTTCTAGGCATCATTGAAGGTATGCCAATGCTCCATCAGCATTAACCAAGATAGAGCAGTCACAGTTGTACATGGAGATGTTGAGTCTCAGGCAGCCACTTCAGCTAGAGACTTAGATATCCAGGCTATCACTGTCTTGTATTTTGTTCATTCTAACGCATGTCATTCATAATCACTAGAGGAATTGGTTCTAGAGTGTGACTTCTATTCTCAGTTTATTTTTCTGGAACTATTATAGTCTGATGTATACAACCAAATTGGGAAATGAGAGATAACACATATTTGGTAAGTAGAAAATATTGTGGCCACACTAGCTATTTATCAAGGAAATGTAAATATGATTACTAATGCAACTACTGGATCGACAGTAGTTGTGTAAGGTAACTTTCAATACTTTAAATAACAAAAGGGTTTCTAAAGTCTGTAATATTAGTTAACCCCCTCGTATAGAGAGTGATATATTCTTGAAAGAACTGAGTATTTGAGAACTTAAATATAACTTTCTCACTTAATTTTAAATTCTAGGAAGATTAAGTTGCAAAGTAGAAGTCATGTTTTATTCTGATATCTCTATGGCTTAACCCACTCTGTATTCCAAACATCCTTTATTTTAAGGATATTATTAAGCACAGTTTATATTTTTGAGTTGGTAATTGTGTTGTATAATGCTCTTCATCAATTAGAGTATCTTTTATTTTATTTATATTTATTTTTCAAAAAATATTCACTAGCAAATGTAACTATACAAATGAAGTGTTAATAAATGTCATGCTAATATTTTGACTTAAATTTGCATATGTGAGCTTCTAAGTTTTTCAGACTTTGAATAGGATTATTTTTTCCAAATAATGTAATCAGTCAAAATTACAGAACAATGGATATTCTAACATCAGAAGTGGAGTGGTTTGTCAGGTGGTTTTTAAAGATTATCTAATCAAAACACTTTCTTCAAATTTTTGATTGACCCAACTACTTCATTTCACTTAGTGGAAAGGAAAAGAGAGATAAAGATGAAAGTCAACCTGTTTTAAACATTGTCTTAGACCACCTAAAATAGTGCATGCACAGACAAATTACTAGAAGATAATCAATACTTTTTTTTAATCAGTCTATTTTAAACCAGCTCTCTAATTTATGTACAATTAAAAAATAATGCATTATTTTCATTCTACAGAGGGAATAGCATTTTACCAATTCATGAGATTGTGTGTTATAAATGATGGTAGTGAAATCAATTTATATGTAGAGATTTACACTAAATTTTAACTGCATACATAATGATGACAATGATGAGATGTTTTTTTTTTTTGAAAGCTTACTGTATGCCAAGATGTTTTGTAAAAACTTGCCATGGATTTCATTCATTAACTAATTAAAACAAACTGTAGCTTTTTATTATCCCCTTTTTGCTGTTCAGGAAATGTAGGCATGGGTAACAAATAATGGTATGATGTTAATATATAAAAATATTAAAGTAATCTACATTTTAATCAGCCATATATGATGTTCCTTTGCAGTTTTTAACTGCAAATGCTAAATCCTGAAATTTTTCACGTAAAAAATGGATGAGACAATGCTGTGGAGAGGAAATTAATATCAACTTTAAGATCTAAAGCTGACTCTTTAGAGTCTAAATTGAGACAATACTTGAGAAAATGAAGCATTGTGGAGAGAAAGAAGGGTATTTTTTATTTTAAGACTTCAATTCTTTTCCTTTTTTGGTACTGTTGAAGGATTCAGTTTGTAGAGATTGCCCATAAACAATAGGTAGAGGGAACACAGATTATAGGCAAAGGGAAGTTCCCATTCAACAGACCACATAGAAGCTTCTTCAGGTAGATGGTGCATATTCCTAGGTGGATTGTGATCTCCATAGTGTTGAAAGCTGATCTTCTAGTGAGTTGGTTTAATCTGGGGTCATAGAAGATCTCACATGCTTTGATATTCATTCACCTACCTGGAGTTTTTCACTTATTTGCAGAAGCTTGATCCCAGAGGAAGTCTGAAAAGAAATCCCAAGAAAATGTCACGCTTGGATCTTCCTTCCTTTCTTCCTTTTTGTCCCTTTCAAATTATCTCCCATCAATTCAGAAAAATATTTTGTATTTTCCTTGTTAGGTAGGAAGCACTTTCTGTCATGCCTACTTTATTATGAATTCCAATTAAAATTCTATACTCTTTCTTCATTTTGTCCCTTTATGACCCAGATGCAAATATATCCATATAAATTAAAATACTAAATTCTTGCAACTTAAAAAAATGTTTTCTTATTATTTTATTATTTTTTTTTTGTGTGTGTGTGTGTGGCTATTTTCCTTGTTTCAAGTTAAAAACAAATTACTGAAAATTTCATTTAGTTTATTTATTCTAGGACATATCTCCTTTGTGTAGAAAGCAGTAAGTGGAAATATGTAATAAATATGAATCATAAGACAAGTATCTAGAAAAAACTAGTGGTTCAATTTTCCAAATATTGCACCATATATATACTAGAAATTTTTAAGCATTTGGAAAATAACTAGTATTCAATATATTTCTTTTTTCAGTACTAGTGATTAAACCCAGGACCTCACACATACTAGAAAGGTGTTCTTCCAGTAGAATACATCCCCTTCCCTTTATTTTAGTTTATTATTTTGGAGTTGGAATTGCTAAGTTGCACAGACTGACCTTGAATTTGCCATACTCCTGCTTCATACCCCTGAATAGCTGGGATTAGAGATATTTGCCAACACCATGCCTGGCTATTGTTCAATAATTTTCGACTACTATGTTTTGACTTATCTTCAGAGGTACACACACTGGTCAGTCTCCTTGGTGGCTATCACCTGTCCTCCAGTTCACATTGATTCTGCATTTTCCATTTTATAAGATTTGTTCCTTCACTAATAACCTATTGCAATCAATTAATCTGGGTACTAATTGGTTTCCAGAATCTGGAACTTTGTCTTATCTGAATGATGTTTTTGATAACAATGCCATATATTAGAGGGGAATTTATTTTGAGGAAGCATATATTATAAATACTAGGTATTGAAAAGAAAATTAGATTTAACAAATTTTCATGAATTCAAATATTAATTAATTTCTATGGTGATTTTTCCATTTTTATTATTATTATTATTAATTTTTGTTGCTGGAGATTGAACCCAGGGGTGATTTTATATATATATATATTATATATATTTATATATTTATATATATTATATATATATATTTATATATTTAATATATATATAAAATGCTCAGGGCATCACTAAGTTGCTGAGACTGACTTTGAACCTGTGATATTAAAACATTTTTTGAGCATCAACTATGTATAGCATTGATTTCTCATTCTCATTGAGAATAAGACAAAGTCTTTTCTTCTTGTCTTCATATAAGGCAGATAGAGACCAAGAAGTTTTAAAAAGGATAATAAAAATAATGTAGAGAATACAAAAAAAAAGGAATCAAGATATTGGCTACAGAATTATAGTATTATTGAGAAAGTAGTTGTTAGAAACATGTGGTCATTAAATTAGAAATCCTGGATAATGATAATGAACTTTATTGGTAGCCTTAAATTCTTACTGATTTTAAATTATGATGAATTTGAGGGGTCATTATCTTAGAAGAATAGTTTCATAATTTTTATTACATAATATTTTTTAGAGTGTGTTCTCTCAGAAACCCAGCATGGCCACTATGAATTCTTGTTCAAGAAAACAACATTATAAATCTGCCAAAAATTAGAAGATTATGATTCAACTAAACATTGGAATACTACTTGTCTATTAGTTTCCTTGGAGACTATTAACCTGCTTGAGCTACTACAAGAAAATACTGCAGATTGGGTTGCATAAAAAACAAATTTATTTTCCTTCAGTTCTGAAAGTATGAGGTCAAAGGGCTGACTGGTTGGTTTCCAGTGAGATTCCTCTTCTGGACTTCTGGATAGTACCTTCCTACTGGGTCTTCGAATAACCTTTCTGTGTGCAAACCTGCAAAGGAGCACACCTGCAAAGAGGTGAGGAAGATCTCTGGTGTTTCTTTCTCTTTACTTAAGGATACCAGTGCCATTGAATTAGTGCCTACCCTTGTGAATCCATTCAAACTTAGTTTCTGCTCAAAGGTTCTCTTTTCAAATACAGTAAAAATGGAGATTAGTCTTTAAGGTTGAATTCTGAGGAGGACATAATTCAGTCCATAATATGATCCTCATCTCATCCCTTCAAGAATTTCCAGCAATATGGGATCTTTTTCCAACATACATTCATGATCAGTTAAACAAGCTAGTGGCATTGTCTTAAAATCTAAGATATTGAGCACTATATTAGTTTTCCTATTATTGCTACAACAAGCTGCTACAAACTTAATGGCATAAAACAACACAAATTATTTTCTTACCGTTATGGAAGTCAAGTCCAAAGTGAATCTTGTGGCCTAATATCAAGATGCTGGCAGAGCTGTTTCTTCTGCATGCTCTGGAGAAGAATCTATTTCCATTCCTTTAGTATCTGTCAGAGGCTGCATTTTCTACCATGTACCCTCTTCCTCAGTATCTCAATATTTTATCTGTCTTCACCCCTTGTTTCTCTCTCTGACCTTCACTTCTGTTTTCTTACTTCTCTGATTCTCCTCCTTCTCTCTTTCCTTTATAAGGACATTTGTGTTCTGGAAAATCAAGGGTAATCTCCTCACTTCAAAATTCTTAACTTCGCCACATCTGCAATTTCTCTCTTTCCACCTAAGGACATGGGATCAGTGTGGACATCATTAGAAGGCTATCATTATCTTCAGGACACTGTTCATATCACTTCCTATGAAATGTTGCTACTTAGGAAATATATAAACTTTTCTTGTCACTGAAATTCCATATAATTTTGATAAATCAAGGAAACCTAAAATATCTAACTGTGGGTATTTTATCTTCCCAGATTTTAGAGGTTAAAAACTGATGTAACTTTGCCGTCTAAATCTATTGAAATAAAGATTGGATCATTCATTCCATGTAAGCAGAAACAAAGTTAAAAACATGTTTTTTTTACAAATCATACTTTGCAAGCCACAAATTCAATAAATCCTCTCATTTCTGTAATATGAGATCATATTTCTGTTACTTTAATGAGTATACAAGAGGATGGGTAGAGGTTATGTGCTAACACTAAGACATTTCACATAAAGAACTTGAGCATCCAAGAATTTTCCTATCCACAGGTCTTCTTGCAACTCATCCCCCTACAGATATTATGGACAACAACAGATTTTAGTGGAATATCTCTCCATGAAGAGTAGTGTTGTTTCAGGTTCCTCATGTTTGTATGAGATTTGTTTTCCAAAGTATATGAAATGAAATACAAGAAGATTATAATCAATATACTCTCATCATAAAGATTTATCTTTGTGGTTATTGAGGGTAACAGCATAGAAACATTGGGAATCAAGAAGGGGACAGTGATTTAGGGTGAAAACCTTTTGATTATGTTAACCATTAGGAAATTTTCAGAGTGAGAAGTATGATAAATGACTGCTATCCAGTTTTATCCACAGTTGACCTTTATTATGTGATGCAAGAAGATTCAGAAGGAGCTGGCCTCCAAAAAGTACAGCTCACTGACAGAAAGTTTGAATTTCATTTCCTGAAATGTCATTGGAATAAGGCATATATTCATTGTTAAAGGATTTCTCATTGTAGCTGGACAAGAGTGCCAGTGTGTGACATTCAGCAAATATAACTTCTGAAATCTCAGATCTGGTTTTGGAAACCACTGTATCCTATGATGGAAGAAGGGGAATCGCATGGCTTCATATGCTCAGACTCACAATCCTCCAGAATCTTGTTCCAGGAGGGAATTGTGTCATTGGACCTAACTGACATTACCATGGAAAATTAATAAAAGACCCAGCAACAGCAAGAGGCTCTCAAGGTGAGGTGGTGCTGTAGTTTTATTACCTTAACTGTGCCTGCATAATAAAACTATTATGGAACCCCAGTAAATATTGTAAATCACACATTCCCACCTATAAAAGTTCATAATGAACTGAACATAAATATCAGTAAAATATATGAATAACAAAACTACTCATATACATACTGCATATTAATGAAGACAGAAGTTTATTCTTGACTTCTCTAGGGTACAGCTTAAAATTCTGTTGCCAGCAGGAAAAATCCACTGATGGAAAGTAAGGGAAAATGAAGGACCAAAAAGCAGTAAGATCTCATTTTAGTAATGCTGTCACTAACTGAGAGCAAATTTTAAGTCATTTTTTTTCAGTACGTAGCATTTTTCAACTTTTTTTTTTGTTATTTTATGTATTTACTTGAATTACTGAAGCAGTTTGTTGCTTATGCCACAGATAAGCAAAATTTCATGTATGTAGAACCCCCGAATTTTTCAAGAATCTACTTCATTGTATGGTGGCACTATTCCCTTTCAGGAATAATGCTGATGAACCTATTCTCATTATATAATCATCATTCTTTTGCCAGTAATTGGTTTCAGAGTGGGTATAGGACCAGATGAAGTAGCTGCAGTGAACGTAGTACTTTTTCCCTGTATGATTTATCTAAATATAAGGCCTTGGGTCAAGCAGATCCCTTGTCCATGTGAACCATTTGGAACAATTTTTTAATCATAAATAGAACTCATTTTAAGATAAAGCCAACATTCCATGTTGGTGTAAAGAAAAAAGAAAAGAACATGAGTCCTTGGTAATTAATGCTACTAAACTGGTGAATTACCTTTTAATTTCTTCTCATGTGAGATAACAAATTTTCCCCCAATTTAAACTAGTTTAATGACTTTCTTTCATGATGATGATGATGATGATGGTAATAATGATGATGATGACTATTACTTGCTGTTGAAATTAGCTTCCTTGATAGATACAACAAGACTTTTAGGAAGAAAGCATACATTATTGGACATACCAATATCAAAGAAAGCTAGTTAAACATTGTCAGTAGTCTGCAATATCCTTGTATCCCAAAGAAAGTAAAAGATGGGAATGACTAGGGTCATATGGCTTATATGACAACAGATTTAGATTGTTTGGATATGGCATTATTTTCTACAAGATATCTTTATAGTATACATTATTAAAATTTTCATTAATTATTCATTTTTTTTCTACTTTTGGAAAGTCAGAAAATGGCTAAAAAATCTTCAGATGATAAATACACATTTTAAAATACAATTTTGAAAAAATGTGAGATTCGCTTTACCTTCTGAAATGTTATTGTTGGTATTATTCCCTAAGTTCTAAATTTTAATTGGTTACTTGAAAGGATGAACTTGAGTTTCATGGAAGATTTACCCAAATTATGATTTTACAGTGGTATATCATTTTTTCTTTCACTTTAAGATGGTTTAGGCCGAAAAGCTTGCACAATTTTAACAAGTGGATTACCAAAAAGTTTACCATAGTTATCTTTGAATTCATATATAGGAAACCTGATAATAATAAGACTGAGAGACATTGCCTCTTTATGATAATTCTGAGACTAATAGCATAAAAGTGTCAGTTGAAGTCACAGCCCATGCAACCAGGAAATTACACAGGCTATGACCTGTGATGGATTCATGTTCTTTCACTCTATGATTTACTTATAGCATTTTCAATTAAAATATCAAGATCAACAAATGTGCCACAAAGAACAAAGAAAAAATATGCTGGATGCAAGAGATTATAATATTAATTCAGAAGTTTTAAAAATTCTGAATAAATGTTTTCCATTAATGTTATTATGCCAGAAATGATCCTGTCAATAGCCATAAAGAAATGCATTTTGTATTTATATAAATAATATATGCAGTAGTCTTAATTTAACATTTCAATTTAAGAACTTTAAAAAGGTATAAAAGGGTAAAGAATTAGCAGATGATTTATTCTCTCAATAATTAACTATTGAGTATCCTATCTCTCTACCCATCTATCTCAGATTCTATGCTCAGTGCTAAGGATCTAAATATATAATTTCCAAAACATGAGAGAAACTGTGGATCTAGATAATCCACAAATAAGGAAAATGTTAATTTAAAAAACATTTCAGAATATGGTAAGTGCTATAAATAAGCCAACACAATGCTTCATGTCAAACTTTTATTTATAAAGTAGAAGGACTGAAATTTTTTGAGCAGAGTTTACTTCGGTAAGTTTTGAAAAGGAGGCCCAGCTACAGAAATGACCTTTCTGGGACACAGATGATAAAAAGGAATTAATCATGCAGGAGCAGAGCAATTGATCTTGGGTGTGCAAACAGCATTTCCAAAGGCCTGGAAGCAGGAAGGCAGGGGTTTGTCCTGTGTTTCAGTCAGCTTTTTTGGTACTGTGACTAAAAGGATCTGACCAGAACAATTTTAAAGGAAGAAAAGTTTGTGGGCTCACAGTTTCAGAGGTCTTAGTCCATAGAAAGCTGGCTCCACTCCTCAGTGCTTGAGATGAAGCAAGACATCATGGCAGGAGAATATGGCAGAGGGAAGCAGCCTGCACCATCAGGAAGTAGAGAGGGAGAGAGACTCCACTCTTCAGTTACAAAGTATATACCCCCATAGTGACACACCAATTTCCACCTCCTCCAGCCATGCCCTACCACTTCAATTAATACCACCAGGGATTAATTCATGGATTGGGTTAAGACATTTAGAACCCAATCATTTCTCCTCTGAACCTTCCTGTATTGTCTCACATGTGAGATTTTGGGGAACACCTCACATCCAAACCATAACATCCTGTTTGAGTATAGAGGAGCTCACTGTGGATAGTTATTCTATTGAACTCATACTCTCTCTTTCTCTCTCTCTTTCTCTCTTCCTTGTTTTATTATTTCTCTCATTACAGAAATAACTGAAAGTCATGCAAGTCTGATTTCTATCAAAAATCCTTGATTGAGGTCTCAGTGTTTTTCCTCCATCTTTAAGGCATCTGGGTCAAGGCAGAAAGTGTAAATGAGAAGGTTGAATTAGTCCTGGGCCAAGAGCATTCATCTCCTTGCACTTCCAATCAATTCCCAAGTATGTGATCCTTTTCAGATCTGAATACTCCTTTTCCATTATGTGTGATTTTCCAGTTAATCTTGAATCTTTGTTTAAATACCTAACCTGAATTTTGTTCTGCCCTACCAGGCTCGCCGAGTATTTTTCCATGCATGCCTTGAGCAGTAAGAGTGTTATAAATATAGATGGGTTTGCACCTGAAGGAATTCACAGACTAGATCATACCTATCTAGTCTGAGAAGTTATATTTGGCACTGAGGTCTTTATTATTTCAAAGACAAGGTAAAGTACACTGGCTTTGAAGTTCAACTTACCTGAGTTTGAATTCTGCTTCAGACCTTCAGATGTTAGACAATCTTGTACAAATTTTAACCTCAATCTGTTTCTTTCATCTTTGAGTGATGATAATAATATCTTCTTTGCAGGGGAGTTATAAAGAAAATACTTAGGTTAGTGGATATTATAAAGAGGTAATACAGTATGAATTACTTGACTATACATCTAGGTTTTTTAGATCATTCTATAATTTCTCCAGTTTTTTCCTCCTCTTTTAGATTATGCTCTGTTTCATAAATGTCAGATTTCAGCAGTCTATTAAATACTGGAAAATATACATTTCTTTTAATATAATGTTTGTAATTAATGGCAATATCAAGCAATCTGTTTATATCTTTTATCAGGAAGGGGTAGTACCAAATACATCAAATTGCTAAAGGGATTTAATTATTACAAAATACTTTAACAGATACCTATTAAGTTTGTTAAACAACTAGAGAACTGTGTTATGACATGGAATGATTGTGAAAAAATTGTTGTTTCAGATGGTATCACCACATATACACAAGTATATTCATTCCTTGATCCAATAAATATAATTGAGTACCTTCTATGAAGTTAACATTAGGTAAATTCTTGGTGGCTCTCTCCTATTTTTACTCTTTTTTTTTTCCCTTGAGTGTAGCAAAAAATTTGTTTGGCACAAGTCTACATGCTCAGGAAGTTGGTTATCAAGTGGGTTATACAGTAAGTAAAATTATTATGGATAAAGTTTTCTCATTGTAAAAGAGAGTAGTCACACAATTGTGGAGGAAGAAGTGGAGTGCAAAAACAAATCTGAAGTCCTGAATTTAAATAAGAAGTACCTATGTGGAACGACCGTGGTAGATGGATAGATCTACGTGGCTACAAAGGCATGGGCATGGAAATGCATGTGTGTGTCCATTCTTGTTTGACTCTGCATGGAAGCAGTGCATTTTCTTGGTTCGTCAGTTGAGAAAGCTTAGAAGCAATGGCACTGTCCTCACAGCTAACACTCTTAGCACAAAGCTCTTGTTTTCTAAATGCTATTCTCCACTCAAGAAACCATCACTCTTTGGAGAAATAGCTGGTTCCAGAATGAGAAAGGGAGAAAAGCAGAATTTAAGGAATTCACAAAAAGAATTACATCAATAGGGCTGGGGAGGTAGCTCAGTTGGTAAAGTGCTTGCCTTGCAAGCACAGATCCCTGGGTTCGATCCCCAGGACCGCAAAAAACAAACAAACAAAAAGGAATCACATCAATAAGCCAAACAATAGCTTGAAAAGAGACCCATTGACTGAATTAGGAATAACTTGAGTATTAAAGCAAGAAAGTAAAAAATTAAATATTAACAAATAATCCATAAAATCACACTAATATATATTTAAAATTAATGATACCTAAGTTTAAAAATAGAAATAGCATCTTGATTTGTCATGGAATACTCATGAATACATAAACATGGAATGAATAATAGAATAAAAAAATCACTGTAAATTATTGTAGTAGTAACTGTTTTAGGCAAGTAACAATGGATATTAAAATACGGGGTTAAAGATTTTATGAAGAAAAATACATCTTATCTTTACAAAATCATTATCAATGTTATCAGTGACTCCCAAATGTCTCCCAAAGTAGCTTTCTTAAAACTCTTCAATAAAATTATTCTTACTGGTAAATAAAAAGCAAAAACAAAAATGAAAAGAAAGAAATGGACAGATCATTATAATATGAGAAGCACCGTGAAGTCAACACGCAAGGACTCATGTGGCAGGTGGAATCTATTTTGTGTAGATGGCATGGAAAAGGAGGAAGGCAGTAAGAACACTGAGTTCTAAGAGATAAGGAGAAGTTAGCAGAGCAAACAATGGGAGAGGAGCCTCCCAGGCAGAGGGCATAGCATATGCAAAGGTCCTGAGACAGGAGTTCAGCATGTTCATGGAAATGAAAGATTCAGCATTGCTGGAGCTGAGACAAAATAAGACAAGTTGTTGAGCCTTCTAGCAGATACTGTGAAGTCAGATTTTCTCAGGGACTTCTGTAACAATGACACCTTTTCTTGGCTTTGCCCCATTCCCTGTCCTGCATCTGTACTTTTGCTAATTTTAGCTGGGAGTGTTTCTTTAATAAATAATTTACACCTGAATGCTTGGCTCAAAGTCAGCTTTTGGGAGACTAACAAATCAAGCCTCAAGTCCTCTGAATAAGAACATAGAGAGTGCAGGAATGCAGTATTGTTTTCAAGGCATTATTAAGTGTCAGAAAGCATTAGGTGATTAATGAATCATAGACTTCTTAACACAAAGTCCATAGTGAGCTGGATAAAAATCATAGGTATACAATTTTACAGCTGAGAGAAGCACCTTTGAAATCATCTAATGCAAGCTTCTCATTTTACCAATAAACTGAGGCTCAAGCAATTTGTGTATTCCTATCAAGTGCTTGTCAGAAAGGTCATATTTTATGACCCTGCAATCCTTTTCTCATGGAATGTAGCCTGGGTGAGTAGTCATAAACTCAAAGATTTATGAATGGAGATTTTCATCTGACTATTATATAGAATAGTAAAAAAATTTGAAGCCATCTAAATGTCCAAAATGTGAGAAAGGGTAAACACATTATAGAATATGTATTGGCATATTTATTCACATAATAAAAAGGGTACTTTAGAAGAATATTTAAGAGATATGAAAAGGCTCACAAGTTGAAGTGGAAAAAAGGGTGTAAACTGGCACATTCATTAGGAGAAAAAAATAGAAGGTGTATATCAAAATATTAATAGTGGTTATCTCTGGATGGGTGATTTATATTTTCTTTTTATACCATTATTCATTTTCAGACTTTCCAGAGTAAGCATATATTACTTTTATCAGAATTTATTTTTAAAAGGTATATAAATTGAGTTTTGCAGAATTAAAATGACACACGCCAAGGTCAAACAGACACATCATTCTCGAACTAGAATCTGAGAATCCTGATTCATAATCTGGGTCTCCACTCTCCCACAATACAGTGAAAATTTTTAGTACACCAGAGAAGTTCAAAAGTGAATTGTTTCTGTCTATTCTTAATCTGTCTTATGTTGCCATAAAAGAGTATCACAGACTGGGTAATTTATAAAGAAAATAATTTCTCCACGTTCTGGAGGCTGGGAGGTCCATTGTCAGTGTGCTGGCTTCTGCTGAGGGCCTTCTGTCTGTATCACCACATAGCAGATGACGTCAGGTGATGGGGAAGTGTTCACCCAGATAGCTTGTTTCCAATACAAAGCCTCTCTGTGGTAATGATGATGGCATCAAGGGCCCAGCCCTTCTGACTTGATCACTTCTCAAAAGCCCCACCTCTTAGTGCTGTTTCAATGACAATTAAATTGCAATGCGTTTTGGAGGAAACACTGAAACCATAGCAAATATCATGTAGTAACTTCATGGCACTGGTGGGACTAGTGATTAAAATCTAAGCTCTTAAATTCTCTTTTCTGCCTTCCTCCATCTCAGCCTTTCTATTTACTTTTGCTTCCTCTTACTTCTTTCCTTTTGGGTACCAGCGATTGAACCCAGGAATGCTTAGCCACTGAGCCACATCCCCAGCCCTTTTTATTTTGAGACAGGGTCTTGCTAAGTTGCTTAGGACCTTGCTGTGTTGCAGAAACTGGTTTTCAATTTGTAATCCTCCTGCCTCAGCCTCCCTAGTCAATCCTCTTAATTCTTGACTTAGTCTCTTCCTCAGATCTTCTGTGCCAAGCTATTTTGTGCAGCAGAATAATTTTTTAAAGAGAAGTACCTCCAGATTTTTTTTTTCTTTTTAAGAGACTACTTGGGATCATTATGAAGAACTTTTTTCACTAAATAGTAACTTACAGAATTTATTTTACTTAAGCAAGTAAATACACATTGCTTGGTACAAATATATAAAAAAAATATTTGGTTGTCTCTTCTGAAGTATTTTACATACTGTTCTCTGGGAAGGAAACACATACACAAGATCAAGAAGTTGATGGAAAGAAATTAAACTTCATTGTTGAGTTATGATTATTTCAACCAAGTTTCAACCAAACATTCATGATTCTGAGTAAAACTTCGAATGGAGGTCCATTTAAAGTTGTCTTAATATTTAATGTTTGTAAAGCATTCTAATAAATCTCAGGCTTTGACAAACGTACCTTGTTAGTGAGTTGGAAGAACAGGTTTGAAAATGGATTTTTTGTGACCATGTGGAGGGTGAACAAAGAATCACCTCATCTCCCTTTTCTCCCTAGCTGCACTGCAGGGACCCCTGGCAAAGGTCTCCTGCATACACAGTGGACCATGTGCTAACTCCATTCACACCAACTGAAATAGTCTTTCCCTGTACCTTTCACGGTCTACTTTTCAGACAAGACACCCATGAATATCTAAGAAGTTCAGGATATTTGGGAATGAATGTCTGGGATCCCAGGTATTCAAATCCTGGCCATGGGGCACATAACTAGAGGAGGGCCAGAGGTAGTCCCTCCCATGTGTGGAGCCCAGGTCCCAGTAATTTTGTCCAAGTTTTAAGATGCAGTATGTGAGAAAAATTTTCACTTACCACCTATGCCCAATAGACCTCTTCCCATACATTTTCATTTTGTTTTCTTGTACCTTCAAAGGCAACATTTTTATAAACTATATTATAATATCAAAACCAGGATATGAATGCGGGCGCTAATCCTATCTAGATTTTTTTCAGTTCTATCATTCTTATTTCATGTATGAGCTTAGTTCTATCAGTTTCATCTCATGGGTATTAGTCCCCTAAGGCTGCAATAACAAAATACCACAGACTGGGTAAATTACATAGTATGAAATGTTTTTTCTTGTGGTTCCAAAAATCAAGGTGCCTTGTTGCAGAAGGCCTTTGTGCTGTGTTATCACATACTCTTTCCTCTGTGTGCATGAGGTGTAGGACACAGAAAACGTGAGAGCATGAGAAAGCCAGAGAGAGAAAGCGCAAGAGAGAGTCAGGGAGAGAAAGAGCGAGAGCGAGAGTGAGAGAGAACGCAAGCAAGTTGATTCTGGTGTCTGCTCTGCTTTTTATAAAGAAATCAGTGCTGTCAGACTAATTCCTCACCCTTGTAACCTCCCTTAGCCCTAATTACCTGCTCATAGGCCTTATTTTCAAATACAATCCCATTGGGGGTTAAGGCTTCAAAATATGAATTTAGAAGGGGTTGGGAATACACAATTCAATCAAAAACAGCATTTGGGATCCATGAAATTCATTGCCACCCCAAACAAGATATTAGTGAGTTGTAGCACCACAAAGGTCCCTTGTGCGCCCCGTTTATGAGCCTAACTAACTCCCTTCTTATGTGTCTCCCATCAACCAATATTCTGTTTTTCTTATCTATAATACTGTCATTTTATATTGTGACATAAATGGAATCAAATTCTGTGTAAGCCTGAACTTTTTTTTTTAACTCAACGTGGTTCCCTAGAGATTCACCAAATTCGTGTACATATCTACATGCAAAGATATTTTATACATAATTTTCAGAAGCAAAAATCAAAGAATACTGAACATCAGTTTTATGAAATATTCAATATGAATTTCAAAGGATTGAATTCAAAAACTTCCTTTTCTCCTTATTGTTTTTGTTTGGGATGGATACTGAGGATTGAACCCATGGGTGCTTTAGCCCTACACTACATTTCTATTTAATTTTTTTTTTTTGAGACAGGACCATTGTAAGTTGCTGAGGCTGGTCTGGAACTTGTGATCTTCCTGCCCCAGCCTCCCAAGTCTCTGGGATTTACAGATTACCATTCACATCTGTCTTTTTCCCATTTATATCCAAAGTGACCATGCCTCTCAATGTAAATAATTTTACCACCATTCGTTATCCTGTTACATGTCTTATTACTAATGATTCTCAATTTTAAGTACATCACTAATGAATGCTAATTTAGCATTACTTGTGCTTCTATTCCTTACCTTTGCATCTTCAAAACAAAGTAGTTAACAGATATTTTGAAACCTTTGACAGTTCCTAATTTTGTGGCATGGAACATATCATCATTTTCACAATATAATTTCAAAACATTCTTATCTATAGAATTTTAAATGTCATTTAGAGTGACTTAAACAATTAATTGTTCCAATTAGATGTTACCTATCTCCTGCTGCTCTGTATACTTAGTACCTGTCTTTGACATTCACCTACTTTCAATCTGTGTCAGGTATATTTTGGCACATTGGCACCATTAAATATAGAAGATTTTTTTTATTAGGAAATTGGTTTGGTACAGGTTTTTTTCTTTTTCTTTTTTTTTCATAAAGCATTGCCTGATGAAATCTTTCCTGTTGAATGACTACCGGGATGAGAATATCATAATTTATTTTTGTCCTTATGAATATAATTCACACGTAATTATTAACTTTGAGAAAAAGACATTGAAAATATCATTTTAAGACACAGTCTGAAATTTCACTTATGTGGTCAATTTCACCATCTCTAGAATTCAGACTAAGTGCTGCTGTCTGTTTGCATTCATCTTTCAATTCATCTTAGAGAAACGTCTGATAATTTTTTATTACCTTTAAAACAGAAAATAAAAAACTGTGAATTTTAACCATAATCAAAGCTAGAAAATGGTATCAATATGATCCTTGCAGCCTTTTTAAAAAAAGTTTTCTTAGAAGATGATGCAATATTTAGCCCATGAAATAGCAATGCTGAAAGACTTCACATATGTGAAAATTCATATCCTTGCTATGTCATTCTTTTTAGGGATGGTATACTAATTTTTTTGTTTCCTTATTATTTTAGTCTATATTAGTACTGTTGGGAATAATTTATAAGCAACAATTAAATAGCAACACAAAGATTAACAGTAATGATCAACAGCTTAAGTAGCAAGTAAGGTAATAAAATCTAAAGATGTTTTAGAGAAAGAATAGCACTAAGATACTGTAGTATATCTTAGATTTACATAAGGTGCAATGGATCCATATGGTAATTTCAAGATAGAACTAATTACATTCTATTAAAAATAAGTATTTTGCTTATAAAGATTTCAGAAAAAAATGAAATTTGTGAAATATATATCTTGTATCTAGTAAAAACTGCTCATAAAAGACAGAAAAATTAAAATTGGGTCTAATGTATCTTGACATTGTATGGACAGTTAATGGAGAGATGAGCTCAATTGGTTTGCAATGCAGAGAAGAATACTGAGAAATCTACTAGGAAAATGTAATATGAAGGATGGAAATCTACAAGTGATAAACTGGATTTGAGTCTGTAGTACAGTTGAGAGTAATAATCTTCAAAAATTATTGAAATATGTGAAAAATATGACTCCCTTGATTACTCTAAAATTGTTATACATATTTTTAAATCTTGGTTAGTTTCTAATAATGTAAATTTTGGAAAACAGTAAATACTAACATTTTAAAATTATTGCATCATTCAATTCTAATGTTGACATATTCAAATAAAACTGTTACCTTACTCTTCAACTCTAGCCAATAGAATATAAATGACCAAGGATTTAATTCCCACTCCCCTTTTCTTTTTCCCCTCTAACTAGTATTTTCTATCCCTTTTACTCACAACATTTTAGTGAGTTTAGCATAAAATTTAGCATAAATTTTAGTGAGTTGGACTAAATTATATCTCATAATAATGTTTATTATTTTTCAGTTATTATATTTGCTTTTAGATAAATTTATAATTTTGACATGAGAACTAAAAGAAACCTGTTTGTGGAAGGAATATCACATAGTGGATATCTTAAGAAATTGACAAATGCATATTAAATTTACACTATGATAATATTAATGGATTAATGAACCAAAAAGGATTACCTGAAAAATGGACTATAGGTTGTTAATTTCATAATGATTCCTTTGTTACATCCATTTCCACATTATAATATTTGATAATGATGGTTTCATATTTTACTGATTTTCTTTTTAAATTTACACAAAAATTCAGGATTTAAAAAGTTAATTAATTTGACTATATTTAATGATTTTCAGTAAGCAGAGAAATAAATCAGTTTCCACTTATCTCTAAATGATTTACAACAACAATGTTTATTATTTTCCAGTTTACTAAGTTTGCTAGGAATACAGTCTATTTTATTAGACTTCACTTTCTCTAATCTATGTAAATTTCATTTAAAATGAAACTGTTTATTGTGGTATCAAATTTATTTTTCTAAGTGGAAATCTAAGGTAATCTATTTTTTTTTTTACGTCTTTATCTTGAGTTTAAATATCGAGGTGGAATTTTCAGAATTAAATTTATTTTACAGTTTTATTCTAGTAGATAGAATAAAGGCTCTAATCTCTGAGACATGTGAATGCTATATCAAAAATAACTCTGTAGAATTAAACTTACCAACCTGAGATGCAGAAATTACCTGGATTATCCTGGTGGATCTATTCTAACTACACAAGTCCTTAAAAGCAGAGAAATTTCCCAGGTGTGATAATAGATTGATGCAAAATCAGAAAATGGGTCAGAGAAACGTGATGGAGAACTTGACCTGTGGAAATATGCTCCTTTCAATGGAGGAAAGAGCTTTAAACCAAAGAATAAGGGCAGCTTTTGGAGACTGGGAAGGTCAAGGAAATGGACCGCCTACCTAAAGCTTTCAGAAGACACACTCTGTCAAAACTTGATTTTAAATACATGAGACTTATATTAGATTCTTAACCTTTGAAATATAAAGTAACATTTTTTTTTGTTGTTTTAAGCCAACAAATATGTGGTAATTTGATACAGCAACAATGGAAAACAAATCCATTATGGAGATTTGATTGGATAATAACAGAAAAGAAACTTTTTTGACAGGCTTTTCATTGGTAGTGCCACATTTCTTTCTGCTCAGCGGTTTCTTCGTAACACTCTTTAATCTTATTAACAGTATTATAGATTCCTTTCACCAAATAAGGCATTATTAACATCATAATAGCATGTATTTAAAAATACTACAATTTCATGAACAATACAACAACAAAAACTGAACATTTCCGTCTCTGAGAGAAGTAAGATAGAGTTATGCATTAGAAAATATCACATATTTGTAGGTTATTTTAAATGCTTTGAATTCATGGTGACACTTTCTAAAATTGCTTCTAAAGGCAATTGCAAAAGACGCAATTGTGAAATTACAAACTAAAACCTTCTTAACTTTTTAGAGATTTAGTACTTCCTGTAACACAATTCTTTTTACCTCAGGATTATCATCACTTTTATTTTTCCTAAAATCACAAATTCATATAAACATGATGGTAATATCATATAGCTTTGTATTACTTACATATTTCTGTGTAACAAATTAGTCCAAAACTGAATGGCTGAAATGACAACAATATACTATTTCTTACAATCTGTGTGTCAGAAATTTGGATGTCCACTTAGCTTGGTGCTTCTCTTTCAAAATCTCTCAAAGCTACCACCAGGGTGCTGGCCAGGGATGCAGTGCTATCTTAGGACTTGAATGGAACTGAACTGTCCCCTTCCAGGTGCATGTTGTTGACTGGATTCAGTTTTTTCTCATGGACCATTGGACTAAGACCTCCATTTATGATCATTAATCCTTGGCCTCCCTATAAAGCTTTTGCAACCTCACAACTTCCTCCAGTGTGAGTGATCTGAAGACAAGAGCACAAAAGACACCAAACATGGACATCACTGTCTTTATAATCTCAACTTGACGTGACATACCATCATTCCTGCCAAATTCCAGTCTTTTGAAACAAGTCACTAAACCCAGATAATACTCAAAGGAAAAAAATCATACAAATGCATGAATATTACAAGGAAAAGATTATGGTGAGCCATCTTAAAGGCTGCTCACCACAACACTCTTCAGATTCATTGTTTTATTTTTCTCCCAGTGATTATTTTCAACCAAAAAAGACATCCCTATGCAAAATGGTTTGTATTCATTGTTCTCTTTATTGCATAATGAGGAGTGGGGATGGAGAAAGTCAATTTACAGGACAAATACTGGAGTGTAGTCTTACTCAGAAGCATACACACTGAAGGGAAATATAGTAAATTGCCTCTCAAAATGAATTGTTACTGAAATGAAGTAGCTATGCCTTACAATTAATTAAACGGTCTGTGCATTGGTTTCCTGGGACTGCAATAACACTACCACAAATGATGAAATCAACAATGGAAATTTATTATTTGGCAGTGTTTGTTCTTTCAGAGAACTGTGAGGGAGAGTATGTTCTGTGTTCCTTCTCTATCTTCTGGTAACCTTTCCTTGTAGATGGCATTTCCTCTGTGTTTTCATACCATCTTCCACTACTTGTCTGGCTTTTTGTCCAAATCTTCTTACCCACCCTGAAGATGTCATTTGAACTTGATCACTTCTACAGAGACCTCATCACTCTGTACAGGTACACATTCTGAGGTAGTGTAGTTAGGATTCCTACATCCCACTTCAGGGAGACACAGTTAAACACATAATAGCCTGTGTTACATATTTTATTACTATAATCCCTAAACTAGGAGAGAAATCCGTTTCAAGCTGATATGTCATTCCTCATACTGTTCTATGTGTAGACTTCAGGTGGTGAAAATCTGTATTATGTGACTGCTGAAGGCAAACAAGAACTAAAAAATAAAGAAACAGGAAAAGATGAATTTTCTTCCAGAAACACCAGAAAACCACTCTGATTGTTCAAGATTTGGCACACATGCTTTCTCATCACCTCTGACTCGAGACACAGTTTGTAATCCCAGCATCTATGCCAAAGGCCAGTAGACAGTGCTGCTAATGTGATGAAGAGCAATGGTGGCTCATGTTTAATTAAATAAAGAAAAAGTTGTTGCAGATTTTTTTTTTAATGCAATGCCACAAAAACTGACTTTCCTGATAGAAACACATTCAGGTTGTTCTTTTATAATTTTTTATTTTGCTTTAGTACAAAGATGAGAGTCTCTTTGTCAGAGAAACAACCATTTTAATTTTCACTGTAAAATTAAAATATGAAATGCTATCTAGCATAACTTGATAGGGGATGTTACTCTTATTTATGGTGGATTGAAGTAAAACCTAGATTTTTTTTTACAGGTCATTTATGTGTTCAGTTTTTTCTTTTGTTATTGTCACTTTAAAATTAGATATAGATGTTATATTTTTTTAACTTTTTTAATTAAACAAAACCATTCCAAGTTTGGTGCAGGAAATATTAAACACTCAACCCAAATCTTTTTAACTATGGATATATTCTTTAATCTTTTGAATCATCAATAGACTAGTAATAGCACTGCTGAGAGTAAGACAGGCTTACACAACCCCTCGTATAGTTATTTTAGTTTGTTTCATTTAAATAATTGATCACCAACAGTGTTATCTTAAAATGTTTGAATTAATTTATCAGCATATCATTAACAATTAAAGCTTTTTTTCTGAAATTTGGTCTATTTTAAAGACCTATGTCAGATAAAACTATAATTGCAGCCAAATTTGACAAATTGTATGTGTCAGTTGGGTTCTATAAAAGAAGATAGTGAGATAATCATGTCAGTGGTTTATTAGGGAAACACTTGTGAAAGATAAAGGAGGAGCAGAATTGAACAGTGAAATTCTTCAGAATATGATATAAATCTGACACCTGTAAAAGGAAAGGAGGGAAAAAAAAGATTGCCCAGGAAGAGTTTCTGGCTACTATGCAGATTGGACAGTTTAAACACCCAGTCAGGATGTCCACAGCAAAGACCCTTCATCTGAGCATACCTATTTTGAGAGCAATGGACAAGTCCTTCTATTTACACTATAATTAGTAATTGACTTGGCTTGGCAGACAAATGGGACCCTGTGGCTTTCTAGGTAAGTTCTGTGAGCTGACAGCTCTTCATGCAGCTAAATAGCAAATCCTTTCCTGAAGGAAGATTGTCCTATTATATACTTCCATGGGTTCCAGAGTCTCTGGCTTATATTAGCATATAGCTTCTCCATGATTCAGATAGCCACCAAATAAATATATTTTCCTTATTCGATTGTATGCTCCATCCCACTTGATCAAACATATTTAAAATACAGTCCTACAGGTATAATCAGCTCTTGTTAATGAATCTTGGTTAATTCTTGTATTTATTGTTTTGCATAGCTTTACTAAGGTATATTTTGATCATCTTAAAATATATAGTGTGTACCTAGTATAGAGCTAGGTGGTGCTCTGTTTTTGTTTTATCTTCTAATACTTCTTGTGATTTATTCCCAATCTATTTGCTATTTGAAAATTTGTTGGTTAATATCTATATACTTGTACATTTCTGAATTGTCATTCTGTTTCTGATATCCAATTTAGATTTATTATAATCAGAAAACATTTTTATAGTATTTCAGTCTTTTAAATATATTAAGACTTATTTTATGGTTTCAAACAATTATTTTTTAGAATGATCCTTATGTGCTTGAGAAAAATGTGCTGTTGTTGGGTGAAATGTTCTAGAGATGTCTGGTACTTTCAGTTTCCTCTTTATTTTGATAAAGTTATCCACATACTTACTCACTTACAGGATCTAATTTTATGTTTTAGAACCAAAACTAAAGGTGTGGTGATCAAAACACAAATTATGTCTTCCTTCTTCACTCCTTTCTTGCTTCCTTTTCTCCATTTCTCCCTATCTCTCTTCCTTTCTTCTGTCATTTTCAATAAATATTTTCTGAAGGATTATTAACTGACCAATACTTTTGTATAGTTTCAAAATGACAAATCCAGATTTTAAGAGTTTGTATTCTAATGGTGTGATCAAAAACAAAACAAGATTATTAAGTGAAATATAATATAGTTATTTCTCTGTAGTAGTTACAGTTTATTTGAAGGAGAATAAATCAGAGTAGAGGAGTGTGGTTTGTCTGTACAGGTGGAGATCTATGTTACAATTTTCAAAAGGAAATAGGTGTACTAGATGGAATGATGATCTCATATATATTAGGGCCTAATTCTTGGAATTGAGGAGCACTATCTTATATACTTTTGAAGACATGATCAAGTTAGGGATCGTTAGATGGAAAGGTTATCCTGGATTACTTAAATGGATCCTTAATGCTTTAAGTATCTTTATAAAACAAGGGAACAAGACATTTGTCACACACAGAGAAGACAATGCAAATATGGAGCAGTCTTTTAAAGACGTTAGCTTTGAACATTGGAGGGATTTCCTATAAAACAAGGAATGTCCAAAGTCACCTGTAGGTGGAATGAATAGGAAATAGATTCTCCCTGAGACCTCCAGAAAGAGTAGAACCCTACTGAAACCTTGATTTGGCCAAATGAAATTTATTCTGAATCTGTAGCCTCCACAGTTGTGAAAGAATAAGTTTCTGTTCTTTTAAGCAACATATTTTCTGGTAATTTATTATAGTAGTCACAGGAAACAAATAGCAATGGTATCCAGGAAATGACTTTTTGGAAAAGTGATATTTGCATAAAGATTTGATGGTGCGAGGCACAGTGGCACACACCTGTAATCTCAGCAGCTCAGGAGGCTAAGGAAGGAGGATTGAAAGTTCAAAGCCAGCCTCAGCAATGGCGAGGTGCTAAGCGACTCGGTGAGACCCCCTCTCTAAATAAAATACAAAATAGGATGGGGGTTGTGGCCCTGTGGTTGAGCCCCCATGTGTTCAATCTCTGGTAACCATACACCTCCCCACAAAGAAAAAAGATCCGATGATACAAAGGGTTGGCACAAAAAGAGGTTAAAGTTTGGGTCTAGGGACAGATTGCACAAGGCCTTTTAAAATATTTGCATTTTTACTCTTCAATTTGGATATGAGTTCACAGAATATGACATTTGAGCTGAATCTTCAAGAAAACAGTTTAAAATATTATAGGAAGAAGAAATAATATATGTAAAGACTGAAAGCATGAAATATTTAAGAATACTCTAGGATATTAAAAGATTTAATACCTTTCTTCATGCACCTATCAATTAGAAAGACTTAAGAGCAAAATATGTCCTCTGGTCTATGATAATGTTAAGCCATAAAACATATATACAGCAGTTCCTTTTTCAACTTGGAAGTCTATACTTACATGGAAGAAAGGTGATCTACAACCTGTACCCAGATGATTAAGTAGTGTTCTTAAAAAGGTAAGGACTATTCTTGGCAGGAAAACTAGAAGTTCTTTCATTTGATTAGGTATGCTGAAGCTGACATCTTACCACATGCTCATCTGCATTATGATACACTTCCATAGGGTACCTGAAAAAAATAGCAATAGTTAAAAAGTTCTGAATTTAAGGTGCATAACTGTTCAATAAAAAGTGGTACATCTATCTATCTATATCTCTATCTATCTAATGGTTGCTGTATTTCAGTCATTTTGGTGGATTAATTAATGTTGAAGTTAATCATCTATTTATTTTTTCCTATACATCTAGAAATGCTCCTGTATTTGAGATAGGGTTACCTTCCAACAAGCCCGTAATAAGTTGAAAGTATTGGAAGTTAAAAATGTACCTAATCCATCTAACCTGCAGAACATCATAGCTTAGCAGCACCTCACACTGTAAAGCACAGTAGCTTCCCCTTGGATTGCATGGCTGAGTGGGAACTTTAGCTCACTGCTATACTGCTCAGCATCTTGGGAGTGTGTTGTCCTGAATATGACTTTCCCAGAAAAAGACCAAAATTCAAAATTTGAAATAGTTTCTACTGAATATGTAATGATTTTGCTTCATCATAATGTTGAAAAATGGTAAGTTGGAGATCACCTGTACTACTATTCATGCATCAAATTCCATTTGAATAAATGCTTATGAATAATAATAAAAATATTGATTTGCTCTTCATATATAGCAGACACTCTTCTAAGAACATCATATGTGTTATCTGATTTAATATCTATGGCAATACTATAAACACTATCTCCATTTCAAAGATGAGAAAACTAAATTTTATTTTCAAAGTGGAAGCAGAATACTTAATATATAAAATTACTATGTATTAATGATTAGCTGATAGTAATATAAGTAAAGGAGTGCAGGGTTAATATACATGCTATGATTACTTCTTAAGAAGCAAAATGAAAATATTAAATAACTAAAAAGCATAATTACCAGAAAATGCCATAATTTTATTTTTCTTTAAAGCCGAGTAGTATTCCATGGTATATATATATACCACATGACTGCATTACCCATGTGAGTCTACAATATGTACAATCAGAAAATGAGAAATTACACTATATTTATATAAGATCTATCAAAATGTATAAATGCATTCTACTGTCATGTACAACTAATTAGAACAAATAAAAAAGAAAAAAGAATATGAAAAAAAATAATTATAGGCCAAGGAGAGAATTATACCAAATGTTAGAGTTGTAGTCATCAAAAACTAAATGGAGTGGTTGCCCAATTCAGAGTTGTAAGCACAAGTTACAATCATATATTGGCAGAAGTGAATAATGACAGTAAGATCCAATAATTACATAGAGATGATATAATTGAAATTCATTTCACTACATCTTATTCATGCAAGGTCTCCTTTTTAGCTCATGGAAAGACATCTGAGCCCCCATTTATTGCAGCTGGCATGATCATGGCAAGTAAGAATATACAGGTGGACCAAATGTTCATCACAGTAAGGACAAATCTGTCTCCTCCCAGGCATAAAGTGTTTGATATAACCCACCTCTCATAAAGTGTCTGTTTCCTTCAAGAAATGATCATAGAGGGCTTTTGTAACTCTCTTGACGTTGAACTTACTACTAAAATTTTTACACATAAACTCTTGTTATGGCTCTGCTGTGCCAGCTATGGGATGGCTCTATCTCAGGTCATTTCTACCCCTACACCCATCAGATGATTACATGTACAACTGAAAGTACTGTCCATGGCATTACTCAGTGTCTGCTCTATTACCTAAGGTCACCCTAAAAGGGGCTCTAATGCCAATATTCAGCTTTTGTCTAGGAACAACTTTTGCCATATTAGCCTACTGTGAAACAGACCCAGGTTCTTTCTTCCATCATTTATACCTACATTAGTTGTAAGAACAAACTGAAGATGAGGTCTAAATGTAGTAGAAGTAGTTGGCAAAGTATATGACTTACCTTGTCAAACAATGCATTCTGTCTTCTAGACATATTATAAACTAATCCCAAATATATGTTCTTATTGTAAGTAAGGATTTACACTGTGCCATATCTCTTCTCATAATTTCTAGTTCCTGATGGTACCTCCACTCTGTAGATCAATGATACCCCAGGTCCCCCTCTTTTTCAGTTCTATCACCTTTAGGATAAGACCCTAGTCTGATTTTCATTATCATCAGAAGATGCAAGTGGTATTAGTCTCGAAAATTCTGCAAGGTAGCTGTTTCACAATTTGCCTAAATGGGCAGTCAGACTTCCTCAACTTATCATTTTCCTCTTACAAGTTTTTGATTGCAGTTAAAATAATGCAGGCCATTTCAAACTTCTTATAATTATCTCTGCCACATGTCTTTCCAGCGTTAACAGCTGCCACATATCCAAATTCCCCACTTCTTACCCAAATTTCAGCCCAATTAACTACAGGTAAAACCTTCCATAATTATGTTGCCACCATATGACAGGTGTTATCACCTCCCCACTAAGAATGGTGTCCTAATATCTAGCAGGACAGGGAGTAACCCATCCAAGTATTTCACTGTAAGAACATATTTTTTTGAATTGTTTCCAAAAAAGTAGAGCCCGAGGTAGGGTCCTTATTTGCTATTTATTTAATAGAGAGTATAATTTTATAAATTAAAAGTGAAAAACAAGTAGATTGAAGAGGAAAGTCAAAGCAACAATGATTTTTTAAAATGGTGACTGTTAGATGAGTAAAATTGGTCTTCTCAGTGGAAAAGTGTCCCCAGTAGCCTTAAAACTGCCATTGGAGGAGGACATAGGGGTACAGGGGCACATTTATCCTCTTGTTCAGCTTTTCCAACAGGGTGTTAACATTCTGGCACTTTTGGATTGACGCATATGGGTGCTGAGGATTATCACACAGCAGTATCAACTGACAAGCCTTGAGAGGGAGACAAAGGAAGCATGGTGACATATCAGCAAAAGTACTGCCAGGTTGGGACAGGAAGAAGCTGACCATCACCTCCACAGAACTGGTCACCCAGAGTCAGCTGAAACAAGAGACTGGTGAGTCAAAGCTGAGTAGTGTTCCATCGTATATGTCTTACAATGCATAACATATAGTGTTAAAAATACACATGACTTTTTTATCTTCAGCCTCAAATTCTCTTCTCCTCCTGTTTTCTCTGACTCAGTGATTGTTGCACTTCTTAATCTACTTGCACCAGTAAAGAAACTAGACAGTTTCATTTAAATATGTATATCCTCAGAAATCAATCCGTTCCCAATTCTAGTAAATTTTGACTACTACTCATTAAAAATCTGTCCATTTCTTTTACCCCTTTCTCACCAGCCTCTTCATAATTCATCAGGATCATTTCTGATCTAGATTATTGTGACTATCTTCAGTCTTATTTAGTTTCACTCTCCTTTTTCATAGAACAATTAGAGCAATCTTTAGGAAAACCAATTCTGATTTTAGCACTTTTTGATTAAAGCTTTCCATCATTCCAATTCCCAACTAAAAGAAGCATCCCCTTAGCTCAATATAGCCCTTATATTCTTTCCCTCTTCTTTTCTTAGAGTTCCAGTCAAATTAAACATCTTTTAATTCCCCAGGAAAGGGCATTTTGTTTCTCTACACAGGTGCTCATTCCATATAATATTGATTTTCAGTTTATTTGTCTCCAAATTCCACCTGATTTTTTTAGTTTTAATTTTCAAGTCATTTCCTGCATTAAAAAAAAAAAAAAAGTTTCTCAGTTCCTACTGTGATTGGTTAACCTGATAACTAGATAATATATAATTGTAATGTCACAGAAGAACTTCACTATCCCTTCTCAGTACCTTTCACAAAGTCTTAAAATGACTTGTTTCATGACTCCTTTCAGAGTTGACTGCAAGCACCTGAAGGCAGAGATCCTGTTGTCATGGTTTAGGTATAAGGTGTCCCCCAAAAGCTCTTGTGTGAGACAATTCAAGAATTTTCAGAGGTGAAATGATTGGGTCTCAGAGGTGAAATGATTTGTTTACTGATATGGATTAACTAGGTGATAATTGAAGGCTGGTTGGGTGTGCTTGGAGAAGATGTGTCACTGGAGGCATGTCTTTGGGGTTTATATTCTGTCTCTGGTGAGTAGAACTCTCTCTCTTCTTCCTTGTTTCTAAATCCTGAGAGGTGCCTTCATCTGCCATTCTAATGTGATGTTCTACCTCACCTTGATCCTAGAGGTATGGAGTTCATGACTTATGAACTGAGACCTTTGAAACTTTTGAGAGAAATAATTTCTTCCTCCTCTAAATTTTCTTGTGGGGTTTTTTGGTCATAGCCACAAAAAAGTATCTAAAGCACCTATCTTGTTCACTGATGAATCTTAAACATCAAGGACAGAGTCCAGGATTTAATATCTAGTAAGTATTTGTTAAGTGAAGAAATATTGGTAACACGTTCAAGATTTCAAATAGTGATGTCACCAAGTAGGATGAGAACCTCCTATAGTGAAGACAACTGTGGTGAGGATGAAGGAAGGCAAAGACAGATTCCGCTACAGTAGGAAAGTTGTGACGGAGGCAAATTCTCATAACAGGCAAGCATTGCAGTTGTTGAGCCCAGATGCTTGCTTAGTGCAAAGGAGTAAAAGTCACAAACCTGCTCCTGTCTTGTTTCCACTCTTCTACTTCTCCAGGAGGGATTGGTGGGTGAGATGTGGGGAGCAATGTGAGCATGGGAGTGTTCCTAGAAAAATATAAAAAAGCAAGAGAAAGAAACCATAAATAACTCTAGGAAGATGAGCTCCTGAAGCTGTTGGAGACTTTTGTTGCTGATAAAAGTGAGCCAATGACAGCTTATTAGAGATGTAAGTTGTCCTGCTGAGAATCAAACCACTCTGCTTAACTTGCCTTGCCAGGCAAGCAAATGCTGTGTGTAGTAGATTCATTGGAGAAACAGATCATTTTATTCTATCTAGTGTGTCCATAGCTAAGACATGTTGTCATTAATGTCTCTGCAAAGTGCACAAGTCAACAGGGTCTCGCAGCCAGGCCTGGGCTGTTCTTACTGGATTAGTTGCACTCTGGAACCACTGTACTCCACTGCATTGTCAAAATAGGATAGTTCCTCAAGTCCTATGGCTCATGTGGCAGTGCCCTGGTGACACAGGGGTTTCAAAATATAACTGCTGGCATTTACTAAGGAGATAATTACCTATAAAATAAAGTCTAAACAGAAAAATTACATTTGTCCTTAAAGCTTCAAAGTATAATCTTACAGGGTAAAAATAGACCACTTTTTCTTGTTTGCTGTAAGTTGACTGAGACAGTTTTAGACTTCTTTATGAAGACTTTTGAGGACCCACAGTTTTATAATTCCATTCCACCCAAAATCTCATGAGTTGGATTAGTTGCCTGTCCTCTTTTTCACTCTGCTTCAACCTCTCCCATTACCATGCCATATTCTTCCTCTGGAGACTGAAAGTCCCCTCTTGCACCTTAGTCACTATGGAATTCCCCAGTGCCCACCATGGTGTTCCCCAGGGATGTACTCAATAAACATGTATTGATAAAACAAGTAAAAATAAGTCCTACATGTAGAGAGCCCTGGTCTCTTTTTTTCAAATGCATTCAATATCATCAAATTTTGTTTCCCATGTGGTGTTTTCTAAACGTCTTCTCTAAGTACTAACTTGTTACCTGATAGTGTCATTGCTCTGACTTAATGATTTTGATTCTTGGGCTGTCTGTTCAAATGCATATTCCACTATGTGATGCAATGCTTTAAGCTGCTGTTTTTCAATATTTTTAAAAAATTTATTATTATTTACTTTTATTTTTGCAGACTGCATTTTGATTCACTGAACACTAATGGGGTACAAATTTTCGTTTCTATGGTTGTGTATGATGTAGATTCACACCATTCATATAATCATACGTGTATATAGGGTAATGATGTCTGTCTCATTCCACAATCTGTCATACCCCACCTCCTCCCCCACTCTCATTTCCCTCTGTGTAAAATAATTTCCTCCATTCTTCTCTCAGCTCCCATACCCCCACCCCCATTATGAGTCATCATCCACTGATCAGGGAAAATATTCAACCTTGGTTGGTTGGGCTTGGCTTATTTCACTTAGCATGATATTCTCCAATTCCATTCCTTTATCTGCAAATGCCCTATTATTCTTCTTTATGGCTGAAAAATATTCCATTGTGTATATATACCACAGTTTCTTTGTCCTTTCATCTGTTGAAGGGCATCTAGATTGGGTTCCACAATCTAGCTATTGTGAGTTGAGCTGCTACAAACATTGATGTGGTTACATTACTGTAGTATGCTAATTTTAATTTCTTTGGGTATAAGCCGAGGAGTGTGATAAGTGGGTCAAAAGATGGGTCCATTCCAAGTTTTCTGAGGAATCTCCATACTTCTTTCCAGAGTGGCTGCACCAATTTGAAACTCCACCAGCAATGCACAAGTGTGCCTTTTCCCCCACATCCTCGCCAACATCTATTATTGTTTGTGTTCTTGATAATAGCCATTTTTAACAGCAGAATCCATTTGTTGCTCAGGCTAAAGTGAAAGATGTTACTTTCTCAAAAGACTCAAGCATGGCAAGTCCTGCTTTCTTATACAATTTTTTTTTTTGAATATTTTTTTTTTTATTTTTTTTTACGTTTACATAGGGTAATGATGTTTATTTTATTTTTCCCCTCCCCCCACCCCTCCCACCCCTCTTTTCCCTCTACATAGTCCTTCTTTCCTTCATTCTTACCGCTCACTTAGCCTAACTCTAAACCTAACCCTAAACCTAATGCTAGCCCCTCCCACCCCCCATTATATGTCCTCATCCGCTTATCAGCGAGATCATTCATCCTTTAGTTTTTTGAGATTGGCTTATCTCACTTAGCATGATATTCTCCAATTTCGACCATTTGCCTACAAATGCCATAATTTTATCATTCTTCATTGTGGAGTAATAATCCATTGTATAAATATGCCACAGTTTCTTTATCCATTCATCAAATGAAGGGCATCTAGGTTGGTTCCACAATCTGGCTATGGTGAATTGAGCAGCAATGAACATTGATGTGACTGTATCTCTGTAGTATGCTGATTTTAAGTCCTTTGGGTATAGGCCAAGGAGTGGGATAGCTGGGTCAAATGGTGGTTCCATTCCAAGCTTTCTGAGGAATCTCCACACTGCTTTCCAGAGTGGCTGCACTAATTTGCAACCCCACCAGCAATGTATGAGTGTTCCTTTTTCACCACATCCTCGCCAACACCTATTGTTGCTTGTATTCTTGATAATCGCCATTCTAATTGGGGTGAGATGGAATCTTAGGGTAGTTTTGATTTGCATTTCCCTTATTACTAGGGATGTTGAACATTTTTTCATATATCTGTTGATTACTTGTACATCTTCTTCTGTGAAGTGTCTGTTCATTTCCTTAGCCCATTTGTTGATTGGATTATTTGTATTCTTCGTGTAGAGTTTTTTGAGTTCTTTATAGATTCTGGAAATTAGCGCTCTATCTGAGGTATGGTTGGCAAAGATATTCTCCCGCTCCGTAGGCTCTCTCTTCACATTTCTGATAATTTCCTTTGCTGAGAGAAAGCTTTTAAGTTTGAATCTATCCCAGTTGCTGATTCTTGCTTTTATTTCTTGTGCTATGGGAGTCCTGTTAAGGAAGTCTGATCCTAAGTCAACAAGTTGAAGATTTGGACCTACTTTTTCTTCTATAAGATGCAGGGTCTCTGGTCTGATTCCGAGGACCTTGATCCATTTTGAGTTGAGTTTTGGGTAGGGTGAGAGATAGGGGTTTAATTTCATTCTATTGCATATGGTTTTCCAGTTTTCCCAGCACCATTTGTTGAAGAGGCTATCTTTTCTCCATTGCACATTGTTGGAACCTTTGTCTAGTATGAGAAAATTGTATTTATTTGGGTTTGTGTCCATGTCCTCTATTCTGTACCATTGATCTACCTGTCTATTTTGGTACCAATACCATGCCGTTTTTGTTACTATTGCTTTGTAGTAGAGTTGAAGATCTGGTATTGCAATACCCCCTGCTTCGCTCTTGCTACTGAGGATTGCTTTAGCTATTCTAGGTTTTTTATTCTTCCAGATGAATTTCATAATTGCTTGCTCTATTTCTGCAAGGTACATCATTGGGATTTTAATTGGAATTGCATTGAATCTGTATAGCACGTTAGGTAGTATAGCCATTTTGACGATATTAATTCTGCCTATCCAGGAACATGGGAGATCTTTCCATCTTCTAAGGTTTTCTTGAATTTCTTTCTGTAGTGTTCTGTAGTTCTCATTGTAGAGGTCTTTCACCTCTTTTGTGAGATTGATTCCCAAGTATTTTATTTTTTTCGATATTATTGTGAATGGGGTAGTTTTCCTAATTTCTCTTTCTGAAGATTCATCACTTATGTATAAAAATGCATTGGATTTATGAGCATTGATCTTGTAACCTGCTACTTTACTGAATTCACTTATGAATTCTAAAAGTTTTCTGGTGGAATTTCCAGGTTCCTCTAAATATATAATCATGTCATCAGCGAACAGGGATAGTTTGAGTTCTTCTTTTCCTATTCGTATCCCTTTAATTTCTTTGGTTTGTCTGATTGCTCTGGCTAGAGTCTCAAGGACGATGTTGAATAGAAGTGGTGAAAGAGGGCATCCCTGCCTTGTTCCAGTTTTTAGGGGGAACGCTTTCAGTTTTTCACTATTTAGAATGATATTAGCCATGGGCTTAGCATAGATTGCCTTTATAATGTTTAGGAATGTTCCCACTACCCCAATTTTTTCTAGTGTTTTGAGCATGAAGGCATGCTGTATTTTATCAAATGCTTTCTCTGCATCTATTGAAATAATCATGTGATTCTTAACTTTAAGTCTGTTGATATGGTGAATGATATTTATTGATTTCCGAATGTTGAACCAACCTTGCATCCCTGGGATAAAACCCACTTGATCGTGGTGCACTATCTTTTTAATATATATTTGTATGCGATTTGCTAAAATTTTGTTGACAATTTTTGCATCGATGTTCATTAAGGATATTGGTCTGAAATTTTCTTTCCTCAATGTGTCTCTGTCTGGTTTAGGTATCAGGGTGATATTGGCTTCATAGAACGAGTTTGGTAGGGTTCCCTCCTCTTCTATTTCATGGAATAGTTTGAGGAGTATTGGAATGAGCTCTTCTTTAAAGGTTTTGTAGAACTCGGCTGAGAACCCATCTGGTCCTGGACTTTTCTTTGTTGGTAGGCTTTTGATGACCTCTTCTATTTCATTGCTTGAAATTGGTTTATTTACGTTGTGTATGTCCTCCTCGTTCAGTTTAGGTAGTTCATATGTCTCTAGAAATTTGTTGATGTCTTCGAGGTTTTCTGTTTTGTTGGAGTATAGTTTTTCAAAATAGCTTCTAATTATGTTTTGTATTTCACTCGTGTCTGTTGTGATGTTTCCCTGTTCATTCCGAATTTTAGTAATTTGAGTTTTCTCCCTCTTTCTCTTTGTTAGTGTGGCTAAGGGTTTATCAATTTTATTTATTTTTTCAAAGAACCAACTATTTATTTTGTTAATTTTCCCGATTGCTTCTTTTGTTTCAATTTCGTTGATTTCGGCTCTGATTTTAACTATTTCCTGTCTTCTACTACTTTTGGTATTGGTCTGCTCTTCTTTTTCTAGTGCTGGGTTCTGGAGCAACTGGGGGTGCAGTCACCCTCTAGGCTGCCATCTTGGATCGCCCCGTGAAGAGAGCCTGCAGCCGGAGTGGGCAGAGCCGCCTGAAGCAGTCTCTGGCTACCCTGCCCTGATCCCAGAGGCTGCTTCCGGATCGAGGCTCTCTGCTGGTTCGTTGCCGGAGTACGCTGCGCTGCAGTGGCTCTGGGACTCGGAGCTTGTTCTGGTCAGAAAGGCTTTCACTAGCGGGCCAGTTCCTTTCCGAGAACCCCTTTTAATGGTCATTTCTGGGTCCTTCCAAGCTCATGAGGCTGGGGTGCTGTTGACTGCCACGTCTGAAAAACTGGGCTGAATCTGTGTCTGTGACAACCCTGTATCTCTTCCTGGGATCCTTGGCAGGTTTCTTCTCTAGCTCTGGGAATTCCCCCAAAGTTGATCTTTCTCAAGGCCCACTAATTGGTTCCTTTCTTCTCCAACTTTCTTATTCCTTTGTTGATCCACTCTCAGAGCTACAGGCAGTCTCTCATACAATTTTTAAAGCAATTGTCTGCCCCCTTGTCATTCCAGTGACCAGTAATTACAGTTAAGAAAGGACACCACACAAAGGGCGAAGGGCTTGCAAGTGGAGAAGAGGGCAAAATAGAAGCTAAGAGTTATGCCATTCTGCTTCTCTTCAAAATTCTCAATGCCCAAGCAAGCTTTTCTCAAAGAGAAGCAAACTGGAATTTCTGAGAAACCCAGTAAACTCATTATGAATTCTTTGGAAGCCTCAAACTAACTGGAATTATAATTATAGAGTGTTTCTAAAGTTTATAGGTAACTTAAGTGTTTGAAATTCAAAATGCACTTGACTTGTAGGAATAGTTTGTCTATCTTGGAAATCTTCTCAAGCGGACTCACATAGACAGAAAACAGTTTCTTCCTAAATGTCAGAAGTGCAGCACTGTCCACATGGTCCAGGACCCCAGCATGAGGAAAGCAATGTGTGCACTGTGAAGAAATCTCTATTCGTGCCTCTCTCTTTATTCCTGGGCAGGGAGAACAACCTTGCTGTCAAAGTTCTGGTATCATGGGACACAGGGCACATGAGGGTCGGTCTATGACAATAAATGACTTACGTGGAAATCCTGAACAATGAAGTGTAGACTTTAGAATATTTAGAAGCTCTCGAATGGCAGAGAAGCAGCATTTGATCCATAATCTCCTTTATCTCTGCCAAGTTATTTTATTCTTATTGAAAACCTCAAAATATTGCTAACTTTACTATGCTATCATCTTTGAAAGTGTCTCTCACTGACAGACTGGATCAGCCTTAAAGAAGAAGCCAAATGGAATTCTCTCCCTCTCTCTTTCTCTCTCTCTCTTGCTCTCTTTCTGTATCATATATACAGATATATGTATGTGTATGTATGCATGTGGTATGTGTGTGTATATACACACATATGCATATATTAGAATGGAGTAAACTCTATATATCTGTATGGGTGTATGTGTATATAATTGTGTATGTGTATATATATATTTTTTCACACATACATATAATGAAATGGAGGAATTCTTTCTGTATATATCTGAATATATATGTATACACATATAAACATAGAGAAATAATTACTCCTTTCTATTATATGTATATGTAGTATATATATATATATACACACACACATACACACATATATGTATACATGAATATATTCTTTTTTATTCTAAATTATCCTAGGTATATGTTTTGTACAATGTGTAGTAGAATTTTAAAGTGTGAAGTAAAGACATGGGTATTCATAAAGATTTGTCAAATACCTATGAAGACAAATACTCAACATAATTGGATATGCTTGGAACTGGAATGGTGTCCTTAGGAGGCAAGAGATCTCAGGTGGCACTGAGACAGCAGTGGAATGCTAATGGGGGATGCTCTTTCTTACTTCTGGAGCAGCCCAGGCCCAAGATCCTGAACTTGTCTTGTGAGTCCTATGGAGAGGTAAGACAAGAACTTCCAGGAGACAGAATATATTAAAGAAAAGAGACAGATTACTCCAGGCATTTCTTGCAGAAAGAGTGAGAAGAAACAATGGGAAAAAGGCAGCTGGTATCAAGAAGCAGGTTTTCCAGTAGCCACTGGTAATTTTGGGGTGATTATTTGTGTGTAATGGACAGATAAGCCACCTAAGTGAAGAACTGCCTGAAAACATCCCAAAGGCAAAAGTGGCCTACTTCATTAAAAGCAGCACACTGTTCTTGGACTAGTGTGTCAAAATAGGCAAGTAATTGCTAGTCTTATTATCTTAAACTGCATATGTCATGACCTGAAAGTCAGTATATAACAAGAATTGGTCCCTTAAAGGGGTAGACAAAATTTCCTTAAAAAATTTGCATATGCCAAATGAATAAATTAGAATACAGAGTAGATACATTTGAAATGTTATGTTTTCCTACAAAGGACAACATGCATTTTTTTTATTTTCATGAACTAGATTGATCTGTATTAATACAGACTTCTTACTGCACTCTGAATCATTCCGCTTAGCCAAATGTGTAAAAACTTAAGAGACCAATCTATCTAAAAATAATTCAGAATCATGTATAATTTTCTCAATTAAAAGGACATCTATTGCATATAAAGTACATTCATTATAGTTAGACCTTGTTGAAAGTCATGTACCGTACTTAAAACAGAAAAGAGAACAACATTTTTATTTAGAGCCAATTTAAATGTTTCTGTAAGCATGATGCTTTCAGTAATATGCCCAAACCTTTTTTAAATCAATTATTGGCATTTTGAGAAAATATATGTCTTTCCCAAATATTCAGGGTTTTAGTTAGCTTTTTTGTCACTGTGACCAAAAGACTTGACAAGAACAATGCAAATGAAGGCAAGTTTATTTGGGGCTCACATTTTCAGAGGTCTCAGTCCATAGATGACCATTGCTCTGACCTGAGCTGAGGTCTAACATCATTGCAGAAGGGCATGGCAGAGGAAAGAAGCTCAGGACAGAAAAAGCAAGAAGATAAGAGAGCTGTGCTCATTGGGGACAAAAATATAAACACCACACCCCCAGTGACCCACCTCTTCCAGGCATTCCCCACCTGCCTATAGTTACTGCCCAGTTAATCCCTTTCAGGGGATTAATGGACTGATTAGAGAAAGTTCTGATAACCCAATCATGTCACCTATAAACTTTCTCTCATTGTTTTACACTGAGCTTTAGGGAAACATCTCAGTCTAAACTATAACAGCCTTGTTAGACGTGAAAACAACTGGAAAAATCCTTCCCATAAATTCTTAGTTTCAATTTTCCTGACTTTTGTGCTTTGGAATATTAATGCATTTATAATATTATTAAATAAATTAGTCATTAAATTTGAATTTTATTAGAACTGGTAGGTGAACTACTAGTCATTGGTTGCTAAATAAGTGAGAGGACACATATTATAAAAGAGATTGCCAATTTATAAATCAAAAAATTTCCACTTCCTTAATAAGGTAAAAATAAAAGATGCAAGAACAAACATCTGACATAGTTTAGACTTTTAAGTCTATCTTGACAATAATTCTAATTAAACTTGCCATTGCTTTGACCTGATTAGACAGAGAACAATAATGCTGCTATTCTGTGTCTACCGTAGGATGGTAAGCAGCTGATGATACATAATATCTTTTGACAGCCACGTTAATTATAACCTAGTTGAATGTATTTCTTAAGAGTAGAACTTTTTAAAAACAAAAGAAGAGGAAATTGTAGTGAAAGCTGTCAGAATATTTCTGAATATTACTAACGACTGCATCTAATTGCTGAAAAATGTTAATTTCCTTGAGATTTTTTCCCCATAGTTTTACAATGTGCTCAACATATTTTCCTCAGTTCCACAGAATCATTTGCATAAGAACTTCTGAATTACCTAAGTGGGTCAAAGTGATGGTCAATCTTTCCCATAAGTAACATTTCAAGATTATTTGTTTCTTCTTGATTTGGTAAAGTGAAAGCAAAAGTCATTCCTCTATGAGTTAAAGAGTTTTGTCTTCTTCCATTCTGACTTTGTCATAATAGCACCACACTGGGCTTAGTACCTTTTGTAGACTAAAACATTATTGGCATAATAGGTGCAAGGGCACAGAGCGATTTTCATTGTACTATCAGATTATTGTGTGGCTTTATCATACTGGTTAAAGAATTTTGAGTATCGTACACTCAGTCCCCAAGGCTAACACACATGCACATCAAACAACATAAATCATATGTAAAAATAGTACTTATCAGGGTGTAAGATTTTTAATTTGTAAGTACACACAAGGAAATTATGTGTATGCTATGTTGATCATGTTTTTTGTTTTTGGTCAATAACTAGAGACAATCTAGATGAAAATGTGGAAGTGTTGACATGTTCAGGTTTTGAGTTGAGTCTAAGCCTTACAGCCAACAGAGTTGGTACTAATTCTGTTTTTCAATTATAAAGGTGTTTCTAGAGCTATATTGAGTTTGACTAAAATTTAGTAACTTTTCTTCTCTGACTTTTGTGCTTTGGAATATTAATGCATTTATTATATTATTAAATAAGTTAGTCATTAAATTTTAATTTTATTAGAACTGGTAGGTGAACTACTTAATTATCAGGATAAAGAGTCAGAATATATATTATTTCATGTGATTCTTCATGGATCTGGCTTGACCAGTTAATTTATCCATGAACTGTTAGGTGTATATTCCAAATCTTATGTGTGTAATAAAGAAATTACCACTGCTTTTCTGTATTATATTAGAGAGAGAGAGAGAGTGAGAGAGAGAGAGATTTATGAAAACATTTAAGAAGTGCTGAAGTTCCATACTAATGTGATATCATTAGCATTTTACAATCAAATGACATGTAATAGAGTAATGATAATGGACCCCAAAACCAACCATATTTTATGAACTGTTATAAAGGGAATCTTGGATTTGAAGTCAAAATATTTCTATGTAAACATTGTTTCTACTTTCCTTATCACTACAAGAATTTAACCAATTTGCTTGAATATCTTGAACCTTATATTATTGATCTAAATTTTGATAATAGTAGTAAATTTTTTGCTATACCTAGCATACTTCATTGAGACTAAAGCAAAACTGCAGTCTTTGAAGAGTTTCTTTACAACTGTAACATCATTGTAATATATAGAGTGTTAATATTGCCAAAATTGTCCTCCCCTGAAACACAGGTTCTCAAAAATCATTGGGAATACAAACATTATGAATTTTCTCCTGTGATTAGATTATTTTCAATGGCAAGATGACTTTAAGAAAGGGAAACCTAGCCTAATCATATGAACTCTTTATATGAAGAGTTTTCTGTACCTCGGGGTAGAAAAGGAGGGTAGAGAATTGTTGTACGTGAAGGATTCAGTGCTGTCTTACTGACTTGAGAGTGCAGGGTCCACCCAATGAGGAAAAGGGAATCTCAGTCCTACAGCCACAGGAACTGAATCAGAATTCCCCAATGTCTTATGATGAGAGTTCGGTCAGGTCAACGTTTTTATTTTAATCTTGTGATAACATAAAGAGAGAGTCCAGTCACAACTTATCAGACTTTGTGTGGTAGAACTGTGACATAATGAAATGAGTGTGAGATAAAAGTTTAGGTTAGCTTGTTACATATTAATAGAAAATTTGCATAGTCTTACAAAATAAAAGTAGATAGAAAGGTGGTGAATATTTTTTACCTTCAAAATTTATTTTTATTTTAAAATTATTATTGTTTTAAATTTACAAAGCATACATTTATAAATTTGTGGAATACAAATGACATTTTGACACAGGCATTTAACATGGAATGATTGAATCAGGCTAATTAGCATATCATCACCTCTTACACCATTAATTTTTATGGTGAGACTATTGAAGTTTACTCTAAGTTTAAAATAAACAATACATTATAATTGATGACAGTTCCACGGTTAAGCAATACATCCCAAAATTTGTTTCTCTTATCAATCTGAAACTTTGTACCCTTTGTTCAACAACTTTCCATTCTAGGGAAACAATACTGATTTTTCCATAGATAATTTTTATGCTGAAACTTTATTGAATTAATTTATCAGATCTAATAACTTTTTAATTTTTACTTTATTTTATTTTTTAATTGTTCTAATTAGTTGTACATGACAGTAGAATGCATTCATACATTTTCATGAATCATACATAAATGCACTGTAATTTCTCATTTTTCTGATTCTACATATTGTAGAATCATATCACTCATGCAGTCATATATGTACATGAGATAATGTCTGTTTCACTCTATTATCCTTCCTACCCTCATACCCTTCCCATTCCTTCACTTCTCTCTACCTAATATAAAGAAACTATTTTTCCCTAGCTCCCCCCGACCTTACGGTGAATTAGCATCCACATACTAGAGAAACATTTGACATTTGTTTTTTTTGGGTTTGGCTTAGTTCGCTTAGCATGATATTCTCCAACTCCATTCATTTACCAGCAAATGCCAGAATTTCATTCTTCTTTAAAGCTGAGTAGTATTTAATCATATATGTGTGTGTGTGTGTGAGTGTGTGTGTACCACAAATCTAATAATTTTTTGACAGAGTCTTTTGTGTTTTCTATGTATAAGATCACGTCATTGGCATATAGAGATTTATGTTACTACTTCCTTTTCTATTAAGATGTCTTCTCTCTCTTTCTCTTGACTAATTGTTCTGGTTAGAACTGCCAGTGTCACATTGAAAAGAACTGGTGAGAGCAGGCATCCATGCCTTTCCTTCATCTCAGAAGAAAATATTTCACATTTTCATCATCGAGTAATATATCAGCTAGAAAGTGTCATGTATGGTCTTCATTGTGTTGAGGTACATTACTTATATACCCAATCTGTTTGTATTATGAAAAGGTGTTAAATTTTCTGTAATGTTTTTCTGCATCTATTGATATAATTGCATGGGTTTTGTCCTCTATTTTGTTAAAATGCTAGATCACATTTTTTGATTTGTATATGTTGAAACATCTTTGCATTACAGGGATGAATTCCATTTGGTCAGGAGGAATAATTCTCTCACCATAAAAATGAATGGTGTACTGTTGGATTTAGTTTGCTAATATTTTATTAAAGATTTTTGCACATAGGTCAATCATAGATACTGGCATGTAACATTCTTTTCTAATTGTATCCTTGTCTGGATTTGGTATCAGGGTAAAGCTGATGTAAAATGTTTGTAAAATGAATATGGAAATATTCTCTCCACTTTGATTAGGCATTTACTTTTAAGTGTGACATGTACCTATTTATTTAGTTATCGAGTTCATTTTATATATGCAAAGAAACTTCTCAGGAGAGTATTGTGACCATCTCAAAGAGTCAACATAATGGGAAATTAGAGTAACAGAAAAAATCAAGTTTAGGCCTTAGCAGAGAAAAATGTGGATAAAGACTATTTTAGTATGTTTTGGGGGTTATGTGTTGCTTGTTTTTAAACATATGAATTTTATTAGGTAGAAAACTAGAGAGGTAAGGACGCAGAAGGAAAGTATTATAGCAGTAGAATCAATGTCAGCTTGACATCCAATTAGATTGAGTGGGAAAAACTGATTATAGTTTCTTACTTCATTTGCTCCAATTCTCAGTTTATTTGGGATATTACAATGGCCATCACCAAAACAGAAATGTCAGATAGACTAGCAGTATATAACTTGGGAAGGCTAAATATTGTTTAAAAAAAAATCATAGTAATTTCAGTGGTTAATGCTAATGAAGTTTGTTTCTCACTCATATAATCAGAAAATCCTGTCATTCAGGCATCTAAGTTTTCTCCATTGTGTCCCACGTTCATCTTTTAAGGACTTAGAGAAGATGCTAGATTTTCTATGTGAAACCCACAGGGTGAGACGGTAAGAGTCAAGGGTCAGGTGAGAGAGTTCTAATATGGAGTGGGCATTAACGTGGAATATAAGAACCTTCACACATTCTGCTCTCTCCCACAAGTCCCTCCATGTCTACACTCAAGATCTCCTTGTCCTTGCAGTCCATGCCTCTGATGGGTTTCCAAGTCTTTTGTCACTTGCCTTGAGGGTGTATATTTTCTAAACTCCCTGCCTCCAGATTTTGACTTAAAAAGTTCTGTTTAGTATAAACTGTTCAGTTGGTGGTATTCCATTATAGAAGCACAAATAAACTAAGACACACACATAAAGAATATGTGTCTATCCCTATCAAAATAATTTTTTGATCTTTTAGGGTGAAGTGGACATGGTGTATCCAACTTGACAGAGTGCTTAAATAGTGTCAATGAAAGATGAAAATGTACCAGATACTTGATGCTCCTCTCCACTGATGAGAGGTTGTACATTCAGTAACAGCAGTGGCAAGATCAGACTTGACATGAATTCATGTCCTCTATCTGTGCCACCATGGATACTAATGAACCTATTGTACCTATACTGGTATATTTGACAACAGATGTTGTATTACAGGGAGAGTGAGGTCATTTTTTATATCAAAATGTTGCTCACTGATGGTCAATAACTTGGGACACAAAGAGCTTCACTTTTTCTGCTCACTCCCCTAAGTCTATCCATTTTCTCTACAACAGATCTTCTGATGCATCATAAACTTACCTTTTTGGTCATTTAATACCTTATAATGATATACTAAACCTTTTGTCACTTCACTCAATTTTGTTTATTTTCTCAATTCAGCCCACTGGTCTGTTCACATAACTTAGATGACCTTGTACAATACTCAAAGGTCTGCAACTTTGTCAAAATTTCCCTCTCACCAACACTTGTGAAGGTCATGCATGGATGACAAAGAATCTGCCCTCTCTTTTCAGCTTACACCATCAGTATAAATTGACACATTTTTGAACAATGCTCAAACTTTTCTTTCTTATCACTTCATCTCTCCCTGGAGATCCTATGTGAATATAGGCACAGAATAAAAGAGAGAAAATCCAGACTACTGCTGCTTTAGAATTTTGCTTTTTCTCATTTTCAGTAGCTCTTTTTCCTTCTTTTTTTTTTAAAGCCTTGAAAAGCTGATTTATTTCTCATTATAGAACATAATTATATTAACTCTTTTTTTAACAATTTTTTATTTTTGCAAACTGCATTTTGATTCATTGTACACAAATGGGGTACATCTTTTTGTTTCTATGGTTGTACACGATGCAGATTCATACATTTGTGTAATCATACATGTACATAGGGTAATAATGTGTGTCTCATTACACCATCTTTAATATCCCCTGACCCCTCCCCTCCCTCATGTCCCTCTACATAATCCAAAGTTCCTCCATTTTTCTCTTACCCCCACTCCTTGTATCCCCATTATGTATCATCATCCGCTGATCAGGGAAAACATTTGGACCTTGGTATTTTTGGCTTGGCTTATTTCACTTAGCATGATATTCTTCAATTCCATCCATTTATCTGCAAATGCCATAATATTATTCTTCTTTATGGAAGAATAATATTCCATTGTGTGTATATGCTACAGTTTCTTTATCATTCATTTGTTGAAGGGCATCCAGGATGGTTCCACAATCTAGCTATTGTGAATTGAGCTTCTATAAACATTGATGTGACTGTGTTATATAGTATGCTAATTTTAATTTCTTTGGGTATAAACTGAGGAGTGAGATAACTGGGTCAAAAGATGTGTCCATTCTAAGTGTTCTGAGGAAGCTCCATACTGCTTTCCAGAGTGGTTGCACCAGCTTGCAACTACACCAGCAATGTGTAAGTGTGCTTTTTCCCCCATATCCATGCCAACACCTATTATTGCTTGTGTTCTTGATAATAGTCATTCTAATTGGAGTTAGATGAAATCCTAGGGTTGTTTTAATTTTCATTTCTCTAGTTACTGGAGATGTTGAACACTTTTTCTTTCTTACGCTGGATTGCATCACCCCCTTACATAGATACTTCATGAAGTCTTCCAAGTTGAAAATTCCAAGGAACAGAACTGATTGCAGATCTGATTGGGATTTTTTTCTCATTTCTATTCCAAACTAGCAGTCTCTCTCTCTCTCTATATATATATATCTCAACCAGTGTGTGACAAAGCAGTATTACATGCATTCTAAGGAAATCCTACATGCAGAAACTGTAGCAGTCTACCAGATATCATCATGCTTCCCTCCTCATGGTGGTGTCTCTGTCACATGGAGAGGTAATGTGAAATGCTATAAACTGGGAAGTGCACTCAAGTAGGAAAACTCTCTTCTATTGTTCTTTCCTGGATATTTCCCTCAGGATCTGGTCTTAAACATGCTACTCTGGCTCCTGCTGACATGATAGATGAATACTACAGTTCTTTGGGTCTTCCATTATCATGTACAGCATGGTTTTGGACAGATTAAATTGAAACATAACTCCAGTTATTGACCCTATGGCAAGAAGGCATGTTGGGTCATTTCCTTAGAGAAGGTAATGTTGTCTTGAGGGAGGAGGGGCATACTTTATCTTCAAAGAAAGGAGAGTACTCTCCCAAATAGAAAGGGGTGGGCCATTTTTGAAGATTCATTGTGTTTAAACTGTCTGGGAATTTATGATCTTATTTTATTTTGTGACAGTGAGTGAGATTAGTCAAGGTATTTCTACCCTATATAACTTACCTTTTCCCATTCCAGATCCAGACCTGCCTTTTTAGGAGTCCAGACTTCTTGGGTCTTTAGCGATTTTTCTGATTAAGTTATGGGATTGATCCTTGGCTTTATTTTGCCTGCCATCAAGGATAATTTCTGTATTTAACTCCTAATATTTATTCATGGCATTCTCAGGTGTCCTCACCTGTCCTTCAAAGCATTAAACCAATAAAACCATAACTACCGAGTACTTTAAGACAGTTACTCCTTCTCCAATTTTACTCAAATGCTGGATACTTGGCCCCTTTAAGACACTCCTATACCACAATATACTGTCTCAGTTCATCTCTGATAAAAACTTTAATAACCAAAACATCAACTTGAATCAGGGCTCTCTGTGCTCCCCTTCCAATAATGATGAGACCACTATGAACAGCTGGGTAGCAAGTTATCTAGCTTTAAAATCCTATCCTAGCATCTGATTTTTTGGACAAATTTCAGTACCAATTATGGTTGCTGTGTTCCTGAGAAATCAGACATTGAGATGGTGTTAGCATGAAGGAAGAATATTAGCCAGAGTTTTTGATAAAGACAAAAACAAAACAGAAATACATGTTGAGAGACGGAAAATTAGCTGAATTAGACAGTGGGGAGAAAACAAGTTGTCATGGAGTTTTAAGAAAAGTTTTAAATGACTCTACAGGGAATTCTGAAAATTGGATGACACATAAGAGCTGTCCCAAGGTACAGAAAAAATCCAGGTCTTTATATTTCCGTATGCATCAATCTTTGGATGGTGCTCAATATGTCCAATAGTTGAACTAATAATTTTGTTATTCCTAAATAGAAGTTTCTGTGTTATATATCACATTGTAGACCATAGTCATTTCTTTTTAGCTATATTAGTTAAGGCCTGCTAAGTACCATAATAAAGAATGCACAATCTCACTGAATTAAAAAAAAAAAAAACATTTTATTTCTTGATCCTGACATAGTTCAATGTCAGACAAGAGTGGGGATATGGCTTTTCTATTTGTAGACATCAGTGGAAACATGTTCCTTCATTACTGTGGCTCTGGCCTCCTTTAATCAACACTATTCAATTTAACTTTATATAGTGATGCAATTTTTTTCTGTAAGTGCACTGACTGATATTGATGGCCAATAATCACATATGGCTATTCCTGTCTTGAAATATGGAGAAACTGAACTTAATTTTGAAACTTTAATTTTAATTATTTCAATTCAATTTCTTTATATAATCAATTTAATGTGTGTACTACTATTTATATTCCAATGTATGTGTAAATAGATACCTATATTTATAGTATATATGATGTCAGTTGTCTCCACAAAGCTCCTGTTAAGAGTGAGCGCTATAACATAATCAGTCCTCCTTTGTTTGAATGGACTGGGAGGTACCTGCAGGTATATAGGGCATGAGTGGAGGAAGTAGGTCACAGAGGCATGCCCTAAAATGATGCATCTTCCCTGTGGTCCCTTACCCCCCACTCTCTCTGTCTCTGCTTGTGAGCCTGCCATGAACTGAGCAGCTTTCCTCCATTGGGCTCTTTACCCATGATGGCTTTTTTCTTTTTTTCCTTTATTTTTGACAGGCTCTCACTGAGTTGCTGAGGGCCTCACTGAGTTGCTGAGGCTGACTTTGAATGTTCAATCCTCCTTCCTCAACCTCCCCAGCTGCTGGGATTACAGGTATGTGCCAATGGGACTGGCCCCAATGATCATCTGCCTCACCTTGGGCCCTGAGCAGTGGAGTTGGACATCTGTGGACTGGGACCTCAGACATGGTGAGCCCCAGATAAGTTTTCCCTTTTCTAAGTTTGTGCTTGTTGGCTATTTTGGTCACAGTGACAAAAAAACTAAGTAAAATACCAGCTTATTTTAACTCTCTGCCTATCAGGTCTTTGCCATGCTGCATAACATGGTCATTAATGTATTCTACCTTACAAACTTGTCTCACTATGTACTTTATTTACGAATTTTGTGACTATTCTGTTGTATTTGCTTTGACTCTACAGTACCCACTGTGCTGAAGGACCACATAATATCTCCAAAATGTATAAATGCATTTTACTGTCATGTATAACTACTTAGAATAAATAAAAACATTTGTAAAAAGAGAAACCTTGTCTGCAATAGAGCACCAAACCCAGTCACTTCTGCTACTCAAAGATGTTGACCCAACTTTCTTACCATTTTCTACCTGTATTTAATCATTTCCTTCAGACAAAAGCATTGCTGAATTGTTTCCTTCTTAAATAATCTCTTTTGACCTCATATATAGTTCTACCAACTTTCTAAAAAAATACTCATCTCTATATCCATATCTATTTTTATATTTCTACTTCCAACCTTCCGATTTTTTCCCTCTTATTCATTCTCTACATAAATTAATGAGACTTTTGTCCACCTACTACTGTCAAACAAACAAATAAAAGCTAAACTTTTTCAAGACACCAACTGCTGGCTGATAAATATTTGGGTTGATTTTCAGTTCTCCTATTAAGTAATTGGCAGTATTTTATATAGGTGATAATTCTCCTACTCCTGAAACATCTTTTTTGTTTTTGTGTTTTGTTATGTCTTTTTCCATTTTGCCTCCAAGGGATCACTATATCATTATTCTTTTTCTACCTCAATATGAGTTTGACAGGTGTTTCTCAGTCCAAGTTTTTTATTTTCTTTGATCTCTCTTAACTAAATTTTGAAGTACCTCAGAGAGAAGTTTTTGATACATGTTCTTCCCCATACAACCTAAATTTAAAAAATTTTCAGAGATTTCAGAGGTTGCAGTGGTCTTAGTCCATGGACAGCCAGCTCCATCACTCAGGGCTTGAGGTGAGGCAGAATATCATGGTAGAAGTATGTGGTAGAGGAAGGCAGGTGGGAACATGGCACTGGGAAGCAGAGATAAAGACTATACTTACCAGGGACAAAATATATACAGCAACATCATGCCCCAATGACTAACCTCTCTAGCCACACCGTATCTGCTTCAATTACCCCTCAGTTAATTCCTATTAGGTAATGAATGCACTGAGTGGTTAAGACACCGATAACCCAATCATTTCACCTCTAAACCTTTGTGCATTGTCTCACTCATGAACTTTTGGGGGACAACTCACCTAAACTATATCACACGAACTTTTGGGGGATACTTCATATACAAACCACAACAATTTCAAAGTTAACCAAACAAGGTAAAAACTTATGCACAGAAAAACTATAAAATAATGCTAAAAGAAATCAAGAAGTTACCAATAAATGGAATGGCACCTCATGTTCACTGACTGAATCTCTAAATATGTGAAGATGTCTGTATGAATAGGCTATAGACAGATTAGTCAAGAAATAGAAATAAATTCATTATTAAAAACTAATTCACATGATTTTGAAGGTGGATGGGTGCATCCATTTTCATTGCAGGATTATTGACAATATTTAAGAAGTGAAGACAAATGTACACTGATGCATGAATGGGTAAACATAATGTGGTACACACACATAATGAATTATTCAGCCTCAAAAATGAAAAAAATTGTGACACATGCTATAACATAAATGAACTTGGAAGATGTTACGCCAAGTGAAAGAAGGAAGCTGCCAAAGAAAAACTACAGTGTGATACCAGGATTTGAGTTGTCTAGAATAGTTTAATTGTTAGATATAAAAAGTAGAGTAGTGGTTAACCCAGGAATGGGGTGAAAGAGAAATAAGAAGTTGTTATTTAATGGACACAACATTTCAGTTCAAGATGATGGAAACTTATAGAGCTGGACAATGCCCATGATTGCACATAATTATGAAAATATTTTGTGCTACTGAACTATACACTTCAAATATTTTAAATGGTTAATTTTATCTTATGTACATTTCCCCACAACTTATCTTGAGCAGTATGTACCTCTCTAATTTTATCCATTATATTCCATGATTTTTCTCCTATATTCCAGATATCTTTAAATATCAAAACATTTGTACTTGCTGTTCCCTCTGCCTAGAATATCCCTCTGATAGTTCTTTAATTGGTTATTTTTTTTGGTTTTTTAGTATCACCTGAACAAAAATATATTACCTTGTCAATTTGTCTACCTCTGTGTCCACCAGGATGTAAACTTAGCAAAAGTAGTAATTTATCTGTTTTGTTCACTGATTATATTTTAGTTCTTAGAAGAATATCTGGCAAAAAGTAGATATGCAATAATATGAGTTACATGGGTAATTGAAAAATTAGGGCATGGAAATTTTTACCAAATGCAATTTTAAGGTCTGACATACATATGTCATGGTGGACATTTCTGTGGTTTTCTCCTGAAAATTGACTAAACCTATTTTTTTCATAAAAGTTTTAGCAATAAGATATTTTGCCCCTTGACAATCATCCACATTTCTTTATTTTTTAGCATTATTGTATTAAATTTTTTGCCAATTAAATAGTCATGTCTGATGCAGACATGCTAATATAATTAAGCAGGCTTGTGCTATTGTTTTTTTAAGAATAAAACAGTTATGAATATTTTGGATGAGCACAAATAAAGCACAGACAGAACACAGATAATGCATACTGCTTTTTTACACATTTTTTTTTTTCTGGGGCAGGAGGAGAATCTTTGCCAAGAAATCAATATTTGGAATCTGTTTAGATCATTATATTTGAGTGACTGCTACCTGCAAATGCATAGAACAATAGGCCTGCCAAATACAATCAGGAACAGAGAGGAGATTTTTTTACTGGCATTACTCCACAATAAAATTTAGTAGCATGACAGATCAGTAGAGAGAATAAGTGCTCCATCAAGCCTTAACACACTGTCCAAACAACACACAAACACTTCTGTCCCAGGTAAAGCAATTGAAGCTGTAGGAATATTTCTAACATGTGCTGGCTTTGTTTTCTACATTGTCTATCAATCAGAAACCACTGTACTTGGGTATATGTGATATAGGCAGCCTATTTTGTGTCTTAACAGTTTTTACTCCTGGAAATTAAAATGATTGTTTTGTGAAAGTGTTAGTTTTAATAAATATGATGTAGGTGTTGGATAAAATCAAATAAATGCTGAATGAAAATCAAAAAGTCCTAGGAAGTCAGCAAAAGAACTGGTAGCCCTAGTAAGTACTGAGAAAAATACAGGGAAAATTAATTAATTTGGATAGTTATACTATGTCATCAGTTTTTAGTGTGGTCTTTAATGACTTTTTATAAAGAAGAAATGGTGGAGGGAGCAAAGCATGAGATGGAAAATAAAGCATCGTACCATGGAAGTGTTAAACAATTTGATTTGAAACACTGGCAAAAAAAGTTCAAGATGTAGTATCAGATTGAGTTATTATTTATATCTATTCCTTTTTGCTCCTTAGGTCTGATGCAGATCTAATAAGTGAACTAACTGCATTCATTCACACAAAGCATTTACTGAAAAACCTCATGTAGACTAGACTCGATACTGGGAACTACATATCCAAAGACAAATAGAATATGATTCCTGTCTTTGATTTCTCTGACATGATATAGAAGGAAGAAACTGACATATAAACAAGACTTGAACCAGAGCCTCAAGTACAAGTGGAATCACGAGGTGGTGTATTGTATTCTTTGCATCGTAAATGATCCCACTAGCAGGAAACATCAGAGCCACCTGATTTTTATATTGCAGAACAATGCATTCATTTCATATGCATTCGAAAAGGTAAACTTTGTGAATTAGAAATTCTCATTTTTTATACTATTTTATATCAACCGATTGAATAACTGTTGTTTTCAGAGGAACTACAATTGAGTCCCTTCTTAAAATAGAAAAGTAACTATATGGAATAATGAGAATTTCCTTTCATGTAATTTGACAAAAACTATAAAGTAGAAAACCATTTGAAAATATGTTATTTGTTCTTTTTAAAGTAAAGTAAATATCTATTATATGCAGTGATATGTTGTATTGTGGGTTTAAAATTTTGTAATACTGCTAAATATATCTTGTAAATAATTGATTGGTCTGCCATTTCTTTATTTGAAAATAAGAATTGTAATACCTCAATAGGTTTTCTAGACTTCTCATTTAAAGCTCTTTGAGAAATGGTAAGAATAAAATATCACCTTTGAATTTGGGAGAGTACATTTTGTGCCTAGACTGGTTCATCTTTAGTACAGTGCTTAATTTTTAAGGATTTATAGAATAAAAAAGTTGGTCCATGATCACTAAAGTAATTTTAAAAATTATTAGTCTATGAAATTTAAGGTAAAATCAGTACAAAATACAAATTACTATGATAATAAAGGACTGTCTTATCTGTATTGTAACTATTTTAAAAGCAAGAATTTTGTAGTGTGGTACTCTGCAAATTGTAATGAATAGATCTGTTGGAGGTTGTAAGTGACTGTTTTAAACTTTCTTTGTGTGGCACCTCAAAAACTCCAATCTTTAATAATTCAAATCACCACTTCTCCAGTTTCAAAAAAATTTATTAGTGAGTTCTTCAAACAATCACTTTGGGCTTTTCTCGCCTGCATAATGGTAATCTGTGAGTTTCAAAAATATATAAAATATGTGAGGAACAGAGCAGAATGAATTTTGTTTTATTTTCTTGAAAGTCTCATCCCCAGAAGGCTGTGCTTCCAGGAATGGTTGCACACTGTCAGCTCACTTGTGTTGCCAGTGCCTCCACCTCGTTCCCAGAAGAGCATCTGTGGATTTTGGGAGAAGAGGCAGCACTTCTGGGAATGGTGCCCAGAACACGCAAGCTTCCGTGTCATTGGAGAAAGTCAGAAAGGGGACAATAAAATCTTCTTCTGTTGAGTCTTTTATGTGCAGTCATCATTTCTGGGGCTGACAACTGAGATGTCCATATATTCTAATTTGTAGATTTTATTTTAAAGAGGCTTCTTGAAATGCAAGTGTGGACTTTTCTGTACTTCCTTCTCCAGTTCCACACCTGATTCATCTTCTTTTTCACTTTCAAAGCATTCTCCAAAGTATAACATAGGCATTAACAATAACCAAAAGCAATGTCATAATAAGTGATATATAAAAGTCAAGTGAAATTATTGTATTCCCTTAGCTAAAAAACAGAGCCTAAAATTATTAGAATTATTAGAATTTTGTAAAAGCTTAAGTCTTGCAGATATGCCACAATTATTTAAATATTTGGGGTATTTATTTTAATGCATTTTGGAATAATACAACAAACATGACTAGCATATATATGATCCTGTGTTTTGTTGTTTTGGGATGCGGCTCAAGTAAGTAGTGCATGGTAACTGCCTTAATGTGACCAGATGAATTATAGATGTGGTGCTCAGAAAACCCATGAAGTGGTGGAACCTTCAAAACAAAGTTAAATTGCTATAGTTTTTTTTAAGTACAGATAACAAGATGATATAAATTCAAGAAACTTTTTCATATGCTGAACTGATATATATGTTATCTCAATCTTTTTATCAAAGCATTGGAATACCATTTCAGGAAGCTAACCTTAAACTTGTGGAATATATATGGATAAAATAAGAATGTACACCGGTTTTTCATGCATACACACACAGAGAGCTTATTTGTTCAGGTTTCCATAAGATAAGAGCATGTGTTACATTATCTACAACTGCAAGAATAGGATCCTAATTATAATAAGTTATATTCCATGTATGTATTATATTTCAAAAAGTACTCTATTGTCATATATGTCTAAAAAGAAGAAATAAAAATTAAAAAATGAATTCCAAGGTTAAAAAAAAAAGGATCATATGTTAGCTATTCTGCCACTGTGAACATAATACCTGAGAATAACCATTTAGAAGAGAAACCATGTACTTCATGCTTATAGTTTCAGAAGTTCAGTGCTTACAGTTTCAGAAGTTAAGTGCATGGTCTACCTGATTCCATTACTATGGGCTCTAGATGAAACTAAGCATCATGGCAGAAGGGTATGGTGAAGGAAAGCTGATTAACTCATAGAAACTGGGAAGTCGGGGTGTGGGGAGGGAGATAGAAAGAGAAATAGGAAGAAGAATGTAATCCTAGTAATCCTATGGGGAAAACCAATAGTGATCTACTTTGTCCGTTCATGCCCTTACCTAGTAGTCTAGTCAAATTATTAATCTGCCAAATGTATTAATCTGCTGATGAGCTTGCATCTCCCATTACCCAATCTTTTTATTTATGAATATTTCTATTTTACTTAACACATAAGCTTTTCAAGGGACATTGTTAGATCCAAACCATAATATATCATAAATAAATCATGTTGCATATAAGCAACAGAAACTTATTTATCATTATTCTGGAGACTGAAATGTACAAAACCACGGTGACAACCTCTTTAGTGTCTCGTGAAGACTGTCTTCCGATTTGTAGAAGGAATTTTCTCAATGAATCCTTACATGGTGGAAGAGGTTCGTGAGTTCCCCCTGTATCTCTTCTATAAGGGCACTATTCCCATTCATCAAGACTCATCTACTAATGAAATCATCACCTGATAAAGTTCTCTTCATAATTCTGTTATGTCCTTTGCTCATCATTTGTCATATAGTTTGGTTTCAAACAATAAAATTGGGGGGACATAAATCATCAGAACATAGAAACACAGACATATGTATATACACACATATATATAATATGTATATATATAACTAAACATGACAAAAGAAAATACATATGTAGCAAATATAAATTGCAAAAATAGTATGTTATATTCATTTGTTTTCTATTAAACTTATTTTGGATCAGTGATTTTAAAAAGGAACATTTGATACATTTAAAGTGAAAGTTTTTAAATATAATATGAGGGCTCAACAATTCAGAAAGTATTCAGAATAATATCAGGAACAATGTATTAAGTTATAGTTTTTACTACTACTATTAAATTTGTTAGGTTTGACTATGAGAGACATTATTTAATGACTGAGTTTTTGCTAGTGTAGTAAAATTACCTGCTGCAAAGCAATATTTGAAATATTATGAAAAATTTACTTGTAAATTTTCATAAAACTACAAACAAAAGCAAAGTAATTTATTGCTTTTTTAAACATCTCTCAAATTCTAATACACACACACACACACACACACACACACACACATGCACACACAAACACTCCAAATTTTATAGGAACTATCTGACCTCAAGCACTGTTGTGAAAGTTTCACAGAAGAAAACAAATTAGAAATATGTGCAAGCATTTAAGCAAATTGTTAGCACTCTAACTGAATAGAAATATAAAAGTTTTAAGATATTCATTTATTATATTTTATTTGCAAAGTTAATACTTTCTGTAGTAATTGTAAATAAATGTATTAAATCTGCTGCTAAAAGCTTTAAATAATAAGCAAGGAAAATATCAGCAAAGGAATGGGCGGGATGCTCCTGTCAGATAAAGTAGGTCATTGTACAATCATAAATATAGAAAAAAACTAAAGCATTAAATATTATCATGACTATAATAAAATTTACTCTATCCACTGAAAGTTATTTAATATTCTGATATTGTGATCTTAGTATTTGATGTGTGCTCTAAACACTGGGAACAGTGTCAACCTTTCCTTCTGCTTATCTTTGCCATGTAGTATAACAAAAGATTTAAAAACTTATTATTAAAGTTAAGTTCTGGTACCCCCCCCCAAAATTAACGATAAGTTCACCACATAATCTGGAAGTGATTTATTGGTGTAAGCATGAAGGGTAATAAAGTCACAGTTGGTGCACTTTAAGTACTTGTTCCACATAGTCAAACTGTATCACAGGAAGCAATGTCCCATATCCTACACCCACTATCCTCCACCCACCCCCCAGAAATGCAGGAAGACTTATGAGGCACATATAACCATATAAACATATCCATCATAGTAAAGAGAGGCCATTGAACTCTTGAAATATTTTCTGATATCAATCTAGAAATGAGAAATTATAACAAATATTGTTTTCTATTGAAATCTATTTTTTTTAATGTTGAAAGCATTCCATTTTCCATTTGTGAAAAAAAAAAAACTTTAGTTTCATAGTCCACACCTTTGTAACATGAAGCTGTATGCATCACTTAGGATCTACCTTTGCATGCTATAATATTTTGCAGAACTGTTAGAACAATGAAAAAGTATTTATCCATACCAGGTCCACTTGTATCAGTTTTCCACAGGAGAGACACAGTGAACTCATTAATGGAAAATTGAAGCATCAGACAGAAAGACTTGACCATGGTGTGTTAGAGTATTTATGCCTCAGAATTACTTAGTTTTTAACTTATTTGAAGAACTTATTGAAAAGTATTTTGAACATTGTTGAAGAGTAACAAACTGAATGGTCTTCAAGCTTAACTTCCCAAAGTGGACATCACTTTTGTATTGCTAAGAAGTACTTTTATTCCCTGTGAACTGCAAACATTAGCAGACTTCTTTCTCATTCAGAATTACAGAATGAATCAAATTCAGACAACATCACAGGTGAGTTCTTAAAACAAAATTATTATTGAAAGTCATTTGTCTTATTTTAATAATGAATTCTCAACATTAAATCTTATCACAAAAAACAACTAAATACTTTTTTCCAATTTCTATATACAGTCATCCTTCAATATCTGCAGAGGATTGCTTCCAGGACCTCTGAGCATTCTTTGAGTTTGTGGATGCACAACCTCTTTACATAAAATGTGTACTAGCTGTATTTAGCCTATTAGTTATAATACTAACTCAATGTAAATACCACACAAATAATCATTATACTATGTTGTTTAGGGAATAATTAATATATTGTTTAGTAAATTAAAATCTGTACCTGTTTAGTTCAGATGCAACTTAGATTTGTTGTTGTTTTTGTAGATCTCAAGTATTTCAGTGGTCAAAACAAATCCTGAGATACAGAATTCATAGATACAGAGGGTCAATTAATGTGTATTCTTCAGTTGATGTTCTCATAATTGGTTAATATATAACACATCAGATTGTACTATCAAATTAAACTTCATACTAATAATTAAATTTTGAGAATCTGAAACTTGATAATTTATAATAATAATAAATATTTTCATTCCTTTTTTAAAAAATTATTTATTTTTATTTTTACAGACTGCATTTTGATTCATTGTACACAGATGAGGCACAACTTTTCATTTCTATGGTTGTACATGATGTAGATTCACACCATTCCTATAATCATACATGTACATAGGGTAATGATGTCTGTATCATTCCACTATTTTTCCTACCCCTCTCCCCTCCCCACTCATTTCCCTCTACACAATCCAAAGTTCCTCCATTCTTTCTCCCCCCCACCCCCGCTCCTGTTATGTATCATGATCCACTTTTTAGAGAAAACATTTGACCTTCAGTGTTTTGGGATTGGTTTATTTAATTTAGCATGCTATTCTCCAGTTCCATCCATTTACCTGCAAATGCCATGATTTTATTCTTCTTTATGACTGAATAATATTCCATTGTGTATATATTCCACAGTTTCTTTATCTATTCATCTATTGAAGGGCATCTAGTTGGTTCCACAATCTAGCTATTGTGAATTGAGCTGCTATTTCTTTATATCTTTTTTTTTTTTTTTTTGCAGTGCCAGGAATTAAAACCAGAGCCTTGAACATGTAAGGAAAGCATTTTACCCCTTATCTACATCCCTGACCCTCATTCTTTGTATAATCATATCAATCATAACAATAGTGATAAAAGCATATTTGTTAATGTATTAGGAAAAGAAAAACAAGCAGTAAAAATAGTAACTAACAGTATAGCTGATAAGCAAATAAAGTAAAAAATATAAAGGAGTTATGGAAATAATTTAGTTTAGAGAATTACTACTGTTTTAGTCAGATTTTTGTTGCTGTGACCAAAAAGATCTGAAAGGAACAGAACAACACAGAAGGGCTCACAGTTTTTGAGGATTCAGTCCATAGACAGCCAGTTCCATAACCCTGGGATGGAGGTGAGGCAGAACACCATGGCAGAAGGATATGGCAGGGGAAAGTAGCTCAGAACATGACTACAAGGAAGAAGAGAGAGAACTCTGTTCGCCAGAGACAAAATATAAACCCAAAGGCAGCCCCACTGTCCTACCTTCTGCAATCACACCCTGCCTTCCTACATTACCATCTAGTTCATCCATCTCAGCTGATAAATCTACTGATTAGGTTACACCTTTCCTCAACTAGTCATTTCACTTCTGGAATTTCTTGCATTTTGTGTAATACATGAGCTTTTGGGGGATACCTCATATCTAAACCTTAACAACTACTTTAAATTAGAAAATCTTAATGATTTGAGGGAGACAGTTCTCTAATATCTGGAAAGGTAAAAAAGAAACAAAAAAAGTTGAGATTAAAAATACTGACAAAATTTCTTTAGAAATTTAAAGATATTCAGAGATGAAAGAATAGATCTTTCTTGATTTTTACTCTAACTAAAATTATGACTTATGTTTCCATGATGAAAAATCCAGTGTACAGATGCTCTTCAGATTACAATGGGATTATGCACTGATGAACCCAGTGTAAGTTAAAAATATTGTAAGTGTAAAAAACATTTAATACACCTAATCTATGAAACATCCTGACTCAGCAGCACCACATGCTGTGGACTGTTGGATGATTACCCTCTTGACTGCATGACTGACTGGAAACTGTGGGTCATGACTGCTGTCCAGCATTGAGAGTGTCATTACAGCATATCACTTGACCAGGAAGAGATCAAAATTCTAAACTTGAAGTGTGGTTTCTATTGAATGCATGGCACTTTCACATCATTATAGAGCTGAAAAATCTTTTTGAGCCATGCTTTGTTTTGGCATTTTGTAGTACCTTTCAAGTAGATAAAGCATCTTGAGAACTCATTTTATACAGGTTCATTCAAGTGTTTTGCCCTGGAAAGACAGAAGGTCTTGTGAAAAAGATCCATTTTCTGGATCAAATTTTAAATCACATGAATTATTGAATCTCATTTGGGAATTAGAGACTTTACTACATTCAAAATGGCATTTCAGTCACTTGTGTATATGTGTGTTGCTATTGACCAAAATAATATAAAATGCTTTGTTTCAAAATAAATCTTGTTTATTACTCTTATGCCATTTGAGGGAGATACTTGTCTAGCCTGTGGACAAAAAAAAAAAAAAAAAAAAAAAAAAAAAATGCAAAAGCAACCTTGAGATTAAAGGACCAGACAAAATTTCTTTAGGAATTTATAAATATTTCCAGTTCTTGGAAACAATTATTCAGAAGATTTGAGAGAAAGACAAGTGATTGTTGTCACATATGGTTTCTGGACAGATTCCATTAGTCAGCCTACACAACCCAACCTACACATTACACTTGGCTTCAAATGTCAGAACAGGCTGTGACAATAAAACTGACACTTGGGAGCATAGCCACTTCCTGGCACTGCAAGCCATGATTTGGGGCTTTAACAAAAATACAACAGCTGAATAAATCAGCCACTTCTTTTGGGAAGAGAGCCCTACCCAGAGAAGCACTTTAAGGTGAAAAATGCATAGGAAGAAAAGTACAATGAATGTCTGAGAAAAATATATCTATAGAATCAGCTGGTCAGTCTCTAATTGTGATGGTGTCTAGAATTTTCAGGTTATCAATTATGGGGAGATAGGGATCTTGATTATTCAAGGTTGTTTCACTTCTCTTCACCCAAGTAGACTCTTAGGTAAGTGGTTGTTTGGGGGAGAGATGATTGGTCCTACAAACTAGAGTGCACCGATGTTTAAGAAGCTAACCTGATCAGAAAAAAATAGGACAGATGTTCTGGGTTTCTAGTTTAGGACATGCAGAGAACCAAGCAATATGTGTCCTAAGATCTGATCAACTTGTTTCTTTTTATTGATGCTATGATCCCAAAATAATTGTTTCACCACATTTTTTGCTTAGGTATCAATGATTTAGTGGTATCATCTGTATTTCTTTATGTTGAGATTTGCTTGTTTTTTATTTTTAATTTTTATTTGTCTAATTAGTTGTACATGACAATAGAATGCATTTATACATTTTGATAGATCATGCATAAATGCTGTTTATAACATGCAGAGTGTAAATACAATTTTGAAACATTCAAGCCAAAAGAGGCCTCATGAATCATTTGATTCAATTGTGTGTTTTTAATTAGTGAAATTACACCTCAAAAAGTTTAGGTGGGGGCGACACTTCCCTGCCGGGGACATAGGCCAAACCAGCACACAGGCGAGACTTCCCTGATGGGGAAGTAGGCCCAGAGAGCTGGGACGAGACCAGCCATGCCCCATCCCACAGTCTAGTGCCCCTGTGGCTGACCATCTGTCAACATGGGGAGCTGCCTCTGCCCACTAGCAGGGAATCTACCCCACCTGGAGTCCACCACCCCTAGAGGGGCAGCATACTTTTTGGGTCACTGCATTATCAAGTTACTCCAAGACTTTATGCTACTGAAAACTAGGAAAGGGAAAGATACATGAGCAATATGAGAAAACAAGAGAAGTGTTCCAAACAAACCTAGATGCTACAGCAATAAAATCCAAGGGCAGCATGGCAGAAGAAATGTCTTAAAGGCAGTTCAGAATGTACATAGTTATGCAAGCATTGAATATCACAGCAATCAACAGTTAAAAGAGCAAATGCAGGAAGCTAAGGATCATTTCAATAAAGAGATAGACATTTTGAAGAAAAAAAGATATTCTTGAAATGAAGGAAGCAGTAAACCAAATTAAAAACTCCATTGAAAGCATAACCAATAGTATACAACACCTGGAAGACAGAACCTCAGACATAGAAGATAAAATATTTAATCTTGAAAACAAAGTTGACCAAACAGAGAAGAAGGTAAGAATCTCCAAGAATTATGGGATATCATGAAAAGACCAAATTTAAGAATTATTGGAATTGAGGAAGGCACAAAGAAACAAATCAAAGAAAGGAACAATCTATTCAATGAAATAATACCAGAAAATTTCCCAAATCTGAAGAATGAAATGGAAAATCAAATACAAGAGGGTTATAAGACACCAAATGTACAAAATTACAACAGACCCACACCAAGGCACATTATAATGAAAATACTTAACATACATAATAAAGAAAGAATTTTAAAGCCTGCAAGAGAAAAAAATCAAATTACATTCAGGGGGAAACCAATAAGGATATCAGCAGATTTCTCAACCCAGACCATAAAAGCTAGGGGTGCTTGAAACAGCATTTTTCAAGCTCTGAAAAAACATGGATGCCACCCAAGAATTTTATACCCAGAAAAACTTACATTCAGGTTTGATGACAAAATAAAATTATTCTATGATCAACAAAAGCTAAATGAATTTATGAATAGAAAACTGAAACTACAGAACATTCTCAGCAATATATTTAATGAGGAAGAAATGAAAAAGAGCAATGTAAGATTGCAAAGGGAGGAACTACCTTAAAGGAATAGTCAAATAAAGGAGAAACTAAGTCAAGTTAAAAATCAAAAATAATTCAAAATGACCAGGAATAAACATCACATCTCAATAATAACCTTGAATATTAATGGCCTGAACTCATCAATCAAAGACACAGCCTGAAAGATTGGATTAAAAAGAAAGATCCAACAATATGCTGTCTGCAAGAGACTCATCTCATAGAAAGAGATATTTTCAAACTAAAGGTGAAAGGATGGGAAGAAAAATACCATGCACATGGATTTAGCAAAAAAGCGGAGGTATCCCTCCTCATATCAGATAAAGTGGACTTCAAGCCAAAGTTAGTCAGAAGGGATAAAAAGAGCATGTCATACTTTTAAGGGAAGCATAAATCAGTAAGACATAACAATCATAAAAATTATAAATGCCCCAATGACCCATTCATGTACATCAAACAAATTCTTTTCAATTCCAGGAACCAAATAGATCACAACACAATAATTCTAGGTGACTTTAACACACCTCTCTCACCACGGGACAGATCTTCCAAACAAAAATTGAACAAAGAAACCATAGATCTCAATAACACAATTGATAATTTATACTTAACAGAAATTTATAGAATAATCCATTCATCAATGAGTGAATACACTGTCTTCTCAGCAGCACATGGATCCTTCTCTAAAATAGATCATATGTTATGCCACAAAGTTACCCTTAGCAAATACAAAAAGATAGAGATATGACCTTGTATTCTATCAGATGATAAAGGAATGACATTAGAAATCAATGACAAAATAAAAAACAGAAATTACTCCAACACCTGGAGATTAAATAATATGCTACTGAATGATACATGGATAACAGAAGACATTGGGGAGAAATAAAAAAATCTTAGCGGTAAACGAGAAAAGAGATACAACATATCAAAATCTCTGGGACACTACGAAAGTAGTACTAAGAGGAAAATTCATTTCATGGAGCATATTCAATAGAAGAAAAAAAATCAACAAATAAATGATCTTACACTACAGTTCAAAGCCTTAGAAAAAGAACAGATTAACACCAAAAGTAGTAGAAGAGAGGAAATAGTTAAAATCAGAGCTGAAATCAATGAAATCAAAACAAAAGAAACAATAAAAAAAATAGAATAAAAAGTTGCTTCTTTGAAAAAAATAAACAAAATTGATAAACATTTAGCCACACTAACAAAGGGAAGGAGAGAGAAAACTCAAATTACTAAAATTCAGGATGAAAAAGGAAATATCATGGAAGACACAATTAAAATACAAAACATAACTAGAAGCTATTTTGAAAATCTATACTCCAACAAAACATAAAACCTCAAAGACATCAACAGGTTTCTAGAAACATATGATCCACCCAACCTGAATCAGGAGGACAACACAATTTAAATAGATCAAATTCAAGCAATGAAATAGAGGAAGTCATCATAAGCCTACCAACAAAGAAAAGTCCGAGACCAGATGGATTCTCAGCTGAGTTCTACAAGACCTTCAAAGAAGAGCTCATTCCAATACTCCTCAAAGTATTTCATGAAATAGAAGAAGAGGGAACCCTTCCAAACTCATTCTATGAAGCTAATATCACCCTTATACCAAAACCACACAGAGACACATTAAGAAAATTTCAGACCAATATCCCTAATGAACATTGATGCAAAAATTCTTAACAAAATTTTAGCAAATTGCATATGAAAGCATATTAAAAAGATAGTGCACCACAATGAAGAGGCTTTTATCCTAGGGATGCAAGGTTGGTTCAACATCTGGAAATCAATAAATGTAATTCACCATATCAACAGACTTAAAGTTAAGAATCATATGATTATATCAATAGATGCACAAAAAACATTTGATAAAATACAGCACCCTTTCATACTCAAAACACTAGAAAAAATAGGGATAGTAGGAACATTCCTCAACATTGTAAAGGCTATCTATTCTAAGCCTATGGGTCAATATCATTCTAAATGGAGAAAAACTGAAAGCATTCCCCCTAAAAACTGGAACAAGGCAGGGATGCCCTCTTTCACCATTTCTATTCATCATTGTTTTTGAAATTCTAGCCAGAGCAATTAGACAAACCAAAGAAATTAAAGGGATACAAATAGGAAAAGAATAAGTCAAACTATCCCCATTTGCCAATGAAATGATTCTATATTTAGAGGAGCCAAAAAATTCCACCAGAAAATTTCTAGAACTCATAAATGAATTCAGTAAAGTAGCAGGATATAAAATCAGTGCTCATAAATCTAATACATTTTTATACATAAATGATGAATTCTCAGAAAGAGAATTTAGGAAAACTACCCAATTCACAATAGCCTCAAAAAAAAAAAATACTTGGGAATCAATCTAACAAAAGAGGTGAAAGACCTCTACAATGAGAACTATAGAAGAGTAAACACTAAAGAAAGAAATTAAAGAAAACCTTAGAAGATGGAAAGATCTCTCATGTTCTTGGATAGGCAGAATTAAAACTGTCAAAATGGCCATACTAACAAAAGTGCTATATAAATTCAATGCAATTCCAATTAAGATCCGAATGATGTGCCTCACAGAAGTAGAACAAGCAATCATGGAATTCATTTGGAAAAATAAGATATCAAGAATAACTAAAGCAATCCTTAGCAGGAAGAATGAAGTAGGGGGTATCACAATACCAGAATTCCAACTATACTTCAGAGCAATAGTAACAAAAATGGCATGGTACTGGCACCAAAATACACAGGTAGATCAATGGTACAGAATAGAGGACACAGAGACAAACCCAAATAAATACAGTTTTCTCATACTAGACAAAGGTGCCAAAAACATACAATGGAGAAAAGATAGCCTGTTCAGCAAATGGTGCTGAGAAAACTGGAAATCCATATGCAACAGAATGAAAATAAACCCCTATCTCTCACCCTGCACAAAACTCAACTCAAAATGGATCAAGGACTTTGGAATCAGACCAGAGACCCTTCATCTAATAGAAGAAAAAGTAGGTTCAAATCTCCATCATGTCTGTTTAGAATCTGACTTCCTTAACCTGACTCCCAAAGCACAGGAAATAAAAGCAGGAATAAATAATTGGAATAGATTCAAACTAAAAAGTATTTTTTTTTTTTTCTCAGCAAAGGAAACTATAAGCTATGTGAAGAGAGAGCCTACAGAGTGGGAGAAAATCTTTGCCACTCATACTTCAGATAGACCATAATCTCCAGAATCTATAAAGAACTCAAAAAACTCTGCACCAAGAATACAAATAACCCAATCAACAAATGGGCTAAGGAAATGAACAGACACTTCACAGAAGAAGATCTACAAGCAATCAACAGATATATGAAAAAAATGTTCAACATCTCTAGTAGTAAGAGAAATGCAAATCAAAATTACCCTAAAATTTCATCTCACCCTGATTAGAATGGTGATTATCAAGAATATAAGCAACAACAGGTGTTGGCGAGGATGTGGGGAAAAAGGTACACTCATACATTGCTGGTAAGGATACAAATTAGTGCAGTCACTCTGGAAAGCAGTGTGGAGATTTCTTAGAAAACTTGGAATGGAACCACCATTTGGCCCAGCTACCCCAATCCTTGGCCTATACCCAAAGGACTTAAAATCAGCATACTACAGTGATGCAGCCACATCAATGTTCATAGCTGCTCAATTAACAAAAGCTAGATTGTGGAACCAACCTAGATGCCCTTCAATTGATGAATGGATAAAGAAACTGTGGTATATATATACAATGGAATATTACTCAGCCATAAAGAATGATAAAATTATGGCATTTGCAGGCAAATGGATGGAATTGGAGAATATGTTGCTAAGTGAGATAAGCCAATCCCAAGTAACCAAAGGACGAATGATCTCTCTGATAAGTGAATGACGATACAGAATGGGGAGTGGGAGTGGGACAAGAATGGAGGAAGCACGGATTGTATAGAGGAAAAGAGGGAAAGGAGGGGTGAGAGAAAGGGAAAAATAACAAATTGAGACAAACATCATTATCCTATGTACATGTATGATTACACAAATGGTATGACTCTTCTTCATGTACAACCAGTAAAACAAGTTTTACTCCATTTGTTACAATGAATCAAAATTAAAAAAAAAAAAAAGTTTAGGTGATTTTTTTTTTTAAATCACTATCATTAATATTATTAGTTTCTTTAAAAATTAAGTCTTCCAATTCCCAAACTAGTCTTTATTCCTCTCCAAGTGCTTTTAATACTCCTGAATTTTGTTTTTATTTATATTAGAACATTGGTCATATATTTTGTTATGTAATTAGTTACAGTCAACAGCAGTTTTAAAGTCACTTTACTGAGATCTTTGAACATTAACAAAAGGCATGCTTCGAATTCTTAGTTGTTAATTGAAAAGGATTTATTTGTATGTGAATATTAAAAGCTAAATATCAATTTTCAGGTTCTTATAATATACCAGACACAGTGATAAGTACTTGACATATAAAAACTTAAACAGTGTTTGATGGAAATGACACACAAATTCAAGGCACAGGGCATACAGTGAATTGTCATTATGTATGAAATGTTATGTATCAGTTAGGCCACACTTTATAAGGGTCCTATTATCACTAATAAAAGCTAGCATGAATTGGATTGAATAGTTTGTTCATCATTTTACAAATAAGATCATTTTATTTTCATAAAATATCCTTGTTTTTTCTCCCCAGAAACAAAATTGCATATAAGAAAAACAAGGCTCAAAATTTTAATCATGGCCTACTGTCCAAACTCAGTCCCTCAGTAGTCTTCTACATGTACTATCTATTCTAAACATACCTGCATTTCCATTCTGTCAGATTCATTGTCTCATTATTTTCAAATTGTCTCAGCATATTATTCACTTTGCCTGGAATATTACTGCAGATTCCATTCCTACCTTTCCTTCATCTATTTCTTTCTATAGATGAAACCACCATGGATTTGGGGTTATCTTTCACATCTGCATCCTCAGAACTTATGTGAAGTACTTTCAACAGAAAAGGGCCCATTTAGAACCTGGTATATCAGTTGCCTCTGATGTCAGTTACACAGGCAGAATTCCACCTTGGAACAGTTATCTTTCATCAGGATTCTCCAGAGGAACAGATCCAATACTATGTATGTATATTTATGTCATCAAAGGAATTATGTTGGAAGGAATTTATGTTGGAAGGAATTAAACTACATGGTTGAGGTGGGAGGTGAGCAGGCTGGAAACCCAGGCAAAAGATGAAATGTCTTCAGACTGACATCTATGGGGTGATCTCTCAGGCAGGAACTCAAAACCAAATTTTTATGTTACAGTCTTCAGTCAAAATTTATTCTTCTCTGGGAAACCTAAATTTTTTTTGCTCTTAAGACCTTTGATTGGATGAGTATCTATCCACATTATCAAAGGCATTTTCTTTCTATTCCAGTCCACTGACTATAGATGTTAATCACACCTACAAAGCACTTTCACATTAACATCTAGTGTTTGATTAACATTGAATCCTGTAGTTCAGCCATGTTGACATAAATTTAACTATCACAAACTCTATAGATTTCATCAAAACTTAGTATTTTACTGAAGTACAGAAAGGAAGCTTTGACAATACCTTTAAGTACATTTTGTAAATTCTCGTTAAGTCTGGATAGAGATAATTGAAGATGCTCTGATGTGTCATAAGAATTCATCCCCCCTAGTAATTTACCCACAGCATGCGTTGTATGTGAACTGGAAGAAACCTGGTAAATCCTGGCCACTGCTCTCTGTCAACAATCAGGTCCAAACTGTAATGAGAAGCCAACACAAACACTACCCTCCCAGCTTAAGTATTTGCTTAAGGTTTGTGAGTTTTAGTGTTGAGATAGTGGATAGTTTTCCATGTCAAGAATAACTGGAAAAGACATATAATGGCTAGAATTAATGTTTGATATTAAAAAGAAGGAAACTCTCCATAATCTTTTCTTTTTTTTAGTTTTTAAACATGACAGTAGAATGCATTTATGCATTTTGATAAGTTATATGTAAATGAATTATGGTTTCTCATTTTTCTGATTGTACATATTGTAGGATCACATGGGTCATGCAGTCATATATATATATGGGGTAATAATGTCTGCTTCATTCTACTATTCTTCCTACCCCCATACCCTTCCTCTCCCTTCACTCCCCTCTACCTAATATAAAGTAACTCTATTCTTCCCTATCCTTCCCCCACTTATTATGAATTAGCATCTGCATGTCAGAGAAAACAGTCATCACCACAGATCTTCATAATCTTTTGAGAAATCTAACCATTTGCAGTTTTTATCTGGAATTTCCCTGTGAAATTTTTATGCTTTCAAAGTATTCTTGATCTTTGGAAATGTAGCTGCTATTTTTAAATTATTCCTAAGAGCTTAAGGTCTGGTATATTCCCTAATCTGTTTTCAATCTCAAATACAATGCTTATGGCATGAAGCATAGCACTTAAGGAATAATTTCTTATGAACAAATCCTGGATTTGTCACATAGAAGACATTCATGATGATGCATTATCTGTTTTCAACAAATAGAATGAGATTTAGCAAAAATTAATTCAGTTCTTTATGGGAAGAGAACTGAGGTCAAAATGTATGCTCCTACTGCATATCTCCTTTAAAAGCATGCCAGAGTGATAGCCCAGAAACCAATCACTCAAGCCGATGAGCCTGTTTCAAACAACTCTTCTGTTATCAAAATACACGGTATATATGCTAATAATTAAAGTCCACACTAGCATTATTGCAGTCATTTATGAATATCTATGAAATGAACATTTCTAGAAAAGTACTTCATTTGTGTTGATACAGACTAGAGTTAAAGATTAACATTAGATTACAAAAGGTGTTTATAAAGTAAATGGCACAAGGTAAAATTGCAGTTATAAAAAATAGTGTAAAGAAAAAAATTAAAATTAAAAAAGTGAGTGCAGAAATATTTACTCAGTTCTCAATTCAGTTACCCTGGCCAGAAATTAATTTTCTTTAGAGAAGGACTGATAACTCAATCCAAATCAGTATTTTTTGCTAAGATAACTAATACTATAAAGCAACTGTAATAGCAGCATGCAACAGGAGTATCTCTTCATTGTTATGCATAAATGATGACTCAAAAGTCAATAGCTATTTGACATTCTCTGTAGCACCTTCATGCTGGCAGATTTGAACTTACTGAATGTCTGTTTTTAGTAAGATTGTAGGAGCAAAGCTTTTTTTTTTTTTTTTTTTGAATGCTCTATTTTGTTTGTTTCCTATAGAATGAAAACAACATATGAATTCCAGCAAAGCAGTTGATGGATATATTTTTAAAATGTAATCAAATCATTCTTTACTTACAGGGGTTAAGTCAACTTTCACAACCAAGATAATTATCAGATTTTAGTCATCAGCATAGATTTCAGTCTTATTTCATGTCAATGCCTCTACTCTGATGGTGAGAAGGAAGCCAAATGTAGTTTCATAGAGGACCCAAACTGAAGAACTCTCCAATTCTTCCTTCCTGCAGTGATTTTGAATTTTTCATGACTTAAAAAACATCTTATCGCAGGGTTATTTATTCCTTAGACTTTCATTTTCCTAGTATCATTGGAGGATTTCTGTCATGCTTTTGGTCACTTTTTTTTTTTTTTTTTTACTTAAAGAATGGATTAGCAAGGAGACTGTACTTTCTTCAGGTTTATAATAAATTCTTTTTCTTGAAAGGCAGGATGATACTGACTTCATGTACATGTTCCCTTGAATGCACATTTTAAAACTTGCAGTGGAAATGAATCACACACACACAAAACACTGACCCACCTTTTTTTGCAGTTTTAAATTACCAATTTGAATTACACATGTTGAACTTGCTAGTATTGGCCGGTCGACTCAGGGAAGTATTGTTGAAACACAAGTTAAAACATTGACTTTGAAGAGTCATAGTCTCTTAGGATAGCCAATTTTGTATATATCAAAATCTTAAACTGCTTTGAATTTAAGGGTAAAATATCAAAAATTCTAAGATCAAGCTTTCTTATAACTGTGCTGATATTTGACTCAAGAAATGCTGTTTATGGTATTTGATCAATACAGGGAGAAAACAGATTGTTTCTTTTTTCATTTTTATTGTGTACTTGTTAATCTATTTCTAAAGGTATTATGCTAATTATAACACTACTCTTCACATTAAGAATCCAAATTGCACATTTTCAAGTTTTTCTTTTTTTTTTTTTCAAATTGTAATCTGTTAATTACTTGTTTAATGGAGTGTGTAATTACCTACTTTAAGTTAGGAAACTGTTTCCATTTCAAAGAGAGAAACCTATTTTAGAAATGAAAGAATATAAATGTAATCCTTTCTGATACAGAATATAACTCTTTAGTTCCCTTAATGGTTCTAAGTGAGAAAATGAGATTGAAAAACAACTCATTATATTTTCTCTTTATGTCTTTGAGCATACCACATCAAACTTAGGTAAAATCTATGACAAAGATAGCAAGTTGCCATTTAACTAAACATTTTCGGGGTAATTTTACTCTCCATTCATGCCATTTAAGCAACTAATCTCTAGAGCAGAAAGAAAAACAAGTTATTAATGAGATATATTTTTAAAGGGTTTTCTTTTTCAAATATCTGGCTAGAGTAGAAAACAAAATCATAAAAGAGATTAAGTGAGGAAACAAGATATAAGAGAAGTGGAATAATTTAGGAAATACAACAAATAATAAATAAGATTAATCAAGTTGTAGGTTTGTACATAGCATTTATGGCTTATGAGGATGATTTAATTCTATCTAGGCAACAACAAATGTGAGTATAACCAGGATGCATTTTTGTCACATACGGGGAAACTGAGCCTTGCAGATATGAAATAAAATAGGTCATTGTCACTCAACCATGAGCCGTACACACTCCAGACTATTGTATGCACCGTAAATGCTAAGTATTTTAATGAAAACAATTAGACATGTAATTTTAGAACATGAAGGAGAATACACTTAAGGAAGATATTTTAATGATGACTATTTACTCCTTGAGTGATCTGCAGTGATGGGAGTTGAAAATCAATCAGAAGAGTCCTTGAGATCAAAATCTCTATATTGCATAGGAAGAGAAGCACCAAAGCAGGGCTTTTCTTTTAGTTGAAAATGTTTGTAATCTGAGGACGATTTACTGGGAACCAATGTCAATGTCTTTAAAAAGTAATGGCTAGGTGGAGTGGTGGAAATAAATAAATAAATAAATGGCCAATTTTGGAACACCAAAGTTTCTAATACCATAAAAGCAAGGAGAAAGATTTAAAAAAAAAAAAAATGATGAGAATCAGCCACTTCAGATCCCTGGATAAAAATAAGCAGCTTAAAAGAATTTGAAGAAATGTTTATTGCTGAAAAATGCTTGAATCTTAGTAGGAATTTTGAATCAATCTTCTATTTCTCTCTTTTCTGGTGGTAGCCTTGAAAGTCAAAAGACCTCAGAGTCTGGTACCAGAAGAGGGCAGAAGAAAAAGCTGGTGCTCCTTCAAATCTTCCCTCCCAAAGGATCAACATTAATTAACTTGTCTGGTAGTTGACTAGAAGGCTATCATGCAATGATGTTGCTGTTTGAACTGAGTTTAAGCTCACCCAAAACAAAAGATCTTTTCCCAAGAGTTATGTGTGAAACCTCATAATTGTTTACCTTTAAAAACTGCCCAAGAAATTGGAGCCAGTAAGGATTTAATCAAAAAGCTTAAAAGTAAAATCTTGGGAATCAGATGTGCTGTAATATGACTATACAGATTTTAACAATATCTCATTTATTTCTGTAAATCTAGCAGAATGTGGGCTTATATAGAGCTTTGAACCTGCTCAGAAAAAGGGGGGAAAAATAGCTCAAAAAGCCCCTCAGCTATTGAATCTGTTCAATCTTGAGGCTCTTGGGATGCTGAAAGTAAAAGCCAAGACTAAAAGAATTATTAAGAAAATATCTGTCCAATAATTCATCAACTATTGTCCTAACTAAACAATGACTATATTAGCTACAAACTACAAGGAATTTAAACTACAAGGAATTTAACTTTAAAAAATGAGTTCAGAACAGTCAAGGAAAAAAGAACATGAACAAAATGATCATATTCAGAACAAAACAAGACAAAACCTGGAGAAAACAGAGAAACTGATTTCCAGAGCTGTCATGTTATATTCTTCAAAACATTCAACTGTCAACAAAAAGGTAACAATAAGATGTTTGGCTCATCAGAAAAAAAGTTATTAATAGAAATGATCATTGGGGAATATATAGGATGGAATCACTAGACATACATTGTAAATAAGTTTTATTTTTGTAGTTTCTTTCCTTATTCAATGGAGAACTTTTACCATTTTGCTCAAAGGAAGAATTTTCTGTCTCTTTTTGATGTATTCACATTTCCAGCATCACTATTTTTGTGCTTTGGAGCTTGTGATATCTATTAATTTTGGCTGTCAATGTATCTGGATTGAAGGATGCTTATGTAGGGTGTTACCAGAGCAGATTTGTATGCAGGTCAGAAAACCAAGTGGTGAGCTCTGTTCTACATGTTGGCACCATCCAATGGGTTCAGGACTCACATACAATGAAAAACATGAAGAATAAAAATCTGTCTTCAACTTCTTCAACCCTTATTGAACAGAAATGTTTTTTGCTGATGTCACACAATGACGTTAGACAGCAGGTTAGTCATCCTTTGACTGTTGACTAGTACTGCTGCCTATCTAGGAATTCTTCCAGTTTTGGGTCATAGACCAGGAATGTGTTATTGGCCTATTTTTTGTTCTGAGGTTCTTGCCTCATTGGACTGACCAGTTATCCTTACTCTCCATCCTGCAGATAAACACCATGGGGCAACTTAAGCTCTGAATGTGTGAGCAATCTAATTCTCTATCGTAATCATACATACTGAAAAACTCTAACACTGTCTCCCACTAAGTGAAATAAGGTTTCCTTGAACACAAGTGCCATGATGCTACTATAGCCAATCTGATCACTGAGGTGGCTTCCAAATACAAATAGGTAGATAGTGAAGACAGAATGGATATGCTGGACAAAACCATGATTCTCATCCCAGGTTAGAGGAAGAGCAACAGTATGAAATTTCATTATACTATTTGAACAATTACTTTTGGAATTTTCCATTTAATATTTTCACACTATTATTGGTCATGGGTAAGTAAAACTGGAGAAAGAAACAGGATAAGCGGAAATTTCTGTAAAGAAACTCAGAAAAAATAATGTTTTTTTGAAAGGATTCACAGGCTTATCTGAGCTTTAGCTACACTAACCACAAAAATAAAATAAAGATGAGTCAGGGTATTACACTGGAAATGAAAGAAGGGACATTAGTTCTGACCTCACAGACATAATAGAGATTATAAGGGAAGATTATATTAATGGTACACTGAGAAATTAGATGACCTAAAGGAAATTAAAAAAATGCCTTCAAAGACATAAACTATTGTACTAACAAACAGATATGTACTGGAAAGAACAACAAGTAGATCTAGTAGATAAAGAAGTATCCACAAGAAACGGTAGATGACCAGACAGATGACTTCACTGTTGACTTTTATCAAATATTTTAAAAAAGAATTAACACTAATTCTTCACAGACTCTTCAAAAAATTAGAAGAGGGATTAGTTTCACACTAATATTATGAGGGTATTTTTATTCTAACACAAAAATCACACTTCAAAGATAAAGAAAACTCTAGATCAACATCTCTTATGAATATAGGTGCAAAAACACTAAAAATTCCCAACAAAATACTAGCAAAACAAATACAGCAACATGTAAAATGGATTATTATCATATCTACATGGAATTTATTCCATGAATATAATGTTAGTTGAAAATATAAAAATTAGTCAATATAATGCATTTTATTAATACAATATAGGATAAAATGCACACAATCACCTCAATAGATACTCAAAGGATCTGACAAATTCCAGTATCTTTTAGTGACACACTCACATAAACTTGGACGAAAGGGGAATTTCTTAATTTGTTAAAGGACATCTGAAACAAAAATAGCTGATATCAAAATACTAAGCAAAAAAGATTAAAAGTTAAAGTATATACAGATTAGAAAGAATTATAATTATTTCTATGTTTAGAAGATATAATCTCATGTGCTTAAAAAATGTGAGGGAGTCACAAAACAAAACAAAAAACAGAAACCAAATTTTTAGTGCTAATAAATAGTTCATTAATATCAAATGGCAAAAGATCAATATACAAAATGCAATTATACTTTCACATTAGCAACACATGAAATGAAAATTAAATTTAAAAAATAGTTAATTTACAGAAGAATAAAATCTTAGAAATAAATTTAATAAAAAAAGTAAAACACTGTAAGTAAAAAACGACTAAACATAATTTAAAGATATTGAAGGAGACTTAATTTTTTAATAATAATACCCCATTTTCATAGGTTAGATGATTTAATACTGGTATCAATAAATTGTTTGCAATAAATCCATATATATTTGAGCAATTTGTGTTTAAGAAGTGCTAAGTCCATTCAGTAGGAGAAATAATAGTTTCTTCAACAAATGGTACTGGGAAAATGGGACATTGAATTGCAACAAAGCAAATTTGGGGCCCTACCTCATACTATACACAAAAATCAACTCAAAGTAGATTCGAACCTAAATATAAGAGATTGCATATAAAATACTTTTTATAAAAGAAGAACAAAACTTCATGACTTTGGATTTGTCATGAGTTCTTAGTTATGACACTAGAGTATGAGCAACAAAATGAAAAAATAACGAGATAAACTTTGTAAAAACTTTAGAGGTTGTAGATGCAGCTCAGAGGTACAGTGTGAGCTTAACATGCATGGGGCCCTGGTTCTATCACCAGCAGCACATAAACAAACAAACAAACACATTTTTTAAATACAAATAACACTAGCCTGAAAGAAAAAAAAAATAGTTTCTATAGTGGAAGAATTATTTGGAAATTCTGTACCCTATATGGATCAAAAATTTAGAGTATTATAAGTAACTGCTAAAGCTCAAGAACAGAAAATCATCATCCCAATTAAAAAAAAAATGACAAAAGATCGGAATAGACCTTTTTTCAAGAAAGATACACAAATGAGCAATAAGTGTATGAAAAGATGTATTGAAAGATGCTTTACATCCTCAATGCTTAGTAAATGCAAACCCAGACCACAATGAGATACCACCTTACACCAACTGGAATGGCTATAATCAGGACCGATAGTAGCAAGGGTTGATGAGGACTTAGACAAATGGGAACACTCAGAGAAAAAAAAAATGGGGCAGCTGTTTTTTAAAAACACTTTGGTTGTTCTTCAAAAAAATATTTTTAAATGTTAAACATAGAATTACCATATTACTCAGCAATTTCACTTCTCGATATATACCCAAGAGAATTGAAATCACATGTTCATGCAAAAAAGTAGTACCTAAATGTCCACAGCAGCACTATTTGTAATAGCAAAAAAGACAATGAAAATAATCCAAGTATTCATTCAACTGAAAAGTTGATAAACAAATAATTGAATATTATTTGACTATATAAAATGAAGTATTGTGAGATTCTACAATATGGGTGAGTCTTGAAAACAATATTTTAGTGAAAGAAGTCATAAACTAAAGGCCACATGTTTTTATTTCAAATATATGAAATGTCCAGAATAGGAAAATACTTAGAAATAAAAGTAGTTTAGTGGTTGTGAGGAACTGCAGGTAGGAAATGCAAAGTGATCACTAATGGGTATGGAATTTCCTTTGTAGTGATTAAAGTACCATAACTCGTCAGTGGTAGGGTTTTGAACTATGAATATAATAAAAAACACTAAACTGTGCACTCTAAAAGTGTCAACTTTGTGGTACTTGAATTATATGTCAACTAAGAAACAAAATAAAACAAAAAAAGTACTATCGACTAGTTATCCATTAGGAAGGAGTGTCTTACTTTCTACCCCACCTCAGTGAAATTAGACAATAAACTCTCAACTGTATGCTCCTTATCAAAGTGAATTCACAAGAAAATTGTCTTTTCATTTGAACATCTCCTCATGCATTTATTTATGATATATATTTCCTCTCCCTATATTGACTTGCTTTGCTGATTTTTTTGGTCAAAATTTATCATTAAGAGTGTTTCTTTTACTTGTTAAAGATAAGCTTAAAAAAATAAAAGATGAAGATTTTGACATGCAAAGTTTTTATTACAGGTCTGTTTATTTTAGTACTAAATGAAAGTATATAAAAATTAAAATCACTTTGATTAATAATTAGTATTCACAAAATCTATTACAGAAACCAAAAAACTTTTTTTATTTTAATGAATTTCTTTTGTTGCAACTAATCATATCTCCTGTTTTGAACATTCCCATTTGGCTGAATATTTTTAATGAATGTTGTATTCATTGAGAATCTCAATAACTTTCCACATTGTGGTTGATGTATGACAGATTCTGAAGCACAGACACATGCTGTATTAAATAAATTATGTTTTACTTTGATAATTTGGTTCGATATAATTCTATTATCAACTCAATTTATATATACATGTATTATGCACTTTCATAATTTGATCTCATCTTTTCAATTTCCTTGTCTTTTTCAGCAATTTTTATTTTTTCACCTGCATTGCTATATTTCACAAAGAAAACTATGATAAAAAGAGTTCTCATTCCCTCAAATTTCATAAGTATACACATTTTAAAAAATGTCATTTTAAAAAATCAATAATTATATTATTCTACATATTTAAATGTGTTATGGAAAGAATACTAATATATTTCATTATTCAAATTTGCATTTGACAAATGTCAACACCAAAATATCATTTGATATTGCTTAATATTCTAGTTCCTAGATAACAAAGATGTTTTTATGTTACAGGAATAAATACAAATATGTCATTATATTTCCACACTTTAAGTGAGTTTACTATACTTTATATATTTACAAGCAAGTCTTTAAAAATGTATTTAACTTTATTAAGAAGGTGTGCCTTGTTAGGTCATATGGATTGTTTGCATATTAATAGCTGGACAACTGGTAGTACTTCCTATTGACCAATCCAATTTAATCATTACAACGAATGTAAAGATTGAAAGGATCATTTGTGAGTGATATATTTTAATTATTTCTGTGAGTGAACAAGCAGCAATTTATTTCTCAAAGTCCAGCTATCTTAATTGTAAAAATAACAAATTTTTATATGTAAATTATTTTTTCAACATATTATGTGTAGTGTAAAAATGACTTTCACAGGATTCTGAATAATTAAGAGGAAGTGTGGTTTTATTTCAAGTTTGTAAATTAGTCTATGAGTAAGAGTGTAGGTGGTAGTCAGACAGCTTGTTCTGTACCTTTCAAAGTCTTCTTTATGGTTATTTTGGCAAAATGATCAATTTCCTTCCTCCTTTGGTTATTTATATATGAAGCATGAGAATGAAATACAAATATTTTATTTCTAATATCTGCAATAAAATTTCTTTCTAATGTATGCATTTAAGATGCTTCTATATAAAAAATTTCTTATTGGCCCAAAGTTAATTTTTCAACCACCAAACCATTGACAGAACATTTGAAGAGTTAAAAAAACAAACACGTATTAGTGTAACAAAAATTTTAAAATCTTACAACTTTTAACCTATTCTCCCAGAAGATCCCGCTATATTTTGTATTTAAATAACTCAATAAAAACATATAAACTAATACATACAACTAAAGTCATGTCTAGGTTCATTCATAAAACAAATTATTCATTCTTTCCTTTTTGAGCATTCTAGTATGGAAAATCCCAAGGTTTTTTTTTTTTTTTTTTCACAGTATTAAAATATGTTCTAAAAATAATAGAAACTTCAATAAAAGATATGCAATTTGTAGCAAGGTTTTCTAGGTTTCTGTAGAATGTTTATGTTTTGGTGCTCTTTCCCCTTTTTACTACTTTTAGATATTTTTCCATCAAATTCTCAAAATCCTGAAAATAAGTTCAATGCTATTCTTTACTTTCTATTAGTTCTTATATTATACTGAATTAAGAGATGTTTTTATACTGTTTTGATTTTAGATGCACTTTCCCTGCTTGTAATGTCATGGGTAAGAATAATAAACATCTTATAGGTTGTTTTTGAATAAGTTAAACAATAATATTATGAGGAAAACATTTGTCTGTTATATAATAAATAAGCCTTGTCTTTTCCAACGTTTTTCTTTCTTTTTAAAAAATTCATATTTGTTATGGTTTGGATGTGAGGTGTCTCCCAAAAGGTCACACATGAGACAATCCAAGAAGGTTCAGAGTAGAAATGCTTGGGTTAGGAGAGCCTTAACCCAATTAGCAAATTAGTCGCCCAGCAGGTGACTGAAAGCAGGTGATAACTGAAGGCAGGTGAGGTATTGCTGAAGGAGGTGGAGCACTGGGGGACTGACTTTGGGGTATATATTTGTGTCTAGCAAGGGAGATCTGCTTTCTGATCATCATGTGTGCTGCTTCCCTCTGCCCCATTCTTCCTCCATGATTTTCTGCCTTACCTAGAACCCCAAAGAACAGAGCTGGCCTTCTATGAACTAAGAGCTCTGAAACCATGAGCCCTCAAATAAACTTTTCTTCCCTAAAATTTTTCTGGTCAGATCTTTTATTTACAGCAGCAAAAAACAATATTACTATACCAGTATATGTCAGATGCTCTCAGTTACAAGAAAATCATTCAAAAATAGAATAAAACCTATATCATCTAAAACGGCAGAATTCAATTGATTACTGTATCAGCCAATAGTTGTTTTTTCCCCAAAAAGATATTTTTATTTTTCAGAAGAGTGTTTTTGGCATGGAATTGATATTGTAATTTGTTGCAATATTTTTCAAAATTAACCAGTGAAACCATTTCTAATCTGTACCTGGATTTGTCTTGTAGTAAAAGTTTTTTTTTATTGTTTACTAGTTTCAATTACTTTAATAAGTGCAGTGATATTCAGGGAATCTATTTTTTAAATTGTTTTTATTTGTTCTTTATAGTTACACATGACAGTAGAGTCCATTTTGACATATTTATACAAACATATACTAAAAGCTACTAAACACCAAATGAGGGAGCAACACTGGTCTTGGCAAATAATTAAAAAATCTGATCTAGTACAGAGAGAATTTATTGAGGACTGTTTCAGTAAGTGGGGGCAGGGCAATGGAACAGGAGCAGGTTGACTTTGCAATAAGGGGAACTCTACTGAAATAAGAAAACTGCTGTGAATCCAAGATGTAGTGTCTCAAATATTAGACAAAAAGAGTTTATCTTTTACAGGGAAGAATAAACAGTCTAGAAAGAACTGTCCGTGGAAAGCAGCATAAAAGGGTGGGGTAATCAGCGAGTAGATCAGAGCAATTTCACCCTAGGGACAACCTGTTGTCAGGAGAGCTGTCAAAGAGGTGCTTTGCTGGTCGAGCTTGAGGGTTCATCAAAGTTCAGGAGCCTAGAAGGTTAACCAAAGTTTAGTTAAGAAGCATTTTGTTCCAAATAATCAGTGGGGACAAATAGTGAAGTTAACTATGAGGCAAAAAATGAGAATTTGGAAGATTTCTGTCTGGCTTTGAAATAAAGAAGGAATGCATCTGGGAGTCTTATCTAAATGATAGGAGGAAGGTTGTTTGCTAGCAGTAAAGAGGTGGGGATAACCGGGCATGGTGGTGCATGTCTGTAATCCCAGTGACTCTGGAGGTTGAGGCTTGAGGATCACAAGTTCAAAGGGCTGTGGATGTGGCTCAGTGGTTAAGCATGCTGGATTCAATCCCTGCCCCCACCCCCGAAAAAAAGGGTGGGGATATTTCTAAAACAACGCATTCCCAACAGCAACAGACTTAGGTAAAATTCAACTTTATCAGTTTATCAGTTTTTCTCTATGAAATATGGATTAACATAGACCAGAGATGTGTCTTTCCACGAGGACAGAATTTATTTCATAATAATAAATTCTCAAGCTACATCAATCCCAGTGGCTTTGGTTTGCTGGGTACTCATGATTCACTTGGTATCATGACTATGGCAGTCATAGTTTCTTTGGCTCCATTCCAATATTAATTACTAATACCTATAGTACTCAACTGACGTATCACACTTTACAAAATTTTATATCTGTCTATCTATCTATCTATCTATAGAGAGAGATCTATCTATCTATATATATGTATATATAGAAAGAGAGAGAGAGAGAGAGATTAGTAAACAGCTAAGAGATGGCTAATAGTGGCCACAGATTTAAAAAGGCAGAACTGAAATCAAAAGCAGAATTGATACAGATGCCTGGATCACTTCAGACAGTCAGGTAAGGCACAACCCAGCTGAAGAACTTGTTAGGAGGCATGGAACTTGTTCGGGGTGCAGAATTATTCAAGGCCAGGCTAGGTCCAAATGGCAGGCCATTTTTAGTGGTCTGCATCAAACAGGGAGATCAAGATGAGCTTAAGCTTGTGACAGTCAGGAGTTTGTTCTCTATAGACCTCGTGATGCATTTACAAGTGGTCTGATATGATGACTAGTCAGTGTGTGCTGCTTTGAAGACCTCTCCTTTCTGGGTCCTTCCTTCTTTTTATGTGTTTCAGGTAAGAGGGTTACTTCTTTGGGTGATTTGGTGTGTTTGATAAACTCACAGGACTGGTTTCTCTGATATATATTTAATACATACATACATCCATGTGCTTCTGATTTAATTCAGATAGTTCACTAGTAGTCACTTTTTAAAAGCATGATTTCCTTGGTTATCCGTTTGTGCCTTAGGATTGTGCTGTGCAACTGAGGGTCATTATTAACTAAGTCTGTATGCTCCATCTATAGTGGTTGTCTGCTTACACCCAAAAGTTATGCTTCTACCTTAGCATCTGCACTCAAAATGAAGTATCTCAGGGCAAACTGCTGCTTTGTAAGATGGAATAACTCAAAGACAGGCACATCCTCCCCTCCCCATCAGAACAACAATATATATTATGTTGAAACACCAATAACTCTCCCCATGGACCCTTACTATTAGTAAGTTTGTTTTAGATGCCCAAGACTTCCTTGGAGACTGAGAGACAAAAACTGCAATCCTGTCCAATTTTCCAGTTTTAATGACCATGGAAAAACTAATATCTTGAACTGAACTTTCTGAGGTCTTGCCTTAGTCTCACATGACCTAAATGTATTCAGGTCTTACACTGTTTTCTACCAGGGAAATATTTTACTGAGGACTTTTAAATTATATTTTTCCCTTTATGTGAACTTGCTTGTTCACTAACTATAAATCAAGTTTATCTTATTCCCTAAGCAAGAGCCATATACTGAAACCTATAACAAAGATATGGTTGAACATTTATATCCCTAGGAAATCATAGAGAAATATGTTTATGTGTTTAGTTTTTGTAGGAAAGACTTCAAAGCTTTCAAAGATAAGAAAAGTATGTGATGAATGTCAAGAATATCAAGAATATATGTTTTTCCTTATTAAATGCATTAACCAACTATTTTTTAGTGTAACAAATACATGAGATTATCAACTTTTTAAAGAGTGATGGTTTACTTTGGCTTCTAAATTCAGAAGTCTCACTCTGTGATCAATTGGCACTGTTGCTTTTGGGCTTGTGGTGAACAGTGCTTCATGATGTGGAGCATATGACCCAGCAAAACTGCTCACCTAGTGTCATGCATGCAAAGAAAGAGAGAAAGATTGAGGTTCTACAGTACCCTTCAAGGGCACATCTTCTATGGCCTGAAGACTTTCCATTTGGCTCCATCTCTTAAAGGTCCCACCATCTCCTAATAGTGCCAACCTGGGAGCAAGCCTTTTAAACATATGCACCTTTGGGGCAACTCCCAGATCCAAACCGTCACATGTATTTTTTTTCTCATAGCAACATTTATTTATACTCAGTGCAATACATTTTAATAAAAATTGATCAGTTGAAATTGTTTTCAAAATTTTAATGTTTGTATTTTATCATGAGTAGATATAACTTTCTAAGCGTCATAACATTAAGACATATTTTGAAGAAAGATCTAGTGAGTTCAGGTAGTTTTTAACTCTAGATATTGTACCAAATTAGTTTATTAGTTTTTCTCTGGTCATAGAGCAAATTTCCAATGCCCAGTCTATTATTTTTCAAGGGAATTAGGCAAAAGAGCATATTCAAGCCTCTATCTCAGAAACAAGGTAAATAAAAAGATGTACTTAGGCTCAATAAATGACTACTATTTCATTTCATATTACCATAACTTTTATTTTCCACATTTTTTATTGGTGCATTATAGTTGTGCATATTGATGGGATTTGTTTTTACATATTCCTACATGTACACAATACAATAATATAATTTGGCCAATGTCAGTTGTCAGGACTTTTGGTTGGGGAGTTCATCTCTCTCCCTACCCCCCAACCCTTGGTCCCTTTCCTCTACTGATCTCCCTTTGATTTTTATGAGGTCTGCCCCCACCTTTCTTTTTCTTTTTCCTTTCTAGCTTCCACACTTGAGAGAAAATGTACAACCCTTACTTATTTTGACTTATTTCATTAACATGATGATTTCTAACTCCATCCATTTTCCTGAGAATGCCATAATTTCAATTTTCTTTATGGCTAAATACAATTCCATTGTGTATATGTACCACATTTTCATAATCTATCCATTCATCCATTGATAGGCACCTAGGCTGGTTCCATAGTTTGACTATTTGTTTATAGTTTGTGCTGCTATAAACATGGATATGCATGTATCACTGTAGCAAGATGACTTAAATTCTTCAGGGTAAATACTAAGAAGTGGTATAGATAGGTGATATGGTGATCAACCAATGAAATATTTTAGCTTCTGAGATTATTACATTTTTAATTAAAATTGACAAAAGAGCCAGATTAATCAATTCTGGTATCGTACATCAGTCTAATAAACTTGAAAAGTGCTACATTTTCAGTTTCTCTGCAAAAATCAAATTAATAAGTTTAAAGGACTTAGTGCCAAGTCCTCCTGTGGTCAACAGCAAATTCCTTTGGAACTTAAAACTATTGGCCATATCTCATCAGTGGAAAACTCTTAGTATCACCCATCTTTGATGAATACAAATATTTTGTCATTGATGTTATTTGGATTTCTATATTCTAAGTCATTAAAAATATGAGTCAGATCATTGAACTCTGTGGCATACATACAAACAAGATCAGTTGTTATGCATGGACTGAACCGTGCTCCTCCAAATTTCAAATGCTTAATCCTAAGCCCAAATGTGATTGTATTTGAAGACAGGACTGTACAAAAGGTATTCAGTGTTAAATGAGTTCATAAAAGTAGCTTCCTGATCTGATATCTACTATTCAAAGAGAGTCCTCAGGAGAAACAACCCTGCCACAACCTTGGTATAGGATTTTTAGCCTCTGGAGAGGTAGGAAAATAAATTTTGTTGTTTAAGATGCCCAGATTATACTATTTATGTTTTGACATGAGCAGACTAACATAGCAGTTAAGAAAAAAAATATTGCAGTTGCATATCATACATTGAAATTATTAATAGACAAAGTATTACAATTTAATTCTTTTTTCTTCTGTTTTCAAATTTAATTATACAGATGACATTCTCTAACCAAATTAGAATTTAGGAAGATTATCTTCCCACAAAAACTTCAAAATTATTTTTCAAAGAAATTCATGAAGAAAAAAATCCCAGAAAGTTGAAAATGCCATGAACTGAATGACTGAAAACTTAGAGGAAGAAATTTATAACCTTAAGTGTTTATCTGAGAAAAAAAAAATATAGGGAGTTATCATCTGATAAAAATGAGAATTTACAAAAGTAGTATTTATCCACTCTGGTTTTTGTGATACAATTAAATTCTTATGAAACTTACCTTTCACAATTAATATTATTTGATGGTTAGAAAGCAACCTATATTTACACATACCGTAAGTATAGCATTTGAAATGGTTTTAATATATGGACCATTTACATAATTTTTTAAAGAAGTAAATATTGTGGATCTAAGATGTTTATAAGGATAAATGATTTTTTTATAAACTGAAACATCTGTTTCTGAGACATCACCAGTCTACAATCAGAGAGTAATCAAAACTAGTTTCAGTGCTCTGAAGAAAGGATATTTCAATTCATGGAAATTTAGGAATGTCTGCTGTGGTAAGGGAACTGCTGTTTGGGTTCAATATTTTGCATTTATGTAGATCGAGAACCATCTCAAGTATAAAGCTGCACCAATTTATAGCTTGAATTTTAATTAGTAAGCAAAATGCATATTAGACAACATTCTTATATGATATATATCCTGGCTTACATAGTTCATATAGGAAGGAGTTCCTTTGCTGTCCAAAGAAACATGGACAGTAATGGGTATACTGGTATTTGAGTCACAAAGATAATAAGATAATAATTTGTACTAGAACCTCAGAATCCAAAAACACACTAATACATTATTAAAAATTCAATGATGAAATATCCACTAAGTTTTTTAAGCTTAAAAGTTTTTATGTATGCAAGTATATACATGTATGTGTTTGTGTAAATAAATATATATCTACACATATATGGCATTAGAAAAAGTCACATGTCTGTTACTGTTAATAAACGTGCTGTAAAATTTGGAACATTTATAGAAAAAGGCAGCAGGAAGGTACACCAAAACATGAAGTAGGCTTATTAAAATAAAAAAGAAGTGAAATTGTCCCTATCCCTTAGGGGGAAAAATATTCTAATGAAATGCACAAAAATATATGCAACTGAATGAGGAAATTCCTGACTAATTTGGTGACCATTCCTTTGAGCCTTAGGACACTTAAAAGTGTTCTGAAAACTAAGATTATAAAACAGGAAAATCTGTGTTTTTAACTACAGTTTAGTCTCACAATTGCACAATAAATGAGAAATTATAATTTTTGCATGTAGAAAAATAAGCAATACTGATCATTACATATATCTAGTTCAGTCCACACATAGATGTAAAAACAAGGAGCTAAACAAAATATCCTTGTTTGGTGCAATTCTTCCTTTATATTCTCTAATTTGGGGGCAGTTTTATTGAAATCTGATATAAAGATTAATAGAGATTTATATATGTATTTTTTCATGTATTTATTCCAATTTTGCAGATTATCTGATTGAAATGTTCTGTACCTTTGAAGAATCTTTCTGTAGGTAAATAAAAATGAATTAATAGTGACCTAAAAATTATGTTCTTCAAATATCATCCAAAAAATGTGCAAAAGAGATGTAACTTTATCATAGGATGATCATAAGATAAAATTTCAGAAGTAGTTGACACAGAAACTGATTTAAGTGGTACTTAAAATGAATACATCTGGTAAGTTTGATTTTTTAATGGTTCCACACATAAAAAGTTGATGTCAATTAGCATGGATAAATATGAAATTCTTGCAAATAGCATGAGAATCAGCATTTTTTTTGAGAATCAGCATTTTAATGCTCTTGACATGACAATCCAGATTCAGAAGAAAAGGTTATATATATAAATGACTACAGTAGACTTGGAGACTTGGACTTTTTTTCAACTTTCAACTTTCCCTTTCACCCTTTCTCCATGGAAGCACACAATTTTTTAATGCAGATTTCAGAGAGCCCCAAGTAGCCATTGACTTACAGGCTCTGGGTTGGGGAATGATTTTGAAGAAGGATTCAATACTTCAAAAATATCCATAAAATATTCTATAAAGAACCTCTGAGCACTTAAATGCACTTGTTAAATACATAAATTAACTGAAAGCATGACCATCAGTGTGGCAGGTTTAGAGTGGGCAGCAATTATGAGAAAATGGCCTACAGGACTTCCACTAACTTTAAAGTTAGGTATCTACAAGCTATCCATTGAGTCTTTATAGAATTGTCTTATAATAAGGAAATCAATGTATGTAAATATCTGTATAGAGATAGAGATTTATAAATAAAACTATTCCAGAACATTAGCAGAGTTTAAATCAGGGTTATGAGAATAAGAATTTTGTTAGAATCTGAATTTTGTCCCCCAAATTCCTATGTAAAAGTTCTAAGTTCTGGTACCTCAAAATGCTAGCAGGTTTGGAGATAGGGACTTTAAATAGGTAAGTAAGATTAAATGAGGTCATGAGTGGGCCTAAATACACATGACTATTTTTGGAAATGGACCTGCAATGAAGTAATTAAGTTAAAATGAGACCATTAGAGTGTGACCTAATCCAATCTGAATGGTATCACTTTAGAAAAATAGTTCACACAAAAGGAGATACCAGAGATGTGTACACAGAGAGGAAATACCATGTAATGACACAGTGAGAAGGCATTCATCTGGAAGTCAAATAGAAAGGGTTCATGAGAAGTCAAATCTGCTATTTTAGTAGTCTTAATATATGTGTCAAATTTTGTTTTATAAATAAAGTCTTTGTGACAGTGGAACATGGACTGGGTACTTATGTCTTCTCCCCATCACTTCCTAAGAGAGATTCTCTGCTAAAGGTTTTTCATACCCAGATGCCTTATTCCCCATAACCTTTCCTTTTCCAGTGTGTTTACTAGTCACCTCACATTGCCACCAATCTCCAAGGACGTGTCTTGAAGGATTATGGGCATCAGGTACCAACACCACTTGGTGTCTCTGGCAAGGACTGAAGTTGACCACCCTATTCCATTAGATATTGAATTTAATGGGTCTGATATTCTTACCTGTTGCATTCACATATCAAGTGTATTTTGGTGTAGAGGACAAAATCTGTGAGCATTTAATCTGCACTAAATTGAAACAACATGTTGTAGAAAAGGAATAAGTTTGCCTTAATTTTCCCTTCTGATAGTCATTGTCATTTCTCAACACTTATCATGAAAGTAGAATCTTGAATCCAAAACACATCATGAGTAGTTAATGTTTCTATGGGGACACTTCGAAAGAAACCTTGGTATCATTCACTGTTGAATATCTCAATACTTTTATGAGACCAAAGTCTGGTTTCATTGACAATTTTATTCAAATTGCAACTAGTTATATTCTCTAATCACTTCCTCATTTAGTTAACAAATACAGCCACAGTTCTAGAAATTTAGCAGAGAAAAGAAATAATTTTAACCAAACAAAAAAGACCCTGCTTTCCTCAAGCTTGTATATTAGTAGGATAGGACTAAATATATAAAAAAAGCATATAGATGAAAATTATACTACCATGTTATAGATGTGCTCCCAACTAGGTCATAAAGACTTTGAGCTTAAAAGTAATTAAGACACACCACATAAATGTTTAGACAAAAAGTATGAAAGTAGACTCAATCAACTCTGTGACTAGTTGACTTCTACTTGGTCCAACTTTATGTAAATGTTCATTGGCCAAAATGTTACAAAAATTGTCATTTAAACTCTGAAATCTATTCCATATGGCCCCATTTGACTACTGAGCTGAGAGATTCTGGACTTGGCGATTTTATTGCAATCCTTTTCCTTGAAGGTTATGTTATTGCACAATATGGGAAACCTCAAACATAATCTATTTGAATCACAATCAAACTTATCTTTCAAGCTGAAAGATGTTATGAGTTAAATTGGATCTTTCTTTTCTTTCTTTCTTTTTTTTTTTTCCTGTGCTACCTTCTCTTTTGTGCTTTTCCTACTTTTTTCCTGGGGTGAAATTTTATAATATTTGGGGCAGCACTACTTGTTTACTTCTAATCTTCATTTCAGATATTTAAATCTTATATCACTCCCTCTAGTCTTTGTCAATTTGAGAATACTTTTTATATTCTCTTAAAAATGACACATAGCTGGGCACAGTGGAGTATGCTTGTAATCCCAGCAACTGGGGAGGCTGAGACAGGAGTATCAAGAGTTCAAAGCCAGCCTCAGCAACATGACACTAAGCAACTCAGTGAGACCGTTTCTACACAAAAAAACAAAATTGGGCTGGGGATGTGGCTCAGTGGTTGAGTGCCTGGGAGTTCAATCCCTGGTACCCGTCCCCCCCAAAACTGACACATATACAAATGCCACAATGTACAATTATCAAATCATTTATTCTTATAAATTTAGCAAAAGAATATGGAAAATGAAATTGATCAAATTGTGCAATGTGTGTGTATGAATGTGGCATAATGAATCCGCTATAATGTATAAGTGTAATGCGATTTAAAATTTTTTAAATCCATTTATGGAGAATCAATTTCATCAATTTATATGTGATTGGAACAAGAAAATGAAATCATTCTCTAAAAGAGAAAGAATTTGTCAGAAGAATTAGAATCATTAAAATGTGCACATACATGTGGTGAACAACTTGGGTCAGCAAGGTCAGAACTATTGCCCCTAATGTTTACAAAATTAAGAATTGCAAACAATGTCAGAAACAAACAAACAAACAAACAAAAGTAATGTAATACTTCAGATGAGATTCAGGAGCTGTGGAAAACCTGTGTCCAGTATTTGTTAAAGATTGTGAGATGCTTGTTGCTACTCTGTTGAATGCACTAGCTTTATCATTCTTTTGCCTTGCAAATTTTATGTAAATCCTTCTCATTTGTGAGTTTTAATTCCTAACTCACATGCAGGTAATTCCTGAAAACAGTAGTACTCAGGTTTTCATACTCTGTGATAAAAAGCAGAATTTAGGACTGAGGTTGATTACTAAAAAATAAAATAAAGTAAAAAATTCAGCATATTAAGTTAGTTACATGTTAAGATAAATTCTTTATAATTTCTATCTGAAGGTAGAAAAATTCTCTTTCTTAGGTGATATTTTGTAATAAAAGTGACTAAATATATTACAAAAATCTTTGGCGACTTATTAAGCCAAATATCTTAGAGAAAACATGAGCTTAGTAAAAGAGAGAATGTTAATCCATAAAAGGACAATGCCAAATTTAAGTTACTGGAAAGAACAGCAACAAATTAATTAGTTCAAGAAGTAGTGCTGATACTGTGCTAAGATCTGGGAGGTTAACACTCAAAATCACAACAATCTTCCTGCTTCCAAGGACCTTACTTCCTCTTCAGAGGTGACAAAAACAAGTCAACAAATAAGTAAGATCATCATACTTATGTGTAAATATTCAGAGTTAGATAGGATACAGGGTGAAAGAGATGTGATTAAGATAGAGTGGTAAAGAAAAAGCTCTCTGGGCAGTTTGACATTTGAGCCAGCCACAGGTCATATAATGAGAAAAGAAAAAGATGGCTTCAGGCAGAGAGAATAATAAGCCACAGGCCCTTAGAAGTGAGAAAAGTCTTTGGGTATTCAAGATACAGAATGAAAGTAATTGAAAGTAATTGTGATTGGAAAATGCTAAGGTAGAGAACAAAATGATATCATGATAGAGAGGAACCCAAAAATCAGAAGTCTTGTCATTTGCAGTGGGGTAGGAGAAAGGTCCTTGTGGTTGGTGAGATTGGTGTGTGAAGACTTGTGACAGAGAGTGAAGAAAACAGCAGGTAAGAGTAACTCACATAAGCACTCACAGTCGCTTTTGTTTTAACTTATTTTTAAAATTTTTTAATATTTTTTTTGTTCTCATCAGTTATTTTACTTTTGCTGTCTATTTTTATTGATGGATATTACTTATACAGAATGGTGAGTGTAAGTGTGACATATTCATATATGCCTAAAGATGTAACTGTTTCATTTTCAGTTTCATTTCCCCATAGCTTTCTTACTCTTCCCTCTTCCCTCCACCTGATGCTTTTCTTCTGCCTTAATGTTCTTTCTACTTTCATAACATCCCTTTTTCTTGCTGTTTTTTTTTCCCCACCTCTGGCTTCCACATATGAAAGAAAACACATGATACTCTTCTCTCTGAGTCTGACTTAGTTTGTGCAAAATTATGATCTTGAGTTCCATCCATTTTTCTGCAAATGACATAATTTTGTTATTTATGGCTGAATAAAACACCATTGTGTCCATATACCACATTTATATGTACCTAGGCTAATCTTGGCTATGGTGAATTGTGTTGTGATAAGTATGGATATGTGTGTATATCTAAAGTATGTTGACTTTAATTATTTTGGATGAATGCAAAGAAGTGATATGACTGTGTTACTGACAAGAGTTGGAATTGGGTTCCTGTTTCACAGAAAGGAAGAATGAATGCCATGAATGCTGGGGTAAGCAAGCAAGCAGAAATTTTATTTGAAAAAAAAAAAGTGAAAGAAAAAGATTCGGAACTCCCAGTGTAGTGCCACAAGAGTGCTGTTTAAGACTTGCAGCATTCTTTCTTTTAAAGGCACATAAGAGAAGTCTATAAGCTCCTCTTGATTGGTTCTTGATATTTCAATTATCCCACATAGGTGCAGACCGGATTACTCAGTCACTCTGGGAGATGAAAACTCTCCTGCTAGAATCACCCATTAAGCTCCACTTAACAACATATTAAAAGCTTTTCCAGCTTGCATTTATCAACTTCCCAAAATTCCACCTGCAAACCAGTTCTGAAGGTCTCTGAACTACTTGGTTAAGTGAATCACAGCAACAACCCCACTTCCCAGTACCAACTTCAAATTTAGTCAGGTTTTATGTCACCATGACCACAGTACCTGACAAGAACAACTGAGGGGGAATGTTTGTTTTGATACTCATGGTTTCCAAGTTCTTAGCCCATAAATGGCTGACTTCATTTCTCTGGCCCTAAGGTGAGGCAGCACACCATGGGGGAAGGACCCAGCAGAGGAAAGTTGCTCAGCTCATGGCAGGCTCAGGAAGCAGGGTGGGGGAAGGAGTCACAGACAAGACATACCCTTTCAGATCATATCCCCAGTGACCCAACCCACCATCCATGCCCTATTGATACCGCTCTTTACCGGTGACGAGTTCTGCTCCTTCTAATGTTGAAGATTGAACACTAGAGAAGCACGCCAAGGCAAGCGTATTAAGCAGGTTTATTTAAAGGGAATAATACAAACTTCTCCCGGCAGGAAGAAGGGGGCCATGGCTGATGTTCTAAAAGTCCCAAGAAGTGAGCGCACCCTACATCTTTTATAGGTTAAAGTCTCTTTTGTTCTCCAGTTTTTCCCCCCTTATCTCTCTCTCCTTCCTGCCAACGTGACTAGGCCTGGTTTTGCATTAAGTGAGAAACCATGGGCAGGGGGAGGGCCAAGGTGATTCAGGTAGGTAAGGGCCTAGGGGCATTAATTAGCAGCTCCTTGCTTGCAGTCCTTGATAAAGGCAGGTAAATTTGGTAATCAATGGGCTCCGGAGATCCTTGACATTCCATCCTTCCAGGGGCAGTCTCCAACTTCCAGAGGCAGATGGCTTCATGGCTTCATTTCCTCGAATTGACCCGATTTCCTATTTCTACACTAACTACCTGTCCTTAATTCTGGCTTCACTATTTGCCTACCTTTACCACCCAATCTGTCTGGTCAGACTGGATGGACTGATCAGGTTATAGCTCTCATTATCTAAACATTTTACCTCTGAATATTCCTGCATAAATAGAACCTTTGTGGGGAACAACTCACATATAAACCACTACAATATGGTAGTTCTATTTTTAGATTTTGGAGAAACTCCTGTGTTGATTTCCATAGCAGCTGTACCAATTTACATTTCAACCATCAGTGTATAAATGTTCCTTTTCCTCCATGTACTCACCAGTATTTATTTTTTATTATGCATTTTTGATGACTGCAATGAGATGGAATCTCAGTGTACTTTTGATTTGAGTTTCCCTGATGGCTAAAGATGTTGAGTATTTTTTCATATAATTGTTGGCCATTTGTAGATTTTTTTCTTTGATGTGTCCATTTAGATTATTTACCCACGACATTAAGAAGACTAACTTAAGAATCATAGGTCTTAAGGAAGGAGAAGAAAACCAGGTCAATGGCATGGATAACCTGTTCAATAAAATAGCATCAGAACATTTCCAAAATTCATGAAGGAGATGGACATTCAGATAATGGGGGCATTTAAGGCTACAAATAGAAACTAAAATGATCCTCTCTATGACAAATTATAGCTGACTGGATGCTTTTTGAATAAATATGAGACCACTGAGTGATTTAAACATTGATGCAGAGAAGGTATTACCTAATTGGAGATCATGTAAGATTTGGAAAAAATAATTTCTGAGCTGAAAGGAAAATAAGTATTTGGTATATTTAACGGATGAAAAAATTAAGGAAAAACATAAACTCATTATTAGATGATGATAATGAGAAAGAAGCAAAGTTTTCTAAATTTGTTAATTTAAACTTTTGATGAAATAGAGATGAAGTTTAAGTTCTCCCTTGCCCTTTACTTAATTTAAAGTGTAATTTTTGATGAATTACTCACTTTTGTATTCCCTTTTTGTGGTCTTAAGCAATGTATTATGTTTGCAAGTAGTTTTAAATAATTGGCTATATTCCTTCATGTAATTGGTTTTAATTTCGATTTTTGTTGTTCCAAATAATTTCATTGTTCTTCTTGTTGTTAACATTGTATAATTATTAATGCCTTTGTTTATTTCTTAGATAAAATTTTCTCCCTAGTATTGTATAAAAAGTAGCAAGTTTTTAACTTTGGAAATAAAACTGTAAATTCTAAAGTCGTCTGTATGAATACTCTGAGAAAAGAAAAAAAAGGATCATAGTGTATGTAAAAGAAAGAAAGATTTAGGTCAGCATTTTAAAGCAAAAACCTCATATATACTTACTGAGCTTATGGCATAATAGAACTGCGAAGCAATTATTTAAAACTTTGCATTCCATAGTTCTTTTAATATAATGTTCAGTCTTATTAATGCTAATTTAACCTTAAGATAATATCACCTTACAATAATCTTGCCCTAGTTTGTATATGTCAACATGTGAAGCACTAGAAAGAAAAGTGACATTTCTTCTGAAATCAGGCTTGGAAGATAGCTTTGCTTGGGTGGCATAAACTGCATTTATTGTTTTGGGATTTTGCTATCAAGTCTTTCAATCTGAAATATGAAAGGGCCAATTTAAATTAAGTCTGGATGGAAGACACATGTAAGCAGATGTTAGAGGAGACTCAGTGTAGAGATCCATTTTGAGCATATATTAAATTTTTTAAAATTTGTATTTGTTTAGAGCATAAATGAAGAGATTAAGAAATTCCTTTTTTAAAAAAAGTAATTATTTCTGCTTGCTTAGCACTTTATATTTTGAAAGTCTTTATGCCTATAATATTTCATGAGTCTCAGAATACTGCTTTGAGGTAAAGGAGGCAGCTGCTTTCCCCAATCATATGAATGAAGTAGGAGTCAAGTAGACAAGATATTTGCATATGTCTTGTATGTGAAAGGAGTGAGCCCAGACCCTCACTTTTGAGTCTCTTCCTTTTTCCTTTTATTTATTAATTTGTTTCTGTATTGTGTATTAAACACAGGGTCTTGTTCATGGTGGGCAAGCACTCTACCATACAGCTACATTCCCAACCATGATTCCCTTCTACAAATATCTTCCTAGCATGCCATGCAGCCTTATCATTACCTTTTGACAAAATAAATAAATAGCAAGTTGATCTAGGCCAATCAAAAGAAGGTAAGTGTTATTTTTTTTTTACTCTGAAGTAAAAACAAAACAGAGCAGTGTTGTTTGACATTTTTGTTCATTGTGAAAAGATGGAACATTTTGTCTGAGGAAATCTTTAGAAAACATGAAACCATGTGAGTTATCATTTATTAAGTACCAACTATGAGTCAGAGAGTTTGTCAATGGATATTATTTCCTTTTTAAAAATTAGCAAATACAGTCAATGTCCCCACTGTATCTGTCAAGGCTCTTAGTTTTAAGACATGGAAACCACTGTGGCTAATTTAAGGAACTTATTTAAGGGTATTAATGATTTCCTAACTCTCTGAGAGGAGCAGGTAATGAGTCTATTTCAGAGGCCAGAGTCCCTGCAAGCAGAAGAAATGCAGGTCACCTGGAATACTGCCAGTGGGATCGCTATCATCTGTTTCTCTTGACTATGCAGCATTAACCCAAAGAGGAAATATTTATAGTGCCTTTCCCAAGTCAAAGTCTCACAAAGAGGTATCTGATTCATTAAATCTAGGTCACATGACAAAGTCACTTAGCTCTGTCACATGCGTAAGTTGGAAAGAAGCTGGGAATCTAAGCTTTGGTACCTTTTCTTTCCTTCTTCTTCTTCTTCTTCTTTTTTTAAGGTGAAAGCAGTGTTTATAAGATGATAAATTCCTCAAATAAAGAACTGCTAATTAATTTATTTGTGCTAAAAATATGACACATGACAAATATTCACTATATCACTGTGGTAGATTTCAAAAATAGTCATGACTTTTTTTTTAAATATATGCTCAGGCCTTTACAAAGTAAATATTGCAGCTTTTCTTATTAGAAGAGTTTCTTTCTCTTGACCTTAATCCTACGCAGGACTGTGACCTGCTGGAAAAATGTGAGGAAGAAAAAGTGGCATGTGCTAGTTCCCTCCCTCACTTTTTCCACATCTTCTGCCTGTCTGAGAACCCTGTGGTCCCAATGGGAATATTCAGGCTACTTCTGAATGAAGAATAAAGTCCATGTGAACCAGTGTTGTGACAGCCAACGTCCAGAGACAGTAGAGCCAACCAGGAGCCGGAGGCAGCCTGCAACTGATGATGGGTGTACATGTAAGGTCCTTGGAACATCCACATTGTCTACACTGGAACGACTCAGCAAACCTGTAAATCATGAACTCATATTTGCTTACTGTTGTAAGCAGCTCAAATATAAGGTGGTTTGTATGCTACAAAAACTATCTGATCAATTTCCAAAACAAGTCATTTTCACAAGGTGTTCCTGTGTGTGATAAGCTTTGCAACTTGAAAGTCTTTTGGAAGGTAAATGAGAGTAAGGTGAATTTTTTTGACTACACTACAGGTAATTTGTTTGAATCTTTAGGTGTACCTATGGCACCCTGCACAGAGGGTCTTAGGCTCCTTGTGCACTTGTCTTAAGAGACAAGGGATTTCCTTCCTATTACCTCAAGTGACTCTAAGGCTAATATTGTTTTTATCACAGCCTGCAAAAGTAAGGTGATATATTTATTTCCACATTCTCATTCAACTATGCATATTGTGTATTGTAGAGTTCTGTTCTTATCTGAATAGTCTCTCAATGGTTGTTTATTATAATATTTGCCACATAGTAACCTCCCTCTGACAGCAGGGTAATACAGCTTAATGAAATACTTGTAAAACCCAACGAACTGCACAGAAGAAGTGTGCATTTGAATTCTAAATTATGTTTCTTACTAACACCATTGAAACATGTTTTTCTCTCTTGTATGTAGTTGTGACTTCAATGAACCTTCCACACCAATCTTTCGGTCACTCCAATAATCTGTGAATGATTCTCATGCACATTGTCTAGGTATGGCACATTGTTGAAGCTGTCCTCACCAATTTGGGAACTAAAAGAGAAAATAATGGTAAATTATTAAACTCTTTTTCAATATTTTTGTCCTGATTTTATGATGATCATTACATTTTAGAACCTTTTTCCCCCTGGCATTATTTAGACATTATTATTTAATTGCATCACATTATTAATGGCATCTGTTAATCTCAATGTGTCTAAGTTCTCTTCATTTAGACTCTTATATCTGAGATCATGCTGGGCTGATGAATCACACATTGTAAAAGATAAAAGGAAATTTCAAATTGATATATATGAAATTCTTAATATAATGTTCTGAAGGCAGTAACTAGTCAATAAACACTAATGAATTAGTCATTAGCCAATAGACATCAGTTGTTATTTTTATTACTAGTATTAAATCTCTCACTTTAACAATGAGAAAACTGTAGGTTCTATATGAATATTGCCAGTGACATGACTTCATGAAATGTTGTCTTTTGTAATCTGAAAATATTGTTAAGTACCTCCTATATTCACATATGTGGAATATGGATGAGAAATATGGTTGTGTCCTTGTACTGAGAGTTTATTGAGTTTAATGCCCTTAAAAATAAAAAGTATGCCATCCATCCTTCTCAGGTGGGTCAGTCCTTAGTGACTCTTTGCTATGATTGGTGTTCTGATTAGGAGGAACGTGTGTGTACTAGTGGATACAATACAAAATGCAGGAAGGTACAGAACTGGACTATCCTATTTAATAAAGGAATGGTGATTTTGAAGTCCCCTGCAGAAAATCAGCACAAAAGAAAGGCGGCAAAAGAATAGGGAGGAAAGAGACGATAAAAGGAAAAATGAAAGAAGGGAAGATGAAGGGAGGAATACAGACAGAAAGGGAAAAGCAAACTAGAATATGTATTCTGGCATATGTGACTTGTCACCTCTCCTGTGTTTCCTCTATAGAGGCTGTGCAGAGCTCCCCTTTTGACTTCTCCTGTTTCCTTTAGCAGCTTTTTTCTCATCTCCATTAGTATTCTTTAAAAACACCTTAAACAGAACACATCTGAGTCCTAACTCTTGATCCTACCATTTGGTCTCTGCTGAAAGTCCTTCTCAAGGATCAGGTTGTTAATAGAACCTTTGCCTCCATGGTTCTTTGTGTCATTATGGTGTTTAATTTCCTCTAAGAATGGTATGAATCTAACTACCATATTTGTTTACTTTCATACATATTCTGGTTTGTATCCTCTCACTAAAATGTAAGCTGTATATGAATGGGGACTGGCAGATTTGGTTCACACTAGTATTTTATTATCTAGAATTACAGTGCTTCAAAAATCAATATTTAGTAAATGTTGAGTAAATTTATGAATAAATAATATACTCCCTAAATTTAGTTCTCTTACATCACTTTCTGTCTCACAGAATGGCATCACTAAGTATCTAATTTTGCAGGTGCTATAAATGTAATAAACTTTAAAGAAATCTCTCAGTCCTCAATTTGCATAACCAAATATTCACATTTAGTACTAAATTTTACCTATTACCTTTTATGCATTCTTAAAATCAGTTTAATTCTCCTCATTTCCACGAGCATTACATTAGCACAGGTAGTGTCTACCTTACACTCTTCCTTCTACAACCTCTTTAATGGTGAATACATATCCTCTCTTGACTCCTGATGAAATTTCCATACTTCAGTCAGATTCATTTTATGGAAAAGCAAACATGATAATGTCACTCCTATTCTATCTCATTCCTACTCCTCAATAAAGAGAATGCAAAGTGAATCTTAGTTTTTAAATACATAAACACTTTTATTATCCAATATTGATCTGGTCTGTAAGAAATCTCCTACTTAAATAGCACCAACTTTTTGTCATTTTGCTCCATGTTTTTCTCTTCTCCCTTTCTCTCTGGTTTTTGAATATTAGATCTTAGATGAAAAAAATTGAATTATTTATGAGCTCTGCTTTTTAATAAGTTCATGAATGACCCTTTGTTTTGTATTTTAATCTTTTATATAATAAACCCTTTCTAAACCATTATCCAATTCAAGAACTGGAACAAGAACACATTTTATATATATGTGCTCTGTTTTCATCATGTCATTCATTAAACTCTGTCATCCTAAGGCAACTACTATCATGAAACTCAGCATGTGTGTGTTCCTGTGTATCTATCTTCCTTGCTAACCAATTCTGACCCAGAGAACTAGTTTTTTTTTTTTTTAAGTGAATTAATTAATCATGATCTTTTACATTTTAAGACATTGTAAAACAATATCAGAAGTTTCTGGTTTCATGGAAGTCATTCTTCTAGCAAGTAGTACATATTTTTACATATATCCTAGGTCATTCATTTTGGCTGATATTCATGCTTCATTAAGAATATATTACACCTTATCATGTCCATTCACTCTGAGTCTGCTTCAGTTCTTCCACCACACTCTCCTTTATCCCAACATACACACCAGCTCTTTCTTTAAGTCTTAGCATGAATTCTTTTCTTGGCTCTCAGCTAAATCATAATTTCTTAGGGAAGCATGCTTTGCTTTCCCTGACCATCTTAAAAATGTATGTATTTCATCATATGATCTCCATGGGGGAAAGTCCACAGTATTATTTTTCTTTCTTTTTTTTCTCTGATGATTTATTCCTAGCATCTCATACAATACTTGGAACTTAGTCATATGTGTTAACAGAATGGATGCACTGAATATTTCTTACTCTTGTTATCATAAGTGCAGGGACCTTCTCCTGAAATAACACAAAATATTATTTTACATTTTTTGGTACAAAATCAAATGGGCCAAATTAAAGAATATAACAAAATGAAAACAACTGACATCAGGGTTATGTCCAATGCTAGTTACAATGAAATGTATAAGGACCACATAAAGTCCAAGAGGGATAGATGACAAGCAATTTTACTTGTTAGGTTTGTAAATGTTCATACAACTGATCTGTATCAAATGTTAAGATTTGTAAAAGTTGAGTAGAAATTAGCTACCCATTTTTTTCTTTGAAAAATTAGAAGACAGAGCTAAATTATTTTTATTTTTATTTTTAAAATTTTATTTGTTCTAATTAATTGCACACGACAGTACAATGCATTTATACATTTTGATAGATCATACATAAAGGGAATGTAATCTCTCAATTTTTCAGATTATGCATATTGCAGGATCAAATTGGTCATGCAGTCATACATGTACATGAGGTAATAATGTCTGTTTCAGAACTAAATTTCTAAAAGTATTTTTGAAGCTTCCATTTTGTTTTACAAACATATTGATTAATTAATTTATAATAATATTGATTTTCTATCTTTATCAGCAGTTTCTCTTGGGCAAAACAGTTTTATCAATGAATGCTATATTATTGTGTTGAATGAACACTCAGGATCTGTTGTCCTGACTGTTATACCACACAGGACATATCAACTTAAAGCAATCTTGTTCTTATAGCATTTCCTGAAGTATTTTATCATCACTACAATGTCAGATGAATATTAAATATTTGCCTAAAGAATATAACAGGGCTGGGAAGATGTAACTCAGTGGTAGAGCATAAGGTCCTAGGCTGGAACCAGAAAGAGATACAGTATATACACATATATTCATTTTATCTCTTTCACATGATTGTATTTGTACATCATTTTTATTATTTGATTTTTCTTTTAACATTATAGTATCTATGCTGTTGGAAGTATGGAGCATCCTATGACATCTTACCTATTTATGTTGGTATGTTAGTTAAAGATTCATCTAATTTTCTGGTATTGGGGATAGAACCCAGGGACACTTAACCACTGAGCCACATTCCCAGCCCTTATTAATTTTTTTTTTTTTATTTAGAGACAAGATCTTGCTAAGTTGCTTAGGACCTCACTAAATTGCTGAGACTGGCTTTGAACATGTGATCCTCCTGCCTCAGCCTCTCAAATCACTGGGATTACAGGCATGTGTCACAGCACCTGGTTTAAAGATTTGTCTTGAGAGTCACAGAACAATGTGGTACCAATTGCTTTAAGCAAAGTAGTTGATTTTGATGAACTGTTTTGCAAGTCAGTTCTGAAATTCAGTTTTGCCTTTGGTTTGTTCTGCTAATTTGCTACACACCTATAATGTTTACCATCACAAATTTGAGCACAGCCAAGGATGAGATTCTGTCTTTATCTCCTTTAAGAAAAGGAGAACTCCTGTTAAAAAAAATAAATAATAAGGAAATACAAAATAAAAAATGTTTGAAAATATACGTGATTAATATCAAACAAAATTAACATCTAAAATATTTGATTAAACGCTCTCCCTTATAATTTTTGTAACTGCACCTGCTTTTATAATGTACTATGTTCTTGGAAGGATCATCAGTTGTATTGTCGTAAAGCGGATGGCCTATGCCTCCCTGTACCTCTATTCAGTTCTTTTCTGTGAGTTTACTTGCAGTCACCTGCTCTTACCACTAGATGGTGGTAAACACAGAAAGGCAGTCAACGCGCCCTTGGGTAAGAAACCACAGGACAGCAGCCCCAGAAGTGAAGTTTAGGGACTTATTGGACATAACATAGTAAATCAATTACTAAAATGCAAAAAAGAATTTCCTCAACTCAAAATGATGAAATATTTTCTCATTCTCCTTCATGTAGTCCAATAGAACTATACTTTATATTCTTTCAAACTTCACTGAATGAAATTTTTTAAAAAAGTTACCTAATTTTCTCTTTGATTTCTATAATCACATCATTGCATTTGAAAAACAATGTAATTCTATAAGAATGTTTTTACTAACTATCCTATTTAATTGTTAATATGCACAGTATATAGACCCAGCCTAGATTTCAGAAATCAAATCACTATTCTCTCTTGTATCCCTCATAGCAATTATAACAAACAGATAAACACACCCGGTCCCTCATAAATGCTTGTTGAAAGATATGATGCTTACTCCTGTTCAAAACAGATCAGGTCATCTGACCCTAGAGCATTTTGAGTATTATTTCCATGAAATTAATAGACAAGTGCCTCTAAGAAAATTAGAGAGACCAAATCTTGGAAACGGTGACCTCATTATGTCCCGTTTATTCTTCTGCAGCACTGTGTTATAATTTGTTAAATCTGTGACAAAAATCTATCAGGCACTTTTCTGGCTTGCTGCTGTTCAACCTCGGAGCTTCAATGTTGTCTGTCCTCTTTTGTAGCTTTGTCACTTTCCAACAGTGGGTTTTGCCTTTCTTTCATGGGTGTCCTTAGCTAAGTATAATAATTATGAAGTCTCCCACACATCTCTTCTTCATGTCTTCTGCATAGCTCTACCATAAGTTGTTAAAGAAGGAGGAGGTGAGTGGGTGAGATTTAATGAATGTCATCTGTAGCCCCATACGTTCCAGAATAATATACAAGAAAAGGAAGACTCTTTTGAGTTTCACAATATTCAACAAAGTAGCAATTTGTGCTATGATAAATCTACTTTTCCCCCAGAAAGCATGAGAAAAGGTGTCTTGTTTGTTCATTTTCTTTCTTTGGTCAATCTTTCTTCCAATTCCATAAAACAGAGTTGAAAGAATGGGATGTACATTTCCTTCATGAGACTTGGAACTCATAATGTTAGGAGCTTTACAATTTTCACTCTTGTCATCCAGAGTAGGAGTTGGCAAATTTAAGACCCACAGCTCTCATTGTCCTGCTGCCCATTTTTGTAAAGAAAGTTTTTAAGGAAAAGAGCCATGCCATTTATTTATGTATTCTGTATCACTACTTTCTGTACTGTAATAGCAGAAATAAAAAACAGTGACCAAAATCATATAGATTGCAAAACTCAAAATATAATTATTCTATAGCATTTTACATAGATTTCATGCTTGAAAAAATGTTGTTCAATAACTGAATTAATGAATATTACCTGTATTAATGCCTGACATTAAAATGAAAATGCTGTTCATTAAAACTGCATCATTGCTTGAAGTGAGACAAAAGTTGATTTATGTAGTGAGAATACAATGTGAATTGCTTTACTTGATTTAATCAGCTTGCTAAAATAACCAGAGTTTGTTTTTTAAATAGATTAGTTTGGAAACAGAAACTTTTGAGTCTTTTAATTACCTTATCAAATTTCTGATTCATTTTTGTATCATATGGACTAAATGTTTCATCTTATGGGAATGTGTTATTTAGATTATAAGTTCCATGAACAATACTAGAAATTTTTTGACAAAAATTATCCCATAATCAAGAAAGTTAGTTTTTTTTAATATATTTTATTTTAGAACAGTATTTTTTACATTCACAGAAAAATTGAGCAAAGTTTTCGATGAATTCACTGTCTCCCTTCTTATTCAGGTACCCCATTATCAATATCCTAATCAGAGTAATACATTTGTTACAAGTGATGAACCTATACTAATGCATCATTATCAGCCAAAGTCTATGACTTACTTTGGTTTATGGTTTGACTTATGATTTACTCTTGATGTTTTACTTTCTATGAATTTCAACAAATGTATAATTATATACTCACCATTAAAATATCAAACAAAATTTCACTGCCCTAAAAATCCTCTGAGCTTCACGTATTTATTCTTCCTCCTCCTAACTGTTGATAACCACTGATATTTTTACTGTCTCCATAGTTTTGCCTTTTCCAGAATGACAACAATTTAGAATCATACAAATTGTAGACTTCTCAGATTGGCTTCTTGTATTAGTGTGTTTGATATTGCTATAACAAAATACCTGAATATAGATACATTATAAAGATTTTTCATTTTAGTTTACAGTTTTGGAGGCCCAAGAGCATGGCACCAGTGTGCTGGTGAGGCCTTCCCTTCCTTCTTCAAAACATGGTAGAGTTGTGGAAAGGTAATTGGCTGTGTGCAGAAGGGGCCAAGCATGTAGGTGATTTTGCTCTATAACAAGATACTCTCGTGAAAACTAATGCAGTCTGGAGGCCAGCATTAATACCTTCTGGGTCAGTGTGCCCATTACCTAAATACCTTTCACTGTTCACAATGTTATATCACCTCAACACTGCCACACTGGCACACGAACGGGATACACACTCAAACCACAGCCAGGCTATAACACTCTTTCCATTTTCTGGATGTTTCCCAATTTATCTCTTCATTCACCTGCCGAAGGACATCTTCATTGCTTCCAAGGCTTGACAATTAAAGATAAGTTGCTTTAAACATCCTCCTGAAGGTTTTGTGTGAATTTAAGTGTTCAATTCATTTGTATAGATATCAAGAAATGTGATTGCTGGATTATATGGTCCTACAGTTTGAATGAATTTCCCCAAAATTACGTGCTGGAAACTTAATTACCAAAGCATCATTTTGGAAGGTGGACCCTAATGGAATGTGGTTAATTCTGAGGCCCTCAGCCTCAAGAACCAATGAGTGCCAATCATTAAAGTGCTTGAGGCTGTGAGCTGTCTTCACTCCTTCACACATTCTCTCTTGCCCTTCTGCTTCCCAGCATGGGGTGACCCAGCTGGAATACTCTCACAAGATGCTCCACTTTGATCTTGCACTTCCCATCTTTTGGAATTCTGAGAAATACATTTCTTTTCTTTACTCACTACCTGGTTTCAGGTACTGTGTTATAACTGCACAAAATAGACATATGGGGGTAGATTTAGTTTTGTAAGAAATTGCAACACGCTCTTCCAATATGGCCATACTACTTTGCATTTCCACCAGCAATGAATGGGAATTCCTGTTGTTCCATATTTTCTCCAGTCCTTGGTGTTATCAATGTTTTAGATTCTCACTATTCTAGTAGGTTCAGTTATGTTTTTAACTGTAAGACTTTGTAATACTTTCAAATTAAAAAAAAATAGGTATTGAATATTGGGTAATATGGTAGCATATATAACATTTCTCAAAATAAATAGATTTTGAAGCATTTTCCCATGTGATAGCTTATGAAATGAATGTTCCTGGGAAACCAATGACAGCTCCATTGTGGCACATAGGATCTGTGTGTGAATATTTGCTGAATAAATGAATACTTGAGGTAGGAGCTCATGAAGCTTGAATGAATTTAGATAGAATGGAATAATCTTGGGTACTTAGTGTAAAAGAAGGTAGCAGTTGTATGCAAGGAAGCAGTGACGCTTAAACTGAAGCTATAATATGAATATTCTATCTTAGCACAACAGAGTGATTAAATAGTTAATTCTACCACTAAAATAGAAACAGACATATGAGACCAATTAATTGCTTTTTTATGAGTTCAGATATTTGACTAATATCTCACCATAATTCAGTATCTTTTGGCAGTCAACAGTTGCTAATAGTAGTTTGCTTTGTCAGAACTGTTACCAAACTGTACTATTAAAAAAGATTTATTTGGTGAGATCTGGGAGAATCTGTAAGAAATAAGCAGGCTGTCCAAGCTGTTGTCTAACATACAGGAATTTGGAGAGAATTTTCTTTATCCTCTTGGCTTAAACCACAGTTTGTCATATTTTGAGTATGGTCTTAGCAAACTTTTCCAAATGTATCTTGTACAATTATACATTTAAGCCAACATTTTATTTAGAAAAGAATGTTTCTATAACTTTGTATTTGGCTTCATATATTCATTTAATATAAGAAAGTTGTGGAAGCAAACACTTTCTCAGTTCCTATTTTAAATGGCAAATTCATGCTATTACGTTTTTACGAATGAAGAAGCTAAATTCTGGAGCAGGTTTCAATGAAATTTTAACTCTAACGATATGAGGGAGAGTGTTGTTTAAGATCTTAAATACTAACTTGCTTTTAATCCAAACTTTCATGATGATTCAATTTCACTTTTTAAAAAAATTTTATATAGTTTTTTATTCTTTATGATAATGAACATTTTGTAATTATTTTCACTTTCAGTGTTTAAAGACTGCTAAATGATTTTACCTTTGTTTCTTGCTTAAGTTCTTAAAAGCATTATGGAAGGACTTTTTTCTACTGTGAAAATTTTGCAAATATACCAAATGTGATAAAGAGTTCTCTAATAGTTGGGAAATTTTAGAATTGCTGTTAGAATGTAAATTTAAGTATGTCCAATTTTAATTTTCATAATTCTTTTTTAAAAATTTTATTATTTTTTGTTTTTACAGACTGCATATTGATTCATTGTACACAAATTGGGTACATCTTTTTGTTTCTATGGTTGTGTACAATGTAGAGTCATACCATTCGTGTAATCATACATGCACATAGGGTAATGATGTCTGTCTCATTCCACCATTTTTCATACCCCACTCCCTCTCATTTCCCTTTATATAATCTAAAGTTCCTCCATTCTTCTCTCACCCTCTCCCCCCACATTATATATTATCATCAACTTATCAGGGAAAACATTTGACCTTTGGTATTTGGGATTGGCTTATTTCACTTAGCATGATATTCTCCACTTCCATCTGTTTATCAGCAAACGCCATAATATTATTCTTCTTTATGACTGAATAATCTTCCATTGTGTATATATACCACAGTTTCTTTATCTACTCATCAGTTGAAGGGCAACTAGGTTGGTTCCACAATCTAGTATTGTGAATTGAGCTGCTCTACACATTGATGTGGCTGTGCTACTGTAGTATGCTAATTTTAAGTCCTTTGGGTATAATTCTTATATTAATATATGATATTAGAATATCTTAAAACATATTTTATGATCAGGAAAAAATTCTAAACTTAGAATATTAAAACATATAACATACAGTGAACATAGTTCAAATAAAAGCCTTAATATAAAATTTAGTAAAAGTCATTTGTTAATCATTTTTGGAATACTTGACTACTTTTCTAATGGACAATTATATTAATGATTATTAACCAGTTAGAATTTGCCTGGAAATAATGCCAAGGAAGAAGAGAGAAGACTATTGGTAGAAGGTTTTGTGTGCCATGATAAAATTTGAAAAAAATAAATCTTATGTATATATGAAATAACTAAAGGTTGCCAGGAGATCTAGGTTTGATTTGGAATTTTAAAATTTGTGTATAGGGAGAATGTCTTATATAGATGTAATTGAATTTAAAGATGACAAATTAGGAACCTATTATAAAGTTCCATGGAACTTATGGAAGTAGATCACAATTCATAGTGTATACAGTGGTGGGGGAGTCTCCAAATGGTTAGTGAGAGAGAAAGCAATAGGTGAACAAGAGTTGTCTCACAGAAAGAAGGGGGTGGGAGAGTGCCACAAGGTGAATAATCAAAGGGGTAGACTGTAAGGAGCCAAAACTGGAAATGGAAATGGGAAGGAAATCTGGGGCAGCAATTGCCTGTGAAAAAGAATAAAGAATATTGTAGAAGAGAAAACAAATCAGGGATTTTTCCCATTTATTGTATCCAGGGACTACACACAATTGAGTGATGCCCAATTGGAAGTTAACTGCATATTGTAGTGTCACCTCTATGACTGTGAGACAGATATTTGGCTCAAAGGAGTACCTATATAATGCTGTATCATTAAGGATAATTTAAAGCTACTCAGGTACATATGTATCTGAATATAATTCAGAAATATAGTTATGGAAATATTCTATGTGTAGAAGTTCTTCTAAGTCATGTTATATGAACTCATTTAATTATTTAATCCTATGATTCTCAGATTTCATACTATGAGGTTAGTGATTATAGCAAGATGTCTTGTAGAAAAATAAAAAAATACGGTTCTATGCTTATCTTAAGATATATTACTGAACCATGGCACTGTTAATATCATGTCATATGGTGAGTTTTAGATTGTCTCACATTTAGGTGAACTGATCAATATATATCTTTGATGATAATCACTTATGTTCTTATTTTATTTTCTTATTAAAGAGAATGGAACAAGGGCAAATGTAAGTTACTTTTTAATTCATAATCTCAGTTTGCTATCTTTTTTGGTTAATATTTATCTGGACTCCTGTTGAAGAAATTGGGGGAAATAATAAAAAAATAACATATATGATGACATACAGAATTTCTTATCAGATCAGGTACAAATCCATCTAAAAATATGTATTCATGTACCTCCTGCAATATGAACTTCAGTAATAGTAGAAAGGACACAGTTCTTGATAACACACTCAGAAATTAATCGATTTTGTACATTTACAGCAGCTACATTCACCGGCTTAGTTAAATTTGGTTTACATTCTAAAATGTCAGGCTAACTGGGATTTTAAGTCTACTGGATCTATGACTGGTCTAGGTATAGTTTTGGCACCCAGTCAATACAAAATCAAATAGCAATGACTCCAGTAGCAATTTGGATAATGTATTATTTCTTATGGGGCAAAAGACATTTAAGTGTCTTTTGCACTATTTCAAATTTGTCCTTTGGGTTTTCCTAAATAAGTTTCATATTACTGGAGCATTTCCCCCTCATTTTGTTTAGTGATCATTTCAATAATTTTTACAGTACCATTTTATTAACATTTATCCAGAAAGCAATTCATTTACTATTATATAAGAAAATTCAAAGTATATTTTAGGGGATTCCTAATAAAAATGTTTTACAGAAGTAAGATATATCTTAGAATTAAAATAATGAAATGTAGCACAGAAAAGAGGTCATTTTGATTTTGTTATATGAGTATGTATGTGTATAAAATTTAGGGGATTATACTCATTATGAGCATTTATGTGATGGGTATAAGATATATTAAAATGAAAGAGAAACTTCTAAGAGGTGATACTTCTGTCAAATGGGAGGAAATATATGGACAGAGTTAGCAGAATACTATAATTAATAGTAACAGTGTGTGTGTGTGTGTGTGTGTGTGTGTGTGTATAATTGTGGTGAGGTTGGTTGGTATGTGGGTGTGTGGCCCAGAAATCTCCCTTTTTGGATAAATTCTCCATTTGCCTCCAAACTTCCTTGGCAGAAATTCACAAGCTTGTGACCAAGAGGGTCTCTGGGTTTCCATGTTCTGTGTAAGACCAGCCTCCATCAACTTAGGATCCCTTTGCAGAAGGCAAGAATGGGGAGGGAAAAGTCCTATTTGCTGTGAAACAGAAGTATGATGAACAAGAGGGAAGCAGGAGCTCATGGGCTTGTCAGGTTAATGCTGAGATTTAGAAACTTCCCTCGCACCAGTGTCTCACAGTAATACACCTTGAAATTCACCAAAACTAATCCAATTTTACCATTTATCTCTGTGTCTTCCAAACTCTAGGAGACCAACACTCCAAGGTCATGATTCCCAACCTACACACTCATCCTTCAGTAATTCATTTAACCTGACCTCATTTTACATTTTCTCTGATTCAGGAAACCTTCCCAGGTGTCCTCTGTGTCTTACAGTGCCTCACCTGCACGATTCCCTCTAGCTTGAACTTTTCTTAGAACGTTTCCTTGTAATTTGATGTAACCCTAACTGGGCAATCTCTTCTGCACAGTGTGGTTTCATTTCAGTCCTCCCAAGGAATGTGCTCATATCCGCATACTGGCTGTTTCCTCTTCCACATCCCTAATACCGGAGTCTTTTTAGTTCTTATTGTCGATTGCAGACCAGATTTTCTCCCTCCATTCAAATCTTTCTAACTTAGAATAACAAGTCATCTGACCTTGGTACTCACTAGTGTCCTTTTTGCATTTATCTAGAGATTCTCAGGCTCCTCTAGCTCATTTCCTGAAGAGTTTAGCTCTTGGCTCAGTGTCACTCTCTACAGCTACTCCTGTCATAAGCATTAAGAATCAACCGTCCATAGACAGGCCGTCCAAATCTATAGTTTCTTAGTAGCTTGACCTGGTCTCCTTCAAAAGCCTTACCCTTCATGTTTTCTCAAACAAATGTCCCACATCACACTGTGATGTTGTCATTTTGAATAACTGGAAACTTTCTGCAAGCTGACTGACATTTCATGTTTAGTATTTGATTCTAAAATGGTTATTCTTTGACCTAAATTAACACAATTTATTGATCAATTTTTACTTATACTTATCAATCTCAATTTATATTCAGTGGTAATAGAATATTTTTGCTTACTTATTACCAGTAATATATCTATGTTATCCTCCAATCTTTGATTCTCAGTATTAACCTTATTTGAACTTCATACAACTTGTACTAATTTATTTCTTCCTCATTCTTATTATTTACTATTTACTTTTCTTTTATGAAACCAACTTCTGATTTTTCTGTTCCCTTCATGACTGTTCCTTCTTGTCTTCTTTTCAAGCACCTCCTCAGCTCCTAAACTTCTAAGTTTGAAGTGGATCAGGCTCCATCACCACCTCTCACTGTGATCTCATCTTGTTCCATGCTTTTAACGTTAATATACATTATGTTCACTCTCACTTGTGTCTGTTCCCTAAGGCTCTGGTCTGAACTTTGGACTCTCATGATTATAAAACATTTTCACTGGGAAATTTAGTAGACATTTTAACCATTCACATGTGTTCCATACTCAATTCCTCATACATTTATTTATTCACTTCCAATACCTTTGTCTTGTAGCTCCACAGACGTAGGAAAATTATCTTTCCAAGTGACAAAAGCAAGCTATGATCCTGGAGTTTTCCATAACATGTCTTAGGATAGTAAAGAAGGCTCTATTTCTGGACCTGAGTTAGCATGCAAGATGAGAGACAGATTGTCCTGTGTCTGGGATGTCATTACTAGAACTCTGGCTTTTGATGAAGGTTGAGATGCATAGTCAGTCGTTGGAGAGTTTCAAGTCGAGAAGTGACAGATCTAATTTATTACTGGATGTTCTTTTAAGTATGGACTTTAAGGGTCAAGTAGAGAAGCTGAACAACCAATTAATTGTTTTTTACAATGACCAAAGTGTCAGATGATGGTGTTTTTGCAGAGTGTCATCATGGAAGAAGAGGAATTGGTCTAAGTCTGGATATTTATAGCCAAAGATGACAGGATTTTGCTGTTTTCCAAACAACTTTTTCATAATTTTTTTCAATGAAATCTTCTCTCCATAAAATGCTATTAAAATGAGTAAGTGGGCATAAAGAAGTGACTATCCATTTATAGTATTTTTAAAGTGTAAGAAGTGGACTGAATTGATTACATGCAAAACTCTTAATCTAGAGGTAGAATAAAAACCATTAAAAGACCATGTCTGAGTGGGAACACAATGCAGTGCCTAGAGAAAGCATACTCCCGATATTTTAAATATATAAACAAGCTCAGAAGCAAAGTTCCACTGGAGTGAAATGGTAAGACAGGAGGTAGAGGAAAAAAGAAGTCCGATCTTAAGATGTCGGATCATAAGAGGAATTATATAGCACATTTAAAAGCATGAACTGTATTAAACTGTTAACTAAGCAATCAGGGGTCAATGAAATATCTTAATCAATTTTTTCATTAGAAAATCATTGTATAAAATTGCTCAGGCTCAAAGACCAGAACATCAAAATGGAGAAGGGTTTTAGAGCACAGGAACATACCATGTGGTTATGTACGAAAGCTTAAATCCTGGTTAAAACAGCAAAGGTCATGTGTTGAACACTTTGGTTACCTTTAGCATATTTTGAAAACCAATAGTTCAAACAAATTAGACTTAGAGAGCTTCAAGAAGTTTGCTACTTACAATGTTTAGTCTTCAGGAAATGACTTTGTAATGCTAAGGAACTCTTTGAAGCAGTCTGATTCGTAAGTGTCAAATTACATTTCCTTGTCTGCACTATGGAAATGATGAAGAGGAAAAGATTTAAATTGTAGTATAATAAAATTAGGTCCATTATGGAAAATCCAAACACTGCATAGAATGAAAATCAGACACTCCTGAATTTTACAAATACAACTACATCATTTATAATAAAACAACAATAACAACAAAAATTTCAAAACAAAAACATTCAATGTGATTGATAAAAATCAAATTGTTGAATCCTATCATTGGAGCCCAAAGTATAGTATTCAGAACACTGGTTTTAAAGTATGTCAAGTAAATGGTAAATTTTTGTTTTCCAGGGCAGTAGAGGTAAGGGCAAGAAGAAACCTACTGAAAGATTCTCCAAGGAAGTAATAATTTAGAAATCTGAAATAATATCTACCTGAGAGCACAAAGTCAAGAAGCATAATTGGGACATCCAGTGAAATCAAGAGAATTGTCAGAAAAACATTCCCTAGAGCAATGAGGATTCCAAGTTCACAATATGATGGACAGAACACAGCAAGAGTCCACTTTTGTTCTGCAAAACAGGTTGCAACGGTGCTGAACACAAGCAAGAAGGTTATTTTATCAGTGACATTATCTTACAAAAATCATTGGTGTGCTGTTACATGAGCTGAAAGCCCTTGTAAGCCTTCCTGCTGAATGCAAAGTTTAGCCAATTGAGAGGTTGACATTCATCCAGCAGCATGAAATAGTTGGTGGATAGATGAGTTAGACCAGTGCCTTCAGCAAATTCCAGCTAACTTCTCAGTTATAATTATCACTTTGGATCCACTGTCCATGTTTCACTCTGACAGAGAGAGGAAAAAAAAAAAAAAAAAGAAAAAGAAAAAGAAAAGAAAGGGAAAAAAAAAAGTCTTTTGTCAGTAGTAAAATGTGTGTGCAAAAGTCCTGTCACTCTCAAACTGTCTGTATCTGACTGTCAGAGGAATTTCAGGTATTTTCAGGTTGTTAATGAATAGGCATCCCTATCTGTATCTTGCACCTGAAGTCAGATGTCACAGTTAATGTGCACTGAGTATCATACTATGCTTCCACAGAGTATACAAGACACTCCAATAGCAGCACCCCTGGTCCCTTCGGGAACAATGAGTATCAAAATCCTGTGGTTTTCTAGATGATTCCAAATCCACTGACTGAGACGTGAATAATTCAGTCAGCCCAGTTTTATATGACATTTGTTTTAGCCTTGTATAGACATTAGCTTAAAATAAAAATTGGTTTATATTGCTAAGCACTCTTCATTGATTATTTTAATTCCTAATTCTATAAATTTATGCTTCTATGAGATAATTTTCTGATGGCTAATTTTATTATTATAAGGCAAAAATCCAAATAAGTAACAGAATAATAAAAGAATTTTCCCTTTTTTTTCATGGAGCCAAGAATCTGTTACACACAAAAGTACTTTAGGGGAAGATTCTGGGAAGATGGTGGAATAGTAAGCCCATGGAATCTTTCTCCCCACTGGAACGACAGTTGCAGGGTGCAATTGGCCTGATGTAACTATTTGAGAACTCTGGGGACTGTTGAACTTAGGCTTCCAACTTAGTTTGGGTGAATTTCAGCTCTTAGCACAATGGCACTCCATATCCCCAATCTTTTCCTTGTGACAGTGCCAGTATTCTCAGAGCAACTTGCACACAGCCTGCACAAACCTGGGTTGACACAAAGGGCCTTATCCTCCAAATACTGAAGACCAAATCTGATTGCTAATTGCTGCTTCTGATCAGAGAAGAGCTACAAAATGATGGGAGACCATTGTTGTTTCACCATCTCCCAACTTTTGTAAGTCCCTTCAAGTCTGGCTAGTGTCCAGTCGAAAGGTATATAAACAAATACAGTGTATACACATACAATGGAATATTATTCAGCCTTAAAAAGGAAGGAAATCCTGACATGCAATACACCATTAATGAACCTTGAGTACGTTAAGTGAAATGAATCAGTAAAAAAAAAAGACACATATAACTCCACTTTCATGAGGCACTTAGAGTAGTTGAAAATTAGAATATCAGAATGTAGAATATTAAATTTTATTGTTTGCTAGGAACTGAGGGAATACAGAATGTAGAGCTTTTTTTAATGAGTACACAGTGTTGGTTTTATGAAATTAAAAACAATGAAGAGAATGGTGGTAAAGTCTGCATAACACTAGGGATATATTTGATACCACTGAGCTATACACTTAAAAAGGATGAAGATGGTGCAGCCACTCTGGAAAGCAGTGTGGAGCTTTCTCAGAAAATTTGGGGTGGACCCACCTTTTGACCAAGTTATCCCATTCCTTAGTTTATACCCAAAGGACTTAGGATTAGCATAGTATAGTAACACAGCCACATCAACGTTTACAGCAGCTCAATTCACAACAGCTAGATTATGGAACCAACCTAGATGCCCTTCAACAGATGAATGGATAAGGAAACTGTGGTATATATACATAATGAATATTATTCAGTCATAAAGAACAATAAAATTATGACATTTGCAGATAAGTGGATGGAATTGGAGAATATCATGCTAAGTGAAATAAGCCAATCCTGAAATACCAAAGACCAAATGTTTTCCCTGATAAGTTGTTGATGATATGTAATGGGGGTGGAGGTGAGAGAAGAATGGAGGAACTTTAGATTATGTGAGGGAAATAAGAGGGAGGAGGGTGCAGGTGTATTAAAAATGGTGGAATGAGACAGACATCATTACCCTATGTGCATGTATGATTACATGAGTGGGTGTGAATCCACATCGTGTACAACCATAGAAACAAAAAGTTGCACCCCATTTGTGTACAATGAATCAAAATGCAGTCCGTAAAAATAAAAAAAATAATAAAAAAGATGCAAAAGAAACTAGAGTAGAAAAAATGGTTTACAGTCAGAAGCTATTACTGTAAACTATTACCTTAAACCACTGTATCCTTATTTTCAAAATGAAAACATTAAGAAATCCTACCTCAGAGGATTTTCATTAAGATATCTATTTACTAGCAGCCCATGAAAAGTAAAGCGTTATGGAGGTTTAGTTGCCATTTTGGAAAAGGTCTTGTTTTTATGGACGTTATCACTTAATTTAGGAAAACTACAATTTGTATGTATCCAAGTAAAACATATTCACATTTATAAAATCAGAATGCACAATGCAATAAAAAATGTGCACACATACAAAAAAGAAGCTTTCAGAAATGATAGATTGACTCTGTCTTCTCTTTCCCTGTGCCTGAGAATCAGCATGCTTATGTAGTGACCTCTTGAAGAATGAGAAGACATGTGAAGAGTGCTAAGCAGAGCTGAGTGGAGCTGACAAGAAACAAACAGATCTCAAAAGATGCCCAAAGTAGCATAAATAAAAAAAATTATTACAGACAAAAAATGATAATGATGGCAGATTTTATTTATGTATATTTTGCCACAATAAAATAAATTGGAAAAAAAGTAACCTGACAGGTTTACTTCCTTGATGAGCAATGACTTCTACAGAACAGGGAAATAAACCCTTAAATATCACACTGTTTTGCCAATAGATGGGATATGGCTGTGATGGTTAATTTTATGTGTCAACTTGGCAGGAAGCATAGAGCCATGAAATGTATTCAGACATTTTCCTGGGTATTTCTGAGAGAGTGTTTTGTGGAAGAACTCGAATTAAATAAGTTAATTCTGAGTAAGGTAATTACACTTCACAGTGTGGGTGACCCTTTTCAATTATGCCAAGGCCTTAATGGAAGGACCTCTACCACAGAAGAAGAGATTCTGCCAGGCACTGCCATTGGATACCAACTGCAAGTCTTCCTTTATTTTCCAGCTTGCTGGACTACCCTACAGGTTTTGGATTCTCTCTCTCTCTTTATACACACACACACACACACACACACACACACACATACACACACATTGTTGATTGGTTCTGTTTCTCTGGGGAACCTCTCAATGAAAACACATACTTTCTGTATTTTATGTATGGCTGCATTTGTGAATTAATTATACAATGCAACCTGGGTTCACACCAGTGTGCATTTAAACTAACAATAAAATTACATTTATTGTTGAGGATTTTGTAATTTGAACTGAATGGAGAAAAACAAGAAATTGAAATAATTATAACATAGACAACTATCAGGAAAATAATAAAGTTAAAATATTCTAAATCTTCAATAAAAGTTGGGGGGACAAGAGGAATGAGGGAATGATGATTTAACTTACATTGGAATTTGATGAAAATTTTAGAACTGTCTCAAATTGTACAAATATTTATCCAGAACACAGTTCCTTTTGAATCAGTGACAGTGTCTTGGGACTTAAAAGTGGTATGTGTTATTTCTCGTACCTTGCATTAAATGTGGAAGCAATTTTTAGTAAGATAGAATAATGTGATTCTCACAAAACTCAATAGGGAATATGCTTGTCTAGAGAGAAAGAACATTAGAGATATCCAATAATTATATTTAAAAAAAAACTTTTTTAGTTGTCAATGAAACTTCATTTTATTTTATTTATATGTGATGTTGAGAATGGAACCCAGTGCCTCACACATACTAGGCAAGCACTCTCTACCACTGAGCTATGACCCCATCTCAAATAATTATACTTTCATAATGTGAAAAAGTTCTATGAACTTATGAGAGATGACTCTTTGTGTATAGATTGTATTTTGAATTAAAAAGTAGGTAATATTAACTATTTTCTCCCTATATCAATAATGATCAGCATATCAACACTAAAAAAATAATTTTTCTTGACTGAAAACTGAAAAAAGAAGCACTAGAGGCTGTAGAAATCAGCAAGGCCTGTATGATGAACTCTGAGTGGTGATAACTTGAAAACCGTGATTCACAGATTATACACATCATGTGTTGAAGGTGCTTTGCACTTGTCATTTGCACATGAAAAGCAGAATACAGAGAGAAAAAAATGAGCTATTCACTGGTTATTGTGTTTTCTTAAAGAATTCATTTTAAATTTGCTGAGTGGTTAACTTATTGAACTTACCCCTGTTTCAATTGATGACCAAAAATGTATTTATAAACTTAGTAATTTATTTTTTATTATTGTAGACAGTAATTTATTGTTGTTGACAGTGTACATCTATACTTTTCTTTAAAATGTGAAAAAATTCTTTTATTCTGTTATTTTTCAAGAAACATAAGACAAGAAATAAAAAGGAGGAAAAAGAAAAAAACCCACACAATTAATGAAATGTGATAAATATGAAGATGACTATGAGAAGAAATCTGTTTTGCTTGATGTTTTCCAAAGATGTGATTCATACATAAATTAAAAAAAAATACAAATGCCTGGTTCAAAAGCTAATGAGAGATGAAATATTTCATGGTTATTTGTGTAATTGCCAAATAAGTTCCTTCAACTTTTCTGATTGTTTGTTCCTTGCCAAGTTGTTTCTTCTGAATACATATACCCTCTTAGTACAAGCATAAAAAGAAAAGAAAGAAAAATTTGCCTTAGCTTGTAAAATAAAATTAGAACATTGGTTCAAAGAAAAATTGGGAAAGGAATCTAAAATAAAATTGTTGTAAATCTCAATTTTTTCTCCATTATATTTTTCCATTACTTTCTTCAGAAAAATATGACCTATTACAAGGCCTTATACATAGAGTCACTCAAAAAATGTCTGTTCAATTGAATTAAATTGGATCGAATTGAAGAAAACCACTTTTATTTTGCTCCCTTTCAGTTAGGTTTCTATTGAAAAAACTCCTGCTGAGAGTAACAAATCTTTTTTTTTTTTTTTTTTACTATTTATGACTTCTTTTGCCTCTTTCATGTTTTTATATTAAAAAATAACTTGTAGATGAAGATAGACTCTTAGCTAAATTTTGTACACCCATTTATTTACTCATTCTTTTATTACTATATTTTCAATAAAATAGAATCAGTTCTCAAAATCTTCTGCTTTTGAAACTCTCTTAGTTGTAAGTGTCATGTGTTTTGACTTTGTGTTAAAATAATTTTGTTCTGTTTTGTTTGTTGATGGAATAATTGTGTGGGCTGAGCCAACCACTGTTAAGTTGAAAGATCAGGTTTAAAACCCTAAACCCCATCAGCCCAGATGTGGGACACCTATAAAAACTTAAGCAACAAATGAATTACCTATGGTAATTTTTGAAATGAATATTATGGTTTTAGAGACTTTTTTGTTATACATGACAGTAGAATCCATTTTGACATAATTATAAAATCATGGAATATATCTTCTAATTCTGTCTTCAGTACCTTTTCTTCCCCTTTCCTCTTCTCTACTACTCCCTTCCCTCTATTGTTCTTTCTACCATTTACCCAGTGTTCTTTTTTTATTATGATTAACTTCTTGTGGATGTACATGATGGTGAGATTCATGGTGGTGTATTCATATATACACATAAGAAAGCTATGTGGGGTTCATTCCACTGTCTTTCTTTTTCCCATCCCCCTTCCTTCCCTTCATTCCCCTTGTCTATTGCACTGAACCCCTTTTTGAAAGTTAGCTTGCACATATCAGAGAAAACATTCAACATTTGTATTTTGGGGACTGATTTCATTTAGCACGGTAGTCTCCAGACCCATCCATTTACCAGCAAATGTCATAAACTTATTCTTTATGCTATGGAAATAGTTGTTACACCATATTGCTTAAGGAATAATGACCAGAAAATTGTCTTGCATGTGCTCTGGGCAGACACAATTCCTTTTCAAATATTTTCAATCTGGCTGTTTGAATTTGGTTGACTCTACAGATGTAGAACCTGATTGGTACTATTTAATTAATTTTTATATCACTCTCAACTTTGAAATATACACTCTTCAAATACTGCTTTTTGTCCTATGCTTCCTCTCCTCTCATTCTAAAGGAATTAAAATTGAATTGCAATTTGCTAGAACTTCTCCTCCTAGTCTTTAATTTATTTTTTATTTCTCTCTCTCTCTCTCTCTCTCCTTCTTTTCTTTTTTACTATGCATTTGTTTTTGCTGTCTGTACAACACTGTAGATACTTTCTTCTGATCTATATTCCAGTTCAGGAATTCTCTCTTCAGAAGTGTATAATCCATTTTAAATCTAAATTAAATTCTACAATTTGTACTTTTTTTTTCCCTCCCTGAGGGTATTAAGAATGTTAAGTCAATCTCTGGTAACTCCAATTTCTGACACTTACATAACTGTGTTCCATTGTTGTTTTTGCCTTAGGGTTTTCAGTAAGAGTCATGGCTCATTACATGTCTGGTCCTGTTAATACTGAGAGCTGGAAATTATATTTGAAGAAAAACGAAAGGCTAATGTTATTCCTTGAATAATATTTTCTTCAGCAATAATAACAATCTGCTCTTCTAGGTGGGTCAGAATTTCCTGGAAAATTCAATTCAATTTTAACCACTGAGATTATTTGGAAATTTTTTTCTTCACTTTTCTTTTCTTTTCTTTCTTTCTTTCTTTTTTTTTTTTTTTACTTAAGACAACTAACTTCTAGATTGTCAGAGGCCCCTAGGGAGAAAAATTGAATTGTTGTAAATGTGATGCTCATTTAGTTATTCTCAGTGCTTCACCCCACAATTCTTCACTGTTTATTTAGTGTTTTGCTATGCCTTGAAGTGTATGTACCTTTGATCACAATACACTTTTTCCATACGTTATAGTTGTTAATTACAGGCTTGGTTTTATTTCTTTATCTCAAATTACTAATACTGACACTCGCATATTTACTTAAAAGATAGTACGTGTTCACATTTATGGCACAGATTTATGTAACATCTTTACATTAGTGAAAAATTCATACACCTAACAAGTACCAAATTAGATAACTAAATAGATATGTAGGTAAAAATAAAACTAAAAACAGTAGCTGATATATTTTGTATATTTGCTGCTGCCTAACAATAAATTATTCACAAACAATAAATCACTAGATATTCTTATATAACTCATTTGCTATACTTTCAAACTTCTTATTCTATAGATGAAAACTTTACCTGATGATGTGAAACTATCATTTGAGTACAATACTTTTTTTCTGAGGTGTCACATTAGGGAAACTCACAGTTTCTGAAGGCTATGACATAATCATCTCACAGACACATGTTCACATATTTGCACACACAGCACACATACTAGGTAGTTAAAAAGTGATACAGAGATAGATTAGCTAGCAAGTGCATAAGTCTACCTGGGTAAGACCAAAACCTGCTTCTCTAAATGATTTACTGGTGTGGAGGGTAAGCTCAACTAACAGTCACCAATTTCTAACTCTCTCTTTTAAGTGATACATTCTTGAGGTTTATACACGTGGAATATTCCTTCTACTTTCCTCTCTTGACCTTGGGCTGTACTAATCTCCCTTTAAAAAATCAGAATATCAGTTTTTTTGGAAAAAAATCTTATTTTTCTTTGTTCCTTATAGCACACCAGAGGCAAGCTTGCATTTTCAAAAGAAATTGCACTAACTGTATAGGGAGAACAAAGAAAATAATGTACAAGAGGCATTAAAGATCACACACGTTTAGGAAAAAACAGGTTTGTGTTTCTGTAACATTTAAGTAGCTTACCAGGCCGAAAGTCTTATTCTATTCCCCAGGAATGTTACACTCCAACCTCAGATGGCTGAAGCCACTTTGCAGGCAATTTACCTGACTTCAGGCTCCTCTGCCTCCCTGGTTTCTCCATAGGAGGAAAGCCGTCTTTTCTGCAGGGAGCTGGTCAATTGCCCAACTTGTTCTTCCCATGATAACTGTAAAAAAGAAAATATCCCAAACCTGCTGCTGACCTAGGATGCTCTTACTCAGTTCCAGCTTTATTGTGATTGGCAGGCCTGTAGCCTTCATAAAGGGAGTCACATACATCCAGTAATAAGAGGATTATTCTCCACCGGTTTACAAGTGGGAGGTGTGGGGTGGGCTATAACTAGGCAGTTGACTCTGAATCTATATCTCAGCTTCCTAGCTACAGGAGAGTGACATTTTCCCAATTCACTAGCAATAACTAGGACCTGGGGAACTGATATCACCATATTAATTTCAAGAGAGGCTTATTTATAAGCTTTAATAGCAATTGTATAATTTTAGCTGAGAAAAACAGCTATGCGATCAAAATGATCATGCTGCCACTGTTCTCATAAGCAAAACATTTGAAAATCATCACAAAAGTGACGTTTTTCACCATGTCTTTGTAAGTTCACAATATGCACAGTTTGAAGATTCTGATTTTCATGCACAGACTTAATCAATGTGCTTTTAATATAATAAGACATTCATTATATAAAACTAAAAATTATAATGCGTGGCCAAATTTATACTATTTCTATTTCCTTTCCAGGTAATTAAAAATATTATGAGGTCTCTAATTGTTTTTTAGGAAAAAAAAATATATGCCTGATTCTATTTTATTCTATTTCCATTAGCCATATCATACAAAGGAAGTCTAGTGATTCCACTATTACGAACCTGCTCAAAACTGCTGGCTAGTATGAAAGGAGAGGAAAATTTGTCAATTATCCAACTAATTATCTCAGTGCATGACAGCCAAACCAAATAATCCCAGTCCCCAGTGAACATTCTCAACTGAATTTTCGAGATAACTGCCATGCAGATTCAATAAAATTTTTGAGGATATAAACATCGCTGTATCTGTTTCATTAATTCATTAATGAATATACCTCCAAATTGTTCGTATGAGTCTTCTAGAATAATGATGACAATAAAAAAAATTATAAGAGCTAGCATTTATTGACTGCTTAATATGAGCCAGGCAATGTGATAAGTGATTTCTATGCAATCTCATTTAATTTTACAACAAGCCCATGAAGGCACCAGTGTACCTGGCACAAAATGGAGCCTGCAGTTCCCAAATATCTCTTTAGTTTTATCTGTGTAAACAGCTTAGCACATATATTACTCAAATAAAATTTCCTCTGTGTAATATATGAGTTCTTTTTGATTCAGTGTTTTCTTTTCTCTCAAAAGCAAATGAATTTCCTTTTAGTCATCTTTCTGGCATTTTTCTGGTTCTCATATCCTTTCCTTTCCTCTGATTGCTATCTTGAGGACAATGCTTGTCCCTCTGTTGAATTATGCTAAGAATTCATGAATTTATATGTGGTACTTAGAATGTTGCATAAAATTTTATTCTTTTATATTTCATGAAAATTGCAATTTCTGTTACATTTAAGAAATGAAAAAAACAAGTTGTGTATAATAATGTCTAGTTGTAAGAGATTGTACACCTGATTAGATCAGAACATGGATTTCACAGTGGATGGCATGCAAATGGTAAGGTGCTTAAGTAGTGTGAAGTTTCAGTTACGAATAGATCACTAAGGAGGACAGTTTCCCTACAAGTTAAGGACAGTGAGGCACAGAGAATTCAGATTTATTAAAATTAATGAATTGCAGATGGATCTTAAATGCCCAAACAAGTCCTTAGTAGGGCACTTTAAAAAAAAATGAGTGCAGCATAAGTTACCTGTACCCACTTTAGCCTCTTGGAAAGCTATATTCAAGAAATTTTTAGTTCACGAGAAAGTTATGAAATATTGGAAAACAAACAGAATTTGAAGTAAGGCAACCTTTGATTCAAGTCCTGACTTCAAAGAATATTGACTTTGTGACCTTGGAAAACATATTTAGCTTCTTCAGTTACAATTAAAATAATAATACATATATCCTGTGCTTAAGAGCCTTACTTTTTTCCCCAGGGAAACAAATTTTCTGCTAATATCTTTATGGAAAATATGTTTTCTTCTTCCTTAGGTACTGCATTGCTGCAAATTACAAAGAGGTAGACTCTATTCCCTTAGCAATCACTTGACTGTAGGGATTATTATTGTTACTTTGCTATATCTCAATATTTATATCCTACTCCTATGTTAAACCATTACTAGACAGTCTATTTAAGGTTGTTTGAGTTGAAAAGAGATGGAGGGGATTAAGGTATTTTTCATTCTCAGAAAATACATTTGAGAAGTATTGAGATTAATTTCTTGTGAAATGAGAGTGGAAACTGTATATAAGAAAAGATATGCAGAAATTATGGGGGAAAATCTGATTCAAATATTAGGCTAAGAGTAATATCAAAGTTAAACTATTAATTAGTGGGTTCTGAAACATAGCACTCAGGAATGGACTCTGTTATCTTCTGTGTTCAATAATAAAATTACCAATTTTGGAGAAAGATTAAAATCATGGCTTCCTATATACCCTTTCATTAAAAAATTTTTAAGGATGTACTTCAAAGAAGCTGTATACCAAGCAAAGTGAAGGAAACCAGGTAATTCAATGAGCAATAGAACCAAGCATGCTCCAAGAATGTTTAAAGTAATAGATGAGTCATAGGTCTCAAACAGGATCAGCCTAGAGTAAATAGGAGGCCAGTGGCAACATGTCCTCAAAATTAGGAATGTTTTGGTTATTAAGTATCATAAGTCATAAAATTAAAGCACTAAAGAACTAAGAGAGAAAATGTGCACAATTTCTGCAAGCAATAAAGAAAATAAGACCACCAATATTTCAGGCAAAACAGCAATATCAAGAGTAGTATGAGAATTTTCATAGTCTGAGTATGAAACAAATTATAATGTAGTACAATTGTAACTCCACTACACATTGAAGACAATATTTGTCATATATTTAGTGTTCAAGGTTATATTTTATAATAATAGGAAACAACATGTACCCCAATATACAATTGTTTTGCAGTAAGTAATATTTACAGAGAAAAAAACAATACAGTGAATGAAGTTTTACATGGAAGATTAGTTACTATAAAGTAATGTAAAAGTAATCTTTTTGAAACATTTACTTTTTAGGAAAAGAATCAATTTCTTTCCCAACAACTATGCATTTGTGACTGATGTTTAGAACTGGAAGGATGGAGTGTGAATGGGCCATAGGAAATGGACCCGTGTAGGAATACTCATTTTACCAAGTTTTACTGATTATTGCTCAATATTCCTGGATTTAAGAAATAGAACAAAGACTAAATTAAGATTTTTAGAAGTAATTAATGAAGAACTAAACATAAATATCAAGATTAAAGAAATTGAGTCACATTTGATAATATTTTCCAAATACATTGAATGTATTGAATTTAAAATGTTTATTAAATATAACGAAATGAAGGTAAATTGAAGAAATATCAGAATATGTAGAAGAATATACAGAAATATAGATAAAGGTCACTTTGTAATCCCCTTAGTCAATGATTACTATTATGATTTTGGGGTGCGTTTTCTAATAGTAAATAAATGAATATATTTAGGTTATACAAACTTGTGTTATATAGTGTTTTTTCCTACATCAAATGTGCACCACATTATTTTTAATGTAAATTTAATAACGTACTAGTGTTCATGATTGTTGACTCTATCTAAAATTATACAAAGTTGTCTCTTTCATATACCATAGTTTATACCAGGGTGATCCTGCAAATGTAACCAAAATAGAATGCCATGAATTCTTGCCAACATTTAGTGGTTTTATTTTCTATCATCTGAAAAACTCCCTTTTCTTTAAAATGACAAAAAGCACACGTGCACACTTTTGAGATACTGTCAAGCCATGAAGACTTCCACAGTGACTTCAGCTGAACTAAATTAATTTAGACCATTACCAAATATTAACTACAGTGCTGTAAATGAGATATGTATAAAAGTTAAATATTGTGGGGACACAGGATAGTTATTCATTGCTTTGACAGGAAATACACTACCTATATGAGGTAGACTCATTATTATAAAACCATCAAAGTCCTTTTTGAACTCCATTAGACTTGCTGAATTTCACTCTCATTAGATAATATTATTACCATTTATCATCAGATATTGTTTCCTGTTTCTGGCCCACAACTTAGTCCTTACAGTATTATGGGTTATATAACTTGCACTTCTCTTGTATAGCCCCATGATGTCAATCTTAGTTGGGGATACAAAAGAAGTAATTAAAAAATGCAAGTGGCCTCAACATGAGAGTTTTGTAATGAACAAGAAGCAATAGTTTTACAGCTGAACTGAAAAATGCCTAGGTTTTTTTTTTTTTTTACCCATTCCATTATTTTCTAAAGTGTTTAAGTGGTTTAAGTGTTTGGCTTAAAAAAACTGTAAAAATGGAGTAAAACTCTGTAGATATTAGAAGTATTCTGTTTTACAATCAATACAAAGGTCAGAGGGTCTTTTGTACTAAACAAAGTCTCATCAGGGTAGTTCATTAACACAATTAGACAAAATTCATTCTCCAGCTTCAGCTACCTATTCATTTTAAGGCACTTTCTGCCTTGCTTAATCAAATTTAACATGGGAGACTTTTTCCAGCTACATAATCAACATGTAAATTAAAATGCACAGAGATAGCTAAAGAAAAAAAGTTAATTATTTAATCGTTTTTTCCCCTCTATGTATTGAGTTGAGAAGTTTTAATTAAAAAGAGAAAAAAGAAAAAGTAAATGTATCCTTAACATATGTCTATTTCACTTGTATAAAAATGTGGCTATAATTAATATTAAGATAACATGGAATATTGAATTTATTGCCCAGTTTTGGTAATAGAGATTTAGACTAATATAAGGTTGTCATTTTAACTGGAAAACTTAATTGATAGTGATAAACAGAATTTGTAATATTTTTTCACATCCTCTATAGTACATACCATGCCACTTATTTTTAAGACTTTGAAATGGCAATATGTTTTCATAAAATATGATAGCTTTAAGTGATATTTTCTTTTATTTTAAAGTGACCAAGTATTTACAAGCAGTTTACATTTGTGAAGACTGGAAATATTGCTGAGGATTAGAGACAAACTGAGAATTTGTTTGATATTTTATTAATAAAGTTCATCAACAGTTCATTTGGAGTTTAATGTGCCTTTTGAAGTTTATAATGAAGTAAGAAAATGGTGTGACAGTTGATTTGATTTATATATACTTTTTATTCACACATTTTTTAATAAATTTATTTCCACCCTGATTTTTCTGACTTCTCAATCTCTTTTGTATTTTTTCAAAATCCCAAAATGTTGAGATCCAATAAGTGTTAGTCATCTTTGTTTTCTATTTTGCAGTCACATAATTCTGCAACATATATACTTCTTTTTAATATTCTCAGGCCAACTTAGTTTCCTCTTGGTATGACTACCACAATTTAAGTCAATGAACATGCACTTAATTTTGCTTTCAGTTATTCACTTAGTGATGCGTTCAGTTATCTCTCAATCTTAGACTTAATGTTGTTAACTTCAAAGACGACAACCATTAAGATATTTTACCAATCTTTTTAGAAAACAAGACCCGTGGCAGTTATTCAGAAATGGTTTCAGAGTTCCCTAGGGATTTGTGCCATACTAATACCCTTACAAATCACTTCTCAGAAAACTAATATGTGTATAATTTATTTATCTTTGAAAAGTTTGGTTTTTATATGCTGTATATATTTTGGCCATGGGAACATTGCGAATGCTCTTCAATACTAGCATATTAGGGTTCCAAGTAACATTAATTCAGTGAACATTTTTAAAGCGTCTGTGATTTGCTGTTCTGCGCAGAGAGTACATAAAGATAAATAAGATTTGATTTTGCAACTAAGAAAGAAAAAAAAAATCAGAATACTATATGGGGGGTGCCTTCTGGGATAGTGCAGACTCAAAAAGCCTCAATTTATCTAGAAATTTAATAACATTGGTTACTCAAGGAATGTATTAACATAATGACATGCAAATTTAAGACTATGTTGTTCTTAAAAGATAAAATAATCCAATTGCTGAGTTAAAATGCATGCATGTTATTATATTTAAAAACTTTTGTGTGTGTTTGTATGTATTTGTATTTATGTTTGCTTATATTTAATTCATATTATGAGAACAAATATAGGTTTTGAGATTCTTAAAAGATCTTGCTGCACAACCATGTAATTAGATGTATATGAAATTCAGCAAAAAACTTATATGGGACTTATTATGTGATATAGTAAAACATTTATTCTCAACAGTCAAAATGTGTATGAATTTAATTTCCATTATACAGCTAATAAAGCAAAAGTACCAAAAGAATTTAAGTTACTTGTATATGATCACGAAGCTTATAAACAGGAGAGCTGAATTTGAAACACAATAGTTTCAACACCCTAGAATCAGCTCTAATATCCCTAATATCTTCATCACCTGAGTTAGGATAAATTTTGAGGAATTCTTGAAGAAGTACAAAGAAAATAGCTAGAGATAAATTTTGTCAGGCAACAGAGCAATGATCATGCCTCTAGAGGAAATAACACATTCGGCAGTTATTTTGCATTCTGTACTTTATCAGGTAATTAATATATGTCTAATTTTCTTATTTATAATTACAGTATATAAATGTGGTATGTTTATGTATATAATTTTTATTCCATTTTGACATCTGTGTATTTTTTTTTCTTTTTCTTTTTTCATTAACATAGGCAATGAGATCTAGTTTAACTTTCAAGCAAGTACAAGTGTGCATTTAAGTTCTTGCCTGGGACAATCAGTATCACTGTTTAAGCTGCTTTCTACACACTTATTCAAGAAACCTAGAATTGCAAGGGTTTATAACATTGTAACTTTAACTAGTCCAGGTATTATCTAGAAAAGTTAAAATATAGTTAACTGGTAAGAGAGTAGACTCTGAATACAGGTAGCATGGTTGAACCCTAATTCTGCTTGTCTAACATCCGTGAATAAAATATTACCATCTCTGTCCCTCAGTTTGCTAATCTATAAAATAGGAGTAATGATAATATTTATTACTTTAGATCACTGGTTCTCACCTAGTTATGATTTTGCTCTCCAAGAGATGTCTAGTAAAGTCTGGAGATAGTTTTGGTTGCCATAAATAGGGGGAGGATTGTACTGGTATTTAGCAGGTAGATGTCACTGAAAACCTACAATAGAAGTAAGTATAGGTCACTGCAACAACAAAAAAAATCGACCTACCTAGATTATCAATAGCAGCAAGGCTGAGATCCCTTGCTTAGTGTATTGTGAGAATAAATTAACTAATACATTAAACTCCTAGAAAAATCTGGCACAGAGTAAATTTTCAATAATTGATAGCTACTCTTTTTCTTTTAGAGAGAGTAATATTAAAAAACAAGATAGAGATGCAGACTGGGGACAAATGTAGGAAAGTCTTATATGATAGACTAGTAACATGAAATTCCATCTTGCAGGGAAGGGAATTCATTTACTGCTTCCAAACAAGGAAGTGTTATTTTAGGATATTTTAGAAATTAAGGGTTATATTAAGGAGAGTTTCTTTAGTACCATACATATATATTATAGCATTGGCCTTTTTACATGGGGAGTTGTCTTAAGAGTAGGAAATAAATTTTTATCATAAGAAAACTAAAATACAGACTAAACAGTAAACAGACTCCAAGGATAGACTGTTTTGGCGGAATTAGAAGCCATTAGGAAAGGTTCCTGATGGAAGGAAGATACGCAGACAAGTAAATGTCACAGGAAGTATTGTGAAATTTCAGATTAACATTGAAGCACTGTGTCTTTTTGGTTGTTATTTGTCATTGTACTTATAAATATTCATGAAATTCTCCAATTACCCATGGAGCTAACAGGAACCATAAAAAAACATTTTGTTTTTCTAGTGATTGACCACATGAGTATCAGTAGAGCCAGCAGGCATCTCTCAGTGGGATGTTTGTACAGCCCATGGGAATAAACATATGTACATTACATATAGACTGAAAGGAACTTTCCTTTAGTTCTTTTTATTTTTAACAATTATTTTTGGCAAAGGAAAGGTGTTGCTAAGCAGTAATCTGGGCCTCAAATTTCCAGATTCACTGGTGAAGAATTAATTACTGAACTTCTCCAATCGTACAGGAATCTTATAAAAGCCATGATGTCGTATTAGTTACCCAAATAAACAGCATTCTTTAGAAGAAAACAGGCAGTTTTCCTAATGAAAAATGTAAATTCTAGCTTCATGTGTTATTCATGAATGCTCTGATACCACAATTGTTATTTTCAAGTGTTTAGCTACTGTGAAAAGCATCTTCAGCAATGAAGTTGGATGTTGACTGTGAATGTCAGAAATAATGATCTTGCTGCACTGTAATCTTTGTTGAATGAGATCTATTATGTATCATATTTAGAAGGGTATTTGTGTTGTTGAATGATTTTAAACTAATTATCTAGTACTGCTTATGTTTTATGAAATATAGTAATAAGGATACGGAAAAGTTTACTATTAGTACTGCTAACTCCAATTTTGTACATCATATTTGAGAAATAAACTAAAATTGATGCATTCATCAGAATCTATATAAATTGTGATTGGAATGTGGGCACAACATATGAATGTTTTCCTTGCTTTCAGAAGAGCTCAATTTAAATTCAAAAGTAACAACATTTTATCTTAGACTCCTTATAATGATTATGCTATTTTCATATGAAAACCTAGGTTTAAATAATACAAAATAGCAAGATTCTCTTAGAACAACTTGGCTACTCCCTTGTCTCTCTCTGCCAGGAAAACTAATTTATTGAAATAGTGGTCCATTGCAAATAAGTTTATCAGCTTGATTTAAACCATGATAACATTTTACTGAACACTTTTGAGCATGGCAGAATATAAGAGCTCAAAAATTATTTTCTTCCAATTTTTGTTAAAGATAAGTCAAAACATGTCCCCAAATTTAGGGGGGAGGGACGTTCAACGAGCATTATGTAGTTGCTATTTCTTGGTTATAGAAAAACAAGGAAGAAAGAAAGTTAAATTATGGAATATGCTTATCTTGAAAAGGGGAACCCATTTGGGAATGAGGATTTTTTTTTTTTTTCACTTCTATGAAGCGAATGTGCTGTTATCAGCTGAAGAGAAACAAGCGGTAGTTAATGGAGGAAATAGATGTTATAGTTGTAACTGTGGGAACTGGAGAAACAGAAAGTGAGAAAATGTGAATGTTGTGACATGACTTATCCAGTGTGGAATTGTAAATTGAGAATGATAGCAAATCGAAGACTTTATACCATGAGCATTTTGTTCATTCCAGGAAATACTCTTTGAGGTGATGAAAGCATCCACCCATTAGTCATCTGACACTGGAGCTTCTGCTGCTCCTTTGGAAAATGCCTGCCAGTTCCTTCTGAGCATTCAAAAGTTACATTTTATAAGAAATCACAGATAATATCACTTCATTCTCTCTTCCCATTTGAGTAGTCCACTGCCACCATCTCCTCTTCATGATCACACTTGAAGTAACCTCAGCGTTGATACTGACAATCAAGATCAGGGCAGTGCCATGAGGAGGATTCTGTTTTGAAACACATGCAAATCCTTCCTGTAGCACCAGAGTGGGGCAGCCGATAGGGAGAAATGCATGACGTGTATTTAGAATATGGAAAGGGACAGGCAGTCTGCATGGTCAGTTCAGTGTTACAGCTCAGTAACACAGCTTACTTGTGCTAAGAGACTCACAAATTCTCTTTTACATGATATTGTTAGCTTTAGTCCTCAGGGATAAATAGCTAAGGTGGGGGCAATGATTGAGAGGGAGTGAATGTTTATGTATTCAGTGGGTGATGGGAGGAAATGTAGAATTCAGAGAAAAAGGAATGTGTTGTTCACTTCAGTAATTCCAACACAACTGCTGGATTTACCAAAATTTCCACTTTCCAACATATTGTTTTGATATCTGGGAGCATCACAAGAAGTCCACTAGGACAAATAAGTAGAAATAAAAATTATGTCTACAATTTAGGCAATACTGAAATTAAATCTTTGTACCCATTGCCAGATGTATATACACTATGAAAGTTAATATCACATGGTAGTTCTGAGTCAAAGTTACTCACTTTGTGTTATTCTGTGGATTATGATTATATGCATTGTAATTTTTGACATTTAGAAAAATCATGAGTGTCTTTACACAAATAAACTACAGATTCCTCTACCCCCCCAACACACTGAATTTTCTTGATTACTTGATTTATCTAATACTACCCAATAATTCCTTTAATTATTCTCTGACAAGTTTAGGTTTTTATTTGCACTTAATGTGAACAAATTAATCTACTTAAAATTAAAATCATGTCTAACTACATGTTATATAAGGACAATATATTTTTGAACCATGCATAATCTCCCAACACAGGTGTCATAAATAGAACAAAGTTACTCACAGTTATTCACAATTTCACTCAATATTAGAAAATAGATACATTTTTAGGAAGCTTTTCCTAACATAGAATCAATATGAGGCTCATGAAAATACATCACTTATTAGCATAGAGTAAGAACTCATTTTTCCCAAAAGTGAAGTCTTATACTTTATTGGAAGGGTCCTTGAGGACTGATCACTTGATTAATGAATTTTTCATTTTTAATCAGTTATTTGGTATCCTGGAAATACAAGAAACCCTGAAATTACTGTTCAGTTTATGCAATAATTGTAAACCAAAAGAGTTTTGAGACATTTAATTTATTAGTGATATAAATGATTTATCTCTGAAGTTGATAATCATAAAAATATTTCCATTAAGCTTTTAGTACTGAGTGAAATATAATTCATGAAAATAACAAAACATATTTTTCAAATATTTTCTAGCTTTTTATACTTTGGAAATAGCAGAGCTCATTTGGTTAAGACTGAAATGTGGAAAATTTAAATTTTATTACATTTTGTTCTTCTGTTTCACTTTCAGAATATTTCCTTAGATGTAACAGGTGGTAATTTATATACTTAAAGTAAAACTTACCATATTCAGTTTCTCATGTGATGATTAAATTATGATAAATAATAAGCTCACACTGGAAATATTTTACAGTACTATTGATAATGGGATATGTTAAAACCAAGGGATAAGACATATTTTTGTCTCAATGAATGCTTGAGTGGTAAGAAGACTGAGTCATTATTTTTTCCTCAATGGAAAGCTCCTGGGTTCAGAGAATGAAAGGTAAAACTTGACAATTACAATAAAATCTACTATCTAGAAAATGCAAGATAATAATAAAAAGTGGAAACTTTTAATATAATGATTATCCAAGCTTATGTGGAGAAGAACACATAGAAGTTTGTCAGAAATTTCCACTCAAAACCTCATGGTTTAAAGTGCTGTTCATCTGGCTCTAGATGACTCCTCAAAGAGTAAATAAACTTAACTAAAATATAGAAAACAAATTCAGCTACATTCAATAGCACGTTATAAAACCTACACAGTGTATACACACACACACACACACACACACACACACATGCACACACATCCATAATGTTAAACTTAACAGGTGGTAGTTCACGAATTCAATTCAAGCAATTTCAGAATGTATTGAGCATTCATTATATACTAGAAATTCTTTCCTATTTCAGAAATAGGTAAGACTGTCATTTTCTTGACTCTGCAGGAACTTCCATTGACAGAAGGAGAAAGGCATAAAACCAACTACTCATATGATGTAATAAGTGCTAGAGTAGAATTAAGACAAACCACTATGAGAATGTAGGAGGGTAAGCAGTTAGCTCCACTTGGTCCTTAACTGCCCACCAGTGTATTGTAGTTTTATACTTGTAGACCACAATCTGACCACAGTCTCAAATGAGTTTCCTAGTTATGTATTCTCAAAATACCTGTGTTTTGAAACAATTAACACCTTTGGTCCTTAGTTTCTTTACTTTCCTCCTTTTTGTAAAATTAGTGCATTAGAGTTATACATAATATTTGGGCTTATTCTCACATAATTTTATAATATAATTTGCTCAAATTCAGTCTTTAGTACTTCCACTGTCCCTACTCTCTTTGTCCTGTTTCCTTTCCTCTACTGTATATACACACACACACACACACACACACACACACACACACATACACACACACACACACACACATAATTTTAAAATTAGTATACATATATATTTTAATTAAGGCTTTATATAGATAAATACTTTCTCCAGTCATACAAAAAAAATAAAATTATGGCTGGTCAATGGATGAAACTAGAGAACATTGTGGTAAGTGAAACAGGTGAGACTCAGAAAATCAAGTGTTTTCTCTCATATGTGGAAGCTAGACCAAAATAAGGGGCAAAAAAAGGGTGGGGGGAATTTCATGAAAATGGAAGAGAGACAAGTGGAGGATAGGAAGAGGATTGAGGGGGAGATGGAGGGAGGAGGGACAGGAAAAGAGATTGTTTTAGTCAGCTATTTCACTGCTGTGACTAAATGACCTGACCAGCACAAATGTAAAGGAGGAAAGTGTTATTTGAGGGTTTACAGTTTCAGAGGACTTAGTCCGTAGAAGGTGGACTCCACTCGTTGGGACTTGAGGTGAGGCTGAACATCATGGCAGGAGAGGATGGTGGCAGGAAGCAGCTCACATCAAGGTGATCAGGAAGTAGAGAGAAACTCCACTTTCCAGAAAAAAATATATGCCCCAAAGCCAGGCCCCAATCCCTACCTCTTCTAGCCACGCCCTGCCAATTCAAATAATCCCACCAGGAATTAATTCACTGATTGGGTTAAAACTCTTACAACCCCATCATTTCTCCTCTGAACCTTCTTGCATTGTCTCACATGTCAGCTTTTGGGGGACACCTCACATTCAAACCATAACAGAGGGAAAGAGTGGATTGAAATAGAGCAAACTATCCTATGTACTTATATGAACATACAACAGTGAATTTCACTTTCCTCCGTTTTGAACAACTAAATTCCGTTTTTACTTTGTTTCTACAAATGCATTTTCTCCATCATTTCTTTCTCGCTATTGACACTTTTCATCATTTTCCCAGCATCTGAATGGGCAGAATCTACCTCAGTTTATCTGTTTCATTGTTTGGCTATAAACTATGGAGTAGTAACAAAGAAAGACTAGTGAATCATGGACTCATGGCTTCAAACATCAACTTAATCCTCAAGACAACCCTGGACATTTTACTAATCTAATAATTTCATTGCTGTGCACATGTGTATGAGTTGCATGGCTGTATTTTCAAACTATTCTACATGCTTACTTTGCTTACTAGATATGTTACTTAGATATTTTGTAGCCACCACATAGATAGTATTTTACTCAATCAAAGCAGATATCATCTTTTGTTTAAAGATAGCATCAATTGCCAGCAGTCAAGTCAGGGAAATGGCATCAGCACCTTCATTGAATTTTGTTTTTCTTTATAGTAGAGTGTCTATAAAAGAGCACATTTGAAATTAGTATCTCCTGACACTCATTTTCTATGTTGTTGGGGGAAAAATCCCATAGAAAATGAGTGCAGCATTAATTTATAACTGACAGAACATGTACCTTATCTAGTAGCTTCTTTAATTTACTAAGAAATAGATATTCTGTGGAGGTAACAAAAGCAAAAGAACACTTATTTAAAAAAAATTCTGAAAATTACATTGATGTCTCTACAGGAATAAATTTCTTGGGTTTTTAGCCAGTATTTATGTCTTACTGAGCTGTCTGGTCTTAATAGTAATGGGTACTGATGAAAGGAAGTGAGATCCATTTTCTTAACTTTGCCCTTGGAAGAGAAAAATATTTTACATTACTATTAATGAAAAGGCCCTGTTAAGCCTATAATGCAGTTTTGCCTTGGCATGGCAAATTAAGTAGCAACTTTGGTCCTGGCAGTAGAGTTCATGCCTAGTTTATTGTGTGTATTGCCGCTTAAGAAAATACTAATTACATGCTCTTTAGGTTAAGCGTTCTTTAAGGCAAAGGCACAATTCTTCAACATTTAATGTATGGTCAGGATAAATGCAGTCCAGCCATGGCGGGATGAGGGGTGAACATACATGCATTGCAGTAATGAGTCCCTGTTAGGGAGCAAGTGCTTTCCATAAACTATGGAAAAACCTTAAAATTCAGCCCAACCCAAGTCACAAGTTATAAATTCATAAAGGACTTTGTGTTAAGTGAAGTCAATTGCAACATAGCTACAAATGTTTCCCATGTATTTTTTTTTTTTTTTCAGAGAAAAGGCAAAAAGGTTTTATTTTCTTTCATAATGGCTAGGGTAAATAGTTTATTTGTTCTGGGTTCATTCTATATCAGCTATTATGTAATCTTCCAACTAATCTGAAAATTGCTAGGAAAAGCTCTCTCTACACTACTCAGTTTATCTTTTGAGTAAACATTAAATTTGAAAACAGCATAAAATCCTATATATTGCTATTTTTCCCAGTCTTGGTTTGCTTATAGGTTTAAGGGTCCCAAGGTTCAATGTTTTTATAAAGTCAGGGAAGTATTCCAATCCTCTTTTCAGTAAACAATACACATACTTCTTGTGATGCTCAATTCAGAATGTGAATACAAGAAACAAAACAAAGAACACCATAAAAGAACCTCTAAAAAATAATGGTTGGAAATAAAATACTTACTTATTTTAAAGACTCTAGAATTTCATGAAGGTAACCAAAACTTAAACTCCTTGAAGAGGGAGATTTTTGTATGATTTGCTCATTAATATATTCTGAGGACTAGGATACTTCCAGGTACACCTTAATCAATTTTAAAAAACAGTAATAAACAGAATTTGATTGATTGATGAAATCATATTCTGAAATCAAATGGGACTGGGAAATATTTCTATTTTCTATTTTCTGTAAGTGCATTTGATATTAAAAATTAGCAGCCTGATTTCCCCCCTGGAAAGAATGAAATCTGGGCAGAGAAAATATCTATACTATATATACAGTAATTTTAAATTCTCTTGGTTACTGGAATAGGAAGGAAATCAGAATTAATATGTTCTCCAGGGGATTACACAGTCTTCAAGGACTCCCCAGAGTTTAAAGAAAATCCTTCAGACTTACTATCATATGAACAAAAATATTAGAATCATCTTTCAAGTTCTTGATTAACTCAGGTGTTTAATAGAGAAGAGGAAATGCAAGTTTTTGTGTGACTACAAGAAAGCAATCATTGAAATGGGGTGAGAAACTCTGAACTGTATTTGTGTGGCTCATCGAACTCTTAGAAGTGGAATTAGAGAGGAAGTTAGAGGTCATTTACTCTAATCTTATATCTGAGGAAATGATTCTTTCTTCAATTACTACACACACAATTACAATACATTTTCATTTATCTGGAGTCTGAGTTCCTAGAAAGCTCAACTCACTAATTTATTTTCCCACTTGACTTTATGAGAAAGAAAGAAATTACAAATAATAGGAAAGATAGTTAATACATTTGAAGATGACTCTGGGGTACTTCAGGACCCTGAAGTAGCTTTTCAGTCATCAGAAAAAAATACAATTATCTTCAGTATCATTTTAGTGCTAACTCTTTAGCTTTATACCCTGGCAGGCAAACTGCATTAGACAGATACTTTGTGGTATGAGATTTGCCGTAGAACATGTGATCATTAGATAAATCTGGAAAGACACAAAGCTAAAATGTGCTGAAGGCAGAGGTGAGACACCTCAGAGAAGACAGCCAGCAGAAAGGGATTGGGATTGGGGGGCGGGGCTGTGGGGAACAGGAGACAGCCCTGGGATTTACTCCACAATGGATGGAATTTAACAAACTTGAAAAGATTATGCGGCAGGAGGCGAAGAAGGGGTTGAGAATTCCAGAGTTCCTGGGTACAAAGGAGCATACTCCTTTTTTCACTGATTTTCTTCCCATTCTCTGAGAAACTGAAGCATACATCTACTGCTTGACACTTCCTTCCCACGTTCTGTACAGTACACCACAATCACCAAGGCAACCTGCCATAAGAAGGTTGCTGTTACTCAAAAGCTTACTTACCTAATCAGAAGTATGCAGAGTGAGCAGCTGGCAGTCAGGGCAAAATTATTAGCGAACATCTCTGGGTCTGATAACCAAAAGCATTCCTACCATGAGAAACTAACTTCTGCCTCAAGTTCTTCCAACCATGCAGGGCTGGGGGAGGGCACCAGGACCACAGGTTCTTTCAAAAGTTCTTGTAAGACGCTGAGGCCTGCCTTGGGACTGCCTGTCTTTCTCTCTCATATGCTCTCTTTCTTTTTACCAATGCTTACCTCATACACCCCTCACCCCTTCTGGCTTGTTCTTTTGTTCTTCTGGCTGTCTTTGTCTCCTTGGTCCTTCTTGCCCAACCTCTGCTCTCTTTCCCCTGCTTCCTTCATTTATAAATTGTTTAAATAAAGTGTTAAAGTATATGCTAGAATAAACTATGCAAAGTGTTAACTGTTAACTGTAGAGACTCCCTGTGTGTCATGATAATTATTCAGCACATGTAGCTAATGTATTCTTAAACAGTAATCATTACTACTTGCTAAGAACAGGTAAAGCTATTAAGAGGGTCTCAAAACAGAATAACCTTTAACACATCTGAGCAATAAAAGGGTTTGTAGTAGAATTTATGAGGTTTCAAATCCCAAATTCTCATTTTGAGAAAAGAGTCATTTGGGTGGTATTTTCTACCCTCAAAGGACCAACTATTGCTACTGCCATATTTCACTATTGCATGAATCGCTGCTATAAAATGGTTAGTTCAAATGAATTGGAATAGCATAGACAATATGTTCTCTAAATTTTCTTGACTTAAATCATGCTTGTAAGCCAAAGCACTTTCTATAAGTCAATTCTAAATGTGATATACTAGAAAATTGTGTAGACTTTGATCGTAGCCCAGATACTAATTTCACACCTTATGTTATCCCTATGTTGAACTTGACTTCTCTTTCATCCTGACTATAATTTTCTCATCTGTAAAACAGGTACAATACTAACTTTGCAGGATTATCAGTAGGATAAATTATGTTTAAAATACCGTATATAGGTTAAATAAAAAGACATGAAAGACAATTTAAAAACACTTTATCATCCCTATAACCATGTGTCAACCTTAACCTCTTATTAACCTAAGATTTTTTTCCCCATCTTGCTTCCTGGAACTTTGTTTATTTTTATACAATTTCATAATTAGAGTCTCCAATTTGAAAATATCAACAGCCCCCAATGAAAGCACCCAGAAACCACTCCGGACAGGGGAACTCAAGCAAGAGATTTTATTAAGCAGACAGGCAGAGTGTCAGCCCACAGGGTGAGAGAGAAAATGAGAGCATAAGAGAGAGAGAGAGAGAGAGAGAGAGAGAGAGAGAGAGAGAGAGAGAGAGAGAGAAAGAAGAAGAAGAAGAAGAAGAAGAAGAAGAAGAAGAAGAAGAAGAAGAAGAAGAAGAAGAAGAAGAAGGAAAAAGGAGGAGGAGGAGAGGAGGAGGAGGAGGAGGAGGAGGAGGAGGAGGAGGAGGAGGAGGAGGAGGAGGAGGAGAAGGAGGAGGAGGAGGAGGAGGAGAGAAAGAGAGAGAGAGAGAGCAAGAGCAAGAGCCAGGAGGAGAGTGTAAAAGCAAGGAGGAGAGAGAGAACATGGCAGGGGGAGCAAAGCAATGGAATTTCGGGGACCAATAATAATGGACCAATGGTTGGCAAGGAGGTTCAGAGCTAACAATCTGAACCAATGACTGCTGGGAATGTCACCAGCTGACCATCTGGGTCGTAAAATGGTGAGGGGGGCCAGAATACTGGTGGCAGCAAAATAGCAGATCTGATGCCAATACCCAAGAAATATTGAAATTAATTTTTGTGGATGTTCTAAATCATACAAAATGCTTGTTAATTAATAATTTGTCCATGATGCATTTCTATAAGCTTGTTCAGATCCCACCAATTCCATTGATTCGATAGGAGGCATTTCTGTTATTATAGATGCTCCTTATTTACCCCTTCGAACTCTCATCCATCCTGACATTAAATGTCATTATATTTGCAATTGTGTCTTTCACTTTTGCAAGACAGATATTCTAGGTCCAAGGATACATAAAAATACATACAATATTGAATGAAAAAACTTCAATATTTAATATTTCTACTCATTCATTTAAACACCATTTACTGACTATTTATGGTAAAAATACATTGGGAAATACAGACAGGAAAAGATTTTTTTTTTTTAAAACTTCAAAGAGTTCAAGAGACAAATACCTGGGTCTGTATCACAATAGACTGAATTTAACAATTGTTTTTTAAAGGGCCAGTGTGTGTAAGAAAGCATATTGAATGTTGTAGAAGATACAAAAACAAAGACAATAAAATGCTTTCTTAAAGCCTTGTAAAGTTATCAAATACATCATATATAAATAATCGGCATCTCCAGGATTGTAAGTGCCAATAACAATAATAGTAATTTTAAATATTATAGAGCTCTTAGATTGTGCCAAATATACTTCTAGGTACCCCACATCTTGTCTAGATTTAAGCACCTTAAAAATCCTATTAGTACTGTTACTATTCTGATTTTATACATGAGAAAACTGAGTGCAGATGTGAGCTATGTTCAAGATCATATGGATACTATGTTTAACAGCCCATATTTGAATGCATATAATTGAATTCCAACTAACCACAGCGATACATTTCCTGTTAACTGACATGTAAAAAAAAGTTAATATTATAGCATGTCTAATATAATTAGTATTAGTTATGGCTTGTAATAGGCTTTTTTTTTTTTTTTGGGTGGCATAAGAGTTAAACTTTGAATAACAAGCAAGATTTTAGTGGGTTGAAATTAAGGGTGGAACTGGTATGGGGCTGAAATGTTCTAATCGGAGAAGATGGCATCAACAAGGGAGCTTCCATGAAATGCTGAAGGGAGTGGTCTGAAAACAGTAAAAATTCTGTTTGGGGAAAAGCCTGTAAGATAGGAAGAGTGGAAATTAAAGCTGAAAGATGAGCCAGAAGACATTCTACAGCAATGAGAACACTTTACATCTTTTCAAGGCATCTTCCACCTGACAAAGCTTGACAGCCTAATCTTTGTGAAGCATTTGAAGAGGTCACCAAAGCTGTCTAACCCAAATAACTGTGACTCCTCAGTCCCTGAAACAATTCCTGCTGAGTCAGGGGCTACCAATGGGGTTTCTTCTTAAATGACTGCATAAAAATCATTCTTAACACATGGAGCTTTAAGAGACACTGTCTGTTGTCAGATAAACAGGTTACAACCGTCTCACAGAGCAAAGGTAAGGGCATAAGCTTCATGGTTTCTTTCCAGTTTTGTCATTGTCAAGATCCATGTCCAAGCTCCTGGACAAAATGTTTGACTCAAGTAACTTCATTCTTGAGAAGATGAAGCAGAAGACAAAAATCAATTCTTAAGGCATAGCAAAGAAAAAGGAGAGGCAAGTTCTGAGTTTCCATTAAACAGGATGGTTTCTTGCTGTGAGAGCAGCAATCAAATGGTTATATTAAAACTGACACATCTTTACTAGTCAAAAAGTAAAAATGATAGTTTTTGAGAAGAAAAACCATCTCAAAAGTTAGACAGAATTATGTCCTTGGCCTTCAAAAAAATACTGAAGTCAGGCAGTGGTGCTTCCCATACCTCTGCTCTTTTCTTCCCTGTGTTCTGCATTATTACTTGCTAAATCAATTGCAGCTGCTTACCTTGGTCCAGCGCATTTTAGCCCTTTCTTGGGACCTCTATAGCTCCCTCTGAGAATTTCACCCATAACTCCTTACCAATTCCCTAAGCTGTCTTGACTTCTCTACCAGAAAATTATTATTATATTTATAACAGCATTCTGAGAATATTTCACCAAACCGCTAACAGAACCCCATTTTATACAACCAATGAATTATGCCTTCAATGTCTTTTTCTCTCTGCATGATGTCCTAGATTAATGCACTATATAATGCTTGTGAATGCAACCATGTTTCTTCTTTAAAAGTCATTAAGAGGCTTTTAATAAACATTGAAATGATTAATGTGTTAATTGGTTCTAGATAATGTTTATCAAATATTTAGGAAGAGAAAATAAAGTACTGTATGGCAAATAATCCAATTCAAGGAAGTAGCTTTTTATTGAAAGAGATTTGCTTAATAGGGGTAGAATTTCAACACTAAGAGCTTTTTTTAAATACAAATGGGAAAAGAGGTAAGAATTAGCTTAAGTAAAAGTTAATGCAACATTAGGTTTGCAAATTTAATCAAACAAAGTTAAAACATGTGTAGTTTACATTACAAAGACAAACCCAAATTAGACTATTTGGTTATGTGTGAAGGTTAACATGGATTTTACATTTATTAGAATTATTTGTTAATAATAATGTTCTGCATTGCAAAACTGATGATCTACAAAAACCTTTCTCCTTTCTATGTATCTGAGGGCCTATTTGGTCAAAGGAAAAAAAAAAAGCAATGAAATACAGTTACAACTCTAAATAATTATTGTGATACATTTTTGCTTTCACTTCTTAATTTTACTTTATTTTGGTGCAGGGAATTGAACGCAAGTTCTTGCACATAATAAGCTCATGTTCTACGACTGCAGTACATCCCCTGCCCCTGATTTTACATCTCTAAGAGAGGGAATATAAGACATAGAGATGGATTTTCTCTCTCTCTTTTTCTCTCACTTCCTATAACTCTAAGTATGTATGAGGGTTTTTCTGTTGTTGTTGTTGTTCTTTTACACAAGCTAGCAAAAGTATTTTGAATTATTACAAATTTAATTTTCAATCAATAGTAAAAATCAATGGGTGCTAGAAGTTTACATTTAAATTTTCCCTTAAAGTTTGCCTTCCGAACAGAACAAAGTACATGTTCTGTGGGAAACACTTATTTTAGTGTTTTTGACAGTGCTAAAACTCTCAAAGACAAGACAAAAAAAGGCGCAAGAGACAGGGAAAAAGAATAGTTTCAGGGTCTCCTTTTACCTACCTAAATGTGTCCTAGAATTTCTAATGGGAAGAAAAGGGCTTACATTCCTAAGAAAACAGTAAATTCTCTATCTCTACTTGCTTCATGGTTAGCAGCTATTCCAGTTTAATAGGAAAACTTGACTTACCCTCTACTGAAGATTCATTTCTAATTTTTTTTTTCAGTTTTCCCCCTTACAGTCTAATAGAGACAAACAATTCTAGTATTTTCTGACCTGAGACTTAACTTTTTTCCATTTGACTAATACTTTTCCACATATTTTAGAATGTATTTCTGATATTACCTATGACTTAGAATGGGGAAACTGATATGTTCGATTTTTTTACTGAAGAATTTAGAAGGGAACTTAGAAGGGACAAAGACATCAAGATATATAGAGAAGAAAATATGATTATATGAGGAAAAATATAAAAATTAAACAAAAGTTGAAATTAGCTGAAAAATAACATAAAGGATATTTTATGTTTTAAGACTTGAAGATTTGTAGGATTGTATTAGTTCATTTTCCATTACTATAGCAAAAGACCTGAGACTGGAAACTTAATAAAGAAAATAAGCTCAATATTTCATAGTTCTGGAGTTTCGAGAGCACAGTGTCCACTTTGTTCAGCTCTGGTGAGAGTCTCAAGCTATACCACATCATGATGGGGGGAGCACAGGCAGCAGAGATCCTACGGCAAACTGGAAGCCAGAGACCAGAAAGGGGCCATTGCTATTTCTATAACAATCCACTCTCAGAAGCAGTGCTCTGTGAGGTGAGCATGACACTCTGAAAGCTCCCAACATGAAACTTTGGAGGACCTGCCCAAACTGTCCTCTAAACCATAGCAGGGATTTTAAGGAAATATATATCCTGAGTAGAATAGACAGAAATCCTTTGTTTCGTTATATAAACTTCTACTGAATTTTCTTTAGCATTTTCCTACACTGCAAGGATCTTGTGAGAGAAATGCATTTTAGGATAAGTTTCAATATTCTTGGCAAAACTCATATTGCTTAGGTCACATAAATTGTGATTATTCTTTTAATTGAGAAAGTCATTATTCAAGATTATTCTTATCTTCATTATTAGTAAATATTTTAAAAATCATTTGGCTTTATGATGCAAATTGAAGCTGTTGGTACAATTATTCCTTGTGCCATGGGCAGTATAAAGCCTACAGATATTTATTCAGGTTATTATTTGTGTTTACAGTTCATGCCAAAAAGACTACCAGGCAATATCCTGATTCTCTAGTCTATTATAAAGATTTGTACAGCATGATATTGAAGAGCTTCTACCAAGTGAGCAAAGAATTAAGAAAGTTTTGCCTTTGTTTGAGAACTATATACTTGCACAATTACCTCAATGCTGAAAACATGATACATTTACATATTTTTTGTATTTTAAGATGCAGCACATTTTATTATTCATCCTTCAGTGATGGAATCAAACAGGCAGGTTTTCTATGCCTGGCACTTCTCAGTCTGTAGGGTGCAAATGTTCTTTGAACCACATCACCATCTTTGTCTCATAAAAGCCAAGGCCATATTAAAAAAGCAGAAGCAACAAATTATTTAGTTCAAAAGTGAAACTGAATGGAGTGAGCAGATTTTTAAAACTCAAAAGAGTAACCTTAATTGAAGAAAGATTGTGAAAATTAGTCAAACATCCTGAGCCTCAGTTTCCTCACTTTAAAATTTGGAATGATAATGTTTATTTATAAATATTGCAATGGTGACATATGTGAATACTGATTACTGTGCTTCAATGAGAGAGATGTTAGAATATTTCATATAAAAGGAAATACTGTAAACACACACAAACATCTCTCTCTTTCTCCCTCTGTATGTGTGTGTGTGTATACATATTTGACTTCATGATGCAAATTAAAGCTGTTGGCACAATTTACATATATACAAACATATATGTACATATTTGTATACATATACACATACATAAGCTTATTTAAGAGGCTTATTTTTGGAACATTGTAATAGTTATTACTGATTTTTATGTAGGCAAATAGGAGACAACTTTCCTAATAAGTTTCTGGGTATAAAAACATTTGTTAAGGTTTAACTCAAATGTAGTCAAATGGATTTTTTTTCTTATTTTGTCATTTAATTTCCCTTAGTGATATGGTGATGTTTGCAAACTTGCTTGAAAAGACCACAAAGAGATGATCTTTCATGCTTCATATAAAAATTATTATTATTAGTATTATTATTTTGTACCAGAGATTGAACCCAGGGCACTTAACCACTAAGTCACATCTCCAGCCCTTTTAACTTTACTTCTTTTTTTTTTTTTAATTTTGAAAAAGTATCTCATTAAGTTGCTTAGGGCCTCGCTAAGTTGCTGAGGTTGACTTTGAACTTGTGATCCTTCTGCCTCAGCCTCCAAGTTGCAAGGTAATCCACACTCCTAGCTTCTGCTTCGCTCCAAATGACCCCTTACTAGTCATAGTCCACACTGTGGAGTCTCTGTCTTCCATATGAATGGGTGTCTTTGGTAAAGGCAACAAAAGAAATGTTTTATCTTTATGAAATATTCTGTATTGTAGACAAGGGACTCACCTATTTTAAGAGCAAATGATACTGGTAACCTGAGGTCTTAAAACTAAGAGTGGCTGATTCAAATGAGAACCAAGTGGGACTGAAATTTCAATGCACCATTTAAGACAGCCACAAGAAGAGCCGTGAAATTGGAATCTACAGATGCAACTTTGACTTTGTGTCCTATAGATTTGCATTGATTTAGGATTTTCTTTGATGCTCTTAGTGCCACAAAGTCTGATTTCCAGGCACCCTGAGAGTGAGGATTAAATGTTATTTGATAGTTTGCATTCTGAAAGTGAAGGTAAAACTCTGTTGGTCAAATATACATAAGGACATTCTCTCCCTAGAATCAGAAAGAGAAAATATCAATATTATGTACTATTATTGAAAGTTTGAAAATCACCTATTAATTTTAAAAAATTAAAAAGTATTTTTAAAATTTTATCTATATTTCACAAACACAATAACATTAAAATTATAAGGTTTTGAAATATCTTTAGTAGTCCTGTTTCATAACGTAAATGCTCATCAATTTTATGTCTGTGTTGGTGGATTGCTATTTATAATTTCTACTAGGCTTATTACAGAAATTATTAGTGGAGAAATTATTATTATTACAGAAATTATTACTTTTGAATTTTAAAAACTTCTCTACCTGAATTTTATTTAAATGGAAATGAAAACACAAACACCAACAAAATTCTATCTCCTACTCTACCCTGAAATAATGCCTGTATTTGACATACATGTGTATATATATATGTGTGGGTGTGTGCGTATACATTTCATGAAAAGTGTATATTCATAAGACATTAAAATAAGTATTCACACATTTTACTCTTTTTAAATCACATGAAAACATTTTTAACTAATAGTGAAGCAAAGTTATTATTTTTGAATATTAAAAAGAAACATCCCAAGGAATTTATGTTTTGACTGACAATGCCTATTGCTATTATAGATTTTATTATTTTTAATATTACTTTATTCAATATACAGATAGTTTTGTATTTTACTCTGCAAATGCAAATTGCAAGTGCCATCCTTTAGCTATTTCACAACATACATTTTTTCAGTCTTTGTTTTTCTTTAATATTATATTAGTTTTTGTACAAGCTCTAGTCTCTTCTGCATCAGTAATATGCTTTTGTTTTAAATCTCAATGTGTGACCATGACTTATATTAATCTTAAATTTTATTTAATTATAATTAAAATCATAAATATTTCAAAATATTGATTATAACATATATACAGTAACTCATTATGTCTTCATAAATAATGTTAAAACATATTGCATACTTACATAAAATCATTAACTGAGTTAATTGTTGACACCACTAAATTGGTGATTTCATTATGTATTAGAGTAGATAAAATTGCTTATGTTCAACATGGTAAGTGCAATACAACAATGCTGTCTTATAGGGCAATATGATTAAGTGAAGGTAATCCTTTCCCAAAACAACAAAGTTGTGTGCAATACAATGTATCCTACAATGTTTCAGTTTTAAGTTTAATGATCAAAATCAAGATTGATTACATTAAAATTCTAGTCACTTTGTTGCTTTTAAAAGTTGCATAATTAAGATTTTCAATAGCTACATGTGGTTAGGGGCTCTCTTACTGATCAACTTACACCTATCAACTTACATCTAGTTGATCATGTTATATTATTTTAAGATTTGTGCTTTCAGTGTAGCACAAAAGGTACTACAATCTCAAAAACATGCTCATTTATTTGTTGAACTCAATTTTTGTTGCTACTTCCAAGTCGAAAGCACTACAACATAAATGGCTTAAAGTCTTCACCCAATTGGAAAAAATAAGATTTTCCCTATTCCTCTTTTCTTGTTTGTGATTTTATATCATTTTTAAGTCAATCATTAATGTCAATTTTGTCCATTCTGAAATCCATCTCACTCTTCACTTCTTTCTTCTTTCCTCTTTTCTCCTGTAAAGTTTTAATTTAATTCTTTCTCCCTCTCATATATCATCTCTCCCTCCTTTGTTTCTTACTTTCTTAGTTTATTTGGAAGTTGGCATCATTTGAGTATTAGAAAGACATCTATTTAGCTCAAGCATCTTGCATAAAATCACCCAGAGCGATCAAAAAGTATCATGATGCATCCACAGGAAGCTCTTAACATCCATCAACAGACTTCTCTTCTGGTTGCCTTTGTCAACGAAGTGTGAATTCTACATAAGGACATCACAAAAGGCTATAAGGTCAAAAATGAAATATATTACTCTCCAGATGAAACACTGTGTGTGCTGATTGTAATTAGCATTCAAAATATGGATGTTTCAGAATGCCGCAAAAAAAAAAAATATGTTCTTTATCTTTATTTCATTTAAAAATCTTTCATCTGATTTGTGGGATGGAAATATCAAAAACCAATAAGACCTTTGCTTTCTTTTCTGTAAATATGATGTAGATGAGACTGTTTGTTAAGATATCTCAAAGTAAGGCAGTTTTTTTTTTTTTAAATTGCAAGTTGGCATAGACATTATTGTTATATTCTATTTGACCCATTCCAAATAATTCTTTATGTAAAATGACAAATAAATATCACATTTTAACTACCAGTTCTTTCCCTTAATCTCTTATGTTAAATAGGGTAGAGGAAATACACTTGTCTCTGTAAAAAAAAATTAAACATTTTTATATATAGAAGAGAAATGTGCAAGAAGGCAAAAGAAAGAACAAAAACCTAAAATCAAATGTATCAGCTCAAATGTGGAAATGAATGTACAGTATTGATTGCATTTCCATATGATAGTCCAATCAGGTAAGTTTCTCATTTGCAGGTATTTCATTCCTCTTTAAAAGATGTGGGATCCTAGAATCTGATGATTGGGTTTTCTGTTCTTTTGGACTCATTATCTTATCAGGAGACTTCATTTATCCCATCTCATCTGCTGCATCCCCCTGTGTAGGGTGCAGATATCTTTATTTAAAGAATATTAAACAGGATTAGCAAACTATAGGCCTTTGGCTAAATCTGGTCTTTACTCTGTTTTTGTGTGCTCCACCTCCAACTAAGAAAAATTTAAGTTTTAAAGTTGCTTAAAAAATATATGAGGCAAAGATTATAAAGTGGCCTAAAGTTAGCCTAAATTATTTGCTCTCTGGTTGATAAAGGTTGTTAATTCTTGTTCATAGGGCTTAAAAAAAAAAAAAAAACCCTTAAGATGTCACCATTTTTCTTAAATACACTGTCATGCATGACCCTTTTCACAAATGCACTATTTGATCATGACTTTCTAAAACTTGTTTAACAAAAAGACTATTTGACTTTTTATGTACCATATTTTCCTGATTATTCTCTTAAAATTACCAATTCCTCCTGCATGCACATGGAGCATGATTGTGTTGTCAATCTATGTTTTAGAAAACTCATGCTTCTTTTTTCCATTAGAACTTATTTCTGCCAATATTCCAGATAATTTCTTATTCATTAAATCTACCAGAATAGCATGTTTGCTCATGGAGCATCAGTGCTTGAATACAATTCCTCAGAATATAATTACACAGATAACTGTTAAAATTTTTCTGCTTTCCTTTTGGTATATAATGTGTGGCTACCATTTGTGAACTAACCTCTGGCACCAATAATCTAGGACATAAAATCTTGGTTTGACCTACTAGTCAAAGTGTGGATAAATTCTGATACTTTGAGAGACAAGGCACATTTGTTCTTGAAACATTAACTTATTGTCTGAAGATGCATGGTCCACTATTTTCTTATCACTCACCTGCATTAGCATCTGATCTTTAAGAAAGTCACATTATAAGAAATGACAGCCTGTACCTCATAACCTTTCTTCTGTCTTGCATGTCATGGCATACTTACATTAAAGATGTTTCTTTGCATCAAATATTAATGATGTATGTATCTTTGGTTCTGCTTTAATAATAAAACTAAATGCAACCTTATTCCTTTCACACAGCAGATGTTGCAGATCAGGATTTTATCTCACAGACATGTAGTCTCCTTCGACTGGTTCCAACCTGCTTAAGTGTTGTAAAAATTCTGATTCACTGTATGCTTTCTCTCATTTGCTATATTTGGGTTAAGAATTAAACCATCTTAAGCCACAGCACTAATTTTCCTAAATGACAATGCCTAAGAGAAGGGAGACTTAGAAATAAGGAGTTCAGACATGCCTGAACGGTGAATGTCTGTTATTCCAGCTACTTGGAGTCTGTTGCAGAAGGTTGCCAGTTTGAGATCAGACTGGGCAACGTAAGAGAACCTCTCTTAAACTAAAATAAAAATGACAAGGCATGAAGTTTTAGAGGTAGAGCACTCTGGGTTCCAATTCTTTGTACTAAGTGGAAAATCACTTCTATAAGTAGAAGCAAACACAGATTAAATCTCAAATTTTCAAATTCTGAAGATCTGTAGAAGTTCCTAATGCTAATTTTTCTATCAGAAAATGAGATCTACTGAAATTCCTGTGAGCATGTCAGGACTTCAGCCACTCAAAGTTTTCTAGAAAGCGTGGGCTCGCTCCACAGTGGTAATTCCAGGAGATCTTGTCAGCCATGTCAATCTTTCTTCTTGTCTATTTACCCTGACATTTCACTAGTCCCAGAGAGAAACATAAAAATTCCATTCTATGCTCATTTTTTTCAAGTATTCAAATGAATTCCCTGACAGATCTGTAATTCTTCTTTTATGACTTTTTGAGTTACCACTTAATGGATGCTTTCCACATGTTAGCATCTTCTCCTACACCAATAACTCAACGTGACATAATTATTGTTGTTTTTATTTAACAAAGTAGAAAACTGAGGCTTAAAATGATAGCCTAAAATCATATTAATTAATCCTTGACCGAACCGGCATTGAATCTAAATGTTTCCAATATTAGTAGCCATGAAATTGTTCACAATTCTATAGTTGAAACTCTTTAGTGGACATGAGATGAAAGACCATTCAGTACTATATTCTTATGTCAGTTTGAATCTTCTAAGGAGCAGCACTAACTGGATTGACATGACAAGTTTGATTGGGCGAAATGCCTACTGGAGAATAAGGGGAAGGAGTTTAAGTAAGATTTTGAATCTGATTGCACATTGGACACCTCAGACAAAAACAAAGAAAAAGGAGAAGACAGTTTAGAGACTCATTCTACAGAATAATTTTGAGAAAGATTTACTGAGACCACACGAATGAGGACTTAAGTTGCTTCACTTTGCAAGAATGGTCTTCTGTGTATCACCCTGGGGGGAGTGTAGCTGAAGCAAAAGAGCCCTAACTTGAAAATGGTAGATATTTCAATCATGCTCCTGAAAGATCTAAGTGGTTCATTTGATAACCTCCAAAGTCTTCCAATTTTGAAAACTCATGTTTTTGTGAGGTGAAGGTTTACTATTTGATACCTATGTAATGTGTATAATTAGGTCCCATTTAGTTTCCTTTTTGGAAACAGGGTAGGAGGCTAAGGAAGGAATGTGAGAAACACGATGCTCAGAACAAGGCTCTAAAGAACAACTGTCTCTTGATCTGCTTTACTGTGTGGTAGACCTGATCAAAAGAGGGAAAAATATAGAAATCAAGGAGGAGGAAAATAGAAATGGAGGACTTAGTTTAGAAAGTTACCGTAGAATGAAAAATATTTTCTTAAATCACAAAAGATTCTAAGAAGAAACAGGCCATAAGATGAAGAAATGAAAAAAGACTGATTCTTCAGACCCAGGACACAATGAGTCAATGGACCAAGTGGGCCAACTTTGGGGTACTTGGCTGGTTGGGCAACAGAGTATCAGGTCTTGCAGGTTAACTTCATTTGAGAAGTCAAGGACATGATGAAAACAGGAAATGAAAGGCTATTTTAAAATCAAATGACTAGAAAATCTGGGATGAATGGTGTTTATGTATCTTCAATGTGACTCAGAAACTTAATAAATGAATGATGGAAATTTGAGGTTACTTCCACAATATTAATAGTACATGAAACTGAACTCCTGATGAATGTATATTTTTTCCAAATATTTAGTCATGGAAGAAGAAAAGTCTCCAAAGAAAAGCTGAGAATTTCCCCAAAGAAAAGGGGAATCCCAACTCAGGCCAGTGGGGGTTCTTGGTCTACACGAAGAACAAGAATTTAGAACATGCCAATCAGAAGCATAAACAGAGTTTTTACTTAGAGGAAAAGAGCACATTTAAGAGAGAATGGGATGATCTCAAAAGGGAGACACCCTTTTGGGCATAAACAAGCAATACACACGTAAGGGATAATGTGGAGCATCTCGAGTGTGAGAAGTGCTGTTAGGGGTCCCCAGCTCTTCTTTTAAAGGAAACGTGGTAGAGTGTGTATAGGAGCATAGGACAGATGATATCAGTTGGTGATCTCAAGACTGTTAAGATGATCTGGTCAATCCCCAGCCTTAGACTGATGGGAGCTTTAATACTTGTTTAAGAAAGGACTGAAAAGTCTCCTACCTTCTAGGTTCCTCAAGATGTCTCATATCTTTGCTTAAGAGGGATTAAATTTAGTGCTCAGTAGATTTATAGATTTCTCAGGAATTTGGGAGTAGTAAGCCTGGGGAATAGAGTGACTTCAGGGAGTGACAGGCCTGGAAAAATATACATAACTTTAAATTTAAAATTTATTCCCTTCTCTTTCTTTTGCTGTCTCCTTTCTACCTAATTCTTTTCCTTTTATCCTTCCTCACTAACTCCTCACATGAGTCTTCTCTCCCTTCCATTCCTGCTCTGTATCTTACTGAACTCATCGATCTTGGCCAAGACTCCTTGAGCCTCCAATCTAACCCTCCTTGACCAAGTGTCCTTTTCACAATAATTTACTACTTACTAAGGTTAGAGATGAACACGATTGTTGTTGAGATTCCTCCCAGGGAATTGCACGTTATTAGATAATTTTGAAGTCCCCCAAAACACTTTTACCATCTGAAAAAAAAAAAATTCTCAATGATCCACTGAGCTATGTTTATTATCCAGGGTGAATACTTTTAGATTGAGACTAAACTAACTGCTTTTTGTGCTACTAACTTGCCTTAAGTACTTTCGGGGAAAAAAGTTTATCTAATAAAATTTTGAACTACATATCTGTACACAAACAAAACACTAAATGAAGTATTGAAACTTGAATGATCAGATAACAAAATGCTGCTGTTACAGATACACACTTGATCTAATTTTTGACCTAGTTTTTAGTTGAAAGTCACTCAGACTTGTTATTTGTCTCCACAGTGGTTTTGATGTGCAGTGTTTCACAATTGCACGCTTTCATTTGCATTCTTCCACATCCAGGGTACAGTTTAGCTCCTCTTTTGCCACCAGTTATTTTCTTTTTTCTGAACTATTATCTAAATGTCAATTGTGATTAAAAAAAATTAAGTAACAAGTTGATAAATCCTAGGATGGAAACATTAAAGGGCTTCAGAATATTATCTTAATTGTCTTCTAAGGTCTTTTTCATTCTTAACTGCCAGCAAGAGTTTTAAGCAATAAGGGGGGCATTTTAGCCTCTCTAGGGCCCAGCCCCATTTTCTGAGTTTGCAGGCCAGAGCTGTCCCAAAAGGTTCCTTTTTCTGAATTTTATTTTGGAAAGAAGAAAAAAAAATCAGTCTTAAAAATACTTCTTTCTTAATTGTGACCTTTATACAATAACAAGGATGCATGCCATTTATTTCACACTGTAAATCACAATAGTGAACAAAAATATCAAATGACATTAAAAATTAAAGATTTTGAAGTATTTGAAGAATTTAAGAAAATTTCCTACTACTGAATGTAAAGCTAGGTATGTTTTATTGACTGATTGATTCAGTCTACTTTCAATCAGATTCCCTGTATAAATGTTCAACTCTCCAAGGGCAATATTGCTTATATAAACACAATCATAACGTTAAAAATTTTAGCCTTAAATTTGCATTATTGTGGCTACTTCCTTTAAGTAACCCTCACATTCTACTCTTTCTTATATTAACTGTTCAATTATCATCAATTATACAATACTTAAAATACATGAGACTTTACTAATTGACAGCCCATAATGCATTTCATCTTGATTATTCCACTCTAAAATAATAATAAACTAAATTTTATTATACCAGTATGATATCAAGTCATATTATTGCAAAAGATGTTTTGCATTGTTATAAGGGAATGTCCCCTTGAAAATTATAATATGGACTTCTAGGACAGACAGGACACAGCTGCATTAACTGGACTGTTGAGAATAAATACATGCCCTGTATTCCATATAGTGTGCATTTTTCATTCACATGCTCATCTGCCAAACTTATGACTAAATTATGTTAACAGTTTGGTTTAGGTCAGTGCACACAATTTAAACACCAACACAATAGCTTGTATTTTCTTTCCTTATTAAAAGTCTCTATTCAGCAGAGTAGAATGCATTCAGAAAGGCAAAGAAGAGAAGGAAGTCTGTGGGCAGTCTTCCTTAGTTATTTTCATGTGAGCTCACATACTGTCTGACCTATTTTACTGATGTTGGAGAAATGTTATGAGCAATCCTTTTAAATTTTGAAAGATCCGGTGCCAAATAAAGTATGTAGTATATATACACACATACACACAAAATGAACAAATGGTTGAACTGCAGGAATGTACATTTTTTACAATATTTTTGCTAATTCATGAATTGGACACACACAAACACACACAGACTATTGTCATATTTCATATGACAATATGAGGGACTTTTTAGCTATAAAATATGTATGATGTGTGGAAAACACTGAACTGATTCACTGTTTTTCAAGAGGAATGCTTACATTTTGACCCCTGAATAGTCAGCTAATGTCCTACAAGCTAAAACTGAATGTCCTATCTTTTAGGCTAAGTACAATTTAATTAGTGTAGAGTTGATCACAGTAATATTTCTTTTGTGTGGGAAATTCCATAGGTTGATGTTTTATGCATAAATATATATGCATGCTTTTGAAGAGTGTTCTCTTTTTAAAAGCAAGTATTAACACTTGCTGCCTTTTCAGAGAAATCTTTTCCTTACCTTCTTATCTTCCTCAGAGATATTTTCTTGAACTTATAGTCCTATGTGTATATTTTCACTTATTCAGAAGATAACCTCTTTTGTATTTTTGCTCCTACAAATAAATGTGAAGTGTGTACATTAAGGTAAATTTAGTTAAATTTTATGTGTAAATGTACCCATCATGCCACTGTAAGATCCAAATGTAAAAGAACTTGAGTGTTCCTCATTCCTTGAATAAATAACAACAACAAAATACTAGATAAACTGTTAAGTGATGATTTTTTTTGTTCCTTTAGAGAACTGAGGTTGAAGGGTAAACTTCCACCTTGAAATTTGGATATAGACACATCCATAAAGAGGGAGAGCCAAAATTTGCTCACATGGGGCAGGTGCTCCTGGAGAGTAAATTGATAGAAACACTTCCATGGTAATTTTGGCTAATTACTATAGGTTCAATGTGGACTAGCCTAAGGGTAAGAAACTGCAGGGAGCTTTAGTCTTATTTGTGTGGGTTTTACTTCCAGGAATAGCATCAGGGTTTCATGATAAATTCAAGAAAGTTTCTCTCTTGGATCTAGAAGGGGAAAAGAGAAAAGTGACCATTGTGAGATGTAGTTGAACCTGGAATAGCACTGGGATTAGGGGACTCAACCCCTGCCAAGTGGAAAATCCAGGTATAGCTGTTGACCCCTGCCACAGTAATAGGAGGTGGCTGCAAAACTATGCATATAACTATTATTGTACCATTAGTGTACAATGTACACTATAGTTACTTCTGTGCAGTTACGGTTTAAAGCTGCATCTTTACATTTGCTTAGATTTATTTTGCCTGTGAATGGCACCCAGTATGATCCACTACAATTTTGTGGGTACGTTGCGATGAATTATAACTTTCAAATATAGATTTATGTATGTTTTATGGTGATGATAAAATGGACTAGTATCTACATATTTTATGCAATCATAATATAACATCTTAATTTTTGTCCCAAAGTTCAAGACTACTCAGTTCATCTGTGAGTTTTTTAAATTATCACAAATCTCCAAAATATTCTAGACCTAAGTAGACTTTCTCATTTCAAACCTATACTGTTCAAGGTCAACTGAATGCTCAAAACATTCTCATAACACATACATACTCGCCAAAGGAAAGAACTTTGCCTCAGTTTTATTTCATGATGGGAAGGGAATTCCTCCATTTCATTTATCTAGCAAATGAGAATAAACATACAATCAAAATTTTTACAACATAATAGTGGAAACAAAGTTGAAGACTACAGGTTTGTGAGATAGAATATTGATCTGGAAGACTCTACTGTGTGAAAATGAATAGTAAGGTTGCATTTCATTTTATATTAAAGCAGAACCAAAGACATGTAGAACATTAATATTTGATGCAAGGAGACATCTATTTAGTATAAGAATACCATGACAGGCATGACAGAAGGGAGGTTATGAGATACAGGCTGTCATTTTATATAATGTGATTTTCTTAAAGATCAGATACTAATGTAGGTCAATGATAAGAAAATAGTGGACTATGCATCTTCAGACATTAAGTTACAGCTTGAAGAAGAGAAAACATAACTACAACTCAACACCTCGGCAATTAACGTGAACTTTCATGATGAGCTCTTGGTTGCTTGGTTTATATTACTTAACAGAGCATGTCTACTCTTTAACAAAATAATTACAACGCATATCAAAAGACAGTGAAAAATGAAGTCTGAAAGAGAAAAGAATCATCATCTTCAACCCAGATATAATGTGGATTTTGTACTTATCAAGCCTAATGTTTATTATGTTAAAGGCTCTACTACACAAGTGAGCATGGCATTAGAAAAATGGATAATGAAAGCAGGGATATGATGATATTAAAAAGAATCAAAGTAAGATACTGGAAATAAAAAAACACTACCAGAAATGACATTGTCTACATCAAATATTAATGTTCTACATGTCTTTGGTTCTGCTTTAATAATAAAATAAATGCAACTTTATTATTCTTTCACACAGAATGTCTACAATAGGCTCATCAGACAGAGATGCAGGAAAAAATCAGTAAGTTTGAAATATGTCAACCAAAATGGAATGAAAACAAAAGTTAATAAAACTCGGAATCACATAGAATAACCATTTTCAAAATTAAAATCATATAACATAAGCATAATTGGAATACCAAAATCAGAGAAAGAACAAAGCAGAATGAATATTTGAAGTAAACATGAGAGAATTTGTCAAAATTAGTGACAAACCTCCACATTTCAGATTGGAACACCTAAATGAACACCTAAAATGCTAACATTAAAATACAGAACAACAACAAAAACACATCTGTGCCTATCATATTCAAAATGGGAAAACAAAGATAAAAACAAAATATTGAAAGAAGCCAGAGGAAAAATATTCTTTACTGAGGGAGTTTTGTCGGTAAGAACTATACTTGATTTCTTGTCAGATGCCACAAAGCAAGAAGAGAATGCAGTAAATACATAAAGTTTTAGGGAAAATAGACATCAGTCAAGAAATCTATGACCAGGGAAATTACCCTTCAAATGTGAAGAAATAAAATCTCTCCAGAAAAACAAAAAGAAAGAGAATGTTTGTCACTTTGCTTGCATCTGGGCACATGAAAAGAAGATATTCAAGCTGAAGGACTGGTCAAAAATGACCAACCTCAGATCTACATGAAGAAAGAAAGCAACAAAGGAATAAATGGAAAAAAATTTAAAAATCTGTTTTTTTTTCTCATTTTAATTAATATAAAAGATAACTGTCTAAATATACAGTATTCACAGTAACAATGTATTATTTGATTAGAATGATAAATAAATGAAATGACTAGCAGCGAAGTCAGGAAAAATAGGAGGGAGGAATTGTGAATAGTCTAAGGTCCCTGCACTACACACAGCGTGGTGTACCTGTATTTGAAGATGAATGTAGATTAGTTTAAATTGTGCATTATATTCTCTACAGTGAACACTAAAATTTTTTGAAACTATAATTGAGATGACATGAGATAAAATGGAATTATAAAAAATCCACAATTAAAACTGTAAAAGACAGGATATTAATGAGAAATGAGAAACAAAGAACAAACGCAGTAGAAATATGTACAAACATGGTGCATATTAAACCAGCTATACCAATGAGCATTTCATTTTTAAAGTAAAATAGACTAATTTATCTTTAAATAACACATAATAATTATACATATTTAGAGCATATGGAGGGATATTTATATATATGTTTACATATGTGTGTGTATGTGTATAAATGTGTACTGATCAGATCAAATAATTTACCATTTACATCTGTTTATGATTTCTTTATGCTTAGATCCTTTGTGCTATTATTTTCTAGTTCTTTGTAAAATATATAATAGGCTATTGTGAACTATAGTCACCATAGTGTGCTATAGAACACACTGATCTCCCCTGTTTATTTTTTTACTTGATATCAGGGCTGCCTCCCCCTTCCCCTGTCCCTTTCTAGCCTGTAGTAATTACTATTGTACTTTCAGAATGACTTTTTTAGTTCTGCATATGAAAAGAACATGGTGGTATTTGTCTTTCTGTTCCTAGCTTATTTTACTTAACATAATGTCTCCAGTTCCATCCATATTACTGCAAATGACAGGATCTCCTTCTTTTTCATGATTCAGACGACTTATTTTGTCTATAGTATTCCAAATTCTTCCTTATCCATTCATCTATCCATGAACACCTAAGCTGATTTCATAACTTGCTATTATAAATACTGCTGGAAAAAATTCATTAGAATGCAGACAATTTCTTTGAAATGTTTATTTTGTTTCCTTTGGAGATACACCCAGAAGTGGAATAGTTGTATCATATGGTAGATCTATTTTAGGTTTCAGTGAATTTTCATACTATTCTCTGTGATGCCTGCCTTAATTTACATTCCCACTATCAGAATTGAGAGTTTTCTTTTCTACATATTCTTGCCAACCTTTGTAATTTTTAAAATTTTTCATAAGAGCCATTCTGACAGACATGAGATGCTATCTCATGTGGTTGCAATCTTCCTTTCCCTAATGATTAGTGATGCTGAGCATTTTTATTTTGCTTGCTGATCATTTGTACTTTTTCCCTTTGAGAGTATCAATTTAGGTCATTTGCCCATTTTTAAAAAATTGGATTATCATTTTTGTTTTTTTAGTTTTTTGAGTTTCTCATACACTTCGGATATTAATCCTTTATCAGATGAATAGTGGCAAGTTTTTTCCTCTCTTTCTGCATGCCATCTTTTCACTCTCCTGATTGTGTCCTTTGTTGAACAGAAGCTGTTTAGTTTGATGTAATCCCATTTCTCTATCTTTGCTTCTGTTTTCTGACCTTTAGGGGTCATATGCAAAACATCATTACCTGTACTGATGTCTCAAAGTTTTTGCTCTGTTTTCTTCTAGCCACTTTCAATTTCAGGTCTTAGATTCATTTTGTGTTGATTTTTGTATAGGGTGAGAGATAGGGGACAAATTTCATTCTTTTACACATATATATCAAATTTTTCTAGCACCGGACATTGAAGAGATTGTCCTTTCTTCAAGGTATATTTTTGGTGCCTTTGTGGAGAATCAGTTGGCAGTGGATATGTGGATCTGTTTTCAGGATCTGTATTTTGTTCATTGGTCAATGTGTCAGTAGCAGCACAATGCATTCTTGGTCACTATAACATTATAGGGGGTGGTATGGGAGATCAGAGATTGCCAGGTCCCCTGCTTGTTTCCTTTTGGTTAAGATTTTTTGTATATTTGGGATCTGTTGTGCTTCCATATGGATTTTTCTCATTATTTCTAAGTCCTTGAAGATGTCTTTGCCATTTTTTTTTATTGTAAACAAATGGGATACATGTTGTTTTTCTGTTTGTACATGGAGTCAAGGCATACCATTTCTGTAATCATAAATTTACATAGGGTAATGTTATTTGATTCATTCTGTTATTTTTCCCCTCCCCCCACCCCTCCCACCCCTCTTTTCCCTCTATACAGTCCTTCCTTCCTCCATTCTTACCACCCTCCTTAACCCTAACCCTAAAACTAACCCTAACCCTAACGCTAACCCCTCCCACCCCCCATTATATGTCCTCATCCACCTATCAGCAAGATCATTCGTCCTTTAGTTTTTTGAGATTGGCTTATCTCACTTAGCAAGATATTCTCCAATTTCATCCATTTGCCTGCAAATGCCATAATTTTATCATTCTTTATGGTGGAGTAATATTCCATTGTATATATACGCCACAGTTTCTTTATCCAGTCATCAATTGAGGATATCTAGGTTGGTTCCACAATCTAGCTATGGTGAATTGAGCAGCAATGAACATTGATGTGGTTGTATCTCTGTAGTATGCTGATTTTAAGTCCTTTGGGTATAGGCCAAGGAGTGGGATAGCTGGGTCAAATGGTGGTTCCATTCCAAGCTTTCTGAGGAATCTCCATACTGCTTTCCAGAGTGGCTGCACTAATTTGCAACCCCACCAGCAATGTATGAGTGTACCTTTTTCCCCACATCCTCTCCAACACCTATTGTTTCTTGTGTTCTTGATAAACGCCATTCTAATTGGGGTGAGATGGAATCATAGGGTAGTTTTGATTTGCATTTCTCTTATTACTAGAGATGTTGAACATTTTTTCATGTATCTGCTGATTGCTTGTAGATCTTCTTCTATGAAGTGTCTGTTCATTTCCTTAGCCCATTTGTTGATTGGATTATTTGTATTCTTGGTGCAGAGTTCTTTGAGTTCTTTATACATTCTGGAAATTAGCGCTCCATCTCTAGTATGAGTGGCAAAGATTTTCTCCCACTCTATAGGCTCTCTCTTCACGTTACTGATAGTTTCCTTTGCTGAGAGAAAGTTTTTTAGTTTGAATCTATTCCAGTTGTTGATTCTTGCTTTTATTTCTTGTGCTATGGGAGTCCTGTTAAGGAAGTCTGATCCTAAGGCACCATGTTGAAGATTTGGACCTACTTTTTCTTCTGTAAGATGCAGGGTCTCTGGTCTGATTCTGAGGTTCTTGATCCATTTTGAGTTGAGTTTTGTGCAGGGTGAGAGATAGGGGTTTAATTTTATTCGATTGCATATGGATTTCCAGTTTTCCCAGCACCATTTGTTGAAGAGGCTATCTTTTCTCCATTGCATATTTTTGGAACCTTTGTCTAGTATGAGAAAATTGTATTTATTTGGGTTTGTGTCCATGTCCTCTATTCTGTAACATTGATCTACCTGTCTATTTTGGTACCAATACCATGCTGTTTTTGTTATTATTGCTTTGTAGTAGAGTTGAAGATCTGGTATTGCGATACTCCCTGCTTTGCTCTTTCTACTAGGCATTGCTTTAGCTATGCTGGGTTTTTTATTCTTCCAGAAGAATTTCATAATTGCTTGTTCTATTTCTGTAAGGTACATCATTGGGATTTTAATTGGAATTGCATTGAATCTGTATAGCACTTTAGGTAGTATGGCCATTTTGACAATATTAATTGTCAAAGAATATGGGAAATCTTTCCATCTTCTAAGGTTTTCTTTAATATCTTTCTTTAGTGTTCTGAAGTTCTCATTGTCGAGGTCTTTCACCTCTTTTGTGAGATTGATTCCCAAGTATTTTATTTTTTTCAATGCTATTGTGAATGGGGTAGTTTTCCTAATTTCTCTTTCTGAAGATTCATCACTTATGTATAAAAATGCATTGGATTTATGAGCATTGATCTTGTAACCTGCTACTTTACTGATTTCACTTATGAGTTCTAAAAGTTATCTGGTGGAATTTCCAGGTTCCTCTAAATATATAATCATGCCATCAGCAAACAGTGATAGTTTGAGTTCTTCTTTTCCAATTCGTATTCCTTTAATTTCTTTGGTTTGTCTAATTGCTCTGGCTAGAGTTTCAAGGACGATGTTGAATAGAAGTGGTGAAAGAGGGCATCCCTGCCTTGTTCCAGTTTTTAGGGGGGATGCTTTCAGTTTTTCACCATTTAGAATGATATTGGCCACGGGCTTAGCGTAGATGGCCTTTACAATGTTAAGGAATGTTCCCACTAACCCAATTTTTTCCCAGTGTTTTGAGCATGAAGGAATGCTGTATTTTATCGAATGCTTTTTCTGCATCTATTGAAATAATCATGTGATTCTTGACTTTAAGTCTATTGATATGGTGAATTACATTTATTCATTTCCTGATGTTGAACCAACCTTGCATCCCTGGGATAAAACCCACTTGATCGTGGTGCACTATCTTTTTCATATGTTTTTGTATGCAATTTGCTAAAATTTTGTTGAGAATTTTTGCATTGATGTTCATTAAGCATATTGGTCTCAAGTTTTCTTTTCTCCATGTGTCTCTGTCTGGTTTAGGTATCAGGGTGATATTGGCTTCATAGATGAGTTTGGGAGGGTTCCCTCCTCTTCTATTTCATGGAATAGTTTGAGGAGTATTGGAATGAGCTCTTCTTTAAAGGTTTTGTAGAACTGGGCTGAGAACCCATCTGGTCCCAGACTTTTTTTTGTTGGTAGGCTTTTGATGACCTCTTCTGTTTCATTGCTTGAAATTGATTTATTTAAGTTGTGTATATCCTCCTCGTTCAGTTTAGGTAATTCATATGTCTCTAGAAACTTGTTGATATCTTCGAGGTTTTCTGTTTTGTTGGAGTATAGATTTTCAAAATAGCTTCTAATTATGTTTTGCATTTCACTCATGTCTGTTGTGATATTTCCTTGTTCATTCCGAATTTTAGTAAGTTGAGTTTTTTTCCCTCTTTCTCTTTGTTAGTGTGGCTAAGGGTTTATCAATTTTGTTTATTTTTTCAAAGAACCAAGTATTTATTTTGTTAATTTTTCCGATTGTTTCTTTTGTTTCAATTTCGTTGATTTCGGCTCTGATTTTAACTATTTCCTATCTTCTACTACTTTTGATGTTGGTCTGCTCTTCTTTTTCCAGGGCTTTGAGCTGTAGTGTTAAGTTATTTATATATTGATTTTTACTTCTTTTTTTGAATGCGTCCCATGAAATAAATCTTCTTCTAAGTACTGCTTTCATAGTGTCCCAGAGATTTTGATATGATGTGTCTTTGTTTTTGTTTACTTCTAAGAATTTTTTATTTGCCTCCTGATGTCTTCTGTTATCCTTTCATCATATAATAGCATATTATTTAATCTCCACATATTGGAGAAGTTTCTGTTTTTTATTCTGTCATTTATTTCTAATTTCAATCAATTTTGATCTGATAGAATACGAGGTAGTATCTCTATCTTCTTGTATTTGCCAGCAGTGCCTTTGTGGCATAAAATATTGTCTATTTTAGAGAAGGATCCATGTGCTGCTGAGAAGAAAGTGTATTCGTTCTTTGTTGGATGGTATATTCTATATATGTCCGTTAAGTCTAAATTGTTGATTGTGTCATTGAGATCTATGGTTTCTTTATTCAATTTTTGTTTGGAGGATCTATCCAGTGGTGAGAGAGGTGCGTTAAAATTGCCTAATATTATTGTCTTGTGGTCTATTTGATTTCTGAAATTAAGAAGGATTTGTTTGACGTACATGCATGAGCCAACTTGGTTTATTGTTTCTTTCATTTCAAGGGTTTCTGTTTGTTTTATTTTCAGTATCTCTATCTCTTTTCGAAATGATCTCTTGCTTCCTGTATTTGCTCTTTTAACTGTTGATTTGTGTGATCATTTAATGCCTGCATTTGCTCTTTTATCTCCTCCTTCAATGCCTGCATTTGCTCTTTCATCTCCTCATTTGTTTTCCTGATTGTTTTAATTATGTACATTCTGAACTCCCTTTCTGACATTTCTTCTGCTGTGCTGTCATTGGGTTTTATTGATATAGTATCTAGGTTTGTTTGGGACATTTTCTTCCCTTGTTTTCCCATATTGGTCAGATATCAGTGGTACTCTGAGATATTGCAGATTTCCTCTATTGGCTTATAGTGTCCCTGTAGATTTCCAGTATATCACCTCCCAGCCTTCAGTAGCCTGAAGTCTTTGAGGAACTTGATAATGCAGTGCTTCTGAAGAAAGTTGCCCCTAGCCCACTACTGGTTCCAGGGTTTGGAGCTGGCTCTGTGCGGAAAGGCTCTCACTGGGCAGTCTGCTCTGAGAAGGTAGCCATGAAAGGAGCCTGCCACTGGAGGAAGCAGGGCTGCTTGGGGAAGTCCCTGGCTATCCTGTCCTGGTCCCTGAAGCTGCCTGTGGGCCGGAGCTTGCTGCTGGCTCTGGTACTTGGAGCTGGTCCTGTGCAGAAAGACTCTCACTAGGGGCCTGCTCCGAGAAGCTGGCTGTGTGGAAGGGGCCCGCCGCCGGAGGGAGCAGGGCTACCTGGGGAAGATTCTAGCTGCCCTGCCCTGCTCTGAGAAGCCACCCCTATTGGGGCCTGCCTCCCAGACCGAGCTTCACCTGGTGGGGGAGATTCACCCCATGGCTCTATTTTAGTCCGAGTCTCTCAATGCCTCCCCTTCTTGAATCCTGGGTTCTGGAGCGACAGGAGATGCAGTCACCCTCTAGTCCACCATCTTGGATTGCCTCCATCTTTGTTATTTTGATGTTTATTTTAATGAATCTGTAAATCATGTGTCATTTATTAATTCTTTGATTCTTCACCATGAGAAATATATATATTTTTTGGTTTCTTCTCTAATTTATCAGTGTTTTGTCATTGTAGAGATCTTTCCCATCCTTGGGTAAGTTTATTCCTAGATATTTTATTGTCATATCTATTGTGATTGGGATTGCTTTTATAATTTTTTTTTTCTCAGCAAGTTTACTATTGGTGTATAGAATGATATTGCTAGATGTTAATTTGTTAGGCATTTTTGCAGAATTTGCTCATTATTTCTACCACTCTTTAAAGGAGTCTTTAGGTTTTCTATATTTAGAATCATATCATCTGCATATGTTTAGTTTTACATCCTCACTTCCTATTTTATGCCTTTAAATTCCTTCTCTTGCCAAACTCTTCTTGCTAAGACATTCAGTGATAGTTGGAAGAAGAATGGTGAAAGGGCACATCCTTTTCTGGTTCCAGATCTTAAAACACTTTCAGTTTTTCCTCATTCACTATGATATAGGCTGTTGGTTCTTCATATACAATCTTTATTACATCAAGGTATGATTCTTCTATACATAATTTGATCAAAATTTTTATCACAAAACCAGTTCTAATCTTATTGAATACTTGTTCTGCATCTACCGAGAGAATCGTGTGATTTTGTCCCTCATTCTGTTCATGTGGGGTATGACATTTTTGATAAGCATATGTTGAGCCATTCTTGCATCCCTTGGATAAACCCCACTTGATCTGGTGAAAGATCTTTTTGATGAGCTTTGTATTTGATTTGCTAATATTTTGATGAGAACAATTTTCTGTATGATAACCAGGACTACTGAGCTCTCATTTTCTTTCTTTATTGTATGCTTATCTGCTTTTGATATCAGGGTAAAACTGGCCTCGTAGAATATATTTTCAAGAGTTCCCTTACTTTTAATTTTTTGGAATTGTTTGAGAAGAACTGACCTTAGTTTTTCTGAAGAGTTTGTTAAAATTTATTTGTGAAGCCATCCTGTCTGAGGGTTTTTCTTTTTCTGGGAGATTTTTTAATATTGATTTTCTCATTATTCATAATTGGTTTTTTCAACTTTTATGGTCTTCACATTTTAAGTTTGGTAGATTTGTGTGTCCAAAATTTATTCTTCTCTTCTAAGTTTCCCAATTTTGCTGTCATATAATTATTTATATTAGTCCCTAATGGTCCTTGAATTTCTCTAGTATCAGTTTTAAGAATTCTTTTTTTATCTTTGATTTTTATATGCTGAGTCCTTTTTTGTGCTTGATTAGTCTGCTTAAGTGTTTGTCAATATTTTTTAACTTTTCATAAAACCAACTCTTTGTTTCATGTATCTTTTGGTTTTATTTTAGTTTAGTTTCTATTTTTTTTTCTAGTCTGAAATTTGTTACTTATTTCCTTCTACCAGTTTGGGTTTGGATTGCTTTTGCTTTTCTAGTTGGTAGAGATGCATCGATAAGTTGTTTATTTGAAATCTTCTATCTTTTTTTGACATAGGTGTTATTGCTATCAGTTTTGCTCATAGTCCTAGTTTTTACTATATCCAGTAAACCTAGCATGCTGTTTTTACATTATTTTTGGTACTGGGGATTGAACTCAGGGGCACTCTACCACTGAGCCACATCCCTAGCCCTATTTTATTTAGAAACAGGGTCTCACTGAGTTGCTTAGCCTCGAAACTTTTGTAAGGCTGGCTTTGAATTCAGGATCTTCCTGCCTCAGTCTCCTGTGTCACTGGGATTACAGATGTGTGCCACCGTGGCTGGCCTGTGTTGATGTTTCTATTTATTTCAAGAAATTTATTAATTTCCCTATTGATCTGTTGTTCATTCAACAGCATGTCATTTAGTTTCCAAGTATTCATACTAAGTGAATTTAAAGAATGTCTAAAACTGGTGACCCTCACAATGCATCGGGCTAACAGATGTGCCGTATTTGTTTCTGTTTTTATTGTGCAAATATATGTTTGCATGTTTTAGATGCCAACACTTAAAAATTGGAATTCTTCAGATGAAATATGGGTTTCCAGCTTCTTTGAAGAAGCAACACTCCGGTCAGTAGCACTGTTTCTCTAAAATAGAATCTTGGAGCTTCCTCATCTAGTCCATTGTGCAAGGCCGTTCTGATCATTTGTAAACTAGCTCCTAGTGAGGAAAGGATTCTTTGAAATTTATGAACAATATTGATTTTCTGAACATGCTAAGGGAAAAGACTCCATAACTTTTGTGTTTGGAGCTAATGCTTTAGAGAAAAATGGCACCAGTCTAAATCTATTGTTCATGTTAAAAATCAAGTATATTTAAATTGACAGACTCGTTTTATCTTTCCCTTCCATTCTTTCTTCCCCACAGCTCCTGATTCCAGCATCAAAAAAAAAAAAAAAAAAAAAAAAATGCTTTTGCAGCAAATCAATAAGTATTTATAAAGCTCAACTCACGAATTGTTAAACTGCCCTTATTTTTTCTCCTGTCACACAGGAACATTAATTTAGCTTAATATTTAATGTTTTCTTATATTGACTCTGTCTTCTGTTTGAACTATAACTGCTGCATGGCTTTAGTATGCACCATGAACATTACATAATTTTAAGATTTTATTCTGGAGCCACAGCTTTCCTATTCTTTGTTGTATATGATTTTTAAAAAGTCACTAGTAGGAATTAATGAAGCATCAAAAACAGAAATAGATATAAAAAATAGTCTTTATTCACAGGACTAAAGTGCAGTCTTAAATATTTAGCCATAAGCAAAAACACAATTAATAAATAAGACAAAATCTATTAATCCATCTATAAATTTTATACCTCTCTTAATTGCATTTATATAAACTGAAATTTGAGTATCAGTTTTTCAGCCTTTTTATTTGCCACACAAAAAGAAATTGTGTCCTTATGTTGATACCCTTGTCTTAATTTAACCAACTGTTAGTGAAATGTCAGAAAAACAGAGCTCTTCACAAAAATCATGTATACATATTAAATGAATTCATTGACTCATGCGCCAATTGTCATTGAAATTACCAATTGTAATTTGATTATAAATACAGTATAAACGTGTCTATTGTAGATGAACCCAAAGTTAGTATAAAATTGCTCTAAATTGACACATAGTATGTTCTATTTATTTGCAGTAGTTTAACATAGATTATATAACTATATCTTGTTATAACATGTGTGTGTCCCAATCATCTCAAATATTTTAAACATCAGTTGGCTATGGGAAAAATATTGGGATAACATCATATTTACATATTCATTTGAAAAGGCAGGTTAGACTGGAGTGTTCATACTCAAAGGCTTTAAGATTAGAGAACCCAATGTCATCACATGTTGTTCCTTTCCCCAGCAGGTGTCCCCACTCAGGGTCCCAGAGTGGGTTCACAAAACCAATGGAACTGGAGAAGTTACTTCCAAAAAAATTATTAAGCTAATAATGTTCCCTTGATCAATTTAAAAAAAAAAGAAAGATAAAGAAGGGAAAGAAAGGAAGCAAGGATAATTAAAGGAATATTATTTTGCTAAGGAATATATAATAACTACAATGTTGCTTACTAAAGTATTTTTAGAGGATTTTTATGCCCTGGGGACAAAAAAAATCACATAAGAAAAGGCCTCAATCCTAATAACAATAACAATAGCTTCTGACCTATTTTATAGATTTCCATTATTTACAAATAATTTTTTCTAACCATAATATAATCTCATTTAATTCTCATAATAGCCAGGTAACATACATTTCACAACACATTGCATATTTGGAAGCATATTAAAAGTGGTAATGCTTTGTGCCTAATTTCTCACTAAGAATGAATTAGAGTAGCAACTTGCTTTTTATGTTTATTTTTTTAATTGAAGGAGTTGTTTATTGGCCACCTGCTTCTTATCAAATATTCTTCCCAAGTTCTGGAGGTAGAAAAACAAATGTATACATAATCCTACCCTCTGTGAGTTCATGACCACATAGGAGAGATTCCCTTTTTAACTATAACACAAACAGGTATATGATATGTGCAATACGAATTTGCAAAGCTAATTAGTGTACACACCAGCATGCTAATGGTGTGTTGATAAACTGCCATTCTGGGAGCAAAAGGGAGACAATCATAATATGTCAATTTTTTTGGTATAAATATTCCCACCATGGCTGATTTTAAACTCTTAGCAACTTAAAAATTGGTTTGGGGTCAGCACGGTGGTGCACATCTGTAATCCCTCGGCTCTGGAGACTGAGGGAGGAGGATAGCAAGTTCAAAGACAGTCAGACGAATTTAGTGAGGCCCTAAGCAAGTTAGCCGGACCCTAAATAATATGTAAAAAAAGGACTGGGGACATGGCTTAGTGGTTAAGCACCCATGGGTTCAATCCCCAGTATTAAAATAATAATAAGAAGAACAACAACAACAATAATAATAACAGGCTTGGAATTTCTGAGTCTTTTACAATCACTTCTCATGCGTGGGTTTACATCTACTCCAAGTTTCCACTCTCCATGTGATGAAAACTGACATCTGCCTGGGGTGCAGTTGAGAATGAATTCAGAATAGACAGAATTTGAGCTTAGCCTTGAGGATGAGGAAGATTGTAGAAGGTGGAAGGTGAAGAACAATTTTCCTAATAATTATAATAAACTTCAAATTTACAAAGTTGTTTTTCAATAGTCCATGTGTAATATATATGTAGAAGAGAAAATGGAATAAGACTGAAGTGAGAAATTACCTTTTAAAAATGCAGTCAATAATTTAAAATATTTAATAAAGATATTTATCAAATCAGACATAATACATATGTATGTGAAAAGTTTTATCTGTATTTCTGACTTTGCCAGTCTACACTATACAGTTTATGAGAAACCTTAGCTATTGAATGAGGATGCTAGAATAGTATTTTTTAATCTTTTGCTATAGTATTTGAATTGCCTGGTTAAAAAAAAAAAAAAAAAAAACAAGGAGGGATTTTTCTTAGTGTTTATTTTCTCTTTGCTCCTTTACTCTCTCCTTTTATCTCCCATTACTATTAACATTATTTGGACAACTGTTAGGTATTAAGTGTTAATAGCTGTTGAAGAGTTTGGATGCACATGCACAAATACTGTGAAAACTTCATGTCATAAGTTGTCTGGTACTGACAAAATATCAGTGGGGTTTTAATCTATCTTATTATTAGTCCAGAAAGGTGATTTTCTTTCTTTCTTTCTTTTTTCTTTTGCTGTGAATCTCAAAGAATTTGAATTATGGCAGGTTGCTTTGCTTTCAAATTTTAAAACTTCTACTTTTAATTAATAAAACTTTATAAATAAACAAGTTTTATTTATATAAATTCATGTGCATATAGTTTATTCAAACATAATTGACATGCCATAAAATTAATCCATTTGTAGTGCACAATTCAGTAGAATCACCTCCATCAGTTGTGGAATATTTTCAACATCTTAAGAAGAAAGTTAAAACTTATCTGTATATAATATGATTACCATGCCAAGCCCACCCCAAGGAAAATATTATTCTGCTTTCTCTTATTGGCCAATTCTGAATATTTCAGGTAAGTGGAATCATATACTATATAGAGTTTTGTGAATGACTTCTATCACTTAGCATGTTGTTGTCAAGGATCATTTGTGTTCTAGCACTTGCCAGTGATTTATCATGGATGAATTATATTCCATCACATGGATAAAATACTTGTTGGTTTATTCATCAGTTGATGGGCATTTAGTTTTTACCAATTTTGCATGTTATATATAGTGCTACTGCTATGACCATTTATATACAAGTTTTTAGGAAGAAATATGTGTTTTCAGTTTTACTCTGGATATAAATAATTGTAGAACTGCTTAATTATTGAGTAACTGAGAATCAGACAGTTTTCAAATCTTTCTATACTATTTTACACTCCTGTCTTCATGTATGTGGGTTGTAATTTCTCCAAATGCTTACCAATAGATTTTGGTGGGTGTGAAATAGTATCTTATTATGGTTTTGATTTGATTTCCTGAAATTTCCAACATCAGTTTATCAATCCTAAGAGTCACATTGAAGATAGAATACACACCATTCATTCCAGATTTGTCCCTAGTGATATATCATGTTGAACACTTATTTGTAGATATATTAGCTATTTGTCTATACTTTTTGGAGAAAGGTCTATTCACAGTCTTTGCAAAATTTTTAATTTTGTCTTTTTATTATTGAAATTTAAGTTTCTTTGTATATTCCAAACACCAGTTATTTATTAAATACTGGATTATAAATATTTTTTATCATTTTGTTTTGTTATTTTTATTTTCTTGATTATATCCTTTGCAGGCAATTTCACATGTTTCAAACCTGTGAAATCCAATTTCTCCATATTTTTTTATTTCATAATTTGTGCTTTTAGTGCTATATCTACAAAACTGTTGGTAATCAGAGAGCAAGGATTTATTACTAAATTGTCTTTTAAGTGATGATAATCAACACATTAAGGAACTTACATAATAATAAGCATACAATAGTACTAGTCTTAAGCTTAGGGATCTTTATTGATTTAGTTTTAATTTTTTTCTCCTCATACCCCTCCCTCCCTCCTCCTCCTCTTCCCTTCTGCTCCTCCTCCTTCTTTTCCCTTGAATATTGAACCCAATGCCTTGCACAAGAAAAGTATGCTCTCTATCACTGAGCTAGATCCTCTGCTCTCACTAATTCTTATTTTTTAAGTTTTTTTATTTGCTCTAATTATTTGTACATGACAGTAGAATGCATTTTTACATTTTGATAGATGATACATAAAAGGAGTGTAATTTCTCATTTTTCTGATTATTCATATTGTAGGATCACATTGGTCATGCAGTCATATATGTATATAAGGTAATAATGTGTTGGAGAGCAGCTCCAAATTCTCTCTTTGGGGTGTGGATATTTAGTAATCCCAACACAATTTGTTGAAATTATTATTTTTCCTTACTAATTGACTATATAATATAAGGACTTTGGGATTCTTTGACTTTTAATTTTAACCCATTGTATGCTTATTATTATGTAAGTTCCTCAATGTGTTGATTATCATCACTTTATAATAAGTTTTTCAAGAGGGAAGTTTGAGTGATTATACAAATGATATTTTTATCCATTATGAAAGACAATATAGTCTAATAATTATTGCTTTATGCAGTGGGCTTTTAAATTAAACAGGAAAAGTATGAAAAAATATATTTATACTATCTTTCATAGTTTCCTGTGTAGTTAGTTACCTTTAGTGGTGTTTCTTATTTTTATCTGGATATTAGCTAATGAGTAGTGTTCATCTTTTTTCGGTCAATGGGCTCTTATTAGTATTTCTTGGAGGTCGTGCTTTTAGAGACGAATGCATTCAGATTGTGTTTCTCTGAGAATATCTTAATTTATCTTTCTTCCTAAAAAGAGTTTTGATGGATATAGAAGTTTTGGTTGAAAATTTTTTTCTTTCATCATTTTGAATGTGACCTTTCACTGTTTTTTGTCCATCTCCATACTCAGGAATTTAATGGGGTTTTGCAACTGCACAGTGGATGCACATACCGCTTACTTGGTATTCCCTATGTTTTGGGTTGGCCTTATGCTGGTCTCAGTGGTGTTGTTGCCTTAAGAAGTTGTAATGTTAAAATGTTGTCATCGATATTTTGGATAAATATATCCAAAGATACAACTATTTTCGCAGACTTAAGATCAAATAAAGACATATTCTTGGAATGAAATTTTATAGGTAGCTAACAGACGTGTGAAATGGTGATGATTTTGTGATGATGAAGTTCTTTGGGAACTGCAGTCTCACTGCCCCTACTCTGGTGGCTGCAGTCATCTTTTAGGGCTACCATCATCTCAGGGCTATGCAACCCATCTCAGCCCAAAGTCAGACACCCCAAATAAAAGTGCTATTGCTGTTTAAATAAGGAAAGTATGGAGGTAGTTGTTTTCTCATGACAAGGCTTGTTAGTATTACAAAAAGTAAGAGCTGATGTCAATTTTCATGTCATTAAACTATTAAGGGAAATTCTGACATACTACTACTGGAATGAAACAAATAATATAGCTTGTCACGATTTTGTCACTTTTTAATATTTTAATTTTTGCCTCGAGGAGTAGACTTGAAGATTGAAGAGTGTTAAAAGAATTCTTAATAGCCTTCTTCAATGGATTGCTATTCTTTATGAGAGAGAGGACAGAAAGAGGGAGAGAATGATTGGATGTCAGTATCCTAGGCCTGACTCTATATTGTTGGGATTGAATTTAAAACAAGAGAGTAATTACTAAAAAAAAAAAAAAAAAAACCTCCATAGTAAGTATTTTTCTCCTACTAGTTCCTTTGTTCCTAATTAGTGGACATTTTCATAATCTCAGCCTTGCCAATCTGTTTCACTGGCCTTGAACTGCTTATGATGCAGTTAACACAAAAATCCTATCAAACATAGACTGGGAGTCAGTGTGGTGTCATCGCAAGCCCTCACCCAGGCATCTGGTCATTCGGACTCTGGTCCTGCTTCCATTTGTACCACGTGTGTAGTGTGCACCTCACATAATGTCTCTTTGTCTCGGTTTCCTTAGCTATTGTGGTGAAGATGATAGTGTAGATAAAAAGTTGGTTTGAGTTTCTTTGAGTTCTAAGTTTCTATAACTAAATATATCTGTATGTATATTCTTTTTCTTTCTGGATGTCCTCACTTTAACCTTTTAGAAGAAAAAAAATTTTCTCAAATTCTCAAAATCATCCTCTTTTATACAAAAACAATGTTGCATAGGTCTCCTGTTTTTATCCTATTTCATCTTGCAGCATCTCATATTCTTTCTATTAGTGTCTATGTGGTGGCATTCTCTGTGACTAACAGGTATACAAACTTCATGTACAGTGTGGTTGATTATTTTAACCAAAGAACCTGGATGTATCTCCAGTAAAATGCAAATATTCTCAGCATATTTTATTTTAATTATAATCAACTGAGAATCAATGGTTGACCTTTCTCTCAAAAGTAGTTTTGCCACATGCTGGATACGGGAGACATTTTCCTAAGATGCTCATTTATATTAAGTGAATATATCATTTAGACTTCTGCAAACTCCAGAATTTTTTACATAGTTTCCTTTTTGTTTCTTTTGACGATATTGAGGTTGAAAGTATAACTGTGAAATATGATATTATTTCTAGGAAGATTACCTTTAAATGAGAATATTGTGTTCATATGCTTCTCAGGTGCTGAGCATTCGCTTGCTTCTTTTTTACATAATCTATTTATTTTACTCCAAGTTTTATTTTAGGGAAAAGATAGACTTCTTTCTTTATATTCCTTAGTCTCAATCAATTTGATGATTCCTCCCCCTCTTCTTCCTCTTTTCCTACTTCTCCTCCTCCTCTTTTTTCTTCTTTCTTCAAAAGTTGGAGATCAAGAGATTGAAAAATTTTAATAAAAAAACTCAGAAACTGATGGTTACATTTACTATATTTTAATATATATGCAATGAGGTGAAGTGAGGAGAGAATAGGACCAGACACTGTAAAATCATATGCATCTTTAACATACTTTCCTTAGATTATAAATGTTGACACTGATACTCATAATAACTAACTATTCTATAAACATTAAATGCTGCCATATACCATTTTAAGCACTTTAAATATATTAATCCCCCCCAAAAAACCTATGATTTTTAAAATCTTCACAACAATGCAATGATGTAAATACTGCTATTATACTGATTCTACAAATAGAGGCGCACTGAGGTTAAGTAATTTGCCTAAGGCCACGGAGCAGACTCCAGAGTGAAGTCCATAAATTATAACACTAAAAAAATTAGGCAAAGAGACCAAGAAGCAACTGTGGCCTCTCTGGTTTGCTTTGTTATGTATCATCCTTGCTGTCCTGGGTTTTCAGGAAAATTAATTCTCCATTTCACGTTCAAGTACAAAATAAGGCTGATCCCACACTCTGGCAACAACACCAGGTTCTTCTTGCTTTCTGACTGTGTTTATGTTTTAAAACAAATACATTAAGTGAAAGAATTGACTGACTGCACGCCTCCATCAATTTTAAACCTTTTCTGTTTGTCAATTTTATTCATTTGAATATCATTTGAGGTCCTGTAACCTTACCATGTTAAAGTGCATTCCATGAATCTTGATACCACTATAAATTGAAAATAATAATAAAAAACCTCTGGCCTGTTTTCCTCATACTAGTTCCATAGTGTTCTGTTTCTTTCTCTAGATGTAGTCCTGACTGACTATTTTAGGCAAACATCTACATGTACTTTCTATTGGCTGAGAAAAAGAAAAGTATAAAAAGGCCTCAGGCAAATACTAGAATTGATTTGATAAGACAGGGAAGGACAATTAACAGGGCATGATGATATTTTTCCCCCAATGGGGAAAATCAAGGTATCAAGTTGCAGATGACTGATCCTCAGGAAGCCATTGCCTGTGGAAGTAAATGATGGAAGTTAGAACCATTCTATCTCTTTATTGTTTAGTTCTACCATAGAATTAAATTTGTAAGCTGCTGTTAACATTTTCTTTATTTATTATATATACCTTTTGAAGCAGAATAGTTTCCTAACTACATTTAAATATGATAAATGAGACAGAACTAAATCATAATAGCCTATTTCTTAAAACTAGTACACATATCAATACATACCTACACCCATGCCCATTTAAATTTTTTCTAGTTAGAACCTTGAGATCTTTCCAAAACCTTTTATTTTCCTCATCTTGTATTCCCAAAGACAGTGATTTGGATGCTATATTGTGAGTTGCAACTCTCTAATATAACATGGAACATATTTAATCATTAATTAGAGGCACATTGATGTCAGTTGTGTACTGGAACTTTGTGATAAAAAAATCAGTTAAGTTTCCATTCTCACAAATCTTGCATAAAAAAAATCTTAATCATATAAGATCACACACTAATGTAAAAGTTCACCTGTGATTAAATGTTCTAAGAAAGACAAAAATGTACTGTTAGACTCTACAACATATGAATTTAATACAGTAGGATGGCATAAGTACGATCCGTGGGACAGTGGAGGTGAGGGAGAAGAGCATGAGCAGATCTCATTAGTGGAAGAAGATCAGTGTGTATTGAACATTAATTAAGGTGCAGGTGGAGGATAAAAGTTCGACATGTTACCAAAGATGTCAGCAAAGCTGTGGCCTTGTCACAGTCAAGACTCCTACTTGAGAAGATGAAACAAAAACAGAGACTTGAATGAAAGTAGAGAAAAACCTTGCCCAGAAAATTCCAGATGGAAGAGACAGCAGATGACCTCTTGAAGAACACAGGGCAAGTGTGCTTGGTAGGCCTGAGGAGGGCCAGTGTGGATGGAAGAGGGTAGTAGGAAGTGAGACCAAGACTCTTTACTTAACCAAAATCTACTGAGTCTCCTCTGTCCCCTCTTTCTGATTAGCACCAACATTGGCCTACGAAGACTTGGACAGATGTAGAACTTAAAAGAGCTGCATCACAAGGGTCTCCCACACCCTGACCCCTTGAAGTGCCTGCCTGAGAAAACGCAGGTCAAAAGAAAGTACTTTAAGACTTCAATAAGCATCAATTTAGCAAACTCCAAGGGGTTGCATGTAGACCCACCCTTTCTTCCTATTTTTTGTAATTTTTTACTTTCCTAACTCTGCTTAAGCCCCACCATTTCTCCTCCCTGTTTCCTGATTCTTGATTTAAAGACAGTCACATCTGCAAATGTTAAAAAGGAATTCACCCCTTTTCCCTCCTATCAGTGTTAACAGATAAAATCTGTATTTACTGCTTTACTAATCTCTGCCTATGTTTATCTTTGAGAGCAGTAAGACATAAAATGAGAGATATTAGATGGAACCCTGGGCACATTGAAGCTTGTATTCTGTAGTACTCTGGATTTTACTTAAACTGAGTCCTTTAGAATCCTTCAGCAGATAAGAGGAATGATAAGATTCATATTCACAAAGATAATATCTTAGTCTATGTGATGGTCAATCTGGATTGCCCACATGATTGGATTAAGTAATTCCTAAAATTAAGAGACTTTTAGGTGTGTCCTTGAAGGTGTTTCCAGAGACTACCGGCACAGAGCATAGCAATCTGAGTGTGGGGTACCCACCCTGAGTGTGGGAGCACAGCCCAAAGGCAGAAGAAGGAGAAAGTCACAGGATGTAAGCTCGATTCTTCTTGAGCAGGTTTGTCTACTGCTGCTGTCATTTGAGAACATAGGACTCCATTTCTTTTACTCTTCCTACATGAACTCTGCCAGAAATTTTCCAGGGGCTTCCTCGCCTTCAGTTTCAGAATGTAGCTGCAATATTTTGCCCCTTGGTTCTGAGGCTCCATCTTCTTAGACTGAGTACTGCTGTTCTTCCTGTTCTCCAGCCTGCAGATGGCCAATGTGGACCATACAGCTTCTAATCATGCAAATAATCCTAATAAATCCCCTTTTATAATCACACATATGCATATTCTGTTAGGTCTATTTCTCTAGAGAACCCTGACTGATACACTCTATGTGGGGGAACACCTGTCAATGGGCAGGGGGGAAAGAAATTAGATCACTGGGGGTGAGATAAATTAGTCTCAACAAGAGATGACAGTACAACCATACAAGTTAATAGAGGTGGAGAACATGGAAATGATCAATTTGGAGTATATTTGATGATAATGCTACCTGGATTTGCTTGTGTATCCTAGGGGCTTGGGTTTAACCTACATGAATTATTTTCTTACATACGCACAAACATAAATTTTATACTTTGTTCACATAGTCATGTCAAATTTATAAATGATGATAATATCTCCCCAGAACAATTATTCTATTTAAGAGAAGATATTGTTATGTAATTAGAAAATCAGATATATGATGTAAGTTTTCCACTTTATTATTTTTCCAGATAATTTAAAAATGGAAACTCTGATAAAGGTAGACAATAACAGGGCAGTAATTAGAAGATGGAAATAAAAGGACTTTATTATTGATAGTGTTCTCTATAGAAAATGTCATATTATGTTCCAACAGAACTTTTTGCCTTTTTCACAGGCATTAAGAAAATTAAAAATGTTGTTTAAAGAAATGACTTGTATTTTAGAAAGTATCTTTATATTTAAAAATAAAACTTAAAAACCCAAATGTAACAACTGAAAATATTTCATATGTTGAAAGTAGGTCAAATACCTAGAATCCAGGTCTTTTTAAAGATAGACAGCTCATGTTAAACTATGCACTCTTTATTGGTAGTGTCATCCTAAATTTATTAAGTACCACACACTTATAACCCTTTTCCAAGCATTATGAGTAATTATACACTTCCATTCATTCACCATCCACTCTTTCAACATCATCTAATGGCTACAGAGAATCATTTAATATGTTTCTCATCTTTGCAGTGGTGTAGACATGTAGCTGAAACTGAAGTTCTTAATGGTTTGAAATAGCATGTTTTTCTTATATTTGAGTAATTGCAAACTATTATTTTTCTATTTGAAAATATGAGAAAAACATCAAAAATGTGCTTCAAATGCTTAATGGAAAAATCTGCAAATTTGTACTAACCAAGAAATTTCTTTGGGAAAGTTCAAGGGTGGAAGTATGTGACTTTTTGCTTTCTAAAAATGCAGTAATGTTTCAGGATTTCATATACTTGACAGCATATGACCCTGAACGGGAATACTGCTTCTAACACTTACATGTTCTGTAATTTAGTGTGATATATAACTTCTCTGAGTCTTTGCTTTCTCAACTGTGGAATGGGATCAATAATATTAATTGCATGAAATTCTTACAAATATTTAATGAAATAATGTAATTGAGTATTCTCCAAATTTCACTGAAAGGTTGCAACTCAGTATGGAAATATGGAAATATTCTTTCTTCATTGATTTATTTGCCTTAAGGCAGTTGCAGTTTAGTACTTTTCACAAGAAAATAATTAATAAATAAAATTATCTAACAGCTACATTATAGCAGTTTTGTACATTTCCATATTGGTTCACTTTGAATGATCCAAGTTTGGCTTACATTAAAATGGTACTGCACTCTAAAATTTTTGCATGGACATATTGATAGCATGTTTAGAAAGCTCCAGCTGCAGTCACCAAGGAAGAAGAGGTGGACAGGTGGTAGGTGACCTGCTGGGTGGTACCTGAGAACATACAGTTCATATACTAGAGGTGGACTTGTGTTGGATCACTATGGGGTTCCTCCCCGACCATGATAATCTTGTTCCTAAAATAGTACCCACTGTACACCTTGCTTGCCATATTCTTTTGCATCAGTTTGAAAGCTATTTTCTTTTCATCTATGATCTCGATGACTATTAAAATGATATTTTGTTAAGCCTAATTTGAAACATGCATACTTAGGAAAATAGAACAATAGAAATAAAGTTAAAAAAGAATGACCATCCATCTGAATTTCAGGAGAGATGCAAAACTCATCATGCAAAGAATAACAGATAAAAATTAATTTATAAATTTATTTTTCTATCAAGTTTTAGTTACTGTGCATGCTGCTAGTTACACAATGATGTACAAACATAACATAAAATGTAATTTTTCCACCAATGTTAAGAAAACTTTTGGAAGCACATTTTGGGCAGCAAACTGTTATTTCTCTTTATAATTTTATTCTTCTACATATTTCATCAAAGTGCTATGTAGAAAAAAAAATTACCATCAGGGCTTTTTAGTGTCCTAGGCCACATTTACTGATCTTTATAAAATGGATTTTCCTCATCTCAAAACTTCCTGTATTTATGGAATTATAGATACATGATAAATTTTGCTTTCCTTAAGTTGATGGGCAGATTTTCACCTGCCCCTAAATCTGATCTGGAGTGAGGTATTGTGTTTGTAGGAACAATCTCAAGTGGAGGGAGGTACATACAAGTAGAGATTTTATTTTTCTTCACTGCTCTGTGATGTTCGGAGTTAAATCTCCCTTCCCTGAAATTTGTTAATTTCCTGATTACTATCACAATATACTCCTGAGATTAAAATGTTCATATTTTGTCTTAGTTCTCCTTCTTTTCACTAGGCTTGAGTCTTAGCAACTTAGGACTTCCTTGTCCCTCACTTCACAGTTAGTCTGCTTCCTTTAATTTCCTCACCTGGGATTTGATTGCTGCAGAATTGATGTGACAGGGGCATCGGGTGAGGGAATGTGAAGAAACTCTCCAGCATAATAAGTTACTGCTGAAATCCTTTCTGTTAATTGTTTCTGCTTCTCTTGGCTTGCACTGAATTGATTCCTCTGCTTTTTACAATAGCTGGTCACACTCTAGCACTTTCATTAGGCACATGTGAGAATTCCTTAGAAGGTTCTGTAAGGAACTTCTCCATGGCCAATTCTCTAGATTTTTCTTGTTTCTTTATTCAACCACCTCCAACAATATACTTTCTATCTTTTCCTGGAGGAGTCTTACCTGCCTTTACTGATAGAATAAGAGTGTGCAAGGTATGTGTCATCCCACCCAGATCCATCAACTAGCTTGTTGGTGTCCAGTTGCAGCCATTAACCAAGGTAGCAATAGCCACTCATAGCTCTCCACTCTTGTGGAGAATTGCCTTTGGCCAAATGGGAGCTGCTTCATCCTAGAGGCTATGAGTTGTTTGTCTCTGTGTCACCCTCTGCTGACATGACTAATTCTAGGTATAAAGTCAGTGCTTTGTCTTGTGGTGAACACCATCTCCTGGTCGCATTTGTGCCTCATAGTTTTGCCTGGTTCAGATTAAAGTGAGGTGTCCTTGTCTTTTGTTGATGCTGTTTTTGTTTGTTTCTTTTTCTTCTTTTTCGCATCACCTTACACATGCAACTCCACCAACCCTGAACCACAGCCCTAGTCCTTGAAGTGAGTCTTTCATTGAGACCATTTTCTTTCTTAGTGTAAACCAGTGTATTATTCTGTTTCTTTCACTGTTCCTGAGAGCACACCCATAATATATCCATTTAATGATAATCTTTGTTTCAGGTTCTGCTTGAGGGAATTTAACCTGAGATAATAAACAATATGGTTATAGCCTGACTGTTTTTTGATGTCTACTTGAACCTTCTTCAGAAACTCCTGCATCTAAATGTGGTTACTCACAGTCTCCCAGAGTCCTCATGCTCTCTGACATTGTAAATCCAGCCCAAGCTATATATACAAATGCTGCCTAACTAGTTCCAGTAGGAATTTAGATTTTTTTTTGGGGGGGGTGGGTACCAGTGATTGAACTCCAGGCACTTGATTACTGGGCCACATCTCCAGTCCTATTTTTGTATTTTATTTAGATACAGAGTCTCACTGAGTTGCTTAGCACCTCCCTTTTGCTGAATATTTAAATTATTAACCCATAACATACCAACTCATTCCATTTCTGGCACTTCTTTTTCTTAACCATATTAGAAATTTATGACAGTGGTAAATATTTAATATTGAAGATCAGAACGAACTAATATTGTGAATGTTTTTCTTCTGGCAAACAATGTGCTAGGCAATTTACATGTAATAATTAATTCTCTTAATTGTCCTTTGACATTAGTATTATGATCTTTCACCTTAAGAATGGAGGAATAACTAAACCACAAGAACAGGATTCAGGATTCAAAAACAAGACTTATAAGAGATTAGGTGAGAATACAATTATATAACTTAGAAGTCTATAGTTAATGGAAACTCTGTATGAACTAATACCATAATTTGACCACCAAAAACACTAATCAAACTTGGGATATTTCTAGAGAAGGAAAGTGTACACTTGGGAGATACTGTGGTCTACGTTTCACTATTTAGGAAACACATAAGACAAACTGATGCCAACTTTAAAGGAGACTAATCAGAATATGACATAAAATTACACAGTAGGTTAAGATAGTAACATTGCTAAAATTGTTCCACATAAAGAATGGTAGAATGAAAGGAAAGTGATCATCTAATTTTAGAAATTATCACCTTGATTATTATAAGATTTGTTGTACTGATCAGAAGGGATTAATTTGAGATGGATTACCATTTGGAATGAAGAATTTTCTAAGAGAGGATTCTCATCAGTTTATGTTTCAACTGTATGGTGATGTAGTAAACAGAATAATGACCCCTGGAAAATGTCCATATCCTAAATCCTGAACCTATAGATAGGACACTTTACTTGAGAAAAAAAATGAAATGAAAGACTTTGCAAATGTGACATCTTTAGGTTCTTGAGATGAGAAGATTTTCCTAGGTTGTATCCGTGAGCCAATATAATTACAAAGTCTTTGTAAATAGGAGAAGCTGAAACTACAAAATCAGAGGTCATAGTTTTGCAAAGCCATGTGCCATAGAGTACAACAGCCTCAAGAAATTGGAAAAGGTGAGAAATTGGATTATCCCCTGGATCTCCAGGAAGACATGAAGCCAAACTTACAGCTTGATTTCAGGAACTCTGACCTCTAGAACTAGAATATATTTCTGTTGTGTTATGCTAGAAATTTTGTTGTAATTTGTTAAAGCAACGGTGAAAAATAGTTCTGTATGCCTTCTAACTAAAGAGATTTAATATTCTTAGAAATCCCTTGTAGTCCTAAAGTTTTATTATTTAAAAATTAAAGCCTAAACAAAGAGTTATGCTAACATTCAGTTCGGCATCAAAATCATAAGACATCATGGTGTAATGCAGTATTTTCCAAACTATGGTCTTATTTTTTAATTCCAGGTACCATATGAGATGGTAATAAGGAAATTTAGTAGTGTTCTCTAAGACAACCTACTTAGGTTTCCTGGAAGAGGAAACTCTGTAATACCTGTTTTAAATGAAAAATTACTATCACTTTTTTAATCAGTTAAATGTATTTAAGAAACAAAACAGACATAACAAATATAAAATAAACAATATGATACAAGTGTTCTTGAATTCTTTCGGGCTTTTGTTTGTCTACTGAAGGAACTAAATTGAAGTCTGCTCTCTCTCAAAAATAAGAGAGACTAGAAAGTCATAAAAAAATGCCAGAAACATTCTTGCACCACTGTATATTTCTCTTTGATTGAGGACAGAAAGAAAATTGAAAGGACAAGAGTCTTTTTAAATGAAATTCTACATGTTGGGTGACATCTTTGATCTTCCTCTTAAGTGTCCCTAGTGATTTATGACCCAAAATTTAGCAAACATTGGCACAGCGTCAAAATGTGGAACTTTGGCTTAAGTTACAGGTTCACTGCTGTTGTAATCCTTAAGCCTTTTTGCAACTGATTTCATTTCTCTGTACCCTAATGTTTTCCCACAAAAGGGAATTAATACGCTCACTTCAGATTTTTGTATCTTAGACTAGAAATAATATAGATACTCAGTAAAAGTAACTAGTAAATTATTATTTAAATTCTACTAATTTCCAAATTTTCTTTGTTTTTAAGCTTTCTTTTATTTATTATCTACAGTAAGATGGAGAGGAAGGGGATGAAACAACCATGTAAATCTGTCAATAAGGTACTAAGACCCTATATTGAATAAACTGTATGCAAGTTGAAAGCAAGCACTATACTTAATCTATCTTTGTTTATCTAACACCCAGGACACTGTCTGAATATGGCATACACTAAAAAATGTTTGTTAAATCAAATAATAATGAGCTTGCGTCCATTTTAGTAGTTGGCCCCTCTTTGTCATATCAGGCTCTTTAACAGGGTACCATACATGGGATTCTTAAACAACAGAAAATTACTCCTGTGAAATCTAAAATCAAGTTGCATGCATGTCTCGTATTTGGAAAGAACCCACCTCTGGTTCATAGACAGATTTCTCCTTGTGTCCTCATATGTCTGAAAGCAAAGGGAAGGAAACAGCTCTACTCTCTTGTAAAGGCACTAATCACCCTCAGAAGGGGTCCACCCTCATGACCTAATTATCCCCTAAGGACTCCTCCTTCTAATTTTATCATACAAGTAATATACATAGTATTATGCATATTATTGGGGGTTAGAATTTCAATGTGAGAGTCTGTTTTTGAGATACAAGCATCCAATCCATAGCATGGTCCAAGAACTAATTTCCAATCTTTTCCAAGATCCGTGATTTTCAATCCTTAACTTTTTGGATTAAAATTAAAATGAAAAAAAAAAAAAACCTCAGGAAATAAATATATCAGCAAGAGAGTTCTTAAATATATAAATCCAATCAGTCTCCGCATTTCAAACATTTCAGTGGCTCCTTCCAATAGCATCTCATTTAACTTATTTGAAAAAAAAAATTTTTATTTGAAAAAAAAATTCCTTATGGGGGGCTTTCTGCCTTAGGAGTCAGCAATCATTTTCTCTAAATGGTCATATGGTAATATTTTAGGCTTTGTGGGGCCATACAGTTTTTACTTTAACTATGCAAGTCTGGTGTAGCATGAAAGCAGCCATTGACACAACATTAATGAAAAAGAATATTAAAAAGAAAATTAAGTTTCTTACATTTCTAATATATTACAAAATATTATTTTATTTTGATTGCTTTTTCCAAATATTTAGACAGTGAAAACCATTCTTATATCAGTGGTCTTATAGAAAATTCTTTTCTAACCTTCTAATTAAAAATAAATCTTATTTTAAAATTCTTCTAAGATATCATGAATTTTTTCTTCATAGCATATGTATGTACATGTACATAAACATGTATATATATGTTAATGACTGTATATGTATTTGTGTAATTATTTTTAAAAGCATTTCTCACACTGTAGGTACTCTTTGGGTATTAATGTTCAACCCAACAGTGGTCTTCAGCCTCTTGTCCAGTGCTCAAAGTTTAGTAGGCAGTTAATACAAATTTATTGAGAACATTTTTAGATAATTGTGTATGAAACTTTTAACAAAAATAATTTTTTTTTAAGATTTTAAAATAATTTATTGGGATTGTATGTTACATTTTTTTTTATGGAAAACAGAATGTGTTTTTTTTTTTTTTTTTTACATGGGGCAATGATGTTTATTTTTTTTTTCCCTTCCCCCCCACCCCTCCCACACCTCTTTTCCCTCTATACAGTCCTTCTTTCCTTCATTCTTACCGCTCTCCTTATCCCTAACCCTAAACCTAACCCTAAACCTAATGCTAACCCCTCCCACCCCCCATTATATGTCCTCATCTGCTTATCAGCGAGATCATTCGTCCTTTAGTTTTTTGAGATTGGCTTATCTCACTTAGCATGATATTCTCCAATTTCGTCCATTTGCCTACAAATGCCATAATTTTATCATTCTTCATTGCGGAGTAATATTCCATTGGATATATATGCCACAGTTTCTTTATCCATTCATCAACTGAAGGGCATCTAGGTTGGTTCCACAATCTGGCTATGGTGAATTGAGCAGCAATGAACATTGATGTGGCTGTATCTCTGTAGTATGCTGATTTTAAGTCCTTTGGGTATAGGCCAAGGAGTGGGATAGCTGGGTCAAATGGTGTTTCCATTCCAAGCTTTCTGAGGAATCTCCACACTGCTTTCCAGAGTGGCTGCACTAATTTGCAACCCACCAGCAACGTATGAGTGTTCCTTTTTCACCACATCCTCGCCAACACCTATTGTTGCTTGTATTCTTGATAATTGCCATTCTAATTGGGGTGAGATGGAATCTTAGGGTAGTTTTGATTTGCATTTCCCTTATTACTAGGGATGTTGAACATTTTTTCATATATCTGTTGATTACTTGTACATCTTCTTCTGTGAAGTGTCTGTTCATTTCCTTAGCCCATTTGTTGATTGGATTATTTGTATTCTTCGTGTAGAGTTTTTTGAGTTCTTTATAGATTCTGGAAATTAGCGCTCTATCTGAGGTATGGTTGGCAAAGATATTCTCCCACTCTGTAGGCTCTCTCTTCACATTTCTGATAGTTTCCTTTGCTGAGAGAAAGCTTTTTAGTTTGAATCTATCCCAGTTGTTGATTCTTGCTTTTATTTCTTGTGCTATGGGAGTCCTGTTAAGGAAGTCTGATCCTAAGATGACATGTTGAAGATTTGAACCTACTTTTTCTTCTATAAGATGCAGGGTCTCTGGTCTGATTCCAAGGTCGTTGATCCATTTTGAGTTGAGTTTTGTGTAGGGTGAGAGATAGGGGTTTAATTTCATTCGATTGTATATGGTTTTTCCAGTTTTCCCAGCACCATTTGTTGAAGAGGCTATCTTTTCTCCATTGCATATTTTTGGAACCTTTGTCTAGTATGAGAAAATTGTATTTATTTGGGTTTGTGTCCATGTCCTCTATTCTGTACCATTGATCTACCTGTCTATTTTGGTACCAATACCATGCCGTTTTTGTTACTATTGCTTTGTAGTAGAGTTGAAGATCTGGTATTGCAATACCCCCTGCTTCGCTCTTGCTACTGAGGATTGCTTTAGCTATTCTAGGTTTTTTATTCTTCCAGATGAATTTCATAATTGCTTGCTCTATTTCTGCAAGGTACATCATTGGGATTTTAATTGGAATTGCATTGAATCTGTATAGCACTTTAGGTAGTATAGCCATTTTGACAATATTAATTCTGCCTATCCAGGAACATGGGAGATCTTTCCATCTTCTAAGGTTTTCTTGAATTTCTTTCTTTAGTGTTCTGTAGTTCTCATTGTAGAGGTCTTTCACCTCTTTTGTGAGATTGATTCCCAAGTATTTTATTTTTTTCAATGCTATTGTGAATGGGGTAGTTTTCCTAATTTCTCTTTCTGAAGATTCATCACTTATGTATAAAAATGCATTGGATTTATGAGCATTGATCTTGTAACCTGCTACTTTACTGTATTCACTTATGAGTTCTAAAAGTTATCTGGTGGAATTTCCTGGTTCCTCTAAATATATAATCATGTCATCAGCGAACAGGGATAGTTTGAGTTCTTCTTTTCCTATTTGTATCCCTTTAATTTCTTTGGTTTGTCTGATTGCTCTGGCTAGAGTCTGAAGGACGATGTTGAATAGAAGCGGTGAAAGAGGGCATCCCTGCCTTGTTCCAGTTTTTAGGGGGAATGCTTTCAGTTTTTCACCATTTAGAATGATATTAGCTATGGGCTTAGCGTAGATTGCCTTTATAATGTTAAGGAATGTTCCCACTACCCCAATTTTTTCTAGTGTTTTGAGCATGAAGGGGTGCTGTATTTTATCGAATGCTTTTTCTGCATCTATTGAAATAATCATGTGATTCTTAACTTTAAGTCTGTTGATATGGTGAATGACATTTATTGATTTCCGAATGTTGAACCAACCTTGCATCCCTGGGATAAAACCCACTTGATCATGGTGCACTATCTTTTTAATATATATTTGTATGCGATTTGCTAAAATTTTGTTGAGAATTTTTGCGTCGATGTTCATTAAGGATATTGGTCTGAAATTTTCTTTCCTCGATGTGTCTCTGTCTGGTTTAGGTATCACGGTGATATTGGCTTCATAGAACGAGTTTGGTAGGGCTCCCTCCTCTTCTATTTCATGGAATAGTTTGAGGAGTATTGGAATGAGCTCTTCTTTAAAGGTTTTGTAGAACTCGGCTGAGAACCCATCTGGTCCTGAACTTTTCTTTGTTGGTAGGCTTTTGATGACCTCTTCTATTTCATTGCTTGAAATTGGTTTATTTAAGTTGTGTATATCCTCCTCGTTCAGTTTAGGTAATTCATATGTCTCTAGAAATTTGTTGATGTCTTCGAGGTTTTCTGTTTTGTTGCAGTATAGATTTTCGAAATAGCTTCTAATTATGTTCTGTATTTCACTTGTGTCTGTTGTGATGTTTCCTTGTTCATTCCAAAATTTTAGTAATTTGAGTTTTCTCCCTCTTTCTCTTTGTTAGTGTGGCTAAGGGTTTATCAATTTTATTTATTTTTTCAAAGAACCAACTATTTATTTTGTTAATTTTTCCAATTGTTTCTTTTGTTTCGTTGATTTCGGCTCTGATTTTAACTATTTCCTGTCTTCTACTACTTTTGGTATTGGTCTGCTCTTCTTTTTCTAGCGCTTTGAGTGTAGTGTTAAGTCGTTTATTTGTTGATTTCTACTTCTTTTTTTGAATGTGCCCCATGAAATAAATCTTCCTCTAAGTACTGCTTTCATAGTGTCCCAGAGATTTTGATATGATGTGTCTTTGTTCTCGTTTACTTCTAAGAATTTTTTTATTTCCCTCCTGATGTCTTCTGTTATCCATTCATCATATAATAGTGTATTATTTAATCTCCAGGTATTGGAGAAGTTTCTGTTTTTATTCTGTCATTTATTTCTAATTTCAATCCATTATGATCTGATAGAGTACAAGATAGTATCACTATCTTCTTGTATTTGCTAACAGTAGCTTTGTGGCATAAAATATGGTCTATTTTAGAGAAGGATCCATGTGCTGCTGAGAAGAAAGTGTATTCGTTCTTTGTTGGATGGTATATTCTATATATGTCTGTTAAGTCTAAATTGTTGATTGTGTGTTGAGATCTATAGTTTCTTTATTCAATTTTTGTTTGGACGATCTATCCAGTGATGAGAGAGGTGTGTTAAAATCGCCTAGTATTATTGTGTTGTGGTCTATTTGATTTCTGGAATTGAGAAGGATTTGTTTGACGTACGTGGATGAGCCAATGTTCGGGGCATAGATATTTATGATTGTTATGTCTTGCTGATTTATGCTTCCCTTAAGCATTATGAAATGTCCTTCTTTATCCCTTCTGATTAACTTTGGCTTGAAGTCCACATTATCTGAAATGAGGATGGATACTCCAGCTTTTTTGCTGTGTCCGTGTGCATGGTATGTTTGTCCCCATCCTTTCACCTTTAGTCTATGGGTGTCTCTTTCTATGAGATGAGTCTCTTGCAGGCAGCATATTGTTGGATTTTTCTTTTTAATCCAATCTGCCAGTCTGTGTCTTTTGATTGATGAATTCAGGCCATTAACATTCAGGGTTATTATTGTGATATGATTTGTATTCCCAGTCAATTGACTCATATTTGTTTTTGACATGATTTGGTTTCTCCTTTATTTGGCTATTCCTTTAGGCTAGCGCCTCCTGTTGCTGATTTGCATCGTTGTGTTTCATCTCTTCCTCATGGAATATTTTGCTGAGAATGTTCTGTAATGCTGGCTTTCTTTTTTTAAATTCCTTTAGCTTTTGTTTATCATGGAAGGATCTTATTTCATTGTCAAATTTGAAGGTAAGTTTTGCTGGGTATAAGATTCTTGGTTGTCATCCGTTTTCTTTCAGGGCTTAGTATATGTTGTTCCAGGCCCTTCTAGCTTTTAGGATCTGGATTGAAAAATCTGCTGATATTCTTATTGGTTTCCCTCTGATTGTAATTTGATTCTTTTCTCTCATGGCCTTTAAAATTCTGTCTTTATTTTGTATGTTAGGTATTTTCATAATAATGTGCCTTGGTGTGGGTCTGTTGTAATTTTGTATGTTTGGAGTTCTATAAGCCTCTTGTACTTGGTTTTCCATTTCATTCTTCAGATTTGGGAAATTTTCTGTTATTATTTCATTGAATAGATTGTTCATTCCTTTGGTTTGTTTCTCTAAGCCTTCCTCAATCCCAGTAATTCTCAAATTTGGCCTTTTCACGATATCCCATAATTCTTGTAGATTCTGTTCATGATTTCTTACCATCTTTTCTGTTTGGCCAACTTTGCTTTCAAGATTAAATATTTTGTCTTCAATGTCTGAGGTTCTGTCTCCCAGGTGTTCTATCCTATTGGTTATGCTTTCTATGGAGTTTTTAACTTGGTTTATTGTTTCCTTCATTTCAAGGATTTCAGTTTGGTTTTTTTTTCAGTATCTCTAACTCTTTATTGAAATGATCTCTTGCTTCCCGTATTTGGTCTTTTAACTGTTGATTGGTGCGATCATTTAATGCCTGCATTTGCTCTTTCATCTCCTCCTTCAATGCCTGCCTTTGCTCTTTCATCTCCTCATTAGCTTCCCTGATCATTTTAATTACGTACATTCTGAACTCCCTTTCTGACATTTCTTCTGCTGTGCTGTCATTGGGTTTTATTGATGTAGTATCTAGGTTTGTTAGGGACATTTTCTTCCCTTGTTTTCTCATATTGGTCAGCTGTCAGTGGGACCCTGATATATTGCAGTTTTCTGCTATTGGCTTATAGTGTCCCGGTAGATTTCCAGTGTATCACCTCCCAGCCTTCAGTAGCCTGATGTCTTGGAGGAATCTGATAATGCAGCACATCCGAAGAAAACTGCCCGTAGCCCCCTACTGGTTCCACGGTTTGGAACTGGCTCTGTGTGGAAAGGCTCTCACTGTGGGCCTGCACCGTGCAGCTGGCCGTGTGGGAGGAGCCCACTGCTGGAGTGTGGAAGGCTACCTTGGGAAGACTCTAGCTGCCCTGCCCGGCTCCGATAAGCCACCTCTATCTGGGCCTGCCACCTGGGCCGAGCTTTACCCAGTGGGCAGACTCACCCGTGGCTCTATTTCAGTCCGAGTCTCTCAATGCCTCCCCTTCTTAACTCCTGGGTTCTGGAGCGACTGGGGGTGCAGTCACCCTCTAGGCCGCCATCTTGGATCGCCCTGTGAAGAGAGCCTGTAGCCGGAGTGGGCAGAGCCGCCTGAAGAGGTCTCTGGCTGTCCTGCCCTTATCCCAGAGGCTCCTTGCAGATCGAAGCTCTCCGTTGGTTCGGGGACTTGTGGCTGGTTCTATGTAGAAAGCCTCTCACTGGGCGGTCTGCTCCGAGAAGCTAGCCTTGAAAGGCACCTCCCACCGCAGGGGTCCAGGCTACTTGGGGAGGTCTCTGGCTGCCCTATCCTGGTCCCTGAAGCTGCTTGTGTGCAAGAGTATGCTTTGCTGCGCTGGCTCCATGACTTGGAGCTTGTTCTGGTCAGAAAGGCTCTCACTAGCGGGCCCGCTCTGGGAACCTGGAGAAGCTGGCTGTGTGGGCGGGGCCCACCGCCTGAGTGCGCAGGACTGCCTGTGGAAGACTCTATCTGCCCTGCCTGGTTCAGATAAGCCACCTCTATCTGGGCCTGCCACCCGGGCCGAGCTTTACCCAGTGGGCAGACTCACCCGTGGCTCTATTTCAGTCCGAGTCTCTCAATGCCTCCCCTTCTTAACTCCTGGGTTCTGGAGCGACTGGGGGTGCAGTCTCCCTCTAGGCCGCCATCTTGGATCGCCCCGTGAAGAGAGCCTGCAGCCGGAGTGGGCAGAGTCGCCTGAAGAGGTCTCTGGCTGCCCTGCCCTGATCCCAGAGGCTGCTTGCAGATCGAAGCTCTCCGTTGGTTCGGGGACTTGTGGCTGGTTCTATGTAGAAAGCCTCTCACTGGGCGGTCTGCTCCGAGAAGCTAGCCTTGAAAGGCACCTCCCACCGCAGAGGTCCAGGCTACTTGGGGAAGTCTCTGGCTGCCCTATCCTGGTCCCTGAAGCTGCTTGCGTGCCGGAGTACGCTGCGCTGCACTGGCTTCCGGGACTCGGAGCTTGTTCTGGTCAGAAAGGCTCTCACTAGCGGGCCGGTTCTGTTCCGAGAACCTGGAGAAGCTGGCTGTGTGGGCGGGCCCACAGCCGAGTGCGCAGGAACTGCTGTGGAGACTCTATCTGCCCTGCCTGGTTCAGATAAGCCACCTCTATCGGGCCTGCCACCCGGGCCGAGCTTACCCAGTGGGCAGACTCACCCATGGCTCTATTTCAGTCTGAGTCTCTCAATGCCTCCCCTTCTTAACTCCTGGTTCTGGAGCAACTGGGGTGCAGTCACCCTCTAGGCCGCCATCTTGGATCGCCAACAAAAATAATTTATTGGCACATTCCTTACCTGGGAGTATGCAAGAATTGAAAGAACATAGCCTGCTGGGTGAAAAGGTGTCAAAAGAGTACCATCTGATATACTGAAATTAAATGACTTCATGTTTACTGACCCATCAGGCTAAATCATTCATGTTTTTCCCTCTTTGGCACTGTGCCATAGGTTATTACAGGGGTATTACACTGTGTTACTATGCTAAATTTCTTCTGTGTTGCTCACAGCAACCATCTAACCACCACTATTGTAAGGTACATTCTATTTATGAAAATGTAAGGAGCAGAGAGGTTCATAACTTTCCCAATATTGCACAGTTATTTTAGTGGTAGAGCTATAGTTAAACCCCACCTTGAACATGACTATAATTTTGAGAAACAAAATCACTCAGTACATTTCCTTCTTTCTCCCTCTCCTTTAGCTGATGCTCTTCTCTTGAGAAAAGTTAATCAACCCTTTCCAAAGTATTCCTGTAGTAAGTATTGATAAAAATATAGTCATATCTTAAGCAATTCCATATGTTAGAGACTTTCTAGTTACAAAAATTTCCCATTAATTTCAGCTTCCCACAAAGATACACAAACACTTTTATTACATAAGATTAAAGTGAGACCCTTCACTTAGAGAGATCTTGTCTCAAAATTATAAAAGTTAAATCAGCCTGGGATGTGACTCAGTGGTTAGCACCCCAGTACTAAAAATATTAATAAATAGAGAGAGAGAGAAAGAGAGAGAATGAATAGAAAGTGTAGAAAGTCCAATCATCTTTGCTAGGCAAAGGCAGTAGTTAATGTCTTAGTCAAGAGGTTTCAATTTACTTACCTATGGAACTTTTAGATGCATTCCATTTGTAATCTGCAGCCAGATAAAGAAACGTACCATGATAGCAAGTTGTTTGAGACAAAAAATAATTTGGGGATTTTAAGAATGTGAATTTGATTGTTAAGATGTTCCAAGGGGATATCAAGTTGAATGCTATTAGCACTTATGAAACTACTTAATTGCATTTCCTGATCCTTAAAGATCTCTCCTAAACTTGAGATGATGAGATACTGCCTTCCTTTGTCATATAAGATATTTTTGTTTGTTTGTTTTATGGTAACAGATGAGGCAATTCAGGACTTTAGCATATAATTTGCATGTGCATAATTGCATGTGTGCTGGTATGTATGTGTCCCAGTTTGAACTGAAACTGATGTGATACTTTCTTATAGATTTAGATATCTCAAGGGAACATCTGGTAGACTGTTGCTTAGGAAGCAGATGCCAGATGTATGTGTGAATGGAGAGGTGGGTAGGTGGCCTTGTGGTGATGATTAGTGTTTAGTTAGACAAAATAGTATTCATGAGGTGTTTGCTGGAAAGACAAAGAATCAATCTAGAAAAGAACTAGTCCTAATGGGAGAAACACATTGTCCAGATATAATGGTTTATGCAATCAGAGAGAAGAGATTATTTCTGAATAAAACATGTGTCTATCTCTCTCTTGTATTCTGTTGCCATGGATGCTGCACCTGTATCTGTTTCAATAAATACACATTAAACAAATGAATGAGGGTAAGTTTAAAATGGAAAAAAGGATTTCACGAAACAATAATTGTGTAACACTAGACAATGAATTATGTAATATTTCACTTCTGTTTGGAGCCCAGAATGGTTCTTTTCAACATAGTACATCACCTGCTCAAATTCAGAAAATAACTAAATAGCAACATGATATTATATTCTTCCTTTATTTATGAAACGCCTGTGGAACACATAGGGTGTGTGAGTTGCTCAAAGTCATGCAGCTAGTTAGGGATAAAAGTGCATTTCAATATCAGATTGAGTTAACTTCAAATTTGAGAAACAACCACTCAATATACTGAATAAAAATTTATTTCATCAGTATTGTGGATATGCCTAGTTACAATTAGATATGGCATTAGACTAGGTAACAACTGTCCTAAGGTCAGAGAGAGGTGTTTTGGATTATATTAACAACTCTTGAGAAGATACTGTTCTTGTCCCCCATGTTAAAAATCTTTTATTTTTATATTTTTGTCTTCTTTTAGTGTTAGTTTGGAGATATCTTTTTCCTTCATATGCAGAGAAATGTTTTGTAGCTGGTGTAGCCTAGTACCATCTTTTTCAGGATTATATGTAAGACAATGCTGAGGACACCTAGAAATAATGAATAAAACTTGAATAGGTCCAGAACTAGTATTATTCTATATCAGTTGTGCTATAGTTCTTGAAGGATTTGGAATGTCCTTCTAGTGTTCCTGTGTGAAGGGTTCGTCTCCAGGGTGGTGCTACTGGGAAGTGGTGGAAGTTTTAGGATGCGGGGTCTAGAGAGAGGAACTTACTTTCTAAAATGATTGTGGGTTTGCAGCCCCCTTCTGGCTCTCTTTGCTCCATGGGTCATGAGGAAAATGATTTTGCTCTGTCATGCTTTCCTGCCATGACATGTTGCCTTACTTCAAGCCCAAAAGCAAATAGAGGCAATCCATCACAAACTGAAATCTCCAATAATATGAGCCAAAATAAAGTTAATTCGATCAGGTATCTTTTTATGATGATGGAGAGCTTAGGAACATAATTCTCCAGGAGAAAAAAAGCCTTTATTTCCCAATCATGCATTATATGAACCAAATGTTTGCTTGAGAATATTTTACGTGAACTGAACCTGACTGCATTATACAGCTCACAAGGAGCTGGGTCATTCTTTGTTAGATGACTTTTTCATCCCATAGGTAATGTTTATTGGTATACATAATGCTCTTGGCTTGTATGTAGCTACCAGGCAGACTTGACTTTTCCCTATTTCTTAGTTTCCCATTCCACTAATTATATAACCTAAATATCTTTCTCATTGCCTTCCTTTCTCTTATCCAGTCTCTTAGATTAGACATAGGCAAGTTCATGTATGAACAAGAAACGAGAACTCTCAAGGTAAGGAAGATTTAAGTATCTTTAGACTTACTCTCATGCTTTGGGAAAAAGAGAAACTTCTTTTTTCTTCACTTTCACTGTCCTGATTCATTATGGAAAGATACATTGGGAGATAATTTTTGTTCTGTTATTTTCGAGTTAGAAAACACCATCTCCACCTCTACTTCGTTATGTATACTGCCACTTATAAATGACCTATCCATGAGCTGGGAAAATTTAGGTTTGACTTTACAAATGTGCAAATGGAAATAATCCAAGGATAGAGGAGCTATATGAGAGTGAAACTAGGGCATTTCTAAAAATCCAAAGAAGGGTTTAACAGCTAAACTTCTAGAAGTCAGGGATAGAACCTAGAATGCAAATCTTTCCCTGTTTCTATCTTTATTCTCTAAGGAGGTTGGTTTATGATTTTTCTACATGTCTTGAAATATAGTTGCTGACAGCTCCTGAATATTGCATCTTACAGTTTCAGTGGCAATAAAGAGAATGTTGTGACTATTTTTTGGAATCCAAAAGTTCCTCGGAGAAATTTTATTGCACAGATTGGCCCAGGTGCTCACCCCATGAGAAATCAACTTTGATAAATTAGCAGTATCATGTCTTGCTAAGGGAAAGCTCCAATGATAACTTTGTGTACTTAGTAGGGCAGACTGGACATTACCATAGAAAGGTGCTATGTATTTAAAAAAAAAAAAAAGCTCTGTGTCTTTGCCAGTATGTACTGTATGCTGGTATTTGATGATGGGGCACATTATTTGGTATAATTAAACTGAACAAAAAAGTTAAGGCCACATGTTCCATTGCCTGAGAGGGTGCTAAGATGAAGAAACCCAAGGAGATCTCTCTCAAATTGTCAAGCCAACATTCCAAGGTATGCTTTCTCTTTTAGGTTGTTTAAAAAAAATTTTTGCCTGAATATGACTAAGTCCTTATTATTTATTGACCACATGGTGGTGGTTCTGAAGACTGACATCTTTCTGCATGTACTAGACTCCTTTTCTCCACACACCAAAAATCTAGAAATTTGACCAAATTATTTACAAATTTCATTTGCCCTAGCAGAAAAATGATAGGAAAATCCTGTTTCTAAAGACTCTTCTGTTCTGATTAGGCATTATTCATAGCAAATGTTTGTAATACCAAAATCCTACTCCCGAGAATATTTTTAAAAGTAGATTTGCACATAATACTTTACTGTAGATCTAATTCTTCATTGGATTAGACAATTAGGTTTTCTGGAGAGCTTATAATTTATTGAAATATTATAATAAACTATAAGAGCATAGATGAATTTTGATAAATAATTATACAAGGTAATAATGTCAAGTTTTTTGTTGTAGATATCTTTCCAACTTAGTAACTTAATTTATAGTTTTATAGAAATAGACTATATTATCAAAACTGTACTTTTTTCCCCAACTTTACTTTTCCTTCATGCTAATAAATTTACATTCAGCTCATTTTTAAAATTTTATCTGCCAAACATACAGTATTGAAGGTGTCACTTGGAATCAAGCACATGGTTATACCTGGGACTTCAATTGCATGACACCTTCAAACCTTGAATACTAGTTAGAATACTTTTCTTTAAAATATATAGTTGCACCAAAATGCTTGTTACATTTTGTATTCCATCAGAATAATTTGTTCATTTAAGAGATTATTCTGATATTTTTTATGAGCAGCAGTTTTTTTCTTTGGGTTTGGATTGAAATAAGCAAATAATGTCAAATATAATCCTGTCCCACCATTATTGTTTGAAAGTGAGGTGTCCCCCAAAAGCTCACATGTAAGACAGTGCAAGAAGGTTGGAAGAGAAATGATTGGTTGTAGCCTTAAACTAATCAGTGAATTAATCACTGGTGGGATTAACTGAATGGAAGCTGTAATCAGTGAATTAATCCACTGGTGGGATTAACTGAATGGAAGCTGAAGTGGTAGTGTGTGGCTTGAGGAGGGTAATGGAGCGTGGCTTTGGGGTATATACTTTTTATCTAGAGTATAGAAATTTCTCTCTCTTTCTGCTTCCTGATTATATTGCAAATTGTTTTTCTATGCTGCACTCTTCCGCTGTGATGTTCTGCTTCACCTCCAGTCCCGAGGAATGGAGCCTGCCTTTGTGGACTAAGACCTCTGAAACTGTGAGCCCTCAAGTAAACTTTTCCTCCTCTATAGCTGTTCTGGTCAGGTCTTTAAGTCACAGCAGGGTAAAGCTGACTAAAATACCCATGATGTTACTGATATGTGCAAAATATCTGTCAAGCAATTTTTTTTTTTGCCTAAGAAGTAATTGATCATTGCAGAAAGTATCTTTTTCTTGAATAATACACTTATCCCTATATGTATTTATGCAAACTTCTTTTATATAAAACGTAACAAAATATGACCTTTGTAAATGTCACATTGCACACAAATTTTGTCTTTTTTTTTTTTTTTTTGTGGTGCTGGGGATTGAACCCAGGGCCTTGTACTTGCGAGGCAGGCACTCTACCAACTGAGCTATATCCCCAGCCCCAAATTTTGTCATTTGATATATAAGAGTGAGTTCACATAAAAATCTTTGTGAAAGCTGTTGGAAGAATTCAATGTTAAAAATGACTTAGAACAAGGTCTAGATAAGAGATCTCATTCAAAACCCACTTCAGAACTTGATTCCTAGTACAGGTTAAATATTCCTAATCTGAAATTTTGAAATCTGAAATGCTACACATTTGAAGGGTTTTCATATCAACATAAAGTCACAAGTTGAAAATTCTACACCTCATTTCTTGTGATGGGTTGTAGTTAAAAACACAGGTGCACTAAAAATGTATAAAATAACCTTGGTTTTGTGTGTATGGTATATAGGAAACAAAATGAATTTTGAATTTTAACTCAATACTCACAAAATTCTGCACTAAGTATGTGCAAATATTCCAAAATCTTTAAAAAAAATCTAAATCCAAAACATATCTGGTCTCAAGCATTTTGGACAAAGGCTACACAATCTGTGTGAGAGTAAATAATAAGAATGACAGTTAAGTTTATTCCTGTTCTGGAAGGTTTAGTATTAAATATCTTGCAAAAAATAATTATGAATTGGCTATACCGAGGGAAATAATGGAAGAATAATTTCTTCTTTTGTTTTTGTGAAATGAAAGCAAAACAGCTATATAGAATTATCCAACCAATTTATTACCAGAAACATTGGGTGAATCTGAATTCTGCAGGTGAGATTCCATCATTAATACCATGTATGAGCTTGAAAAATAAAGGCATAAATAGGAAAAAAATTGCATGCATGTTTAAAATAATCACTATTTAAGAAGTCACGTTTTAATTCAAGAGTAGAGTGTCAGTAATTTCTCATTACTTATTCCTTTGTTCAAACTGCTTTAACAAAATACCTTAAGATGGAAAGATTATATAAAACAGAAACATTTTTCTCCTAGTTCTGGGGGTTTGAAGTCCCAAATCAAGATGCTGGAAGATGCCGTGGTGAAAGCTTACTTCCTCACAAATAGCATCTTGCACTGTGTCCTCAGGTGAGGAAGTTGTGAGGAAGTTGTCTTTGTGAGCCCCCTTCTATAAGGACACTAATCCCACTTATGAGGGTTCTACCCTCAGGACCTAATTACATCTAAAAGTCCTTACTTCCTAATACCATCAACTTAGGTTAGGAATTCATTATAGAAATTTTGGAGGGGCACAAACATTTGGAGTACAGCAGTTGGGAAAAGGAAATATAAATTTCTCGATAGATGACAAATGCATATTATGTAGAGAGGTATATCCGTGAACATATATTTACGTAAGGTGAAGTAGTTCGGAGAAGGCCTTCAGAGACAATTCGTCTGGGTATGACTTCAGGTTTTCACATTTACTGTCCAGATTTGACAAGGACACATTTTAAAATATTTTTATATTAAATTTGTTATTTATAAAATGAGAATAAAAGTAATATCTACCTTATAGGTTGTAGACAACCTTATAAGTTTTGAATGTCTAGTTTAAAGTAAACACTATATAGATATATATTTTAAATATTGTTAATTTTTTTTAATCTTTTCTGTTTCTGAAGAAGGTCCCTAGTAGAAGGTATGAGAAATTAGAACATCTTTATTGATCAAAGACCTGTGTTTCCTATTCCGCCATCACTTTCTACCTTCTATACTAGAGCAGCAGGAAGCGAAGACAGCACATCAAAGTTCATGATGTTTCAAGTTCACTGACATTAAGAAATAAATGCACATACAGCAGAAGCTCCTAACTTTGTATTTCACCATAAGCATTTCACACTCTTTGGCAAGGAGGAGGGCATTCCTTAATTAACACATGCCTTCCCCTAGCTGTGGATGACTCACTGATGAGCTTTTAGCTGAAGAGCATGAAGCCTGAGTCTCCTGCAACCCTGAACAAAAAAGGATTCTGTATCTCCATCTGTGCTTAGCAATGTCCTCCAGCAGGAACATGATATATTAGAAGAAAGTAGAAGTTTTCCAACCTTTGCTTCCTGTGGCTCGTGCCTTCTCTCCTATCACTAACTGAACTTCTACTTTACCCAGTCCTCCTGTGTATACATATCCTACCACTTATTACTTAGTTTTGAAATAACATGTATACCTCATATAAAAATGTTTTATAGTGTCATTAATTATATTAGCTTTCTTTTTCATTTTTATAAATTTTTTATTTGTTCTAATTAGTTGTACATAACAGTAGAATGTATTTATTCATTTCAATAGATCATACATAAATGGAGTGCAATTTCTCATTTTCTGATTGTACATATAACTCACAATAGCTAAACTATATTAGCTTTTTATAATAATGATAGTCTATTTGCCCATTTGGCACATATCTATATGCATCTAATAGTTGTTCAATAATGTTTATCTTGGTTTGAAGGCTACTGCATCTCTGGATTATCAAAACATGCTCTACCATTCAGTGCTCATTAGTGGCTTGCTTATAAACTAGCATTAATAAATATTGCAAACCCATGAAATAAACTAATGATACAAAACTTTAATGAAGACATTTATTATTTATTTGCAGGAAATGGATGGAATGAAGCAAAATAAGTCAGAATCACAAGGACAAGTATGCATTTTTTTAATATGTGGAATCTAGAAAATAAAAGAAGATATGAAAATAGAATGGAGACTATTTTGAAAGTGACTATTCAGAACATTACCGACTATTAGCCAGGGGATCGGGGGTGGGTGGGAAGAGAAGAGAGGCTCATATAGATGATGGACATGATCAAAATACATTATAGGCATATATTAAAATGTGAAAATGAAACCCACTGTTTTAAAATTAATGAATGCTAATAGTAATATAAAAACCCACATACACAAATTGAGTATATTTGAAAAGGTTTATTTATTTTTTATTTGTTCCAATTACTTACATAAGACAGTAGAATGAATCGTGACACATCATAATAAACGGAGTATACCTTCTAATTTTTCTGGATGCACATGAAGTAGGACCACACTGGTCATGTATTCATATGTGCACATAAGGTATTAATGTCCAACTAATCCTACTATCCTTCCTACCCTCATACTCCCTCCCCTCCCTTCACTCCCCTTTGCCTAATACAAGTACCTCTATTCTTCCATAGTCTACCTGCACTTATTGTGATTTAGCATTCGCATATCAGAGAAAACATTCTGCCCTTGGTATATTGGGATTGGTTTATTTCACTTAGCATAATATTCTCCAGCTCCAGCCACTTACCAGCAAATGCCAGAACTTTATTCTTCTTTAAGGCTGAGTAATATTCATTCCATTATATATATTTATATATATAACATATTCCATTATATATATTTATATATATATATTTTACATATATATATATATATATATATATCACATTTTCTTTATCCATGTATCTGTTGATTGGATGGATTCCATAGTTTGCTATTGTGAATTGAGCTGCTATAAACATTGATGTGGCTGCATCACTCTAGTATGCTAATTTGATGTTCTTTTGGCATAAACTGAGGACTGGGATACTTGGGTCAAATGGTAACTCCATTCCAAGTTTTCTGAGGCATATCTATTTCTTTCAATAGTAGTTGCAGCAATTTGCAGTCCCACCAGCAGTGTATGAAAGTACCTATTTACCCAATTTCTTGCCAACATTTATTTTTGCTTGTATTCTTGATAATTACCATTCTGACTTGAGTGAGATGAAATCTTAGAGTTGTTTTGTTTTGTATTTCTCTAATTGCTACAGATGTTGAATATTTTTTCATATATTTGTTGATTGATTGTATTTCTTCTGCAAAGTGTCTGTTCACTTCCTTAGCCCATTTATTGATTGAGTTATTTGTTTTCTTGGTGTTAAGTTTTTTGAGTTCTTTATATATTCCAGAGATTAATGCTTTATCTGAGGTGTATGTGGTAAAGATTTTCTCCCATTCTGTAGGCTCTCTCTACATGCTATTGTTTCCTTGCAGAGAAAAAGCTTTATATTTTGAATCCATCTCATTTATTGATTCTTGATTTACTTCTTGCACTTTACGGTGAAGATCTAGGCCTACTTTTTCTTTTATTACATGCAGGGTCTGTGTTCTAGTGCCTAAGTCTTTGATCCACTTGAATTGAGTTTTATGCAGTGTGAAAAAGGTAAGATTTTCATTTTGCCAAATACCCAGCACCATCTGTTGACGATGCTATCTTTTCTCCAATAAATGTTTTTGGTGCCTTTGTCTAGTATGAAATAACTGTATTTATGTGGACTTGTCTCCGTGTCTTCTATTCTGTTCCATTGTTCTACTGTATGTTTTGGTGCCAATATGATGCTGTTTTTGTAACAATGGCTCTGTAATATAATTTAAGGTCTGGTATTGTGATGCCTCCTGCTTCACTCTTCTTCTAAAGATTCTTTAACTATTCTGGGTCTCCTATTTTTCCAAATGAATTTCCTGATTCCTTTTTCTAGTTCTATAAAGAATGTCATTGGAATTTTAATAGGAATTGCATTAAAACTGTATAATGTTTTTGGTAGTATGGCCATTTTGACCATATAAATTCTACCTATTTAAGAGTATGGGAGATCTTTCCATCTTCTAAGGTCTTCTTTAATTTCTTTCTTTAGTGTTCTGTAGTTTTCATTGTCGGGGGTCTTTCACGTCTTTTGTTAGATTGATTCCCAAGTGTTTAACTTTTACTTTTTTAAGACTATTGGGAATGGAGTAGTTTTCCTAACTTCTCTTACAGTGGATTCATCACTATACAGGAATATGTTTGATTTATGGGTGTTGATTTTATATCCTGCTACTTTACTGAATTCATTTAGTAGTTCTAGAAGTTTTCTGGTGAAGTTTTTTGGATCTTCTAAATATAGATCATGTCATTGTCAAATAATGATAGTTGGAGTTCTTTTCCTGTTTATATCCCTTTAATTTCTTTTTTTGTCTAGTTGCTCTGGCTAGAATTTCAAAGATGATGTTGAATAGAAGTAAAAGAGGGCATCCTTGTCTTGTTCCAGTTTTTAGAGGGAATACTTTCAATTTTTCCCCCTTTGGAAAGATGCTGGTCTTGGGTTTAGCATAGATAGCTTTTACAATGTTGAGGTATATTCCTACTATCCCTAGTTTTTCTAGTATTTTGAACACGAAAAGGTGCTGTATTTTGTCAAATGTTTTTTTCTGCATGAATTTAGATGATCATATGATTCTTGTCTTTAAGTCTATTGTTGTGATGAATTAAGCTTATTGATTCCATATGCAGAACAAATCTTGCATCCCTAGGATGAACCCCATTTGAACATGGTGCACTATCTTTTTAATATGTTTTTGTATGTGGTTTGCCAGACTTTTGAGAATCTTTGCATCTATATTAATCAGGGATATGAGTCTGAAGTTTTCTTTCCTTAAGGTGTCTTGGTCTGGTTTTGTATCAGAGCAACACTAACCTCATAGAATGAGTTTAGAAGAGTTAATCCTTGGAAAGGTTTTTTTTATGAATTTTCAATTGTGTTCTATAGATCTATGTACTTACTGATACTACCCTTCTTATACCTACAACATTATTTTCACCACTGTAGTTTTCATGGTATGTTTTAAAAATATCTGTGTAGTACTTCAACTTCATTTTTACTTTTCAAAACTGATTTGACTTCATATGTTTTAGGATTCGATTGCTAATTTATTTTAAAAAATGCTAGATTTTTGCACAAATATTGTTGTGGAGAATTGTTATGCTGAGACTTCTTAACTGTAAACATTAGATATTTACATAATCTGTAATTTCTCTCAGTAATGTTTTAAATTTCCCTTTTACAAATTTGTACTATTTTAGATGTATTCCTAAGTATTTTATTCTTTCTTCATCCTATTGTTAATGGAATTGATGCTTAGTTTTATTTTTGGTTTATTCATTTCATTTCTAGAGTACTGAAACAATTGATTTTGCATACAGATATTGAGATTCTGTATATAGATTTTATTTGTACATTTTGTACACAGATTTTGTTTGTATGTATTAATTTTCTGAAACCGCAGAAGATAATAACTACCAACTTTGTGGCTCATGACAATTGCAATTGAGGGCTGGGAGTTCAGTTCACTGATCGAGCACATGCCTAGTTCAATCCGGAGAACCAAAAAAAAAAAAAAAAAAAAAGAGAGAGAGAAAAAAAAAAGAGAGAGAGAGAGAGAGAGCACACACAATTAATTAATTCTCTCTGAGTGAATGCCAGTCGTTATGTTGGTAGGATAGAACAGTGCTCCCTGTACACATTTATGGGCAGTTGTCATTTTCTTACTTCTGTTGGTGACTAAAATCCCTTGGCATGCCTTGGTTTGCTGCAGTTATCACTGCAATGGATACCTCCATGTGCATATCATTGTCTTCCATATATCTCTCCCCTTTTGTCTGATCTAACTCTGCCTCTTTCTCTAACATGGTTGCTTTCTATTGCAATTAGGACCTTTTCAGATGCACAAGGGTAAATATCTCCTCTCAAAGTGCTTAAGTTAATCATGTCACTTCTCATAGAAGATCATCTTCACCCTGTTACCATTTAAATTAATATTTATAGGTTCCAAGAATGATGATTTGAATTTATTTTGAGGGCCACAATTCAGCCAACAGAAATGTCATACCTCCAACCTATTTAAAATTTTTGTTAGCTCTTCTAGATTTTTTTTCTTTTGTAGATTCCATGCAATTTTTACATTCTTGATTTTATAATCTGTAAATGAAGACTATTTCACTTCTTCCATTCAAATCTGATAACTTCAATTTCATATGTATATAAATTATATTTCTATGTATATAAAATATATTACACTTTTTAAGTAATATGTAATTCTCCATTTCTTTTTTTTTTTTTTTTTTGCGGTACTGGGGATTGAACTCAGGGCCTTGTGCTTGTGAGGCAAGCACTCTACCAGCTGAGCTATCTCCCCAGCCCTGTAATTCTCATTATTTCATTGATTATGATCTCTAGACAATATTGAACAGACATGGTATCAGATGATATTTAAGTCTCCCAACCTCAGACTAATAAAACCACTGTATCAACACTTTCTCTGGTCACAAAGATTTCTACTTTTGCACTTGGCAATGGCATTTTTGCTTTTTCTTTTGAGTCAAGTGAGTTGCCTCTGGCAGGAAAATTTCTGGTTCCCCATCCTGTTCTTCTCTATCAGTGTTAAAGCACTGACCACTCTGAGTGGGAGATGAGGAATCTCTGAGTGAGAATAGTATACACACTCGCTGTTATTGTCTGAGGTTGAAAATATTTCCATGGATAAACACTGATTTATTATATGTCTTTTGTCCATTTTTAAGAGCATCAAAATTGTTGCCTTTCACAAATTGATTCAGTTTTCCTGTTGCTTTATTAGGGACATGATTTGCCAAACTTTCTAGTTTATACCGAAACTATTCAATTTTCAATATTTTATATTTGAATCTCACTTTTGACCAGCTAAAGAGGAGGAAATGAGTGTGACTTAAACATCTATACCTACAAAACAAATATCTCCTCACTTTTCTATCTGGTACTTTTCCTCAGAGGTGGCATTTTGTAGTAGAGAATGCATGAACTAACAGTTAAATATGGTGACCGAGTAGTTCATAACTTATGAAAGTTTACTTAAATTTTCTGATCTAAGCTTCCTTAACCACAAGGTAGGTGAAGAATAAATATATTTATACAACTTTTTTAAAGTAGAAAAACATACAAAAATGCATAGTGGCACATAAACACACAGACAAACACACAGACAAATATATAATCATTAATTCATTGCACGTAAAGTAAAAACATGATCTCTACATTAACCAATTTTTCCCATCATCCCAGATGTGAAACACCCATAAAAATTTAAATAAGACTATAAAGTGTAATATAATTATATAATAAGTCTATGTCAATATAATTGCGTTATAATATGAAATGATGATACAACATAAATTAGTGTTAATATAATAATATATAAGCTCTAGATTAGACACCTATTTTAATGTACCCATGTCAATTTTGCTGAAATACCCATAGAAGAGAAGACATGTTAAAAACACATTAAAAATATTTCCTACTCTTAATTCCCTACTCTTAAATTTCTTTTCTATACTTTTTGGCAAAGGAAAGATAAACATATATGTGTACTTCAATATTTTGATTTTTTTACATTACAGGTGGAATATCTTTTATCCAAAACACTAAAGACCAAAATGTCAGATTTCAGAGCTTTTCAGGCTTTGGAGTATTTGCACAGACTTTACTTGTTGAGCATCCCTAATTCAAATATCTGAAATCAGAGTTGCTCCCAAATACAAAACTGGGTATCTGCACTGAAAAAAAAGAAAAAAAAAAAAAAAAAAAAAGACACCTTAGTTTTGGGATCATTTTGGATTTTGTATTTTAGGATTATGAATTCACAATGCATGTTAAATTGCTCTTTGTTCCTTTAAAGTGATTAGGGCTAGGTAGGAATATCCTGTTCTCTCTCTCAAGCACATAGTGTAACTATACTTCCCTAACCCCCATTTCTTGCTGTTTGACTTGGTTTGCAATGGAAATGAGAAAGGTGGAAAATAATGATACTTGAAGGCCACAGTTTTAAAAGCCAGGCATGATTTGCCACTTGCCATTTCCTCTTATTGGGATCTGGAAGTCAAATTCCATGTGGAATAGATTCTTCTGCCAACCTATATTGGAACTGAGTATCTAGCAAGAAATAAGCTTTTATTTTTCTAAACCCTATGATTTTTGTCCTAGCTAGTTAATGCAGCATAGTTTGGCCTGGCTTCACTAATATGGACCTTAAAAAGATAAGATTCATTGTTTAGTGCCCTTCCATAGAAGTAGTGCCCCAGAATGTTTTTAAGGATTCAGGTACCTTGAATAAAATTTTAACTAAAGTCTTAAAGTATGCAAAAGTGTTATAAAAAATTTTGGAGCCTCAGTTAAAGAGCTTACGTTATTTACAGATGAGTTCTACAGTTACAAAATAATGGTAAACATAAATTGGTAGCTTAAAATATCCAAGCTAAAAGTCATTAAACTAGAATAAGCACTTGAAAATGAATATAGACTCAGATAAATGCATATATTAAGTTGAACATTTCTGAAGGTACTTTCTGTAAACTGGGAAATTCAGAAGCACAGAAATAAATGCAAGTAATTTGAGTGCTCTGCACTGGCATTTAAATACAAGAGAAAAAAATGTTAATAGGATAAGTACCAGAAAGGATTAAGTGACGCTAAACACCAAAGAGGATTAGTTATTATCCTGCCTTTACAGGCACCCAAGTTTCATGTGGCCAAGTAGATAGGAAACAGAAAGCCAATGCTATAAAATGGGATTTTTTTCTTTTGGAATAAGCTTATATTAAAAATCAGTATTATTATGGCACATAACTAAATAAGTAACATAATACTTAAACTTTCCCCTGGATAATCTAAAATGTAGTATACTTTTAAATATATTTTAGAAATTTTTAAAAGTGGTTGTTACCTTCTACATATTCCCTTTTAGATAGTGGCCTGATTTGCAATTAATAGATATCCTATTTTTGAAACCCTTTATTCATATCTTTACAGAGAGAACTTTCCCAGTATTGAAGTCAGAGATACCTGTAGAGATTCAAGTATTCTATTTCATTCACTACATGTATTTTGCTGCATTAATGTGAAATAAAAGTATGTGTTTGTATATGAATGTATGCAGACACACATTCAAACATAAACAATTAGCATTTAATTTGTGAAAATGAAATGGATCTCAGTGTGGATGAAACACACTGCTTATTGTTTAGAAGTTTTGTCATTTCCTGTACATGTAGTAACTGATTTTTCATTTTTGGTGGCATAGCTGGAATGCTGCAGTCTCATTATTTCAACCAGCAAATCATTTAGAGTTTATATGAGAAATGAATGGGAACCCTGGTGGTTGTATGAGACCCATCAATTGGCATCTTATGTATATCAAAAAGCCCCAGCATTAAAAATGTACAGAAAATATTGAAGACAATGTAAGAGCATTAAGAAGTACTATATCACTGTCACTCCTGATAGCACAGTAAACAATGTTGCCTGTTGTGATTAGTGACAATTTTGAATCAAAAATAGATTTAAAAAAATTACCTTAGCAAACAAAGAAAACCTAGGAAAAAAGAGCCAGGTTATTTTTCTCTTATTTATTTTTTGTGTATTAATAAAAATGATATAGGATTTAAAAATTTAGTATTTCATAAAACCTCTTTTAGTTCAGGTAAAACAAAAAAAATCATATAAATAAATGATTCTATGCTGGTCAGCATTTTTCTTTGCTACTCTTACATAAAATAAGGTGCAACCTATAGTCAGTGATACCTGTATTCCATAAACTATGTTAGTTTATTTATTCTGGTTTTCTACCTTTTAACATTGAAAAGGAATGACTATTACCAGTTCTGCTGGGAATGTTTTCCTAGCTGTTAAATTATTCAGAATATTTTCCATGTAATTTCAGATTTTACTTCATTAGCTTGTTACTAAGGGGGAAAAAGATTTAAGACATGAAATGATTTGAAAATCAAGACTAATTCTTAAGTATAGTAAGGTGGTTAAAACTATTTATCTAGTTTAGGTATTTAGAGTAGCAATATAATTCATTTATCAGCATCTAACCCCTGTGTACAAATAACCAAAGAGTTAGGAATTTTATTCATTCATCCACTCATTAAGTAATGATTAATTCAGTTCCTGTTATTTGCCAGAAGAATGTTTTAAGTAGGAGATGGCTGTATTTCTATGAATAATGAATACATGCATATGTATACATATATATGTGTATATATATATATATATAATTAATATATAAAAATGTCCTGTTTATTCTGTTTCTCTGGAAAACTTAATATAATGATAATGTATAGAGTTAAGAAAGGAAAGATGGTATTACTATAACAGAATGAAAACCTAACTTCCTTTATCTAGGACATTCTAATATTATATTTTGTACCAGTATAATTATAAACATCTCTTCTTACTATGCAGTTTCCCAGTTGGTTCAAAAATTATGATGATATTAAAATGTTTTCAGAATGATTTTTCAATTAGTGCTACTCATAGCAATGTCTTAATGATGACAAGATGTTCATTGTACCTCAGTAGAGGCCTATTTGTTTAGAAGGATTTGTTGTCAGAAATATATTATCTCTAACATTAAATCTTATTAACCCTCTGTTTATATTTTTACCAGATACTTCCAGGCATACAGAAGGCCCTCAATAAATATTGAATAAAGAAATAAAGAAATAAATGGAATTCTTCAGATGCATTCAATTAAAAAATTTCTTAGTGATTGAATGAGAACAATTTATGTTATCAAGTGCCACTTCAATATTAAGTAGCTTTTGTGAAAATCTAAAACTGTAAGTGCAATAAATGTAATAACTTTGTGACATCAAAATATATAAATAAAGGGAGATATTGTGGATGGGTGATGTCTAAGAATGGATATTATAATTCCAATTCATCTATTTCATTATTGATCTTGGACATTTGGTTGTCTCAGTTTTTGGTGATTTTGAACAATGCACAGATGTTGCATGGACATTTATTTTTTCAAATCATATGGGTGAGATTTAGGAGCAAAAGTTCGAGTTCAAAGTCTCCTCTAAGAGTCAAGGTAAACTCTTAGCTGTGAGCCCTATAAAATCAGAAAGAAAATAGCATACATCCAAAATATATTGAAAAGAATAAATATTTTCATTTCAAAAGAGAGAATAGGGAAATAGAAGAAATGGTACCAAAGCAAGACAGAAACCCAGAAGAGGAACATTAAGTCCTGTAGCTACACAGTCAGAATCCAGAGCGTTTGGTGGTATGATGTGGACACCAAAGGCTGGGGAAGACCACTTCTATGGAGCAGTTGGTTTAAACATACACAAAGTTTCTTTTGGGCAGGCTCTGCTTGATGCCTGTACCTTTCTTCAGCAGGTTTTCCATTTTGTTGGCATCTTTTACTTTCTGGGATGTCAGCTGTATCTTTGGATTCACTCCAATAGCTTCATATGTTACTCCTCACAGGCTATCTACAGATTATGATTGTGGGACATACTCCTATTCTTACACTCCTTCCTTTGAGGTCTTGGTGGAAGCATTCACGACCCTATAACTCTTACATTCTTCATACTTGCAAAACCAGCACCATTTGGAGGATACCAATGTCTGCTGTCAGCTCAACCAGTAGCAGGATCCCCTTGTCTATCACTTCAGCAGCATCTGAGTGCCTTTCTGGTTGAGCACTCTGACAGAAATGGGGAAACATTTCCTCAGTAGTCCTTTGTGAGCATTGTGCCTGGAACTCTCTCCAAAGCAAAGTCTTTCAAATGTGCTATCACTTTTACACTCCTGAGTCTGTGATGATTAGGGTCTCCTTGATTTCCTGAGATGACCGCAAGACATCGATCATATGGTCTCCCTGCAAAACAACTGGTTTCTCTTTAGTTGCCTAAACTCTTTAGTAATCACAACTTCCTATTTATTAACCCCTATTTTACATGCACTTTTCTGGCCAAACTACAGGTTTTTAAATCTTTCTACACTGCTTTTTCCTCATTATCATCACAGTCAAATTGGCTAAAGCAGTCAGTAATTCCTGTACCACTGCTTGAACGCTTGACGGCTATGAAATTTTCCTCTGTTGTATTACTTACTCCATCATGTTTATATTCAGCTTCATACCAAATCTTAGGGCATGGACAAAATGTAGACAAGTTCTTTGCCAAAATGTAATATGAATAACCTCTACTTCATTCCAAATAATGTCCTTCTCTTCATCTGAAACCTCATGAGTAAGGTCTACACTGCCGACATTCCTATCTCATTCTAGCCTTGAAGCTCCCACTAGAATCACCAATTAATTTCTGCTACATTCTAAGTTTTCTCTAGTTGCAAATACAAACCTTCCCAAAGTCCTCCCACAAACCTTTTCCAAAAGTTTCTGAACCACTTGGTCAGGTAGTCACAGCATGGAATCCATTTCTTAGAACTAATTTTCTCTGATAATCTGCTTTTGATCACTGTGAAATTATCTAAGAAATAAAAATTAGAAGATGAAAGATTTGTTTTGGCTCACAGTTTCAAAAGTTTCAGTCCATGGTCTGAGATCCACTGGACCCGAGGCAAGGCAGAGCATCATAGCAGAAGGGTGTGTCGGAGGAACCGGGAGAGAGATAAAGGTAACCATTAGAAGACAAAATCCCCAAAGTATGATCCAGTGACACATTTTCTACAATCACACCTACCTACCAAAGGTGTTCACCCCATCCCAGGAGTAAATTCTGTTATCAGTGGATTAATCCAGTGATGAGGTCAGAGCCTTCTCTCATGATTCAATTACTTTCTAAAAGCTCCTTACCTACAAACATTACTGAATTGGGGACTGAGTCTTAGTGCCATTCCCAATCCAAACCATGACAATTTCTGGTACTATACACACACAGATGTTTTGGGCAATATACTGGAATTGAATAATTATGTAAATAAAGGTGACTGATGGGAATAAATTTTTCAACTATCTTATTGGGAACTTATAGATAAGCAGGAGGAGGAAACTAGAATATGTGTGTTAACAAATTATAGTTAGAGACATCAGTATGAACTCATGCTTAACTTAATGTAGATACGATTTTCATGCATAAGTATTTACCGATATGTATATGTCAATTATAATTGGTGATATCCCAGTAGCAATGACTACATCTAGAACTCAATTCTTCATTCCTCTACAAAATAAACCAGGGGTCTGTTGGGGGCTGTGCCATGCGGACAGCACCTGATCACATTCGGCAGTGAGGAGGTTAATTGACATAAGCGCACTCAGGTGATTTATCACTGGCTGTATTCAGTTAAGTCCACGCACACAACGCACGCACAGGTGTTCCCGAGCGCAGCCTGCTCGGGCCTGCTTCCTTTTGACCCTTGCTGTGATGGGGCAGCTGGCTCCTCGCCTGATTGCAACTGGCGGGGCCGCCTTTCGCCTCCTGGAGGGAATATAAGCGGGCAGTAGGCGGGGGCGCGACAGTAAGGAGCAGCAGTAAGCAGCAGCAGCTAGCAGCAAGAGGCGGAGAGAAGCCATTAATAGGAAGAAGAAGAAGCGGCAAGCAGATAGAAGCAGCGAGTAGGGGCAGTGGCGGAAGGCAGATCACAGAGCGGAGAACTGAGAACACACCTCTAGATCACAGATAGGCAGATCGCAGTAGAGGGACACATCACTAAAGCACCATAGGTAGATGCCCCCTTAGTTCACAGGATGCAGGATGCACCTTTAAGAAGAAGCAGCAGAACTAAGAAGACATGGATCTCTGAAAGTGTAGTCTCTCTCTCTCAAGCAAAGTTTCTCTTTCTCTCCAATAAGCAAAGCCTCTCTCTCTCTCTCTCTCCTCTCAAAGCAAGTAAACCTCATTTCCTCTATCCTTTATAAACAAGCAAGCAAGTAAGGAAGTAGCTCAGAAATAGAAGTAGCTCAGTTTCTAGTCCACCACCCATAAAGACCGCACAAATTGTTGCTTCAGGCAGTGACAAATACCCGCGGATTTGGCACTGCAAAGAGCCAGCAACAGGGGTCCTTAGAGAACCAGCTAATTTTAGGAATTGGATAAGAAACTATACAAGATGAACCTGTAGTGTCTTGTAGAGACAGAAAATAAGGACGTACATATCCCAACTCCTCTATCTCCTCCAGGATGCAGCATGTCAAAGCAATACAAAAGACAAATGAAAGTGTTCCCAATTGCTGAAACTGGAACAACTTAAACAGGAAATAAATAAAGTCATATTGAATTATAAAACAAAATAAAAATTATCTATATTGATATAAATAAATTATTGAATAGATAATTAGTGGGTAAAATACACAAACTACTGGTACAGAGAAATTACAAATAATTTTTGTTCAAACCTCACCCTTAAGTAATTATGAGGAGAATATGGAAAAAAATGATGTTTCAATTTCAAATAGTTATTTTTACAAAAAGCACAGCAGTTTCTCTTTAGGGTAAGCAATAGTGTTATTTCCGAACCATACCATGATTCTCTCCTCCCTCTTTCTTTCCTCCTGCCCCCCAAAATTTGGGGGATAAGTTTTGAATGATCAGGTATTTCAGGGTTCATTCCTGGGAGATTTGTCTTCAGTATGAAATGCACTTATAGTTGGATGGAGAAGTTATGGAGTTCACATCTCTCCTGTAATGAATTGGGCTGCCTGCTTCCTTATGAACACACCTACATTTGGACTTATCCACTTTCTCTTCTTTCAATTACTTGGAGGAATTGACTGCATGTATCTCATCCCCTCCTTTTTTCCTTCCTCAGTTTTACTCTTCATTAAACAAAATTTAAGAATCATTAGAAGTCTGTTGTTACACTTCTATTTTTCCAGTCCAGGCATTTGTTGACAAGAGAGGCAGAACTGTCTCTTCAGAGAGATCTACCATTTAACATTTGAAGACTATGATCCATGCCATGACTCCACAATGTCTGTTGGGAATTAATTACTCCATCCTTTTGTTATTGACTTTCTCAAGGAAGTCTAAGATCTAAATAACAATCTACTAACCAAACTAACATGGAATTAAAGGAAAAGAATGAAAGGATCACAGTACTAAATCTCTAATCTTAATCTGCAAATCATTTTTTTTTTCTCCCATGGTTCAAACAAGAAGAGTTTTATCACTTCGAGAGTCACATTTCACAAAATCTCAAATTCTGAGAAAAAGACTGTGTGCTAAGTACAAATATCTTGTAGTTTGCTTCACCAAAGGTAAATCTCACTTCTGTGTTTGTTACTTGACTGTCAAGAATGGCTAACTGTTCTCTGTTCTCCAAAAGTTCTTCCTTTTGTGGATTCAACTGATTTTCTCTGTCTCTGCTCATTCTTCTTTATTATTCTCAACAACCTGGACAATTCCTAGTACTGTAGCCTTATGTTTGAAATCCTACAAGGCTATCTATCCCATGATTGGATAAACAATGCCAGGTCTTCCTTTGTAAAAACAAAACAGCATTTTCTGAGATCGCTAAGTACTTTTGTGTGCTAATCAATCAGTTAAAACTTCGGGACCTCAGTTTCCTCATCCATAAACTAAGCAAATAAGATTCTATGACAATTAAAATTCTTCCTGGCTGTACACTTCTATAAACCCATTTCCAGTATCACTTCAAAGTAAATTTTATTAATTAAAGTTATGCTTTTGCTTCTTTCTAAATAAGAAAATCTCACACACACACACACACACACACACACACACAAAGAGATTCATTTTAGATAATAATGATTTCTTGAAAAAATCTGTAAGGTCTTATCCTTTCTGAAGCAAACTTACTTTGACTTCTTTAGATTTATTTCCTGAGGGGGAAAGCATAGAATTTATTGAAAGTTATCTTAGAATTTTAATCTCCCTCAGGGCATACGTCTTCCCCTTTCATCCTTTTTCCCCAACAAAATTGATTCTTTGATTTACATGCCTGATTCAGACTCTCTCTCTCTTTCTCTTTTTGATATGTTTCTGAATCAGACAATTGTGTCTATTCTTATCAGTGATTTTGAGCATGAGGTTTGAAATTTATATATATGCACACAATTTTTAAAACTTTTAGTTTTAAATCTTACTATAAATAATATAAGAAATTCTGCAGATATTTTTCCGGTTATACAACATCAGAAAGCCATACATGTTGAATACTGAACAAAAAATGCAAATACTCTTCTCAATAACCTCTTTTGGTAATAGCTGAAGGTGCTAGATATATATTGCCATGGTACATTTTGAAAAACAAACAAACAACAACAACAAAAACAAAAACAAGACGTAACAAGTGTTCCTGGTCCTGGGTTACCATAGGAGTAACTTATTTCACAAACCAAGATACTTGACAGCTATGGAAGAGCAATATTATGGCTTGGATGTGAGGTGTTGCCCAAAAACTCACGTTTGAGACAATGCAAGGAGGTTCAGAGGAGAAATGATTGGGTTGTGAGAGTCTTAACCTAATCAGTGAATCAATCCCTGATTGATATTCTCTCTCTCTCTCTCTCTCTCTCTCTCTCTCTCCCCTCCCTGATGATGCAAGCTGCTTTCCTCTGCCACAGTCTTCCGTCAAGATGTTCTGCCTAACCCCAAGCCCAGAGCTGGCCTTCAATGGACTAAGACCTCTGAAACCATGAGCCCTCAAATACACTTTCCTCCTCTATAATTGTGCTGGTCAGATCATTTAGTCACAACAGGGAAATAGCTAAGTAAAACAAGCAAATATGAATCACAGATGGTCATGAGGAAGCACATTTTGGGAATTAGTAAGAGGGAACTTTTGTGTGACTTTCGAATTAAGGATTTTGTCTGGATTACATTACAAAGTATACATAACTTTCCTTTAAAAATATACATGGATGACATTTGTGAAGATTAGATAGTGATGATAATTAGTGCTGCTTCTGCATATTTAAGACTGAGTTAGGACACTTTGTAACCATGAAGTCATGAGAGTTCGAATTTCCTCAATTCAAGGTCCTTATTCTGAAAGTTACTAAAATAAGTAGCAGTCATTTGTACTTTAAATTTAGGCAAACCAATGTCAAAACCTGTTTCCACCACTGCCTAAATAAATTACTTGGACTAGTTTCTTAATCCTCTGAGTTTAATCTGTCCATCTGAAAATGGGTCTATAATATTTACTTGAATGTGGTATTATGGTAATTAAATAAAATGAACTAAAGTTCTTAGCACACTGACAAGGTTACCCTAAGTACCTGATAAAATATAGCTGTTTAGTTTTATACATTAGGAAAATAATGTGTTTTTAAGGAAGTAGATGCCTAACCTTATTGTGTGAACACTCTTTTTTTTTGTTGTTTTATTTTTTGTGGGAGTAGGCTATTGAACTCAGGGACACTAGACCACTGAGCCACATCCCCATTCTTATTATGTATTTATTTAGAGACAGGATCTCACTGAGTTGCTTAGTGCTTCACGTTTGCTGAGGCTGGCTTTGACTAGCAATCCTCCTGTCTCAGACTCCTGAGCCACTGGGATTACAGGGTGTACCATCACTCCTGGCTCGAACACTCATTTTTTAATTTATCCTTTTGTTCTTTATTGATTCTATTCAACTAACAATATTAAGTAGTAAAAGCTAGTCAGGTGAGTATAATTTAGGTACTTATTAATCAAATTCTATTTTTTTTTACATGTTTATCTGTCTCAGGATCCTTTCCCTCAAATGTGCCTCTTCTTGCTCCGAAAGTCCTGCCAGCTGTGCCTCCCCTTGCTCAGCAAGTTCGCCCGTCTCAATTTCAGCTTACCCAGATTTTGATTGTGTTGCCAGATGCAGGCTAAGTCTCTTTGCCCATTCTTCTCTAATGGTTGAGCTTGTCTTTCCCTACTGTCAAGCATTTGTTATCAATCTTAAAAAAGGTTAACATTCAGGTGTTCTTTTATTGTAGCAAAAAAATGTACTCAATCTACAATTGGACTGTAAGGACTCAATCTTATCACTTTCTCACACAGGACAGTTGGGATGAGAATCATTTTCTGCAAAATGATGATCTTATTACCTTTTCAAATGCTTTTTCTGAAAATCTGTCAATTAGAAAGTACTAGTAGAAACATGAACTTTATCGTTGTTGTAGTCTCAGAGCGTTTCTCCTCTCATAAACTTATCTTATATTTCTAAATCTTTGTTTACAGCAATTTTAATACATAAATACATCTTTTAACTTTATATGAATTACATAATAAAAGAATAAATGATTTCCAATTTTCTTATGCAAAGTATTATTGATATTTTGAGGAAATTTATTTTTGTACATACATGTACACTTTTAAAAATAAGTGATAATACCCTGATTATAGTGCATGTTAAATAGTTAATGTTCAATACAACAGAAGTCATGCTGAAGATAAGAATGAGTTGTAGATATTCAGTGAAAATGAGGGATAGGAAGGAAAATTCCTGCAAGTAATGAAGAGTATTACAGGATCCTCTGTACTCTCTCCATATACTAATGAGAACACATTATTAGTCATGAATAATGGCAAAGAAAAATAAAGTTTCAGAATGTTTTAATGAAACTGGAGTATGTGCACATTTCACAGATTATATTTTTAAAATGTACTATATGTAGAGAATTATTTAGCTATAAAGAAAGAAATTATGTCATTTTCAGGAAAATGGGTAGAAATGTACATCATTATGTTATATAAAATTAGTCAGACTCAGAAAGACAAGTATTTCATGTTTTCCTCATGCGTGGAATCTAGAAGGAAAAAAAAACAAAAATAACTGAAAATAACAGTGAGAATTTAGAGAAGAGGAAGGGGGTCATATGCAAAGGGGAAGAAAGTGTAAGGGAGAGTAGCTGGAGGTAGGATGTGGTCTCAGGATGTTATTTGCATGCATGAAGAGGCCACAAGGAAACCCATTATTGAATATAATTAAATGAAAACATAAAAATAAATAAGTGCAAATTTATACTTTGATGACACAAATTCTGTAGCTGTCACAAATTGTCAAAAAGGGGATTACAATTGAACCCATTGGTTCAAAATGTTGAAGGTGTTCCTTTATTCTTATCTCTAAAATAAAGAATGTGTATCCTTTCTTCATAGAGGAAAGACTGACTAATTGACAATGAATCAATGCAGAAATATGTAGATGGTTAACTCTTAAAAATATGAATAGTTCATCTTTAGCAACACATGCCTGTAGCCTTGTAGGTACTCAAATGAATGCTACTGAATGATAATAGAGCTTTAATTTGCTGTTGCTGCACTTCATCAGTACATCCTTGGAACTCAAGATATTATCATAGCTAATTGTATTCTGGTACAGAAATTCATATCAGTATCTCAATCCATTTTTTGAAGGCTGTTTATCAAAGTGTAAATTCATGTTATTGCTGTAAAGAAAGCAGGAGAAGCAGAAATCCAGGGAAAATCTCTCTAGGAGACTGGTAAGAAGACTCTTTTTACAGGACTTAAGGAAGAGGCCATGATGTGCAAGATGGTCTTAATGATAATTTCAGCTAGATTAGAAAATTAATTAATGTAAGGATTTAGACACCTAGACAAGGACAGGAAGCAAACTATTTGCAACAAAGGTATGCATATTTCACAAATTCAAGTAACATTTAGGTGTACCTTTGAAATCAATCTGTTTGTCCTAGCACTCAATTCAGTTATGTATAAAGAAAATATATTTAAATATTTGTTAGTGAATGAGTACATTAAAAATTAATGAACAATAATTTAAGCAATTTTTAAATCTTAGCATTTCTAGAAATGTACCTCTGTGATTTCTGGATATTATTTAAAATATGTGAATTTAAAAATAGAAAAAAATTAATTAATATTTGTAAGGCTCGGCGATCCAAGATGGCGGCCTAGAGGGAGACTGCACCCCCAGTCGCTCCAGAACCCAGGAGTTAAGAAGGGGAGGCATTGAGAGACTCGGACTGAAGTGGAGCCACGGGTGAGTCTGCCCACTGGGTAAAGCTCGGCCCGGGTGGCAGGCCCAGATAGAGGTGGCTTATCGGAGCCGGGCAGGGCAGCTAGAGTCATCCACAGGCAGTCCTGCGCACTCCGGCGGTGGGCCCCGCCCACACAGCCAGCTTCTCCAGGTTCTCGGAACAGAACTGGCCCGCTAGTGAGAGCCTGTCTGAACAGAGCAGGCTCCGAGTCCCGGAGCCGCTGCAGTGCAGTGTACTCCTGCAAAGAACCAGCGGAGAGCCTCGATCTGCAATCAGCCTCAGGGATAAGGGCAGGGCAGCCGGAGACCTCTTCAGGCGGCTCTGCCCACTCCGGCTGCGGGCTCTCTTCACGGGGCGATCCAAGATGGCGGCCTAGAGGGAGACTGCACCCCCGGTCGCTCCACAACCCAGGAGTTAAGAAGGGGAGGCATTGAGAGACTCGGACTGAAGTGGAGCCACGGGTGAGTCTGCCCACTGGGTAAAGCTCAGCCCGGGTGGCAGGCCCAGATAGAGGTGGCTTAGCAGAGCCGGGCAGGGCAGCTTGAGTCTTCCCAAGGTAGTCTTCCACACTCCGGCAGTGGGCTTTTCCCACACGGCCAGCTGCACGGTGCAGGCCCACAGTGAGAGCATTTCCGCACAGAGCCAGTTCCAAAACGTGGAACCAGTAGGGGGCTAGGGGCAGTATTCGTCGAATGAGCTGCTTTATCAGATTCCTCCAAGACATCAGGCTACTGAAGGCTGGGAGTTGATACACTGGAAATCTACTGGGACACTATAAGCCAATAGTGGAAACTGCAATATCTCAGGGTCCCACTGACAACTGACCATTATGAGAAAACAAGGGAAGAAAATGTCCCAAACAAACCTAGATACTACATCAATAAAACCCAATGACAGCACAGCAGAAGAAATGTCAGAAAGGGAGTTCAGAATGTACGTAATTAAAACGATCAGGAAAGCTAATGAGGAGATGAAAGAGCAAATGCAGGCATTGAAGGAGGAGATGAAAGAGCAAATGCAGGCATTAAATGATCGCACCAATCAACAGTTAAAAGACCAAATACGGGAAGCAAGAGATCATTTCAATAAAGAGTTAGAGATACTGAAAAAAAATCAAACTGAAATCCTTGAAATGAAGGAAACAATAAACCAAGTTAAAAACTCCATAGAAAGCATAACCAATAGGATAGAACACCTGGAAGACAGAACCTCAGACATTGAAGACAAAATATTTAACCTTGAAAACAAAGTTGAACAAACAGAGAAGATGGTAAGAAATCATGAACAGAATCTCCAAGAACTATGGGATATCATGAAAAGGCCAAATTTGAGAATTATTGGGATTGAGGAAGGCTTAGAGAAACAAACCAAAGGAATGAACAATCTATTCAATGAAATAATAACAGAAAATTTCCCAAATCTGAAGAATGAAATGGAAAACCAAGTACAAGAGGCTTATAGAACTCCAAACATACAAAATTACAACAGACCCACACCAAGGCACATTATTATGAAAATACCTAACATACAAAATAAAGACAGAATTTTAAAGGCCGCGAGAGAAAAGAATCAAATTACATTCAGAGGGAAACCAATAAGAATATCAGCAGATTTTTCAATCCAGACCCTAAAAGCTAGAAGGGCCTGGAACAACATATACCAAGCCCTGAAAGAAAATGGATGCCAACCAAGAATCTTATACCCAGCAAAACTTACCTTCAAATTTGACAATGAAATAAGATCCTTCCATGATAAACAAAAGCTAAAGGAATTTAAAAAAAGAAAGCCAGCATTACAGAACATTCTCAGCAAAATATTCCATGAGGAAAAGATGAAAAACAACGATGCAAATCAGCAACAGGAGGCGCTAGCCTAAAGGAATAGCCAAATAAAGGAGAAACCAAATCATGTCAAAAACAAATATGAGTCAATTGACTGGGAATACAAATCATATCACAATAATAACCCTGAATGTTAATGGCCTGAATTCATCAATCAAAAGACACAGACTGGCAGATTGGATTAAAAAGAAAAATCCAACAATATGCTGCCTGCAAGAGACTCATCTCATAGAAAGAGACACCCATAGACTAAAGGTGAAAGGATGGGGACAAACATACCATGCACACGGACACAGCAAAAAAAGCTGGAGTATCCATCCTCATCTCAGATAATGTGGACTTCAAACCAAAACTAGTCAGAAGGGATAAAGAAGGACATTACATGCTGCTTAAGGGAAGCATAAATCAGCAAGACATAACAATCATAAATATCTATGCCCCGAACATTGGCTCATCCACGTACGTCAAACAAATCCTTCTCAATTCCAGAAATCAAATAGACCACAACACAATAATACTAGGCGATTTTAACACACCTCTCTCACCACTGGATAGATCGTCCAAACAAAAATTGAATAAAGAAACTATAGATCTCAACAACACAATCAGCAATTTAGACTTAACGGACATATATAGAATATACCATCCAACAAAGAATGAATACACTTTCTTCTCAGCAGCACATGGATCCTTCTCTAAAATAGACCATATTTTATGCCACAAAGCTACTGTTAGTAAATACAAGAAGATAGAGATACTACCTTGTACTCTATCAGATCATAATGGATTGAAATTAGAAATAAATGACAGAATAAAAAACAGAAACTTCTCCAATACCTGGAGACTAAATAATACACTATTATATGATGAATGGATAACAGAAGACATCAGGAGGGAAATAAAAAAATTCTTAGAAGTAAACGAGAACAAAGACACATCATATCAAAATCTCTGGGACACTATGAAAGCAGTACTTAGAGGAAGATTTATTTCATGGGTGCATTCAAAAAAAGAAGTAGAAATCAACAAATAAACGAGTTAACACTACAGCTCAAAGCACTAGAAAAAGAAGAGCAGACCAATACCAAAAGTTGTAGAAGAGAGGAAATAGTTAAAATCAGAGCCGAAATCAACGAAATCGAAACAAAAGAAACAATCGGAAAAATTAATAAAATAAATAGTTGGTTCTTTGAAAAAATAAATAAAATTGATAAACCCTTAGCCACACTAACAAAGAGAAAGAGGGAGAAAACTCAAATTACTAAAATTCGGAATGAACAAGGAAACATCACAACAGACACGAGTGAAATACAAAACATAATTAGAAGCTATTTCGAAAATCTTTATTCCAACAAAACAGAAAACCTCGAAGACATCAACAAATTTCTAGAGACATATGAACTACCTAAACTGAACGAGGAGGACATACACAACTTAAATAAACCAATTTCAAGCAATGAAATAGAAGAGGTCATCAAAAGCCTACCAACAAAGAAAAGTCCAGGACCAGATGGGTTCTCAGCCGAGTTCTACAAAACCTTTAAAGAAGAGCTCATTCCAATACTCCTCAAACTATTCCATGAAATAGAAGAGGAGGGAACCCTACCAAACTCGTTCTATGAAGCCAATATCACCCTGATACCTAAACCAGACAGAGACACATCAAGGAAAGAAAATTTCAGACCAATATCCTTAATGAACATCGATGCAAAAATTCTCAACAAAATTTTAGCAAATTGCATACAAATATATATTAAAAAGATAGTGCACCACGATCAAGTGGGTTTTATCCCAGGGATGCAAGGTTGGTTCAACATTCGGAAATCAATAAATGTCATTCACCATATCAACAGACTTAAAGTTAAGAATCACATGATTATTTCAATAGATGCAGAAAAAGCATTTGATAAAATACAGCATCCCTTCATGCTCAAAACACTAGAAAAAATTGGGGTAATGGGAACATTCCTAAACATTATAAAGGCCATCTACGCTAAGCCCATGGCTAATATCATTCTAAATGGTGAAAAACTGAAAGCGTTCCCCCTAAAAACTGGAACAAGGCAGGGATGCCCTCTTTCACCGCTTCTATTCAACATCGTCCTTGAGATTCTAGCCAGAGCAATTAGACAAACCAAAGAAATTAAAGGGATACGAATAGGAAAAGAAGAACTCAAACTATCCCTGTTCGCTGATGACATGATTATATATTTAGAGGAACCTGGAAATTCCACCAGAAAACTTTTAGAACTCATAAGTGAATTCAGTAAAGTAGCAGGTTACAAGATCAATGCTCATAAATCCAATGCATTTTATACATAAGTGATGAATCTTCAGAAAGAGAAATTAGGAAAACTACCGCATTCACAATAGCATTGAAAAAAATAAAATACTTGGGAATCAATCTCACAAAAGAGGTGAAAGACCTCTACAATGAGAACTACAGAACACTAAAGAAAGAAATTCAAGAAAACCTTAGAAGATGGAAAGATCTCCCATGTTCCTGGATAGGCAGAATTAATATCGTCAAAATGGCTATACTACCTAAAGTTCTATACAGATTCAACGCAATTCCAATTAAAATCCCAATGATGTACCTCGCAGAAATAGAGCAAGCAATTATGAAATTCATCTGGAAGAATAAAAAACCTAGAATAGCTAAAGCAATCCTCAGTAGCAAGAGCGAAGCAGGGGGTATTGCAATACCAGATCTTCAACTCTACTACAAAGCAATAGTAACAAAAACGTCATGGTATTGGTACCAAAATAGACTGGTAGATCAATGGTACAGAATAGAGGACATGGACACAAACCCAAATAAATACAATTTTCTCATACTAGACAAAGGTTCCAACAATATGCAATGGAGAAAAGATAGCCTCTTCAACAAATGGTGCTGGGAAAACTGGAAAACTATATGCAATAGAATGAAACTAAACCCCTATCTCTCACCCTACACAAAACTCAACTCAAAATGGATCAAGGACCTCGGAATCAGACCAGAGACCCTGCATCTTATAGAAGAAAAAAGTAGGTCCAAATCTTCAACTTGTTGGCTCAGGATCAGATTTCCTTAACAGGACTCCCATAGCACAAGAAATAAAAGCAAGAATCAACAACTGGGATAGATTCAAACTAAAAAGCTTTCTCTCAGCAAAGGAAACTATCAGAAATGTGAAGAGAGAGCCTACAGAGTGGGAGAATATCTTTGCCAACCATACCTCAGATAGAGCGCTAATTTCCAGAATCTATAAAGAACTCAAAAAACTCTACACGAAGAATACAAATAATCCAATCAACAAATGGGCTAAGGAAATGAACAGACACTTCACAGAAGAAGATGTACAAGTAATCACCAGATATATGAAAAAATGTTCAACATCCCTAGTAATAAGGGAAATGCAAATCAAAACTACCCTAAGATTTCATCTCACCCCAATTAGAATGGCGATTATCAAGAATACAAGCAACAATAGGTGTTGGCGAGGATGTGGTGAAAAAGGAACACTCATACATTGCTGGTGGGGTTGCAAATTAGTGCAACCACTCTGGAAAGCAGTGTGGAGATTCCTCAGAAAGCTTGGAATGGAAACACCATTTGACCCAGCTATCCCACTCCTTGGCCTATACCCAAAGGACTTAAAATCAGCATACTACAGAGATACAGCCACATCAATGTTCATTGCTGCTCAATTCACCATAGCCAGATTGTGGAACCAACCTAGATGCCCTTCAGTTGATGAATGGATAAAGAAAGTGTGGCATATTTATACAATGGAATATTACTCCGCAATGAAGAATGATAAATTATGGCATTTGTAGGCAAATGGTCGAAATTGGAGAATATCATGCTAAGTGAGATAAGCCAATCTCAAAAAACTAAAGGACGAATGATCTCGCTGATAAGCGGATGAGGACATATAATGGGGGGTGGGACGGGCTAGCATTAGGTTTAGGGTTAGGTTTAGAGTTAGGCTAAGGAGAGCAGTAAGAATGAAGGAAAGAAGGACTGTGTAGAGGGAAAAGAGGGGTGGGAGGGGGTGGGAGGGGTGGGAGGGGTGGGAGGGTGGGGGGGAGGGGAAAAATATAATAAACATCATTACATCATTACCCTATGTAAACATAAAAAAAAATAAATAAAAAAAAAAGAAAAAAAAAATAAAATACCAACAGCAAAAAAAAAAAAAAAAAAAAAAAAAAAAGAAACAAAGCATCAGAACTAGAATTTGAACCTGGATAGTCTGACTCTTTTTTAATCATTATGTAATACTATAAAATTATATAATAATCTAACATTTTTATTCTTCTATTTGGTTAAAATGCATCTTATAAATTAATGCAGAAAGAATAATTCTCAAATATACAGAAAAGCAATAAAATTCCAAGTGAAGCAATTTTAAATGATGGTAAACAGAGCAAACTGCCTTTAAAAAAGCATTTAAACTAAGTGTTTTTATATATGAAAGGAATAATTAAAATGAAACTATGAATCCTAAAAAAAAAAAAAAAAAAAAAAAAAAATATTTGTAAGGCTCATAAAATTACTGTAAAATTGCAGAAGAAGCACAATACCATTTTTTGATTGCTAATTTCTTCTATGAGAAAAAAAATCTGAGTAATTATAATTCTCAAGTTTCTTAATTTTTTCCTTAAGTAAAACAATGTACTTTAAAATGAGTTCTCAAATATGAGAAAATATCTCTGTTAGACTGAAAGTAGGAGTGGAGGTTTTTGTTTTTGTTAATTTGTTTTTGATCTAAGTTATACCACCTGATAATGAGACCGTAGAGAAAATGACTCATTGTACAATATTATAAAATAGAGAGAGGGCTTTGGAAAGTTAAATATTTTATTCCTCATTACAACCATGTTAGTAGGTACTGTGATGGCCAGTGTGGAACAAGATTATTTTCTTTTGTTTGTTATCACTGGGGATTGAACCCAGGGTCTTGTACAGTAAGGTAAGATCTCTCGCCCCACCCTTTTATAAAATTTTAATTTTGAGACAGAATTTTCCTGGTTGGCTTCAAACTTGTTGGTCCTCCTGCCTCAGTCTCCCCAGTAGCTGGGATTTCAGATGTGTGCCACTGTTCCTGGATGGTGCATTGGTTAGTTTTACAGGTTTTGATATGAGATAGCCTAATACTACCCAAAAATACCAATCATGTGTCAAGAAGAATCAAGTCTGCATGATTTAAAAGCCCTGTCTGTCCCACTCTGAATTCTTTGACTTTTAAATGTGCCCATGAGAAATCATCAAACAGGATTGGATAAAAGAGGAATGATGTCTATCCTTTAAAACTGCTGATATTTCCAATTACCAATGATGCTAATATTGTAAAAACTTTTCCCCAAATATTGCCTTGTGTAGAATTTAGGATTTTCCCCCCACATTTGTTTTGTGCATGATACTGGAATGTTCTCTATAAATAATGAATAATTTCAGTGACAAACATATTTTTATCATGTCAATTCCACTTAGCCTTATCAGAATAAATCATATCAAATGTATAGTTCAATAACGAGAAACATGTGTAGCATAGTTACATAAATATAAGTGACTTCTGGGTGATTCACAGATGTAGAAAAATCAATGCTAACAACAGATACGGCAAAATCAAAATAATAAAGACAAATATGCTTCCTCCTGAAAAATAATTTAAAGCTATTTTGAAAGGATATCTTCCAGATACAAAACAATTTAAGGGGATTAATCATCATTCTCTGGTTACTTTACCACTTTGGAATATATCTTTCTAAATGGAAAAATAGTTACTAGAAGATTCATCATCAAATTTTCCAGCAAAACTTTGTGTAAGTGAAAACATATATTTTATCAACAAACAGAAAGCATTATTTACCATCCTATAGCACCAAATGCTCTGGCTGTGTTGTTAACGAATGAATCTTTGCATAAAGTTCCTAGAACAATCTTGACAATCTTGCTGATTCCAACACGACTTTTACCTCTGTCAACTGACTGCCTCAGGAGGCTCAGTTTAGTCTATTTTCTTTGAAATAATATCCAATATTCCTCCAAACCATACAATTATTTCTGTCTTCTTTGTCAAAGCTATACTCTTTGATTTTTTTTAATTACCTTCACTGCAAATTAAATACAATGAATACATTTCTGTTCATTCTTTCCTTTTCTTAAATAACCTAGTGGTCAGAGAATCCAGTCTCTCTTCTGCACCTTCACTTCTTTGTTGATGGCAGAATAAGAATATTAATATTTTTTCTTTGTTACATATGCCTTATAAGAAAATTAATCCCTGATTTTTAAATAAAAGAAGTGCTGAATTCAGGCTATCTGGCCATAATTTCTTTTTCTCTTCTTTGTTATGAATACTCTCAATTATGCACTGATAGTTTAGTCACTGGTTTCATGGCTGTCCTTGGTCCCAACATTATCCTGAGTAACAACAGCATCTTTTGGAGTCATAATTTAATCCATATTTTCTAATAGTTTCTCCTCCTTAACTCTAATATTTTTAAGCTTTGTACCACACACCACTAGGAATACATACCACTCTGTGGTCACAACCTAGAAGCTTGTCGTAATCCACAATTACATCATCTGATCTTGTTTTTCCTTTAGTCTCTTCCTTTAAATACATTTACAATTACAGCCTTAGAGAAACTTTTTTGTTTCTGGACAAATCTATTTCTACCAGTCCATCAACTATAATTGATCATCTCTTTCTTCCTTGGGGAAGACTCCAGGGCATTCCAATCTGGTTGTTTTTATTATCTTATTTTCTTTTTTTATTGAAAGAATCAAAGTTTTCAAATTTATTAATAACGTGAAATTCTGAAAAAAGTTACAGGCAACTTTAGGGAAAAAACTAACATGATATGTTGGAAAACTACTTCTTTAGAAAAACCTGTGATACAATATTAGAGTGTGAAATATCTAAGAATTTGATTAAAATATGTGAATCTACAAAAAAATGTTATTCTGCCTATATCATGTGCAACCAGAGAAATGAAAGTTGTATCCCATTTGTGTACAATGAATCAAAATCTAAAAAATGAAAGGAAAATTAAAAAAAAAAAAAAAACACAAAATAGGGTTGGAGAAGTGGCTTTGTGGTTGAGTACCCCAGAGTTCAATCCCTGGTACAAATATAATACTTTCTTATTTTCTTACCTGCAAGAATCTCTCAAATTTAGTCATTTAGCTAGTAATGATCAAAGTGATACAAAACAAATTATGTCACACTAATTAGTCCCATTTAGAAACTTGTTTAATCTTTGTGTTTCCAAGTATGAAGTTTTCAGAAGTGTCATTTGAGAATTCATTTAAATAGGAATTCTAATCTAAGCTCCAAACATCGAATATTTCATAAAAAATTCTTGGAATTAATGGATTACTAGAAAGTACATGGATCTATGCCCAATACATATTAGGTGGTACAGGTACCCAATTACACATTAACATGTTACATATTCTTCAATATTTAGAGAATAATCTTATCATTACTTAGTACTGCAATATCTAAATTCATGGAGTTCTTTGAAGGGGTGGTAAAAAAGAGTAAAACCTGTTTTCTCACAAAGAATATTTGAGCACAAATTTAGGCTGAACAAAACTTTAAAATTAAGAAATTATATGCATAAAACAAAATAAAAGGAGGCACGCAGGAAGTTTAAAGAATAGAAATCCGTAGAAATGCTTTATTTTCTCTTATATGTGGATTCTAGAGAGGAAAAGGAAAGATGGGAAGGATCTCATGAAAATCAAAGGGAGATCAGTAGAGGAAAGGGCACAGGGGGAAGGAGGAGAGGAGGGAAAGAAGAAGTACTGGGGAATGACATTGGTCAAATTGTACTCTCATGTGCATGTACAGATGTGTAACAACAGAACCCACCATTATGTACCACTATAGTGCATCAAAAATATGGAAAAAAATTTAAAAGGAAAATTTGAGAAGATAGAAACAACAGAGAAAATATGAAGGACTTTCTCATTGAAGACCTCTGTTTTTACTGGGTACTGTGCCATATGCCTGCTGTAGTCCCAGTTACTCAGGAGACTGAGTTGGGGATCACTTGATCCCAGGATCTTGTTTGGGCAGTACAGCAAGATCTTGTTTCAGAAATAATAAAAGTAATAAAACTTATTTTTAAAAGGGCCCTACTTCCTAAGTCTAGTGAGAGGCTAACTAATCTCATGTATCAGAAAGGCATGTGAATTGGAAATAAAAGAGGTGGAAATCAGAAGAAAACATCAATTTTTCCAAAGGTTCTCTGAGTCTGACACAACAAAAAGTAAAGACAGAATATAACACATTTATTAGGTATTTTTCTGTTTCTTCATTTTTTTTTTCTTTTAGTAGCAACTAATTTCCTTTTCTTTTAAATTCTTTGTCCATTTTCCACCTTTCCTCAATGTTCAGATTCAGAGGTTGTTAAGCATTGATATTTCCTAGTCAGTGGTTCCTGTCAGTGGTTCCTGATAGAAAGGGTAATTTTTCTCTTTTGTTTTTAGCATGAGAAATAGCATATCTATTTCTAGTTTTCATCTGAGAATATATTATTTTACATCTGCATATACGGAACTTACCTAAGCCCTATATTTTAATGTATGATTGTCTATCTAAATGATCTTGATTTATTATTTCACACAACAATATCTGTTCAAGGAAAATAGTTCTTACTTCTTAAAAAATAAATAACCTTATGCTTTTTAATATGCATCGTTTTTCTCCAGATTCAAGTATTTCTTCTCAATTGCATTGAGTTGGATAAATGGAAGAAAATCAACTTCCTATAGCCATAGTACTTTTCAAAGACCTCTTCTATTTTTAAGTGTTTATATTTTTCAGCTTCCTGTATAGTAGTGCCAGATTTATTTCCCTAAGCAGCTGTGAGTATGGCTTTCAGAATAAGTGTATGTAAAATTGTATTAGTACCACAGCCTGTTCTTGATGAGAGCGGGCATTTGTATACATGTTAAGCTTTCAGATTGTCAAACTAATACATAAGTATGTAAAATGATTTTGTATTTAGAATTTAAATTATATATAAAATGAGTAGGTTGATGTCTGTTCTGACACATTATACATGATATAAGGATGACTGTGAATATGTATTGAGAGACTTGATTGGAAAAGGCTCAGTTCAATCACCAGTCATTTTTTTTTCCTTGGATAATCATTCAGAACCATCATTTTCTCCAGGATACAGAGACATAGGCTCTGCTTTACCTAATTCAAGGGGAGATAAGTAGGATCAAGTAGAAAAACCAAATTGTCTGACACCAAAGGGCATACTCCATGTAAAATTTATAATTTTATTGCACTTCTAAAACTTTATTTCCTTTGATAATATGATTGCTATGTCATCATTCTGTACTAATGTTATCCTTTAATATTTACCATATAATTAATTTATCAAGATAACTGTGGTTCTAAATCTTAAAAATAATAATAGTAACTACTGCTTATGGATTATTTACTGTGCACCTAGCCTGATGCTAAAAGTTTTACCACATTTGTCTCTCATTGAAGCCTGAAACAATCCTGTAAGTTGAAATTATTATTATTTAATTAGCAAAAGAAACTTGGTCTTGGGATGGTATTGCTTTATTTCAGAGTCAGGGTTCAAAGTTAGTTCTATTTGGTACCAAGGCAAATTTGACATTAAAACAAAACAAACAAAAAACAAACAATGACAGGAATTATGAATCAATTAGTAGCTGAGCTTGATTCTTGACCCTAAACCTAGGTTATGTGGATTTATGCAAACTTAATTATGTGTGTGTGTGTGTGTGTGTGTGTGTGTGTGTTTTCATGGAGAAATGGGGCTAAAAGTAGAACCTAGTATACAGAGTCACCTTTAGATTTAGGTGACATATTGTGCATGCATAAAGCACTGAGCATAGTACTTCTCACACAATACATACACATAAAGTGTTTTTAATTTTTTAATCTTAAATTTAAGATCAATTAAACAGTAGAGCTGAACAGTACTTTGGAAGGATGTGGTGAGGATAAAATGAAACCATGATTTCAAAAATGTACTAAGAATAAAGTAATTAATAAATGGTAGTTATTTCCTTAATTATCATTATCAGGTCAAGGGTTAATATATTTATAGAGATTTTTGCTAAATTTTGTAGATAAATTTAAGCAATAAAATATCTTTACACTTAGGCTCAATTCTTTTACAATCTTTCCTTGTAGTGGAATATGAAGACAGTCACCTTTTCAGAATGTGTTCTGTCCAGTTTAGTTTCAATGAGAATTTACTAAGTGCAAACACACATATTTGCTTAAAACTCTGTTGGTTGTAGATACTGTCATCTTTTCACCTAATAAAGTACACCAAGAAAGGCCCCACAGTTCTGAGAAATTGCCTCAACATTCTGTTATGGCTCATTTAGATCATAATAGCATATGAGGAGAATACAATTTGTTTTCTTGACTGAGCCCAAAAAGACCAAAAAAAAAAAAATTCAATATTTGAAAGCAGGGACCTTGCATTCTATTTATTTATAAAATACTCAAGAGGTAGTGAGCATCCATAAAACAGTCATTTAGAACAATTCCTTAGTCCACTACATTGAAAAAATTATATTTGGAAAGGAAAACAGAGTGAGAGAAAAGGGCAGAGATACAACATGTGCAAGGTTGATTTGTCATGCAGAGTAATATACAGTCTATTTGTGGAATAGCATTTTTCTTTATGTTAGCATGACATGTTTTAATATAAATTGAAATTAGGAAGTTTGAAATGCTGTGGCAAATTTAAATTTTATTCATCAGCAGCTGAATGAAATGGAATACAGTCTTGGGGTTGCTAATTTGTGATAGTATCTTATGATGTTCAAGAGGAAAATAATGACAGAGTAGGGGTTCAGAGTAGAGAAAGAAAACTACAAAAGTAATTTTATTAAAATCATGCGTGTATTCCAAAGAAAAAAATGTTAATTATATCTGTGTTTAAGTAATATAAAATAAGACTAAAAATAAAACTAAAGTTTTTAGTCTCTGTATACTGTCAATCAACTTTTATTTTTATGACATATTTGAAAAACTAAAGTCAACAGTATCTTCCCCTATTTCCTTGGTTAGGAGTGTGTGTGAGTATGTGCACATGTGTGTGTATCAACACCTTTGTTTTCATCTTTATTAATTGCTTATTCTCCCCAAGTTGATGTATTAATAATATTTTAAACAATGAACACTTATTCAGTGCCTCCTAAGTTTCAAGTATTGTTTTAGGTATTGTTAGACATCAGCAAGCAAAACCAAAAAAGCGCCTTCTTTCCAACGTGTTAGTAGGGGAAGGCAAAAGTAATTGACGCATAAAGTTAACAATCATAATATCAAAAATATGGTGAGAGGGTGACTAATAATCTGCAAATTTCTAGAATCACATATACTTCAATACTATGCAGAAGCTCCACCTCTCACTATCTTTCATTTCTTACTTTTTTAAAAATGTACACATGGCAATTGTTAAACTTCAGGAAATGCCATCTTCACATTAATTCTCTTCGATAGCTGCAAGATCCAGATTGTTACTATATCAAGCCTCCTTTTGATTTCTGATTTTCTATGCATGAAAATGTAGAAACTGTGGTCATAAATTTGTATGCAGCAAGCATTGGTAGTATGTTTCAGGCAAGTGAAAAATGTATAAAAACATAAGGAAGCATACTGTTGATGCCATTGGAGGCCTGCATTCTTGAAACTGTAGGTCCATATGAGTTATGCACATGTCTCCTGTGACTGTAGCCCACATTTTAATTCATTTTAGCATTACTTCTTATTTTTAATTTAATTTATTTTTTAAATTTTTTCTAATTGGTTACACATGACAGTAGAATCCACTGGTGCATCTTAGACTTCTCGATTGTGCCAAGATTGTGAGTTCCTGCAGAACAGAAATGCTATGACTCATCTTTAAATAGGGTAACAACCAGCACCCTGACTATGAGTGGCCAGATTAATCCCCCCACCCCCGGTGGAAAGCAAATCCATAACTATTGTTTAGTCTCTTTTCTGTCTTTCCTGTGTCACTCTCCTCCAACTCATTAACGATTTAACACTGGCCTTCATTTTATTCTGCCTGTCCTTCTCTTTCTCTCTGGGATCTCCCTTCCATTCTTAATGAGAGGCTTATTTCCCCTGAGGAACTGGTTCACAGGGAAGTCCACCCAGTCCCTCCCATTTCATTTTGTAGTATGCGCTTGTCTCAAATGGAAAGATAATAGTTTCCTTATTGCACTAGGCTGACCCAAATCTTAAGACCTGAAGACTTTTTAATAAAGAATATATTTGAAGACTTGGTTTTATGAATTGTCCTGGAAATGCTGTCACTGAAGATACCTGGCTGATTCCTACCCACAAGCCCCCTGCTAATTGGTGATATTCCATGGGGTATGAGAATTAGTGCTAGTTTGTGTCTTTATTTTATGGAGGCTTCATTGTCTTTAGGGTAATAAAATTATAATTTCTATTTAGAACAATGTTTTTATCTTGTAAGGATAAAAATGTGTGGGGAGCTCTTGCACCTTTTTTTCCCCTTCTCAAAGATCAAATCTACATGCTCTGTTATGCTGGCTTTTTGTGATAAATGTCGTAATCAATTCAGTAGAGTAGGATTACTTTTGCCAGTTTTACAAGCTATCCAATCACACACTTTGAAATCTTTTAGGTATGGGAGAATACTCTTGCTGGACAGATGGTCAAGTCTCAGTGGTAGGGTTTTTTTGACATCAGTTGAGGCAACTATTAAAAGCCCAGACATTAGATCAATGAGCTCAGACTCTAGACATTTCTGAAGGTACAGAGGAGAGCCAGTCTTGGCTTCCCATCCAAAGCAAAGCCCAAGCTGATTAACAGGAGCTAGTTTGCACAGTTTTTGCCACAATAGTTTTCATAGGGTCTAGTCATTAACAGGTGTCACAGTAGGGTGGCAGAATATCCACGAGAAGTAACCCAGTTAAGATGATTAATTTCAAAGCCTGTAAAACTGATATTTGCCCATGATTCTACTACATAACAGTGTGACTTGGACAAGCAACAGAGCCTCTCTGATCCTCAGATTCTCATATCTATTTGACAGGGAACATAAAATGATAGAGTAATTTGTATGCATCTGTGTGCAAGAAAGACTCATAGACATTTGAATACAGAAGAAACCCTGCCTAGAAACTAAAAATCCATTGATGAGAACAAACAAATAACAGTAAGAGTAAATACTTATTTTCAGTACCAAAAGTAATGTTTTATTTTATTTAGTACTTCACAGATTGCAAAAGGAATTTACAAACACTATATCAAATCTTTATTCAATGAATCAGGAAGGGTTTACTAATTCACTTTAAGGTTGAGAATTAAAAAATCTGAAAATTTAAATGTATTAGCTATTTTTAATTTGTAAGAGAAATGAAATACATCCTAGAAGGCCTTGAAGTTAAAAGAGATCTTACTAAATTACATAATAATGAAGTGTGAGATTAGGGCAAAATTAAAAGTAAGGCTAATAGGAAGGTGGTTTTTATTTTTCAGAAATACCATTACTTACACTTTGCTTCATTTTCAGGTACTGAGTGGTCTTTTCAGATAATATCACAAGGTAAAATAAGATGGCTTTGCACCTTCAAATGGAAAGCTGCCATCAAGGTGAACTCAATTTTTTCAATAATGTTTGAAAAATATCTGAGAGTAATTCTGACTTCAGAGACTTGCATGACACATATCTCAGCCAGCATTTAGATGTATAGAAATATGATTTGCTATCAGACAAATGCTCAATGCACACAGAGTAGTATAAGGTGAAAACTCTCACTTGACCCATGTGAACAAAGAGTCCTGGACAAGTGAATAACCAAATGAAAATTGGGGTTGATGCTCAAGAAGGAGGAAATTATGCTGAGATGCTAGCAAAAAATGTATACATCTGTAAATGGACAGTTAGGGAAACATGGTACAGGTTCCCAGAGAAGGCAGGTATTCTGAGCATATGCATACAAAGGAAGAAGTAAATAAAAACTCTTATTTTTTTTTCAAATATAATGAGATGATAAAGAGATGAGAAAAGAGGTATATGCAAATGTGAAGTGATTCAAAAGATAAAAGAAAAAAGTGGTTGTTATAATTACTAGAGTTACTAAGTAGTTTGCTTCATATTAGATGAACCCTAGGAAGCTTCATGGAAAGAAACCCACTTGGAGAACTATAAAGCCTCCTTCCTATTGCTCACTTGTTATATATAAATCTAACTGAAGTTGTGACCAGAATTTCATTGGTAATATATCTGTACAGACACATGCAGTGGAACTATTTTTCTATGCAGTGCATTTTTGGCTGCTTCATTTCACCAGGGTATATTCTTTAACAGGTTTAAACACTATCAAACAGTGACACATATGTACTCATTTCTGAAACACAAGCATAGCTGGTGATATTTCCTGCTGAGCAGCAGAGTTCTATAACTCTGTTGAAGTTACAGCCCGTAAATACCGGACTGAGTCCTCAGTAATTACTTCTTCCTTTTAAGTGATGAGGCAAATAACCTCATGTATTTATGGCCAACTCTATTAAGTATTCAATGATTATTTGTTGATTCATGCATTGATTTAATGCAAGGTGGTGTTAACTGAAACTACGTGTTGGTGGGAAAAGATATAATTGGTCTGATTAGATAGACTGCATGGCTTTCATAAACAGCTCATGTGTACTATTTGCTGATATTTGTAAGTAAAGATTAGAAAGAAGAAATGCAGGAGGGCAAGAGAAAGGGAGAGGGAGAGATAGAAAAGAGAGAAGAGCTGATAATAGCATATTTCAGCTTAGTTCACTGAAAATCTATTGTCTTTCCCCAAATTTGTTTCCACTTTTCTTTCCTTTTCACAGTATGTTGATATGGAAGACTTTTTTTTTTTAAAGACTGGAGCTACTTTGGTAACTTAAAAGCTGAATTATTTTGATAGCGTCCATTGAAGTTATTATGTAAAATTGGATTAGCATTGAGCCTGAAATACTGGGGTCACTATTTAGTGACCATGGTGGTGTCATGTGACTCTGGAAACGTATTATGAAATAGCACGAATATTGGAAATAAATAACAATGACATTGAACTTAGTATGGTACTGATATAATTTAGTAAAATACTAAGTAGAGAGATTTTTATTAAAATTGACCAAAGAAATTTATGGGGTTATTTTTCAAACGTGATCACAAATCATCGTGATCTTACTAACTTTATTTGGCATGTCTGTTTTTTAAATTGTTGAATTATGAAAGTTTTGAAAATAAAGGCCAAATCATTCTAATGCATATTCTTTCATCACTCTTTTCAGTCTTTAGATAAGTTAGAATTTTTTTCCATGTTTCCACAGTCATTTTTATAGAAAGAGACTATTTTTATTTCAACAGAATAAAATACCTGAATGATGCAATTGATTAAGACTATTAGCAATGTGAATATACAGGACATGTGTAATCTACAAGCATAGAGGAACTTGAGAATACACAAGTGTGGGACTTGTTCAAAGGACAATTCAAAATTATTTATCTTTCTACTAAATCTAGGTGAGTCTTTATATGTTTTATAGTATTCTATATGCTGGACATATAAATCCTATTGTTTGCTATTACAGTTGGTGAAATAGTTCATTATTATTAGAAGGACATTTATTTGTATTTAATAAATTTTATTCATAACGACTTTAGATTTATAGAAAATTGAGAAGACAGGACAGAAAATTCTCACTCAGTTGTTTTAGATTTTACCTAATGTGTTTATACTGTTCCAGGATTCTATCCATGATACCACATTATATGCAGTTTTTGTGTAAACTCCTCTTTGATAATACATTTACTCAGATTTTCCTTGTTTTCATGACTTGCACAGTTTGAAGAGTACTGGTCATTATATGTTTCTCAACTGAAATCTGGCTGATATCTTTTTCATGATTAGACTGGGATTATGGATTTGAGAGGAAGACCACAGAGGTTAAGTGTCATCTTCATCACATCATACTAAGATGCGTATTATCAACTGCTACTCATCTTGAATACTTGGTGAAGAGTTATGTTCACTCTGTAAAGTTTGAATTTCTGTAAAAATTAGCTGGAATTATGCATGGGAGATTGTTATCTCATTCATTTATTCCATTATTCCTTCTTTACTTATTCATTTATATCAATATGGAGTTTTGAGTATTTGATATACATTTTTCAGTTTTTTCAATTGGTGTTATCCTTTTGATGAACCTCCATATTATGTGCACATGTGTATACATATGTTTATCACATAACTGCTTTTTGGCACTACAAAGTATTCTCAGGCATTTATTTTGTGACCTCTCTTAGACTTAGACATTTCTCTAAGGAGCCCTGGTTTCCTTTCTATGGTTTAGATATGAGATGTCCCAAAGGAATTCGTGTATGAGACAATACAAGAGAATTCAGAGATGGAATGATTGGGTTATGAGAATCTTAACTCAAACAATGTATCAATCTTTCATTAAGAATTACCTGGGTGATAAACAATAGGCAAGAAAGGTATTACTAGGGGAGGTGGTACCATAGTTTGTGTCTTTGGGGTATATATTTTGTCCTTGTTAAGTGGAGCTCTCTCTGCTTCTTGGTGCAATGTCCTGAGTCATTTTCCTCCACCACACCCTTCTGCCATGATGTCCTGCCTTACCTTGGGCCCTGAGGAAAGGAGGAATGGACTGAGACCTCTGAAACTTGAGTATCAATAAACTTTTCCTCCTCTAATATTATTCTTGTTGGGTCTTTTGGTTGCAGCAGCAAACATTAAAAAAAAAAAAAAAAAAAAAAAAAAAAAAAACCTGACTAAAACACTTTGATTAGTGAACAGCGTTAGGGACCTTGATGTGAGTGTCAGGTGTATTTACATCTACTGGATGTCCTTGATAGGTTTTTTTTGTTTGTTTTTTTTTTAATCTGAAAGTACATGAAAAAGATTTGTAGGTATTTTGTAAGTGTAAGCAACTATAATTATTTCTACATATAACTACTTGAATCTATATTAAGCTACAAATGAGTTCATACTGATATCGCCTCCTCTTATCCATTACCACAACATTACCACAAAAATTCTAATTTCCAGTACTTGCATATTGGAAGCCTCCCCCAGAATAAGAAATGTCTTCTATCATAAAATTTACTTAATTTTTTTAATTCATGCATCCATATATAGTAGTATCAGGAGTGTCACTATGTATCACCATGAGAAAATTTTATTAACATACTGAGCTTATTTTCCAATATTTTTCCTAATTTTATACATTCCACTCATTTCCCAACTCATTAAATATGCAGTCCCCCCCATTATTTAGGTTATTCCTGCTTTTCCCCTTTGACAGAAGTTAGTTAACTATAATTTTGTGGTCATCTCTGCCATTTCTGTTCTAGTCTATGGATCTATGTGTTTATTTTTTTGACAGTATAAAATGTTTTTTATTACTATAGTTTTATAATAAATCTTGAAATGCTAATGTATCTCTCTGATTTTTTAATTCTTCTTTAGTAGTTTCTTGAAACATCCTGGTATTTTTTCATTCTATGTAGCCTTTAAAATAATTTAATTGGTATCTAAAAACAGCTTGATGGGAGATTGGGTTGATATCAATCTATAGATAAAGTTGAGAAGAATCAATGTTCCAATTCAAGAACATGAAGTATTTCTCCATTATTAAGAATTTGATGTTTTCTTTGGAGTTCTATAATTTCTGCCTATAATTTTTGAATATATCTTGTTAAAGTTGTAGGTAAAAATTTTACATATTGGTGCTATCATAGATAATATTTTTTATTTCACAATTGAACTTTTCATTGTGGTCTATAGGTTCATGACATTACATATATATTGTCCTTTTATCCTCCAATATGTTATACTTATTAAATCCTGGAGGTTGTTAGAAAAGATCTTTGGGGATTTCTTTTTCCTTTATCTGTTTTTCTTTTCCTTTTTTTTTTTTTTTTTTTTTTTTTGGTATCAGGGATTAACCCGGCAGTGCTTAACCACAATCTTTTTTATAAATTGGTTTTAAAAATGTTTTTAAAATTGTTTTGTTAATCCCCAAACCTTTTTTATAAATTGTTTTAAAAATTTGAGGCAGGGTCTACTAGATTGCTTACAGTCTTGCTAAATTGCTGAGTCTGGCTTCAAACCTGTGATCCTCCTGCCTCAGTCTCCCAAGTCACTGGGATTACAGGAGTGTGTCATGGCATCTGGCTAGTGTTTTCTATTTATATGTTCATGCCATGTGCTAAAAAGACAGTATTATTTCTTTCTCAATTGAAAACCATTTATATATTTTCTTGTGCAAAACTGCACTTGTTAGTCTTTCTAGTATCATATTGAAGAGGAATAGTGACAGAGAATACTGTTTCCAATCTTAGGCAACAAGTATCTGATTTCCATGTAATATAAATTGTAGTTATTTTTGTGATCCTTTATCAAATTGATAAAGTTTATCTATTTTGCTAATTTTCTATGAGTTTTTATCCTGAATGGGAGTAGTACTTTTCAGAAGTTCCTTGTCCATTCAAATGATATAATCATATAACTTTTCTTCTTTAACTTGTTCAAATGTCAGCAACATTTTCTGACTTTGAAATGGTAAACCATTCTTGTATGCCTAGAAAATTACATTTGGTTGTCATATGTAGTTCACATTTGGTTGTGTGTAATTCTTTGTGCGTGTTGTTGTTATCAACTTGTGACTATTCTTTGAGGACTTCTATGTCTACTTTTACACCAAGTATTACTATACAGTTTGCTTCCTTACAATGAATTTATCTGACTTGGTATCACCTAATGCTTGCCCCATTTTGGGAACTTAGAAAATGTTCACTCTGTGTATATTATTTGGAAGACATTGTGAAAAACTGATATTTTTTGCTTAAATATTAGTTAGAATTAATTAGTGTAATAATATGAACCTTTTAAAATTTTTTTCAGGATTATTCACTTCTAATTTATTCATTTAGATTAATTTCATAGATATAAACGTCATTCATGTTATCTGCTTCTTCCTATAAGAATTTCACTAACTTATATCCTTAAAGATATCATTAAGCATATCAAATGTGTAAGGACAGACTTGGTCATAAAAATCTAGGAATAATATCTCCTCTCATTTCTGATAGTGGTAATTTATGATCTCTCTCACTTTCTCTGTTAACTCACCCAAAGGTTCATTAATCTAATTGTTCTTTCCAAGTTTCCCATTTTTTATTTCATTGGTTTTCTCTATTGTTTTCCTATTAAATTTCATTGATATCTTCTTTAAGTTTTACTACTTGTTTCATAATTTAATTAAATTGCTGTTATCTGCTGTTATCTCTCTTTTTCCTATGTCCCAAACTTAGGTCATTGATATTCAATTTTTCTTTTTAATTACATAGGTTGTTAATATTATAAATTCTCTCAAAGAATTCCTTTGGGAATAGCCCAAAGATTTCATGAGTTGTAATTCCATTTTAATTCATTTCAAAGTCATTTTTAACTTCTCTTGAGACTTTTTGTCTCGTGTTCTTAGAAATATGTTGTTCCAACTCCAAGTATTCCGGAATTTTTGATTATCTTTCACTTATTAATTTGGAGTTTAATTTCACTATGGGGGAATTATATTTTACAAATTTTAAATTGCTCAGGTTTGTCTGTTTGTTTTGCTAGAATGTTGGCTACCTTAACAAATGTTCCATGGAAGTTTGAGAAGATTGATTGGAAAGCTGTGTTTGGATGGAGTATTCTATAAATGTCAATGGATCAAGTTGACTGCCAGCACTCAATGTCAAATATATTCTTATTGATTTTATGCCTGTTTGATCTATCAAATAATACAAAATATATTTAAGCTCTCTTAACCTATTCATATTTATGTAGCAATACCATTACCTAAGTGGAAAACAAATAAGAAGAATGTATTTCTTGCAGTTTTAGAGACTGCAAGATAAAGGCCCCAGCAGATTTCACGTCTGGCAAGGACCTTTCTTCTAATTCATACACAGTACCTTTTCACTGTGTCCTCATGTGGTTGAAGTAACAAGAAGTCTCTCTCAGACCTCTTTTATAAGGGTATTAATCTCATTCATGTGAGTTCCTCATGACCTGATTACCTCCCAATGCCTTATTTTCTAATACTACCATCAAGGGGATTAAGATTAAAAGACCTAAGATTTGGAGCACACAAACATTTTACCTTATGTATTAAATCTAGTATTAACTTTATACCCATTTAACGTTATTATACATTCTTGGAGAACTGGCTTCTTTATCATTATGCAATACTACTTTTTATTCCTTCTAACATCCCGTTCTCTGAATTTTTGTCTTAAATATATACTCTTTCTTTATTAGTATAAACAAGGTATAACACCCCCCACCCATTTAATCTATATAAATCTTTATATCAAAGTATACTTCTTTTAAACTCCAAAAAGATTATTATTTTTTAAATCTGCTCTCTTCAATTCCTTTTAGTTGATATATTTAGACCATACACATTTAAATTTATTATTCATATACTGGGATTGCTTTACATAATTTAATAACTGTTTTTACTTATCTTACATATTATTTTTCCTTCATCCTTTACCTAGTCTTTCTGATTTTAATTATTAAACATTATTGCATTTTAACTCATATTTTAGCATATCAATTGTATTTATTAGGAAAAAAACCAATTATTGTCCTAGAGGTGGTAATATTGATTTAAAAATAATCTAAGTATTAGTTAGATCATTATAGTACTATGCTAATGCATGTACATTATAGGCATTATAGGCATTTTATAAGCATTCCTAATTTCTTTCTCTTGATTTTTAAAATATTGGCATTGTTTTAAATGATCTATTTGCTATTATTACCTAATACATCTTAATATCATTATTTAAAAAATATTTCTTAGATCATTTAAGAATGATAAAAATTCAAAAATTATGTAACCTCTATATATTCCAAGTTTGATACTCCTAATTTTTATGTAGATTTAATATTTTGAGCTATATAATTTTCCAGTAGAATCTTTGATATATTAAACAATGTTATTTTAAAAATCCCTATTGACAATTTCAATATCTATGTCATATTTGAGTCTCATAAAGAGGAACGCTTTGTCTTTTCCAACTGTGTTTTTTCTTGCCTTTTTGCATGGCTTGTAACTTTTGTTGAAACCATATATGTAGTATCAGGTTACAGGAGTTGGATGATATACTCCTTTAATGTGAAGATTTATGAGAGTCTGGCTTGATGCAGAGCCATATTTAAGGTTTTCTGCAGTTGTATCTGCCAGAGGATTAAAATTCTTCTCTTATCTTTGTTTTTTTCCATCAATGTCTAGAGGACAGTCTACATCTAGCAGCAATTCTTACTGTTATCCTCTGCTGTATTCTGGAATCCTGTTGGTATGGTGATAAATTATAGAAAAGGAAAGTTTTATGAAACCTTATGATGAAGTCTCAGTCTTTAGTGAACCTGTGTGGCTAGTTTCACATATTTTTTACCTTTTTTAAACCTACTTAGTTGGGAAAGAAAGACTAAAGGTCTGAGGTCTGAAAACAATGTTGTAAATGGGAAAACGCTGTATTAGTCTTACCACCTGCAGATTATGGGCAGATCTCTGGGTGTTTCACAGTGGTTACTCTTTCTTTTCCTCCGTTAGTCAGGAATATGTTTTTCTTGGCTTCTCACAGTGAAAACCTGGTGTGGTTCTTGAGGTAATACCTATTTACAGTGGTTTTCAGGAATTTCTCATTCATCTAGTTCACTCAGTGTTCATAGAAATCATCTGTTCCTATTAGTCATAATAGCTTCTTCTCGAGGTAAAAAGGTCTTGAATGTGAATTTTGGGATTTTCTGCCTCTCTGTATTTCACTGTGTCAGTTTGTCTTTAAACCTCAGTTTTCTTATGATTCTAAGAAAAGTCATTGATTTTGTTCAATATTTTTCAAGTGATGACAAGAAGAATGACAGTTTACAAGTTCATTGCATATTGGAGGTAGAACTGGTAAAAAGATATTTTTCAAATTACCAGAAACCTACTAAAAAGAGAAATAGATAATATTTCATAAAGGTAAGAAATATTTTATGTGTATGCATAAGTGAGTGTGAATGTATGCATGTAATGGGGCAAGTTAATAAAACTGGTCAAATTGCAAAATGTCTCAAAATATGCTGATGTAGAGAATTGCTTTAGTTTCTCTTTTACATCACAATGAACATCCATACATTCAATGCATCTTTTAATCAGATTAATATGAAACTTAGAATATAACCCTCTTTTCCACAGTCTTCTCCATCTCTGGATTCTGTGATCCCTTCAGGACTAGGAAGTGCAATGAGAGCCTGGCACTACCAGTCCTGGAGATTCTTATACACCCTACTCACATCTTTGTAAAATATCCATGTTTAGAACCCTCCCCAGATTATTCTGAGTATCAACGATTTCCTCAGAAACCCTGACTAATAGAATATCCCTTTGGAAAAAGTAGAGCATGTTCAGGTCCACAGGAAACACCTTTCATTTAAAGTTGCTCTGGAGAGCTGTTGATTCTTAGATAGGATGGTGATAATTTCTCTCTCTGCTCCTCATATGATATAGTTTTTAATTCCTAAATAACTCCTCATTGGCACTTAATGTCAATAAAGCATTGCAGAATCACAAATAAATGATAATACACTGGGAACCCAAAATTATTTGCTTATTTTAGGCTAAGTGAAGACTGTTTTATTTGGTTTTTTCACTTACATGTGAATTTTTGAATATATGACATTTTTTGAATACATTTCAAGATAAAGGATTAGGATAGACATGAAAAATGTGTTGCTCTAGTACATTATGGAATAGGGTGACTCTTGGGACATAACTGTGTTTACAATTTCATGTTTATACTTATTGGATGGCTGATGTTTTGAGAATTAAAAATAAAAAAAATCACTAAAAAAAAAAGAATACAACATATTTGAGATTCCATATTGTCATGGTTTAGATATGAGGTGTCCCCCAAAAGCTCCCGTGTGAGACAATGCAAGAAAGTTCAGAGTGAAATGTATGGGTTAACCTAATCAGAGAATTAATCCCTTGGTAGGGATTAGCTGGGTGGTGACTGTAGGCAAGTGGGTGGTAGCTGGAGGAGGTGGAGCACTGGGGTCATGTCTTTGGGGCGCATGTCTTGTCCTTGGAGACTGGAACTCTCTGTTTTCTTGTACCATGTTCCCAGTTGTGGTTTTCCTGTGCCACACAATTTGCCCTGATGATCTGCCTCCCCTCGGACCCTGAAGAGAGGAACCCTTTGGCTTTGAAATAAGACCTCTGAAATTTTGAGTCCCAAAATAAACTTTTCCTACTTTAAAATTGTTCTTGTCAGGAATTTTGGTCACTATAGTGAAAAAGCTGGCTAAAACACATAAATCTCAGTGTCCTGAATATAAAGCAACTACTTTCTCTTAGGAACAGGATTTTGCAATCTTCTCTAAAGTAATGCTCTTGTAGACATAAGCCTACTTTTGATGATGCTCGCCACTAAAAAAATTAATTAAATAGTTTTAAAAGCCTGGGGAAAAATAAACTTTTTGTGAAGTAAAAACATCAACACAGGAGGAAAAATCACCTTATCTTGAAACTTTTATCAATGATGATCTATACTATTTTGAGTAGAAGTCATTTTTAAGCCCTTATTTCAAAAAGTTGATCCCTCAATGTGTCCTGTAAGGCTCTTCTCATTTCTAAAGACAAGAGTCCTGTCTCATAACCAAATTAAAAACAACCACGCAGCTGACAGATTGCAAATACTACAAATCTAGGACTAATGAGTCCTGAATCTCATCTTTACATTTTCCCTATTATACCTGGAGATGCTATTATTCCTTCTCTTATTATTACCATTACAATGATAGCTAAAATTTACTGAGTGACTCTTATATCCCACCCATCTATATGTATTATCACTGCCATGATTTGAATAAGTCCCCCAAATTTCATGTGGTAGAAACCTAATCTGTATTATAACTGTGTTGAGAGGTGGAAGCTTTTTATTAGGTCATGGGAGCTCTGCCATAATAAATGGATAAGTGCTGTTATTACAGGGTGGGTTAGTTATTTCTGGAGTAGGTTCCCAAGAAAAGATAAGCCCAGACATATTTTTCTCTTTCTCTCCCCAACCTGATGCTTTCTGCCATGATAGAACAAAGCAAGATTGTTCACTAGTTGCTAGCACCTCGATCTAGGACTTCCCAAACTCCATAACTGGGAAGAAATAAATTTCCATTCTTCATAACTTATCCAGTCTCAGGTATTCTGTTGTAGCAGCACAATTGGATTAAGACAATCATATTAATTTCCCCCAATCATATTAATCCATTTCAATGACAAGGTGATTGAGTCTCAAAGAAGTAAAGTATCTTAGATACAGATAAAATAATGACCCCAATAATTCAAGCTATTAAGAATTAAAGGTAAAATTCAAATCAGAACTATCTTATACCAAAGTATATCATATTAAGCCCTGTGTTCATGTGTGCAATTAACATTGGATAGAAATTGGTTTTCCTCCTAAACTAACTAACCTAATATTTAAATAAATAAAATGACAAAATTCCTAATATGTAAGTTGACCCCCTTACATATGTATACTCAAAACTATATATGCAAAAGTATATTGAAAGCCTTGTTCATTTCAAAATTTGTAAGATGAAGAACTTTATATTTTAAGGGATATTAAAGTTTATGATGCTTTTTCTTAAGTAAGCTCATACTAAATTCTTTAAAATTACTTAAGATTGTTAAATATTTGTTATTTTAGCACTAAGGGAAATATAAAATGAATCATTAAAATAGTTAAGAATAATTGTTAAACTGGAAATCTGAGAACTTAAATCCTGGGCCAATGTGCAATACTTGTTATTATCATGAAGAAAAAAAAACTTACTCACCATGAATCTTTATTTCCTCTTTACAAACTAAAGAAGGTTATGGTATGTGACTGCTTTACTCCTTTCAGTCCTTCAGTTGTTCATCTGGTTTCACTCACAAACTCATTCTTCAAAGACAGCTAATCTTTAATTTATTTTATCCAGTATATATTTCTTACATTTATATAAATGCTGGCTGCAATTGCCACTGAATTTCAAATATCTCATTATTAAAAATGTAGATATGATTGCTTTTATTTTTCAATTTCACATCTTAAAAAAATGAGGATTATTTTTACAGAGAAAAATTATCTAAACTGACATAATTTCTGACTAAATTGAAACATTTACACTTTTATTTTTCTCTTACAAATGTCTTGTTTCTCTCTTTCAAAGAATAAATTTACCATTTCCAATAAGCTCTTCAAATACACAGTTGATTTCACAGATGATCATAAAAGGTCAGAAGAAACTGAAATAGTGAATAAAGTGCCTGTGTGACAGAACACTTGGGTTGCTTGTGTGAAAAATATCAGAATCACAATGGAGTCACTTTTGTCATATCTAAAACATGGAATTGCAAAGCCATGAAGGTGGACGAGGGAGCCTGCTTGCACATTTGTCTGATAATAGCAACAATCATGAAAACCTCTGTCAAAATGACAACCTTGCCTAAAGAGCCACAACATTGTTGAAAACCCACCTTGGTAAAGATGCCTGCCCTACCACTGTCTATTCAGTCTTGGACTCATGTGACTCTTAGCCACAGATAATCATTTCCAAATAACTTATGTAACTTCCCTCATTTTACCTTTGTCTTCTTTTTCACTCCTGAATATTCCCAACATGGCACACATATCCCTGATTGGCATTCTCTATCATTCCCAAATACAGTTTTTATTTTTGAAAGCTGGTCCTCTCTGCCATTAATTTTAGGTGGAGATAGTTGTTTATATATACCGATACCTTTTGAAATATGATGAAAGAGATAATTACCAATACATTAAACATGTAGAGATAATACAGTTAAGATGAAGATTTCTCAGTTATATTTCTGTGTTTCTTTGGGGGATGTTTTTTAACTCTGTGATAAACATGATGTTCTGATGATTATTGCAATAATAGTAACTTTATAACATGTGAATTAAAAACCTGTGACTTAAAACAATTATGTATTCAGATCAATTTCTGTGAGTCTGTAATTCAGACTATGTTTATATGTGCAAGTTTTCTACTGGCCTTGGCAAGCCTCACACAAAATCCGTGGTCAGGAACTAGGTTATCTGATGACTGGTTGGTCTAGAGATATCTCACATAGATGGTATATTTCTGCTTCAAGTCATAAGTCTGAAGGTATGGGCTTATTTTAATATCTTTTCTCCTAACTCCTCAAACCCAAATTTTTATTAATTTTGCCTTAAAAATATTTGAATCAACATTATTGATATGTAATTTCTGTTCCATGAAATGCAGATTTTAAGGTACATTGTATCAAGTATTGAGAAATATAAATTTGTGAAAACCTTACCTTATTCAAGGTATACAATATTTCCAAACTCCACAAAACTTCCCTCATGAAACTTTATAGCAAGATTAACCCTCCCAAAGTGACCATTGATCTGAGATCATGCACCACAATTTAGATTTACCTGTTCATGAAACATACAGTGTATATACTTGTGTATCTTCTCAATCCACTTCTGACTTCAGTTACATCTTATCAACTCAAATTCCCCCAATTCTCCTAGATATATCTTAATTGCAAGCTATATAATTTGTATTTTTTATATTTCAGAAGTCCTGGGGTAGGAGATGAATAGAATGGGGGAATTTTAAGGTTCACAAGAGTTTTGGTTGTTTATAAATGTTTCCTCATCTTTACTGTGGACAGTTCTTTATGTTTTACAGGGTCCCAGTAGAGCCCAACTGGTTTCCACACCAGCAACACATTCCCTAAATACTGTTTGTGATCATTTCCCAATAGAATGTCAGTTACCCATCTCATTGTCTGAGGTTTTGTATTTGGGAGAATTTTAATCAATACAAAGAACAAATTGTCATGTTTGCAGGGAGATCATTGTAATGTTCAATTTATGAGGTGATGAAAGTCTCAAGGGATAAAAGAAAGAAGATAGTTTAAGACAGGTAATGATGGTTTTTCAAAAATGATTGTGGAGGATAGGAGGAGAAAGAATAATTGAGAAGATTAACTTGCAAGGAAGGAGGGTGAAGAAACCTGCAATCATGTCATATCCATTCCCTGGGTGAATCTTAAGCTAATCTGAAGTAATGACACACATGGACTTTAGCTAGATGTAATTGATTTAAGCATAAAATATGCAATAAGTACTTAGTTGTTTCAATGTACTTTATTAGTATATTGCTAATTCTAAATTTAGATATACAAATTTTAATTTGTTAACTTACTTATATGATGCTTACAATGAGCCAAGTTCTAAATTTTTTATAAAAATAAACAATTAGATTCTTTTAATTGTCTTATTGGTAGGTACTATTATGAACACCTCTATTTTAGAGATAAAAAAATTGAAGCACAAATAATTTAGGAAATTTTCCAAGTTTACACAGTAAGTGGTAGAGCTGGAATTTGACAGCATAGCCTTCTCTCTCTAGAGTTGGAGATGCACTAAATCGTGTCTCTTAATCATACTGATACAATTTCTAGTGATAAGAAAGTAAAAAAATCATTATGGCAGATTAAAAATCATATATTTTGCAAACCTTGGATCAAAAGATGGAGACTTCCCAGATCTAGAACCAAAGTTGATTCTGTGACTTGTCTGACCATTAGGATTGGGCAAACTAACTTTGTGTGAGTTCCTGAGCATAGCTCCAGGAATTTGTTTTCATGCTTTTGCTTTCTTGTAGAGAACTGAAGTTATCCTACTGACTGCTGATATTCAACTCCAAAGAGAGAGGATCAGCTAATACATAACTGCAGAGCTCCGGGTATATGCAAGACCATCATAAACCATCCATTTCCAGCCAAGTCACAGAATATGGTAACCACATGAGTGAGTCAGAGATATTAGCTAAAAATACTGCCTTGTGTAACCACAGGATATTAAGAAATAATAAATCATTTAAGCCAATATGTTTTGAGCTGATTTCTTATACAATGGTAGATAAATGACTCATTGTTACCAGAGAGGCCACTCAGAACAAAAGTAATTCTAGCTGTTGCAGACAATAACTGGGCCACAAAAAAGTAGTTGTTAAAACTAAGAGGTAGAAATTAGATTTCACCTGGAGGGAGGGAACGAGAGGATTCACACAGAACTATAAAACCAAAAACAAAACAAAAAATAAACCTAGAATATTAAAATCTTCCTGTAGATGATGTCTTAGAATAGTGAAATAGTAACTAATAAAGAAATGTGTACCAGTATACCATGTTTTACCTTTTTACTAAACTATTACAAGCTAATATTATAAGTGGTGTGTTTCTATGTACATATTAATCATTTTAAAGAAATGAAACTAACAGAAACAACCATAAAATTTGGAGTCACATAAACCAATGTTGCAACACCTACATTGCAAATTGTCTGGCTGGTTTTAGCCAAGCTGCTCAAATTGCCTTTGCCTCAGTTTGCTCACATGTAAGTGTACACATCAGTTGCTAATTCAGAAAGTTGTGAATTAAGTAAAGAACATAATTAGGTAACTATTTCAATGTTGGGCTTAACAATGGTATACAAAGCATTATAGATGAGTTCTTACCTCAACTTATTGAATGATAACTCATAGTTAATTCTATCACAAGGAAGACAGTTCCATATCCCAATTACATTACTAATAAGGCTCAGCAAATATAGTGCAGCTTTCCTATTTAGTTAATCCAAATTATAATAAATTGAGGAATATTTCATACTTAAAAAAAAAGCCTCATATCTCTTTTAGGATTCAGAACAGAAACCAGAGTATACAGAATACTTAGGCAATTTTACACATTCCATTACATCTTGGGGAAAATGTTATAGTAATTATTCTTCTGCCATCTATACCTCCATGAAGATACTAAATGTTGTTCACTTTGGACAAAAGGAAAAATGTCGTGCTTGTCAATTGTGTAATTGATTGTATTTTTACAAAGAGATTCCCCTTTAATCAAAAAGGCTGAAGATGGGACTATAGATGCTGCTGTTAAATTCCGATTATCGAATTCTTATATAGAGATCAGTCAAGATGACTGATAACTAACAAATTAAGTTAGCATGCCATTCATTTACTCTATGAGCTCCACGTCTTGTAAATACAGGGATCTTTGAAGTCATGGACATGGGCATCAATAGCAGCACCTCTTCCCAAGACTCACCCTGACTCCACATTCTCTTCAATTATCAATAATGCTCTGTTTGCTTATTAACTTCAAGAGTCATTTGACTCTACCACTAGAAGAAGGAAGGTTGAAATGTTTATTATATGTATGATTTCATTCATAGCCCAAAAATATCAAGTGAAAACAAGAAAATCACTAAATAACTAAATTTGAGAATTCAGTATACAGACAAGTTAAGTCATGTGAAAATGGTTAGCTTTCTGTTACTGGCAAACATTATTATATAAAACCTATACTTTGTTTTAGCATTGGCTTCCACAAAACATATAAAAACAAAATTAAAAAAATATTAACTACTTGTTATGGTCTTTGGATATTTATGTTCATGCTCCCCTAAAATTTTGTAATTAAAATTTTATTATAGCCATGTGTAAATATTTCATCAAATTCTTTACATATGTTCAAATAAAATTGCAGATAACTGACAGCAATGCACAAACAAGTCACTTCATGCAGCTCTGTCTCTTTCTCTTTCAAAATAAAAAAAAAATACATGTGAGTCCTTTGCAACAATAAAGTGAATAGAATTGTAATCAGGGCAGCAAATTTCTTAAGTTGTCCTCATACAAATTAGTTTTACTATTTGGGTCAGTACATCTCTAAGATAAGACAATTAAGTATGGTATTTGCCAGATCCCTTACATCATTTTTGCTTTTTTAAGAAATCATTATATAAATTTCCTTGATAAAAATACAAAGAATTTTCTCTGTTCTCATTATTATCATTTCAAATTATATTTTTGTGCTGTACTTAAATTCAAAAGGTATTTCATCTGGAAAGGAATAGAAAAAAATCTATTAAAAAGTCTTCTGGAATAAATACAGAGGAGGTTTTACTGTAAAATAATAGCAGTATTTTTTTGTTTTGCTTGTTAGTCTATTTTTTAGAAATTGACATAGAAACATAGTCCATACGTTGTTTTGTCTGAGCAATATTTTAGGTGTATTGAAGAAACTATGGGCATTTAGAACTCAACTACAGTCACATGAAATTAGGGGCTAAAGTGTTGTGACCTCTGGTTTTATGTCCTGCTTCTATAAAACTTGAAAGCTGCCACAGTAGCAAAAATCCTAATAGCACATTTAAAGCTAATCTGAAAAATCAACACCTCTTCTTAGATTTGTAAGAGGGGCTAGGCCATTGAGAAAACCACCATGCTCAAAATTAGAGCTATACATAGGTAACACAGAGAACCATCGCTTATCAGAGCAGAAAGCAGGAGCAGAAAGCAACTGGGGAGTCATGCTGGAGTAGAAACACTTGAACTTCAATTGACAAATTGCTGGAGGCTCAATGTGGATGACTCTCACCTCTAAGAGGACCTAATTTAGGGTAGCCCCTACACCTAAGTGAGCTTGATTCCCAGGTGTACCAAATCCTTTGAATATATATTAGGTAGAAAAAAATCTTCTCCTGCTTCTTGTAGTGGGAAAGGGGAAGGAACCATTATGAACTATGTCAGAGAACTCTTTTCTTCTTAACAAGGCTTCCATCAGGAAAAACTGTCTTACTGGGTCCTAACCAGTTGGGGTTTCCTAGAACCTAACCCTGGGAGAAGGGCACCCAACTGAGCTTGCTCTAGATTTCCACTATGTACAGAGAAAATACTCAACTCCAGCTCCTCTGGTTCTCAGTATAGGAGTACAGAAATAAGCAATTCCAATTTCTTCCAGCCATTTTGACCAACCTAAGGGGGGTGAATTGAGAGGCACCAATGAAGATCACAGGCCAGGGACACAGGTTCAACCACAGACTGAGACCTAATTATAGAGTTGTGAAATACTTCCTCTTCCACACATCTTACTACTTCTTTATGAAGAGCCCACGAAACACACAGTTTACCTAGCACTACATGTCAGCCCAATTACATAGTATAATAAAAGACAAAAGACAACGTTGAAGAGACTGAACAGTCAGGGGAGGAATATGGGAATTACTCAACAAAGAATTTAAAAAAACGAACCCTAAGATTAAAATGCTAACAGCTCTTATGGAAAAAACAGGTGATAGACAAAAATAGATGAATAATGTAAGCAGATAGAGGGATATACTAAGCATAGAAAAGAAATGCTATCTGTAGGCTGAGGCAATCTGTGGGATGGAGAGTTCAAAGCTAGCATCAGCAAAAGTGAGGTGCTAAGCAATGCAGCAAGACCCTGTCTCTAAATGAAATACAAAATAGGGCTGGCGATGTGGCTTAGTGGTTGAGTACCCCTGAATTCAATCTCTGGCATGTGCCCCGCCCCCCAAAACAACAACAACAAGAAGAATTGGCATGACTTGGAAGAAAGAGATTCTGAGTTACAGATTACAGATATATTTGATCAACACACATAATGCATTATTTACCATCAAAAAGCACCAAATGCTCTTACTATGTTGTCACCAGTCTGGATGAACTTTTGCACAATGATCCTATAAGTATCTTTGCATCAGTTGATTCCAACACACCTTTTACCTGTCAACTGGCTTTCCTTGAGATGCTAAAGTTTGAATGATAATATGTTCATGTAGTTCATCAGTTGTAACAAATGCATTTCTCATCTGCACCGTGGGAGGTTGTGGCCCTAGGTGTACATGGGAATTCTCTGTACTTTTCTCTCAATTTTGTTGTGAACTGAAAACTGCTGTAGAAAATAAAGTTTATTTTTTAAAGTCAATATTAAGTTACTGGAACATCTGCAACACAGAGAATGTCTGTGTTTAATAAAAATCATTAAGAAATGGGCCTAAGCATCACTAAGCTATAAATATTCTTATGAATGCTCTATATATCCAGAAGGTTTGCATTATCAATGTATTCTAAATACAAATAAACAAAACCTTAAGAATAAACTTTTATAATAAACACAATTTCATAAAGGCCTTTTCCAACAAATAACTCAGGCTTTAAAAACTACAAAATCAAAGTGTGTGAATTCCTTATCTTAATCTTTTATTGAATATGATTTTTAACAAAACTAAAGGTTTTTTGCTTTATAACAATAATTACTAATTTTTTTATTAATGACAAACTTTTTTTAAACAAAAATTACTCTGTGTAGTTGTTCTAGTGCAAGAAGATACAATGTACAAACTTTCTAGATAGAAGTTTTAGCTCTGTCACTTACTGGCTATGTGATCTTGGGGAAAATGTTCAAATTCAGGGTGTTCACCTTCCTCTGTTGTATAATAAGGAAAATAATAATTTCCACAGAATGAATTTGCTGTTATGAGGAAATGAGTGAGTGAATTAAAGTATTTAGAACAAAGATCATAGTCTTATTAAATGTTAGCTATTAATATTTACTATGCATCACAGGACTGCAGAGATGAATGATCAACAGAGAGGTTGCATACTTTTAAGTACATTATTTTACAGGCACTGGATCACTACTATTTTAATTTACCTTGCTTTACTTGTTGACATAGAAATTAGATCTTCATTTTCTTCAGTATCATTCTCATTTTGGTCTCAACTCTTTATTTCAGCTTCATTCTTATCTTTGATAGTCATTCATTCTCTTCTCGTATTTCATTTTCCCTTTAGTATCAAACTACCCTTTTACTATATCACTGTCCATGGACGGTTGCTTTAGTGCACACAATGTAGAAAATTATACACACTAAATATTGATGTATTTATGAACTTGATGTATCTGAGCTACAATACAGTGTAATATAAAACTCCTTAAACACAAACATTTCTTATTTGCTAGAAAATCACCTACCTCAATAATACCTTTAAAAGCATGAAGGCAGGAAAATGTTTCTTTTTTACTAACAACTTATTTGATGTTGAAGTGGATGAATATTTTATCTTGATTCACAAACTAGTTAGAATATAACAAGTATATAAAGTTCTATAAATATAACTTTATAAGTACTTATGGTATAAGTATAGAGAGAAGAATATCATTTGGCCTTGGCTAACAAATATTGCTTTCCTAAAATTAATTGTCAGGGAGAGAACATATGGATTCGAACAATGATTTTTGTTGACAATGGATATTAATCTCACAGACAATTTTATACTTTCAGTGCTATTTTACAAAAAACTGTTCGGTTTTGCAGAATGGATATTGTTAATTTTAATCTATGGTGACTAAGAAAGAATCATATGCAAATTATCTAGATTAGGTCACAGAGTTATCCCTCATTTTAGACAACAGAAAAAAAAAGGGACTTTTCTCATGTCACTCTTTCTTGGAGGCATACAGTACCATCCTCTCACTTCTTTTTCCATATATTAGAAGTTGAGTTAAAATTAAAGTGAAAGGAGAAGTTGAAACATATTTGGTGCATCATCTGTGAACACATACCTTTACAAAGTCCTATATAAGTGATTAGAACGAGTAGAAATTTATTAGACCTCCCACTTATATGTTTTCTTTTTTTTCCTTAGAATCCCCTGAGCTAAATATTATTGCTTATATATGTGTCTAATATATATGATTTAAAATATAATGATATATACAAATGTGTGTATATATACATATACATATATTCACATAGTGTTGACATAATATGTTTTCAATATATATTAAATAAAGCTGACTGATTTTTGACAACCCTTGCTTACCTTAAACTCAGGAATTTTCTTCCATTCTTAATATAACAATTGCAAAACTGGGTCTTGCTTTCTATTAATGTATGGGTTAACCAACATTGCAAAAGTCAGAAAGATAATTTCTTCGTATTGTGTCCTTTCTTTAGGTTTAAAAGTGTGCATAATGATTGCTTTCCCAGATTCTAAAAGAAAATAAAACCAATTAGGATAGAGTATAAATTTCAAGTGAACACAAGAATTAAAATTAGATAGAGGCAAACATACATTTTTTTATCTTAGGTCATAGATAAATGGGAAAAAAATGACAAGAATGTGTCAGTGTTATCTACAATAAAATATGGTAGATGGCAAGAGTAAATGGTGAAGGTATAAAAATCCTGATGTTATACTTTTTTATGAATGTGTTTTTCTTTAATTTTCGATCTCCTAGGAACAAATATTTTTGAACATGTCCCACAAAGTAAAAAAAAATAATAATAAAACAATGTTTAATGAATGTAATGGTCATAATATCTAAACTTTCTTTCAACAACTAAAATAATTTTATTGAAATATTAATATCGCTATAATGTTTGAGTTTGTCATCTTTCCTTTTTACTGTCTGGCAAGCAACAGTCAACTTTTCCTATAAAGAAGCAGAGAGTATATATTTTAGACTTTGCTCACCATATGATCTTGTTCACAACTAATGAGCTCTTTGTTTGAACCACAAACAACTATAGGTAATATGTAAACAAGTGGACATGGCTCTATTCCAATAAAACTTTAGCTTTAAAGCACTCAGATGGCCATATTTCAAGAGTTTTCTAAGACCTGCTCTATACCTTTTTAAACGTATTTTGGAGTTATTTCTTCAAAAGTGGTTACTTTTGAATGAAAACAACACCAAATTCTGCCACTCTCTGGATAGGTTTCTTCAAATGTATAAAGTTATGAGTATTCCAGTATACGATAAAATTTTATTGACTATTGATCTGAGACAAAAATCTTTGAACTGACAAACATTTTATGTCTTCTAAAGTCTGTTGGAAAGACTCATTTAAAAAAAAAAGAAATGAACAGACACTTCACAGAAGAAGACCTACAAGCAATCAACAAACATATGGAAAAATGTTAAACATCTCTAGTAATAAGAGAAATGCAAATCAAAACCACCCTAAGATTCCATCTCACCCCAATTAGAATGGCGATTATCAACAATACAAGTAACAACAGATGTTTGCGAGGATGTGGGGAAAAAGGTACACTCATACATTGCTGGTGGGGTTGCAAATTAGTGCAGCCACTCTGGAAAGCAGTATGGAGATTCCTCAGAAAACTTGGAATGGACCCACCATTTGACCCAGCTATCCCACTCCTTGGCCTATACCCAAAGGACTTACAACCAGCATACTACAGAGATACAGCCACATCAATGTTCATTGCTGCTCAATTCACCATAGCCAAATTGTGGAACCAACCTAGATGCTCTTCAGTTGATGAATGGATAAAGAAACTGTGGCATATATATACAATGGAATATTACTCAGCCATAAAGAATGATAAAATTATAGCATTTGCAGGCAAATGGATGAAATTGGAGAATATCATGCTAAGTGAGATAAGCCAATCTCAAAAAACCAAAGGAAGAATGATCTCGCTGATAAGTGGATGATGACGCATAATAGGGTGTGGGAGGGGTTAGTTTTAGGGTTAGAGTTAGGGTTAGGGAGGGGGGCAAGAATGGGGAAGGAAGGACTGTATAGAGGGAAAAGAGGGGTGGGAGGGATGGGGGAAGGGAAAAAATAACAGAATGAATCAACCAACATTACCCTATGTAAATTTATGATTACACAAATGGTATGCCTTTACTCCATGTACAAACAGAGATACAACATGTATCCCATTTGTTTACAATAAAAAGAAAAAAAAACTTTAAAATTTGTTTTAATTAGTTATACATGACCGAATATACTTTGATACATAAAATATAATGGAGTATAATTTCTCATTCCTCTGGTTATACATGATGTAGAATCCCACTGGTCATATAGTTATAATTATGTACATAGGGTAATAATATCTGATGCTTTCTACTATCTTTCCTACACCCTTACACATTCCCTTTTCTTCACTCCCCTCTGCCTAATCTAAACTAACTCTATTCTTCCCTAGCCACCCGCCAACCCATTGTGAATTAGCATCAGCATATCAGAGAAAATATTCGGCCTTTGTTATTTTGGGATAGGCTTATTTGCTTAGCATGATAGTCTCCAACTCCACTCATTTACCAGAAAATGCCATAATTTCATTCTTTTTTTAAAACTGAAAAATATTCCATCAATATATATGTATGTATATAATATAATATATAATTTTTTTTATACATTCATTTGTTGAAGGTTACCTAGGTTGGTTACATAGTTTAACTATTGTGAGTTGAGCTGCTGTAAACATTGCTGTGGCTGCATCTCTGTAATATGCTCATTTTTACGTTCTTTGGGTATAAACTGAGGAGTACAATAGCTTGGTCAAATGATGGTTCTATTTCAAGTTTTCTGAGAAATCTCCATAATGCTTTCCATAATGGTTGCACCAATTTGCATTCCCATCAGCAATCTATGAGTGTACCTTTTACCCATATCCTAGCCAAGATTTATTATTGTCTGTATTCTTGATAATGGTCATTCTGATTGGGATGAGATGAAATCTTATAGTAGATTTGATTTGCATTTCTCCAATTGCTAAGATATTGAACATTTTTTCAAATATTGGTTGATGGATTGTATTTCTTCTTTTGTGATGTGTCTGTTCAGTTCCTTAGCACATTTATTGTTTAGGGTATTTGTTTTTTTGATGTTAATGTTTTTGAGTTCTTTATATATCCTGGATATTAATGCTCTATCTGAGGTGCATGTGGTAAAGATTTTCCCCCATTCTGTAGACTCTCATTTCACATTATTGTTTCCTTTGCTGAAAAGAAGTTTTTTAGTTTGAATTCATCCCATTTATTGATTCTTGATTTTACTTCTTGCACTTCAGGAGTTTTGTTAAGTAAGTCAGATCCTGTTGAGATGGTGAAATTTGGGCCTACTTTTCCTCCTGGACTAAGATGCAGTTTAGTTTGGTTGAAAATTAAACGTAGGTGTGACTCTTTCAATTTTTTGGTTACTTCTTCCCACCAATTTTATACACCTGCTTGAGACAATAAGAACCAACTGTTCTCATCCACAGAATCCTCTGATGGAAATAGATATGTTTTCAATACAAACATCTTGTAATCATTATATGATCAGAAACATACCCTGTTACTAAATTTATTGTTTTAAATATGACAAAATAGAAAAAAAAATGGTCAGCATGCAACCTTGCACCATAATTGTTCTGCATTTTGACATTATATGCATATGTAAATATTTTCAAGACTTAAATTTCTCATTTCTTTGATTTACTGGCTGATGGTTAATAGTTGCTGGTATGAGGATTGATTAAGCTACAGTGTCATATGTCAAAAGACATATGAAAGACATTGTTACCTTAATCTCAAGGGATCTTATTTTCCCTCCACTTGGATGACCTTTAAAAATATTTGCTTGTAACCATTTCAAAAAACAGATGGAATATTTACCACTAAGTATCACTTAAAGAAGAATGGAAATTCTTTCTAGGGAAAATAAAGTGATTCACACAGCACAATATCTTGGTCTATTTTTAAGCGATGCTATATTTCCATTATAGTCTTTTGTTTTTTGTCAGAAGAGACAATTTGGTTAATACAATTCTCCCAAGTGTAGGATCCTAACTCTCCTTTTAATTTTAAAAGATCCAGAAATTAATGAATTTTAGCTCATCTGAGGTTCACATTTTTGGAAAAGGCTTTTAGTGAGGCAGATATTTAGACTCAGCACAGTTGTAAATTACTCCAGGAATCAAAAGATATCTCATATGGTTGAAAAAGAAAATTATAGCCAGAAAAAAAATCAACATAGTGCTAATAAGCACAAAATACTTATTTCTTTCTATATAACTAGAAATTACTATGCTCCCAGATTTAAAACTAGACATATTGTAAGAAACTAAAAAAATAAAAAAAATAAAAAATAAATAAATAAAAAAAAACTAAGAAACAACAGCTGGCATTTGACTAAAGAAAATAGAAGGCTGTTCCTCAACTATTATATCCCTACTGTGTCACTGATAATAGAATTTTTAAAAATAATTTGGGAAACAAATAAGTCAAAGCAGTCTTCAAGAAAATCAACTTTTCAAACATTTGGTACCATTTTTATTTTGAAAACAGAACTTTATATTGACCCTATAATTTATGCAAGTACTAAGGGAACAGAGACACCAAATACAAATGATGGACTGAACTGGCATACAACATTTCAAGTATTGGATAAGCATAATACTTAATTGCTCTGATGTTCATGAGCGTCTATAATATTACATTTTTCAGAGGAGGGCAGGTGAAACCCAAAAGATTATTTTTTGTCAAGAAAACTAATGTAAATTGACTAATGTCTGATTTTACTTTTGGCAAAGTTTTGTTTTTGGCTATGAGCCTGACCAATTCAAATAACACAGAATTCCCAATTGGTTAAAGAGTTAGATCTTGGTAATTTACTGATAACATTAAAATCACAAAGTTAAGATTGAATTGTTGACAAGGAAAATACATATGTCAATCCATTGAGAAGTGAAAATGGTAATGGATCATAATCGTTACTCTTTAGGGATTTCCTCTTCTTTATCAGCTCTACACTTTGCGCTGTTTCATAACAACCAGCATGCATTGAGTAAATACTTGCCAGATTCTGTCCTAAGCAATTTTCTTCATCAAAATTGTAAGCAAAAGCCTAAGATAATATCAAAGTTGCCCATCACTGTTACCCATGCCCTATATAATTCCCTTCACATGGGTGTGGATAAACTGTATGAATGTGATGGGTTATCACCATCATAATTAGTTTACATTATAGGATAAAGTTGAAGGATTTGGTTATACAATCAAGAAGAATTGCCATTCTTCTGCTTGATCAAAGGGAGATTAATCTAGGTTGACTTAGGTAAAAGCTCTTAAAGGAAGGACCAGATCATTTCTAAAGAGGAAAATCCTTTTAAAGAAGTAATCTGCTATACAGGTAGAGAATCTGCCATGATATTCAAAAACTTTTGGATTTTGCAGCTGAAAATTTTCTCATTTTGGAATTTCAGAGAGGAAATGCTCACTGGTAATGTTAAGGAAATTTTCCGAAATCACACAAACTCCAGCATCTGAAACACTTGTGGTCTCATGCATTTTGGGGAAGAGACAAACAACTTGTATTGTGAAAGAACTTATAAGAGATAGTCCTTCCTGAAGTTTCTCTCCAGAAACAAATCAAATAGCCATGTTAATCCTACACACCAGAAGGACATGAATTTTGCCAATAGTAAGAGCTCCAGAAACCATTAGCCTGGTCTACACTTACACTAAATGTATAAGATCCTAAACAGAGGACACAGTTAGCCATGCCCAGTCCCCTGAACCACAGAATCTGTGAGATAATGAATGAATGTTGTTTTAAGCCAGTAAGTATGTGGTGATATATTAAGAAATAATAGAAAATGAGAAAAATATTCTTGGTTAATTCTTATGAAAGGGTGTAAAAGTAAGATGTGGGATGAATTATTAGTACCTCTATTTCACACATGGGCTCAAAGAAGTTAAATAACTTTCCCTAAGAACCTAGTGCATTACTGATATATCCAGTATCCTCAGAGTGCACAGACCTCTGATGGCAGCATGACCTGTGTTCTTAACAGTTACACTGTGAGTCCTGCTCTTTTTAATCTCTCAGGAGGGACTTCAGGAAGGACTATCTCATATAAGTTCTTTCACAATACAGTTTATGACATTGCTATTAATATTCATATTTTACAAAGAGAGTGTTGCTTCCAGAAACTTTAAAAAACTTGTATAAAGCCACATCAATGCAGCATAGAAAAGAAATTAAAATGGGACTAATTGGCCTCAAACTTTATTTTGGCAAAGAATATATCAGATATGCTCTGGAGTTATTTAACTGGTTAAAGTTTGTGGGGAAGACAAGCTGACAACCGTGCTTCTATCCAGTTTAAGATTTTGATTTTTACTTTGGGATGAGTCACAAACTGCCCTTTCAACTTTCTACTGTGTATAAAGATGATCTTGCTACAGAATATACTCTCCTTTTCATTATTAAACACTCAAATTACTTCAACAAAGCATAGATGTCACCCAGTAATATGATAAAGCCACCTATCAAGGTTAAGCATCAGAAAAATAGTCTTATAATAAAACTCTTGCTCTTGGAGCAGTATCATAGCGGATAGATAAAGCACCATCATAATAATGTGACTGACTGCATGACCTCAGGTCCTTCTTTCATTTTATTTCACAACTTGGGATACACTTTTCAAAAAATGGAGAGATACAGTGGTACATCAACATACTTCCTTTGATTTAAGCATCAATATAAATCCATGGAAGAAGAAACTGAAATGTTAAAGCTTGTATTTAGGTTTTCATAAGTCTGTTCTGTTTGCATATGCATGTTTTTTAAGTTTTGATACAATTAACTCCTGCGTATTGCCACTGTTAAGAAATCCAAATGATTGCATTGAAAGTAGAGGGAAGGGAGCAGAGGGTGAGGGGAGGGAAAGGGAAGGATGGGTACCGGGACTGCTGAATTAGAACAAGAAATATTCCACGCTTTTATAATTAGAAGAGAACTGGAGTTCACAGGGCCACTGGTAGTCATATACCACATCTTACTTTTTTCCTAAATAACTTCATTGCTGTCACCATTAGTATTAAGACTTACTAAAAAATAACAGGCACAGGGATTATGTTGCTATTAAATCTAGGCAAGAGAAATATGAGAAACAAAAACGACAAGGAAGAAATTTAAAAAATGAATCAAATAGGAAAAACAAAGTTTGCCATATTTAGTTCATTTATAGTAATTTTAAAGTGTAAATGCTCTTTTTCTTTTTTGAACTTTCTCAAATTCAGGCCTGGGTAATATACTTTGAGGAATCCAAAATGTGATTAATTCTAAGGTTATGTTAGAAATAAATGATAGGGTTAGACTTTTTAGAATGAATGTGTTCAACACTTGGTGCTTGTAACAATGTGTAAATAGAAGTGTAAATTAAGGGTAAAAATGTTTAAAAATATAATGTGGATGAAATGATTATGTTAAAACAGGTTGTGAGCCCTTCTAAGTTAGTAGGCAGTAGATTTGCCAAAACTATAGCTTAAATTGTTGCTATCTTGCATTTCTGAAGCCCACATTTTATTAAAAATATCTATTTTATTTTATGGTATTTAATTCTCATTGACAATGTCTGAAATACTTAAGTTCTCTCTGTTTTGAAGTCAAGGTTTGACACTGCATTTCCAGGGCACATATTTTCACCCTTCACAATTTTGTTTCCAAAACAGAAAACATCTTTTGGAGAAAATAAATTCCTTTAATTTCCATTTTTGTAACTAAATAAAACTGTTTTCCCAAATAACATTACCTCATGCTTATGAGAGCTACAAAAATGACATCTTTTCCAACACAAACCACTTGGCAGAAGCACCATTACATGTTGTAAATGACATCTACAGAGTTTCAATTACTTAAGTTTATGAAATCATTTTTTTTTTCAAGATATGATTGAGTCATTTTGATTGGTAATAAGAAGTCCATGAAGACAGCAATTGAGATTTATTTGTAGGGTTAAAAATTTGCTGCTAAATCTACAAATTTTAATACACTGGCCTTAACTTCTCAGCATTCAGGAATTTCTGATTCCACATCTATCCTTTAACTTTTAAAAGTTGAGTGTTCTACCAGAAAATCAAAAATAAAATAATAAATTGAAAAAGAAAAACTTTATTTTTTCTTTCAGATTGCAAATGTTAAGGCAATATAAGAATCTCAAAGAAAATTAAAAAGCTTTAGTGCACTGAACAAAATAAATATTGACATTTAAATAAATTTATACCCACTTTCACAAACAGGTGCACACACTTCCCGTGAAAATGGAATTTTTAAAATAATCACTGTACCTGCATGATATTGAAATTCATTCACAAAATTATATTGTTCTAAATATTTTGTTTTAATAGTTTAGAAATCTGTTTTTATCATAGCCATTGCTAGGTTTTAAAGACAAATATTTAAATGGGAGTACCAGAAAAGAAAATATCTGGTTATACTTTTCAGCAAATGGTAATAGTAATAAGTGAAATGTAATCTGACAGTTTAAATTTAATCAGTATGTCACTGTTTTGTCTTAATAGAGCAAAATCATCCTGGGTTGAGTACTTAATTTACTCTCAGCAGCAAGAGGTGGGTAATGAAATCAGGAGTCACTCACTAGTGGGGTATAGAAGGTAGCACAATTAGGACTGCTCATAACAATTCAAATTAGATCTGAATTGTGGAAGGGATTGCTGATTTAGACAAGTATAAGTTTGGAAGGCTCCATGGCTTCTGCATGTCAAGCAGACATGGCAGCCATTTCTTGACAATTCCCTGACATTTCAAGGCGATAGTTTTAAAGGGCTGGCAGTATTCCCTTGCAAAACACCAGGACTTCTAATAGAAAACACTCATTGTGTGTACGTACAAATAAGATTTGCTCCCTTTCCCCCTAAAGACTACATTTTTAAGCACCGAAAAGGGCAAAGGGGAGGTAACCAATTAAGGAAAGAGAAATTCAGAAGTAAAATTATTCATTTTGTTTGGATACCAAGGGACTAGAGTTACACTAAAGGATTAAGTAAACAACATGAGATCATTTAGATTCTATTGTGGGACTTCTGCAAAATGAAATGTTAGTTCATAAGGAAGTCTCTTGATTTTGTGACTCATTTACCTTTTGTAATGTTATTAGAAAATTTACTACCTGACCTATGATGAGATGAAATTTGTTCATGCCAGTACTTACTCCACAAAAATACTTGTGAAGAAGATAAAATGTTAGCAAAACCAAGGTATTGCATTTATTTGACTTTTGCCAGGAATGTTCTACAACTTTCAAGTGTAAATAAGTTATATTAAAATCATTAGTATATTGATGCTATTGAAATTCCTTTTTTTTTTTTTTGGTACTGGAGATTGTGTCCTTTACAGGGAGTTGAACCCAGGGGTACTTTACAACTGAGTCACATCCTCAGTCCTTTTAATTTTCATTTTAAGATGGGATCTCCCTGAATTGCCGAGTCTGATGAAGTTGCTGAGGTTGAATCCTCCTGTCTCTGGGATCATGGGTGTGCCCCACCACAACTGACTGGTGGTGTTAAACTGACTAAGAAACACTATACTTTCCAGAGGTTCTTAATTATTGAGAGTAAGTAGGAAGTTTACTTTTTGGGGAAAGTTGATAAACATTTGTTAAAATAAAATAGGAAAAGTCAATTCCCCAAACTTTCATACAAATTTAATATATATAAAACAGGAAGCATATAATATTCTATGTCCATTGGGACTTATTGCATGTGGAATTATGTTTTTTTTATAACAAAGTACAGACTTTTTTTTCTATTCCTATGTCTTTTTCCTAGAAAAATGAATAAATGTTGGCATCCAAGAGCAATGACATAAAAATCAGGTAAACTCTCAGAATGTCCTTGCAAAAATAAGACTCTATATGAGATGCATTCAGAATACAGCATGTTATACTGAGGGGACGTTAAGGAGAGAGAAAAGCAAATGACAATCCTGAAAGTGTTTTTAAACTAATGATAGAGATGCCTTACTTTATCTGAGAGGTACAAGAATGTATTGAATGATTTTTCAAGTTTAACTCTATCTATATACACATAAAGAGCATAGCATATAATCTTTGAATTGTTCTCTATTTCAGTGATGTCTAGAAATTTCTTTCTTTTCATATACATACTACTAAAGGCAGTGGAGCATTGACTTCTATTTGGCCTAATAATAACATAAGTAATCATGAAATATCCATTTCTATTGTTTACTCAATGACAGAACTATTCAAAACACTCAAAATTAAAATCATTCAATACATACATATTAAATATCTTTGTGTTTAATAAATTGAGTCAGGCACATTCAACAAATATTTACTAAAAAGCAACTCTGTATATCACAAGCTCTGGGGACAGATCAACCAAAAAATTAAAAGAAGACAAATTTCTGCTTTTTGAATCTTACATACTATCAAGGTAACAATCAATAACCAGTGAAAAAATGTAAGTATAAAAAAGCTGAAAGGAATTCAGCACTGTGAAAACATTTTTAAAAGAACATAGAGAAGAATATAAAGATATATGTGTTAGAATTATGCACATACAGGAAGTACATATAGTTGGTACATATTGGAAGGGGTGATGACTCAGTAAGTCCATTGTAAATTGAGAATGAGGCAAGTAAAAAATGTACTGAATACACATAAACTACCATACATTCCTCCTTAGCAGCAAGGTACACTGAGGCATATTGGTCCCTCGTGATTTTGTGCCTGACTAGAAGTTGTGTCTCAATGCTGATGCTTGGTGTTGCAAGAGAGCACGGTCCTGCATGTACTAGCTGAAACAATATCAAACTCCAGAATTCAAAGTGTGACTTCTACTGAATGTGTATCACTTTTGCACTGTCTCATAGTTGAAAAACTGTAAAGTAAACCTTTGCAAATTTGGGTCCATCTGCACAGTTTGTGCCTGTCATAATGAACAGGTGCAATTTCAAGTAGGGTCATTTAGGGTAAGCTGCTTGCAGAACATCATATTTTAACATTACTTTGAAGTAAGAGAAAGGATTAATAGGGCAGATGCTTAAGGAAAGAGGAGACTTGTCATCCCAGACCTATGTGAATGGACCTGCCCAAGAGAGGAGAGCAGAATCAGATACCAGGAGATAAGTTGTGAGTGCAGAGGGTCAGTACTGGCAGAATGCATAGGAATTTGTGGATAGGAGCAAAGATTTAACTTTATCCTTATGAAGACTATTACCAAGAGGAATCGCTATGTAGGTTATCATGTTATTTAGGACTTTTCAGCCTTAGCCCTGTTGACATTTTGGAAAATTCTTTGCTCTACAGGGTTGTCCTATTCATTGTAGGATGTTTAGGAAGCATAGCTGACTTGTATTTGCTAAGATAGCAGGAGCACCCACGAATAAAAATGACATTTCCCCAGTTGGGAACCACTGATATAAAGAAAAGTACTAAGCCATGAGAATGTTATATAATTCATCCAGATGATTAATAAATCTGAGTCCAGATGTCAGAAGTTACATGGTAAGATACATTTACTCTATTGTACCATTGATCTTTTTTTTCAAGTTCACTTGAATCGGACAGTTGACTAGAGTCAAATATTGCGAACCCTTAAGCAGTTCTTAATCAGCATCACATAAAGTAAAAACTGACTTTAAGTTGCAAGGCAGGTTCACCTGTATGAGGTCCTGAAATTTAACCAGAATTTCAAATCTGAAGCAGTGCTCAGGGCTATGAGAGTGCAAAAAATCGGACTTTTTGAGTGATTCTAAATATTTTCTCTTTTCAGCATGGTCTATCTTGACATTTGAAGGTAGAAAGAGCTATGCATGGGTCAGGATGGGGTATGTCAATAGCTGTTCACTGTTAAACTGGAATGGGGCAAGACAGAGGAAAAGCTTTGATCTATACACGAACAATTTCAGTGAAGCAGCAGAGCTGTGGGCAACTTATGAGCCACAATATTGAGTAACCAAGCTGGTACCCTGAATAGTAAAGGTGTTTGCCTTTGGTTTGAACAAAAATATAAGGAAAAACAATAAGATGCGAAGAAGTTGTCCTCAGATAAGTATGATTATGAGAACAACATAATTCTGCTCATAAACTGTGAAAACTACATTAGTTATAAACTATGCCTCAGAAAATATATAGGATAACAATATATGTTATGCTAATATCTACTATACTTGAAGATATGCTAATGGCAGATATGTGTGTATACAGAGACCGCTTCACTCCTATTTCCCCATTTTTCCCATTCAGCACATTGTTCATTGCCTAAATATGTTTTTGCTTTCTCTTGCTCACTCATATATTCTGTACCACACAATCATAATTTTTAATCATGCCCTCTGTTCATTTATCTTTTTAAAGAAAGGCATAACCAAGGCTCTAGTGTACATGACACTGCATTGCCTAGCATAGAATATTAGTTTATTTAAATAAACATTGGAACATCAGTTGAATAATGACCAAAGGTCTCTTTTCTTTTTCTTCTTTCTTTTTTCTTTTTTCTTTTTTTTTTTTCTCTTTTGTAGTACAGGAGATTGAAACCAGGGTTACTTTACCACTTGGCTATATCCCCAGACCTTTCTGTTTTATTTTGTGACAAATCTTGCTTAATTGCTGTGGCTGGCCTCTAATATGTGATTCTCCTGCCTCAGCCTCCCTACGTACTGGGATTATAGATTTCGGTCATCATGCTCCAAATGTATCTGGTATTAGTTTGGAGTAACAGGGAGGATCCTTTAAAAGCAGCATAGGTGTTGATTACCTCTTGAAGATTATTAAATATAAAGTAAATGTTAAGCTTGATGACTTAGCAAGTAACCTTACAGGAGGAAACAAAGCATTCAAATAATTAAATGTTAAACATATACAGAAACACATATACACACAACTTTGAGAAGTTTAAGTCTTAACAAAAGAAAAAAAGAAAGATTTCAATATAGTTTTCTCTTGAAGCCTTCCTTGTTTACTATAACTCAATTTACAAAAGAAACTGGACTTTTTTGAGTAATTCTAAATAATTTTCTGTCTTTTCAGCATTGCCTGTCTTGATATTTGAAGACAGAATGAGCTATCTACAGATGAAATTAATATTTTTTCCCATAAGGTTGTAATATATGAAGTAATTAATGTGTTCTATTGTTAGCAATGGAGTTGTTTATAATTTGTAACTCAAGAGCACATTTCGTACTAATGTTTTATTGTTCTAATTTACCACCTGAAATTTGCTAAATTATCTACTACATAAAATAAAACAAAAAAAAGTGTGACTCCCTATAAAATATATTTTAGGTCTATTTTCATTATTTTCATATTCTAAAAGAGTACTTCAATTAATTTGAGATGTTTTCAAAATATAAAACCTCACCTATTATTACTTTTTAAAATTTCTCTTAGTTGTTGATGAATCTTTATTTTTTAAAATTTTTGTGTGTGGTGCTGAGAATTGAACTCAGTGTCTCAAGCATGCTAGGCAAGCGCTCTACCACTGAGCCTCAACCCCAGCCCACCAATTATTTTTAAAGATCTTTGAGGTGTATTATAATATGCACACCATAATTCAGCCAACCTCACCCATAGATGTTAAGTTTGTATTCTTAAGTATGTATTTAAGATATTTCATTGTTCAGATGTTTAGAAAAACTTTATTTTACATACGTTATTGGACTTTTGGGAATGATTGTTTTTTATTTGAAAGAAAATTCAATAAAATACTTTAAAAATTCTTGTTGTTTCACCTGTATTATCAGTATGAATATAAATTCCTTTTAACTTCCCATCTTTTAAAAACCTGAATGTTTTCCTTGATAAGTGGATGATTATATATAATGGGGGTTGGAGGAGGTGGGGAGTGAGAGAAGAATGGAGGAACTTTAAATTATGTAGAAGGAAATGAGAGGGAAGCAGGGTATGAAGAATGGTGGACTGAGACAGACATCATTACCCTATGTACATGTATGATTACATGAAAGGTATGAATCTACATCATGCACAACCATAGAAATGAAATTATGTATCCCATTTGTATACAATGAATCAAAATGCAATCTGTAAAAATAAAATAAAGAATTTAAAAAAGTGTAACTCCTACATTTTATGCTAAATACCTCATTTTAGACATGCATATTTAAGGTATTATGTAACATTACTACATACTTAATAAATATGTACAGTAATACCTTTATAAGATAGTTGTTTTAGTCAGCTTTTTGGTTATTTTGACTAAATGACCCGACCAGCACAACTGTAAAACAGGAAATGTTTATTTAAGGGCTCACAGTTTCAGAGGTCTTAGTCCATAGAAGGTTGGCTCCATTCCTCCAGTTTAATGTGAGACTGAACATCATGGCAGGAGAGGGTGGCGGACTGAAGCAGCTTACATCACAGTGATCAGGAAACAGAGAGAGACTCCACTGCCAGATACAAAATATATATATGTCCCATAGTCACATCCCCAATGAACCACTCTGTCTAGGCACACTCTACCTGCCTCCAATCACCATTTAGTTAATCCCATCAGGGATTATTTCACTGATTAGATCAAGACTCCCACAATCCAACCATTTCTCCTCTGCATCTTCTTGCATTGTCTCACATGTGAGCTTTTGGGAACCCTTCACATCCAAACCATAATGACAGTTTTATCTATTTATGTAAGTTCTTGGGAACTAGAATCATGTCTGGATTCCCAAACGTAATTTAAGTCTGCATTACCTCCAAAAGAAAATAAAGTACTATGTTCAAATTCCAGAGAGTAATGTGATTGAACGCCTAATTTCAATGAAAAGTTCAGAAGACGTACTGTGCCTTTTGCTTCCATGCTATATAAATGGGCCTCACCATTTTCTACCTTACATTACAACTTGCAGTAGCTGCCCATTACATGCACTAGTGTTTACTTGCATTTCTTGCAAAACAGAGGACTTTTTACTGCAGCCCTTATTAGTGCTTCCTTATTTGTTGAAATATCAAAGGTGTTCATTTGGGACTTTCCAATTCTGATTCAGGTACACCTATCTGAGTGACAAGAGAGGATAAGGGCGCAGAGAAAATATATTGAGGGAGAAAAGGAAATATAAGGTATTGAGACAGAAAAATGGAGAAAGGAATATAGAGAGGAAAAAAATAACTTAATCCCCTGTGGACACTATATATCACCCTCATTTTCGTTTTGTGAAATTGGCAGGTACAATATATGCCTGCAGCAGCTGTGCCTTTTTTTCTGACTCTCTGACAGCAGGAATAGCTCCACTCCTTGCTCAGAGTAAGTAGCTGATATGACTGGGAAGTTGTGAAGCAAAGATTGGGAAAGACACCTGGCATTGAATCTGAGGGACTGTTTTGATCCCTGAAGATTGCTCTATTTATTGCAGACTTTGAAGATTCTTTTCAGTTCTTTCTGGCTAAAGTGTGAAAATATCCATTACTGACCTTCCCTGCCTATATAGAAATCCTCAATCAGGCAGAGTTTTCAGAAGACTGAGCGCTATTCATGGTGACAAAAGAAAGAATTAGGGTGAGAACAGCAGCAAAAATATCAAGAGGAACTAGTTCTTAGATGAGCTAAGAATGTTTATCAAGTTGTGTTCTGAGTTCCTTGCTAGAGACCAGATATATAGGTATCTCCTGGCTCCCACTACACATGTTGACCCTATTCTCCAAATGACAGCACTAAGAGGTGGAGATTTTGGGGGTGATTAGTAGTGAAAACTGAGTCTGCATGAATGGGATTGATGACCTTTCAAAACATTCCAGAGAGAATCCCTTGCCCCATCTTCCATATGAGGGTGGAGCAAGAAGACAGCTGTCTGTGGATCAGGTACTAGAACTTCACAAACCCTGTATCTGTCATTGAATGAATCTAGGACTTCTTAGACCTTAGAACTATGAGAAATAAATTTCTAATTTTTATGATGAACTTTGCTTATACTAGCTTATTGTATAGTAGTTTATTGTAGTAATCTGAATAGACTAAGATAATCCCCTATTGCTTATTATTTTTTTCATATCTACAATGAAATTCCTACATACAGGTTTAGATACATATTTGCAGAGAACAAAACAGCATTTTAATAGGAAATGTCACAACTGTAAATTTTAAGACTTTGCCTTCCCTTTTGATAGTTACTTTAAAGATAATTCCTATTCAAAGAAAAAAAAAAAACACAGGATAGAGGCTTTTTTGGGGATTACTTGGATTACAAATCAGGTCCAGGTTGTGATAAATGAGACAAAATTTATATTTAACTAAGTTTTTCAGTTCTCTCACTTTCAAAATTAAAAAGACAGGATGACTAGTTCTTCCTTACATAAGAAAAATATCTTAGTTTGATTTCTAATGCTGTAACACAATACATGAGGGTGGATAATTCATAAAGGAAAGAGATCACATTAGCTCTCAGTTCTGGAAGTGCAAGAACATGATGTTGGTATCTGTTTGGCTTCTGGTGAGAGCCACATGCTGTTCCATGCATGATAGAGAAGCAGAAGGGAAGCGGTCATGTTCAGAAAAAAGGAAAGGGAGACTGAACTCTGTAATAACTAACTCATTCCCATGAAAGAAATACTAATCTATTCAGGAGGGTGGATCTTTCATGACTCCGCATGCTTCTTAAAGGCCCCACTACCTTTCAACACTATTATAGTGGAGATAGTCTTCAACATGAATGTTGGGGAGGGCAAACTATATTCAAACACAGCACACAGTGTTAAGGGACGTAATTGAATGAATTTTATTCCTGCGAAATGCATATGTTGAATTCTCACTAGCAAAGTGTCTGCATTTGGAGTTGGGGTCACTGTGGATAAAATTAAGGTTAAATGGGGTCATTATGGGGAGTTCCCATCCAAAACAACTGGTGCTCTTATAAAGTGAGGAAGAGATCAGAGAAGGAACTTTCTCTTAGCACAAACACAAATGTGAGCACACAGTGAGAATGACGCCATCTACAGGCCAGGAAGAGAGTCCAACGCTGGAAACAAAATTTTGGTGCCTTAATAGTAAACTCCCAACCTCCAGAGCCATGAGAAAAGAAATATCTGTTTTTAAGTGACTCAAGCTGTATATTTTTGTTATGCGAGCTCTAGACAATTGATACAAGGGGACAAAGAGCAGTCTGTTACATCACATGCAGACTAACAAGGGCATTTACTCACATTGCAAGTGGTTGTAGAGATGAAGGCTGCTGTTCAGCACAGATTTTGTGAACTACAGTGAGTCATTGTGCTTCTCTGGACTTGATTTCTTCTCCAATGTAAAGATCGAATTCTATTATAGTTAAAGTCTTTTTACTTGCAAAAACCTATGAAAATACGATCAAACATTAATTTTAACTTGTTTCTTAGTGCCTTTGAACAAGACTTTGAACAAAATATAGACTTGAAATGGAGTCAGTGAGAATAGCAATGTTTTATTGTAACATATTTCCCAGTTCTGTTTTAGACTGATAATATAAAGAAGCAAACGATGAAATTTGGGAATGTACCAAGTATATTCATTTCCTAGGGCAGCTGTAACAAATTGCCACAAACTTGGTGGCTCAGAATAACAGCAATTTATTTTCTCACAGTTCTGGAGGCCAGAAATTTAAGTTCAGGCATGATGGAGCTTCTGCTGGAGGATCTAAGGGAGAAACCTGTGCCTCTTTCAGCTTCTGGGGCTGTGAGCATTCTTCTTGTGACTCTATCTCTCTGATTTTGCCTGTATTTCTCATATGCCCTTCTCTTTGAATTATCTCTTCTAAGGACATTTTTGCATTAGATGTAGGCCCACCTATACAACTCAGGATGATATAACTTTAAGATCACTTACTTAATTATATCTGCAATGACTTCTTCACTAATTAACTTCACATTCACAAATTTTGGATTATAGATATATCTTTGGAAGGCCATCATTCAATCTTTATACCAAGAGAAAATATTTTTCTTAAAAAATGCTTTCTATGTAAAGAATTAGATTTTCAAAATAGACATTCACTTTCAGTTCTCTATGTTAACATTTTGAACTGTATTTATTATCGTTTAAACAAACAAACTAAAGACTCTGGGAAAAGTTGTGATATTAAAATGAGACTTCCTTGGTTTGCGTACAAATATTTTCTTATTCCTCAGTTTATGTCCCTTGAAAAGTATTATTTTTCCTCTCAAATATATAATTACTCTTAACATATTTTTAGAGACCACTTAGAAATGACTTGAGATTGTACACTATGAATTTTCACATGTAGACAATAATTAAGACAAGAGTTTTGTATCTGCAGCTAACTGGGATTAGATTGGATAGAAAAGCACTTCTTTACTCCACCCAAATACTCTTTCATTATCCATCTGAGGATCTTGGAGACCTACTCTATAGAAATTAGTCTTTATGACAAATTTTCTTATGTACTAATTTTATTTTTCCAATATGTGGAGTTCATGATATGCATCTATGGTTTTATTCTTCTTTGAATCGGTACAAAAGCAGTTTATTACAAATGCTAAGAAATGCCATGATAACAAATAGTTTGATTTTCAACACTTTTTAAAATACAGGTTGCATGATACCCCCCATTTTCAATTAAAAAATTTCAATATCCCATGTTTAATATGGATTTTTTTCTAGACAGTCTTTGCATTTATGATAAATGTTATTGATTCTATTGGTGAAATACAAATTTTTTGAAAACGTAACTTCATAATAACATTTAATTTGAGCTATCAGTTGTACTCCTGGTAAGCACGTAAAAAATAAGACAAGAATAATTTGCATTTTGTTGCCTTCACAATCTTTTATTTCTCTCTTACATTGATAACAGTTCACTCTCTAAATGATAACAAGAAGCAATTTTCTGTCTCAAGTCTGCTCAAGCTGCCATAAAAAAAATACCAGAGACAGTGTTGTTTAAAAAACAGACATTTATTTTCTCATAGTTCAGTATGGTGGAAGTTCAAACCAAAGTTGGGAAATCTGGCACTTGTTGAAGGCTTTCTTGTTGGCTTACAGGAAGAGGTTTTCTGCTATTTCCTCAGATGGCAGATTGAGAGCCAGTGTTGGTGTCTCTTCCTCTTAATCAAAGGGCACCACCTCTGTCTGATTAAACTCACGGGAGTTTCTCACCTCCTCTCAGCCCTTATCCAAATACAGCCACATTGGGGATTAGGATTTCAATATGTGAATTTGGGGGGGGGAACAGAAAACATTCTGTGCATAATACTGAGTTAAATGAAAAGATCTGTACAGATAAAATGAAGAGTTAGAATATTAAAAAAATCTTTTCCCTATCTATGAGTTTAGGGGGGAGAAATGAAAAATAAAAACAATTTCAGACTATTCAACTTATTGTATAATGCTAAAAGAATGCAAAACCTGAAAAATAACAACTATTAAAACAAATATGAAGCTTAGCAGCTCATGTTCACAGCTACATTTTTTTTCCTTATGGCTCAGTATTTTAATTTGCTACTTCAAATTTATACCAATGTCAACATGATAAAAAAAAATCCAAAACCATGGTATGATTATTGGTTAATTGGAAGTTTATTTCAGAACAGGACAGGCAGGCTGAAATAGTGGGAAACTCATTATACTATGTCATGCTATTCAAAAGACTAAGAAGTCTCCTAAAGATGTTCTTAGCTCTTCTTGTATACAGTGGAAATCAAAATATTTGCACTACCTACTGAGTGTTGTGACAATAACCTAAACTGTATTCAATGAAGAAATTTAAAAATCTCTCCGTCTATACAAATATAAAATTCTATATTAAGTGCCTAAAGAGTGAGTCTGTGTTCAACTGATTCTTCTGGGAATCACTAAAGAGTACTTTTAATGTTACTGCTGAGACTACAATTTCATAATATATGTGTAAAGCAAAAGTAGTCAAAGGAAGGTTTTTGTATACTCCATGGTTCTGTGCAGGGCGATGAGATTGTAACTGGTGACATAACTTGAAGATTCTTACGCAGAGAGGCTGTCACTGGTATCCTGAGGGAAATAGAGGTTGCTTGGAAGATAGGAGAAAGAGGGAGAGGTATGGAGATTCAAAATTCCTGGATGGAAACTTGGTACCTGTGTACACTTGAAGGACATGGAAAGAGCAGAATAAGAAGCAAAAGCCACTATCATGGAAAACTTGAAGAAAGTCATGGAAGAATGTAGATAGAAATTTCAGGAAGGACGGGATTAATTATTATTACGTGCATAGATTGATACATGTTTATACAAAACTGAGGAAAGGGTAAGAAAGATAATACTCTCATTTGATTGATCCAAATCAATTTGATTGATTTATATTAACATGAAAGTCAGATTTGAAACTCCTTATCTATTTTAAACTATTGCTTCTAATGAGACTTTCAAATTTCAGATCATGTTATATATATTCTTCATATTTATTTATGTATGCATATAGTTGTGTCATTAATTAAGCCTCATCATGGGTTTAAAGAGAAAAGGAAACCGCTAATGAGGTCCTAGACCAAAATGGCAGGAGAGATGACATAATGGCAAAATTAGAGGTGTGTTTGAAGGAAAAAAGTGATGACACTGGTGACAGATTGGCTGTAACATATGAAGAAACAGGAATACAAATGACTCGTGATTTTTTTTCACTTGAGAAAAGTAAAAACAAATATACAAAAAGTACAGACACAGAAATGTGAAACTTCAGAAGGCAGGGAAAGACAGATCATTTGATGAGTTAATTTTGAACATGCAACACTTGAGGAGAGAGAAAGATCATTCTGCAGGTGGCTTCTCTACAAGAAAAAAATTGGAGAATAGAAATTAAGAGGTTAGTGATGACAGATTTACAGGTTAAAGTACAAAAGATTTTATTACATGTAACTATATTAGAATAGAAAGTCCATTTAGCCTGTTTGAAAGCATAGGAATTGTTATTGCCTAATTTGTTATGAGACTATTTAGCATAAATTTCAATCGAAGGAAATAAAAAAATTGTCATTTATTGAGGACTTGGTTTATTATCCCTATTTCCTGAATGAGGAAAATGAGGTTCTCAAGGTGGATATTCTATAATTGGCAAAGTTATAGGAAGGCAAGAGCTGCTGGAATTTAAATCCTGTAGCCCTTCCACTGACTGAATGGAAAAGTAAAACAGTCTATAACATGAAGATGGGGAAGTTGAGATTCTGGCACTCTGGTTCATGGTGGGAAGAAGGACAAAATTAGGAAAAAATTTCATGATATGTAAAGGGAAAAAAAACTTTTTTTTTGTTTTACAGTGGCTACGAATTCGAATGATTCATCTTGTAGGGATTTTTTTCTGTAAGTTCATCTTGAAAGATAACTTTTGGATACTATGAAAGCTATATATGTTAAAATTCAGTGTAAAAATAATCATCCCACAACTACATTTAGCTTAATACTCCGTTCAAATAGAAAGCATCATAAATAGTGAGTATACTATCATTAGAATAACTTGTTTGGTTTATAACATGATTTATCGGTTTATTCTAAATTTTTTGCTCTCTTCAAGTTGTAGTAATTTCATAAGGTTCAGTACAATTTGTAATTAAAAACTGGTAGTAAAAATAAGAAAAATATTAAAAACCATCAAGCCACCTTTCATCATATACATAGATTGTGGTACTTCTACCAAAGCAATTGTGAGCATAAGCTCACCCATCTTCTAAGCATTTTTGAAAAGTATGTGCACTAAGTCCTATTTTTGGTATATATAAAAGCATCCCTTGAGAGTTCCAGCAGCATTATGTGAAAGCACTTGTTACGGGTTAAAGATAGATAAAAATAACAACCTATAGCTAGTTTCTCTTTTCCTTAGGTATGAATTATATTACAGAGCAGTTTTGCTCTTCTACCAAGTGCTTGGTTATCACATTTGCTATTTCTGTATTCTAAAGTGATGATCATTAATATTTTCATTCTCATTTCCAAATACAAACAATCCTCCCCTTACTATGAAAAATGGCATCAATCAAATTACTACTATTTCTCATTTTCCATGGAAGTTAATTGATGAAAGAGAGTAAAACATGTGGATGATAATGATCTCTAGTTGTCCCTCACTCCAGTACACTTTCACCCAAATCATCTTCATTGAATTTAACTTTATCACCTGATCAGTTACAGAAGAGACAACATAAATATCATGCTTTTAAAAGTTTCAAATAAAAATCTCATGTTTATATTAGTTGGAGCACTTTTAATTGCAAAAAGTAAAAACAAAAAATTACTTCAACTAATACTCAAGCAAACAAACAAACAAAAATGGAGATTCTTTTACCTATTATTACCAAGTTCCCGAAGGTAGAAACCTCATAGCTGGATCCAGGTGCTCAGTAAAGGTCAGAATCTTCCTTCTGTAACTCTATACTCTCCTGTCTTTATTTCCATAACAACTCTTCTCATAAAAAATTAAAAGTGGCTATCAGAATATCAAAAGCTATCATTAAGTTGGTGAAGACCATTGGGATCGTACTTCAAAAAAATGTGCTTTTCTCAATAATCTCAGCTAAAGTCTTGAGGAAAATGCTCACTGACTTGAACTGAATGAAAGTTCTGCTAAGAGACTGTCACCACAATCATCTAAGATAACAAAAACAACAGGTGCTTAATACAGTCAATATTTACACATTTTGAAATTTATTTTTCAACTGCTACATAAAAACATAAAATTATACATATTAATGGAGTACAATATAATGTGTTGATTCATGAATTCATTATGTAATGCTTAAGTCAGGTTCAGCAGTACATCTATCTCCTCAAACTTTTGTCACTTCTGTGTGCTGAAAATGTTCAAATTACTGTCTTCTAGATTTTGGAAATATCCACTATTGTTGCTGATCTTCACCCAACCACACCTGAATCTACTTCAGTCCAATTGTAACTTAGTACGGATCGATCAACCTTTCATCATCCCTTCCCATTGCCAGTCCCAGGCTCAGGTAATTACCACTGTATTCTCAATTTCTAGGAGATTGGACGTTTTAGATTCTACATCTGAGGGAGAAAAATGTGGTACTTGTCTTTCTGTGCCTGGATTATTTCACTCAATGTAATGATCTCCAGTTCCATTTGAGTTGTAAATGACAGGATTCCATTCTCCTTTTATAGTTGTGTAGTATTCCATTGTGTTTCTGTACCACATTCTCTTTATCCACATATCAGTTGATGATCACTCAGGCCTTACAGATGTCTTTTCAAGACCTGGATTTCATTTCATTTGGATATATATGGAGGAGTAGGATGGCTGGATCATATGGCAGTTGTATTTTTAATTGTTTGAGGAAACACATTACTGTTTCTATAAAAGTTGTAATTTACATTCCCACCAACAATGTGCAAGACCTCAGACTTCCCTTTTTCAATATCCTGGTCAGGACTTACTATTTTTTGTTTTGCTGATTGTAAGAATTCTTCCTGTGGTGAGGTAATAGCTCATTGTAGCTTTAATTTGCATTGCCCTGATGCTGAACATTTTTTTTTCATATATCTGTTTCTATCTGTAGATATTCTTTTGGAAAATGTTTATTTATATCTATTGCCTGTTTTTAAATTGAGTTGTTCTTCTGCAGTAGACATTCTATGTTCCTTGTATATTCTGGATATCAGCCCCTTGTCAAATGTATAGTTTGCAAGAATTTTCTTCTGTACTGTATGTTGTGTTCTAACTTAGTTGTTTCCCTTAATATGAAGAAACTTTTAAATTTGACAAAATCCCATTTGCCTATTTTTTTGCTTCTGTTTTCCATACTTTTAAGGTCTTGTCCATTATAATCTTCTAATCTATTTCATGTACACTTAGGAAAGCATTTGATATGAAAATCTATCATGGATATCAATTTGTAAGCTCCTCTAGAAGCTTCTAAAGCATGAATTTGAGAACTTCTATTGATATTCTCTAATGTATTTATCTCAAATACCTTCAAGAATGTTTTGAATTAAGAAATCTTGATATATTTTTTTTCCCAGAAAAGCAGGTTTTCTTCATTGACTAGAATAGCATGTATGAATGAAAATTGTCTCTCTTTCTATGAAACCTTCTTTAGTTGCAAATATTAGAATTTATCAAACTGTATTCTAATTAGGTGATAAAATCTTTCTTCTTTACCCTAAACTGGTAACAGTTGAAAGTGTGCCCTACATCTAAATTCTAGTTTTCTACACCTGAATTCTAGTATCTTCTGAAGTGTTCATTTTTCAGTAGTTACTTGACAAATTGTTACAAACAACTGAATTGTGTATTCTTGTAGTTGAGTATACATAAAATATTAAATTGTAAACTTTTGTAGAATTATGTTAGCGGCAAGGGAATATTCTTTCCCACCTGAACTAGAGAACTATTCACATACTCAGACTATCCCCAATCACATTTTGAAGACACAGTCACTTTAAAATGTGTGCTGCAGTACAAAATAATAAATGGGGGTTAGGGACATAGCTCAGTGGTAAAGCATTTGTCTAGTATGTGCAAGGCTCTGGGTACAAATCCCAGTACTAAAAAAAGTAATGATAATAAGAAGTGGGAAAATTAAAGTTAGATGAACTCTTTGGGTAGTTGGAGGGTGTTGTATGCAAAGAATTTAAGAAATCTTATGAAATATTTAGAGGCAATAGAGCAAAGCATATTGAATGTTTCCTTTTTATCTTTGCCAGTTGAAACTGGTTTCATATTGTGAACATTATTATGAATATAGGAGACTTTTCTTCTGAATGATATTTGAAGTACCATGGTTTATAAAATGAAATGCTGGTTGCCCTTAAATACTGTTCCTATCAATATCTTAAAACCAAAGAAATACACTGTTGTTTTTCTTTTTCTTTTCTTTTCTATTTCTTTATCTACCTGTCTTTCTTTCTGGATTAAATTTTCTAGGATAAAAGGTTGGGGAAGGTAGACATTTTACCAGTGATTTCTGAGAAACACTTTTGTCTTGTGACTCACTCTTATGACAAATATTACATTCAATACATGCTAATTTCTTTTAAAATTTTAGTTGATTGCTGCAATAATTCTATGAATCATTATTATGCCTATTTTCATGTTGAAAAATAATAAAGGCAATACATATAAAAAGTAAATAAATATTCAAATGAAACTTGCCTGATATTGACATACAAGAAGTGTCTAGAAGTAAAATCTAACTCAAATATGTCTGACTCTGAAACCCATGTTTTTTGTGTTTCACCACAAATGCAATCTTAGTATATGTCTACTGGCTATTCAATATTAGGTCTTATCCCACACAATCCTATCTGCCATTCTTAATTTTGCATGATTCCTTTTGTATGTTAAGTAAAATTTTGACCTGTCATTTGAAGTGAGTGATGTAGCTTAGTGGTAGAGTACTGACCTTGCATGCATAAGGCCCTGGGTTCAATCCCCAGTACTTCCTCCCTGGAAAAAAAAATAACCAAAATATCTGGCAGCGTGCTAATGGGGAACCAGGGATGTTACTTTTCAACAAAGATAGGATGAAGCATGGCCTTTGCCATTCTTCGTGAAAGTCAATTCAATGAGGGAAGAATTTTGAAGTACACATTTATTCACTGACCAGTCAGGGGAAGACAGGAACTGATTTTAGTTTGATAAGATTAAATGTGACTGATAAAGACACAAATCCCCACTGACTCATAAAAAAAAAAAAGCACAAAACTTAAACTTTTTGAACTTGTAACTCTTGGAACCTGTATATCTAAGACTTCAGGTGGCTCTTTTAATCGTCACCTCCCTATGAAGTGACAGAGGCCTTAATGCTTCTCTTTAAGTCAAAAGAGATGTTTTCCTCAGCAGGTGCTTTCCATTTATGACAATTTAACATGTTTCCTGTCCTGACAGTTAAAAAAAGGGAAAAGACAGGCTTGTAGAAAGAAAATCTATCATTGCTACTTACCACCAGGTGGGGAGGAAAAAAAAAAAAACCTGGTTTTTACATTATCTAAGTAAAAATAACTTGCATAATTTATTTTAAGCTTAGATCTTAAATTTTGACCATGTAACATGTCTCTTAACACTACACAGACAAAATTTCTAATATATTAGAAGATTATGGCTGAAAATAACCTCAAGTGTAGATATTAAGCTCATATCCAGAAAATTCTTAGGTCAAATCCCTGTTTCTACTTTCAACCCCAAAGCTCTCCTTTGAAACATTTATTTGTAAACCAGTTTTGGAGGTTATATGAATTACTTAGTGCTTTTCCATCATTTCTTTTATTTTTTAATTTTATTTTTGATTGATATATAATCCTATCCATCACCTTATCATTTCTTTGTGGTAAGAACATTCCAAATCCTCTCTTTCATTTTGAAATATACAATGCACCTTCTCTTCTTAATAATTTTTTCAAGTAATACATTATCAAAATAGAAAACTATCTAAAATGTATAAAATTCAAAAAGAGAAAGAAATTGAAATTACGTGCAAATACAGAGCACCACAGAAAATCATTGTAAATTCTTTTGTACATATTGTGCATATTCTTTTGCATCATGACACATAAAACATTTACAATTTTGTATATTCCAATTTTTAAAAAATATAGTGTCAACAGATAGCTAACTCAATTAACATGCACTGCATCATCTTAGTGTGACCTATTACATTTTTATAACCATAAATTATAGTTCAGAACTAGTCTTATATTTTAAAGTTTGAATTTTTCAACACAATAAGTAGTTTTAGTGAACATCTTATTTTATACATCTTTGTATATATTTCCTAAAGACAACCCCTCCAGAAAAATGGAATTGTTGGATACAAATAATAATTTTAATGAATAAATTTTATATAAGATTTTTTTCCTTTCCATTTGGGAATTTGAAGAGTTGCTTATCAAAACCTACTACTTAGTACTTTCATCTACATGTTTAAATCTTATTACAATAAAGTTTAAAATTTTTGAAGAAAGGTGTTAAACATTTTTGTATGTCTTTCTATTTCTGTGCTAACAGATCATTAATTTTTTATATTTTCCTAAATATTTGTGAATATTATTTAGTAAGATTTCTTTGGAAATATAAAGATCTTAATTTTGTTACAACCATTTTCATCTATTTTTCATTCATTCAATACACAAACATATATTAAAATTACTATAAACTACAAAATATTCTGGTGACAAAAAACAGTTTTAATAGATAATATATGCCATACACATTAGCACATGCCTGTAATCCCAGCAACTCAGGAGGCATAGGCAAGAGGATCGATCATAAGTTTGAAGCCAACCTGAGTATCTTAGTAAGACTCTCTCTCAAAACCAGAAATAAAAAGTGCTGGGGATGTAGCTCAATGGTAGAGTGCTTCTTGGTGTTCAATCCTTAGTACCTCTCTGCCCCTCAAAAATAAAGAGATAATATAAACCTAACTAGTTCCAGTCTCACTGAGTCTGGGAGGTTGTTATTAATGAAATAATCATGGAGAATGAATGTGAAATTTTGAATGAGGTAAATGTGATAGCAAATATTTGTTTTCTTGAAATATTTAATTGAAATCTTGATTTAGGGTAAACCAGAAAAGACCTTTCAGAATAAAATGATGCTTAGATTAAGTTCTGATAGGTGAATTGGTAAGGAGAAGGCATCTGTGAGGGGTTGACAAACCCAGAATTAAGGCAGCACTTTCCCCCTGTGTTTCTAAGACTAACTCAAGATGCTCTTCAACCATCCAGTGAATGTTCACTCAAAGCAGATAACAGCAGAATACCATCTAGGACACTGCAGAGTTTAGCAAATTTTGTCATGTTGTTTCTGCATAGAAACCACTGACAAGCTAGGATTGAATTCCAACCTACCGGTCAATGTGGTACAAATCTATCAATTGGAATTTTTTTTTAACTCTTACTGATGACATCGAGAGCATCAATATCATTGGAAGCGCAGAATTTTGGCACAATGGGCAACAAACCATGGATTAATCTTTCAGAATATTGTACTTCACAATCTGGATGGTTAGCTCTATACACTTAAAACAATTTGTCTGTGTTGCAGGATGCTTTCTCAACAGAGTAAACAGAGATGTTAACTAAAGGTACATTGAACAGCAATTAGGTAATATATCTTTCAGGGTTTCCAATAGATTAATATGTGGGGATACAATCATTTTATTGATTTATTCATCTAAGAGGTATATTGTTTTCATAATCTCATAGTCCAAATTAATTGATAAAAAATGATGAAAGTTCTCAATTTTCTTTATAACTGAAATTCAGATCTTAGAAATAATTTCTACAGAGTTGTAAATTCATTCTTGTCTATTCAGCATAGTATCAGATAATTTCTATTCTTTTTTCTTTCCATGGTGATCTGACCACTTAGTAGGCTTACATAGCATCAGTGCTGTGTTTGTATTTTAGAATCAGCTCCCTAAAGAGGAAAAAAATTAAAGGCCTCGGATTTTATGGTTTCAAAGTTCACAGTATGAATATTTACATAGTGGCCAATTTCAAGCTTCTAACTGTCTATCACTGAATGCAAAGTTGGAAATTGATGCCACACTTAGCTCTTATGAGCTGATTTAGTAGAGTATTCTCTGTGGTCTTCAAATTGGGAAATGACAGTGGTTGCAGTACTTTCTTCTGTCCACACTGCCTTCTCTGCAGGTCTATCTTTTACTGCCTGATTTTGAGAATTGGCATGTCTTCATCGTCAGCATCACTGGCTGCCATATTTTTTCTGACCCTGTGAAACACACAAAGCATGGTGACTATTGTGGAGATGGCATGGTAATTCCTTTGGGTGGCTCTGCCCCAAACTTGGCTCAGTTGTGATTTTGAGGCTCCTGCCATGGAATCCATAATTCCCGCAACAATTTCACAGCAGCTGGGTTAGTGTTTATTTCTCTCTGGGACTTCAAATCTGAAAATTTTTGGACAGTATCCACATTCTATTCAAGCTGAAGGAAATTTAGGATGCAGGATGTCTATTTCAGACCTTCATCAACCAAACAGGCCACATTGTTTATTTCTACACTAAAGCAGTGATATTGGCCTGGGGTCGGTCACATATTCTATGTACTGGTCCCAGATAGTCAGAAGCTTAAAAGACCCCTGTTCTTTCCGATCCTAAATATAACAGTTGCTTTTAATAGATGCCAGTTCACTTCCCCACCACACCTTAGGTTTTGGCCCTGGTGAGGATAGCAGTGTGCAAGAGCAGAGTCCACATTGGGACCTACCTTCATATTCTGTTTTAGTAATCTCCCTCCAAGCTTCCAATTCCAGGAAGTTTATGCCTTCCTTGCTTTCAGGAAAAGAGCTCCAATTTAATTTCTGTATTATTCCTGATCTTGCTGTTCATGGATGTAATCTAACTCCTGAGTTTTCAAGTTTTAGCTTAGGGTAGGAAATATCCTAGTATTTAGAATTCCATTTAAAACAAACAAATCAAATTTTTTTCTTAATCGTTGGGCTCTTGAGAATCAGAAGCATATTGGATTTTACAATACTATTTGACAATTTAAAACATACATTTTTAAATCAGAGCTGAAAGATGCTTCTTTTGTACTGTAAAGTACTGGGGATACAATGATGGGTAAGGCTAACTCACCCTTCACCTCAAGAGGAATTGTAATTCAATTGTTTTACTTACCAATTTCCGAAACAAAAAGTCACAGTACACAGTATACTATGATAAGAAATTCACCATGTTGAGCATGCATCTTGACTACTGTGAAAGAAAAGTAAGGAGGAAGAGGAGGAGGAAAAGGAGAGAGAAGGAGAAGGAGAAGGAGAAAGAGAAGGAGAAGGAGGAGAAGGAGAAATCTCTATTCATCATGGAAGAAAACAGAAAGATATACTATAACTATTGCTGAGCAGGCTCTAAGTGTAAGTCTAAAATACAGTTTATTTCTTATTGCCTTGCACAACATGTCCTCCATGGTGGGCTTGGTGGGTGTTTGTTGTTGTTGCTGTTGTTGTTGCTGTTTGTGGGTTTTTTACTTTTTTGTCTTTTGGCATGTAGAAAAAAGGTAACATTAATAATTGAAATAGGTATTGTCAAATTTTCAATTTTTGAGTTGGCAAGTGGGAAATTCCTTTATATAAAAATGATCATTCTTAGCATCAAGTGAATAGATCTTGCTGACTCCTGTTCAATGGAAGAATAAAAAAGAAAGAAAAATATCAATATCTTAGAGGTTACAAAATAACAAAGGAAAATATCTCACCTGTAGAAATTCTTATTAATAATTCTTGAGAATATCAAAATGCTTTGGTTATGTCTCTCAGTGTCAGTATAGTATAAAAACTGATAAATTTTAAAAGTAGCTATTTATTTATTTAAAATAGCAATAATAAGCTTCTTAATTTTGGCATAAATAACATTATGATAAATAGCTATTTTTCACAACAAAAATATTGAGAATGGTGCTACCTAATATGTTTGGAAATATTTCATATGATAAGAATTTCATATCTGTTTCTGTTTTCAATCTGTTGTCATTTTGTTTGTTTTGAATATGTGGAGAAAATCTGACCTCACTTAGACATTTCTTTGAGAGAAATAGAGATTTTAATATCTGATAAAAATTATGAGTGTTCTTCTTTGGTACTACAGCAGAACTTGTCAAGTAACAATTACTTAAAGATGAGTTATCATGTGATATCTGAAACCAGTCAATGGAAATTTGTGTGCTGTGCTGTTACTTTAAAATAAATTGATCTTTCTTTCATTTTGAATGCAATATTTTGTGACATCACACTATGTTCAACATTGGTTGCTTTAGCTCTGTGCATGTTTCAGGATGCATTGCATTATATCAAGTAATATGACCATTTAATTAAAACACTTTAATTATTAGAAAGAAGGCACAGCAATAGAAGTTTGTCAAAATTCAGTGTTTTTTTTCCCCCTGTGAAATTCTGAAATTTTATCATGAATAACAAATCCTGTCAATTTTGGTTTTCATGGATATTATAGACTTTTTTTGACAATTTATGTTTCCAAATGTGGATAATGCATAAATTGCCCTTTCATACTTTCATATCATATGGTATTTAACGATATTAAAAAAAAAAAAAAAAACTAGTTCAACTCAGAACTCAAAAAAAAAAAATGAGTTGTGAATTTGTTCCCTCCTATAATTTCATATGGAGAAGAATTGGTTTTGCATGTTTTAAATTTTGTTTTGTTTACAATATGAAGGTGACTTCTCAGAAAATATAACTAAAAAGGTTTGAGATTTAATCAAATTAATAGTTTTTACTGCTTCATCAAGAATAGTTTTAAGTAAACCATCATTTTGCCTAATGTAGTCATATGGTGGGAAAGAATAGAATAGTTGCTCAAAAGTTTTGCATGCTCTCTCTATTTGTGCTAAAACACTAGCAGTGTTATCCACTGTTTACACATTAACTGCAAATGTCAAAACTAAAATCAAGGGTTGGGGTCGTAGCTCAGTAATAGGGGCTTGCTTCACTTGCATGAGGCCCTGTGCTCTGAACAAAAAAATACCTAAAAATTAATTAAAATTGACAAAGAATATCCTTTGAGAATTTTTTTTTATTATTTGATCTATTTTGTTATACATGACAGCAGAATGTACTTTGATACAGTATACACAAATGAACCAAATACATTTCGTGCAACTTTTCATTTCTCTGGTTGTAGGCAATATAGTCACACCATTAATGCAATCATACATGTACAAAGGGTAATGATGTTTATCTCATTCCACTATCTTTCCTTTCCTCTCTCCCATCCCCTACCCTCATTTCCCTCTACACAATCCAATTCCTTTTCTCTGATAATATTTTTGACCTCACAGACTCTCAGAAAGGGACTGGGGACCTCTACGTGTCTGTGTATTGCAATGTTTGAATTGCCTATGTGTAAAATCCTGTTTTATTTTGCCTATTGCTTCCTCTTGGTTCCCATCTTCTCCTCTGTGTCCACTCTTCACTCCACTTCAGTCACACTGACCTCATTGCTCTTCCTTAAACACTCTAGATCTATGCTTGCTTTGAAAAGTTGCACTGGCGCTTTCTCACCTCAATCTTCTAAGACATCTAAAAGTCTAATTCCCCAAAGGCTAACAGCTAGTTGAGCAATTGTTCAAACATTACCTTATAGATGAGGCCTAAGTTGGCTGCTCTTTTAAAGATTTTGACTCTGGGAAGTTCTAATTTTAATTATCTGTTCTCACATTTTCTTTAGGGCATGTAATACATTCTGTTTTCATATTTATTATTTTTATTACTTATTTTCTCATTCCCCTCATTAAAACAGAATTTCCACACAGACAGGGATTCTTACTTCAATTGCCTAAACTAATTCTTGCAGGTGGCAAAAATTAATATGTCTTTTTGAATGAAAGGACAGAAAATTGTAGTTGTATAGCATCTTATTTCATGAATGCAACTGTTCATTTCTATTTCAGAGGTTACTAAAATATAAATCTTAATAATGTCTGGGTATATCTGGGTCCCGAACATTGGCTCATCCATGTACGTCAAACAAATCCTTTTCAATTCCAGAAATCAAATAGACCACAACACAATAAACTAGGCGATTTTAACACACCTCTCTCACCACTGGATAGATCTTCCAAACAAAAATTGAATAAAGAAACCACAGAACTCAATAACATGATCAATAATTTAGACTTAACAGACATATATAGAATATACCATCCAACAAACAACAAATACACTTTCTTCTCAGCAGCACATGGATCCTTCTCTAAAATAGACCATATTTTATGCCACAAAGCTAATGTTAGCAAATATAAGAAGATAGAGATAATACCTTGTATTCTATCAGATCATAATGGATTGAAATTAGAAATAAATGACAGAATAAAAAACAGAAACTTCTCCAACGGGGAGATTAAATAATACGCTATTATATGATGAATGGATAACAGAAGACATCAGGAGGGAAATAAAAAAATTCTTAGAAGTAAACGAGAACAAAGCCACATCATATCAAAATCTCTGGGACACTAGGAAAGCAGTAATTAGAGGAAGATTTATTTCATGGGGCGCATTCAACAAAAGAAGTAAAAATCAACATATAAACAATTTAACACTACAGTTCAAAGCCCTAGAAAAAGAAGAGCAGACCAATACCAAAAGTAGAAGAAGACAGGAAATAGTTAAAATCAGAGCCAAAATCAATGAAATTGAAACAAAAGAAGCAATCAGAAAAATTAAAAAAATAAATAGTTGGTTCTTTGAAAAAAATAAACAAAATTGATAAACCCTTAGCCACACTAACAAAGAGAGAGAGGGAAAAAACTCAAATTACTAAAATTTTGGAATGAACAAGGAAATATCACTACAGACATGAGTGAAATACAAAACATAATTAGAAACTATTTTGAAAATCTTTATTCCAACAAAACAGAAAACCTCGAAGAGATCAACAAGTTTCTAGAGACATATGAATTACATAAACTGAACCAGGAGGACATACACAACTTAAATAAATCAATTTCAAGCAATGAAATAGAAGAGGTCATCAAAAGCCTACCAACAAAAAAAAGTCCGGGACCAGATGGGTTCTCAGCCCAGTTCTACAAAACCTTTAAAGAAGAGCTCATTCCAATACGCCTCAAATATTCCATGAAATAGAAGAGGAGGGAACTCTCCCAAACTCATTCTATGAAGCCAATATTACCCTGACACCTAAACCAGACAGAGACACATTGAGGAAAGAAAATTTCAGACCAATAGCCTTAATGAACATCGATGCAAAAATTCCCAACAAAATTTTAGCAAATCGAATAGAAAAATATATTAAAAAGATAGTGCACCACGATCAAGTGGATTTAATCCCAGGAATTCAAGGTTGGTTCAACATCCAGAAATCAATAAATGTCATTCACCATATCAACAGACTGAAAGTTAAGAATCACATGATTTTTTCGATAGATGCAGAAAAAGCATTTGATAAAATACAACATCCCTTCAAGCTCAAAACACTAGAAAAAATAGGGATAGTGGAAACATTCCTTAACATTGTAAAGGCCATCTATGCTAAGCCCATGGACAATATCATTCTAAATGGTGAAAAACTGAAAGCATTCCCCCTAAAACCTGGAACAAGGCAGGGATGCCCTCTTTCACCACTTCTATTCAACACTGTCCTTGAAACTGTAGCCAGAGCAGTTAGACAAACCAAAGAAATTAAAGGAATACGAATTGGAAAAGAAGAACTCAAACTATCCTTGTTCACTGATGACATGATTATATATTTAGAGGAACCTGGAAATTCCACCAGAAAACTTTTAGAACTCATAAGTGAATTCAGTAAAGTAGCAGGTTACAAGATCAATGCTCATAAATCCAATGCACTTTTATACATAAGTGATGAATCTTCAGAAAGAGAAGTTAGGAAAACTACCCCATTCACAATAGCCACGAAAAAATAAAATACTTGGGAATCAATCTCACAAAAGAGGTGAAAGACCTCTACAATGAGAACTACAGAACACTAAAGAAAGAAATTAAAGAAAACCTTAGAAGATGGAAAGATCTCCCATGTTCCTGGATAGGCAGAATTAATATTGTCAAAATGGTCATACTACCAAAAGTGCTATACAGATTCAATGCAATTCCAATTAAAATCCCAATTACATACCTTAAAGAAATAGAACAAGTAATTATGAAATTTATCTGGAAGAATAAGAAACCCAGAATAGCTAAAGGAATCCTTAGCAGAAAGAGTGAAGCAGGGGGTATCGCAATACCAGATCTTCAACTCTACTACAAAGCAATAGTAAAAAAAAAAAAAAAAAAAATGGCATGGTACTGGTACCAAAATAGACAGGTAGATCAATGGTACAGAATAGAGGACATGGACACAAACCCAAATAAATACAATTTTCTCATACTAGACAAAGGGACCAAAAATATGCAATGGAGAAAAGATAGCCTCTTCAACAAATGGTGCTGGGAGAACTGGAAAACCATATGCAACAAAATGAAATTAAATCCCTATCTCTCACCCTACACAAAACTCAACTCACAGTGGATCAAGGACCTCGGAATCAGACCAGAGATCCTGCATCTTATAGAAGAAAATGTAGGTCCAAATCTTCAACATGTCAGCTTAGGATCAGACTTCCTTAACAGGACTCCCATAGCACAAGAAATAAAAGCAAGAATCAACCACTGGGATAGATTCAAACTAAAAAGCTTTCTCTCAGCAAAGGAAACTATCAGCAATGTGAAGAGAGAGCCTACAGAGTGGAAGAAAATCTTTGCCACTCATACTACAGATAGAGCGCTAGTTTCCAGAATCTATGAAGAACCCAAAAAACTCTACACCAAGAATACAAATAATCCAGTCAACAAATGGGCTAAGGAAATGAACAGACACTTCACAGAGGAAGATCTACAAGCAATCAGCAGATATATGAAAAAATGTTCAACATCTCTAGTAATAAGAGAAATGCAAATCAAGACTACCCTAAGATTCCATCTCACCCCAATTAGAATGGCGTTTATCAAGAACACAAGCAACAATAGGTGTTGGAGAGGATGTGGGGAAAAAGGAACACTCATACATTGCTGGTGGGGTTGCAAATTAGTGCAGCCACTCTGGAAAGCAGTATGGAGATTCCTCAGAAAGCTTGGAATGGAACCACCATTTGACCCAGCTATCCCACTCCTTGGCTTAAAGCCTAAGGACTTAAAATCAGCATACTACAGAGATACAGCCACATCAATGTTCATTGCTGCTCAATTCACCATAACCAGATTGTGGAATCAACCTAGATGTCCTTCAATTGATGAATGGATAAAGAAACTGTGGCATATATATATAATGGAATATTACTCCGCCATAAAGAATGATAAAATTATGGCATTTACAGGCAAATGGATGAAATTGGAGAATATCATGCTAAGTGATATAAGCCATTCTCAAAAAACCAAAGGACGAATGATCTCGCTGATAAGCTGATGATGACCTATAATGGGGGTGGGAGGGGTTAGCATTAGGGTTAGTGTTAGGTTTAGGGTTAGGGTTAAGGAGGGTGGCAAGAATGGAGGAAGGAAGGAGTGTATAGAGGATAAGAGGGATGGGAGGTGTGGGGGGGAAGGAAAAAAATAATAGAATGAATCAGACAACATTATTCTATGTAAATTTATGATTACACAAATGGTATGCCTTTACTCCATGTACAAACAGCGAAACAATATGTATCCCATTTGTTTACAATAAAAAAATGAAATAAAAATATAATATCTGAAGATAATATATTTAAATTTTTTGGCTAACTTTATTATCTCTTCCTCTATTAATTTCTTATAATATTGCTTTCTTCTAACTTGTCTTTCATATTAGAACCTTCAAATATCTGATGGGCATTCTCTGTTCATTTATATGTAAATTAGAGGAACAAAAAAGGCTTACTACAAGCCCTATGTGAGTGGTAGGACCTTACTTCATACTGAGATGACATGGTTTGTCTGTACTCTCCCAGGCAGAGATATAAATAGGTCCTTTCCCTTGGAAAGTCATTATCTCAAGAGAATAATTTTTGAACTTATACTGGATAATGTAGACCTGGTAATATGCATTTACTTGACTACCAAATGGTTTTACTCTTAAATGTATAGTTTATTCCATGAGTCACAAAGCTATTGTCTATAGGTCAAATATAGCCTACTTTTATAAATAAAGTTTTATTGAAACACAGCAATGCACATTCATTCACATATTGCCCAACACTACTACTTTCAGCTACAATGTCAGGATTAAGTAATTACAGCATAAATCATATCAACTGAAAAGACTCAAATGTTAACTAATTGGTAAATTATTATTTACAAAAAAATTTACAAATCTTTAGTCCCTGTTCCTAGCATGTTTTCTTCTGAGTTATTATCACTGCTTCCTTCTATCTTGGTGTACATTAAATCCTAGTTTACTTGCCCAAAGGTGATGTGCATTCTCTTGCTAAGGATATACAAGGCAGATCCTGTTTTGGAGGAACTGGGAGGATTTTAGTATTGACCTACTTATCAACTGATCCCTTTCCAATCTTGCCCTACACTTTTTTCTCTTTGATTAGTTCATTATAGTTATACATAATAGTTGGACTCATTTTTTACAAGATCATACATGCATAGAATTTGATTTATTCCATTTCAGTCCATGATCCCACCACTTCCTTCCTCTCCTCTCTTCCCATATTCTCCTTCCTCTGCTAGCCTTCCTTTCACTCATTTATTTATTTTGAATTGATACTTTATATAGATACATAAAGTTAGAATTCATTGTGGTATATTTATAAATTTATACACATTTTTACACATGGTAAAATTTTTTAAAATTCCTCCCACATTTCCTCCCTTTCCCATGTTTTTCTCCTCCTTCTTAATCTCCCACTTCTATTCAACTTGTTTTCTCTATATCTTTATGATATCTGATCTGCCTCCCAACTTATTCAATTTATTTTGCTAGTTTCCACATATGGGAAAAACCATTTCACTCTTGATTTTCTGAATTTGTCTTATTTCACCTAGTATTATGTTCTTCATTTCCATCAATTTACAGAAAAATGTCATAATTTCATTTTCTGTATGTCTAAGTAAAACTCCATGGTACTTGTATAACACATTTTCTTAATCTGTTCATCTCTGGGCAGGTTTCTGGGATGGTTCCATAACTTGTCTATTGTAAATTGTGCTGCTATATAAATTTATGTGACTGTATCACTATCATAGACTGATTTTAGATCTTTGAGGAAAATACCAAGGAGTGGGATAGCTGGGTCATATTATGGTTCCATTACTAGGTATTTTAAGGAGTCTCCAAATTGCTTTCTAGAGTGGTAGTAATAATTTGCAGGCCCACCAACAATGTATGGGTGCACCTTTTCCCTCACATTCTCACAAACATTGACTATTAATTGTATTGTTGGTAGTTGTCATTCTGACTGGAGTGAGATAAAATCTTAGTGTAGTTTTGATTTGAATTTCTTTGATTGGTAGAAATGTTGAACAGTTTTTCATTTATTCTTCTGTCATTTGTATTTCTTCCTTTTTAGAAATGTCTGTTTAGTACTTCTGCCTATTTATTGATTGGTGTATTTGTTTTTTCTTTTTCTTCCCTTTTCTTTTTTTTTTTTGATGGTAAGTTTTTTGAGTTCTTTATGTATTCTGGATATTAATTCTCTGTCAGAGGATTTGATGAAAAGACTTACTTTCTCTTATTTTGTAGGTTCTCTTTTCATGCTGTAAATCATGTCCTTGGCTGTGCAGAAACTTTTTAATTTGATGGAATTCTACTTCTTGATTCTTGATTTATTTCTTGTGCTTTAGAGGTCTTCTTAAGGAAGCTGATGTCTGCACCAATACAATGGAGTGTTGCCCTATATTTTCTTCTAGTAATTGCAAGCTTTCTCGTCTAATTTCTAAGTCTTTGATCCACTATGATTTGACTTTTGTCTAGGGTGAGAGAAATAGGATCTACATTCATTCTACTACATATGAATATCCATTTTTCCCAGCATGATTTGTTAAGAAGGTTTTTTTTTTCCCAACTTGTTTTTTGGCACATGTGTCAAACATCAGATGCCTATAAGTATGTGTGTTTGTTTCTACACCTTCTATTCTATTGAATTTGTTTTCATATCTATTTTGATGCCAATACCATGCTATTTTTGTTACTAAAAATATGCAGCACAATTTGTGATCAGACATTGTGATGTCTCCTACATCACTCTTTTTGCTCAGGATTGCTTTGGCTATTCTGGGTTTCTTATTATTCCAAATGAATTCTAGGACTAGTTTTTTTTTTTTTAGTTATATGAAGAATGTCATTGGTATTTTGATGGGATTGAATTGAATATGTATAGTGATTTTGGTAATATGACCTCTTTACAATATTAATTCTGCCTATCCTAGAATATGGGATGTCTTTCTATTGCCTAAGGTCTTCCTTAATTTCTTTCTTTGGTGTTCTCTAATTTTCATTGTAGAGATTTTTATCCTCATTGGTTAGATTGACTCCTGATTATTTTATATCATTTTGTGGGTTTTTTGTGAATGAGATAATAATACAATTTTTTTCCTCAGGAGAATCACTCTCAGAGTATAGGGAATTATTGATGTATGAATGTTGATCTTTTGCACTGCTATTTTGCTGAATGCATTCATTGCCTCAAGAAGGCTTCAGGTGGAGATTTATGGGTTGTCTAAACATAGGATCATGTTGTCAGCAAACAAAGATAATTTTATTTCTTCTTTTGTTATTTTTACCCCTCTAATTTCCTTCTCTTACCTGGTGCACTGGCTAGAATTTCAAGAAATATAATGAATAAAGGTAATGAAAGTGGAGATCCTTGTCTTATTCCTGATTTTAGAGGAAATGTTTTCAGTTTTCTATTTAGAATGATATTAGTTTTGGGTTTGTCATACGACACCTTTAAGATGTTTAGGTGTCATACGACACCTTTAAGATGTTCTATCTCAAGTATCTGTAGCATTTTAAAAATGAATGGGTGCTGAATTCTAGAAAAGCCTTTTCTGCATTTATACAAATGATCATATGATTTTTCTTCTTAATTCTACTTATTATGTGAATTATATTTATTGATTTGTGTATGTTGAACCAATATTGTATCCATGGAATAAAATCCATTTGATCATAGTGTTTTATCTTCTTGATGTGCTTTTGAATGAGGCTTGCTAATATTTTATTAAAAATTTTTGCATATGTGTTCATCAGGTATACTGGTCTATAGCTTTCTTTCCCTGATGTGTGTTTGGTTTTGGTATCAGAGTCATAATGACTTTATAGAATATATTTGAGAATGTTCTCTCATTTTCAATTTTATAAAATAATTTGAGACAGACTGGTGGTATTCCTTCTTTAAAGGTCTGGTAGAATACAACTAAGTCTTCATCTGATCCTGGGCTCTTCTTCATTGGAAGGCTTTTAATAATATTTCAATTTCATTATTTGATAGTGGTCTGTTTAGGTTTTCTATATCTTCTTGGTTTAATTTGGGTAGCTCATTTTTGTCTAGATATTTGTCAATATCTTCTAGATTTCCCAGTGTAGTAGAGTAGAAATTTTCAAAATAGTTTCTAATGATCCTCTGGATTTCAGCAGTGTCTGTGGTGATATCCTCTTTTTCACCCTTAATTTTATTTGAATCTTCATTCACTTTCATTTTATTAGTTCCTTGCCTTTCAGTTCTTACTTCTTATGCACATGATTTGTCCATCACTATCTCACTTCAGAATAAAGTGATAAAATTACTCTTACTTATATATGTCACTTTCCTCATTGGACACTTTTGTATTTCCTTTCTTTTGCTGATAAAATAACCTCCTTTATTAAATTATTCCAAGGTGTACTAACATATCTGGTTGCTTGATTAATTTTTTCTAAATTCTATTGTCTCTATGAAGTTAAATATTTCTGGATTTCTTCCTCTTTCTGGAGGAAATCTAGGTAAATATTCAATACATCACATTAAATTTGAATCTATGCACAATTAAAAAATTTTATATATGTTACATAAATTGGGTTTTTATATGTAGCCTAATTAATGAATGCTTTAAGCAATTTTATATGAGATCTAAGCATTCCCCTTTTTAAAAAACATTCTGTGTTTTAACCCACAAGTATTTTTTTGGTGAGTGTATGTGCCCTTATTTAGTTAAAGACTAAGAAATCCATGTAAATCATGTAAATGTGCCTTACATTTTTGTGAGGTTTTACTTTATATGTCTCAGTGGTACGTAATTTGGTGAATAAAAATTCATGACATTTTTAACTGGACTGTTCAGATCAACAATAAAAACTGTTTCCTGGGATCCATTGAATGCTTAAAAGTTTTGTTGTATATAAAGGAAAACAATTCCATGGAGCTCAGGATCTTGCCTTCTTTCCTTCCTGTTCTCTAGGAGAACCTCTTTTAACTCTGTAAATCTTTATGATGTTTGGATATTTGTACTGTTACACATTAGCATACATTATTCATGTTATTTATTTTGAGATTTATCAGATATACTTGCAGACATGTAAAATCATCCATTGTGGTAGACATAATGGTTACCCTTAAATAGATCTGTGTCCTAATCCATAGCGTCCATCCATATCCTCACATTCATGTCAAAAGAGCCACTGCAGATATAATAAAGGTAAAGGACCTTGATATAGGAAAATTATGCTGAGTGTTTGAAACAGTAATATGTAGAAGAAGTCCAGGACAATGTAGTTATAATTTTTACACAGAAATTCTCTACCTAAATTGAATATAAAAATTATTAATTGAATGAAAAAGATATACTGAACTACATTAATATTAAGAAAGTGCTTATCAAAAAACATTCTTAATCCAGTCAAAAGTTACTACAGGAGTAGATATTTACAATATATATATTCAGGAAATATAAAAGGATTCTTATGAAGCGAACATAAAAATAATTATTACACATACATAAAAGCTTGAAAAATACTGAATGTGCTTCATTATCCAAATAAATGAATCCTATAATGTAGTAACACTGCACACTTACCAGAATGGCTGAAAAAGCACTGAAAGATATAATCCAATATGGTGAGCAGCTGGAACTCCGGTTTCTTCTGGAGATTGTGGAAATTCACAACATTAGTTTGGAAAACTGTATGGTGGTGCTGAAAGTTCACTAAATGCAAACCTCATGAATTAACCATTCCAATATCAGGAATGAATGCAGATATTCACTAAACGTTTTGTTTTTGCATATTTAAAATAATTCACTATAACTGAAAACTGAAGTCTACTCAAATGTTAATTGACAGAAGAATAAATTAATGACTTTTGGTATATAGTGGGAAGTTTGTATAATAACGCAAGTGAACTACAAACACTAACATCTTGGATAAATATTACGAAAACTGTAACAAGCAAAAGAAACCAGGCACATGTAATATTTAGTAGGTTTTCATTACTCTAGGTTCAGAAACAATAAACATCAGTAAGAATTTGGGTTCAGAAGTCAGAAAATTGATTACATTTGATTGAGGGTAATGATGACCAGTGAAGAAAAAGCTGAGGCATCCTGGGGACTTACTGAGGCTTTGTATCTTGATCTGTGTGCTGGTGGAATAGATGTTTCCAGTCTCTGACATTTTACCAAGCTTTGGGGAGAGAAATTTCACTAAATGAGTTATGCTAAACATTTAATGACTAGAAATAATTTTAAAATAATGAAATCCTACCGTATTCATTCTCAAGATAACTTAAGAAAAATTTCGGTTCTATAATCAATTGTACTAATCATTTATTTTGTGATTCTATGATTATGTCCTATGATGCTGAATGCCACCTGGAACTCTAGGTAACAGAGCCTATCACCTCCCCTTTTTGACATTTCTCTTCATTAGAAGCTAGGTGAGAAAAGTATACCCGGAAGCCAAAACAACAAATCCAGAAAAATGTACCTCAAAACTCCCAAATAAGAAAATATAAATTTGTACATATGATTATTGTTAGCTTAAAGAGGTCAAGAAATTTAAAAAGGCATGAAAAAGGTTTCACTTGGTCATATTCAAAGAAAACCTATTTATTCATCTTGTACTTTCACTGCTAAATAATTATGTATTATAAAATAATTACTAATACATCATTATTTTTCCAATAGAGTTCTGGATCATGAAACTTCTGAGAGGTTAAAACTTTATTGCCACTATGAGTTATTTAAAGTCTGACGGGAACTCTCATACTTACATGAAGCTTTTGATATTCCACTTCTTTTTCTTATAAGCAGATTATACTATGGAGTACTACCTGTTTTATTCATTTCTAATTGTTGCTGTAGCAAATTATTATAATTCGATAAATAATATGACACAAATTTGTATTATGAGATACAAATCTGGAGGTCAGATATCCAAAATGAGGATCACTGAGTTAAAAAATTAAAGTATTGGCAGGACTGTGTGGATGTTGTAGTGGAAACAAAATCAGTGCTCTTGTTTCTTTTAGAATCTAGATTTTGCCCCATTGGCCTTTGATAATTTGATTTTTAAAATTCTAAAATTTAAAAATTTAAAAATTTTTTAAATTATAAAATTTTGGTATAAAATTAGAAGAAAAATATTTTTGAAAAGGTTGAAATATAATATGTAATTATGATATAATTCCTAGAATTATACATGATATGTAGAGTATATAATAGTTATGTGGTCTTATATATAGACATAGTCCTTATACATATGTATATATGTGTGTGTGTGTGTGTGTGTGTGTGTGTGTGTGAGTGTGTGTGTGTGTGTGTGTATAGGCACACATATGAACACCCATGCAAAATACATATATAATATAATGTATATTAAATATTTTAATTTTTCTAATGCATCTTTTTCTGCTTGTATGTGTTCAACTATATAATATATATTACACATGATATGCTTATCTTTAATATTCTATATATTATTTTCATCATTTTTCTAAAATATCTTTTTCTGCCTGTCTATAATAATATTGGCAAATATTGCAAATTCATGAAATGAAGTAGAAAATAAACTACTATTTGGATTCATTAAAACCCCCAACAACTATGTAAAAATCTACCACAGCATTCATGGAATTCTTTAAAACCCAGAGAAAATGGAATCAGGATTAAACTTGAGCTATTCTGCAGAGGATAAGGATTTACTATATGAATAGTTAGGAGTGCTTCAATTCAAGCAAAACATTAAATGATAGTGTCAAACTCTTAGCCTGGAGCATATTTATCATTAAATTTCCTTCCTTGATACTGAGTAACATTAAGGACATATTAAGGAAAGGATAAAGTTCATTTAATACTATGGGAAGAAAAAGTTAATGATCCTAAAAGACGATCATGGCTGCTTGTCCTTGAGTATTTAAAATAATTCTTCTCACCTGGAAAGTTATAAAAATGCTTCTAAAATATTATTGAATTTCATATGAGATGTAAATCCTTTAATTTCCCAAGAGCATTAGGTGGGCAAATTCAAAAACCAGATTTGACTTTCATTGTCCTGTCTGTTTGGATGAGTGACATCAATTACTTTCTTCAGAGCTTGTAAGATCAATGCTGAAGGAAGCATTTATTTCTTCTCAAGATTTTTGCCTACATTGGAAGGAACTTGTAACAGAGCTTTAGTGATGGTCTTGTGGTCTGAACATTTCTTTCCCTTTGAATCAAGTTAAACTAAGAAATAGTAATCACATGACTCCCCATTGTGTGACTTTCTAAAAACAAAGTCAAATTATTTTATTGAAAAGATAAACCATTTTTAAAATATTACTTTGTACTTCCTAATCAATGAAGATCTAACTGAAATATGACAAATTATAACAAAATTTAATTAATATAAACACAAAGATATGTTTTGTGTTTTTTTTATCCTTTTTCAATCACAGAATGTGAATTTTATTTCCAACACTCTCTTCCTGATTTTAAAGAAAGGTGCACTTAATCTTCACTGTTTACCCTGAAATTTCATGTCTCAAACTTACATACAGCTCTCTTTCATTAATGCAATTAATTCTCAAGTTTAAACTGAAAGCAAAATAAAACTTGTTTTTCATGTTCCCTTGAATTAGTACTAACTCTAGTGAACGTGAGATTCATCCAGTACATTTGGGAAATGGATTCCCAAAAGCCTACATTTCTAAAAACATTACATTCCAAAGGTTAAATGAAAGAGTACTTCTGAACAATTTAAATCCCGATATTAACTATTTTATTATTTTTTTTGCTTGTTTATTTGTATTCTATTCCTTATTGTATTTTCCCTTTTCTTTTCTCTTCCTCCCTTCTTTACTTCTTTCATTCCTTCACCCCTATTGAAGTCCATGAATCTTGTTTCACACAACTAATGCTTAAGTTATCTAGACAGAATATTTTTATTTAATTTTTAAATTTTATTTGCTCTAATTTGTTGTACAAGATGGTAAAATATATTTATGCATTTTGATAGATCATACATAAATAGAGTATAATTTCCCATTTTTCTGATTATATACATTGCAGGATCACATTGGTCATGCAGTCATATATGTACATGAGGTAATAATATCTGTTTCACTCTATTATTCCTTCCACAACTAGAAAAAGCAATCATGAAATTCATTTGGAAAAATAAGAGACCCAGAATAGCCAAAGCAATCCTCAGCAAGAAAAGTGAAGCAGGAGGCATCACAATACCAGGCTTCAAACTATACTACAGAGCTATAGTAATAAAAGCAGCATGGTATTGACACCAAAACAGACATGTGGGCCAATGGTACAGAATAGAAGATACAGAGACCAACCCACAGGTATCTCATACTAGACAAAGATGCCAAAAACATTCATTGGAGAAAAGATAGCTTATTCAACAAATGGTGCTGAGAAAAATGGAAAGCCTCATGTAACAAAATGAAATCAAACGCTTACCTCTCAACCTGTATGAAACTCAACTCACTGCAGATCAAAGACTTAGGCACTAAAACAGAAACCCTGAACTACTAGAAAAAAATATAGGCCCAAATCTTCACCATGTCGGCCTAGGACCTGACTTCCTTAACAAGACCCATTCAGAATCTTTACTATTACATAATAACTCATTTTACACATACATATGAAAGCTCACATATATACACATTTTTTTTTAATTTGGAGAGTTCACTTTTATGTAAAGAAGGATTTCTTTGAACTGTTTTATAATTGCAGATAAAATATCTTTTGATCATCAAAGTTTTCTATGAATTATTCCTTAAAATATTTCTGTAGATTGTATCAAAAACTTATACAAGAGCCAGGTGTGGTGGCACATGCCTGTAATCCCAGAGGCTTGGGAGGCAGAGGCAGGAGGATCATGAGTTCAAAACCAGACTCAGTCAAAGGGAGGCATTAAGCAACTCAGTGAGACTATGTCTCTAAATAAAATACAAATTAGGGCTGGGAATGTGGCTCAGAAAGGATCAAATTGTTTATGCACAAGTATACTTCATGAATATCTGATCTATAAATTATAACAATATCATGTAAGATTCACATTGTACTTAAAACTCTTTTTTTGAAAAAAATTTTTTTTAGTCGTCAGTGGACATTTATTTATTTATTTATATGTGGTGCTGAGAATTGTACCGTCTTTCACACATACTAGGTAAGTGCTTTACTACTGAGCCACAAACCTAGCCCATAAAACTCCTTTTATGAGAAACTTACTGTCTTTTTTATTCACTAAGTTTGTTCTTTTTCTCTCACTTTGGGGTCATGTAAGTTCTCACTATTACCAGAATCTCGAGTTATTAGAAAATAAATACATGTTCATTCAAATTAAATTAATATAATATGTATCTTTTAATGACTGATTCTTTTTAAATGAATAAAATCATTTTAAAATTATGTTTAAATGATTGAATAATGGTTGCAATGATTGATTTTCATTTCAGAGTGAGCTGAAAGTCATTTGGATAAAATTATAAAGGTAACACTCTATGAGTTTCTCTCTTAAACACATATAATGTCTTTCTCTAAGGAATTCTGTTGCCTGAAAGTTTCACTCCCTTATATTATGTGTTATAATTTCAAATAAAAATTCAAGCAAATAAATACAATGCATGCTTACAAAACTCACTTTTAAAATATAGTCTGATGGGAAAAGCACAATTAATTTATGTCTGACCTCCAAAATCTCAAAAGATAAAGAGTTTAAGAAATTGTAATGTCTCACATTGGAAACACAGCTCCTTGGTGGAGTGCTTGCCTACCAAGTGTGGGGCCCTAGGAACCAGATCCCACGATGCACACACACAAATAAAAAGAATTGTGATTTCCCATGTCTTTCTCACATATTTTGTCTGTTATAGTGCCATTGTCTCTGAGGTCTATTCTAACTTCCCCACTCTGCAGGATGTTGACTTTGGTATCTCTGTTGTTACCTGAGCTATTTCCTGGCACCATAGACAGGGCTTAGTCTCACTGAGTCTGCTTCCCCAGGAATTGCTGTATAGAATTCAATAGGTCATTAAAAATACTTCTGAAAGTTATATAAATTAACCATGCAGACTGGTCCTTTTTAAGGCTCATACAATATCCTTTTCACATTAAGATCTTTCTCCTGTAGATCAGAAGAGGAAAGACCAGTTGGGCAGGGATTTTGCACATTGACCTTATTTCTTTATTCGTGGAGTGTGATGACATAATTATCTGATAGGTTCATGATGCTTCCACCCTTTAGAATCAGCTTCAATTTAGAGATCTCTGTGTTCACCATTTGGACTCATGCCTGTATTCATGCACATGTGGGCTTGAAATAAATTGCCTACCTGATAGAAGTGGGGGAAATTTGCCTGACAGAATCTTCCTGCCTCCATCAGTCCTTAGGAAGTAACAATCACTATCTCATCTGATCCCCTTTATGGAAACTGCCTTTCAACTAATCCTGCATTTTAGCCGGTTTGAGTCACCATTCTCCTTTTATTATTTACAAGCAGTTTGAATAAAAGGAAGAAAACTCTTGGGGCAAAGCAATTATACTGAATTGCATGGTAGTACTAAACAGAACTAATTAGAGTTCAATTAAATTTAATGCTCAAATAGAATTATCATTTAATTATTTCAATAACAACAAATACCAATTGAAGTGTGTGATTATTCCATGTTGAAGAAAATAGGTTAGGCATTACTTTCCAAAAGAGAAAAATGACTAAAAGATGTAAAGATTCCAGTGTGACTCAGTCTTCTGAAAATTGATGAGTCTGTAATTGATGAGGGGGAAAGGGGCAGTCTTGAATTGTGATAAATTTAGCCATCCATGTGCAGACCAAGCTGTGTTGCACATATTCTGGCTCCCAAATTTCACTCAGCCTATAAAGACAGTCCTAAAAGAGCATTGAAGAGTTAACCTGCAGTGAAGTGTGGACCAGTTCTCTAGCAGTCCCGCGGACATTAAAAGCCGTTAAGCTGAACAAAATATGTGAGGCAACCATTTTCCAGCATTGAGAAAAAGGAAACCATATTGTGAACCCTGTTTATGCTTTAGTCCCTACCTGTAGATAATTTCCTGGCTACAGCATAAGGAGCAATTCCACTAAAGTCCTGCTGAATGGAGCAGAGCTCAGAGACTGGGGCTGTTAATTGTCACATTAGACAAGTTGGGGAATCAGTCTCAGGGTCCATCAGAAGATGAATGGATGAAGAGAATGTGGGGTGTATGTGTACATCCATATGATACAGTTTTATTCAGCTTTAAAAAAGAATGTAATTATGTCATTTGCTGTAAAATGGAAGGAAGTAGAGATCGCAATTTTCAACAAAATAAGACGCAGAGAGAAAAAGTATTGCATGGGTTGTCTCCTATGTGAAGATTACAAGGAAAAATACAGGAAAAATACAGGAAAAACAGAAAAACAGAAAGGGTGATGCCATAGAAAGTAGAAGGGAGACCCTAGGGTAGAGGAAGAAAATGGAGTGGGTGGAGAGGAGGTTTAGCAAAGTACTGAGAAGTAAAATTGATCAAATTGAGTTCACTGGACTTTAACATTTTAGTAGATAATTTTTTTCTCCATGTTCCTTGTGTCTATAGGTTTATAGGTAATTCTATTTGTAGTAAGGCTTCAAGTAACAGGTCAATCACTGAACACTCCACATAGAGCCAAATGTATGATGATCAGATTTCATGTTTAAAAACAATTATTAGAATCCACTACAAAATGAAGAAAATCCTACAATCACATTTTAATAAAAGGGGCACTTATAATTAATGATGGGATTTCTTGAGTTTTGGGTCCTTTCTCTGAATGGCACATCATTAAAGCAAGGATTAAAATCTCTGCATTTAGTATTTCTTGAGTCTTCTGTTGATTCTACTGTCTTCAATTAATGACAATGAATAGTCAGAGAAAGATATCCAGACTTCTTTCATTACTCAACTGTATATTTGAATGTTCAAGAAGGAAGATTTTCACTCTTGCAAAAAAGGAAAGAAGTCTTGATTAAAAAAGTTCTCTACTAAAAGAAGTCTGATTCTTGAATCCTCCCCAAATGTGTTTGTCAAATCCATGCCCAACTGTGTGAACACCTTCAGTGAAAGAAAGCTCATTTCCTGCTAAGAAAGCTAATTTCGTTTTGGGGCGACTCTGATTGTTACAGGGAAATGAAATCTCTTTCTTTGTTGCCACAACTGCTGTTCATCTTGCCAACTCCTGCCAAGTGTCTCACTGTCAGGTGGTTGGTCCTGATGCCCCTCTTGACATTGACTTTCCTCATAATTAGTCTATCATCCAACTGCTTCTATCACCTCCAATTCCTCCCTCTGTAAAAAGAACTTTAGGGAGGACTTGGTGATTCCTTATTTTTTCTTTTCCTTACTCATCCTTTAAGAAAATTTCCTTCCATTACACTTAACAACTAGAGATGTTTTGATTTTTCCCCACCTAATAGTAAATCTTTTGGGCCTGAATATAAAGTGTAAACCAAATGTTCCATCTAATAGTGAGAAATGTTTTAACAAATGAAAAGTTTCTGAAATGACTTTGTGACATGCATTTTCTTTTTCTTTTTAGTGTCAGGGGATTGAACCCAGGGGTGCTTAACCACTGAGGCACATTCCAAGCTCTTTTTATGTTTTATTTTGAGGCAGGGTCTTGGTGATTTGCTTAGGGCTTTGCTAAATTTCCATGTTGGTTTTGAACTTGCAATCCTCCTGCCTCAGCCTTGGGAGCCTCTGGATTTGGAGATCTGAGACACAACGCCCAGCAAGGCATATATTTTTAATAACACTGGAACTAAGAGCTATTAGGGAAACACTAATAAGTAAGATAGTTATGGCCCCAGAAAATTTAAAGTTTCAGGGATTAGATCTTGGACAGATAATCACAAAATTGGTTAATTACAATCGTAGTTAATGAAATGTGCATAATGAATAAAGATCTCTTCTAGACAGAGAGGTTACACTGGAGAATAACAGTCATATATACACTCGCAAAATACTTGGAAGGCTTCACACTGACAAATTAACTTACATATTTGCAAAAGTCATTGAAATAAATTTAGTTATTTCATTGCACTAATGATGTTAATGAAAAGTAGATTTTCATTTTTGTCTTTTGACTCTTTAAAACAAAGAGTTCACAATATTGTAAAGAAAAACAAAGAGAGAATTACCTGGTAACCACAATTAATACATCCATTAAATTTTCTGCTCTTCATTAAAGGAAGAGTGTATAGTAAATGAATAATAAGCCATGAAAGCTATCTGTTTTAGTCAATTTTTTTTCACTGCTCTGACTAAAGAACTAACCAGAACAGTTTTAGAGTAGGAAAGGTATATTTGGGGCTCCTGGTTTCAGAGGTCAAGTCAATCAATGGCCAACTCCATTCCTCAGGGTCTTGGGTGAAGCAGAACATCGAAGCAGAAGGGTGTAGAGGAGGAAAGCAGCTCCAGGCATGAAAAATGGGAATCAGAGAGAGTTCTGTTCACTAGGGACAAAACATAATCCAAAGGCACACCCCCAGTGACCCATCACCTCCGCCATATGGTATCTGCCTAAATTGCAACCTAGTTAATCCATATCTGTGGATTAATGCACTGATAAGATTAATTCTCTCATAACCCAATCATTTTACCTCTGAAGATTCTTGCATTGTCTAATATGTGAGCTTTGGGGGGGACACATCATATCTAAGTCATAGCACTATCTTTTTGGAAGAAATAAAATTAGCATATGTGAGAGTATTATGCTAAGCTTGTTCTTATTTTTATTCTTTCTCTTTCTTCCTCCCACTTTGTCTTTTTCTCTCTCTTTACTCTTTATCTCTCTGTAATCTTACTTAACTCGAGCAATAACACAATGTGTTAAGTAGTATAGTATTTCCTACTGCTCTAATAGCAACCTAATATTTTGAAACAAAGTAATCTGCTCAATACAACCCAATGTGTTAGTGACTTAGGTTGAAATTCAAATGCTATTCTCTTAAAAAGATTGTGTAGACTCTTATTTATTGGGTTGTATTTCATAAATATATATTAAGTGTTTACCTTTGACTTTGGATCATTTTAGGCAAGAGTTAAATAAAGATGACTTTTATATGAACCTTGACTGCTAGATTGTTTTTGTAAGTAGACACAGAAATAACAGAGTACCGTGATTTTCTATGAGAGGAAAAATGGCGCTGTCCAAAGAGCTGTAAAGTTCTTGGAAGGCTTCACACTGAAGCCTTAATTAATTAATTTTCATACTTGCAAAAGTTATCATTGAAAGATATTTTACTTTTGTCAATCAAAGGAATTTATTTTTATCCTTTGAGGATTTTAAACAGAAAATCTACCATGACATAAATATAAGCAAATATGAAAAGACCTACCTCAAGCTTAATCGGAGAGGAATGTCAAAATTTTCCCTTAAGAAATGAATTTCATGTGAAAGGATGTTGTGGGAAGGACAAAGAAATATTATGAATTGTAATCATGGAATCATCAGAGCGTTATGTGACTTTATTCTGGAATCCATACTTAGAATATCTTCTGGAAAAAATGTATGCATACATACATAAAGTGGGTTTGTATATACATGCAAATATATATACACATGTATATAAATACAAAGAGATTTACTAGTAATGTTCAAATTTTAAATTTATTTTAGTAACATGATGACTGTCAATACGGAGAACAATGTATTATTATTTTTATTTTAAATAGTAAAGAAGCCTTCTCTTTTAATTTTTTTCTTAATATACAATTTATCTAAACCTCACTTTGAAAATTTCCTCAGTTAGGTCAAAATGTTCATCTGTTTCAAGGGAAGAGAAATAGATGGCTCAAAGTAATCGATTACACAAATTGAGGTTTCAGGTTTGCTTTTTCTGTCTATTTGTTTATTAAATGACTTTGAGAGAATTTGTTTGACATGAAATCAAAAGAGTTTTGTGGGAGTTGTATTATCTATTTCATGACAATGCATAATGAGCTGCAGAGTGAAGGATTAGTTACCTCTGCTGTTGAATAGTCAAAAGAAATTTGGGTTTATTTCATTGTCAGCTGAATACATCAACTTAGACGTTCTCTGCATATTTTGACATTTCAAAAGTTGTATTGTCTTTTTTTTATAGATAGCCTCTAACCATTATATCTTAAGTCACTATAATTCCTTTTCTTTCAGTTTGATGTGTGGTCTATTAAATTTTTTATTGTATATCAAAGCCTGTGTGAGTAGTTGGAATAATTATTTGTTCCTATTCTTACCTGAATCCATATTTAAACCTTCCTCATTTGTTAATGAGGCAGTTATTCTCAATGAGAATATTATCCACACTATGTAAAGACTGAAAAAACTAGACTGAAGAAATGCTATCTGGCAAAGAAGAGATTGAAATGAAATCACACTGTGGACTTAATTTTCTCCTCTGAAATTGGTATGTCAAAGACCTAACCTCCCTTGTGACTTGGTTTTAAGGGAATTAATTTTAATTGCAGTTTTAAGGGTGGAGTCCCAATCCAATAGCACTGGTGTGTGATTCCATATAAAATGGAGAAAAGACCCCAGAGTTCTCTCTCTTTCCTTGTGCACACAAAGGAAAGGCTGTTGTGGATACAGTGAGAAGGTAACTGTCCACAAATCAGAAAAATAGTCCCATGTATGGAAACTCACCCTGCCTGGCATTTTGATGTTGGATTTCTAGCCTCCACAACTGTGAAATAAGATATTTCTGTACTTTTTAAAACCATAGCGAGCGATATCTATTATAGTAGCCACAGCAGAACAAAACAAATGGTAATCAGGCATTTTTGAGGATACATGAGTGGTAAAAACAGCCTCATGCACATGGACAACTTGGATATAGACATCTCTGGATTATAACACATAGAATCTAAGAAGTGATTTAACTCCTCAGAACTAGTCCTTTGGTAGCTACAACAAAACCTACATTTAAATCTACCTTACCTTTACCCTCTTGACAAAGGATCACCAGTAAACAGGTCCCAGGTGCAACATATACAACTGTTGCCCGTTCATGTTGCCACAGATTTGAAATAATGATTTCACAAATAATGTTTTTATAACATTAAAAAGAACAAGTCATAATATTATCCTTCTTTATGGTTGAATAATATTCCATTGTGTATAGAATATCATGCTAAGTGAAATAAGCCATTTCTAAAAAACCAAAGGCCAAATGTTTCCCCTGATAAGTGGATGATGATATATAATGGGGGTCGGGGTTGAGGGGTGAGAGAAGAATGGAGGAACTTTAGATTACATAGAGGGAAATGAGAGGGAGGGAGGGTATGAAAAATCATGGAATGAGACAGACATCATTACCCTATGTACATGTATGATTACACAAATGGTATGAATCTACATCGTGCACAACCATCAAAATGAAAAGATGTACCCCATTTGTATACAATGAATCAAAATGCAGTCTGTAAAAATTTTAAAAAATTAAAAGCAATAGATTAAAAAAAAAAAAAAAACAAGTCATAGATCTATCTATCCCTATCAGCCAGCAGATTATTTAGAGTAATGGATTTGGAAAAAGTTAATAAAATCCTTACATTCCCATTCAATTTTGTTTTTGTTTTCAAATAAATTATATCCTAAAAGTCTGTTTATTTATCAATAAATTAAGTATTAGTAGCAGTTACTACTTAGATTTTTGGGGCAATTAAATCAGAAAGTCACATAAATCAGCTTGTATAGTATTTGTTGCATAATAAACTCTCCATTAAAACATGGAAACAAGAGAAGTAAATATAGAGCAATATGCATTTATTTTATTTTATTTTATTTTATTTTATTTTATTTTATTTCATTTTTTGGTACTAGGGTTTGAACCCAGGGGGGGCTTTATATCTAAGCTACATCTACATCTCCAACCCTTTTAATTATCTTTTACTTTGAAACAGGGTCTCGTTAAATTGCTGAGGGAGGGCCTTGCTAAACTCCCAAGGTTGATCTTGAACTCATGATTCTCCTCCCTTAGCCTTATAAATTTCTGGGATTACAGGCATGAAACATTGAGACAAGTGAACGATATGTATTTTGATGTGGGCAAAGGAATACTGTTTTCTTTCCTTAAAGTTATGATTTTTCCTATTCTAAGTCTTTGGTTTTTTTAATGAGAAGATATTTACTTAATTCAAATATTCTAATTTTACTTAATTCTAATATTCACATAAGCACTACTCTGGAATGTGGGTAATAGGTATTTTAGAAAAAAAATGAAAACACTGAAACCTTTAGCAGTATTTGTTTACATGTTTAAATGTGCTCTTAAAAAAGAACCATTCCTATAACCAGTAAGAAGCAGCTCATGAGTTAATCATTAAATAAAATTATCTTCATTCTATATTAAAATCTGAGACTCAAAGATTGCAGAAAATTAAAATTGTAGGCAAATAATTCTATTGTTATGACATTGATGGAATTTCTCACATAACTATGGGAAGTAATTAGACTTATGAGAATTTTAGAATATTTAATTTTATCTCATTTTGGTTTTAGATCAAATTTATAGTAGAAATTATTACTCCCTTAAAAACAAATTTAAGACTTTTTTCCAAATTGGACGTTATGTGTCAAGCTTATGAAGAAAATCCAGGACTATCTAGTTATGAATCCCATATTGTTTTACTGTTGCTAAAATTTTAGATTGCTTGAATCCTATATCTTACATAATCCTTTTTACAATGTATATATCTTTTAACATTTTGCTTCCAGATATTGTAACCTACTTTGAATTATCTGTAAATAATTTCAATTGATAATTTATCTGGAATGGGGGCCAAATATAGTGACACTAGTTCTTAGGTTAGTTACTGTAAAATTTTAGTGTAGTAAATGTCTACATAAATTGTCATATTTGCATATTTTTAAATATAAAAAATTACTACTGATAAATATTATTTTTAAAGAAAATAATGTCTGGTCAAATATTAGGGATAGTTTCTGCAGATCAGATAAAGCTAATCTTTCTAACATACCAGCATTATAGGACAGAGCCATTAACTTACCAAGACAGAAAATGCATTTTTACTACAAAGTTTCTTCTGTTCAGATGATTACTTAAAGGCAATGTCAAAGATTCTAGATTTTACACACACATATAATTAAAGTAAGGGATATGGACATCATTAAACTTAGTTCCTTGATGCTTAGGTATTATAAGTATTCCAAGATATTTCCTTGTTCTAATAAATGGAAGAACATGCAAAAGGTTACTAAGTGTGGTATTATTTCACTAGTTTACATGTAATTAACCTTACAGAAGATACTAACTCAATCTCCTGCTTTTAAATAAAAGGAATGCTTTTGTTAGTGTTGTGAATGAAAGATATATTTTAAATTATTTTCCTATGGCATTTAAATCTAGTAACTTCAAAAATTGCAGCCTAAAACAATGACTATCTTTTAGTACACATTATGGGTTAAATTGAGCACACAACCCCACCATGAAGTCCTGATCCCAATGCTCAGAATGTGATTGTATTTGGAGATAGGGTCCTTTAAAAGGTAATCAAATTAAAATAAAGTCAGTAGTGTGTGCCTTTAACTACTATGACTGCTATCTTTATATATTAAAAAAAGAAGAAGAAGAAGAAAAGAAACTAGGACAAAGAACTAAACAGAAGAAAGATCCTCTGAAAATACCGGGAGAACTGTCTAGAAGTCAAGGAGAAAAGACTTTAGAAACCAACTCTGTTGCTACCTTGTCTCAGACATCTAAACTCCAGAACAGTGTAAAACTAGTTTCTGTTGTTTAAACCAGTCTGTGGTACTTGTTCAGTAGCCCACACAAAAAAATATGGTATATCTTATATTTAAAATATATGTTACGTTTAAAACTACTTTAAAAAACCCATCAAAAATTAATTTGAACTTTCTCTGTTTTATTTTTAAATAAGCATACCTCATACTGTACGGATGTAAGGTACAATCTTTTAGAACCTTTCCAACCTCAAAGTTCTGTGATTTTATGATATTGATTGAAAGGAGAAATAAAAAACACTCATTGTATCCATATATTTATTTATCATGTCGTTTCTTATTCTTTGTAAATATTTTCTACTTATGGTAACAAATCATATTGTAAAGAAAACTTTAAAATAGAGGACAGAGGAAACTAGAGACAAAAAAGTTATTAATTCTACTACCACCATGTAGTCATTTTAATGAGTATTTTGTCATTTCCTTCTCATCATATTTCCATGAATGTTCATAGTCAAGGTTATGTTCATGTTAAATATATGTGCATATATATATATATATATATATATATATATACTATGTAATTATCTCGTATGATAGGTATTTTAATGGTAATATATGCTAATATTGCAGAACTCTGGGGTAGCACAGGACATCTCATGGCAAGCGACAGGGATCATAAGCATGCATCTGTGTATCTTTTGATCTCTCTCATACTTGTTATGAAACCACTAATAATTTAATCATGGCATACCACCCTGATGGCATTACTAATTCTTATCACCTTCAAATATCTCATCTTAAATACCACAGCCAGATTAAATTCATGCCCTCTTAATAATTCATAATGGGGAATAAATTTCAACACATGAATCCCTTGGGACACACTGAACCTTATCCAAACCAAAGCAGTTACTTTAGATATTTTTAAAAAGGTCATACCATGGTACAGTATTGAAAGAAGTTTAGACTTAAATATTTTCATAAACAGGCAACACAACTATAGGAAGAACACTTTTCCAAATCCTTCCCAATAGATCCCAGAAATATCATGGCTACAAAAGTATGTTAGTATGTCTGATGAGAACATATTTTATATTCTCATTATCTCTCAAAACTTCTGATGGACTCAACAGAGTTGTTTGACTTTTAGCAATGTAGTTCAATTAGTAGAAAAAGATGAAACTGAGTGTTGAGCAAAACAGGAAATGTAGACAAAACCTTGAATTACTTATATTCAAAAATATGCTGAAAAATTTAAAGAAACTAAAAAATTAAGAGCTCAAATATATTATAGGTAACAAAATCTGTCACTGAGGAGCATAAAGTAATTCAAAAGACACTTCAAACCTTGGAGTTTGAATAAACCTTGAATTGATTTAATTGTGATACTGAAGAGAGAAATTTTAGATAATAATGAAATGCCATAATGTTATTCTTCTTTATGGCTGAATAATATTCCATGTGTATATATACCACAATTTCTTTATCCATTCATCTGTTGAAGGGCATTTAGGTTGGTTCCACAATCTAGTTATTGTGAATTGAGCTGCTATAAACATTAATGTGGCTGTGTTACTGTAGTATTTTAATTTTAAGTCCTTTGGGTATAAACCCAGGAGTGGGATAACTAGATCAAAAAGTGGGTCCATTCCAAATTTTCTGAGGATTCTCCACACTGCTTTCCAGTCTGGCTGCACCAATTTGCAACTCCACCAGCAGTGTAAAAGTGTGCCTTTTTCCCCACATTCATGCCAACATCTATTATTGTTGTATTCTTGATAATAGCCATTCTAATTGGAATAAGATGAAATATTAGAGTTGTTTTAATTTGCCTTTCTCTAATTACTAGAGATGTTGAATACTTTTTTATATATTTATTAATCACCTATATGTCTTCCTCTGTAAAGTATCTGTCCAGTTCCTTGGTTCATTTATTGATTGGGTTAAAAAATAAAATAAAAAATAAAATAAAATACAGAACATACTTCATGATTAGAAAAAGCCTTTGAGTAGCTACTTAATATTTACAGTTATAAATGTTATCATAGTTACTATAGAATAGTGCCAGTTTCATTGATATTAATCTTTTATTATTTTGGGGGGGTACTGGAGATTGAACCCAGGGTTCTTAAGCACTGAGTCACATCCCCAGTATTTTTTATCTTTATCTTGAGACAGGGTCTAACCAAATTTCTGAGGCTGGCTTTGAACTTGTGATCTTCATGTCTCAGCTTCCCTAGTCACTGGGATTGCAGGAGTGTGCCAGCAGTGTACCAACTTACCCTGCTGACATTTATTTACTGAATAAAGTAATATAAAACATATTAAATAAACATGTTTTCTACAAGATATAATACAATGTTTTCTTTTTAAGCATATTCTGTAGACCATTTTACGTTGTTTAAAATGGCACTTTGAACAGTTCATTTTCTCTTTTGTGAAACTTATTTTCTTATGTATTTCAAATATTTTTGTGTTCAAATATTCTTTAAAAACAACTGTAAAGGCTGAGTATACTCAATTACATGGATGTACTATAACATGCATAAATATCTTAACATTGGACATTTATAGTGCTTTTAATTTTTACTCTTGTTAATAGTGCTACAATGAATATGGTATACCTAATTTTGCATGTGTCTACGTTGCTCCTTGGGAATATTTAAAAGAATGTTATTAGCATCAAAATATATGGACATTTATGACTTTATACATATTACCCAATTTTCAAACAAAAATTTATTGGGTTTGTATTCCTATCAGTAGTATATGAGGGAATTCACCATGTGGCACTATTAACTGTTACCCCATATAAACACCAACAGTGTCTGAAGTATTTCTTGTTTATAAAATGAAGTATGTTGTACTTACCTCCATTCAGTTATAAGTATTATATGAAGCAATATAAAATATAAATCTTCTACCCTTTTTGATATATGTCCCTTTCCTTTGAAGACGTCATCTCTTTTACTGCTTTCACACATTAACTGTTCCACTATTCTGATGATCCCAGGTCTCATTGGCATTCTCTGATATCTTGAAATTACTTCCTGGATATGTTCTCTAGTACGTTTTATGGTCACATGACACCCTACAATTAAACCAATTGCTACGTCTTTCATGTCAATTTTGTTTTCTCTTTACAAAGAACAGTTAAGTTCCTGGTAGGTAATGCAAACGATAATGCCCTCTTTAACTTATCTTCTGATGACACCTAATGTGATTCTTTTACTCACTACATATTTCTGATTTATCACTTAAAATATTTCTCATATATACGACTTCTGGTAATGTCTTTGTTACAAGTGTTGCCTAGGGTTTCATGGGCTCATGTTTGAGTCTGGCAATATTTCCATAGCTATCATAATTCAATCTCTTCCTTCTTATTTATAGCTTCCATTTATTTCTACATTGCTAATTCAGAAAAAAAATGATATGTTTTATTTAATTCCACAGATAAAATAAAAACTGAAATATAAAAGTAAGGACACATGTGAAATATTGAACGGTTTGGAGTGTTATATATACTTTTTCTTTCCTTAAAAACTAGGATAAGCAAAATTTTAAATCTGAGATCAACACTTAGCTTTGAGTCATCTGCCAGACTCAAAAATCTTCCAATTCACCCTGCACATAGCTTCAGGACAAAAAACTAGCAGAAGTGTTGTAAGAAATATTTCTTTAAATTACTGCTTTTATTGTGCTGCTCCCCAGGGAAAGGAAACGTCAATGGCCTTCTCTTATTCTATCGCAGAAGTCTAAATTACTTTACCGAATTTTAAGACCTGCTTTAATTTGATCTCACATAAAATATCTAACTTAATTTTCCACACGTAGCCACTTCGTTTTGCCAATTTTTCCTTTATCCCAGTGCCGCTTGCTGCCGACCAGCAGGACAAACAACACACACACTTCAGAAGTTCATGAAGCAGCTTCCGCTTTATTCGGACAACACCCTCAATATATAAGCAGTCTCATGCATATGCAATTGTAACCAGATATGTCCATCCAATTCTATTAAAGGTCAAGCGATCACGAGCTCAAGCATACATGTAAGATATATCTGTCCACGCGCTAGGCAACTGAGCTAATTATCATACAGCCAATGGTAAACACTTCCTGTTTTTCTCAAGGGGCATTCAGCACGGCCTTTGGCTCTCTGCCAGTCACCATCTTGAATGCATATGGCGTAACCCTGGGCCCTGGGTCTCGCTGGCCACAACCATGAGATTGTCATACAAGTTCATGCCTTTTTTGTTTGGCTTTTAGTTTATCACTCACTTTGCAATTCTTTTCATCTCCAATTTCTTCTCTGGTTCTTTAAAGCCCTGGAATGTCCCAGGTTCTTTCAAAGCTTCACCACTCTTGCAAAAAAAGCCTCTTCTGACTCTTCAAACCTCATTAGTTCCTTCCTTTCTCCACTCATTGATACATTTCCTCTCTCTCTCTCTCTCTCTCTCTCTCTCTATCTCTCTTTGTCCTTTTGATGAAGTCTTTATATGTGATATGTGTCCAGACTTGTCTCAAACTCCTGGACTGAAGCAATCCTCCTGTCTCTGCCCCCCAAGTAGCTGGAACTATAAGTACATGTCAGCATTACATATTTCATATATTTTTTGGAGTTACTATGTCATCATGATCTCAACCTTGGGTATACAATATCAACAAGACAAAAATAGTCTATGCTCTCTTAGATCATGTATTCTCTTAAATATTTAAATTATGTATGTAATACATAAATTCAATATATGATAAAAGTCATATTAAGCCATCTTTAGAAGCATAATTTAAAAGGACAGAGTGGTATGATGTCTTAGAAAATGAATACATTAACTAGTTATAGAGAGCAGATAAAGTTTTTTAAAGCTATATTTTTGTATTGTTTTATTTTACATAGTCAAGGTTTTTGAATTGAGGTGTATCAAAATTTTTGTGTCTTTTATGGCATTTAGGCAAAGTCCTGAACACAAAATGAATGAATGGTTAATATTTATTTTTTATATTATGAAAATAAAAATATGGATGCATCTATTTTAATATACTTAAATATTAAAAACAAACCCTTAAAAGCTTGATTTCAGATAATAGTGCTATTGGCACTTCCAAAAGTCAGCTTCAGTGGAGTTAAACTTGCAAAAATCTAACCTCTTAAAGTGATGGTTCCCGGAGGAATCCATTGTGGGAAGGAAAAATTACATGTTAAAAGGGAATTCACATCATGATTCTCTGGAAGATCTTGGGTTCTGTCATTGGAAATGCAGAGGGCACATCTCAGTTTAATTTGGATTAATTAAGATTAATGAAAAGGTGATATTTGTGAAGGTAGAGTCTTGAGCAGGTTAATGGGTGACTAGAATCCTTAACAAGTTGAAAAGAAGCTTTGTCCTAATTGGAAATAACCAAATTTCAAATTACAAAATCAACAGAAAAAGATGAGAGAGATAAAATTAATAGAACTGAGCAAGTAGGTAAGAAGTGTAGAGATTGCAGGAATGAAAATATCAATTTCATGACCAGATAACCAAAATGGTTAAAGAATGTTACTCTTAATAAAGAAGATATATGTGTTTATATTTATAGTGGTATGCAACATAGTGAGTACATCCTGTTAAGACATAGCTTGAATCAATTTAAGATTTAGAAGTATAATTAATATTTAATTTACTAAAAAATTACGGATTTGCAGCTTTCAAAGAAGTAACTGTGTTTCATAAATTCCTCGTGAATTATTGACACTATTGAAAAAATCTGGCTAAAAAAGTCATCCATATTAATTTTGAGACAGCCAGATGCAGATAAAGAATAGTAAAACGAATATTAAAAGTAACTGAACCAATCTAGTTGATATTCTAGGAAAGATTAATCAGTCTGTAATTACAGACTGAAATGTGTGTGCATCAGAATGTGGATAAGAGAAGTTTATGACATATCAACAAGAAAGTAAAGATCTTATTAATGTAATGTTCTATTTAAATTAATTCTTAAGATTTGAGAATTTTATAGTAGACTAAAATGCATGTGCCAACAACTAGAATATCTAAATGTATAATAAAACTCAGTCATTGAAGAAATAAATAATTTAAAATGGGTCAAAAATCTACAGACATTTTTTCAAAGATACCCAAATGTACATATAATTAGTCACAAGGGAAATGCAAATCAATACCACAATGATATAGTACTTCACATCTACTAAAATGACTATAATAAAAAGTCTGAAAATCACATGTGTTGACAAGGATATGGAGGAATTAGAACCTTCATACACGTTGGTTGGAATGTAAAATGTGCCTGTCACTTGGAAGACATTTTGGCAGTTCTATGTGACCCAGCAACTGTACTCCCAGGCATAAACCCAAGAAAATAAAATACACATTCGAGCAAAGACTTGTACTTGAATACTTATATCATCTTTATTCATAAAAGACAAAAAGTGGAAAGAAATCAAGTGTCTTTCAGTCAACAAAAGGATAAATAGCAGTGGTATATCCATACAACAGAATACTGTTTGGCAATATAAAGAAATAAAATAATGGTACATGCTTTAACACAGATGGACCTTGAAAACATAAATTGTTCCTACTGAAAAGTCAGTCACAATGGACCACATATTGAATTATTTCACTTATATGAAATATCTAGAATAGGAAAATCTGTAGATGTGGAGTGTAGATTAGTGTTTGCTTGAAGCAGGGATCTCAGATTGGAAAATGGTGCATAAGTGAATTGGGGATTTTTTTGGGGGAAATAAAAAGTTTTGAATTGACTTCAGAAATGGAAGCATTTCCAAAAGAAATAACATACTGATTTTGCCTGTGAATATCACCAAATCATATTCCATGATATTTAATATATGAAATTTTAAAATTTACACTTTATATATCATGGCAGAAAATAGTTTTTATTAAATGACCAGTAATCATATTATTCTATGTGGGAACAAAAATGTTAACCTAACAGTAACACAGATAGTTTAATCCTAAACATGATAAGAAATGCTAAAATCAAAGCATTGTTTTGGATTGAAGGAAATAGCTCAGATTTTAAAAATGTATCATCTTACTCTTATAAAGTTCTCCAGATCCTGAAAAGTGTAGTTCAATTTGTAATGTTTGCCCATATTGAGATGCTTCCAAGTTTTCTTACTAAAAATTCTTATCTTGTGAATTTTAGGTACACATAAATTATGGATAATATTGTTGCAAAAATGTGCACTATGATTCTGCATGTGTTTTTTAAACCTTTATTTTACAAATAAAAATCAATTTTAAATTTTCAAACTTCCAGTTATTAATTTTTAGTTACCTTATTTCTATTCATTTTACTTTTTTAATTTACTTTTTGTTTGTTTTTGAGTGCTGGCAATTGAATCTAGGGCCTTATACACAGAAAGCTCTCACTAGTGAGCTGCACCCCAGCCCAGTTGTATTTTTAAAAAGCATTGTGCATCTTCTGTGGAAAGCAATAATCATTTTCAAGATTTTTCTCATATTGTTAATGTGCAAAGTAAACAAATTTAGATCATTTTAATTATTTCACAGAATATAGAGTATTCTTTCAATTTTGAATCAGTAAAATAGCACAAACCAGGTTCTTCATCATTTTGCATTACTAACATATTGTTAAAAAATATTCTCTGTGTGTGATTATAACTGATATTAGATACCAAAGGAGAGTAGTCCTCACCACTTTATGGTTGACTCATTTTGTTATTGACAGGTTTGCAAGAAAACATAAATTTCCCATGTTTTCTTCTCTTTTTTCCCTTTCTCTGTTCTTTTTAGCTGACTTGAAATTTCTAGATTCATTATCTATTCTTCCAAGAGTTTGATCATATTTTTAGTATATACACTTACACTTTTATTTCTTAAAATATCCTAGAATTAATTAGATTTTCTATCCTTTCTCTGAACAGCTCAACAGAATTTGGAAAATTTTTAATCTCATTGTCATCCATCAATATCTAGGGATATCAATTCTAAATTTATGCATATATAATTCTAGATACAATTTGTTATTAACATTTGGAATTACAAACTTTTTAATATTTTTTCATCTTTAAGCTTCTTTTTTCTTTTTGTAGTTAACAGTTCTTCTCAAATGACTTTTTACAAAGATTTTTCTCATACATATTCTGATTTTTTTTATTAGTTTAAAAATGTCTGTATTTCACTTTTGTTGTTGGGAGATAATTTATCTAGATATGGACTTTTATGTATAAAGAGTTTTTAAATATAGCACTCTGAAGATATTTTCTCATTTCTTCTTGCATCAAATTTTGCTGACGAAGACATGAGAGAGTCTCATTTTCATTCCATTGCTGGTAATTTGTCTTTAACCTCTTGTGGGTTTGAAAATCCAATTGAGAGTCTCAGTGTTTTCTGATTCCCTACGGCCGTTCAATATATGTGCTTTATCTTTTTCTCTTCAATTTCTTGCTCAATATCTGCTGAGAGTTCTCATATGAGAAATGCGTTCTTTTTCAGTTCTAGAAAACCCTTATTTATTAGCCTTCCTTACATAATTGTTACTCTTTTACCCCTCAATTCTTATCAGATACATATAGCAACATTGGCTCATCAGGCATCTCTTGACTTTATTTGTACACATATTTGTGCTGCATCCTGAGAGCATCCCTCAGTTTGATTACTTAGTCACTCTTTTTCATACTGTGATATCCACTTAGCTCCTTTGCTTTAGATTTTTAAATTATTTTTCAGACATTGCACTTTACAAGAACTCTTTATACGTTATCTTATTGCTTCTTTCTACTTTTTCCTAATTTTCTTATGCCAGAATCTTCCTTGGTCAGGAGAGACAATTCCCTCTTTTGTCTTTCTGAGGTTTTGTTTGAAAATCTTGTTCAGATCATTGAAATTAAATATTTTCTTTCCCTTTAAGTCTATTTGTTGAGAGTGTTTTCTTTCCTCTTTCACTGTTGACTTTTCTGCAGTGTCTGCCATGTTGGGGTTTGTTCCTTCCTTCTGCAAAATAATCCTTATATGTGCATTTGAGATTTAAGTGGTTTCCTGTCACATGAACTGCCTCAGAGTTGCAGAATTGGAGTTGATTCAGCTTAATGTTGAGGTCTCAGGTACTCATATCTTCTTGTAAACAGAAATATCTTATTTAATTTTTTGATGAAGTCTATTTGATGGTAGCAACCTAATGCCTTTTATAATACCTTCACCAAGTAGATTTTAAAACTACTTAAACAAATCTAGTGATGAGGTACAGAGGGCTTCTGAAAGATAGAAAATCTAGGTGTATTACTTACTTGGAGAAATTACAAAATAGAACATGAAGAAGGATTCTGCCAACAAAGCCCTGACATCTGGATTCTATAGATTATATTCTGCTTCAATGCTTCATTTTTATTTAGTCTAAAGGCCAACAAAACAAAGAGTTTCTGGCTTTAAAAACATGTACATTCAGATATTAATCATCTTATACTTGCTATACAGTTACCAAAGGGGACAGTTTTGAATTTACTGCAGTTTCTTTTCAACTATTTTATATGCCAAAAAATAGACAGTAAAAAACCTAAAGTTCTCCTGTGAAATGCATATATCATTCTCTTGCCTGCTAGAAGAGAAAAAAGAAAAATATAAAAATCTAAGCATTGGATAATACAGTAAAAATTCCAATGTTTTATTTTTTAAGTCAATTGTTGAAAGATCTAGGATGTATCACAGAATATATTTAGGGGAATATATTCCCTAAATCTCTAAGCAGACAAAACTTTAAAGTGTTACAGAACATTTCAGAGATGTGGGGTACTGATCTCTAACTCTCAATTTATAGCATGGGAAGAAAAATGCTCTTGTAAGAAAGAAAGAAAAAAAGAAAGGAAGGAAGGAAGGAAGGAATGAAGGAAGGAAGGAAGGAAGGAAGGAAGGAAGGAAGGAAGGAAGGAAGGAAGGAAAATAAAAGCTGACATCCAACAGACAATGCTTGGGTTTTAATTTATAACCAGCACTGAATCAAGACTTCATGGAGGAAAACTATCTACATAATGTCCACAATCAATGTAAAACAAAAAACTATTTTTTACAATACAAAAATTGTGATGTGACTGTACATTTGGCATCACATGGAAAAAAATCAGTCTCTTGTTAAAATAGTTCAAAAAGTCAAATTTAATTTCAGCACATGCCTTACAGTTCTTAGAATGTCTGTCACTGTCAATAATGTCACTGTCAGTAAAGATGTAGTAGTTCAGAGGATAAAATATAATGACAAAGAGAGAAAGGAAGGAAGACTCAAATAAGTACAGGATGGGCACTGGATCAAAATTAAAATATTTACAAGAATTTGTGGGGGAGTCTGAATACACAGGCGTCTGGATGCTATTAGGATAGGTAACTTCTCCCTGACCCCTTAAGTCATCAACCACACCCCTGGTCTCTACTTCATACGTGACATTTTACTTCCCATTTCTCTTGAATTTTAGAAAGACAGAAAACAATATTTAAAATAAGAGAAAGCATTAAAGGTAAAAAAATAAACTGGATACCCATGTACCACTAACCAGTTTAAAAGAGAATAGTATCTTAAAATTTCCTTGTATATAATAGTTAACTTCAGACTTAACTATTACCTAAAATTTAACTTGGTCAAATTTACTACTTTTTAAAGAATTTTGTGACATAAGTTTGGAGCACTAAAAAGTATGAGATTTATGCCGGGTGCAGTGGTACACACCTGTAATTCCAGTGGCTCGGGAGACTGAGGCAGGAGGATCAAGAGTTCAAAGTCAGCCTCAGCAACATAGTAAGGCCCTAAGCAACTCGGTGAGAACCTGTGTCTAAATAAAATACAAATAAGGGCTGGGGATGTGGCTCAGTGTTTAAGAATTCCTGAGTTCAATCCCTGACACCAAATTCATATGTATACACATATACGATTTTAAACATTTTTGAAAGTTTTTGAGACTTTATAGAAATGGAATAAGACATTATGTATTTGGAAGCGTCTTTATTTCTTTCAATGTTGTTTCTGATAATCATCCAGGTGGTTGAATACCCCCCTTACTGTCCCATTTTCCAGATGTATATAGGTCTAGATATATTTCAGATGAATTGTTATATTGAATTGTTATATTGAATTGTTATATTACTCTTCACTTACTCACTACACTTTTGATGGCTATTTCTATTTGTTTCCATCCAAACAATGGGCTCCTCTGTTTCACACATCTTGGAGCATGTATTTAGAAACTGCTGTCCACAGTAAATGTAAATATGACTTCCTTATGTAAAAGCTATCTGCATATTTGGTTTCCTTAGATACTACCAAATTGTATCCTAAAATGATGGCATCAACTGATACTTGTACCTGTGTATAATTAGTAAGTGATCTCATTGTTCCAGATCTTCCATAAATGGAAAAGGATATAGATTTAAATTTAGGATAAAAATTTTATTTGGAATAAAAATAGAAAAATAAGAAACCTGGGGGAAAATCTAGACAGGCCAAGGATGGTGCAGCCCCTATGGTGAGACAGAACTGTGGATGTAGGCCAGGGCCAGAAGGACTTTCAAGTTTCTTTTTTAAGTATTTTTCTCCATATTACTGTCTGACACTAGTTAAGGAGGCAGTGCAGGTAACAGATCAGCAGGGAAAGGATCCGCTAATTAACTGATCTCATTTATAATGTTTCTGTTTTTTCACCATAAATGGGACTAAACTTTAGGGTGAGCAAGTTATTAACATGCTTAAACTTTACTTAAATTCTGAAGGTACAGTGGTTATCCCAAAAGAGTCAAGAAGCTCATTTATGAGACAGATGAGTTATTTTATATGAGATGATTGTAATCTAATTTTTATATCCTGAGATGGATGGAAGTAAAAAGAAGAATAAAGGGTAATAGACACAAAAATAAGATAATTTATTTGTGGTTCCACTATGGCATCTGTTTCCACACTAAAATGCACGTAACCAATAGCAGGTTGTCCTCCTTACTGGCAACTCCACATATATGCACAACACATTTGCTATTTTTTTTTATAACCTTTATAATTCTTTTCCACCAATTTTCTTGCTAGATTGATTTTGGAGCCACACATCCAGTTGAATAAGTGTAACATATTTTCCAAATCCTTTGTAATCTTCTTTGGCAATAGGAAAACAGAGGAAAGAGCAAATGCAAACTGGGAACAAAACTATGCCTTTGTGAAATTCCTCTCAGCTCAAAGGACTTGAGTTCAATTTTCTGTGAAGAAGTGTCAATGTTTAAGGATTTATTTTGATATGAGAATTTTCTTTTGACCATCACAACTGTTAACAGTGGAGCTTTTAGCTTTATGAAGACACTAGAGAAATTTTGGTCAGTTTATTCCTCATTTTCAAAGAGATGTCAGTTAAATAATAGTATCCCAGAGATAACGTTTTAGTCAGCTTAGCTCTGAAAAAAAGAACAATGATATCTTAGATCCATATTTTAATTTTCAGAATTACTCAGTTTATTTCCAAAACTTGAAGCACAGTGGAAATAATAATTCATCTCATTCATACAGTCCTCTAACTTTGTAAGTTAAATGTGACCATTTTGTTCTCTGAATACTATTATTAATTTTATAAACTGATGTAATGCTGGAATGCAAAGTATTAATAATAGATACACTAACATTTAAATTATATTTCTAGGTAGAACTGGAATTTTTTTGTTGTCATGATAAAAATATGCTCTATTGTTAATGCCAGGTCTTTAAAATATTTTGTTTTTACGTATAGAATCTATTTTCAGTTAGTTCTTTCTAGAAAAAATTGCATTATTTATGAAAGAAAGAGTTAATATGGATTTCAAAAACAAGTGTTTTATTGGTCAGAATAGGCAAAACTATGCTATTTAACAAATGCCCCCTATGTAAGGTATCAAAGACTTATTTTGCTGCTATTCATTGACACTTGAAAAGCTGCTCTGTTGTCTGAAGTCATCTATGACTTAGAACCCATCCCCTGAAGCTTTGTTGGTCACAGAGTTTATTCATCAGCACTCAAAGTCATGTCCATTCACATGACTACATCCATTCAGAAGTAGGTCAAAAAATGTATCTAACATTTACCTGGAAAAAGAAGATCCATAAAAATTTGCTGAACAACACTATCATGGCCACACTTTATGCTTCTGTTCTCCTAATATCTGTTCTATGTAGTCTGAATGTTTGTATCCCCCCAAAACCCATATGTTGAAATTCTAAGGACCAAAGTGAGGTTATTAGGAGGAGCATCTTTTGAAGACTTTGGAGAACAAAACCCTCCTGGAAGGGATCTGTGGTCTGCTAAAAGAGGCTACAGAGAGTTATTCTACACTTTTAGCAGGCAGGGATACACTAGTAGGCACCATCTATGAGACAGAGGGCTCTCATTACACACTGAATTTTCCAGTACTTCAATCTCAAACTTCCCAGTCACCAGAAACATAGGAAATAGATTTCTGTTGTTTACAAGTCTCTTGATTTATGGTATTTTGTTCTAGTTGCCCAAACGCACTGAAATCATCTGATTCAGTCTCCTTTGCTCAGGTAGTCATATTTACTTTATCCTCAAAGTAAACATCTCAATAAGTTTTAACTGATCACAGTGTCAATCAAAAATTGAGATAATTTGGTCAATGCATGGTATATTTGTAAGAGGAAGAGATACATAAAATTCTCCACATCATAACCATAAATGACTCTATTCTTTTAAATGGTTTTCCGGTTTGCAATATGGCAAATAAACACAGAGCCTTGCACATGCTAGGCAAGTGCTGTAGCATTGAAATACTCTTTCTCTATATCCCTTTTTTTCTTTTACTTTGAGACTGGTTCTCACTAAGTTGCTGAGAGTGTCCAGAACTTGTGATTCTCTTGTCTCTTACAGGTGTGAGGCACTGTGCCCAGAAAGAAACAGTTCTTTGTGAGAAGCCTTCCTTATTTAGCAGAATCAGACTAGGTTGAGCCATGGGACACAGAGGCCTGGCTTCCAGGAACTAACAGACACCTGAGGTCTGTCTCAGATTGCCAGGAAGCATGTGGCACTGCGTGGGAGTGGTTCCCTGTCTCCTTCTGGAATAGTCCCCCTAAGAGAAAGGCTCCCCTAACTTCATCCTGTCCTGTCCATCACAGAAGAAGCTCCTCCTGGTCTTGCCCCCTTTACCTGTGTGATGTAAATAAAAGAGAGTTGGGCTACTCCACGTTGTTAGAGGCCAGAGCTGGTATGGCCAGACCCGTCACACTCCCTCTCATTTAAAAGTATTGGCTCTTGTTTTTTTATTGAGTAGATAAATTTATGGGTAATTGATTGATAAACAGGTAACATTATCCTCCAGCAGTTAACCCTTTTCTCATCCACATGGGACGTGGCTGAGAGACCCCCACAGTTCTTCTCCCATAGACTAATATATAAGGGTACCACAGATACTAGAAAATGGCAATTAATACTCATGTTTAGAAAAACGATGAAAGATACATCTATAATTTTCTATAGGAATTCTGAGATCTCTACTGGGCAAACTTTGAATTTTACCCTTACCCTTCCTGGTGCTTATCAATGTGCTTGACTATTCCTTGATTGTGCGCTGAGTTGAATTTAGCCTAGTGATTCTTGTGGCCCTTTGAATTTCTGCAAATAGTTATCACTTTTTAAGTCATTCACATCTATATTGGAATTATAAATTGGAAGAATACATTCTCCTTTAGTGTTCAGAAATATTCACCTGGTTACTTTCCAGAGACATTTACTTTAAACCTTGAACTGATGACAGTCTTTGGTATAAGTTATGGCTCTTGTGGCAGCACTACTTTCTCAATGACATAGCGAATGAGCAATTTGGGTCCAGTCAGTTCTATGTGCCAAGGACTACAACGGCAGTTCTACTTGGGACAGCCTCCTTTCTTCATCACAGATAATGAGTTCCCCAGTCTATGGTGTGCATGTTACACCATGAGACAATTTCTTTAAGATTTTCTGGGAGTCACATTCATTCTTTCAGAGGGTCAAGCAATCAATGTAATGGTCCTTCATTTGCTTTTGGTCTTGCAGCAAGATAGACTTTAATTGATATTTTTGCTTACAATATTTCTCATTTCACCTTTATCTCCTTAAAGTTAGAAGAAGGAGGCCTTTTCAATGTAGTAATTTCCCTATTTCTGAACTCTTCTTATATACCCTTTATCTCTACTTTTAAATGACTTAATTCTATGCTGAGGTAATTTCTTGATTGTAATATTTCGTCAAATGCAGCTAAGAGAATCTAATATTCACTATTATGATTTCAATGCCCAGCCTCTTTTCTGAGCAGTACAATCTGCTTACCTAAACACCCGTGTTTCCAAATTATCTCAGGTGATAATTCAACCAAATATTTTTGCTACTGCATGATATGGATTTCCATTCTTTAGTTTCTGCACCTTTAGAGCTTTTTCTTTCTTCAGCCTTAGACAGTACCACATGTTTAGTTTATTAATGTTATTGTTGTTACAGCAACATCCCTCTTATGATTCTGTGCTCTGTATCATTTAGGGTAGACTAATTGATGCTGTGGTAACAATTGACCCCAAATCCTGGTGATTCAAAAAATAAATATTTATATTTTGCTATTCTCCATGTGCATTGTAAGTTAATAACTTTGGTCACTTGGAGACACAGACTGCCAGAAAACAAACACTTTCAATGTTTCTAGTCACTGTGCCAGAGTAAAAATAGAGCTATAGAAGATCTCAGTGGCAAGTAAATATTTTTTTGAGAAGTGACGTGTTTCATTAATGTTCGCAAATCTTTGGCTAGCACAGGTCACATGGACTCCTTTTCCCCTTAAACAAGACAGAATATGAATACTTATTTTGAGTCAAAAAAGAAAAAAACTAAAAACATTTGATGAACAGCGCTAATGTCTGTTATATATGCTGTCTATGATGATTATGGAAGCAAAGATCAAATAATTTTTAAAATGTCAATGCAGCATGAGCAGCACAGATAACTCATGCCAAACATTTGTTTGAAGCTGATAGTTCTCCAACCCAGAAAGCATAAACTAGAAAAGAATAATATGGTTTCCAAATTTGTAAAACATTTGCAGGACAGCAAGTTAAAATGTTCCTGTGGAGACAAAAGTCAGTGCTTCAGTGGATTACAAGTTTCTCCTACATTTGGTGGCTCAGACAACACTACTAGGAGTTGAGTTTTACTCTTTTGCAAAATTTATGCTTTGTCATCACTGCTGTAAAAAGTGAGCAAAAGTGCATAAGTGTATTGGTCAAGACAGAGACTATCAGCAGGATGTTGTTCTATGCTGACCACAGAATTTAAAGGTTAGGCTTCAGCTGTAAGTCATAGGTTATTAAGCTTTAGGTAGAACTATATTTGAATGATTTGTTCAATTGCTGAGCATAAGAGCTTACTTCTTTGTTTAAACTTATGCCAGAGTTGTTTTATTCAGCTCAACTGAAGCACTACTATTCTGTGTCTCTATATTTTTGAGTGCTTGATAGTCAACAGTTATATATATATATATATATATATATATATATACACACACACACACACACATATATATGTCATATGTATATATATGATTTTTAAGTAGTTCAAAGACTGCCTTGAGAATGGAAAGAAATACATTTGAAAGAATATTAATGTATAGAAAGTGAGTGGTGCAAAATGGTCTAGAAGAAGAAGCAATACTTTAGAGGAATCAGAAAAATGCTTGCTATAGGGCTTGTGTGTGTGTGTGTGTGTGTGTGTATTTGCATGTGTATGTGTTTATTGTATTGATTTGCTTATGTTTTTTGGTCCCAGGATTGAACCAGGGGTGATTAAACACTAAGCCACATCCCTAGTACATTTATTTGTTTTTTTGTTCTTTTTATTTTGAGACAGGATCTCTCTAAGTTGCTTAGGGCCTCACTACATTGCTGAGGCTGGGATTGAACCTGAGATCCTCCTGCCTCAGCCTCCAGTGTTGCTGGAGACACCCTGCCAGTCAGAATGTGTGTTTTGATACTGGAAATGAGAAGTGGATATGAAGTTCGATAAATAGACATACGTAGAAGAGCCAGGAAGAGAATGAAAGGCAAGAGTGCAACAACAAAGCATTCCAGATGTTGGAGGAATAATTAGTTAGCTTGACTTGGCTGTAGACAGTAGCAAGTATGCTTCTTGAAAAAATTAAAGAAGCATAAAACTGTAGATATCAGTTCTCTTCATTCAACATCTGGACAAATTTTCTTTCTTTACTTATTTCTTTTGTGTATATGTGTGTGTAATAGAGTTTGAACCCACTGAGTCACATTCCAGGCCTTTTTATTTTTATTTTGAGACAGAGTTTTGCTAAATTGTTTAGTGCCTCACTAAGTTATTGATGCTGACCTTGAATTCATGATTCCCCAGCCTCAGCTTCCTGAGTTTCTGCATGTATTACAGGTGTGTACCACCATGCCAGCCACATTTTCTGTCTTGACTGGTTACCTCTGTTACTCAAATCTTCGCTGATGACTCTCCTCTGGTGACCACTTCAGTATCTGCATCACTTAATTTATTATGCAATAATGGACAGTGTTAAATTGTTCGTAAATATGTGAATACTTAAGTATTTTTAATTTTTGAATTTCTGATATTTGTAGATTTTCTTATATATTCATGTTCCATATCACATTATTGGCTAGTAATTGATAGGAAAAGGCCATTTTATTAAATAGAAAGATAATGCAATTCAGGACTCACAACCCAATTTTAAGGGTTTATTGGAATATGACCACATTCATTTATGTGTTTTCTATCATTGTTTTGTGACACAATGACAAGGTTTATTGGTTGAGAGACAGACCATCTGTTTTGCAAAGCCTAAAATAATTACCACATATATTTAATATTTTGTCATCCAGTTGAAAGAGATAGGAAAAACTAGTTGGTAACTGCTATAACAACTAATGTTTGCCAGGAAAAAACTGTTAGAATTCTATACAAATGCTCTGACTTCAAAAGTGAGATTTTATCTTGTCAACATTTTAACCTCTCTACTAAATACGCCTCTGAGGAAAGAAAATAAACTTAAAAAGAAATTTTGAACTGGCAGAATAGGGATCAAAAATTTTCTCTTTTTTAACATAATTGTTGTCTGTGGGTTAAGCAATGCAATGATAAGGATAAATTGCTGGACTTTGAATTTCTAGTGCAAATGGCACTTTAGAATGTCAGAGATCCCCAGTGAGTTCTTAAAGCCAGCACTTGGAAAAAGTTAGGACTAATCAACACAAAGGTCAGTCCTAGAAACACTAGAAGAGTTATCCATGAGAGATGGTTTGGATAGGCTATAACTGTTTGCATTTAAAGTTGGTTCCAAATGTTAACAAAAGGTATGGTAGTTTTCTTTAAATATTTAATTTAAATAAAGAAATCTAAGATTGACCTTAAAATAATTGAGGAAATAATATGCTGATTTCTATTCGTAGTTAAGTATCACCAATACAATTTGTACTTTTGAACGGTAACCAAAGAGAGTGAATGGTTGAATGCCTGAATCTAACATCCTGATTCTTTCTTTCTTTTTTTTTTTTATTTGTGTGACCTTAATCAATTTTCAAAACTGGTCTCAGTTTCTTCATCTATAAAATGAACTTAATAATTATAGCTAGGTAATTGGTTTTTAATTAGGTTTAAATAAAATAATGAGAACTTAAGAAAAACTTAATCATCAAATAAATGTTTTGTCATTGTTATCATTATTACACTTTATATCTTTATGATCTGTACCCAATGGAGATCATCTTACTTGGAAGCATTAACCCCACAAAGAAATATAGTTGTTGGATGAAAACAAAACAACAAAATGGCAACTCACATTATAATCAAGCTTCTAGTTTGTAAGAGAAAAATCCTTGTAAATAAGTAATTGATCTTTGAGTTCCTTGAATTCATGTTTTATTTTATGTTTATTCATTTTTGTATTTGTAAAATGTACTATTTTTAACACTGTTAGATTCTATTCTTTAATATTCAGATATAAACATCAAATTGTGACCAAGGAAATTGAAATTTGCTATAGGCAAAAGGTACAATAAAGAAAAAATTTACTTTATTAAACTTAAAACTCAATTAATGTGCAAGAAAACATGTCATTTTTAATGATTACATATCAAAGCAAATATATGTATTCTTTTCACCAAATAGTGAAATTTTCTGTATTACTTTCAAAACGAAAACCAAAATTAAAAAAAAAAAAAAAAAACTAAATAAAATGGGTATGTACTGAAGTTGAGTAATGGTATGGTGTTTGAAAATTATGAAAAAGAGTCGTGTATATGTATAATTTAAAATTGAAACATATGTATCACCAAGACTTCCTCACATTACAATACACCAAGTTTTGACCCTCAAATCTCTAATCAAAAGGATAAGATTACAATGAAAAACTTCAGAACAATGGAATAAATATTTCAGTGTAAAATAATTTATTCTCATAGTACAAGGATAAAACATATGCACATCAAATGGGGAATGTATTCTCTATGTCATTTCTTTTTTTCAAACTCCCACAAGTTAATTGAAACATTTGGAAGATTAGTTGGTGAATGCTCATAGTTCATCATAAAGGCACTTAAATACAGTGATTATGCTACTTTTGAACTGGGTGTCAATTCAGTTTTTTAATAGGAATTAGTACATGAGGAATTACGTTAAAATAATCTCAAATTCCAGACTAACATTATTAGTTGGCAGGCTTTGGAAAGAATTAATCACAAATCAAAAAAGCAGGCAAGTTGGGAAACAAAGGAATTCTTGTTACATTACACAGGAGCAAAAAATAACTAAGTTCTAATTACTATGATAAATACTTTGTGTGCAAAAGAAAGAGTGGAAAATTTTGAATTAAATTTGCATTCTTTGAATTATGAAATTAACCAACACCCATTTTATTTTCCCTTTTGCCTTACAGTTTTTCTTGATCTATTTTTGCTACTAGAGCAACAAACTAAGACTGGGTATCATAAATAACGGTAATTCATTTCTTACAGTTCTGGAGGCTGGGAAGTCCAAGACCAAGAGAACTGGTATATTTCATGTCTGGTAAGAGCCCTTTTTCTTAATCCTCACATGACAGAAAACGAAAGTGGAGAGCAAAGGACGTAAGTTATTTCCCTCCAATCCTTTTATAAGGCATTAATTCATTGGCAATAATGTGAAAGCACTAATCAGTATTAATAATTATAAGGCACTAGTCTTCTAGGCACTGTCCACATGACAGATTAAAAAAAAATCTGGTATTGAGAAAGGTAATTTATGAACACACAATGAATATATGGAACCTATTGGGTTAAACATATTTGTACATAATATAAAATTCAGTGCTCTTAGCAATGTTAATAATATCACATTTGGACTCTACAATGTAAACTCTTGAAACTGTGGAGCAACTTTCAATTTTGTTCACCCTCTTCATTTTATTTCATATGGCACTCGATATCTTATTATATAACATGCATTTGACGATAACCTGGTTAGAAATTTAAAGTTTTATAAACCAGCATGGGAGTAGTTGTATACTTTTCCCCTTTGTTGTGTTAGGAGGAAGATTTTGAAATGCAGTTTGCTATTTTAAAAATTAATAAAAGGATGATTCCTTTATGTGGTCACTGGAGTGGTGTGTTGGCAACAGTTATTGAAGAGAAATGTTGATCCATATTCATCAAAACGAATTGATGTTTCATCTCTTTTTACGTGTCCTATGGGACAGTTAGTTCACATGTCAGTTCAAACCCTGACCCACACAGCTCTATACTGAAAGCTAGGAGTTCTATAAGGGTTACCTCATGCTTACAACCTGTGAGAAGTAGTCATCTTCTATCTCATTTTAATATCAGAATTTTGTAGCACTCTGAGTCACAAGTTGAAGTACTACTTAAGTACAATTTAAGTAGGAAGGAGATAAGGACAAAAGAACCAAAAAGCAAATATACTATTTCACTAAAATATTCTAAAATTTACTAAAGGAACAATACTACATTTAAAAGAACTCTTTAATATAAATTGATTTCAATAAGCAATATGTTTTATCATTTAAATGTTGATCATATATTATGTCTATTTTTCTTTTTTCCTTTCAACAGGACAATGTGAACAAAATAAATATTTTACTTTTAGTAATTATTATAATGAATTCTTCATTGTGTAAATATTTTATTGTGAAAAATCAATTAAGTTGCTGCTTAATAAATGATACAATCACCAATATTCCCGGGTAACCTAAGTCATTTGTGACAATTCAAACATAGTGGTTTTGAAATATATATAAACAACTTTATTATATTTCAGTCAAAGTCTCTAGGAAGATTTTTTTTTATAATGATTCTTAGCCAACACAGTATGTAATATTTGGGGATAGTCTCTTAAAAGATGTGTTAAACACAAGACATATTTGATATTATATGCAGTTAGCCATACTTGGGACACTTGTCTCCCTCTAGTACAGTAATATCTTATTCCCTTTCCCTAAGCTAGATACTGTAGGGGAATTGTCCATATGATCAATAATGGCAAAACACTGTGTTTAAACTTGCTGTGCTCATTATGCTGTTATTTAATTTTTATTCTTGTAGCAACCCTGTGACTAGACTATTGTCTTCACTTCCATACAGAAGAAAATTTGGATCTGAGGACACTAGAAAGCAGCAAATCTTGGACAGAATTTCCATTTGACTTATTTCAAAACTTTTGTCAAAATCCTTTGTGTTTCTTTATTGCAATAAAATTAAATTCAGCATGCCCACAAATTTTTCTCCTCCATCAATATAGCAGAAATGAGAAAAAAACAATGACAGTGTTGAAACATCCTTAAGCACATTGATGGCCATAGTTCCTCCTTTATATTGATTTACTGATATTTATACAAATATATGTATGCTTGCATATGTGTATATTTTAAACTTATAATATCAGTTATGCTTTTCTTACTAACAATTTTTAGTGATTGGAAGTTGAATGTATGCTTTTTGATTTTTCTCAAAATTTCTTAATAATTACCTTGTAAGTCATAATAATAATAATGATTATAATATCTACCTGTTAAAATATTTATCATTATTTTCAGTCACTTTCTTAATACAAATCTGTGTTCTGTCATTTTTCAAAACAAACTTTCTGTGCCAAAAATATTTAGAATCAATCTAGAATTCAGTCTCTAACCCCGAATTTTGAATTTCTCATTCTTAATGCTCTACAGAAGCTTCTGTGTACTCTAGAGAAATGACAGTAAGGGACCTAGTGACAGACTCAGATACTGAATCAAGACCACTTAACTGTTTTGTTGTTTTACTTCATTTCTTCGTGCTGTTCCCAAGAAAAAGCAGATTTATATTTCTCTACTTGTTTTTCCTACATTAAGGGCTTGAATTTGTTGATTACTAACAGTTGTACATTTTTAATGTTAAAATTTTTCATAAAAATTATGCAGTACTTAAATTTCGTAGTTATAAGATTGTCATCCATTTGTTTGCTATTTAGTTTTGTTTAGAAATCAATAAATAGATGAGTGGACATTAGAAAACAGGCTTTTGAGTGCATAGTTTCTTAGATTAAAGACAGCATGTCATGACATAGTAGATTAAGCTATGTGAGAACACTGAAAAGCAAACAATTAAGGAGGTTTTCTGGTGAAAGAGAAGACTTCATTTGGTAATATTAGTAATTAACTTATCAAGAGTTTTTTCTTTTCTTTTTTTTAATATTACATGGGATGTAAATAAATGGAATAGCTTTTGTAAAAAGATAGCCATAAACTACATCAAATTATGGCTTCCTTTTGGTTATATGGCACTCAAAGAACAATGGTAAGTAGATAACTAGGGCAAATCCTAAACTGGAAGGAAAAGCTGATAAGCAAAATTTAAGAAAGACTACACACCAGGGATTCTCCAGGTACTAGGACACACAGCATGTCTCCTTCTTTCTGGCTTGGTGTTACCATTTTATAAGTCATCATCAATATGATTTTAATGCACATATATATTTTTATCCAGGCTTCAAATTATCACATGTAAATATGATTAGTTTGATTCAATCTCGGAGTCTTTATTGTTACCCAACTCTGGGAACTGAACAGAAATTTGTCAATAGGGGAGACACAGTGAGTCAAACAAACATGTCAAATTGTAATGCACAAAATATTTGAGAAGTAAATATTTGGTCAGAACCATACAAACAGTATACAAGCTTTAACCAAAAATGTAATATAGTAACAAGGATAGTCAAAGCAGGGCTGTAGTGTAGATAAAGGGGAGAGGATAGTCCACAGGGTCAGCTAGACAGTCATCCGCTGGGCACTCCTACAAAAGTAATGACACTCCATCTCTCATTTTTCCATATGGAGGTTGAAGATAAAAATAGCACCTTTTAGTTTTGCCACAGGTGGTTGTGTGTTTTAATGAAAAAGCCTTTCTGCTTACAGAAATAAACGTCTCATTTTTTTTCAAAAAAGCCAATTCTATTACTGAGGAAAAAAGAGAATTCTGGATTAGCATTCCTACTTGATGCTTCATTTTTGAAATTGGTAAGCCTTGTATTAAAAGTAAGAAGGAGAAACATCAGGAGACTTCAAGACATTCCTTGTCTTCCTGTGACCTGAGCAGCAAGGGAATCGGCAAACTATATGGAGGTGTGGGCTGGCTGCAAATAAAAGGTTGAAATAATAGTATTAAGAAATAAAGAAAAAGGACACAAGAAATATAGTGTGAGTGGGGGTTTTATGGGTGGAAAAGACCTGATGGGTCTTATCCTAACAAAGGAAAAAAGCACTTAAGTGCTTTATTTATAGTGAAACACATCAAAGGGGGATTTATTGTGAGAAAAACTTTTTCAAGATAAACAAGAAGCTAGTGGCTGTAGGAAATTGGCCTTAGTAGAGACTGATCACTTGTGAGGTAATTCTTCTTCCTCCAGGCAGCTGGCACCTCAAGGCTATTTGGGTGCTCTGGTATGTCTTTCCACCTACAGGGAGTTGCATTTGAACCCAAGGCTGTCTGAACCAATAGATGCCTTGGTAGCACAGAATTGTCTTTGAGCAGGAATTTGCCAAGGCAACAAGCACTCTCAGACCTGTGAGATGACACTGATAGTTCTCCAAGGGACACACCTCCTCTTAGAGATGGCTCAGACAAACCCACAATTCATTTGCAGCTCCCAGCATCCTTGAAATCATCATTCACATAAGTTGATTTCTCCCATTTCGGGGTCTACAAAAGCTAAAGATAGGTAAGGTAGTTTTCCCTTTGTATCTCCCTCAATAGTTTTGGTAAAGGTAACAATTATTTTGGATGCAGGAATACATTTATAGAAATAGTAAGTTACACATGACAGTACATCAGCATTTAGGTCAATAGTAACTCTAACAAAATACAATTAGAAAGTCTAAAAAAGGTGCAGATGGCTTTTACATAATTCTGCCCATGTATGTTTGAGCCTTTGGAATTTGAATTTTGCAAATTATTTCCCCAAACAGTTTGTATGGATGTGTACCAACATTTCCTATGCAGTAGCTTCCCTTAATTTGACATCTCTTCTCTTCCTTAGCACATAACTAGGCTAAGAGAATGGATGAAGCTTGCCTCAAGTAGTTACTCCAGAAGTTGAGTCAACTAGCTCTGTTACCTAGGAGGACAGAGGAAAGAGAGTCCTTGGAATCCACTGTCTCTTGCTTCAGATGCCCCCATTAGGGGATACCTAATGGTATCTTCTAGGATACCAGAAGAGACTATTCCTGGAAGAGTCTTGTTATGGTTTAGATGTGGTGTCCCCCAAAAGCTCACATGTGAGATAATGTAAGAAGGTTTGGAGGAGAAATGATTGTGTTATAGCCATAACCTAATCATTAAATTGATCACTGATGGGATTAATTGAGCGGTAAATGGAGACAGGTAAGTGTGTGTGGTTAAAAGAAGTGGTTCTTTGGGGGCTTGTGTTTGGGGTATATATTTTGTATCTGAAGAGTGACTTCTCTCTCTATGCTTCCTGATCACGATGTGAGCTCTTCCCTCTGCCACACTCTTCCACAACGATGTTCTGCCTCACCTTGAACACCAAGGAATAGAGCTGGCTTTCCACGGACTAAGACCGCTGAAACTGTGAGCCCTCAAATAACCTTTTCTACTTTAAAATTGTTCTGGTCAAATCTTTTAGTCACAGTAGGGATAAAGCCGACTAAAACAAGTTTGCTCTTTAACTGAGATTTTTCTGACTTATTTAAGTTATAATTATCTCTGCTTTGTTTGCAGGCATTGGAAATTGAGATTTTTAATATAAATCATTGTACAAATGTCATAATAAAATGTATATGATGAGGCTCAAAACTTCTGACAAGTAAACCACATTCAGGTATCTGAGTGAAAATATGAAAGTGATATTCTCTCTCTCCCTCCAGAAGAAGATGGATAACGACCTCCCTCCCTGTTATGGTGTAGATATGAGGTGTGTCTCAAAAACTCATGTGTGAGACAATGCAAGAATTTTCAGAGGAGAATGATTAGATTATGAGAGATGTGGATCAGTGGATCAATCCACTCGGATGGAGATAGGATAAGTTTGAAGAAATGGGTCACTGGGAGCATGACTGTGGGGTTTATATTTTGTCTTAGGTGAATGGAACTCTCTGTCTACTTGTTGCCATGTCCTGAACTGCTTTTCTTCACCAGGCCATTCTGCAATGATGTTATGCTTCACTTCAGGCCCAATAGCAATGAACTGAACCTCTGAAACTGTGAGCCAAAATAAACTTTTTCTTCTCTACATTGTTCTTGTCAGGTCTTTTGGTCACAACCACTAAACACTGGCTAGAACAGCCCATCCTTGTCAGTCCGTTATTACTTGTCCCCTATTATAATTTTAACATTGTTTGAAAATTGTCCTTCAAAACTCGAGTCAATTTCTTCAGCCTGTTAATATTCTCAGTAATTCTGTCACTTACAGATGCATTTGTCCTTTTATACAATACAAACAAGCATCTTACATGAAATGAGAAGATTGGTTTCTCAAAGGCAGGGACTTTGTCCTGCCTATCTTGGAACATAGAGAAGTTGCTTTGTCAATTTTTTTTTTTTTTTGGTAAGGGATAAAATTTCTAAGCCAGTTTCTGTATAAAAACTTTAGGCTAATTCATCAATTTATCTTTAATTTATTTATTTATATATTTTTCTCAAGGATTGCCTGAGATTTGGCCAAACTGAAGAAATAGAAATGAACCAAGGGGTAGACCTGGAAAGGATTTAATTTTGAAATGAGTCAGGCTGATGACAGGGTTCTTTGGTCAGAAAACAAGAAGAGAAAAAATGAGGAAGTGGGAGTTATGTGCTTAATCTTTATAACAGGAGATGAGAAAAGCTGGAGAGTGAGTGGGGCCCAGACAGGAAGATGGATATTTTTCTTTGTGATTTTATAGAACTACTACACCAGCTGTGCTTTTTTTTTTTTTATGGTTCTATTGAGCTTTCAAACTGGGCCTATGTGGAGTTAGTTATTGTTGCTTATGTCACCTTATATCTAATGCTCCTTCAAAACTGATCCCAAGGTTAAAGCATTCTGACTGAAATATTCCCAACGGTGCCTTTAATATAAATTCACAGTATGCACCTTAATCTCACCAAGGGGATGTAACACACTAAACTGATCAGTCCTTATTAACCATGTTTCATGGCTATTGCTGTTTCATGGCAGAGGCTATTGCCATCTACCCTGCCTCTGGCCCTGCGTTTCTTGTAAATTGAAGGCTTATTACGTAAAATATTATTATTCAATAGTAATCATTAGTTTGCTAGAAGTGCATACTTTAAATTTGCTGTTCCCATCTGCATGCCTAGGCCCCTCTCCCATTCCACTCTACCACATGTATTGCACTGAACTGAGGGGCACTGTAGCCCTGCACAAACTTGGGATTTAATCTTCATTAGGTGAACTTGACCTGACAATAGCATGATACTGTGCATATCATTCAAGACAAATTTACAATTCTGCATTTTATAAGTTAGTAAGGGAGCAGAATGGTAGCTGCTGACAATGTCATTGCATGGTTGAGCATACGACAGAGTCAGATGGAAGAAACACATGTACAGGTTCAGAAATAGAAAGATTCTAACTATGTCTCCTCGTTCTTTTGATCTCATATATTCCTACTATAAGAGGAAATCTACCTAAGATTGGCAAGAGAATAGTTCTTCTTTATTTTTCTTATTAACAGTCTGTAAAAAATTATAATTGAAAGATGCTACTGAAATATAGGAGATTTATTTTAAATATTGTAAATAATTTAAACAATTTAATTCTGCCTTATAATTCAAGAGAAGAAAGGAAATAAAATTATAAATAAATATGCCTTCTTAATTCAAGAGATTTAACATCTCTGAGCTTAAAACCAAACAGAAGAATACTTAATTTACACACAAAATATGTGCTATAAGCTGACAAAGGAGATGTATCAGGAAGTCAAACTCCACAAATTCAAGTTGTACCTGACAGGAAAGCAGAGTTGACTGAAAAGTCTCAACTCCTTTCACTGAACTGCAACAAAGAATTAAGTTCATTGTTTTGGAGTTAGAAGGCATTGCAGTTTTCTGCTTGGCTTTTGGCCTTCCTGGGCTGAGACTTCCTTTGCTAACCAATGCCATTGAACTCTATTCTTTGCTTCCAGACACCAGCATTTTCAGACACCAAGAGTGCAGACTACATTACCGTGTCAACTTGGATGAAAACAGCTTACTGTTCTTATTTTTAAAACGACTGTTAAATCTTTGGTAAAAGATGTGTGTGGGGGGAGGTAGCCAAACTGTCTTTATTCTTCCTTCTTCAAGGTCAAGGCCAAAGCAGGGTTCACATGGAAATTTTCTGCTCAAGGTCATCCCATTGTAAGTACAATGTAATAGATGCAAGTACCACATGCGCACAGAAATTTAGGTTGATTTTCTTTTCCTTTGCTCAGTATCTAGAGCAGTACCTGGCCAAAGTGGGTATTTGAAACTATTTGTTTAATGGATTGATGAAATATTAAAGGACTAAAGAAATACAGATATGACCTTTTATAATTAATTCATTTTAAGTTGTAACCTTTCCTAAAGTAAAATACTCAGTTAATGGCATTCATAATGATAAGATTGATCTCCTGACAAAAAGAACCAGTGTTCCCTCAGTGAACTTCTTGAGGATGGGGGAGATCAGAGGATGGCCATTACTTGTGCCCTCCTAGTGGGAGGGCTTTCTGAGACTGCATACAGCAGTGGGGTAGCAGAAGGGAGCAGAGAACCATACAGTGGACAGTGAACGGTAGGCTCCAATCCTTCTATCAAGCAGGAAACTACCAAGCCTAGGTATTTCTCATGTTGGATTTTCACCTATAGTTTTATTTTCAAAAATGTTTCTGCTGCTAATGAAGTTTGTGGACATCATCTCTGGTATGCTAACTACACTGATCTTGAAATGCAGCAAACTAGAACAGAAGAATGAAGGATATAAAGTAGATTCAAAGGGAGAATTCTGCTGTAAATATGGAGTGTAGGGAGAGCACAAGAGCATGGACAGACATCTTTCACATAGAGTAGAGCATCTGAGCATTTCCAACTGGTGGTAGTGCCTGAGAGTGTTGTCCTCCCACTGCTTCTGAAAAATGTGGATACAGTCAGATTTATTCCATGTGGCACTGTGTAAACAGTATAATTGTCACCAAATAGTCTTCCAATGAGATTTCTCCAGAGGCAGAGGAGATCTCAACTGAAAACTTCCAGCTCCTTGACCCTATTACAGAAAAGAATTTAAGGACAAGCCAGATTGTAGAACAAGAAGGAAGATCTTTATTAGAAAGCAAAAAGTACACATTCAAGAAAGAGAGAATGTGGGTAGAGAGAGAGAGAGAGAGAGTAGTACTGTCTTAGCCTGGGGTTCTAATATCTACAAAGCAATTAGGGGCAGGGCTATAGGCAAGGCAGTATGGGGTTATGCAATTTTGTACCAGTCTTCCCTGCACTTGTGTTGCCCTTACTTGTTTTAATCATACTACCTAGTTCCTTCAGATGCCTGGTGGTAATCTTGCCGTTTTGTGGGTTTCTCTTCAATTCATAGAAAAGCTGAAGGAAAGGATGAGGTGCATTGCTCGAAAGTCGTTTCACATTCCAAAGATTCAGAGAGATTGTGGTTTGGATCTGAGTTGTTTTTCAAAAGCTCCTTTGTTCATACAGGAATGGTCAGAGTAAAATAATTGGATTCTGAGAGCAGCAATTGAATCAGTTCATTCTGAGTATTTAAATGGATGAACTGTGTGATCATTGTAGGCAGATGGAATATGACTGGAGGAGGTGGACGTGGGGGCATGCCCTGGAAGGGTTCATCTTCCCTGTAGCCTCTTCTCTTTCTGCTTTCTAGCTGTCATAAATGGAGCAGCACTCCTCCACCACAGCCTTCTGTCGCTCAATGTGCTGCCTCAGCCAATGCCCATAACTTTGGCACTGGCTGACCATGGACTCAATAAACCTCTGAACCATGAGCCAAAATAAACTTTCCCTCTTCTAAGTTGTTCTTGTTGTGTATTTGGTTACAGAGATTTAAATTCGACTAACAATGGGCATTTCTCTTTTGAGACTCAGTGCTTTCTGTGTCCCTAAATTCATATCTCAATCACTTATACAAACTAATCAGAACTTTTGCCATGGAGGTAAAGAGTTAAAAATGAACACTGTGTGATCCAAGACATAAACATATACAATGTGCAAGTTCCAGTCAGTGAACAGGGAGAAGAAATGGAAACTTAGGAATTGTAAGAGACCTAGGATCAGAAACAAGTTGGTTGCCATGTGGGTTGGCGTCACCTCTGTTCTTTTGATCCAATAGCATGTATGGCCTTCTGGAGTAGTGAATCTGCTCTCCCTTGACAGATCTACCTTCTTTAAATGGAAAGTAACTGAAGATGTGTAAGTAGGAAAGGCTGGTGTGTTTCTTTACATGGAGTACAATCTCACAGTGTGTTCAACTGCAGGAAGAAGCACAACATAGTTCAGTTCAGGAAGATATAAATATGTGAGAAGGGAGAGGAACTCTGCGTGAGACATTGGGACTAAGATGAGGAAGAAGGGGAGTTAGGATTAGAGTATACCAGCCTGGACTTCAGGACTTGGAACATTTTTAATTACACAATTATAAAAGGTCTAAACTAACTGAACATTGAAAACACATACTAAACTTTTGGTTATAAGTTTAGCCTCTAGTGTTGTAAGAATGGAATTTTCTACTCTCAGAGATGTGGTAGCTTATTTTTTCACTCTGCTGTTTCTATCATTCCTGAGCATGCTGGACACCTGTGACCTGTTTGTGCCCTTTGGACATAGCACCCACTGCTTTTTGATGGTTAGGCAGGCAGCTGTGGATATAGTCAGTGCCTGTGCATTCCGGGGACCCTGGAGGGAGCTGTGTTTGGAAACCCAGCTGATCCTTGGGCAGTGGACCCATTCATCACTCTGTCTCAGGCCTCCCTCTGTCCACTCCCTTCCTCCCAGCACGCCTACTCTGCTTGTCTTCTACACACACTTCATGGCTTTTCTACTCCATTTATCTGATCCCATCTGCTTCCTATCCTCTAGGAATTTTTCAAACAATGTTGGCTCACTGATGGTAATAGTTCTTTTTTTCTGGCACGGCTTTTGATATAATTCTTAAAAGAAAAATGTTCTCTGCCATTTCTAAGGAATGAAAATAGGAGGAGAGATGATATACATACTGGGTCAGCAAACTTGATCCAATTTCCCTCCTTTCTTTCTTTCATTCAGTAACAGCCATCTGTCTTTGTGAACACACTGAAGACGAAGGGAGGTAACAGAATTAAATAATCCCACCACATGGAACCTGAGGTGCACTTTCTCTACTGGAATGGTACATACAAATTTAAATAGCTGAGTTTTGTGATTCTTAAGTTTTCTAGAGGACAGAGACCATACATATTTGGTTTAGCAACATGTTGATACAATTTCCTTAATTCCCATGTTATATATGAATATGTATTTGAAGAACAAAGAAAATCCCACCTACTTCCACCTAGCACTTTCTGTGCACTGAGATATTGCTGGGACATATGTATCTCTAACATTAATATTAGCATGAGCTACCTCAGAAGTTTTGGCCTAACCTTTCTGAAGAGATTGCCATGTTGCTCAAGTTATTCCATGCACTAGAAGAGAAGGTGCAAAAACAGTGAAAAATAGGACAAACTGGTTAACAATTATGAGTGTGATTATGACAGATCCATTCATTCTTGTTTATGTTCTTTGGTCAATAATTTCTCCAGTGTCTTGGATCTCTAAATGAGATGTTGTAGTCAGTTTTTTCTTCACTATGATCAAAAGATCTGAAAAGAACACACAGAGGAGGAAATGTTTATTTTCACTTATAGCTTCAGAAATTCAGTCCATTGACAGTTGATTCTATAACTCTGGGTCTGAGGAGAGGCAGCACATCATGGTAAAAGGGCATGACAGAGGCAAGAAGTTCAGGACATGATAATAAAAAAGCAGAGAGAGCTCTGTTCATCAAGCACAAGGTATAAACCCAAAAGACACTTCATGACTTACTTCTTCCAGTCACACACTACCTGTCTATAGTTACTATCAGTGAATTCATATCAGAGTATTAATCCATTGATTAGGTTCCACTTCTCATAATCTAATAATTTTACTCCTGAAAATTCTTTCATTATCACACAGGAGCTTTTGGGCGACACCTCATATCTAAATCATAACATGCTAATCCATTTCTGAGTATAAGAAGAATGAGTTCCATTCTTCCCTGAGCAGGCATGAGAGGCAATAATGTGGTCAAAGGAGACATGAAGTCTGGTGGGGCGACAGGATCAGGGCTCAAAAGGCACATGGGGAATCCTCCTTGTTCTCCTTGTTACCTTTAAAAAGTTGTTAAGAGAAAACTCTGGAAAAAGAAGCATGGAAATCAGGAATGACAGGCGATAAGGGTCTAATAGCGATGTTTGCACAACTCAGAGGTAACTGTGGTCAAATGTGATGTCTAGATGGTAGACTGAAAGACAGTTTGACAATTTTGCATGCAAGTTATAAGCACAAACTTGCCCCAGACTGCCTAAATTCAAATTGTGACTCTGTAATGTACTAGACGTGAGAACAACTTCTTTAACCTTTTTGAGCCTCAACTTTTTCAGTAAAAGGGGATATGTTTTTGTCAGCTATTTTTGTTGCAGTGACTAAAAGGATCTGACCAGAACAATTTTAAAGGAGGAAAAGTTTATTTGAGGGCTCACAGTTTCAGAGGTCTTAGTCCATAGAAAGCTGGCTCCAAGTGAGGCAGAACATCATGGCAGAAGAGTGTGGCAGAGGGAAGCAGCTTGCATGATCAAGAGCAGAGAGGGAGAGAGACTCCACTCTCCAGATACAAAATATATACCCCATAACCATGTCCCAATTCCCACCTCCTCCAGCCACACCCTACCACTTTCAATTAATCCCATCAGGGATTAATTAACTGATTGGGTTAAGACTTTTACAATCCAATCATTTCTCCTCTGAACCTTCCTGCATTGTCTCACATGTGAGTTTTTGGGGGACACCTCACATCCAAACCATAACTGGATAGTAACACCTACTTTATGGTGTTCTAGTAGAGTGTGTGCATAATTATATAAACCACTTGTTGTGGATTGAAATGTATCCACAAACTCTTGGCCTTGCCCTGTAAAAAGTGGACCAACCATAAGTCCAGTTCCCATGAGGATTGAGTGGATTTTGTAGTTGACTCATAATGAAGGGTAAAACAGAAGTGAAGAATGTTACTTTGGAAATAAGTAAAACTAAGAAGGGTAGCTTCCAATTCTTTGGCTTTTGGAGCACTCACTCTGGAGGAAGCCAGGTGTCTTGCACAAAAGATTTTCAAAAGTTCACCTGACAAGAACTGAGGCATCTTGCCAACAATCCAGAGAGAAAGGGAGACCTGCCCACAGAGCCAAATGAGAGCTCACTCCTGATAGTATTCTTCACACCTGGTCAGTTCTCCATGAGACTGCATGCCTCTTGTGTATATTGTCTGCATCCACCTGAGATTCTCCAAGTCAAAATTCAGTAGTTAAGTGACCTACACATTTCAACAGAATACAAGTTCTTTAAGCCTCTAAGTTTTAGGATAATTTATTATTCATCTATCAACAGCAAATATATGCTCAAAGCAATACCTGGTTTATCAAATGTGCTATGTAGTTAATAATGACATTATTACCATTATTATTCATTAAGTGAGAGATTGGAAACAGGGTAATAAACCACTAAAAGTTCCTTTATTATTTTTCTTTTTTGGTACCCAGGATTGAACCCAGGGTCTCTTAACCCTGAGCCACAACTGCTGCCTTTTTTGTTTTTTATTTTGAGGCAGGGTCTCACTAAGTTGGTAAGGTTGGCCTTGATCTTGCAATCCTCCTGTCTCAGCCTTCAGCATCATTGGGATTACAGGCATGTGTCCCCATTCCCAACTTCTTTATTACTTTTATTGAATGTATTCTGGCACAGAAGACAACTCCAAGTTGTGTTCTGTGGCATTGAATACCATTGAATCATGATATAGTAGGGGTTTCACTGAGATGCTGGCATTAGTGTGAACTTCCAAATAATACTTCTGGGGGGAAAATGAAAATGGCAATGAATAGAAAAAGACAAAGGTTGAAAATAAGGAGAAGTGGCAAAGTTAGTGAAGAGTTTGAAAGTAAGAAAATTTGGAAAGCAAGTAGAAGGGAGAGGAAGAGAGATGAGATGAGGGGCTTGCATTTCTAAGAATGCAGTGCGGGGTTTTTCACATGGAGACATTGCATGGAACAGTGCATTTCTGTCCTTTCTGTGTCTATTCTCATTGAGTTAGGCATTTTCCTTAATATGTTCAATATGGAAATAAATGAGGACCAATGAAAAGAGAAAGGCAAAGGCTATTTACTCAGAGCTCCGTATGGTAAGGGAATCAGTCACCTTCAGTTGGATTTTGGTAAAAACTCAAAGGTGAACAGAGGAGTGGGAATGCTTAGGTATTCCCCAGAGGAGGCTATTGGTATGAGAAATCCATAGTTAGAATAAGTAGAAGGGGGACATACCCTGTGACTGCTCAGGAGTGCACATTTTGTTTTCCGTGGTTGTTTCTAAGTTGGAAGTGGGACATTAGGGAAAGTGACAATTATTCATCAACTCCTGGGTATTTTGTGTCAACTGTTGCAGAAGATATTGTTTAACTTCTGGAATATTCACTAAAGGTAGCAAGCTGGCTACCTGCTAGTCTAACTTATGATAAGCTGTTTTCCTGGGTTGTTCATCATGAATAAAATTTTGGTATTTTGGTCAGGACCATGGAGGTGCAGGTCACAGCTCCTTGCTCATATTTTATTTTCGGTTGTTAATTTGTATGTTTGATCTTTCATCAGCAATACAGTATTTGTTACATTAATAGACCTATTGTAATTTCCTCTTCTTTATTCTCAGGATTTAGCACTACTCCATTCCATTTCCATATCAGAGCATTTCTATAAACTCTTGGTTGCATGAAGGACTGAAATTAAGGTTTGTGGATGTGAATAATAAAAAAAAGTAGAGATTCATGTCTTGGCAGAAAGTTATGTTGTAACAGCAGCCCCAAGAAGAAGAAAAGAAAACAAAACGATAATGAAATCACAGTTTGAAAGTCAATGTATTTCCATTGGAAATAACAGGAGGGTGGAAGAGAAGATGGATCAAACTGAGGCATGAGGGGAGAGTCACATTTTTCTTGCTTCCACTGATTTGTTCCAGGTGTGATAATTGATGTTGATTCTTCCAGCATTTTTCTTACAAGTATATAACTGATCACATGTATTTTCAAGGTACCTTTTCATCTTTGATATTGCAATTATTTTACAGTAAATGTTCTTATTTGACTGGCATCACTGAGTCAATAATCATTCGATAAGTGCAAATTCTTTCCAGCAGATGAAAACAGAAAGAACCACTTGAATTATTGAATGTGAAAGGTAGAAAATAGTTGTAGTTAACCAATTTTTGAATTCCATTTTTCTTGCAGTGACCCTTTGAGGTTATTAGGTTGTTTCCTCCTGACTGGTGATAAATATAAACTTAGTTAGAGGAAAACTACATAGTACATCCTTCAGAGTGATTCAAAAACTCAGTGCCTACTATGGCTCAGACAGGTAGTTAGAAGTGAACAGACAGTAAAAACTTATTCGTTCAGTTATACATACTTATTAAAAGAAATTTTTCCATTCTACAGATATATATTTATTGAAACTGAATGGCAAGAAACTATTCTAGGTACTAAAATCAATATTGCATCAATTTTTTTGTGGTATATATTCTCCTGGGTCAATATTCACTGTTTATATATTTCATAGAGATATAATTACTGAAAATATTCCCTTTGCATGAATGTAACAACAGCAAATCAGATAACAAATGATAATTGATCCTGTATTGGTATCAGGAATTCAATAGAGGATGGTAAGAATTTTAGTGTACTATATTGTTTAATGGCAATAGCTAGTTGTTGATGTGTAGGGAGATATAAGCCAAGTGCTGTTGCATCGTCTAATAATATTTTCATGTGTTTTGTGAAGACCTAGCTATGATTTCTTTTTATGTGAAACCACCAAACATTTATTTTCTCTTGTCTTATTTAAAAAAAAAAAAACAGCACAGTTGAAAATGACATGTGCCGATTCATTTTGCTGTCCCACAGTTTTGAATGTTTGATCTCAATTGAATTAAGTCAATTATATCTAGGAATTTTAAAACTAATAAAGATCACAAGCTGTTTAATTAGCTTAAGGCTATCTATAAGCATTGCCAGCAATGGTAGTGACAATAGATGAGCCTCAGCATAAACTTGGATACATGGACACTGCCATAGTGTTTGGGTCTGCATATTTCCTGACTCTCTTATGTTTGTTTCATTTGTGAACTGTCCCCTCCTCTAGTTTCTTCAATTAAATGCTTCCCGAACATCTAATTGATGTTTGTGATCTTTTGTACTTTGTAAACTTCATACTCTATTTTTTCGCTTCTATAAACTGTTTCATACATTGCCTCTCGAGATAGTATAAAGAAGAAAATGCATTTCAATTATTTTATTAAATAAAATCTTTAATGGATCCCTTATAGACAGTGAACAAAATACAAATTACTCCAAGGGTTCCATATCCATGCCCAGCCAGATTTTCCTAACTGCTCTTGTGTGAACAATCCTGCACTTGGGGCAGTTTCTTTAGTTACTCAGAATTGTTCGCTGAAGCATGCCTGTGCGTTTGCATCCTATCTTTTCACTTGTCCAAATCCTTTCACCTAGAATGCACCCTCCTGTGGTGTTTTCCAAAGTTTCATCTGTCCATACAGGTCATTTTCAGTTTCTGCTATTGTTCAGCTACCTAATTTCTTTCAAATTCCTTGGTTTCAGCTAAACTTATCCACTCTAGCTCTTTCTGAACACTGTTAGGAAAATCAGTTCCATATTTAAGTTCTTTACGAACAATCATTATCTCCAGATATAGATCAAATTCCTGATGGTTACTCTGTGTACATGGTTGTATAAATAATAATTAGTCCTTCTTCATAGTAGGCCTTCAGTTTGTGTTTGTTAAATGGTATTATAGTGAATATGGTCCCAGAGGTTGAAATGAATGTTCTTTATCCAAGGTGAATCATCTCGAAAAAGGACTTGTATCCTGAATATTAAAAGAAAAAGTAGGCCCTGAAAAATAGAAGTAAAGCTGGGTGCAATTTTCTCATGAAACAGCACATTTATTTGCTTCTCTCTCTGTGCTTTCACATTTGTCTCCATAGGACCCTTTTAAAATTTATCTTTATATAATTATGTGTTTACTTTTCTATATCACCCACTGAACTATGAGCTATAAATTATAAGCATTATGTCCTATTCAATTCTGTATTTATAAAATCTTACTTGACCCATTGTTTGTACTAGAATGCTTATTAGATGATAAAAAAATGTACAAATAAAAGACACAAATCTGGAATTTGAGATGCTTGCATCTCTTAAAGGAAAGGTAGGAATATCATGTTATTGTTCAAATTTGTGAATTGACATTATGTAGTTGTTTTACTTTCATCATTTTTTATATGATGAATAAATGGAATAAGGACCAACATAATCATCTACATTTTCCTGAATGTTGTCTTCACATAATTTTAAGAGGCTTCTAAATATTTGTTTCATAAATTATTTCTCTCCCAAATATTTAAGAAAGCTTCAGAGATTTATTTTTGTCTTAGGAGCAAATATGTTGGCTACCATGTGATTTTCCTGATTATTCTTTATGAACAGGCTTGTCCCAGTCAAGGTGCCTTATTCATTTATCTACTGAAGTTGAATCTATAGGTTTTCTATCAGGAAGACTAATTTTAAGGAAAAGCAATTGATGAACTAAGAATTTTCTTAGATCAAGTCAAGCAACTAGACCTGTTCTTTGGGAAGAACAAAAACATCTTAGAAGCTAATTAAACCCCATGTGGATAGACTTGTAATGGACAGGTCTCTACAATTCTCTGAACTAGGATAGTTACAGTGATAAGACATCAAATGTTCAGTGTGCAACACACACACACACACACACACACACACACACACATCCTCCATATACACTGACTCCTGGTTTTAACCACTTAGAGATTAGATTATATAACCTCTGATGTCCTCTCAACTCTGAGACACTCATTTAGGCAATCATTCCCTCACCAAATACATATTATTAACATGTTCTAAGTGACAAAAAAGATAGTAGGTACTCACTAAGGTTAAGTTCAAAATAATACAAAAGTGGAAAAAGTGTATCACTACTTTATATTCTCACTTTGCAACATAAAATTCAGCATTTTAACAATTTAGTTAATGTTTTTGATTCACATATGTCCTCTGTAAGATGGGAATAATACTAGAAATCTCAAAAGGAGAAAGCTATTAGTAAATAAAAGGAAAAAAGAATGTGGCTTAAGAGGTAGGATAAGAAACAAGTCATGGGTCATAGTAGCAAAGGGAGAGGAGAACTGATGCTGCTTTTCAAAGTTACAGAATAAAACAAGTATGTCAACTAGAATCAAAACCACACAGAGGATAAAGTGACAGCCAGAGACATCAATACATTTCATTACTTATTTAATAAATATTTATTGATTTACCGTTTTGTCCTGGGTACTGCAGTAGGTGTTGGCAATACAAAGGCTAATATAAAACAGTTTCTACCTTAAAGAAGCTACTTGAACTTTTGAAGCTGTTAGAATCAAAAAGGCTGCTTCTTAAAATAGGCTACTTCCTATTTCACATAGTGATAGATTTAGTACTTGGAGTTATTGACCAGAAACAAAATATTTTTTTAATATAAGCAAGTAAGATTATGAGATAGAGACTGGGGTGCCATTCCTTGTGATAATACAGCTTTACTAATCAGATAGAAAATTCCCTTCAAGAAGCATAGCTACTGTCTTAGCTTTTTCGCTTCTGTGAACAAAAGACCTGACAAGAATGATTCAAAGAGGAAAAGTTTATGTGGTGGCTCACAGTTTCAGAGGTCTCAGTCCACAGATGATTGACCATTCCTCAGGGCTCAAGGAGGTGAGGCAGAACATCATGGCGGAAAAGTGTGGTGGAAGAAAGTGTTTCAAGAAGTAGTGAGAGAGAAAGAGAGAGAGAGAGAGAGAGAGAGAGAGAGAGAGAAAGAGAGAGAGAGAGAGAGAGAGAGAGGGAGAAGGAGGGAGTGTTCCCTTCAACAAGGACAAAACACATACCCCAAAGACTTTCCCCCAGGCATTCACCCTCCCTGCCACCACCTCCCTGCATGCAGTTACCACTCAGTTAATCCCTACCAGGATTATTAATTCACTGACTGGGTTAAGGCTCTCACAGTCCAATTGCTTCATTCCTAACCCTCTTGCATTGCTCACACATGAGCTGTTGGGGACACCTAATATTTAAATCATAAGCGCTACAAAAGGAGCTTTAAATGTGAAGCTATTTTTATTTACTTTAATTTTTTTTTTTTTTTTTTTACATTTTTGAATCCTAAAGTTAAAGGAAAGAGATTTGAATTTCTTTCATTGATTATCTTATACTCCATTCAATATCCAAGCCCTGGAATATCAAAATGCTACATGATGTTTGAAAAAGATTGAAGTAAATAATTATTTTGTTAGCATTAAAAAGGAAAAATAAAGTTGAATGACTATATTCTTTACATGTGAACTATATTTTATTATATGTACTGAAATATAGAATAGTAACATTCAATGTGGAAAGGAGGGATTGGTTTAGTGTTTAAAATCTTTATGGTTATAATGTTAATCATATATCATGACAAATTATGAACAATAGTTAAGTAAACTCCATATATATATTAGGAAGGTAAATGAAATCACTACCTGACATTGTTAACTTAGGCATTGCCCATTTGAATTTTAATGTAAATACAACATACACAATTTGAAGAGTTTTGTTGTTCCTAACAAGAGGAAGAAAACACTAAAAAGCAGAGTTCCATGATTATAACCCACTACACATCCTTTGGTACTGACTAAAAGTCTTCACTGGAAACCTGGCTTCAGATAAGTCTAAGCATGTCTTGTTAACTAGCTTAGCAGAATGAAAATTTGAAAATTTGCATGACCATTGGTATGCAATTTATCAGGTATGATAAAATGCTTGCACTTAAACAAACAACAAATGTATAAACAGCTAAAGATGCTTGTTTTAGTCAGTTTTTTTCACTGCTGTAACTAAAAGGACCCAACCAGGACAATTGTAGAGGAGGAAAAGTTTATTTGAGGTCCACAGTTTCAAAGGTCTTAGTCCATTGAAGGCCAGCTCCATTCCTCCGGACTTGAGGTGAGACTGAACATCATGGCAGAAGAGTCTGGTGGAAGGAAGCAGCTTACATCATGATCAGAAAGCAGAGAGACAGGTTTCCACTCACTAGATACAAATATATACCCCAAAGCCAGGTCCCAATGCACACCTACTCCAACCACACCCTACCACTTGAGTTGCCACTCAGTTAATCCCTAACGGGGGATTAATTCACTGATTGGATTAATACTTTTCACAACCCAATTTTTTCTCCACTGAACCTTCTTGCATTCTCTCACACATGAGTTTTGGGGGGACATCTCACGTCCGAACCATAAGTATGTGTGCTAGTATATTGGAGGCTTGCTTCAAATTTCTTGATTGCTGATGAATGCCAGACAAAGGGCAATCTGAAAGAGCAATACTTCCTAGAAGTCTAGTGAGAAATTGGGGACCTGAGCAATACTGTTCCTATAACTAGGTAAGAAAGTGGATGTTAAGTGAGGAAGAGGTTCAGTCTCTTCAGCATGGTTTTGGATGATAAAAGACTCCTGTGTATACAGGCCTTCTGTGAGGAAATCTAATGCAGTGTCAGTGGAATATAGAATGCTATACAAGGGCAGGCAGGAAAGACCTTTCTTGTACATTAAAATGTGTAGGTCATGAAAAATTTAGTGATGAACATGACTAGGATAGTGGAAGGAATACTTCTGGCCATGAAGATAAGTTTTTCATAGACCACATATGATATCACTGGAGAGCTCCCAGCAGTTATAGTGTAAGATATATCAGGGTGGTCATAGCCCCATATTGATATTTAGGATAAAAGTAAGTAGAGAAAGCATGAGGTACAACTGGCATTTTGATGTAAAGGGTCTTACCTTAGAATACAATTGGTATCCATGTGCATAAGACCTCAATTTGAATGTGGAAAGAGTAATCCACAATGATCAAACCTGTTCTTTGATTATATTGAGCACTCTATTATCATTTTAAAAGATGGTGTGAAATCCAGTGTGGAATGCTTGCTTTTGTATGATTAGAGTTTCTTTGATTTATGGAATAATCATAGTAAAGGAGAGATAAGAAATGAATTTCAGTATTTAGATATTCTAGATGCATCTGTCAGCATTCCCAGAGCAAATAGAATTCCCCCAGATGTTTCCAATAGAGGCATGGATGAAGGGATACAGAGAACCCCAAAGACTACCAAGACTGTGGAACAATTACTTCAATCAGGACTGAAATTGTGTCACAAGAGATGAATGGTGTTGAAGCAGTAAAGAAAAGGACACCTTGTGGTGTTGAGAAGGAACAAACTATTGGCAGATATACAAAGTGAATACTGAAAGGGTGGAATAATGAACTTCCCTTTCCTACCCAGTTAACTGTTGGTTTTGCCTTGTCCAAACAGAAACTGAGTGACTGGGAGCCCAAAAACTGCAGCCTATGGGATCAACCACTTTTCATTATCATGGGACTAAAAGAGATGGGGGAGTAGTGAGAACAGAGCCTAGGAGTGCAGACGGGGAAAACTCACAGAGTGGCTTAGCAGTTATTTAGAGATAATGATTCAGAACCTTTGTTCTCAATTTTTGAGCAATTTCTAGGCTCTGCCCTTTGCACAGACTGCAGCAAAGGGTACAATTTTAAGACTGGCAAGACAGATACACTCTAATTATCATTTTTCCTGTGCAATTTCATAGCACTACATAGTTAGCCCTTTAAAATAGGGTATAATTACAAATTGGCCACAATTAAAAAAAACATTCTATTCAATTTTTTTGCCCCAAATAAAAACAAACAAAAAGTAGAGGGAATAAAGGTAGCCTTGATAGGGTAAATCTATACTAAAATGTATTCTGTGGATGGTGTCCAAAGTTAATATTCTCTGCTTCACTTGTCACCAATGAAGCCCTTTGTAGATGCAGAGCATTTTTTGTCTGCATTTATTCACTAAGCATAATTTTAAAATTCATTCATTTTGTGACATATTTTATCAGTCCATTCCTTTTCAATACTGAGTGGTATTCCATTGTATATCTATACTGTAGTTTGTGTTATCTCTTTATCTCTTAATGGAAATATGGTTTATTTGTAGTCTTGAGCAAATCAATAAAACTACATATATTATTTTAAAATGAAAATGAAATAAATGGAATTTGACTTGAAAAAACTTTAATGGACATTACATTTTCTTGGTAGAGGTGATTTAAGAAACAAGTGATTTTAGTTAGAATATTATTTAATAGTAATATAATTTAAGTAACAGAAAGAAAAATGAAGATGTTTTTATGAAGAAATTTTACAATGTCCTTTAATCTTAGACATACTATAAATAGATCCGTGTTTATTTTCTAAGTGTAGACACTGTATTATTCCTATAAATGTCTTGATCTGTGCCCTGAACAAATACTGTGGTTGAATTTATGACCACCTGCTTTGCTCAATTAGTGTCTTTTTAAATAGATAAGAAAAGTGTTTTGTTTTTTTAATAAAAAAAATAGTGTTCTGTGAAATGCTCAAATCTAAAATAAAATCTAGGTGAAACCCAAAAAACCAAAATAGAATTCTTACAGCTCCTCAAATCTGAAACACTTGCAGATAGCTTTGGTAGATGTATACTTATTGATTGAAGATCAGCTGTTAGGTCTTCTTTGTAGTTTATTTAAAAATAAACATACACACAAAACCATCTCTTAAGTCTCCCTTAATTGCAAAAAGTATTTGATTTATTTATCTCAAACTTGCATCTCAAAAAATAAAATTTTTAGATGAAATGCTGTACATGTGTGTGTGTGTCAGAGACTGAGCACACAAACATTGTGCAACAGTTTACCCTGTAATCTCACCAAATCAAATGTCTCCTCAAATCATGCCCATTTCTAATGCAGGCAACAAGGCACCCTCTGCTACACTCTCTGTGATCAGCCGTCCTCTGGGTCTGATTTCTAAAAGGATACATCGGGTTTTGCACCTTTTTAAGGTTTTAGTGCCCATCTCACTTTCCATTCAAAGGATCAGCAAAAGCATCTTTAATACAACACCCATGTTGAAAAACTTGTTCTGTAGAGTTAGATCTAAAAGAGGAAGTATATTCAAAGAAGGGAAAAGTAGTAAAATTGATCTAGTAGCCATCATTTACTGAATTGCTAGATACTTCTCTCTTCTACATCTTCAGAAAGCTGCTTTGGTGGTGATCTTACCTCACACATCAAAAATGACCTGTGTGAGGGAGTGTGTGCGTTTGTGTGCATGTGTGTGTTCTCATGTCTATAATCTATTAGCTATTTGATTTTGACCAAGTTACTAAAACTTCTGATACTTATCTTCTTTTAGAAACTGCGGCAGAGACTGGCTATTTTTATTACGAGTCAAGCATTTCCCACTACTGATCTCTAATCCTAACAATTATCTGTCAAGTCAATTATCTTTTCTCATTTTAGAGATAATTGAACAGAGATAATTCTCTTACAGAGTTGAGAAATTTGCTCAGGATTATACAGGTACAACGTGACAGAGCTGGAACTTGAACCAGGTTTTCTAACCTGTTTTATTCTCACCTGTGTGTGACTGTGTGGCTAGTATCAGGTAAGTGGTCAAAAACAAGCACAGTCAGGTCATGTAGGTTGTATTTATAGTTTTGTTCTTCATCCAATAAAAACAAAGAAGGCAGTGACAAGGTTTGAAATAGAGGACTAACTAATTGATCCAGTCAGATTGATTCCAATTCTGTTTTAAAGATTTCATTCTCTGTGTAGAATAAAGATCAGCTTATATGGAAGGTATGGATGTGTCTGAAGATGTCAGTTTGGTGTGAAGAAGTATATGTCCTTGGTGAAGTGGAAAACAAATCATATAAGTATTTGGCAAGAAAAATCTGCAGGTAGAAGAAAGAATATCTGAATACATATAACACTTAGCAAATTTGCCTTAAGTAGCTGGAATTTTGATGATGCTATTATTTCTCTTGAATGATATAGAAGGAAAAATTTATTCCAAACTTCTGTCCTTGCTCTATTGGGGCTGGTGCCTGCTTTGCATATTCATTAGCAATGAGCCATGGATTGACAAATATAATGCTAAATGACTGGTGTTTTTCACTTTCAAATTAAAGAGTGGTATTTCAAATAGAATTAGAGTGAAAAAAAAAATTAAGGCTGTTTTATATTTCACATTTAGTATTTGCTTATTGCTATTTTTTATGACTAGTTCTTTAGGTTTTAGTTTTATAGACATTATAGATGGTCCTCCCTGAGCTCCAGCTCATCTTGGCTTTGGTAAATAATTGCTGATTTTAGTTTAGTTTTGTTTTTGACCCACTATGTAGCAAATACTGCAATCACACATTCATAATTTATAGAAGGCTACATATAATATCATCAAATGTGCAGTAAATTTAGATTCAACCTACTTCAGATGGACTTAAATGTGTCATTTCATTTTCCATCTGTACTTGTCAAATATATATGAAATATAAAAAGTCCATGATTTTTCATGAGTGTTTTCAGCCATGAAATAGAATCATATATTTTTAAATACAGTGCTTTCTAACAAGTTTCTTTCAGAATATGCACATAATTGGATATGAAGATCTAAGTAATAGTCTATATTACAGTATAATGTACTGAATGTAGCAGTATAAACAAATTGTCCTTCTTTAACTGTGCCTATTTTACACATAGACACACAGAGAGGAAGATTTTCAACTTGAGCTTGGTGTTCTGCAATATGACAACATGATCAAAACTACCCAGACTTCAAATAGTCATATTACTTTATTGCAGGTTGATGGAAAAATAAAAGAATTTTGGAAACAATTAGTGGGCCCCTTGTGTTGTTTATCAGATAACATGTTACATTTGTCTTGTTCTGCTGACTTGAACTTATCAAGACTTGAACATACCTTTTTAAATTTTTTTTCCTGAAGCTCTGTTACACAACAGATGGAATGTCTAACATCCTTTTCTATTTAAAACATGCAAGTTCTAATCAACAGGAGGGTTTTAGAATGTTAAACCAGCCAGCCATAAGAAATGTGTCATGCAGTTTCCTGTCATTCTAATTAATTAGATAGCATTATTTGTTGTCCCCAATGAACCTAAATGAGCTCAATGCTGGGAAAATAGCTTCATTCTTATCAAATGTTTGTTTTTGTATTATTTGCTTGGATTGGAGCAAAAAGAAAAGAAAAAGAAATATTCTAACATTACCCTCAATTCATGAGAACTATGATTTGCAAGGGAAACATATGTATATATAGGTTTTTATCATGCCCATATAAATATTTTAACATTTTAGAATACATTAATATCAAAATTGTACTTTCTCAGATCTATGGCATATTTCATTTACAAAACAATGTCATCACATCCTTATGAAGATATTTCTGCACTCTCTTTTTCTTAGAGTTTCAACTATATTGTGTAAACTTTTTTTCTCTTATTAGCAGTCTATTATGCTATTCTTAATTTTAAACTATCGGTTGTAATAAATGCTATGTGAGTGGTCAATTAATGTACAAACCAAAAGTAAAATGCATTTTGTAGAATTTTTGCCTTCATTTTTGAAAAGCAAATGAAATTAAAATTAGAAGTACAATGGAAATCAGGAGACAAGTTAAAAGATAATCTGATTTTGAGTATTTAATGTTAGTCTGATGACATATGAAATTATAAAATAAGGAACATATGCTAAGTTAGCATAACCATAATAGGTAATTGATCAAAGGAAAAAACTCATTCAAGCATATTATTTCAGCAAGTGGAACATTATGAATATTTACCCATCATTGCCACCCTTAAAATGTCTGTTTATCCAAAACAACTCACTAATTGTATATGTGGTTTTATATTTTCTGTAATAGTCGTGCTTTGGTGTTTCCTGCATATTTATCCAAACAAATAATTTATTTAAATGTGTCAAATTGATATTTCAAATGTCCAAAAGATAGAAAGAAGCATATTAACATGAAATTTTTTATAAATAAAAATGCATGTCAATTTTCAGAATTGATATAATGTCTAATGTCTTCTAATGAATAAGATCTAGTGACTAATTTGGTTTCTAAGAAGACTTTTGTATAATTGAATTAAAATCTGGAAGTAACAATTTTCTGTAACACATTATTATTATTACCATTATTATTGTTTGACATGGAGATTGAACCCAGGAGCACTTTTTAACTGAATTACACCGCAAGTTCTTATTATTTTTTTTTGTTTGTTTTGAGAGAAGGTCTTGATAAGTTGCTGAAGATCTCCCAAAGTTGGTAAAGCTACCCTCAACATGCCATCTTTCTTCCTCAGTCTCCCTAGTTGCTGGGATTGCAGGCATGCACCTCTCCATCAGGCCCTGTCATACATCTTAAAAGATACAAAGTGTGTTGGGTGATGCTCACCTGTAATCCCATTAACTGTGACTGACAGGAGGATAGCAAGTTCCAAGCCAGCCTCAAAAACTAGGAAAACCCGTTTTCAAAATTTGAAAAATGAAAGGGACTGGGAATATTGCTCAGGTTCAGAGTACCTCTGAGTTCATTCCCCAGTATGACAAAATAAAAAACAAAAAAGAAAAAGAAACAAGAAATACCGTGGGGGAGTTCCACATCTGGCGTGGATGAGGAAAAGTTTCTGTTGGAGGACAATGGTGCCAGTGATCAATTAATTACTAATAAACTTATCTAGTCAATAAACACAAGAGCCTATACTTTTTCAAATAGAAGGCGGTATGGCAGATTGGGCCTTACCAAGTCTGGCCTCCAACAAGATGGAGGACCGCACCCTCACCTTTATTTACATTCCCACAGGTATAGGGGCCCTGACCAGGAGAGGCTTCTTCTGTGAGGAACAGGATGGGGTGGAGTTAGGGAAGCCATTTGCTTAGAGAATTATATCCTCAGATGGTGAGCCACTCTGTACAGCATCACCTACCCTCGGCTATCTGAAACAGACTCCCATGACCGTCGGTTTCTGGGAGTCAGACCTCTGTACCCCATGGCTCAGCCAAGCCTGATTCTGGTAGGCATGAATGGTTCCCCACAAAACACCAACATGACATTCCATCTTAATTACATTAGTACCTTTTTTTTCTTGCCATTGCTGTGCCACAGTTGGGTGTGGATTGATAGAGACGTGTGCTTTACTTGCCTCGGCCCTTCAACACTCTCGGCAACCAATGCCTTCATTCCATCTCAACTCTCAGGTGAAAGCCTCTGAGCTTCTCTGCTCATGGAATTCCCCTCCATTCCCAGAATTTTAATCAAACTTTCCCATAACATTTCAAGTCTAGTTTCACATTCTGCTTATTCTTGTATTTTAGTGCCTATAATGTCTACCAAGGCATAGTTGGCACACTTTTTCTTTAAAGGGTCAGATAGCAAATATATTGAAAAATGAATTTAAAAATAATAGAAGTTAACACTTCAGGTTTTGCAGGCCATTCAGTCTCATCACAACTACTCATCTCTGCCAATATTGTATGTGTCAACAGCCACAGACAGGACACAGCTAATGGTCATGGCTGCGCTTCAGTAAAAATCTGCTACCATAGGCGGTGATTAGATTCAGCCTACCACCTATGGTTGGTCAACCTCCTCGTTAGACTGTAACTCCCTTCAGGGATGAGACAAAGCCTTATTTGTCATATTTATCATGAAGTTCTGTCACAGTAATCTGCATAGTTTTAGGACTCTGAAAATATTTAAATGTTGGAGAGCAGAAAAGGTTAAAAGAGAAAAGTGATATAGAGAAAACAAAAGTAAAATAAAAATTACCTATGGTGCCATATCTGCATTCCTCTTTGAAGAATTACATCGGAAGCAAAAGTTTAACTCAATAATTTATAATGTATTTCACTGTGCTTGTAAGAATTCAAAGACCTTTTCTGGGAGGAACACATGGTAAAACCAGGTGGAAAATCTCCCAAATGTTCTAATAACGGGGTGAGCACAGAACTATTGTAATGAAGCGACATACGGGAGTACTTCTGGGTTCCAAAGAGCAAACTAAGGAATGAAAACGGTTTCTTTTTTATTTGGTCCCTATGACATTGCATTTTAATTTTTGACTTTTTAAAAAAATTTTTATTTTTTTTTAGTTACACATAACAGTACACTGTATTTTGACATATTATACATACATGGAGTATAACTTCCAATTCTTCTGGTTATACATGATGTGGAGTTACACTGATCATGTATTCATATGTGAACATAGGAAGTTATATCCTATTTATTCTCCTGTCCTTCCTATTTGAATCACCTCTCCCTTTCCTTTATTCTCCTTTGTTGAATCCAAAATACTTCTATTCTGCACCCCCACCCCTTATTGTGTGTTAGCATACTCACATCAGAGAGAACATTTGACTTTTGTTTTTGGGATTGTTTTATTTCACTGAGAATGATAGCCTCTAGTTCCATCCATTTACTGGCAAATGCCATAATTTCATTCTTCTTATAGACTGTATAATATTTCATTGCATGTATGTGTGTGTGTATATATATGTATATATATACATATCATGATTTATTTATCCATTCATCTGTTGAAGGATATCTAGGTTGGTTTCATAGCTTAGCCATTGTGAATTGAATTACTGTGAACACTAATGTAGCTGCAACACTGTAGTATACTGATTTTAATTCCTTTGGGTATATACTAGGGAGTAGGATAACTGAGTTAAATGGTAGTTCCATTAGAAATTTTCTGAGGAATGCTCATAATGCTTTCCAGAGTGGTTTCACCAATTGCAATCCCATAAAACAATGTATGAGTGCACTTTTTTCCCCATATCCTTTCCACACTTATTGTTTGTATTCTTGATAATTACCATTCTGACTGGAGTGAGAAGAAATCTCAGTGTACTTTTAATTTGGATTTCTGTAATTGCTAGAGGTGTTCAACATTTTTTAATATATTTTTTGACCACTTGTATTTCTTCTGTGAAGTGTCTGTTCATTAAGTGATTGGATTATTTTTTATTAAGATTTTTAAGTTATTTATATATAGTGGAGATTAATGTTCTATCTGAGGTGCAAGTGGCAAAGATTTTCTCCCATTCTGTGGGCTCTCTCTTCACGTTCTTGGTTGCTTTCATTGCTGTGAAGAAACTTTTAAGTTTGATACTATCCCATTTATTGATTCTTGATTGTACTTCTTGTGCTTTAGGTGTCTTATTGAGGAATTCAGTTCTTAAGCCAACATGATGGCCTCCATAATGAAAAGTACAGAATACTAAAGAAAGAAATCGAAGAAGACCTTAGAAGATAGAAAGACCTCCCATGTTCTTAAATAGGCAGAATTAATATTGTTAAAATGGCCATACTAACAAAAGCACTGTACAGAGTTAATGCAATTTGTATTAAAAGTCCAGTGACATTCTTCATAGAAATAGAAAGAGTAGTTGTGAAATTCATTTGGAAAAATATGAACACCACAAAAGCCAAAACAATCCTTAGCAAGAAAAGTGAAGCAGGAGGCATCACAATACCAGACCTTAAATTATAATACAGAGTTATAGCAACAAAAATGTCATGGTGTTGGCACCAAACAAACATGTCACAGTAATCTGCATAGTTGCAGATTAAATGGTACAGAATAGAAGACACAGAGACAAACCCACATAAATACAGTTATCTCACATTAGAAAAAGGCACCATAAAAATACATTGAAGAAAAGGTAGCCTCTTCAACAAATGGTATTGGGAAAACTGGAAATCCATATAAAACAAAATGACATTAAACCCCTATCTCTCACCCTGCACAAAACTCAGTTCAAAGTGGATCAAGGACCTAGGCATTAGACCAGAGCTCCTGCACCTATGAGAAGAAAAATCTCCATCATAAAAAGGTTTCTGAAGACTCGGGATAGACAAGGATCTCTTCTGAACGTATTGCATCAGGAGGAATCTGTCACTTCCCTGAAATGGGAATGACAGAGTAGAAAGTCCACTGGACAAATATCAAACAATAGGAGATTCATATTTTTACCTAATTTTGGTCAAATATATTTATTATTTTTGGCTAGTTCTGACTAGCTTTGAGTGTGAGAGAGGACTTATAAGACTTTCAAAGTCCTTTTAGCTGCAAAGTTATTTTCTGATGCAGGAGGACTTATCCAACTTCAATAAGTGTATATGTCACATTATGTCAATCGAGTTTATATTCACATTTATAACGAAATAAGCAGAATATTAAATTAGCGTTTATTGTGTCTTTTAGAATTCATATGGGCTTCTTGAAAGTTTCAAGTCCCTTAAAAACAATCTTCCACAGTTTAAGTTTGTTCCATTTTCTTCATTTATAATCTCTTTTAAGTAAACTCACTCCAAGGTGTCTTCAGCCTGGGATGCTTTGGTTTTTTGCACTATGGTTAAAATGCATACTACTGATCATGGTGATATTGCTGTTTTTCCTGTTGGAGAGCATATTTGCTAAAAACTCATGGTCAGCTTCATAAGTTATCATAGGAAATTAGAATACAATATTATTCTTACAAAAATCACCTGTATTTGTATATTATTAATAATAATTTAATTCAATTAATCATAAATATAAGACATTTGAACTTAATCATTCTTTAGTTCTCTAAGTGTGGTTAATCTTTTGTACTTCAGTGAATATTAGTTGCTTAGTCATAATCCACATGTAAAGCAAAGTAAAAATCAAAAGAGAAATAGTAAAGAACAATGGTATCATATATCATAACAAAACTATTTTTTAGATGAAGCCACACCTGCAAATTTATTTAAAAATAAAATCTATGCAGATTTTTCCAAAATGAAGATGTCCTATTCTCTGGAAATAAAAAAATTGAACATATTTCATAATTTTCTTGTACTTAAATTAAGAACAATTATAAGCAGATGATGTGCAAAGAGGACTGGAAAAACCAAATTTAGGAGATGAAGGTAAATTTAGATCATTCCCTAAGGATAGCACAGATTTTCTGGGATAACTGACAGACAAAATGAGATCTTCCCTAGTGTTGGTGCCAACAATGAGAAAGTTATATTCTTGCCATAGGATTAAACACTTATGCATAGAAGCAGAGTCAAGAAAATGTTTAAAAGCTTTTGATACTTGGCTTGAAAAAACTATTTTTTAAAAATGTATTTACTAAAATAATCATGCTATACTACTCTTGTCTGTCTTTGACAACAGTTGTGAATTGATTCACAGTGAAAATAAAACAATCAAACTGATTTCTGTACCTTTAAAGGTTAACTTTAGTAATACCATATAGAAGCAAAGAAGATTGAGCTCTCTTATATCAATGCAGTAAACATAGAGTATATACTGGTTATCTATTGCTGCATAACAAATTAGTGCCAATTTGACAACAGCCTTTTATTAGCTCACAGTTTTCAACATTAAAAGTCTGGCATGACATGCCATAGTTCTCTTCTCAGAGTTATTGCAAGCTTGAAATCAAGTTTTGTCAGGCTGTGTTCTTGTCTGGAAGGTCTCAGGAAAAATTCGTCTCCAAGTTCATTCTGTGATTAGCAAACCTCAGTTCCTTGCAATTGTAGGGCCAAGGTCCCTGTTTTTCTCGTGGTTGTTAGCTGACTGTTCTCAGGTGCTAGAGCTTGCCTCTCTCCATTAGTAACTCAGGACAAGATGTCTTTATTCTTCCACAATGACCTGCATGCATCTTTTGGGCTTCCTCTCTGAGACCAATTGGAGAAAAATTTCTGTTTTTAGCTGTGACTAGGACAGGTCCACCCATGATCATCTTTCTCTTTGAAGGTCAGTCATGCTATAAAACATAACCTACTCATGGGATAAAAATCCATCAAACTCAAAAGCCTAGGGATTATGTGGAGCATCACTGCACAATTCTACTTACTATAGGACATTGGAACCAGATGATGGTCCTTTCATCTTGGCTCTGCTGGTCTTTAGTTTCACGATCTACAGAAACCACCTATTTCTAGGGTCTTACAATTTGTAGCATTGGTATAGTACTTTTTATGTGTAGTTTCTACTTATATTAATTCCTCAAAATGCTTTATTATAATTAATTTGCAAGAATATATAGACTGGTAGGGAAAAGGATGGTGTGAACAAACATCTGGGCGAGCCTGTACCTCTAAAGAAGCACGAGGTGGGCAACCCCAGCTTTGCAGAGCACTTCAGTTCTGATGGCTCTGCCACCGTGGTGGGATGTTGCAGTCCTATTTTCCCAGAATTAAATGTATGCATTTTTGGTACATTTTAGCTTCTAAACATTACCAAGTCAAGCACTTCATTCACTGTATCTGGAGAAACAATAATCTTGCATAGCTCTGTGGCGAAAATCAGCAATAGGGTTTCTTCAGAATACTATATCCATTACCAAAGGTCTAAAATAAAAGAAAAAAATTTAAGGCCAAAAATAAATTTATACGGTGTTTAATTTATACAATGACTTTAAGAAATCACCCCTGAATATACTGTGGCTACTTGTAAATTTAAACTGATCCAGCAACAGAAACCAAAAATTAATTCTACAGCCCTGCTATTTTGGCCATACGAAAAACATTTCCGTAAAATCCTCTGTAGTAGTTATTATCTATTTTTTCTCTTTTCTTTCCAGAATCATCCCTTAACAACTTTATAAAACTAGCTTCCAGTTTAGTCAAAATATAGGTACATTTTTTGTCTCTCAATATAACTATCTTTAAGGAAAATAATCTCTACTGTGTACTGAATGAAAGTCTACTCAGCCCTACTCTCTGTGATTCATGTTCCCTACTGTGATTATAACCTGACGGTAATAAAGAACATGAAATCTGCAATCAGAAAGTTGTTGCATTCAAGTTCCACATCCAAATTCTGCTCCCTCGAAGAGAGAGCCTGATGTGATTAGCTAGTCCACGGGTCCTAGTAGCTAGGAGTTTGCTGCATGTTGAAAATCAACCTTTTTGGCAATTCCTGAAATGTATATGTTTAATAATGAAAAAAAATGAATAAATAAATAATAATTCCTCTTGTATCTCCTGGTGTGAAACTGTTCACCTGTTACAGTGCTCCCTTTGCATTTATAGTCAGTTCCTTTTTCAGGGTTGTGTTTTTTTCAGTAGCTAATTAGATTTCATCAAAGTGATTTCAAAGCCTATCCCAGGAGCTAATTCTCTTCTTCTGTTAGCCCTCTTCAGTTCTGTTGTTCTTGAACAAGTCATGACTATATTTGCCTAGAGAAGTGATAATGTCTCCTAACTGAACAGGATTAAAATGGAAAGAATAACAACAAAAGGGCAGATAAACCTATGTTGTGCATTTTTCTAGTCAAAAGGTGAACACAGAAGTATATTTTTCTTTGTTTATTGTGGGGCTTTTTAATTTTCAGCATAAGCAATGAGAACCTATCACCACATGCTTTTAAGATGGACTACAACACTATACCATATTTTCAAGACTGTTGATTTAGTTCTAGAATTATTAGTAAAGAAAGCACTGGGCATCTATAAGGTATATATTAATATCAAGAGGGTCTCTTACATAGATCAAGAAATTCTTGCCTGTATTTTTCAAAATATGATTCCCAGACTATCCACTGGAGATAAACACCTAGGGTGTTTGTGTTTATTAAGTTTGCTTGGTTTTTTGTTTGTTTAATGCAAATACTCTGGTTTCATTTCATGTATACTGAAACAGTGTTTTTATGTGGCTCACTCGCCAGATGATTATTTATTGCCTAGGACAATGTTGGCAAAAATTCAACAGTCCTGTTGTATAAAATTCAAACACATACTTCTATCTGACTGAGTCAATTCCTTTATTACCTTATATTATAGTAAAAATTACCTAATGCAAATTAAAATTGTTAAAGTCATTCTGAACTGCAAGAAACTGCTTCATTTAGAGTGATTAATTTTCGTTTATTATCATGGTCATCATGCAAACTTGGAGGTTATTGTGTAGATCATATGAAAAGGAAAAAATTTAGATCTGGCTTGGGTCATGCTATAGAATTTTCCAGGATCACCAAAGCTCAAATAATCATGTCCACTGTTGAATCACTGCCATCAGCAGTCGGTCTCACCCTCAGATTTCCTTTGTTGTGCGATTTTTTTAAATTTTAAAATCATACATAAATGCATGTGCCACTGCCTAGAATAGGACGTGACTTTGAGTATTAAATCTTTCTGGCTATAGGCAGACTTGGGATGTAAGGATATATTTTATTGAAGACTTCAGAAGGAAAGTATAGGAATACACAAAATCATTGTAGGTTAGTTTGCACAGAGGCAAAAAATACATACACAGAACAAACTGTGCAGCCTGAGCAGTTACATAAATCATGCTGATCTAACAAGCTTCAAACAAGGTAAGCCAGGCCCTTGTCGTGTCTCTAAAGAGTTCCTCTGCCTTTTGGTTGAACCCTCTCGTCCCAGGCAGAGTTGACATCAGGCTTCCCTCTACCTCTGACATTAATCTCCAATAGCTAGGTAACAAAGGTAAATTCAGCAAAGGCATTATCGCCTTCCTGGGGAATACTGAAGGTGAGCCATAATGCTTATGCAGAAAAACCAAGTGAAACAAACCTAAGGAAGATAAACAATCACTGGGCATATTCTTCCTCCACAAACATTTTCATCAAGTTGCCACAGCCACACAGGCCCAAAGGAGGAACTGGGAAGAAAATCTTAAATGAAAAAAAATATATATTCACAGTTCACAGTTTGTGTTTGTTGAGTCAAAGTAATTACAAAGCCATCAGGCCCAATTACAAAGCAAACAGAGTCAATTGTCATAAAGTGTTTAGAAGGCCAAGTGGAGAGGGGAGTTGACCAGTGTCCTTCCATTCAAGGCAAACCAGCTCAGGGGCCTCTTGTTTGGGAAGGTCAGACAATGCACTCCATAATTGCATTGCTTGTTCATTCTGCCCTTAAACATTTACCACAGAGAATTAATTTGTCCATTAGATCCTGTCTTACTACCCAGATAGGGCTGATTGTTTGCCCACTTCCCATGTCAGGGTTTTTTTTCTCATGCTTTTATCACCTCACCCCTCTCCTAACATACTGACCTAAGCCATGCAGAAGTCAATCTACCTTTTGTGTAACATTTATTGAAAATTTTATAGTACATATATCTTTTAAAATATTGTGAGCATTCAGACATTGAGAGATGCTAAATTACTTTCAAAATGAAACTTCACCCCAAGTGTAAAAGTTGTATGCACTTGTTAGTGATGATACACACAGGAGGCAAGATTTTTCAAGTTCTACTTATTTTGATATCTAAATTCTAAATAACCTGGTAAGAGTTAAAAGGAATATAATAAGTCATTTTTATCCATAACAACATAATAATAGCAGTTAATATCTGGGCTTTGATATGCAGATTACAAAGTTCTCTACATGTTATGTAAGCAATTATTTAATTACCTATAGCTTTTATTGCAGTCTTGGGTAATATAATCCCAATCCAAGATGAAGATATAGGAAAGAAACTAAGAGCTTTCCATAAGTTCTCAGAAAGAAAATATGGCAATAAGCATTAAAATTCATTTCTTCTTACATTGTACTTATCAAAATTTTAATTCTTTTATTTACATCAGTTTTAATTTTATTATGAAATATTCCAATCCTGCAGAAACTGAAGCATATATAACAAATATACATGAAAGTCCTCAGTTTCTGTATGCATTTTTAAATGAGTATATCTCTGTTTCTATTTTTTTGAAGTAGCATTTTACAAATACATCCATCCCAATTCCTTGTTCTCATTTTCTCTCCTGGTCCACATGTCACTATGATTCTAGTAATTATATATCTCACATGTGTGTTTTAAAAAGTAAAAGTTTGCATCTATACATATTACTACCACTCCATTACAAAAATTGACATAAACTGAAATATATGTCACTTTCAGTTTGCTTTTTTTACTTAATATGCTTGCAAAAAATTATTCATGTTTCAAACCAAGATTCTATTTAGTGAAGTTGACAGTCTTATCCTTAGTATTATGAATACCATAATTTATTTATGCATTTTTTATTTTTATGGACATTTAATCTTTTAGTGTTTTATAAACAAAGCTAAATGAACCGCATTGCTTGACTTTTGATGGATGTACCCTGATTCGAAATAGGTTGAGATATTCCTCCTTTTTGCTGCTACTTCTTACTTTCTACACTATGGTGGAGTCCAACAAGATATTTTGAAAAACCATGTTCACATGCTTTTGTTCTATTGGTTCTTTTTAATTATACAAAATATTGAGATTCATTTTGACAATATTATAAAAGCCTGGAATATAATTTTGCTCTAATTTAGTCCCCAATTTTTCCTCTTCCCCTCCATTTATCCCTCCCCTGTTACTTTCCCTCTATTCTGCTGATCTTTCTGCTGTTTACTTTTAGCATTTATTTATTTATTTATTTGGGTCTTATGGATATATATGATGGTGAGATTCAATGTGGAACAGGAAAGTTAGGTCAGATTCATTTCACTGTTTTTCCCTTATTCCATTACTTCTAATTTTATTCTACTGTTATATTTGTTACATTTTATTATTGTTGTTGCTATTTTTGTGCCTGATTCATAAATTAAACTGCTGTAGATATGTAAATATAGGAGAAAACATAGAATCTATAAGCTTCGGCACTACTTTTTCTTTCCAATGTTCACTTGTAGTCTTGGAATAAGACTGTGAATAGGGAATAACTATTGTATTTTGAGCCATTTTTATAATTTTATGTAAGATATTTTTTGGTTTGTTTCAGTATTTAGGACAATTTCCTGCCTAGATTTTAATTAAGATTGCTTTGAATTTATGCTTTTTAGAGTTCTGCTCTGTGATTTAAGTGTAATATTTTTGGTAGTCTGTTTTCAGATAATATAAAGCACACACTCATACACATGTATATTTATATAATTATCTTTAAGAAGTATTTTGAGTATGTCTTATAATTAGTAATGTCCTATCTTTATTATTCATCTTTGTATGTATTCAGCTTGACATAACTACAGCCATCTTGATTGCTCCTTAGTAATCCCAGTTGAGTTTTATTGCATGGTTTCTCAGCATACTATACATAAACCAAACCATAAGAGTGATATGTGGAGATTTACAATGGAACCCTGATTCTAGAAATGGGCCGGACTCTTTGGTATTAGTTTAAAATAAATCAGGTTCATTCCAGTTGGATGAAGCCACTCTTGTTCTGACCAATATATATGACCTTCCTCTGTCACAAATTATGAAGATTCACTTGTTCTTACTGATACCCAGAACCCTTTTGCTGTTAGTAAGTCTTAATTGTCCTGTGTGCAATCCTGTATCTATTTGTCCTTCAGTACCTTGAGGCTTGTTCTCCTAGACTGGATCTAGGTTGTTCTGGAACACTCAAAATATTTTGCAACTTCTTTTATAATTGCATCATAATATTCTTTCTTTTCCATATATGAATTAGATGTTAATTTCTTTATTTCCAAATATTGGTGAAGTAACATTTTATGATCAAATTTACCTTATTAGTGTCATAGAAGGTAGTTTATCTGGTGCTTAGTATTTGGAATGTTTGTTACTTTCTTCAAAGATTAGTATATTTTAAATTTTTGCGAAGGTCCCATATGTATTTGTTAAGAATATGTACTTTCTAATTTGGGGGAGTTATAGGATTTTATTTGTTATTTTATTTATTTGCTAAATGCTACCAGTATTTACTTTTACCATAACTTTTATTGTTTAAGTTGCCTGGTTTCTCAATTTCTGAGAAAATCAGAAGATTTATTTCCTGTGTCATTCTTCTATTCAGTCGCCATTTCCTGAGCAACTGCAATGTGTCATATGGAGTATATTGGTGGAAAATCTATCTTTTCAATTGCTCATGCCCAAAAGACTTGAAATCATATATCCACACACATGTCCAATCCATCAGAAAACACCAAGTCTTACATTGACCAATGCAACTATATGTGTTGGAAATGAGGAGCTATTACAGAGTGTGGAACAGATGAGGACAATAAACTGGCAATGTTTTTAAAAGATCACCCTCAGCTATTATAGAAACCATTTATGAAGTTGGCACAATAATTTTTTTTTTTGTTTTCATGCTTTCTGTGGCATTATGTTTTAACTGTTCCTTGTAAGAGCATTTATTTTATTTTTAATTTGATTCTAATCTAGGACTACTCGTTTAATAGAGTATAATTGAATTGCATATATATTAGCTTCCATTATACTTCAGCTAATTTCTGTTTGGTATACTATTCTTTACCTGTTTTCTTTCTTTCCATGACTTACATTTAATCAACCCTAATTTCTTGTCTTTTCCCTTTGCAAAATGTACACTACTTTCTAATTTTGTTTAATGCATTTATTATTTACTATATTTGTTTTATAATTCCTCTAACATACTAAGCTAAGGCTTAAATTTATTAATTCCATAATCAAAACATGACCTAAAATTGATAGGTATATTTTCCTTAAAGTCAAATAAACATTCCATATTAGAAGTGAACTGGGAGAAAGTGCAGTAGTTGTAAACTGTATGTCATTTTAAAAAATCTCATTAGAACAATCTCTTAAGTTAGTCATAAATTGTATCTGTCTACAAAATTCTATTTTGACTATGTTTATTATCTCCATGTTGAGTATTTTTAAGAAAAATATACATGCATGGCAAATATTTAAATCATTTAATTTCCTGCTACATTTTTTCTACTGCTCTACCAGCTGAGCTGTGTGCCCAATCCTAAAGTATTTCTACATACAAAAGTGTCATTTAATTTAGATTATTTCATTTAAAAACTATTGCCTATCCTGTATTACATCACTGTAATGGATTCCATGCCTTTCATTGTCTTTGAGTTATTAAACTATTCTCTATTATTGAGGAATTTTTTTAAATGTTGTAATTTATTTCTTTCCATAGAAATACAAATTAATACATCTGTTGGAAGTATAACTGATTTAAAAAAACTGCAAAATTCCCATTCTTCATCTATTAAGAAAATAATTTCAGTTTTCTAATAGTCTATACACATATGTGCTTCTTGGATTCTTCTTGAAACAGGTTTCATATCCTATTGGCTTCCAATGAGATAAATAAAGAGGGTTTTTTTTCTACTTTATTTATTCCATTTTCTTGTTTTTCAAAAAGTACAGTGTGATATATGTATATGTGTATACACAGTAAAATGATTATTACAACCTAACTATTGTATTCTTCACCACATAGAGTAATCTTTGTGTTTCAGGCATGAGCTTGCCAGGGGGATACTTAAGATTTGCTCTGTGGAAAATTTTTAGATAATAGTTCAGTATTCTTATCATAGTCACTATGCTGTGTATTTGGTTCCTTAAACTTATTCATTTTAAAAATGAAAGCTTGTATCATTTGATCAACATCTCCCTGTTACCTCCATCTCCTACCCCTAACTCCTCATAACCACTATTCTATTCTATGGTTCTGTAAATTTGTCTCTTTTAGAGCCCATGCATAAGTGAGATTATACAGTATTTGCCCTTATGTGTGTACCTTATTTCACTGATCATAATGTCCTCCAGGTTAACCCATGCTGTAGCAAGTGGTGGAATTTCCTTCCTTTATTAGTGTTTCAAAATCTGCCACACACACACACACACACACACACACACACACACACATAATTAATAATGTCTATATATGGATAAATGGTTTTATTTTCTTTATCAATTTATTTCCATGGGCACTTAAGTTGTCTCACAACTTAGCTATTATATATAACACTGCAATGGACATGGGATGCATATATCTCTTCAAAAGTTTAATTTCATTTCTTTTGGATACATACCCCAAAGTGGGATATTTGGATTGTGTGGTAATTCTTTGAATTAAATAAGCCTTTGACATGTGCTAAATTTATATTCGTACTAGAGTTACATGATCTTTTGTAAAAAATCATTGTTTAATAACTTAACATTCAAAATCGAAGGTTGTATATAAAATTAAAAACTGTTTGCTTTCAATTTGTCATTTGTCCTCCCTAAATATGAAGTCATTGTTGAAGAACCTGTGTTGTATTTGACAATTTTGTAAGAATATTTCTTCTTTACACACAGTCTTTATTCTTCTCAAGGTTTTTATCCTTTTATAATTAAAAAAAAAAGATTTTATCATTTATAATTTCTTCTCCACACAGTGAGTTCTTTATATTGGAAACATCAAGTTTCTCATCAAATACGGAAATATTATTCAAGCACTTTTTTTTTTCTGTCTTGGTTTATTTACTCCCTACACATTCTCAAGTAATTTCATATTTCTTGAAAAGGTTATTTTAGTTGTTGTTGTTGTTGAAGTAATTTTCACCAGACTTGGAGTATACTCAGGTACACTCAAATACATACTCACACAGGGTGAAAAGTAACAGAACTGGAATTTAGAACCCAGAAGCTCATCCTTTAACTTGAAGGTTATTTTCTCTGTTGACTTCAAACTACCCACTGTAGATGGGAAGCTAATAGCAGTTGGTGACCTCCGATGTCAGCTATTTACCTTATTTCTTTTAAGGCCCTAAATTCTAGATTAAAAATCAGAAGGAAATGAAATAACCACTCAGGTCCAACTAAGTTCACACTGTTACATTTTCTCAATTTATTTTTACCCAAAGAACCTGTTTTCCCTTTTCGGAAGAAATGAGACAAACAGGAGAACATAGAAGACTCCCTATAGTAGCTACTTCAGAGTGAAAAAATAAAAATTCTGAAATATTAAATAGAGGATAGGAAATTGTCTATCAATTGCACAGAAAATGCTGATGATTTAAAAGAAAATAGATCCACCAAGGAAAACACAAATGCAGACATAGATTCTCCAATTATAAAGAAAGTGCAGGTGATTCGGGCATGACGACAGCATATTGGAGGGAACTAAGCATTTCTCAGAATCAATAAAAGCTTTGATGTTAAAAGCTATTATATGAGCAAGTGTACAAACAAATCTAAAATGGTAATTTGAGTGTTGAAGCAATATGCTCATGGAAAAATTCAGGCCACAATATTTGGAAAAGAAGGGAAATTATATCAACTAAATATGAAAATAAATAAATTCCATAGCTATCAGTAGATGCTCAGTGAGAGAATATGTGCATACAAGTCTGAGAACTACATTTGACATCAATCCTCTTACAAATATCAGTTCAACCATTCCTTTGGTACTCTTTGAAAAGTTCTGAAAAGGGAAAGCAAGAAAAAGCCTTCTATGGTAAGATTGTAGCTGTCTAGCTATCTATCTATTTAAACCTGAATGAGTTGGGTCCCACCTGACCTGAGAGCCAAGCTTATTCTGCCTGCAGTCTACAAAATCAGGGATGCAGTGGAATAATATTGGGAATTCTCTTAAGCAGTTTTTTTCTAAGGGATTTTATCTTTCTCAGTGTGTCAAAATTTCGTTGACACAGGACAAATTCCAAAATGGAAGCAGCACACTCTTGATTATTGATTGGTAGGGTATGTGGTTTGCTTTTACAAATGACTATTAGTAATTTAAAAAACTCTGCATTTTATAATGCATATATCTAACATGGGGGTTTTAATGGCATCAACTAAAATTTTTTTGCTAAGAGGAAAAGAATATAAAAGTAAATTGATAATATACACTGGGATGAATTTTACAAATTGATGTTATGGCACAAAAATTTTACATAATAAATCTAGCATACCCTTCTAATGGGTACCTAATTTCTACATTTGGGTTTTTACTTGTATGAACTATAGTTTATCAGTATCTTTGAATACTGATAAATATGTATGATTTTCTTTTTCAAATTTGGATATTTCTATTCCTTTCCTTTTCATTCCATTATTCTTTTTCTTATCTCTGTTGCATTCTTCTCAAGGACTGAAGCAGTCAGTAGGTGAATGTTCTGTCTTGCTTTAACTAGCCCCTCAGGAGTGCTTCAGAGATAGAAAAAAAAGAAGCATAAGATTCATTGAAGGACAAAGGGAAAAAGGAATGCAGGAGGTGAAAATGTACTTATGATCCTAGGTCCCTTGTGATACATTGTAACACAACTTACTGAAGAGTAATAGGAAATGTTCTGAAAGTTTCAATTTCTAAATCCTACTAAACCAATACTCAGTTGTTAAAGATACAGATAATATGCCATCTACAATTCACATATTCTCTTCATAATTTTGGCACTTCCTTGGTATATGATTGGTTGCTTCTTGCCAGTTAAGATCAATTTAGAGTCTTTTAATGTGTCATGTTTTAAGTTGAAGTCTGGTAATGGAAATAAACAGGACTTGTAGCAGCAATTTTATTTTAAAAAAATATTGTACCTATTAGAGGTTAGATTTAGTGTAATATAGAATTTTACTAGAAATGTCCATTATCTTCTCTGAACATATAATATCTATCAAATGTACCTTAATTCATTGAAACAATATTCACAAAGTATGTCTGCTATGTGTTACATTATTATGACTTGGTATGATTCCCATGCATCAAAATTCCCAGATTGGAATTTTAGGCAACAATTGGATCATGAGGGATCTGACCTCACTGGTGAATTAACTCACTAATGGATTAATCTCTAATAGCCAATGAACTACTGGAAAGTGGGACCTAGTTGGAAAAAGTAGGTCCCTTTGGGTGTCCAGGTCTCTTCCTCTTTATGCTTCCTGGCTGCCATGAACTGAGTAACCCTTCTCTGCAGTATTACTTTAATGTTGTGTCACCCTTGGAGCCTGCTGATCATGGATTGAACCTCTGAAACCATAAGGCAAAATACATCTTTCCTCTTCTAAATTGTTATTTTCAGGTATTTTGTTTACAATAATGAAATGTTAACACAGAAATTATGAAGATAAAATTAATCTTTTTAATGTGGTGCCTATAATAAAAGAAGGGAGTTATATTTTCTTTTCTCCTCTGCTGTCTTCTTTCTTTGACTCCCAGGCCTACACCAATACAACTATTATTCAAAATCAAATGTGAAAAGTTCCTCAAAGAACGTTTTAACACAATGTAAATCAGATTATTTCACTATGAATGTTCAAAATCTTCATTAAGGAGATAAATCTTGATTTCCACAAAAGTTTGAGAAGCAATTAAACCAATAAACCAATAAAAAGTGTTTTGCAGACTTTCAAACAAGAAGAATAACAATTCTACTTTTATTTTAGGAACTACAAAAATTGTAAACTATTTAATTTTATATTATGCTTTTTGTGTATGTGTGTTTTTTTTTTTTTTTTTTTTGGTAGCAGAGATTGAACTCAGGGACACTTAATCACTGAGCCATATCTCCAGCCCTATTTATATTTTATTTAGAGGCAGGGTCTTGCTTAGGGCCTCACTAAGTTGCTGAGGTTGGCTTTGAACTCATGATCCTTGCAGTTCAGGAGACTAAGAACTGTAGCTTGTATAGTATTTTAAATTAAGACACTCTTTGAAAAAGTTTTCTTGGTTAAAATATTCAGTAAAGAAAAATGAATACTCATTTTACATAGCAACTGCACAGCAGTCATTGGTTTCAATGGTACATTATCAATGTCAACTCATAATGATTTACTTTTGTGACTATTAGTTAAGTGACTTTTCTATCAGAGGAAGGAAATGTATTAATTCTAGGTGTTTCAATTACTTGCTTTAAATTCAAAAGTAATTTCTAATAAGGTACATAGTATTTTAAGCGAGTCCATTAATGTCATAAAATCTTGAAAAGTTAAATTGGATTAGATCTTGAACTAAAGTTCTCCTAAGTATGGTTGACAAAAGCAGACAGATGGAGGTTATGTGACTCATACAAGGTATTTAGGTAGGTAGTCCTGTGACAGCAGACCCTCCAAAGTATGGTTCCCAAATCCATGCATCTTACAGATTTTGGTAATTGGACATTCACAAAGAGAAACATTTCCCTTTCCAAATATATCTCAATCTATTACCTTAAAAGAGAGAGATTGTGGTGGAAACTACTTCTTTTCTATCAAGTCTTGTTGTACACATAGAAAATGGATTTAATAAATTTAAAAGTCTAATTATTTTATTTTCTTCCTAACAGAGGTGGTAATTTTGAATTGCTGATTTAAAAAAATTAAATAGAAAATATTCTTTAAAAGAAGTTCAATATCTGAATAAAATATACAGATTAAATCAATTTTTTTCTTGAAAACATTGTAACTCAATGTACCAGTCACATATTTATTGTGTTAATCTAGTCAAACATACAGAAAACATTTAATGAGTTTAGTAATATTTATAAGGAGGAAGATTAATTTGAAGTTTTGTTTATGTATCTGTTATGACCTCAAATCATTTATTAGAATTTCTTTGAGGTTTTTATTTTCCTTTTTAAGACCAATTGTCACAGTCTTTTGAAGTCATATTCACTTCATTAAGTAATTGTAAATTAAAGAGACCTAAAATGTATGAAATTTAATCTTCCCACTAAACTTTTTAAATGCAAGAATTCAAGATAAAAACTTTTGAAGACACAAAGTTAAATTGATTCATTAAAATATTTCATAAATACAGAAATATTGAAACTCACTGTCAAGATTCTGCTATCAATTAGAATCACTAATGGGAATATAAACCTTGTGTCTTTTGATATTTGTTGGGTGGAAGTAACGTTTAGTCTCTGTACTATATTTGCCTTTAGATTTAACTAGCAGTTTTGTCATTTTTCCAGTCTTGAGACCTTAGGTAACTTGTAAGTCCTAGTTTGATATCTGTAAAATTTGGCTTTTATTAAATCATCATTGTCCAGAGAATTAGTGAACTATCTCCCATGGATATTTTGGCACAGTGCTTAAATGACAATTATTTTTTGGTTAATCAAGTTCAAATATTGAAACACTTTAGGGAAAACAAAGTATGTTGATATTGCTGAGTCAGTTGATTTGGGATAAAAGAAACAAGGGGAATAGACCATCAGGTAAAAATATCATTTTTATTTATAAATAGTCATATGTAAATTGACACCTTTGAATGAACAGACCAAAGTACTTTATTCTGGTAGTGGTTAACTGTGTTCACTTTAGCTTAAAGAGATAGCTGTTAAATTTTTGATATAGCATTTATACATTCTTCTTGATTGATTTTGACCTACTACTCACTTTCTGTGATATTGCAATTCAGTTTCCACCTCTACCCAACTGATGCAACTACTCTGCCATAGTATGAGCACACCTTCTAATTGCCAAGTCAATGGATCATTTTCAATACTGATCTATTTCTTCATAGGGTTTTCACTACTGTAATAGCTATCTTTCTATTTTAAACTCTCTGATCTCAGGCACTTTAATTCTGTATGCATCAAGTTTTCTTCTATGTAAAAGAGATTAAATAATAAAACCTACATGAAACTTTCCTCATTATTTATTAAAAGTCAATGCTTATAAAATACTTAACACATCATTTGACATATTAGAAATCACTCAATAAATGTTATTGATTATGGTTTACTAAGAACAGTAATTGACATTTATATTCCTATCCCCTTGATAATTCACTGTTTGGCTTATATTCATCCACACTGTAAGAAAAGGGAAGGGAACATTGGAGGTTATATTCTCTTTTCGCTCATTTCTGTCTCCCTAAGTAAAGTCATGTGTTCCTGATGCTTCTACTGAACCCCATGTATTGCTGATTTCTATGGATATAATGATCCTACCTCTTATCTCACTTACTTAAGTCTTAATCTCTTTTTCCATCTGATTCCTACACAGATATCCTTTTATGTTTCAAAGAAACTTCATGCACTAATTAAATGTGTCTAATTAAATTTATCTTCTTTTCTTCCAACTCATTTCTCCAGTTTATCAATTTATTAGCTAATATTGGAGACTTTTAAGTAATAACATTCACTCCTTGTTTGAACACATCAAATGGACAGTGATAATTATAGCTACTATAAATTAAATGTTAACTCTACAGTAAGCACTGAGTTAAATCCTTGCAATAAACCTGTGATTTTTAATGAAATAGAAATATATCAAGTTTTTTTCACATCCTAAAAATACCTACATACTACTAATCTCTACTAATCACCTACTACCTTTCTTTAATCTTTGACTACTAATTGCTTATTGGTAATTTCTGTCAATAATAGTTTGTACTATCAACTCTTCCTTTGAAAGTTTCTTTAATCAATTTTTTGTTTCATTAGAGTTTTTATATATTTTTACTGGAGTTATGTGTAAATGCATTTCATCACATGAAATCCTTCAATAATTCCATTCCATAACTTTCATCATAAAATCATTATACCCCATAAATAGTCCTTCACCTTCGGTCCATGTTTATCTTTCTCTTTTCATCTCCCTCTGTTCTTTATTCTTCCATAGATTATTGTCAACCAAAGAAAGTTGTAGGTGTCTCAGTGCATTAAACCTTTACATCTGTATGTTCCCTGTAAGGTTGTTTCTTTGTAGGAACTCACTTTCTTAAGAGTTCCCATCATTAACCATCTTTGAAGACTTATAATGAATTACACTGTCATAAACTCTTTATATTGGTTAACTCATTTGTTCAAAAACCAACACTATAATTTAGAAACTAGCATGATTTTATGAATGAGAAAACCTAGGCACATAAAGTTTGAATAGATTTCCAAAGTTAAAGAGTCATTGCATAACAGAAAACTCATTCTTAATCACTTTATCATATTTGGATATTATTTCAGTTGCAATTTTTATGATGTCCAAGTTTTAAGCTTGTTCACCCCACAGTTTTTCCCTAGTGATCAGGATATATGTCTAGTTACTTCCCCGAATTGCTATTGTATCATGTTTCTACCTCCAAACTCTCACAAATCTGAAGTTATGGAATATGTCTTTAAAATATACCATTAATGAATCAAATGAATTAACTGTATGTGTGACTATTATTGTATCCAAAGTGAGGTTTCCTTGGGGGCAGAGCATAAAAAGTGTACAATTTTGTCCTAGAAATGATATTAAAAAAAATAAATCTCTTCATTCCTATAGAAATTTGACAGGAAAATTACAAACTAAGTGATTGACATTTATTGACCACATATGCTCGGTAATAGAATATCAAATATATATTTTCAAATAGTTTATACATATGACAGGAAGTTTAGAAATGGCAATTTGTCCTACTTTCTGTTTATTCTTGAAAGAAAAAATGGTGCAGAATAGACACAATGACTGGAAAGAAGTAAATTATATGGAAGGATATGTATCAAAGCAGGAACACGCTCATGTCAAAAGTCTAGTTCTCTCTCCTGAAGGAATGGTTCTGGGGCAGATGGGGATTCTGATAAAAATAAAGGCTTGGGATGCAGCATTGGGAGAGAGTGAATGAGGGGCAAATTCTGAGACTATACAGAATTAATACCAATGGTTAGCAGCATCATCTGCACAGCCTGAAGATGCACTAGATGAAACTGAGAAAAAGTGTTGTGTTGAAGGAAAATACAGTTAAATGGCCAGGGAGTATACCAGAGAAGGACATGGTAATCTAAACCAGAATGTCTATAACATGGGAAAAGCATAAGGCAACTGGAAATTACAAAGAAATGTACAGAAGTACATACAGGTTAGAATCTTCAAGTTTTAGCCAACAATTTCAGGTGTTAGGTGTGGGCCTACCTCTTTGCTCCGTGAAATGGCAGAGGTCTAAATATTTTTGAGCCTCAATAATCTTATCTGTAAAATAGAGAAGCAATATCACAGCTGCTTCGTTAGTCAGGAGAATCAATTAGTTCTTGTTTTTAAAGTATTTAGTGCCTGATAAAGTCAATTGTCAATAAATGGTAGTTTATATTGCTATTGCTGCTGTTTTCTTTTTGCTTTCCAAAGCTCTGGTTACTTATTGTGAATGTCAGTTAACTTTTTTATTTTGTGCAGAAATAATTTTAAGTGGAAGGTCTTGAAAGTACTCAATGCAATTGAATTACTTCTTCAACATTTGACAGAGGGGTCTGAACATTTTGCTGTTTGGACTTTTTTTAAACAAAATTACTTTTTCAGCATCTCTCCCCATTATTTCCAAGGTCAAAGAGACAGGAAGCACCACAACAAAACCATTGAAGTGCCTTGGAATCTTCGTATTATTACCACAGAGAACTCAGAGCTTTTGCCAGGTCCTGCAGACATGGAGATTTATTTGCTCTGGCAACTTTAATATTAAATCACTATGAGATCAGACAATATCACAACTGAATATTCATCATATTGGGAAGAATATGATTAGGGAATAAAAGTCATAATGGCATGTTTTATCAATTCTTATATATATGCAGTCAGAAAATAGGAGAGTCAAATTGAAAATTTTAAATGTCACAAAGAATAAATAGTAATAACAGGAATTCAATATAAGAGGACACCATCAATGCTGAAATTTTTAGTGTTTGAGGAAATTTCACCTATGTATATGTGTTATGATTATTAAGGCAATATTAAAACATTGAAGTCACTTACCAACAGTTATATTCCTTTAAATCATACAAGTGAGGAATCCTGAGTTTTAGTTAACTCTATAATTGTTATTTAAATTTAAGAATACAACTCTAGCATTGCCCATTTTGGTGTACTGTTGGTATGTAGTTACAAATAATAAATTAGGAGTATTACCATTCAAACACTGAGTTAATTTATGCTTGGAAATATATCACACATATATGTAATATATCATGTTAAACATGTACATTCATATATAATAAGATGAATTACATTTCTATATTACTAAAAATCAGAGAAAATGTAATTATGTATTCTAAAAACCCAAATATAGCTTCATGTGAGCACATACTAGAGATGACAACATGTTTTGGTATATGTATACTAAATGCTCTAAAAATTTTTTCTTCATCAATCACCTATATAACTGTCTTGTTCTCCACTTACCTTTTAAAATTTTAACACATATCTTGACTAAATTTAGTGGGCACTGCAGAAGGTATAGCTTTTTCAATTTTTTTTGCTACAAATTTCTAGTGTCTAAGACAAACAAGTTGGATAAAAACATTTTATTTTTTCATATTCTTTAAATATTTTTCAATCGTGTTTATCAACAGGACATGTGAAACTAGTTATAATATATTTAAAAGCAAAAAAAAAATGCTAAAACCCAAAAAGAAACAATAACTTTCAATTATGAGTAATGATGAGTGAATGTTCTCTTTTGTGTTTTCCATGTCTTCCAATGTTGTACCTTGACTTTATAGTTCAAAGTGAAATAAATGAAATTATCATCTACCATTTGGGTGCTTATAAATTGCTCACTATATTTATTTTAAAAATAATTAAATTTTGAAAATATGTATATGTTTATTATAAACAAGTTTGAACTATAGCACAATATGGAAAATTGAATATATTCATCTAGTTAAGGTTTGCTAAGTACAAGAAAGTGGTGTATTACTTTTTATTTTATTGTAAATGTGATAGATTTCCTATTTTCTTTTTATTAAATTCATTAGTATAGTATAGGAGAATTATTGATTTAAGTATGTTGATCTTGTATCTGGCTATTTTACTGAATTTGCTTATCATCTACAAGTCTTCTGGTGAAGACTTTTGTATCTTCTAGATATAGGATTATGTCACCAGCAAACATAGATAATTTGATTTCTTATTTTTTATTCTGTATCTCTTTAATCTCCTTTACTTGACTGATTTTTCTGGTGACCGTTTCAAGAAGTATATTGAATGGAAGTGATGAAAGTGGACATCATTTTCATGTTCCTAACTTTAGGAGAAATGCTTTCAGTATTTCTCCCTTCAGTTTAATGTTGTCCTTGGGTTTGTTTATACAGGTCTTATAATGTTGAGATATTTTCCTTCTATCTCTAGTTTCTTCAGCATTTCAAACATGAATGGGCGCTGCATTTTGTCACAGGCTTTTTCTGTATCTATTGAAAAGATCATATGATTTTTACCTTTAATTCTATTTATATGCTGAATTACATTTTTTTTTATTTGCAAATATTGAAACAACCTCTTATCTCTGGGATGAAATCTATTTCACCATAGTGTACTATCTTCTTAATGTGTTTTCAATTATGGCTTTCTAATATTTTAGTAAGGATTTTTGCATCACTGTTCATCAGGGATAGTCGTCTATGGGTTTTCTTTCCTTAATGTGTCTGATTTTGCTATCAGGGTGATACTGGTAATGTAGAATGAATTTGGGAGAGTTTCCTCCCTTTCTATTTCATGGAATGATTTGAGAATTGGTATTATTTTTTTTTTTTTTTTTTTTTAAAGCCAGGAAGAACATAGCTGAGAATCCATCTGGTGCTGGGTTTATCTTGTTGGAAGGCTTTTAATTTCTTTAACAATACCTTTGTTTGATATTGGTCTCTTGACTTTTCCTATAATATTACAGTACAATTTGAGTTCATCATATGTATCTACAATTTGTCAGTATCTTCCAGATTTTCCAGTTAATGAAAGTAAATCTTCAAAAGTTCCCAATGATCCTCTGGGTCTCAGAAGTGTCTGTGATGATACATTCTTTTTCTTCCCTCATTTTGTTGATTTGGGTTTCTCTCTTTCTCTTCTTAGTTTGGCTTTGAATTTATCAACCTCATGTATCTTTTCAAAGAACCAACTCTTTACAGCATTAATCCTTTTTTTCTTAATCTTAATTAAGATTTTAATTATTTGATCTTAATTATTTCCTATCTTCCACTAATTTTGGAATTAGTTTGTTCTTCTTTTTGTAGGGCCTTGAAGTGTGAAACAAGGAGGTGAAAGACCTCTACCATGGAAACTACAGAATGCTGAAGAATGGAATTGAAAAATACCTTGGAAGATGAAAAGATCTTTCAAGTTCTTGGGTAGGCAGGGTTAATATGATGAAATGGACATGCTACCTAAAACATTGTACAGATTCAATGCAACCTCCAACAAAATGCCAGTGACATTCTTCATAGAACCAGAAAAAGATGACCCTAAAATTCATTTGGAAGAACAAAAGTCCCAGAGTAACCAAAGCAATAATGAACAAGAGGAGCAATGAAAGAAGCATCACAATATCCAATCTCAAATTATACTACAGGGCTATAGTAACAAAAATAGCATGGTATTGACATCAAAAAATATATATGGAGAACAATGGAATAGCATAGAAGACACAGAGAAAAACCCATATACATACAGTAGTCTGATAATAAATGTGAAAAATATGTTGAGGAAAGATAGAATTTTTTAAAAAAATAGCGCAGGGAAAACAATATTTATATGTAGAAGAATAAAATATATCCCTGTTTTTCACCATGAACAACAGTCAACTTAAAGTATACCAAACACCAGGAATTAGACCAGGCTTTGCAATACTTTAAGAAACAATGGACTCAACACTCCACCATTTTGGCATTGGCAGTGACTTCCTTGATAAGACCCCCAAAGTTCAAGTAATAAGGTCCAAGAATCAATGTTAGGACAGCATTAATTTAAGATTAAAAGATTCTGCACAGCAAAGAAAACAAGAGCATAAAGAGAGAACCTACAGAATGGGAGAAAATCTTTGCAAGCTATTCTTCCATCAGGGATTAATATCCATAACATACAAAGAACTTAAAAACATTAAGAACAAAACCTCAAATTACCCAATAAATAAATGGACAAATGAACTAAACAGACATTTCTCAGAAGCAGAAATACAAATTGCCAACAAATATATGAGAAAGATTCAACATTCCTAGAAATCAGGGAAATGCAAAACAAAACTACATTGAGATTTCATTTCACTCCAGTTAGAGTGGTAATAAGAATACAAATATTAATAAATACTGGCAAGTATCTGGGGAATAAGAAACATTCATGCATTGTTGGTGGAACTGAAAAGTAGTACAACCACTTTGGTTAAAAATATGAAAATTCATTAAAAGACTAGGAATGAAACCTCAATGAGAACCATCTATCCCACTACTTTTTATTTATAAACAAGAATTACAATCAACATATAATAGTGATACAGTCATATCAATATCTATAGCAGCACAGTTTACCCCAAAATGAAACCAGCCTAGATGTTGCATCAAAGGATAAATGGATAAAGAAAATGTGGTTTATATACACACAGTGGAGATTTTCCTAAACTAAAGAAGAATAAAATTATGGCATTTGCTGGTAAATGGATAGAACTGGAGAACATCATGCTAAGTGAAATAAACCAGACTCAAAAAGTAAAGGATCAGTTGTTTAATCTCATATGTGGTGCTAGATACAATAAGGGAAAATAGGGTTTCCCCTGAAAATAAAATATAGATTAATGGAGTGGAAAAGATGGGGAACAGGTAGAAGGTGGAGGAGAGGGGTAGTGAACATACTGGGGATTGCAAGACAGTAAGTTATAGGTCATGCATGTATGATTATATCAAAATCAACACCACTTTTGTGTGTAAATATAAAGCACTATTTAAAAACCATTTTTTAAAAAAGAAACTGGTATAAGCCATAAGGTTCCAGACAGGAGAAAAATGATTAACACAGAACTTACAAAATTTTAATATGAGGACTTTAAATCTTATAGAAGAGGAAGTTAATTCATGCTATTAAAAATACAAATTAATATTTTATTTTCCAAGAAATAATATGAATGCACACACAAGCACATATACATATACATAAGAGTTTTAAAGCATTTAATGTTTATATTAAATACTCATGAATTTGTTCTCTTTGTTTTCCTCAGATTTTTATCACAATCTGAAGCTATACTACTTAATTTTTTCTTTGTTTCCCTGATCACAAGCATAAGGTACACAGGAACAGTGTCCCTCTTTGGTTTATTACAATATCCTCATTGCATCCCAGCTTCAAGTCAGTTTTTAGCACATAATAAGTGTTCAAGAGATATTTATTGAATGAATAAATGAGTTGTTTCAACTATTACAAAGATTATCCATATAAAGCCTTTAGCATGGCATTGTACACACACACTAATCCCTCATAAAAAAAGAGCTACTTATTGGTATTTGTTATTATATTTTATTGGTATTTGCTATTACATTTTATTTTGAAATGAATTATAGTAATATGATCAGAGAACGTTCAAAAGCAAAAGTGTACTTGATCTGGTTTTCAAAGGTAAATATTTTAATAAATAAATAGAGATGGAGAGGAGGGAATTCAAAGCAAAACAACAAAAAAACCCTGAATGAATTAGGGGGTGGAATATAAGACAGATATTATGGAGTGGAAATAATCAATATGAATAATCATATTGGTGCAAGCATGTGGGTTGAGAGGCCTTGCTTTAAAATAAATAAGTGAAGGAATTTGGACTTGATCCTAGTTAGGGGAGCACTGAGCTTCTAACTTTTAAATTTCTTCTATTAAGTTCCTTTTCACTCTTCGTATCAACCTTCTGCTTCATAAATGGCAGGATGAATGAATAACTAGGCTCTTCAACACATTGATGAAGAATAGTGTTCAAGGTAGTGATATAAGAAAATTGTGTCAGGGACATTCATGTGGTTCATGGTGATTATGTTCAAAATCCAGTGCATGAGAAGACATCAACAGAGGCTAAATCAGAAGGCCACTTAAACAATTCAAGTATTAGGTAAGAAAGATCTAACCTACATAATTATCATCATGGCCAAAAGAGGGGAAAAGCATGAGAAATACCTTGAATGAAGTCATGCTCACACCAGTTCTCATACAATGTGACTTTAATATATCATGTAAGCCAGACTCAGTGACACATGTCTGTAATCCCAGGTGGTCTAAAGGCTGAGGTAGGAGGATCACAAGTTTGAGGCCAGCCTCAGAATTTAGTAAGGCCCTAAGCAAATTAGTGAAATCCTGTGTCAAAATAAATAAGTGCCCCTCAGTTTAATCTCTGGTACAAAAAAAAAAGGAAAAGATAGAAGAAAAGTATCACATAAGATCTTCTATCATAGAATTTCTAGTGCTTTATTAGTCCATAATAACTCTATCATTAATTCTTACATTATGCACATTGTTGTGCTTTTGTTATTTTAGACATATGAAAAGTGCATTTTTTCCTAAATGTATGTGTATCATCCTATTGCATTCAATTTACTGAAATATATTATCACAGGGGAAATTCTGATCATAGAAAGAAACACAACTATTTGTTAAGGCAATAAAAAATGACAGTCTTCTTTAGAATCATTTATTTAAAAATGTGATTATTTATTTAAATAAAATCACATTTATTTTAAAAAACCTAAGAATTCAAAGAAAATCAATAAGCCATTAGAGGTTTAGCTAAAAATTTACCACAAACATTTAAAGAACAGTACACCGACTATAATTAGTGAGCAATCCCCCCAGCCACAGAAGTTTCCAAGTCATAAATGAGGATGAAGTGACATGAACTGACTCAATCTGAACAGGAGGTCACTCAAAGAAAGACAAGGAAAATTGTAGAGTCAAGGCCCCTGTGCTGTTAGAAAAAGCTATCATTATAATAAAGTTTAATAGCACATTCTTAAAATACCCAAAGGCCTTTCTCATACCAAGGGTTAGCAAATGTCCTCATTATTCTCATATCAAAAGTGGCTCCAAAATGTAATATGAGGAACTGAGAAAGGGGATGGGGACACCAGAATAAATTATGAAGTTAGTAGTAAGTTTTCATACTCTTTAAAATGTCATTTTTAAACCTACCTCTCCCTGTGTCTCTTTCTCTCTCTCTTTTTTTTTTTTTTTTTTTTTGTTGTTGTTGTTGTTGTTGTTGGTTTGAATTTGACTTGATGGGAATTTCTCCTTTGATCAAAGGAGGGAAGAAAGTCTTAGCTTTCTATTAGACAAACACCAGATATAGAAGGTCATCAAATAACATTAACCATGTACATTATCCATTCATTCATTCTCTCCCTGCACAGGCTTTTGTTAATCATATATATATATATATGATTATATATATATGCCATTAGAGGTTTATACATACGTTTATACATACATATATACATACGTTTTTTCCACCACCTATCCATAGAATCTTAGATATTTTCCCAAGTGTTTATGTCTCCAGAGTCATCCCACTCTATCACTTTACAGAGGTACCAGGTCTTATTCACGATGCCTTGCTTAGTGCAGGGAGCATAGCAATCCCTTATTTGCTGAATGAACCAATCATGCAGGTCTTTAAAAATCTTCCAACATAAACTCCAGTAATCAACTTTCTTCCCATTTTAAAGTTTCTATCTCTTCTCAGTCTCTTTTTCTTTTTTTAATTAATTTTTAAATTTGTTCTAATTAGTTTTACAGGACAGTAGAATGCATGCATTTATACATTTTGATAGATAATACATAAATGGAGTATAATTTCTAATTTTTCTGATTGTACATACAGTAAGATCACATTGATCATGGAGTCATATATGTACATGAGGTAATAATGTGTTTCACTCTACTATTCTTCTATCCCCATACCCCTTCCCCACCCTGCACTTCCCTCTACCTAATCTAAACTAACTCTATTCTTCCCTAGCACCATCCCCTTATGGTGAATTAGCATCTGCACATCAGAGAAAAAATTAGGCTTTTGGTTTTCAGGTTTGGCTTATTTCACTTAACATGATGTTCTCCAACTCCATCCATTTATCAACAAATTCCGTAAGTTCATTCTTCTTTAAAGCTGGGTAACACTCCATTGTAAATATTCACCACATTTTCTTTATCCGAATGCAAAATGGTGTAAGCATTATGGAAAGCAGTATGGAGATTCCTCAGAAAACTTGGAATGGAACTACCAGTTGACCCAGCTATCCCACTCTTGTGTTTATACCCAAAGGACTTAAAATCAGCATACTACAGTGACACAACCAAATCAATGTTTATAGCAGCTCAGTCTATTTTTATTTCAAGAAAAATGGTATTAAGTCATGTTCTGCATTTTTGATGCTCTTACTGGGTCCTCTGTGTTATCATCTCTCCTTTAAAAGACTTCATATCAGGTATCACTTTTTCCTCATTCATCTTTAAATCTCATTGCATTTGTTCTACAACTTTGAAACTCACATTATCCTAAAAACTTTTAAATGAATTATTCAATTGAATCCTTATTATAGAAAGGTTGAGACTATTGCTGTTATATAACAATCTACATGTTGGATACTGAGATACTGAGTATTGAATACTTATTCTAACATTCCACCTTCAGTTGCTACTAGTGTTGAGGTTCTAAACAAAGCCTGTTTTTAGAGTTTGAACCATGAGTCAGTATTCACACTCAGGTGTGCCACCCACCCTCTGTTTAATGCCTTTTAATCTGTTTTAAAATAAATACTCTATAGAAAGTTAATTCAAGAATGACTAGTAAGTGACTCACAGATAAATCCGATGACATTTCCCCATTCCTCCATCTAGCTCAACTTTGTGTATATGTGATCAAATTTTTCTTCTTGGTATATTTGTCTCTAAGGATTCTTTTAATATTAAGTATGTTAATGTTATTTATTCTTATTGTAGGTATATTTGTCACTCTGATTCTCTTTTTTTTATTTCTTACTCATTTCTTTAGACAATGCTAAAACACAATTTCCATATTTCTCTACACATTCTAGATTATTATTTCATTGGCATTCATAAATTCATAATTACATATGTTCTGGTAATTATAAAATCTATCACTTCAAGTCTTGTACATATCCTGAGCCCTATTATGCTTTTTAGTGTTGTTGAACCACAGAAAGACTGAACATTTCCTAAATGCACCATTTATCTTTTCCTTTGCCTCAACTGTTACTCTCTTGAAGACTTGTTAACCTAATTTTAAGTTACTTTCAAGATTCAAGTTTAAAAGCATCTTTGCCACTCATGATTCACTCATACCTAACTTTCTGGGTCAAAAACTCTACTAGTTCCCCAATATCTTTATTTGATTCTCTTATAAAAGTCCTGATTTTTCTAAATGTAGATGACTGTTTTTTCAAGGCAGAGAATGTCATGTAATGATATTTGAGTCAAAGGTATGTAAGCAGATATGCCCATATGAGTTTTTCAATTTTTTCTTCCATTTAATCCTAACACAAAACCTTTGAATTCAGATAGGATTCTCTTGGTAACATCCTCCTTCATGTTGGCTAAAGGATAGAAAGTAGTGATATGCATCATAAGGCAGCAGTCAAACATGATGAAGAAGCAAATATTCCATTGGACTCTATTATTTGACTTGTTTTATTTCTTTTACATGTAATTCCATTTAACATATTAAATCCATCATAGTGAACCTATTATGATGGAATTAAGTGACCTAACAATAATTAAGTTTCTTAAGAAAAATAGAAATTTGTTTCTCAGTCACAAAATAATTCAAGTGATAGTTCAGGACCAGGAGAATCTCTGCTGTCTATGGATAACTATGAGAGTATAAAGCAATACATACCAATCTGAGTAATTCAGTCACAGGCTAACCCATTGTCATTTTCTCTGAGTCTGACTGGCTCAGAGAAAAGATAAGTTTCTTCTACTTATCATACCTTCTTGAGAAATGTATCACATGGCTACAACCAACTGCCAGGAAGGCTTCAAAACAGAGAATCGACATATTCCCAGCAAGGGAGATAAATTTAGGAATCCAATTGGTGCTTTATGGACTGAGTGCTCTATTCTTTTCAGAATATGTCTCTTTCTCTTTCTCTTCAAATTCACATGAAAACTCTAAATAGGAATACAGTTTTTAGTTTGTTCTGGGTTATTTACCTCCAGTGACTATAAAAGTACTGAGTACACAGAAGGTGTTTACCTGATATTTTTAAGACAGAATAAATTGATAAAATAATTTTTAATATACTGTCTGGATTTTGTTGATAACCATGGTCTTTATGTACTAAAATTTAGGCATGGTAATCCCAGTTTTAGGGTTTAAATAAATGAAGGGATTTATTAAAGACATTTTAGACTTCTTAAAATAAGAAATGTTTCCATGTTTGGGTCTCTCTTTTGGTAGAAACATTATGTAACTAACCCTCTTTTCTAGAACATGGTCAATACTTTGTGATAGCATTACCACAACTTTAAACTGAACTTTGATGTATACATTATGAGCAAGCATTTTAAATTGCTTTATAACTCTCTCCAACATATTCTAATTGAATGAAAAATGCTTCATTGTGCTCTTAATTTATACAGTTCACAAAAAATGTTTAGACATTAAGCTACTAATGCCTTGTTTCCCAGAATTGCTTTTATTATTTATTATAAGAATAGACCTCAGTAATTTACCCTAATAACTGAGAGACTCACTAGAGATCACTGAATTTGGCAGTTTAGTTAGTGAACAAATAAATATGAAAAACATCAACACTGCTCCACCACAAAATGTGCTTTATTCATTATTGTGATAAGTGTAGTTTAATTATAATCATCTATGGTAATGTTTCACAGTACGCTAATAAACACATTGCCATATTTCATGAAATTAATGAAATCTTAGAAGAAAAATTGTTTGCTAAATTTGTCCCAGTTTTCAGAGAAAAAAATGTAAATCTGTGATTCATACACTTTGCATTACTTTTGGTCCAGAAAAATTGGTCCTATATTGTGTGGTATTATCTGACTCATTTCTATTGTTTATTATCTATATATTCTCTATTAGTAATGAAGATTCATGAAAACTGATTTGCTCCATCGCACACACATTGTTCATATTATGAAGAAACATGTATTTAAGCAAATTCTATGTAGAAATTACATGCTTTTAAATGGAAAGATTTTTCAATAAAAATTTAGAATTTGTAGTAAATTAAAATATACAATTTTATCTTTGTCCTTGATCTCCTGAGCAAAGAGAATTTATGTACATGGGAATAAATTGTTCTTTTCCAACTTTAGTAATTTCCAGCATGTATTTTTTTTTAATGTTAGGAAAACATATTTAGAATCATTTTCAAATTGTGAAAAGGCCAGTCAAGATGGTTAAATAGAGTTATTTTGTTGTTTTATTTTCAATTTTAAGTTATGCACCATAATTCCTAAATATTAAAGGGATCATTGCTGTGTTACTAAATGAAATTATAGATCAACTGACTTATTAACACATCCATTTAATATTTAAGAGTTCACCCATTCAGTTCTTGTTACCTGTGATGATAAAACAGCGGAAAAGGAAAGAAACAATAACTCTTGCCTTCATAGAACTTATTTTCTAATCAGAGTGACAGAAAGAAAGGACATCTATAACTTAGGTACAGGTTACAGAATAATATGAGTTGAGGAAAAATTTAAAAAGGAAAAGGAAAAGTTGAATTGGGAGCAATTTCAGGACAGGATATCAGTGAGGGTGACATTATGATGAGGTAAGAAAAGATATTTTGAGTTTCAGAAATAATTTTATGTTCTTATTAGTACATTATAGTTATACATAATATTGGAGTTCATTATGATATAATTTTACATTTGTAAAATATTAATTGTTCCACTTTGTCACTAGTACTTCCTTTTTATCTCACCTGTGCCATACTCTGTTCTCTTTCCTGTCTTCTACTGTTCCTCCTTCTACTTATTTGTAGGGTTTTTAAAAATATATGTGAAATTCACTATGGTACATTCATGTTTTCATAGTATAATTTGGTCCATTTCATTCTAGTCTTCCTCCTTTCCTAACCCCCTTCCCTCCCTCTAATTACCCCTTCTCTGCTACACTGATCTCCCTTCTGTTTTTTTTTTTTTTTTTTACAAGGTATTAATGTTTTTATTCTTTTTTTTTTTTTAATTGTATACAAATGGGATACATGTTGTTTCTCTATTTGTACATAGAGTCAAGGCATACCATTTGTGTAATCATACGTTTACATAGGGCAATGATGTTTATTTTTTTTCCCTTCCCCCCCACCCCTCTCACCCCTCTTTTCCCTCTATACAGTCCTTCTTTCCTTCATTCTTACCACTCTCCTTATCCCTAACCCTAAACCTAACCCTAAACCTAATGCTAACCCCTCCCACCCCCCATTATATGTCCTCATCCGCTTATCAGCGAGATCATTCGTCCTTTAGTTTTTTGAGATTGGCTTATCTCACTTAGCATGATATTCTCCAATTTTGTCCATTTGCCTACAAATGCCATAATTTTATCATTCTTCATTGCGGAGTAATATTCCATTGTATAAATATGCCACAGTTTCTTTATCCATTCATCAACTGAAGGGCATCTAGGTTGGTTCCACAATCTGGCTATGGTGAATTGAGCAGCAATGAACATTGATGTGGCTGTATCTCTGTAGTATGCTGATTTTAAGTCCTTTGGGTATAGGCCAAGGAGTGGGATATCTGGGTCAAATGGTATTTCCATTCCAAGCTTTCTGAGGAATCTCCACACTGCTTTCCAGAGTGGCTGCACTAATTTGCAACCCCACCAGCAATGTATGAGTGTTCCTTTTTCACCACATCCTCGCCAACACCTATTGTTGCTTGTATTCTTGATAATCGCCATTCTTCAACTCTACTACAAAGCCATAGTAACAAAAACGGCATGGTATTGGTACCAAAATAGACAGGTAGATCAATGGTACAGAATAGAGGACATGGACACAAACCCAAATAAATACAATTTTCTCATACTGGACAAAGGTTCCAAAAATATGCAATGGAGGAAAGATAGCCTCTTCAACAAATGGTGCTGGGAAAACTGGAAAACCATATGCAATAGAATGAAATTAAACCCCTATCTCTCACCCTACACAAAACTCAACTCAAAATGGATCAAGGACCTCGGAATCAGACCAGAGACCCTGCATCTTATAGAAGAAAAAGTAGGTCCAAATCTTCAACTTGTTGGCTTAGGATCAGACTTCCTTAACAGGACTCCCATAGCACAAGAAATAAAAGCAAGAATCAACAACTGGGATAGATTCAAACTAAAAAGCTTTCTCTCAGCAAAGGAAACTATCAGAAATGTGAAGAGAGAGCCTACGGAGTGGGAGAATATCTTTGCCAACCATACCTCAGATAGAGCGCTAATTTCCAGAATCTATAAAGAACTCAAAAAACTCTACACGAAGAATACAAATAATCCAATCAACAAATGGTCTAAGGAAATGAACAGACACTTCACAGAAGAAGATGTACAAGTAATCAACAGATATATGAAGAAATGTTCAACATCCCTAGTAATAAGGGAAATGCAAATCAAAACTACCCTAAGATTTCATCCCTTCTGTTTTGATGGTACTCCTCTGTCTCTGACTCCATTCCAATTTTCCTTATTTTGATGTTGCTTCTTCTGCATATGAGAGAAAACTTTTTACCCTTGACTTTCTGAGTCTGGCTTATTTCACTTAGCATGATGTTACCCAGTTCCACATATTTATTTGCCAGCAAATGCCAAATTTCATTCTTCTCTATGGCTAAGAAAAACTCCATTGTGTGTATATACCACATTTTCTTTATCCATTCATCATTTGATTGGTAGTTGATTCCCTAACTTTACTATTGTGAATTCTGCTGCTATAGACATTAATGTGCCTGAATCATCATCAGATGCTATTTTAATTTTTTGGATAAATAACCAGCAGTGAGATAGCTCGATCTTATGATGATTCCATTTCTAGTCTTTTGAGGAATCTCCATACTGCTTTCCAGAGTGGTTACTAATTTTCAGTACCACCAACAATGTATGAGTATAATCTGTTGAGAAAGAATTGAGGGGAACTATTCCATTCATATGAGCCTCAAACACACACAAACAAACACAAAGAATGTTCCAAAAGTCATCTGGACAAAGAAAAAACACAGAATAGCCAAAGTAGTATTGAGTGAGAATAGTGATACAGAAGCATCTTGATTCCTGATTTCAAGTTATGCTACAGAGTTACAGTAACAAAAACAGCATGCTATTAACATCAAAACAGACATGAAGAACAATAGAATAAAATACAAGAGACAGAGACAAATACTCTTAGATGCAGAAATCTGATACTCTACAGAGTTGACATAAACATAAGTTGAAGAAAATATAGTCTTTATAACAAATAGTGCTGGCAAAACTATATATCCATACACAGAATGCTAACACTAGATCCCCATCTTTCACCCTACACAAAAGTTAACTCAACAGGATCCAAAACAGGAATTATACCATAAACTTTGCAATTTCTGGAAGGAAACCTAAGGTGAACACTACAACATATTGACACATGCAATAACTTCGTTAAGAAGACCCCCAAAGTGCAAGAAATAAAAGTAAGAATCATTAAGTGTGATACCACTAAATTAAAAAGTTTCTGTGCAGCAAAGGAAACAATTTAAAACATGAGGAAAGATGGGAGATCTTTGTAAAATGTTCTTCTGATAGGGGGTTAATATCCATACTTTATGAAGAACTCAAAAAATCCATACCCCCAAATCAAATAACTCCATTAATAAATGAGCAAGAGAACTAAACAGACACTTCTCAAAAGAAGAAATAAAAATGCCCAGCAAGTATATGAAAAAATATTGAACATTCCTAGCAATCAGGGTAATGCAAATCAAAACTACATTGAAATTGCATCAAACTCCAGTTAGAATGACAAGCATTAAGAATACAAATAATAATAACAACTGGCAAGGATGTGGTGGAAAAAAAATATACCCAAAAATCTTCAAGGCAATGTATCTGCAATATACCAATGACAAGAAGACTCACAAATATCAATAGAAAAATGTACAAGAAAGAAAGTACATTATAATTTACAGAACTAAAGCAATCTGCAGGAGAAGAAGGGAAACATGAATGTGACTTTGGAGAAATAATTAAAATAATTAGGAATGAGAGATCTGAAATTTTAAATTAAGAAATAAAAGATACATTCGAGTACCAAAGTACCAATAATTTGTAACAAGATAGTACCAAGTGTTGATAGAAAAGGACTCATAAAGGAACACGCATTTCCTCTTGTTGGAAATATAGAATATTGACGAAATTTAATGCCTTGGCACTACTTACTTGCATTCAGGATACACACCAATTTTACCATAGCAATTCCAATCACTGTTTCTACATTGAAGTAATTTTCATATATATCATCATAGAACATTGAGAATTGTAGAACACTGAGAAAGATGTTTATGGCAACACTATTTGATAAGTTTTACATCTTCAGTTTCTACTACCAGATAGATATATGTAATGGAGAAAATGCTGAAGTTAGAAGCATTTTAACAAATTTGTCTTGTTCACAGAACTCATTGTCACGACTTGTCTTGGCATGTGCACACACATAATTTAAGTCACCTCAATGCTAACCGAAATCACAATATATTAAATAATGAAAATCAATACCTTAAAATCATAATAGGATAAATTAACTTATAGTGATATAATCATATGTTTTTAAGGAATATTTAAAAGGAAACACTCTGAAATTAAATACCATTCACCAGAAACATAGTCAATATAATGCTTCTGTTTTAAAGTCAGCTCTTCCCAAGATTGAAAAAAAAAAAAGGTTCTTATTGTGATTACTTTTCACAATTTTACAATTAACATTATTTAATGCATATATGTAAGACAAGTAAGAGAATATTACCATTAATTACAGGTGATTTCTCTTTCAGTGAATACCTAAAGCATTGAATCAATAATTGATCTTCTGAGTCAGAATCATGGAAATATTAAGAAACAAACATGGAGCAGATGAAGGAAAGGTGTAGCTCCATCAACTATGAAGCGACAACTGGATAATGGTGGCTATAATTACAGCAAATAACATTCCTGTCGTACAAATTCAGAAATGGTATTACACACTTGTTCAGAAAGAGGCAGGCTGAGCCCTACTGTATGACTTCCTCATGGATAGGGCTTACACTCTATGCTTACAAATGGCCTAAATAATGCAGGAAAATAGTCATTGTGAATTTTTTTTCTCCCAGGACAAAGCAACTTAGATGTAAAACACATTTCTTCCCCAAACTTAACACAGTTTCAATGACTTCTCTCACCCAAATGAGTAAACGTAAGGTCAAATGAAGTCTAGCAATTTTTCTGTGAGATAGCTGCTTGTAAATGAATGGGCACATTCTTATTGAAAAGAAGATATTTTCCATTAAAAATAGTCTATTAAAAAATCCACAGTGTTCTACTGGAAAACTGTTAAAGATAAAAATTGACAATACAGGAAGATACGAATTATAGATAAAGAACACAAAGAAGAATCTTGATACTAACCACAAATTAATCTTGCAATAGAAATAAAAAGACAGATTCATAGTAGCATAATAACTGTAAATATCTATCAAAGAACTGGTAAGTCTGGGTCACAAATATATAAAGTTTTATGAAAAGAATATAAAGTGATCTGAACACTATCATCCCATTTTCCTTTGTAAGAAAATGTGGAGGACTCTAAATTAGTACACACACACACACACACACACACACAAACACTTTTTTGGTAACAAGACCTTGATTAATTACTAAACCTGTCCTGAATGATGCTCCTGCCTCAAAATCCCAACTCACTAGGATTTTAGGCATGTACAACTAAATTAGTTTATATTTAAGTAATTCCCAAATTATTTCCAGAATATTTATTGTGTAAATCTTGACCATGAATTCTGCATATGTATTTTATTAGCTTCTGTCTTAGTCCACTTTTTCACTGCTGTGACTGAAATATCTGACCAGAACAATTTTAGGGGAGAAAAAGTTTGAGGGCTCATGATTTTAAAGGTCTCAGTCAATACAAGAATGTCTTCATTCCTTGGAGTTTCAGATGAGGCAGTACATCACTTCAGAAGAGCATGGCAGAGGAAGTGGCTCTCATGATGATCACAGGCAGAGACAGAGACTCCACTTGCCACATATAAATACATATCCCAAAGCCACACCCACTAATGCCCACCTCATTCAATGATACTTTACTACTTCAGTTACTGCTCAGTTAATCTCTATCAGGGGATTAATTCTGTGATTGGATTGAGATACTCACAATCCCATCATTTTTTCTCTGAGCCTTCTTACATTTTCTCACACTTGAACTTTTGGGGAACACATCACATGCAAACCATAAAAGGTTCTCAGGCCAGAAACTCAGGCAGGATTTGATGCTGCAGTACTGCAGCAGATTTTTCCTTCCCTTTAGGCCTCCACCTGAGTGGACGGGGCCTACCCACACTATGGAGGATAATCTACTTTATTAAAAGTCATCCAATTATAAATGCTGACTATATCTACAATACAACTTTACAGCAACACCAGGGTTAATGTTTGATTAAATAACTGTGGGGACTGACCTTAGCAAGTTTCCACATAAAATTAGTTATTACATTTTTTATCTAGTCTAAGTTTGTTTTGCATTCAATATGATTCTGTTGAATAGATATGGACAAGTAAAAAGAATAAAGAAAGGCACATTTTTCATCCATTCTAAATATGTTTTGCATCTGTCCCAGTTATTGATTCTTGCTTTTATATCTTGTGCTACGGGAGTCCTGTTAAGGAAGTCTGATCCTAAGCTGACATGTTGAAGATTTGGACCTACTTTCTTTTATAAGATGCAGGGTCTCTGGTCTGATTCCAAGGTGTTTGATCCATTTTGAGTTGAGTTTTGTGCAGGGTGAGAGATAGGGATTTATTTGCATTTTGCTGCATATGGATTTCCGGTTTTCCTAGAACCATTTGTTAAAGAGGCTATCTTTTCTCCATTGCATATTTTTGGCCCCTTTGTCTAGTATGAGAAAATTGTATTTATTTGGGTTTGTGTCCATGTCCTCTATTCTATACCATTGATCTACCTTTCTATTTTGGTGCCAATACCATGCCATTTTTGTTACTATTGCTTTGTAGTAGAGTTGAAGATCTGGTATTGTGATACACCCTGCTTCACTCTTCCTGCTAAGGGTTACTTTAGCTATTCTGGTTTCTTATTCTCCCAGATGAATTTCATGATTTCTTGCTCTATTTTTGTGAGGTACATCATTGGGATTTTAATTGGAATTGCACTGAATCTGTATAGCACTTTTGGTAGTATGGTCATTTTGACAATATTAATTCTGCCTATCTAAGAACATGGGAGATCTTTCCATCTTTGAAGGTTTTCTTTAATTTCTTTCTTTAGTGTTCTGTAGTTCTCATTGCAGAGGTCTTTCACCTCTTTTGTTAGATTGATTTCTCTCAGGAAAGGAAACTATCAGCAATGTGAAGAGAGAGCCTACAGAGTGGGAGAAAATCTTTGCCACTCATATTTCAGATAGAGCACTAATTTCCAGGATATATAAAGAACTCAAAAAACTCTACACCAAGTATGCAAATAATCCAATCAACAAATGGGTTAAGGAAATGAATAGAACTTCACAGAAAAAGATCTATAAGCAATCAACAGATATATGAAAAGATGTTCAACATCTCTAGTAATAAGAGAAATGCAAATCAAAACCACCATAAGATTCCATCTCACCCCAATTAGAATGGTGCCAATTAGAATGGTGTTTATCAAGAACACAATCAACAATAGGGGTTGGCGAGGATGTGGGGGAAAAGGTACACTCATACATTGCTGGTGGGGTTGCAAATTAGTGCAGCCACTCTGGAAAGTAGTAGGGAGATTCCTCAGAAAGCTTGGAATGGAACCACCATTTGACCTAGCTATCCCACTCCTTGGCCTTTACCCAGAGGACTTAAAATCAGCATACTACAGTGATGCAGCCACATCAAAGTTTATAGCTGCTCAATTCACAATAGCCAGATTGTGGAACCAACCTAGATGCCCTTCAGTTGTTGAATGGATAAAGAAACTGTGGTATATATACACAATGGAATATTACTCAGCCATAAATAATGATAAAATTATGGCAAATGGATGAAATTGGAGAATATCATGCTAAGTGAGATAAGCCAATCTCAAAAAACCAAAGGATGAATGATCTCGCTGATAATCAGATGATGACACATAATGGGGATGGGAGGGAGGCAAGATTGGAGGAAGGAGGGACTGTATATAGAGAAAAGAGACGTGGGAGGGTTCGGGGGAGGGAAAAGTAACCGAATGAATGAAACACCATTCCCCTATATAAATGTATGATTACACAAATGGTATGCCTCTAGTTCATGTAATAACAGAGAAACAAAATGTATCCCCTTTGTTTACAATAAAAATAAATTAAAATATCTCTAATAAACAAAAAAGAAAAAATAAATTTTTTAAAAAAATAAAATAAATAAAATAAATAAATAAATATGTTTTGCCTAAGATTGTAGGTGAGTAGGAGTAGAGAGATAACTTAGAAGGAGGTCAGAATTATAAATACATGAGGTTTTAATAAATGACAGAGGAACATTTTGAACCAATGGATAGAGAAAGACCATTCAGTGAATCACGTCGGAACAATTTATAGATATAAATATTAAATTGTATAAATAAATGTATCTGCACAAAAGTACTGTTGATAATTTTTGTATGTAATATCATATATGCTATGAATTCCAAAATGAAATAAGATTCTAAGTGAAACTTGGACCTCTTATAAGCAAGCTATGTTACATATTTACAGCTACCTCTCCTTCCTGCTTTCTCTTGCCCTGGCTTCAGTGTTGGCAGAATGCACCAATCTCTTCCATCTTATTCAGGCTTGAACCCTTGACTCTGTTTGCCCAACGGAAAGTAGTGAGCAAAATGTGAACAGGAGCTTCACATGGAGTTGTGACCTTTTTTGTTTTCTTTTCTTTTTACCCTTTCACTATCCACAATGCAAGAACACACCTAAGGGACTTTGACCCCAGAATTTGGAAGTATATAGAGTAATTTTGACATGGAGAAACTCTAATGAATCACATCTCAGTCTGACAGAAGTCTAGCAGAGTCTGAGTCCTGTGAGCAAGAAGAATGTATGCTGTCTAAAGTGCCCAAGATTTTGAAGTTATTTACAACAGAACTTTATTATTGTGATTATAAACTGATATAATATAGAAAATATTTGAACATGTAAGTGTGATATATGTGTGTGTGCTTTCTTCCAGAGTGCAGAATGCCTTCTTAGACCCAAAATAAAAAATACAAAACTAAGAAAAGGAAATATTTGTCTTCATCATGATTAAGTATAAATTAAACAAAATAAAGTATCAAATGAAAATGAGATAGGCTATGAAAAACTATTTAACATAAAGTCTTTGTATTAAAAAATTCAAAGAAATACTGTATTCACATGGAAAAATGACAGCAAAGGAAAATAAGCAAAAATAAATGCACATAAATATTAGCAGAGAAAATACAGTAAATGCTCTCATCTCCTGGTAGCAATTATTTCCATTACAAAATTAAAACCAAAAAACTTATTTTGTCCTTCAGAATTGAAAAAATAAACTGAAAACAAGTGTGGCAAAAATAAAGAGAGATGTTTGAGAAATGTCAATTACAGGGTAATTTAGAGCATCTACCTGTATTTTAAATGCACATAATTTTGATATGGCAATTTTATTTCTAAGAAATGATCCTAATGAAGGCTTTGCATTTATGCTTAGAAATCTTTATACAGAGGTGATTCACAATGGCCAACTAGAGAGAGGTTACATTCCTTGTTGCTCCATGACTTGTGATTCAAGCAGAAGAAATACTGTTTCTCTGTGAGGCAGCCCTCACAGTCCACCAATCCCCTGCTGTTTGCCCCCCTATTTATCTGCTGTGATCACCTGCCCTTTGCACATATAGCTCACTGACGGCTACCAACCACCTGCCATTTGCCCACTTGCCTATCTTTTGCCTACTGCCTGATCTCTACCCACCAATCGCTCCGCGTTTGCCCGTAAACCACCAGCAGACTACCCATGGATCACCCACTGCCTGCTGCTTCCTGAAAGTCCATTGTCAGGGTACCTACAGATTTGTTACCACATGTGACCACATGGTACTACATGTGGCTACCACCATCTTGGGACACCAACCAAGGCATGAGAATCCAGAGGCAAGGGTCCTGCAGGTTTGCTGCTGCCACCACCGCCATCTCTGGGCATGGCCAAGGAGGTGTGGGGACACCAGCCAGGGTCTAGAGGTATATTTTTGGTGTAACTGCAGATCTATTGCACCTGAGGTCTTCCTGCTGGGTGTGCTAGTGGGTTCCATCTGGCTGCCTCTTTGCAGGGTTGCTCCATTGTAAGAGACCACAGAGACCCTCGTGGTCTCTGTGCAAGTTGAAACAGTATTGAGATCTTGGGACTGCAGCAAGGCAGAGACTGGTGAATCTGAGGCCCAAATCCCTCAGATTGCAGCTGGATCTGTGTTGACCAATCTGGGCCTGGCAAGCCTGTGGAAAGCTAAAGACTAGGGGCGTTCCTCAGGGGGACCACCGATTGCAGAAACTGGAGAAAACCAGACTCTTTCCAGCTCTGTGAGTCCTGAAGTACATGGGTACTGAAGAGGCCATCTACGAAAGGTGGGAAGACTGGGAGAGGTTGGGAGGACATCTTGCTATTGGCTTACCCAGCCAACTGGTCCAGCACCCACCAAACTGGACCAATATCAAACTTCAGACAATCCCACCTCTAGGTGGAGAAGGGAAGCTGAGAAATTTTGAAAGTCAATGGAAGCAATCATTCAATTTCTCATTGAGATTTTACCTTTTTTTTTTTAAGTTTTCTCTCTCACATCTCTACCAACTTTGAATCCAAATGTTTTTAATGCATCAATTTATTGAGGAATGAGATGTCTGAATGACATATTACAATTTTGTTGTGTATTCTCACATGTTACCTTTTTTTTGTAAGTCTGTATATATATTTTCTCTCATTTTCTTTCTCCCTGGATTATCTTTCTCATTTCTCTCATGGTAACTTGTACTAATTCCTCCTTCACCCTTACTATAAATTTTTGCCTCCCTCATCTCTTTCCTTCTCCCTCATAAACATCATACTCCACACTACTTCTGTTCCCTTTTTGTCCATCTTTTGAAATGGTAAACCCTTTTAGCAAATTTACTGTTTGTATTATAGACAATAATTGAACACATCATTTCTGTTCATTGTGACAAAACTATAGATGCCTTAATAGTAGCTATTTGGTTTATGGTTGTATATTATTTGCATTAGGGGTTATTAATATTGGTCTCCCACTTAAAGGGGAGGTACTGGAAGCCTTCAGGGACACTATTGTCACTACAGGATAGTAACTATACTATCTCAGATCCACACTGCTAGATAGGAAGACACACAAATAACATGAAAAAAAACCAGAGAACAAAGTGACTCTAAAAAACCTAGGTGTTCAAACAATATAATCCATAAACAACACATTAAAAGAAATGTCAGAAAAGGAGTTTAGAAGATACATTGTTAGACTGATCTTTGAAATAAAGGATAGAATCAGAGCGAATACAGGAAGTGAAAGATCCCTTCAATAAAGAGGCAGAGATTATAAAAAGTAATCAAGCAAAAGATCTCAAAATGAAGTTCTGCTCATGGTTTCTTACCATCTTCTCTGTACAGCATTGTTTCCTTCATCCCTGTAGAGTCAACTTTATTTCCAACACGATGTGGAAGACAGAACCTTAGGCAATGAAGACAAAATATCTACTCTTGGAAATAAAGCTGACTGTACAGAGAAGACAGCAAGAAACTAGGAACAGAACTTACAAGAATTATTGGATAACATGAAAAGACCAAATTTTAAGATTTATCAGAATAGACAAAGTGATGGTGATAAAAAACAAAGGAATGCCCAATCTTCTCAATGACATAATATCAGAAAATTTACCAAATCTAAAGAATTAAATGGAAAATCAAGTGCAGGAGGCTAACAATTCTCAAAAATGTACAAAATGACAGCAGACCTACACCAAGGCACATTACAACAAGAAAGATGAACATACAGAATAAGGATAGTGTTTTAAAGGTTCTGAGAGAGAAATAATCAAATTACATATAGGCGGAAACCAATTGGAATCTCACCTGATTTCTAACCCCAGACCTTCAACACCAGGAGGTCCTAGAATAATATATCAAGCTCTGAAAGAAAATTGATGCTAACCAAGAATTTTATATCCTGCAAAGTTAAGTTTCAGATTTGAAGATGAAATAAAAACCTTCCATGATAAACAAAAGGTAAAAGAATTCACAACTATAAAGCCTGTACTACAGAACATTCACAGCAAAATATTCCAGGAGGACAAAATGAAAAAAATAAAACAAAACAATGAAAACCAGCAAAGGGAGGAACTATGCTAAAGGAAAAGTCAATCAAAGGAGAAAGTAAATCAAGTTAAAAACCAAAACTAAACCAAAATGTCCAGGAATACAAATCATATTTCAACAATAATCCTTAATGTTAATGAACTAAACTCATCAATAAAAAGACATAGACTGGCAGATTGGATTTAAAAAGAAAAGACCAAATAATATGCTGTCTTCAAGACTCACCTCCTAGGAAAAGACATCCACAGACTGAAGGTGAAAGATTGGGAAAAAATATATCACTCATATGGACTGTGTAAAAAAAGTAGGGTTTCCTTCCTCATATCAGATAATGTGAACTTCAAGACAAAGTTAGTCAAAAGGGATAAAAAAGGACATTTCAAATTGTTTAAGAGAATCATATCAATAAGCTATAACAATCGTAAATATATATACCCCAAACAATGTAGTATCTATGCAATCAAAAAATCCTTTTTAATTTCAAGAATCAAATATACCACAGCACAATAATATGGGGTGACATTAACACACTTATTTAACCTCCAAACAAAAACTAAACAAAGAAACTATAGAACTAAATAATGTAATTGATTTAGACTTAACAGACATATATAGAGTATTTCATCTATTATCAAATGAATATACTTTCTTTGCAGAAGCACATGGATCCTTTTCCAAAATAGGCCATATTTTATGCTTCAAAGAAACTCTTAGCAAACACAATAAAATAGAAATACTACCCTGCATTCTATGAGATCATAATGGAATGAAAATAGAAATGAATGATAAAAATAGAAGCCACTCCAACACCTGGAGACTAAATGACATGCTATTGAATAATAAATGAATAGCAAAAGAAATCAGGGAGGAGATAAAGCAATACTTGGAGGTAAATGAGAACACTGATACAATTTATCAAAATCTCTGGGACTCTACAAAGACAGTGCTAAGAGGAAAGTTCATTGCATTGAGCTCTTTCATTAAAAGAATACAAAGTCAATGAAAAAATGACCTAATATTACATTTCGAAGCTGTAGAAAATTAAAAACAAATCAACACCAAAATCAGTAGAAGACAGGAAATAACTAAAATTAGAACTGAAATGAATGAATCACAACAAAAGAAACAATTCAAAAAATTGACAAAACAGAAAGTTGATTCTTTGAAAAAGTAAATAAAATTGACCCTCAGCTTCACTGTTCATTAGAAGAGAAAGAGCAATAAAATCTATTTTACTAAAATTCTTGATGAAAAAGGAAATATCACAATGGACACTACTGAAATGCAGAAGATAATCAGAAATTATTTTGAAAATTTACAGTCCAATAAAATAGAAAATCTCAAAGACATCAACAAATTTCTAGAGATATATGATCTACACAAACTGAATCAGGTGGACATACACAATTTAAACAGATCAATTTCAAGTAATGAAATAGAAAATGCCATCAAAAGCCTACCAATGAAGAAAAGCCTAGGACCAGGCAAATTCTCATCCAAGTTCTACAGGAGCTTCAAAGAAGTAACACCTATACTCCTCAAATTATTCCACAAAACATAAAAGGAGGTAACCCTTCCAAACTTATTCTAAAAGGGTAGTATCTCCCTGAAGCCAAAATCAGACCAAGTCACATAAAGGAAAGAAAACATCAGACCAATACACCAGATGAACATAGATGCAAAAATTCTCAATAAAATTCTGACAAATCAAATGCAAAATCATTAAAAAGACAGTGCACCATGATCAAGTGGGGTTCATCCCAGGGATGCAGGATTAGTTCAACACACTGAAATCAATAAACATAATTGATCGTATCAATAGACTTAAGATAAGAATCATATGAGCATCTCAATAGATACAGAAAAAAGCATTTGACAAGAACAGAACCCTTCATGTTCAAAACAGTAGAAAAACTAGGGTTACTAGGAACATATGTCAACATTGTAAAAGCTATCTGTGCTAAACCCAAGTCAACATCATTTTAAATGGAGAAAAATTGACAGCATTCCCCCTAAAAACTGAAACAAGACAGGGATGCCTTCTTTCACCACTTCTGTTCAACATAGTTCTTGAAAATCTAGCCACAGCAATCAGACAAAGGAAATTAAAGGGATACTAATAGGAAAAGAAGAATTCACACTGTCACTATTTGCTGATGACATGATTCTGTATTTAGAAGATCCAAAAAATCCGACCAAAAAACTTCTAGAACTAATAAATGAATTCAGCAAAGCAGTAGGATATAAAATCAATACCCATAAATCAAAGGCATTTCTATACATCAGTAATGAATCCAATGAAAGAGAAATTAGGAAAACTAACCCATTCACAAGAGAAAAATACTTGGGAATCAATCTATAAAAAGGGCGAAAGACCGCTACAATGAAAACTATGGAACACTAAAGAAAGAAATTGAAGAAGACCTTAGAAGATGTTCTTAGATAGGCAGAAAGAATTAATATTATCCACATGGCCATACTACCAAAAGTGTTTACAGATTTAATGAAATTCCTATCAAAATTCCAATGACATTCTTCATATAAGTAGAAAAAGCAATCATGAAATTCATTTGGAAAAATAAGAGACCCAGAATATCAAAACCAATCCTTAGCAAGAAAAGAGAAGCAGGAGGCATTACAGTACCAGACCTTAAACTATAACTCAGAGCCACAGTAACAAAAACAGCATAGTGTTGGTACCAAAACAGACATATAGACCGAAGGAAAAGAATAGAAGACACAGAGACAAACCCTTATAGATACAGTTATTATGAGATAACTAGACAAAGTCTCCAAAAACATACATTGGAGAAAAGATAGCCTCTTCACCAAATGGTGATGGGAAAACTGGAAATGATACAGTGCAAAAAGAAATGAAATCTCTATCTCTCACTTTGCACAAAACTCACCAAAGTGAATCAAAGACTTAAGCACTGAACAGACCCTGCGCCTCATAGAAGAAAATGTAGACCCAAATCTTCATCATGTTGTTTTAGAAACTAAATTCCTTAAGAAGACCTCTAAAGTGCAAGGAGTAAAATCAAGTATGAATAAATGAAAAGGATTTGATATGAAAAGCTTGATCTTGACAAAGGAAACAATCAATAATGTGAAGAGAGGGCCTAGAGAATGGGAGAAAATCTTTGCCACATGCTCAGATAGTGCCCTAATCTCCAGGATATATAAAGAACTCAAAAAACTTAATATCAAAAATCAAAACAATCAATAAACGGGCTAAGGAACTGATCAAACACTTCACAGAAGAAGAAATACAATCAATCAACATACAATGTTCATCAACTCTAGCAATTAGAGAAATGAAAACCAAAACTACTGTTAGACTTCATCTTACTCCAGTCAGAATGGCAATTATCAAGAACACAAGTAATAATAAGTGTTGGTGCAGATGTGGGGAAGAAGGTACACTCATACATTGCTTGTAGGACTGCAAATTTGTGCAACCACTATGGAAAGCATTATGGAGATTCCTCAGAAAACTCGGAATGGAACCACCATTTGATCCAGTTATCCCATTCCTTGTTATATACCCAAAGTACTTAAAGTCAGCATACAGTGATTCAGCCATATTAATGTTTATAGCAGTTCAATTCAGTATGGAACCAACCTAGAGTCCTTTAACTGATGAATGGGTAAAGCAAATACATATACTCAATAGAATATTATACTGCCTTTAAGAAGAATGAAATTATGGCATTTGCATGTAAATGGATGGAGCTAAAGAATATTATGCTAATCTAAATAAGCCAAACCCCAAAAGCAAAGATCAAATGTTTTATCTAATGGGTGAATGTGTTGATTCATAATGGGGCAGGGAAAGAATGTTGGAACTTTGAATTGTGTAAAGGAGAGGGAGGGGAAGAGAGGGGGTGTGGGGTGGGAAGGATGGTAGAATAAGATGAATATTATTACCCTCCATATATGTGTGATTACACTGCCAGTGTGACTCTCTACCATGTTAAGCCAGAGGAAGAAGTTTTTCTCCTTTTGTGTATAATGTATCATAATGCATTCAACTATAGTGTAAAACTAATTAGAACAAAATTTTTAAAGGTGAATAAAAAGCCTTTATATAGTTATTTTCTGTACATACTATAATACAGCAAATTGAAAAAGATGGAAACAATCTAAATTTGTTTCACTTAATATGTGTTTAATTATAACACATGCAACATTACAACATTAGTGCACAATGCATGTTCAAGTAGAAAAGATAATTATTAATAAATTGAGCATGTTTTTATTATTTTCGGCTCAGGATATTAAAAACTTTAGTTCAGTACACATGAAAATGAGTTTAAATTTAAATTTAAAAAATTATTTTTCTATAAATATTCCCTAATTGATTTATGCATTAATTGCAATCACATACACACACACACACACACACACACACACACACACAGAATTCTACAAGGTTCCTTTTGCAAAAATTGACAAGGTGATTCTGATTCTGATTAGTGTAGAAATGCAAAAAAAATTTTAATAGCCAAATAACTGTTGAAAAGAGAATATCTGAGTAGGATTTATGTAAACCAGTTTTACCACTTATATAATTGCTGTAGGGTCATAACAATAGATAAATAAGTGGAATAGAATAGAAATTATAAATGGAGTATAGGGCCATAATAGTACATAAAAATGGAATATAATAGAAAGTCCAAAAAAAAAATTCACTCATGTATGTTCTATTAATTATCGTCAAAGATGCCAAGGCAATTGAATGGAGAAAGAACTGTCTAAAAAAAATTATGTGACAACATTTGGATAGTCACATGCAAAATAAAAGTTATCTTCAATCATACATTGTATCATATAAACATCAAAAACCAAGCTATCCCCAGGTAAATTGAAGACATTACTATTGTAATGAGCATACTTGAAGTCTTTACTCATGAGTTTATTACATTGTTAAATTGGTACAATGGAAGGAAAATAAAAGACTGACACAAAAACCCAAATTTTATTTTATTTTTATTTTTGATGAATTCTTACAAAATCCAACTTTTAGAAATTGAGTGTGGTACCCTGATCATTGCAGCCTTGTCATGCAGAATAAATAGCTTGTACGGTGTGAGCCATACCAACGATTATTAAGGGGTCCTTGAACCTGTAAAAATGATTAAGCTTGAATATCAGAAGCTATTCTCAATTATACCTGAGACACAGTAGGGAACAGAACACACTGATTACATGGCCACATATTGGGAACACTTTCTTTTCTTTTTTTTACTTGTGGAAGTGTCAGCTGAGTTAGAAAAGGCAATCAAGTTTCCAAATCAAGGTAATAAATGATGTACACTCTCTACTAAAGACTGCAAGTCAGCAGTTTGATCTAAAAATCTACATGAGATGAAAACTGGATGCAACTCCGTGAAGTGACAAGACATCCAAGCAGGTGTAAAGTGTGTGTCAGAGCCTCCAGCCCTTGCCTGGCAAGCAGCTCTCTGTGAGGACTTGCAGGCTTACTAAAGGGACTGCTTCTCCCTAGAAGAGGTTGCAGGTGCCATCTTGAGCAAAAGAGAAAGATGTCGATTTTGGCATTTCTGAAAAACAATTCTGAGAAGTGTACTGCAGAGACTTCCTCCTCCCACTTCCCAGTCCCTCCAGATTTTGAAACAGGAAAAAACATACATACATCAGAAACAAGTATACTGATAAGCTTCTGAAGATACTTGGAAATTAAAAATAAACATTTAACGCATTGACTCGTTCCCATTAGCTGAATGATAGGAAGAACTAACACTGTGTATGTGTACTTAGAGCTCAAGATTTTTGTACTTCAGTACTCTTTAGACTCCAAATAGTTTTGGAAAATTGCCATATTTTGATTTCGTATTTAGGCTAAAAAATCACAAGATACTTCTTTGTTACTCCTGCTTAACCACTGTGTCCAGGATCACTAGTAGCCCTAGGAACATCTCAGCTTCACATTCAGTGTTATTATTCTTAACAGGAAACACTTGGAAAAACATAATAAAAAGTATTAATAATTATAAAGTAAAAAAAAAAAGGCAAAAGTTTTAAAATATCAATTTCAGGCATAAAATGATGGTTTCAAAACCAAATTAATTAAAACACTTTGGAAGGTAAGAATTGCAGGAATATAGAAGCCTTTGCATTAAACAAGATTTGGCTGTATGGTTCCCACTGTTCCTTGTCACTATCTTCTACCAAATCACAGCAAATGAATTTTGTCTAGGATTCATTTCCCAGTGTTCTCTTCCTACATCCGGGACTTGAATACAGGCAGTTCAAAGTAATCACATAACCTTGCATATTGGTGTCACAGGAAGAAATTCATTGTTTCCAGTCTCATCTGAGCCCTACACGCTTATAAAAAATTGTTCCACTCTTTCCCACTCAACTGCCTTGCTTATTCTCCACAATGCTATTTCAAGTCTTCCCCATTCTCCCTATATTCTATCAAAGCACATTCAATCTCAACAACAAAAATATCTACAATTTACTGAATACTCATAGTATTAAACAATCTACTAAACCCTCTACAAATGTCTCCTGATTTCATCCTCTCCATCACCCAGGGAACAGGTTTTATTATTCTCAGTTTGCTTTTACTAAAGTGAAAGTGAGAATTATTAAAAACATGTCAAGGTTCTGGAACAAATAATAGTTGAAGCTTGAATTCGAGTTCCAACCGGATGATCTTAAAAGCCTTCTTCAGCAGAAAAGAACATGTCCCTTCTTTACTGAGAATGGAAAGTCTATTAGAGGGAACTTTCCCCTTTCTGGCATTTCCATTTTAAATGCATTTGCTTTTTTCTGCTTCTTATTATCTTCTGATAATCATCAACGCTCTGTTCCCTGAGTTCATGAGCACCTAATATTATCCTCTTCTGTCTATAAATCCTTCTCTTTTGTCTGCCCCACTTTCTGTTCTATAGCTTCAATTTCTCCCCATTGGAGAGAAACAACAATGAAATTAAGAATAAATTACAACCAAACAAATAATGAAATTAAGAATAAATTTCCATCATAAAAACTACAAGGAAAAACAATAATTTTTAAAAAACAGTTTTAAGTTTATGATCTTATGTACTAAAATTGCAAAAGTTGGCCTACTTTCAGTATTTACCCTTCTTTTCTCAATTTCTTAGTTTTATATAGTAAAATATGAGTTTTACCCACCTTTCCACAGAACCTGCTTCCATCTATAACATCAAGACATTTGTTAGTAAATAAGAGGTAAATTTAGTTTCATGATTCTCAAGTACTTTGGAATATCCTGTGTTAAGTTTGTGTTGCTGCATAGCAAATTACCAAAGACTTTGTAAAATACATGTTTTTATCTTAAAACAATATATATCTATTATCTCACAGTTTTTTTTTTTTTTTTCCAAGTCATAAATCTGGGAGAGGCATCTCTAGGTTGTTTGCTGAGGGTTTCACCAAGTTAAAATCAAGGTATAGGCTGGTCTCCATTCGCTTCTAGAAATTAGGGCCATCTTCCAAGGTCATTTAGGTTTTTGGTAGAATTAAAATCTTTAGTGTTGGAGGGGGGAAAAGAACCTGTTATCTTGCTTGCTGTTGGCCAGAGATCACTGTCTTCTCCTAGAGGGTAAATTCATGACCTAACTGTGGGGATTTGCTTCTTCAAAGCCAGTAGGACAATCCCTTCCATTTGCTTATAGCCGAAGTTCAAATAGTAATGATCAAAAAGAGAGTGACTGTACCAATAAACTTTTGCATTTAAGGTAATATCTTCAGTAAAGCAATCATCCCATCATATTCAGAGGTCACACACACAATCAAGGGGAGGAGATCAAGCTGGCATTTATGACACTGATTAGGAATCTTCAGGCACACAAAATTCTGCCTACCACAATTTCTTCTTGGGCATGTTCTCTTTCTCTGGTTCCTTTGACACTACACTTTCAAGGTTTCACTCCTTCCCATTCAAACTTGTCTTCCACACACCCCTTTTCTTGACCTGCCATTAAAGTATTCAATATTAATCACTTCCAAGTCCTGCTCTCCATCTGTAATCGAATCCTTTACAATCTCTCCCTCCATTCCTGCAGTTTCCTGTGTTTCAAAATCAATGAACCTAGTTGCTTACTTGCCACAGACAACCACACTTGGAAGACCAAAAGGACTTTAACATGTAGAAAGAATGTGTCACCCCTTCCTCGACATCCCTAGCACACACACACATATGCACACAATGCACACAATCTCTTCAACAGGATCAGTGAGTAACATAAAAGCACCATTTAAATTGAAGCCATTGCCACAAATCAACTCTTCTCTTTGAAGATTGTTTTACTCCTTGTGTCCAAGAGAGTTCAATCCTGAAATAATTTTACTTCCACCTCTTTATTAAGTCAGATCTATTCAATCTGAGTTGTCAATGTATTTTGCCTAATCAGACAAAAATCTACAAATGAATTTTGTCTCTGTATGTTGATTCCTGAAGCACATTTCTAATTGTTCATATTTTTCATCCTAAAACTGTTCAGTACTCTCTGTTTTATCTCATGGTACAATACAAAGTCCTTGAAATAGCATTTAAATACTTTTTATATGAGAACGGTCCTGTTTATGTCTACAGTTTCATCAGTGGGCATTTATTTAATGCTAAGAGGTCTTATTTCAAGTTAACTAACTTACTTGCATGTTTCTTTTTCTCTGTTCTGCAGGTTGTGCCTCTTACCATGCTTCTTCCAGAGACTCCTCCTGAGAACTGACCAGAACATCTTTGTGATCATTTTTACTTGAGCAACTTCTATTTATGGGTGGGGTCTCAATTTTTTTCCTTGATGGAAACCTTCTCTTATTATTCAGAAGTTACCCTATATTTTATCTGGGGAAAAAAAAATACACTTACCATCATTTAAATTATATTTTTAGCTATTACCTATAACAGAATTAATTAAGACTTTTGCAATGCTATAACTTAAATGTATGATTTACAAAAGCAAGATAAAGGAGGAGAGAGGAAGTACATAAAAAGAATTAGAACAATATTATTAGTCACAAAAACAGTGTGCTGGGATGCTCATGTGGTTTGTCAGTTTAAGAAAGTATGAAGCATAAAGGTCAGAACTGAAACCATACCTTTTTCTCTATCAGGATCTTGCTTGTTATTCCTTGAGGGTAACTACTTGTCTTAATATTGGCAATACCTAAGCCAACATCATATGATAGGACTTTCTGTACATGTGTAGCTAATGGATACCAGTTTAAACACCAGAGACAGCATATAGTCATCAGTGATACTTGGAAACATTGTTGTGTGACTGAAAGATTTTTTAAATTTTATTTGATTTTACTTTATTTAAAATTAAATAGGCACTCATACTGGACATAGCATGTTGGGTGAGTACCCCTTTCAATTTTTTAAACCTCAGATTTCTAACAGTTGTAATCACTGAAATTTGAGTTGTCATAACCTGATTCAACTAAATTAAAATTAAAAATGCATCCATCAATCCTATTTTGCATGCTTGGCATTGTGTTTACAGGTGCAGGACAAAGCTGCAATAAATTCAAAACAGCACACTCTACCTTTGAGAAATTCTAAAGCACTGTAAACTTCAGCTTGTGGGCCAGGTGCACGCTGCCACCAGTTTGTGTAAACACAGTACTGCTCACCCATAACCCCATTGTCCTCATGTGCTGCCTATGGTTGCTTTTGTACTACTGGGAAGATTCGGGCCATTTTCATGTTAGGCTTTATGACCTTCAAGGCTTAAAGTATTTGCTTTCTGGTTCTCCACAGAGAAAATATTTTGGCCCTGGTCTAGTGGGTCATGGATGTGAAAACAAATAATCACAATAGAGTGAAATAAGCTTAACAGTGAAAAAGGGGATAAAGCCCAGAGGCATGAGGTTGAGGCATGAGGGCAGGGCATGCCTGACTCTGGCCAAGTCACTGAGGAAATGAACAGGCAGAAGCCATGTCTGAGATAATTCTGATTACAGAACAGGACTTCCCCAGAACAGAGGGTACGAGGAGGGTTTGAGATGTCTCTTCTTATTGAGTGAATGGAAAATAAAATCATCCTACCTTCCATGAACAGACACACACATTGTATATGTGTAGCCATATGTGTATGTGTGCATACATATGTACAATTACTCATTTTTATCACCATTATTCAATTCGATAGTAAGGAAAATGTTATAAAACATTCTATATAAAGAAGTGCCTATATCTTTTAAGAATTTTAGTTACTGTCATTAAATAAAAGAATAACATATTTTACATTAAATAGTGTACTTTTAAGGGTTAAAATAGATATGAAACCCACAGGCCTCACATGTGCCGGACAAGCACTCTACACTCAGCTACATGCTGACTGTAAAGCTCAATGTTCAGAAAGGGAGACTTTCTTTTAATGTCCTGTAATTATTCTCTTTATGATGTATGAAAGAATACAGAATGTAGCCTTTCTTCGAAAAATGCATATTTTTGTGCTGTGTGCCAAAATGTAGAGATGACTAATAGGGAGACATTTATGACCTGAACCCAGACAGATATTTCATGTCCAGCTTTCCAGCTACATGGAAATTTGTAACTTAGAACACATATTTAGTTAAAAAGTAAAGCATGAAGGACTTCATCATCATTATTGGAATAGAGATTTTAATACCAGCATAATTCATGTTCTCTGTGACTCAATTTAGGAAAAATTAAATTTCAATTCCTCTGAATCATTAAAATTTACCTTTGATGCTATATTAGATATTCATTTTCCTTTACTTCAGTTATTCTACACTTCTACCATTGAGGTAGTAGTTTGTGGTTTGGCCATTGTAAGGGGGATAATCACAATCCACTTACTATTCAATGGTCTGGTAATCTAGATGCAAGCTTATCTGCATGTGAAATTACCTTATGGTTGTTATCCCTGAAGATGAGTTCACTCATTTCAAATCTCAGGACACATTTTAACAATTGTGACCAAAGCAACTTCTCCTCCTGTGGATAAGGATGAAGTTCCATATTGCTTTAATAATGTTGCAACTTTTTGGTGGACATGAGAAGACAACTTTAAAATGAAGCCAAGAAAGAAAGAGAAAAGAGAAAACAATGCAGAGAAGTTCAGTTGTATTTGCAGTTACATAACATTTCAGGTATTCTAACTTAAAAGTATATGTATAATATGAGTAAAATTGGGTATCAAATGAAAGCATATGTCTAATTTTGAAATACTCTGAAAATGGAATCAATTTTGTGTTATATTCAAGACTAGTAAGCATCTTCCAATGGAACATAAGCTCATGACAAAACGTTTTATCCTTCTACTGCCTTTTTGAAGATGCAAAGACTTTCTACTTTGTAATTACACTGGATTAAAATTTTGTATACTTTTCAGGAATGTAAATGCTACCTTAATTTTAAGAAAGTTCCCAGAAAGAAAATTGCCAAGTACATTCTCATGATAAAATGTGAATTAAAATATGTGAAGTAATTTGGAAGGTGGGATGGTATGGGGGTGGAGGTTAAGTTGGACTTTAATGAAGAAGGGATATAAGGTGAACAACAGATGTGTGTGTGTTTGTGTGTGTGCTTGTGCACACAATTCCTTGAGTTAGTTGAGAAAACTGTAGTAATAATCTACTAAACTGTATTACTTAATAATCTATTAAACTGTAGTAATAACTGTAGTAGGGAAAGCAATAATCCAGCAGAAGAGTCATACTGGAGTAAAAAAACAAGTCTTTTAATGACAAAGAGTTGATCAATTCAACATCTCATATAGGAAAAGGTTAATGACTGCAGAGAAACATAATATCTTCTAGGTGCGAATAAGAAATATTCAATAACTGTGCACCTGGACTTTAAAGAGTGTCATATTTTTAAGAGGAATTAGAATTACAGTACTTACTGCTAAAGTCAAGTGTGTTTAAAAATATCTCTTAATTTTCTATTCTGTCAATACTATTTTCACTTACCTGCATCAATATTTGCTTTAGTAATTTCATGTTTTTAAAATGCATCATTAGTATCATCAGCATCAACATTACCATCATCATTGTCATTGTTTTATTTCACTTTGCAGAATATTGCTGTTGGATAGTTTGTAGACTGCATTCACAGCATAAGGTGAAGTTTAATGTAAAGCTTTCTAATGAAGAATCCACTGTTTAGGAATTACAGTATAACCTTATCTTTAATTTTTTATTCCATAAATAGAATATCAGTGTGACAAAACAAAGACCCCATATGTTGGCAACCTTTAACGCCTTCTTTTTGGTCAATTTTTTATATCATTATTTTTTTTCAAGTTGTAAAATAAATATTTTAGTTACTATCATGAGGATAAGAATGAAATAAAACCTGTTTACAATCATGGAGTATGCTTATAAGTACTGCTATATTTATAACAATTTTATTTAGGAAAATTATATTTCTTATGAACTTGGATTTTGAAATGAATTCGTGGATTGTTTATCATTTGGTAGTCTCTGCTAAAGGCTGGTAATCTAAATGTAAAATAAGGCAAATATCTTCTAATTTTTTTGAATTCTAAATTATATATATTGGCATATTAAGATTTCTGATAAGTCCTACTGTAAATGAAATTATTAGGCTTCATTTATGATAATATTGCTTAAACATATTTGATCAAGAAAATCTTTCTCTTCCCTAAATGATACTAATATTTGTCATTTGGAACAACAACTTCACAAAATAAACTTTGGAATGTTCTTTACTAATTTTTATTCTATTGTTATTTTGCAGGTCACAAGGATCTCGCATGTACTAGGCAAGCATTCTCCACTGAGCAATATCCTTAGACGATGTTTGACTTTGGTTTTCGAGGTCCATTGGCTCAGTTCCACCATAACAAATAATTTACTTAACTTTTTCTAGCCTTGATGGAAAGTTCATTTTCCTTGACTTAAGGTTTGTATCAATGCTTTAAACAAAGCCAAACATTTTAATGTATTATATTGTATTGCCTTTTCTTCGTTTAGCATACTTTGAATTCTAAATAGTTATTGAAGTATAGATTGTTCCAGGTTAGAGGACACTGGATGGATGCTTTTGGTTTTTAACATTTATGATGGATATTTGCATATTATATTATATTATATCCCTGTATATTAAATCTTATATTTTGATAGATAATGAATGGATTGAGACAGAGAGACAGATGATAGATAGATAGATAGATAGACAGATCAATTGATAGAACGATCCTGCAATAAAATAAACATATACAGTATTCCAGAGTTTCTCCAACTAATGTTATCAATGAGAATCTCTTATATAAATATCAGAATATTTGTATCTCTTAATTCCATCCCTTCCATGCCAGTATAATATGAATGTTAGGATGGGAGGAAAGTTTTTGTCTAATTCAGGCTGGATAAATTTAAAGATTTGAGACTGTAATGCTGAATGTCAGAGTCAGATTATACAGAATTTGAAAGCATGATGTCCTCAGAAAGATAGTGTCAATGTAATGAACATCATATTATGGTCTTCATTCTGAACTGTACATGACAAAACATTTTCACTCAAAGGATGTCATGCACATTGAGAAGGAAGATTGATAAAAAAGACATCATATCAATTCTTTTTTGGAAAACAAGACTGAAGAGCTGTCTGGATCCTCAGTGCAAAGTGTTATGGTCTCATTGGGAAGAAAACCAGAACAATGATACACTGTCCTTCTCTGGTAGAAATTATAAACAGCTAAATAACTGACCGCATGCGTTTTGTAATTCTGCTCAGTAATCACAAAATAAAAATCATAACTAATTTTTCATATTGATACTCATGTTTATTCTTTGTCCCTTGCACTGTACATCACACAGCATATGAACTGAGGCAATGTAAAGAAACACATATGGAAAGAGAAAACCAAGATATTCTGGAGAGAAATAGCAATGTCAGGCAAAAAACAGGCATAATAGAAAATTCTTATTGTTGATTAAAGTAAGGCCATCATTTATTCTGTATTAAATGATCAGGTCTGTCATTCAAATTGTACTGTGCATCAAAGGAAATATAACTCTATCTCTCAGCAATACACAGGCATCACAAAGCTTTGTGACTCACAGATACCTGAATTGCAGTCTTTGTGCTACCTCTTATTCATAGATAATTAAGATCTTTGCCTCATGTTGCATTCAATAAATAGGGAATAACTTCTGATCCTTCAGCTCCTGTGAGGGTCAACACATATGGTTGGTTCTAGTCCTGGATGACTTTCCTCTTTGCCTTTCCTTCCTAGCTGTGGGTGATTCTAGGTCACTCTGCAGTCCTTTATATATAGTCAATGTGAGTTAATGCTGAATCTGGTTAGGGAACTTGCAAACTCATTCCACTCTTTTTTCTTTCCTTCCTTAATTACTTTTCTATAGAGTAAAATACTGTGTTTTGGCCAAATTTTTCTTTATCATGAAAGCAGAAATTTGGTTGGGGTAACTTGTATTAGTTTTGGTAATAATTTTTATTAGCTAATTTTTATTAGCTTTGTTAATAAAAATGCTAAATATTGAATGAGATTGAATAGAAATTTTTAATATGCAGACAGAAGTCAAGGATTGCATTTTTGATACTATCATTTTTATCCTATATGTATTCAAATATGTCCATTTTTCTCCATTATCCCCACCTAGATTCTGCAGTAGATGCTTGGTCAAAATGAAAATAAACATTTTTCCTCAAGCAGGTGGTCTTTTCTCACATTTGAGAGGATTTCACCTTACATTATAATTATGAAGTGCTGAAATTTCAATGATAGATCTTGGAGATGTCAGTTACCACCTTAGACCTTAAGTGTTCCAGTGAGCATATACATAAGAAGCATTAGTCTGTATGGAATGGAAGTACGACTGTTGAAATCTACAATAATTTAAAAATCACATTTACATGAGTTGAAGTATAAAAATGTTACAATTAAATAAAATAATTCATTATATCAATACTTGGTATTTGTCACCTTTGCAATAGTAGCCATACATATACATTAACCCAATTATACAATAGTAACAGCAAGTAGGCTTTGTTTACTTAGTGTTTTAGTTTTAGGGTATTTAGAAAAAGGTCTGAAACTCTATAAATTATCTGACTAATATTTTTCTCAGTAAATTTTTTTTCTTTTTTTTTTTTTTTTTTTAATTTTGGTACAGGCTCTCCCTAAGTTGTTGAACCTAGCCTTAGATTTGTGATGCTCCTGCCCCAGCATCCTGAGTTGCTGGGATTACAGGTAGGTGCCACCATACCCAGTTCATGCCTAATATTTATAGACTCTTGTTTGTTTCAAGGCTTTTATTGAATAAGTAAATGTTTGCATAATTTTGTCCTATAATAACTGCTTATTTTATTAGTATGACTTTCAATGTAATTATTATTTTTCTTTGCATCGTGAAAATCAATACATGGGAAACTTTTTGTCTTAATTTGACATCTACTAAAACCTGCAATATATTAAGCAGGATTTTAGAAGCATAAATTGGCACTTGAGATGTGACTGATTTTTAAAGAAACTTTGACTCAGTTCTGATAATCCATCGATGTACTTGAATATATCTAAAACCAACTCCCTGTTTTACTAACTAAGCACAACTGAGATTAAAGAAAAATTCAGGAGATAAATAATAACTGGAAGTTATCTCCTCTTTCTCTAACTTCAATTTGTTTTCATTTTATGTATTTATTAACTGATATATTAAAACATAAAAACATACGTATTAATGAAGTACCTTGCCATGTTGTGATAAATGTATGCAGTGCATAATGTTTGAATCTTAATTTTGAACATTATTCTACATTTTGATATATCAAAGTTTGTTTAACCATTTCCCCATTTGAGGGCATAAGAGATGCTTTCAGTTTGGAGCTATTACAAATACAGTTGCTCAGAATATTCCTGTACAATGTTTTGTGGGAACATCAACCATTGTTTCTCTGGGATAAAAGCCCAAAAGCACATTTGCTGAGTCCTGCGTTAACTGCATATAGGAAAGTGCCCAACATTCCCAGCTATTTTCTCCAAACAATTGCAGGATATTATTATACAAATGACCCTTTTCAATATTAAGCCATATGAAACTTGGTATGTCTCAGGGGTGGTATTCCCTAACACCTGAGTCTGTAGACCTCTTTCTGTTCATGATTTATCAGTAATTTATTTTGTGTGGCATACATCATTGATCCATAGGTAATTAAGTTTTTATATTTAATTCAGCCTGGTTTTTATATATGTTATTATCTTCCTAAATCAACCATTAAGATGTTAGTAAAACTTACTCATGTACCCCAACTTTGACCCAAACTTCTATCATAACTCTTTAAAAAACAAAACAGAGAAAGAAAAATACCCTCTCTCCCTTCACCAGATGAAAATATGGATATGTTAAGAATCATGTCTTCCTTATCTTTGAATTTCCTAAGCTATTCCACAACCAGGTACAGCATAGGTAATAAATATTTGCTCATTTAATCAAATAATAACTTCATAAGTTATTTACAGAAAAATATACAGCAAATATAACATAGGCAATCAAATAATCAAATAATTATAAAAATATGTTTTGAGATTTCAATGACTTCTATTAAAGAAAAACATTAAAAGAGACTATTTACATTATAGGACCAGTTATAAATTCTTTCTCATCCTTCAGGTGTAAGATGGATTAGTGCTATCCTGCATTCCAAGATGTAGTATGTCATGAAATAATAAGAAATACAGATTTCACAACTTGCACTTAATACCTTACTGAACTTTTAGCTGATTACACTAGTTTTCATCTGTCAAATTTTTCCAGAATATAAAGGCTCATCATTGGGCTTATATTTGATACCTATAATATCATTAGAATGTTTCAAAAATATTGTGATTTTTAAAATTCTGTGAACACCAATTATAATAATGGATGCAATTTAAGTCATTTTTATAAACAGAAAAGAGCAGAATGACCAGTAATAAACTTGAAATTATAAATGCCATATATATCATACATTCCCCCTGCTTTTTTATTTTTCTGGAATACATTGCTTCTGTTGTGGATAAAATTTGTAGTTTGCTTAGCAGAGCAGAAAGCAATCCAACATGAATTGATAGAATATTGTAAAACAGAACATTCTAGGTAGCTAAAACTTCAAGAACAACATATTAACCAAACTGGTATATGGCCAAAACACTAGGATTTAATGGCTCTATATCATTTTTGTGTTTGTTTTTGTGAAAATTGCCTGAGGTTCTGTACTTATTCCTATTTCACATTTGAAATATGGCTCCATTCTCCATCAGATGAAGCAAAAGATGCAGAGTTATGTAATGAACCATGCAGTAAATGCAAAGAACCATTTTCTGTGGTTTAGCAAAAATGCTTTCACTTTTTTCTCTAGTTTTTGTTGTTGTTGTTGTTGTTTGTTTGTTTTCTCCTGAGAGTGATATCATTGAATGATGATTCTGGATGTCTCATTGGATTTATAATATAATAATAAATATAAATATAATGGGGCAATTTCTGGAATTTTCTAAACAAAGGAACACAAGTTTATTTCATTTTCTTCTTCTTCTTTTTCTTTTTTTTTTTTTTTGTTTTTAATTTATGAGTGAAATCTACCTTAAGAGTTTGTACTCTAAATTGTTAGCTATAGGAATAGTTTTACTTCAGTGCTGTTAGAATAGCCATGTAAACCAGATTTAAACACACACACACGCACACACACACACACAAAGTCTTGTGGGAATCAATGCTGACAGGAAAGATGAGACTTAAGATAGCACCATTCAGAGTCGGAGATCTAGAGTTTCATGGGCTAAACTCCCATTAATCTTTAGAACCGGTAATTCCAAATGGCTCACTATATGAAATTTTGCTTGAGCATTTATTAAGAACCAAGGTTGTTTATTTAGAGGATATGAATAAGAAGAAAAGAAATTTGTGTGAAATACTGATAGATGGTTCAAAATAATCCTTTCTTGTTCTAGAGCGTTGGATGCCACAAGTTATATCTTTGAGTAAAGAAACTCACTGTGATTGTCTTAGAATATCACAGTGTTTAATTTGCTTTGAATATTTCTTTTTACCCCTTTAAAGGTAATAGTTTATGTGGGAATAATTTTTCATGTTTAATGTTTATACTAAACAGAAACAAACAAAAAGAGAAAGAAAATAAAAAAGAATTCATAGAATCTATACAATGAACTGGAAGAGGCCAAACGGGTAAATACCTAGAGAATATGCCATATGTATGCATTTTCAGTTAGAAAATAGAATCGTGCCTACTCCTGGCATAATTGTGAACTAAAAACCATGTTTTGAGAAATTGAGTGATAGGCCAAAGACTAAAAATCACTCATCACAATGGTTTCATTCTTATTGGCAGAACTATCTGAACTGGTAGCCTTTCTTGTCCTTCCTCTATGAAATTAACATTGCAAAAGAACCCTCATGGGATCCAGGTTCCCTTGCCTGGAGGTTGCCATTCCTCAACTTATCTCTAATGAGCATGTTCATTATGACAATGTGGTTAAGGTGCCAGGCTGCTGGAGGTTAAGATGGCCCTCAAAGGGAATTTCACCTTGAATTCTTGCATTCATGCACTGTATTACCTTAGGAAATTATTTGATCACTGGGAACACTGTGAATCACCACTTCTATCAAAAAAACAAGACACAAAAACCAGTTTTTGTCCTCGATTGAACATATTTTCAATGAAATTAGCTTCCTTGATAGAGCCCCTGTTAATCTAGATTATTAATAAATTCCAACCATTATTCATTACCATCTTCATCATCAGTATTACCTAGCTCATGTGGTTTTTTGAAGCACTGATCAAAAAGGAAGACCTTTCCTGATTAGGTTTCCCATACTGAAATATTATTACTGAGGGACTTACAATTTACTATGCCACCTACAGCAGCTGTTTTGTAACTACCCTCTTCTTGCTACACTGCCTTCATGGGGTGTATGGCATGGCTTCTTGCTGATGGGTTCACCCTTACCAAAAGAGAGAAACTGACTCAAAGAGAAGAACCCATCTCTTGAATCTCCACAGTGTCCCCTGAAGCACTGCAGAGTTTGGTTAACATTAACCTTCCTGTGCCATTTTGCAGATGAGGACATCAACACCAGAGAGTCAATTGACCTTAAACCAGTGGAAATAAACTCCTTCAAATCCTACAAGAGTATAAAGGCAGTATAAAGACTATAAAGAGAATCCAGAATAATATTTTGTAATAAGGTTACTTAAAATATTTTGGGGAAATTAAACTTTATATTATTGTCTCCATTAACTTTTCATGTGTAAGACATATTAAATCGCATGTACTTTTTTTCTTTGTAACTCACTTCAAGATTATTTTTCTCTTCTATTATCTAATACACTGCTTTGACTGCTTGATCCTTTTGTGTGTGCATGTGGTGTGTGCATATGTCTCTGTCGTGTGTGTGTGTGTGTGTGTGTGTGTGTGTCCAAGAGTAGAAACCTATTATTATCAAAAGGCCAGCAGCACTAAAGGATTGAATTGGTGACCTGAAGGTTAAATTCCACAGCGGTAATCCCTAAGCTGTTCTCCATTATAGTTGCAATAAAAAGATTGGGACTGCTGACATCTGGTACCTCCCCATCTAAAACCTTTTAAACTGTTTGGGGAAAAGGCTTTTATTCAGGAAGTGAACAAAACTCAAGGTGTGTGTCACTTAAAGATCTGGAAATTTCCTGTAAGATCCACTGTTCAAAGATGTTCAGAACACATCTGTACTGGAGTAAAATGTTAAACCATGCTTTTCCTATTTTATGCTCCTTTCCTTAGCCTATATAAAGAGTTACAAAGAATACAACCACAGGACAATCAAGTTTCACACTATTTTGACAATTCTTTCAAAGATAAACTTCTTTTGCTTTAATCCTCAATGTCCTAACTCTGAAAGAATAAATAAAAAATAAATATCATGGTCATAAATTATAAGTGAGTACTTTTCATATATGTATAAACAATTTAAGTGATCATTTCGGGTATCTTTATTTCTGGTACTTAATTTTTAAAATGTTTTACTAAAAATAAATGTTTTAAGTAGACTTCTACATAATAGGCAATAGTATCAGCAAACAATAAATAAAAATTCATAAACATTCACTATGCATTTCTCATCTGTAGATAAAAAGGAGTTGTTAAAAAGTAAATAAAAACAGGCTCAGTGGTGCATGCCTGCAATCACAGGGACTTGATAGGCTGAGACAAGAGGATTGTGAGTTCAAAGCCTATCTCAGCAACTTAGGAAGGCCCTAGGCAACTCCATGAGACCCTGTCTCTAAATAAAATATAAAAAAGGGCTGGAGATATGGCTCAGTGGTTATGTGCTCCTGGGTTCAATTCCTCATACTAAAAGAAAAAAAGTAATCAATATTTCACTAGAAATATTTTATATTAGAAGGATTCATCACTTTTAGAATATTTTAGAAAATTTTTTTTAAATATAATGATAATTTATAATGCCAAGATCTATTTCCGATAGAAAAAGAAACATATGATATGCGTAGATTAGATTGTATTTATTCCTTCAATCGCTGAACTTTTAATGATGATATGCAAGTTTGCTTAATAGACACAAACATCAATCTTGCCCTCAAAGGGAGTACAGCAAGAAATTATAGAAAGTTGACTTAAGCTAGTGCTAACAGATGAGAGCTACATTGTGATTTCGGTACTATGGGATCAAAGCAAACTGACCAATCCACTGAGATAGTACTAGTAAAATAAGTGTAACAAACAGTTCTTGTGCTGAGGTCATTGCAGATATAGCATGAGAATTATATACCAGGTTCTTGTAAACTGAGGTAGTTTGTTTATTCATGAGTTCATTGTTTTAATGTAGGTAATAACATGAAAAAGTAAGACATGCTTTAAAGGGAACATAGTAAAAATGTACCATGGAGATAGTCAGAAAGCACTTTCTCATCAAAGCAAAGTAACGCTCCATGAAGAAGGAGCATTTGAACTGTGCCCTGAAGGACTTCTATTTACATTTAGCTTCAGAGAATGATCACCATTAGGAAGATTACTCTAGGAGAAAGTTATTCAAATGGAATTTTGAATGAGATAAAGAATTATGGCCTATTTCATATGAGGAGGACAAAATTAGATTTGAAATAATATCATGTTCAAAGGGTCGAGAGAGAATCTTGCAAGTCCTGGGTAGGGAATGGCATACAAATTTGCATGGCTGGATATAAAGAGAACTTATATCTCTTTGGAAATGCACTGAGTCTGAAAAAATATATGAATTTCTTTAAACTACATTAGAGGAAGAGGAAATTTTTCTACTTTGCTATATTGCACAATTTGACAAGCATTTGGAAAAAACCTTTGGTAATCAACTAGTGAAATACAATATTCATTATTTATGTACATTCAAGAGTCTTCACATTCTTGAAAAATAAATGTTATGGGTAAAATGAATAAGGAATTTCATGAATTCCATATGGTTTCCACGATAATTAAAATAATAGCATGCCAAAATGGCAATAAAGGAAATAGGTTTTTCAAACATGTCCTTTAGAATCAATAGATGATTCTGGAGTTATCTGTTCTGCTTGGTTAATTCACAACATCTGCCCCTCTTCCTTCATTATCAGTACATTAACTATGTGGTTTAGACTGGAAGGCATCAGGTACTATTTCCTGGGTAAAATTAGACCGGTGCATGGATTTCAATATTATTCTTGGATTAGTAATCATATTAGTCATACTGTTACTTATTTATAGTTGCCACTTTCTAAGTAGAAATGGAGTACTTCTTATGCTCCATACTATTGGTTTTGTCTCTATTTCCTCTCTGGAGGCATCCATGAAAAATATTCAGCTCTATTTCCTTTCAAGAAAGCATGCCAGTCAACTATGAGGAGTGCAGTTAGCTGGAACTGTCCACCTGCAGGCCTTCAAGACCATCTAAAGTATTGAGCTCAGGTCACCCACATCTTTCTCAGGCAAACTCCAGGCAATCACCAAGTGCAATGGGGATCTTAGAACATGCTTGTTCCTGCCCCTTTTGACTCCTCCATGGGAAATCATATTGCTGAAGCTTCCCTTTGGTCTTCTTGAGAATGTATCAAATCAGAATCACAGAATGAAGCTCTTCCTACCAATTTTTCTTCTTCATATCTTTATGTAGGTGTCACCATGGCCTGAATGTCTTTCCTAAAGGTAATTTCCCTCAAATAATCTATCTTGCCATCTTGAGACCCAACTGACACACTCAGAATTCTTAATAATCAGAAATTACTTAAAACTATTTGTAAAATAAATTATGAATGGGTAGATGGACCAAGGGAACAGACAGAGGTAAGAGTGAAATTTCAAATTAAAATAATGAAAAGACAAACATTATGTCTTTTTTAAGTGTGCATAGCTCCATCCATTAATAATAGTCCCTATTGCTGATGTTATTTCAGCTATTTTTGAAAGTGGGGTGGGAAAATAATTCATAATGTGAAATCTCATAAATAAAATATGATGTGTGTGAATATCTATATCTATCTGTCTAAGGTATAATTTCCCTATATCTTCTGTGACTGATAGCATATATCCCTATGTGTCACATAATGTGAAATATGATTTAATCCATACAATAAAACTGGAGAGAAATTGAGCTTGGGATGTTTAAGAAACAAAAATGGTGCAGCAAGGAAGTAACAATGATGATTTCTATCTTCTCCTTTGATCCCCAAAATTCAAGGACAAGTCTCAAATAAGGCACAGTTCAATGTTTTATGCTTCAAGTTAGGAATTTACCACATTATAGAAGATAAGGGCATAATCAAACTCTGTTAACTCTCACTCAGCTGAGTACATGGGCTCTCTTGTGTTTAACAGAAGTATAGTAAAAGTTGATTTTATTGTCTTGTTTTGAGCTAGTAATACTTTAGGATCATTCCCATTTAGTGCTAGGATATTTTTTGTGATTTTCCCCCTACTTGTATAAAAATGTGTTAAATGTCAGTTTTATCACAACTCCATTTCTAATACCCCAAGATAAAATATTTAAAAGAAACAACTTCATGTTTATGTTGAAATACTGTATCACCAAAATAAACACTGAGGAATTAAAGGACTATGTGATGGATGGCAGTTGTCTCTAAGTAAAAGAGTCTACGAGTTAATGTAATTACACAAATGCTCATTTTATTACATCCTGTATCCTGAATTCTTGAACAGATGCAATAAACGGTCAATTACTTCAGTGACTGGTAACACCAAGCAGCAACAGGACCAAATCTGGACTGTTTCCCTAAACAGACCTCTGAGAGTAAAGGCAGCAGTTTTGCCCTATACACCATTATCCAATTAATCATATGCTAATTGACTTAGTAAGAAGCATGTTGACTGTCTAAGTCATTTAGAATTATCTTGCCAGAGCTGCTAGTGGAACCAAAGAGCTCTTCCCCGTCACACATACACTTGATAAATCAGTAAGTCAGGAAATGTAGCCTTGCTGATGACATAAATGTGTCTCTGTTTTCCGTGTGGTTTTAGACAGACACTGTTTGGAAATAAATTGGTTTAAAAATGCTAGAGACCAGTGTGTTCAGACTTAGAAGCAATTATCTTTTTTTTTTTTTTGCCTCTGATTCTATTTGATGTTAAAAGTAGCAAAAGTCAACTGAGTACCCTGAGGAGAGAATGTTTATGATTACCAGTAAGAGAGATACAGGTTTTGTCTTGTTTGTTTTTTGTGGGTAACAATTTTTTACCTCCACATGCCACCCTTATACTTGAGAATTTTCTGTTTCTCCAAAATAGTCACAGGTGGCAGAAGGCAATTACAGAATAGTGGGTTTACCTGAGGAAAGTCTTGGAATGCTAAACTGACTTACTGAGTGATTCACCTTGAAGGGCCATTTTATTTGATGTTCTGTGACCCAGAGTCTTGACATGGCTATAATTCCCAAAGAGGCTCATGGCACCAGGTATCTGTCATTCACAGCAGTAGTAGGCTGGCATTTGCTATATTGTCACATTCTTTTCTCTCTTTATTTCTCTCTCTTTCCACTCTCTTTCTCTTTTGAAAGATTTTCTATGAAAGAAAAAAAATCATTGAACACAAAAGAATGATGCTTTCAATATTGTCTTATATAATTCCGAAATCTATATATTTTGAGAAAGTTAAGTTAGAGAACATGATTAAAGCCCATGTTTACAAAATTGTGAAAGGCCACATTTGAATAAATAATGAATATCAAAATTGACAATCTAAGGGTTGTGGATGTGGCTCAGTGGTAGAGTATGTGCCTAGCATGTGTGAAGCCATGGGTTCAGTCCCCAGCACCGAAAAACAAATTGACGATATGAGTGCATAACAATTTAAATTTTCTGTCTGGGGTGTTCTACAAAACCATGTCCCTTAGAGGTGATTTTGCTTACAACAACAGATTCATAAAAAATTGCATCAGCTACTCAGGGTTTTAAAATGGCGTGATAAATTATTTAACCAAAAGAAAAATATGGATACTTTGCTGTAATCTAGTTAAGCATTTCCCAAAGTAGTTTATGATAGATGCATTTTAAGGGAATAAAATCATTTACTTAATTAATTTAATTAAGTACACTATTGCACTTGCTGCTGAGGAAGTGACAAGAAAAGGGTAAGTAATGCATTCAGTCTTTCTTGAACATAAAGCAGAAGCAATATATACATGAAATTGCTAAAAACCAAGCACAAAATTAATTCAGTTCACTTATTTTGAATTGATCAGAGAAAACTTTAAAGAGAGTGAGTGATGAATAAAGAAGATAAAACAGAATGTTCCAACAATGACCCAGCATAAAATCTAACATGAGGATTCTGGGGAGATACATGCTATTTATACACATGTACATATGAATGTGTGCAGATATTCCCAATTTGTAAATATTCATTCAAATATTTAAAACTTGTGTATTCCCATCTCTGTGTATCATATATACAAACGTATATAAAAATGGGTGCAGCACATCAAATAAAAGATATAAAGGTACTGTGGGGAAACAAAATCTAAACTTTAGATACTCTTCCCTGGCTCATTGTGGTCTATGGTACAAAAGAAATGATTCTACCAAACACTAATTTTTAAAATCACAGACACACAATCTGCCAGATGTTATCTCTGGGTCACTATTTTAATCATCATTACGGTTTTGCCAATTTGGTAATTAAAAAATAAAATCAATAATGATTTCTATTAACAAAAGTAACTTGCATAAAAAAAATGACTTCAACATTGGAAAGGCTGACATGCAGAAGACACTGACATTCAGGCTCTAAATTTGTGGACAGAGTTACTTTAAATTGCAGCTAGGTTTAGGTGAGAAATAGGATGGGCAGTAAGAGCCAGAGCTTGAGTTCAAATCCAGCTGTTCCTCTTCCTAGATCTTTCCTCTGAACAATTTATTTAATGACTCATCTTGTCATGTCCTCAATGGAGATAACAAACTAGTTCCCACATAGGTTTGTTCTCAGTTTAGAAGGTTTATATTATTGACAGTTGGGAGGATGTCTAGATCAAACATGTTTGACTCCATATGTTTTTGTAAAATAAAAATACATTTCAGGACCACATAGATATTGTTGTACTGGGAGTGCACTATTCTTTAAACTAAGTTGTCTATATAGTATATTTTTGGATTACTAGAGCATGAATCACAGGTGTTCTATTGTGTAAGTTTGGAAAATATTGAGAAAAGGGGTACACCAACATTTCCTCTGAATTTTCTTCCAAAGTTGACATTCTAGAAATCTGTAAGAAGACAACAAAAGTAGCAAAGGAAACACCAAGGAGTTGATTGAATATTAAACAAGTTGCAGTAGATGGTGGTGATGCATATCACTGTCGGCAACAGCATTGGTTTTTTCTGGCTCTCTACTTGGAGTCTGTTCAATGCATTAAGAACTTTTGGTGCCATAGTACTAATAACAGACCTACTCATTGAGGTCCAGCAATCAGAATACCAAATTGGACTTTATTTGGGCAAGTTGAAGCTTCTCTTTATGAGATCACCACAGGTAGTCTGCAATGGTCCTGTCTTTCCTATGTATGTTCAAAATAATCCAAAGAATGAGTGTTCAATGAACAGTTAGTATTTACTAATAGGGCTCATGGTATATCGATATATTCTATGTCTTGTAATAGTAATAAAAATCATTGCAGAATACAAATAATGTAAACAGTAAGACACAAATGAAGGCTGAGGGTTGTATAAGGTAAACTTATTTTTTTATTTTTTTTATTTTTTGAAAAGGTAAACTTATTAAATGACTACTTGGTTGAGTTATTATCATTCTGGGATTTTAGTTTGGAAGAGGGAAGGAAGGTTTAATGGTTAATTTGGATTCTCAGAATTTTGAAAAAAACAAACAAACAAATAAACAAAATGGTGTGATTTAGATAGACAGAATATAGAAAAGTATTGGATACACTGAAGAGAACCAAATTCCAAAGGTGGGAAAAACATGAGGTTCGTGAAAAGTATAAGTAGACAATAATTCCTGAAGAGGATGGTTACAGCAAAAATTGGTCAATTTCATTCCACAGTTTCTCCTCTTTCCCTTCCCACTGCTTCTTACTCTATTCTTCTGGTATGCTATGCACATATGTGAATATTCCACAAGGAATCTCGCCTGTATGTTTATCTACAAAGTACTAATTTTTTAAAGCCCTACAAATAAATAGAAGGAAGACCCATAGAGAAGAGAAATGGACTGGGGGGAGGAAGGAAGCACTCAGGACTAAAGTGGAGCAAATTATACTCCATGCTTGTATAATTATGTCAGAATTAAATAGAATATTGTGTATAATTGCAATGCACAAATGAAAGTATTAAGAAAAAGAGGAGGGTTAATATAAAATTGATGATAAATGTGGTGTTATAGATAGAATCAGAGCATGAATTCAACATGTGTGTTAGTTTGTTTGATAATTGCATACAGGTTCAAGCATCTGTTCTGTGCAAGTCACTGTACAAGGAACTGTGTAAATCACAACCATCAGTTGTAAAAATGCAAGAATTCTTTTTCTGCACAGCCTTTGATAGCACACAGTGATTTGGTGCAAATTTACCTTTTATTGGAAGAATCGGACTCATTATTGTGGTTGTATTTGTATCATTGCTGTCTTATGTTCTGATTAGATTTGATTTATGAATGTGTTAGGGAAACAGCAAAATAGCAAAAATACAAGAATAGTTCAAGATAGTCATGTATTTTATTTAAAGGATCTTTGGTCAATGTTTTAGAGACATATAACATTTGCTCTTCATCAATGTCAGTTCTGTTGTCTTCATGCTCTCTGATGACAACAGTCATATTTCATTGTTACACTGACCTTTGGAATATTGTTTGTTCACCCAGGATCAGTGTCTCAATTTGTTGGCCACTTTTTCATATGATGTCAAAAATCTTAAATGGCAAGAAAGGGCAAAGAGTTCTTTCAGGTGTTAATCTTGATTTGCTCTACTGCTTTCCTCTTGCTAGAAATTTAGATACTATGGATAGCATAGATATTTTATAATCATGTGTAAGAAGATTCATAAATGACCCAAATTTTATTTTTTAACTAAATATTTTTTATTAGTGCATTATGGTTATACACAATAACGTGGTTCATTTGGACATACTCATTTATGCATGGAATACAATTTGCTCTATTTCATTCTCCAGTACTTCCAGTACCCGCTCTTCCCTGAAATACTCCCCTTCCTCTAATCTACTGGTCTTCTATTTATTTATTTATTTATTTATTTATTGCTTTTAAAATTGAGTTTAATAGATATACATAAAGGTGAGATTTACCATGGTATTATTGTGTAAGTACATAGCACAATTCAATCCATTTCATTCTGCAGTTTCTCAATTTTCCCTTTGCTCCAGTACTTCCTTAATCCACTTCTATTTCACTGATCTCCCTTCTACTTTCAATGGAACCAACATCCATACCATTTCCCCTTTTATTTCTCTTTAGTTTCCACATATGAGAGAAAATCTTTGTCCTTCTGAGTCTGGCTTATTTCACTTTGCTTGATATTCTCTAGTTCCACCCATTTATTCACCAGCAAATGTCACAATTACATTATTCTTTACAGCTGTGTAAAACTCCATACCACATTTTTTTTTTATCCATTTATCTCTTGTTGGGCACCTGTGTATGTTCCATATCTTGGCTATCGTAAAATATATTGCTGTAAACATTGATCACTATAGTATGCTGAATTTAGTTTTTTTAGATAAATATCAAGTAGTGGAATAGTTGGGTCACACAGTAGTTTCATTCCTAGTTTCTTTAGGAAGCTACATACTGCTTTCCAAAGTAGTTGTACTCATTTGAAGTTCCACCAACAATGTATGGATATATCTTTTCCCAACATCCTCAACAGTATTTACTATTGTTTGTGTTCTTGATTGCCATTATGACTGGAGTGAGATAAAATTTCATTATAATGATGATTTGAATTTCTCTGACTGCTAAGGATATTGAACACTTTTTCATTTATTTGTTGGGTGTTTGCACTTATTCTTTGAATAATATCTGTTTAATAGTTTTACCTATTTATTGATTAGGCTATTCATTATTTAGTGGATTTTTTGAGATCTTTATATATTCTGCATATTAATTCCTCATTATAAGAATAACTAGCAAAGATTTTCTCCCATTGTATAGTCTCTCTTTGTGTTTTTGTTTCCTTTGCTGTTCAGAAGATTTTTAATTTGTTGATGTCCCACTTACACTGATTCTTTGTTTTATTTCTTGAGTTTTAGGGTCCTTACTAAATAAGTTGGTGCCTATACAATATTGTGGAGTGTTGAGACCATTTTTTTCTAGCAGCTGAAAAATTTCTGGTCTAATTCCTGGGCTTTGGTCTACTTTGAGTTGGCTTCTTTTAAGAGTAAGAGACATGATTTACTTTCATTTTTCTACATATGGATAACCAATTTTCCCAGCAACATTTGTTAAAAAGCCTGTATTTTCTCCAACATGTATTTTTGTAGCATTAAGTATTAGATATCTATATGTGTTTGTCTCTGTATCTTCCATTCCATTGTGCTTCATATATGTTTTAATGCTGTTTTTGTTACTATAATCTGTAGTACAATTTGAGATCAGGTATTGTGATGCCTCTAGCGTTAGTCTTCTTACTCAGTATTGCTCTGGCTATTCTGGGTCTTTTATTCTTTCAAATGAATTTAAGGAGTATTTTTTTTTTTTTTTTTTTAGTTCTCCAAAGAAAGTCATTGTTATTTTGATGGGCATTGCATTGAATCTATACAATACATTTGGTCCTATGGTCATTTTGACAATATTAATCCTGTCTATCCAAGGACATGGGAGGTCTTTTCATCTTCTAAGGTCTTCTTCAAATTCTTTCTTCACTGTTTTAGTTTTGTTCATTTGTTTGTTTTTAGTATACAAATATTTCACTTCCTTTGTTTAATATATTCTCAAATATTTTATTTTTTTAGGCTATTGTGAATGGGATAGTTTTTCTGATTTCTTTCTCAGCAGATTCATTATTACAGTACAGGATAAGAAAGCTATTGAGTTTTGTATGTTGATCTTGTATCCTGATACTTTACTGAATTTGTTTATCAGCTCTAGAAGTCTTCTGGTGGAGTTTTTTGGGTCTTCTACATATAGGATCACGTCCTCAGCAAAGAAGTTTATATACCGTGTTCAAGTGGGTTTTAGCCCAGGAATGCAAAGTTGGTTCAACATATGCAAATCAATAAGTGTAATTCACCACATAAGTTGAACTAAGGCAAAAAAATCACATAATCATCTCAATACATTCAGAAAAGTCCCTCAACAAATTCAGCACCCATTCATGTAAAAAGACAGAAGAAACTAGGGGTGAAAAGAACATACCTCAAGATTATAAGAAGCATATGTAAATCCAAAATCAGCATTATACAGAAGGGATAAAAACTGAAAGAATTTCCTGTAAAATTAAGAACAAGACAAGGATGTCCACTCTGACTACTTTTATTCACTGAAATTCTTGAAATTCTAGCCAGAGCAATTAGACAAGAGGAGAAACTTAAAATGATACAAGTAGTGAAAGAACAAGAGAAATTTCAGATTTTTATTAGCTGGAGTACTTTTTTTTATGTTTCATGCTTCTACCACTGTCAATGTTACTGAATAGCCACCTTGTCATTCAGAATATCTGATTTTTTAATGAGTCCTGTGGACTAAATTAAGAAATATCTCTCCTTCCTGTGATAATTTAAAAGTCATATATGTTTGATTGAATGAAACATGGACTTCAAAAATACTAGGACTGGGCGATTCTGAATTAAGGAGTGTTCAGAGAATAAAGTAGAAAATAATCAAACTATTATTTTGTTTGTTTGTTAAGGGATGTACTTAACATTTTGACTAATAAATTGGAATATACTTGTTTTCCTAAACAAGATTTTATAAGCTATTACAGATAAACATTATAGATGATTAAAGAATTTTACTTTATTTAAATGTCCATGGATCTGCTGAGTTATCTGTGGTGATGAGCAGTCTTTCAAAGATTCTTTCACCTGGTTTATTAAAATTTATGCTTTTTCAAGACAGAAAAAAAATAGTATAAAGTTGAGAGCTACTGTCTTTCATGGTCCATTCTTCCATTGTATATCTAATGTAGGAGATATAAAACATTGTAAGAATATAGACAAAAAGTCATGGATTAAGAGTCAGAAAATTTCATATTGACCATAATTTTATCATTGGTTTTGTGAGCTTGGTTGCATACATTAATCATATAAGGCTTTAGTGTCTTTATTTATGAAGTTAAGAAACTACAAAATATAACATTTTAAAGTCTACCATTACATGATCAACTTGTTTTAAACTAGACTGGAATTGACAAATCAACCAACCTAATGTAATTGAGAATTTAGAGAAACAGCATGTAGAAATGGACTGGTCATAAACACTGTTGGGTTTACAGTAAAAAAGCAAAGGCAATGGTCCTAAGGTTCCAGTCAGTCTAACTTATATGGGAATATCAAGACTCCCAAAGTTCTCCTCAAACTAACTCTTGCCCAGAATTCTGTTTGGAGAAAGTATCAGACTCAGAGTAAAGCAAAAATTAGATTTTGGAATGAACTATGGAGGACATAAAGAGGGAATTTATTTTCTCTATGAATTTTCACTTTCGAATGCACTTAGAAGTAAAACTAAAATTCATCATACAATTTCATAGAACAATTAACAAGAAAAATTTAAATGATAATATTGTCTAGTCATGTTGTTCTTTTAAAAAAAAATCCACATAAAGTAACAAAAAAATTTGCTTGAATCAAAGTTCTATGCCTCTGTTAAAAATAAGTAAGCAAGAAAATCAAACAGAAAAAAGAAGGAAGAAAAGGACCAGTCAGAGATAAGAGGAAGGGATAGAAGGAAAAAGGAAGTAAGATGGAGAGGGGAGAGAGAAAGAGAAAGAGAGAGAGAGGGAGAGAGAGAGAGGAGAGAGAAATGGAGGGAGACTTTTACTTGCTTAAAATTAATCAGATGTAACTTTTTACTCTCTATCAATGTGAAGAAAGTTGAACTCTCCTTTACCTGTTCTAAAATTATGTTTTACTTTATGCATATAAATAATTAAGTAAGGAATAAAATCATACTGTACCTTTTGCTAAATATTTGTTTAAGTAAAATATATCCATTAAGCTATATTTACTGAGTCGGCTGTATTCAGAACACTGTAAAAGGCAGTGTTGTAATGTTCAAAGATTATTGTGGTATGCTGCATTTTGCATTCCCAAGATAATATTTTCTCCACAAATGCCCTTTTTAAGCACAGCATATACTCTAAGGGCCCCTGAAAGAATTTAAATGAGAATTCTTCAGAAGAAATAGTGTTGCAGAGTATTAACATTTAAACCTCTACTAATCCCTGAATAGAACCAAATATCTTTTCTTTTGAATCAGGATACTGTATTATGCTCAAAGAAAGCAAAACTGAGCAAGTGACTCGGAAGGAATAAATATAAAGCATTGAGGTAATTATAGATTTCTAGTCATGTCATCACAGTGAAAGTTACTCTAGCTGTAGGATTTATGTTGTAAACTCTGATTTTTCATGGCTTATAATCTAAAAACTTTTTTCTATAAAACCTACGTGAAGATTTTCATAAAGGGACTTTATCAAGAAATGTATAATTACTTTCTCTTCCCTTTTTTTATGGATGGGACTAGTTCCTAAAATTGTTTTTGTCAATTAATAAAAATCAATTTATTAAAAATTAACTAAAAATATAATACTCTGAATTATATGCCTTTTCCTATAACTCAAAAATAGATACTTTTAATAAAATATAATGTGAATAATGAAATTTAAATAGGTATTATTGTATAAAGTTCACAAGGAACAGCTTATATTTTAAAACATAGATTAATATGAAATGCGTGCATTATTGAATATTTTGAAAGATGGTATTCAGAATATGACATGAGCATAGATCCTTCTCTTAATACATTATGGTCCAGAGGGAACCTTCTCTCATCAATATTTTAAGTTCATTTCTTATTGCAGATATACCCTGAGATTTGATGAAGTAGCAAGAAACACTACATACATTTACGTTTCATTTATTTCAGTGTCAGCATATTTGATATGTAACTGACAAGGGATAATGTCACCATGCAGAAATACACAACTTTGTGTAATCATAATGTGAGAGCACAGAAAATATATGCAGCAATTTCTGTGCTGTTTCTATGCTCAGCAATGACACCATCACCGAGACAAAATCCAAAGTGAATGCTATAACCAGAGTTGAAAGTTTTACAATGCTTCCTGCAATAAAAGTCACAAAATTTGATATATGCAGCACATACTACTCATATGTAAATTAGCATATGGGGAGTGTATGTGAATCACTGTTTCTGACATTTATTTCATGATGCTCTATAAAATCTTTCAATTCTGCTTATTGTTCTTTTTTATTTCCCTCAAATGAACAAGTCCTTCTCAATTATAGGGAAAAGTTCGCATTAAAGATACTGACACACTTTGTACCTCATTTATTTGAAGTGGTGTTAAAAGAATGCCATAACTTTTATTTGAATAAGTCCATGTCTCTATTTAAATGTTTAATTGCTGACAATATCACTTTTAACTACCTTTGTTATTTCAACATATAACATTGTATCAGTTTTTGAATTTTAAATTTCCTCCTTAAATCTTTTCCCTTTCAGTCAATATCTCACTCCAAAAAAGAAATGTGTTCACTTTCTTACTTTGTCCTCACAAAATTAATCATCTGACCATTTCTTACTCATTCATTGCTTATTTTTTATGGAAGTCATTGAAGTTTTAGTCTAAGAGTATACCATGACCCACTGCTTCATGTAATACCTTATGTCATGAGACAAAAAAGACTTATGAGAGGTATTTTAGAGGTAGTGCTGGGAATTGATCTCAGGACCTTGGGCATGCTAAGCACATGCTCCACTACTTGATAAGAAAAGGTTCTGTAGGGGGACAACACATTGCCTTTTCTCTTAGATTTTAAAGTTCTTTTCAGTGACTGAGACAAATATTAAATAATAGAAAACAAGATAGTATATTATCCATTTCCTAAGAATAAAGGTGAATTAATTAGTTGAAAGACAACATTACAGAACTTGAGAAATAAATAGTATTTTAACTCTCACTTTTTTCCTAAATCATAAAGAACATGTCTTCTTATAGTAATATTTGAGGAAAAACCTGTACCTGAAAGAAAGAACTGATGCATAATAATTTATATTATGTATATATAAAATTTGAAAATAAATCTTGGGTGATACAAAATATTATGAGATTCTTTTTTGTTTATTGCAATTTTAATTATGACCATTTCTAACAAACACTTTTTTAGAAACAATGAATAAAAGGTGTTTCCAGTGACAAAAATTTAAGCACTGTTTAAACAGAAACAGAGCTTAAAAAGAAAGTTAGGTCAGGTTGAACAAGTTGAGGTATAGTAAGATATGAACAGAAAGGCAGTTGTTGCCATCTTTTGGGGATCTTTAATATGGTACTGGAAAAATTTTATATAATGCAACTACAGATTAGAGCCAATGGAGGACTTTGAGTAGAATATATTAGACAAGAATTATATTTGGACATAATTAATCTATTAGTGTTTTTAGTCTTGCTCTTTTTGCCTAAAGAACATGAGAACTGGTAGGCAGCTTTCAGAAGTCTAGAGGAGAAATATGCAAGACAGATTTAATTTTGTGGTTGAAACATAAATGAAGAGATTATCAGCTCATGCCATGTAAAAACAACATCATAATAACATCATAAGTTAAGGTTTATGGGTTGATATGACTTCTAGAAAGTGTTTAAAAAACCATGTACCTGCACACAAAAAATGAAACATAAATTTTCTTTCATTGTTTAATTTTCTTGTATTTTGTTGACTGTAAAGAAGAAAATTTTGGTGACTTTAAGAAAAAAGTGAACAGAGTCAAACATTGGCCCAATATTTAGAAAAGTGAAAAAATATTGGTTTCATGGATTTTATGGGTGATTAAAAGAATGTACTGATAAAAATAATAAAGTTAGCCAGACGCAATGGTACAGGCCTATAATCCCAGTGGCTCATGAGGCTGAGGCAGGAGGATGGCGAGTTCAAAACTAGCTTCAGCAACAAGGAGGTGCTAAATAACTCAGTGAGACCCTGTATCTAAATAAAAATTAAGAAAAGGATTGAGTATGTGGCTCGGTAGTTGAGTGCTCCTGTCTTCAGTCTATGTTACCCCCCCAAAAAGAATGAAGTTATAAAAAGAACATATAATAGAAATGGAATTTGTTTTTAAAGAGAAACTTAAAAGTTAAATATTTGGTATGCTGTGTTTTAAACAAAAGTTATGTAGAAGCAGAGCTTTTTAACAAGAAGTAGACTAGTGGCTATGTTAGCCATTATCATTGTCTTCAAAGTTTCAGAAACCCTGTCAGGAGGATTATAATGTTCAGGTGTGTTGAACATAGGTTAAGCATCTGTAAACACATATTGTTTTCTATAGAAGTGAAGTATATTGTACTTGGATGAAGACTTAGGATCATCATGTCCTTCTTCACATTCCATTCTAAGAAAACCATTTGACCCAGCTATCCCACTTCTTGGTTTATACCAAAAGGACTCAAAATCAGCATACTACAATGCCGTAGCCACATCAATGTTTATAGCACCTCAATTCACAATAGCTTGATTGTGGAACCAACCTAGATGTCCTTCAACAAATGAAAGGATAAAGAAACTCTAGTATATATATACAATGAAATATTACTCAGTCTTAAAGAATAATAAAATTATGGCATTTGCAGGTAAATGGATAGAGTTGGAGAATATTATTCTAAGTGAAATAAGCCAAAGCAAAAAACCAAAGGCTGAATGGTTTTTCTGATAAGTGGATACTGATACATAATGGGTTGTGGGGTAAGGGAAGAATGGAGGAACACTGGATTGTGTAGAGGGAAATGAGGGGAGAGGTGGGGATGGAGGAAGGAAAGATGGTGGAATGAGACAAACATCATTACCCTATGTACACATATAATTACATGAATGGTGTGACTCTACACCGTGTACAACCAGAGAAATGAAAAGTTGTACTCCACTTGTGTACAATGAATCAAAATGCATTCTGCTGTCATGTATAACTAAATGCAACAAACAATTAAAAAAAGGAGTCTCCATGCAGTTTAGGTTTCTGAGTCAAGTGCACATCAGATGGGCATATAATTAAACCAGAGGGACAAGTAGGAAGAGTAGTAATAAACATTTGTTGTTATAGGCACTGAAATATTAAGAACTGTTACAGAACCACAACTTTGCCTCTTCTGATACATATTCTAAGGAGTAGGTAGGTAAGAAACAAGAACGGTACAAAAGATGTGGTCAACATTGCCAACCATTGCCAACTCTGGAAGGATTTAAACCTAAAAGTAATACATATCCAGTCATCAGAAACATACAGTTTTACTAGTGGCATAGATGAAAGATAATAAATATCTTAATAAAGAATGAATGAAAGTGCTTCCTTTCTTCCTTTTATGGTTACTAATTAGATGCAGATACCATTCTGAGATGAATTTGCATATATTACTTGCTTCTTATTTTTCTGTATTTTAATTTATCCTTTTCTCTAAACCTTGAAGAGTTTCTTTTGGACTATGATGTTTAAAATTGCATAATATGGTTTTCTTTGGGTATATTTGTAATATTTAGGTAAGAAATTGAAGACCTAATCTTCTAAACTTTGCTTTAAATATTGTTTAACTTTATATTTTGCAATGTTTTCTGTTCATGCTCAATTTGCAGTTAATTTTTCCTTTATTTTCTGTGATAACTTTTCTGTTGAATTATTTTTAGTTGTACTACCATTACCTTAATTCTACAAAGACTATTTTTTATTCTCTGAAAGATATATATCTCTTTCCTCTTTCTTGGATGTAATATTTATTATTTTTCTTAGACATAATGTATTTATTATTTTTCCTAGAGTCTTAATAATACTTATTGTAAAATCTTCTGTTTCAAATACTGAGAATAGGAATGAAAAGGTTGGTTTTGGAAACTTACATGTTTTACTGCACCCCCTGAACCCACAAGTATATGGTAAAACATGTTATTTCGAACCCTGATCTGGAAAATCAAATTATAGTACTTCATTTTTCTTCTTTATAAAATGAAGACTTTATATAAATTTTTAAAATATAATAAAACAATGGATTCTTGCTTTAGGATTTCATATATATTTATTTATATATATTTCATACATATATATATGAAATATATGAATATATATGTATATATATAAATATATATATGTAGAAAAAGAAAAATATAGAGAAAAAAAGCTGATTTGTTCATATTAAATGCCCTAAATCTTTGGACTGTGGCAATCACCAAAACTAAAAGATAGGAAAATATATGTTCTTTGTAACCTTTTGAAGAAAACCCTTGAGGTCACAAATCTTTGGTAGAGTAGTTTGTGGAGACAGATAATAAAGCAGAATGTGGAGAAGAGCAGATTCCTTAGTGCCCTATAGCAGGGTTACATTTTGATACTACTAATAATTATAAATAGAATGATAACAAAATATGTGTACTAAAGAAAGGTGGTAGTAAGAATGAAGGAAAGAAGGACTGTGTAGAGGGAAAAGAGGGGTGGGAGGGGTGGGAGGGGTGGGGGAGGGGAAAAATATAATAAACATCATTACCCTATGTAAACGTAAAAAAAATAAAAATAAAAAAAAAATTAAAAAAAAAAAAGCACAGGCAAAACCAAAAAAAAAAAAAAAAAAAAAAAAAAAAGAAAGGTGGTACCAGAAATGAATACCATTCAGTATGTATGTCACAATGTTTAATAGGAAAAGGATATGTATGCAAGTTGTATTTTTCAAATATCTGTAAATTTATTAATCTTGCTAATTTTGATCTGAAGAAGGAAATGACTTTTGCAAAATCTGACTAATTTTTAAAATTTACAATGTAATTTAAGTCATATTAAATGATAATCATAATAACCCATTAGTTGTAAGGTGTGATATAGGAACCATTATTTTTGCAATAAAAATGTACATGTAAATGTAAGATGAATTTTGAACAAGCTCTAGACACGCATCACTTTTAGTCAAAATGTAGACAAATTTTATTTACCAAGAGATGATCAACCACGGTCTAAGTACATTAGATAGAATAAGTAGCCTACAAAATTCATGGTTCTTAAACTTCATCCGCAAACATTTATGTGCTCATATTTTGAGTATTAGCTGTATTTCTGAAGTGCAGCTTCTGGAAATTCCATCAAGAGTCACATCTGTGTAGTCATAATATATGTTCATTGAAGAAAAGATTTTTAGGAGATTCATGAAGCTTTAGAAGTTTAGCACAAAGTGGCTCAGATGGTAGAAATACACTCTTCATGAATGAACACAAGGAGTGGACAGGGCAGTAGATCACAGCAGATCAATAACCAGTATGATGTACTAGCTCATGCTAAGCTTTCTCTTCTGGGTACCACATACAGTAGATCAATAGGAAAATAATTCGAAGCATAAAGTCACTGGCAGATAATTATGTTTGAATTATTTCTATTGGATATTTTTAGTCTCATATTTTAGCACAGTTTAAGTGCACATGCGCACACACACACAGGCAAAACAACAAAATATGATCATGCAATGGAGAATTTGGAAAATGCTATGAAAATATTAACTTGTCAATTACTTTTCCTAGGAGACTCTCCTCTATTACTCTTGATAATTGTTTTAATTATTAATTAGCAACAAATATAGACCAAGAACAAGCAATGGAATATGGTTATCTTTCTGATTTAGTTTTGTAATATGCATTTATGGAACACCACCTTGTGTATTAGCCTCAGTTTGAGGTGCTAAGGATACAAACACAAAGGAGACAGACATTACTGTTTTCAAATTGGGAAGTCCCTAAGGGGAGACACACCATACATAATACAGAGCGTGTAGTGTGTGCTGTTCAAAAGTGATATTTCAGATCTACTGTAAGAAGAGAGCTGTGTACAGCTTACCTACTCATACACATTATGAAAGGCTTTGCAAAGGAAAAAAAAATAGTATGAGGTGTTATAAGAAGGAATGAGGAGGAAATACCATACATATACCAGGAGCAAATAGAAGGGAAAACAAGGACAAATGCAGAGAGATGAAATCGAACTAGCTTTGTTTAGGAAATAACATTTGTTTCTGTTAGAGGCTCACCCAAACTAAGAAACTAACTTCTGAATGAAGCTAATAGAAGATTACATGAAGTCTTAAAGTTCCCATAGCCAGAGAAGAGCAGATCTGCCATACTTTACGCAGTCCTTAGAATCAATTCAGAACATTTCACTGTACTTATAATCCAAAGCTTAAATGTTCTTAATTTTATCAGTATATAGTCATCATATAATTGGATGTCTGACATCTAAATGCCTCTTCTATATTTGGAAATCTTTCTACTATTTCGGTCTTAGGTGGGGAGCAGAATTCATGTCTCTGTAATAGCTCACTCAGTTATGGCTTCATCTTAGCTTCATCTATGTAGCTAAGAAATAATTTGACATAGCCTATCAGTATATATATTCAATAACTAATGACACAAAAATAAGATCAGTGGAAAATTTATCCTGAATTCACAGAAAATTCCTCTGAGCGAGTGTGGAAGCAGTAGCAAAGCTCAGCTTCCAAGAGTCCCTCATCTGTGGTCCTGTCAACTGCCAGGAGCTTCTCTGGTGCACACTATGATTAGCATGGTAATCACTGTTCTCACCAGGCTGGTTTTTCCAGAACATATTTTATAGTTTATCCATGTTTTGTAGCTCCCCAATATTCCCAACCTCATTCTCTACAATTTTTATTGATGCTGGGAAATACAATGAATCCTTTCAATAAATAACTTTACTGACTAAAATATTAAAGATCAGTACTTAACCCTAACAATTAGTTGATACATACAGCTGATTGCTGACATGAAACATTCACAGTTTGATGCCTAATATATTTACTTGGAGCATAAGTCACACCAAGAGAATTACACAAATATTTACTCCCACCCCCAAAACCTATCCTTCTTCCTTCATACTGGTAATCAAATAGCACCACACACAATACATAAAGTCATCTTTGTTTATGTCATTTTCTCTGTTTTCTGTTGAGGAAGGACCATGAATGCATTAGATATCAGTGAAGTTAGGAAAAGCAGATGGAAACCAACACATACGATAAAGTCAAGTGGATACTGAAACTTATCATCAGTAGGCTTGGAAAGCATGGTGTTCAAGGATGAATCACTGGAGAGGAGACTCCAGCAAGAGTTAGATGGTGAGGAAGAGTTAATGTCAGGCCCAATACATTTAGGTTGTGAGATTTGGACTTAATTCTTTACACCAATAATTTCTCAAAATTTGTCTATGAAAACTAAAGAATAAAAGTAGTGAGCCTGAACTCAAGAGATTAATATTTAATTAAGTTTATAGATTTCTAGAAATATTTACTTAAATACTATGATTGATTTGAAAAAAAATGTAATACAGTAACATTTTGGATAATTTCCCTTACACTTAATGACAAGAAATTTATCCATTCAATTTTTTAGTCATTCAATACATGTTAAAATCCTATGATGGTTCCACACATTGTAGATACATATGTCAGTTACATGTAAGACAGACATCCACCCAGGCAGCTTACATTCTAGTATTTGAAGTGTAGTAGCAGTTAAGAAGAGGGAAGAAATAACAAAAAAAAATGTATGTAAGATGGATTTATTTTATGGAAAAGTAAGTCAAAATAAGTGTGAGTTAGGGAGGGTGAACTTAATTGTTAAGAGCAGTAATGGAGGATGGGAGTGCAGTTACTGAGATCAGGGGTCTCTGATGCCCTCATGGCTGTGGCACATCCTGTTCTTGGGAATGTTTCTGTGCAAGGGCAAAGGATGCCTAGCTGCTGTAGCAATGCCCTGCATGAGGAGGTTCTGTGAAAGAGCCCTATCAGCTCTGGCCTTGATCTCAGGCACACAGCTTCTCAGAAGGAAGGAACTCTTATGCTAGACAACAACAATATTTCACCAGCTCTACTTCTTCAGTTTCTGCTAGACTTACAGTAACTTTAAATAATGGACTTTCTTGAGAGTTACACAAAATTCCTACATTGCACTTTGTACGTATAGATTGCAACTGTGGAAAAGCTATATAGGATGTCCTAGTTTCTATAACTTTCCTGAATACAAAGAATAATGGTTGTATAGTATTTAAGTTGATAATGACATGTACATAAATAAAGATTGCTGACGTAACTTTAGATCTGCATCTCCATCAGACAGCAGACTCCATCGGAGAGCAGATTCCACCTGATCCCAGCTTAATCTTCAAAATCTGTGTCTGTGAATATTTATTTTCCAATTCCCCTTCTCTCCTCATCGGACCTAAGAGTTTGGTCCTGCTGGTCGCAACACTTAATGTTTTATGGTTACTCAGATCAGAGGTATCTGTCTTTGAGAAAATATGTGAAATTCACTAGGAAGGAAGCTTTAATATACCTAAGAATCATAAGTAGAAGCGGCAGGGCAGAATTTGAAATGTGTTTGGAAGATCTTAAAAATGGCAAGGAAACAGCATGACTGACAGGACAGACAAATGAGAATTTCTGATAGATGTGGGCCACATCTATTCAGTGACCCTCAGGAATATTGGAAATATTTGACCTTTATTTTGATTAAGAAGAGAAATTACTGGAAGATGTTGAGAAGAGCATAGACTTAATTAGACTGTTATGCTACAAGATCGCCCACACTTACCTCTTATACCACACTGTGCTGGGGTGGGGTTCAGGGTTTGGTTTGTGGAGATGGGATATATTCATTTACAGAATGGAAGAGAAGCAAATGAAAGGAAGTTGGTAGAATTGACAGTAGTATGTGAACATTCTTTTACTGAATGATTCCCTTTTGTCAGAAACAAGAACAACAATAGCAGTCTATTCTACCTGGGAATAGATTGTAGAGTTGAGAACAGAGAAAAAGGTAATTTACTTTGAGAAAAATAGGAAAACAAGTAGACTGGAGACATGCAGTAGAATTGTTGGCCACCATTCAGGGTGATTTTGTTAATTGAAATCATGAATGCCAAATGGAACCAATAGAATGTGAATTTTCTCTTCATAACTTTTACTCTTCCTCTGTAGGCACAGAGTAAGCAAAGACTTATATCCTAAATTTGATAGCAAAATTTTTTGCTGGGTGAAATAAATGAGAGAAGAAGGTACAGGGCTTCAACCAAAAATAAAAATTACTGATTTTAATGATTAGGTATACAACCTGTTAGGCTAGATTAATAAGGAAATAGGGATATCATTGAGTTGAATTGCAGAAAAACTGAGACAGGATCCATTTATTGTAGGTGTTGACGGGTAAATGAATTTTAGGTTCTGGGTTTCTGAAAGGATTATATGGGAAATATTTTAGGTGATGTCTAAGAATCTGATGTTTGAATATTAAATTATGAAGAGGTTCCTATTACTACCACTGTCAACATGTGAAATTTAGCTAAGGAAGTTGGTGGCTGGTATTGAATTGAGGCTGGAACCTTATCTGGAAAAGACTTCAAGGTAGTGAGAGGTGAGGCTAGTTGAGGAACCATGCACATGGCTAATGAAATCACCAATAATCATAACAGGCTTAATATCAGATAATGGTACTTTGGACCAGAATTGAAATATTCAAAAGAATGAGATGAGCAACCAGAGTCAGTAGACAATAGAAAAACAGAGGAGGCATCATCTTGCAAAATGATCAAAATATGCAAAAGTCTCATGGCCTCCTACAATTCCAATGATTATGTGTTTAAGTTAATTTAAATTAGAAAATATTATTTCTTTTGAAAAATATTGAATGGTTTCCTTAAGTCTTCATATCTATGGAGTAGCATACTCAGAAAATATTTTTGAGGGAAAGTTGTGTCAGGGGGAAGGTGAGATTTGAACACTTTTAAAAACTTTTCAAGCTGTATGAAAGTAGGGTGTTAAATAATTTCTGACTATTTTTCCATAAAGAACATTAATACTAGCATTTTCTGATGTGTAAACAGTTTAATAAAAATCATGATTCAATCGGAAAATTAATAAAGAAAGGAGAAAGGAAAAACTGTGAGGGAGGAGAAAGAAAAACAAACGAGAAGCAGAGAAGATAACTGAAATAAAGAGAAAAGAAAGAAGCTTGGAAAGAAGAGGATGAAGAAAATGAAAGAGGAGAAATAAATCATTAAAAGTTAGACATTGAAACACAGGAGAGTATGAATGAAGCAGAAGGGGTATTTTCCATCCATAGACAATTAAACAAGAATTAGAGGAGACAGAGGAAAAGGGTTAATTAATATGCAGTACTTACAAGAAAAGATTTTCTGAGGGAAAATTATCTGAATTGTGAGTAGTGGGAAGCAGAAGGAAATTAGTTTGCAGCGTGTGGTACCTGGGACAGCACAATGTGGAGAGGAATCCTCGTGGCTGACAGCTTCCCACATGAGCACTGCTCTGCACAGCAAGCTTGGATGTCTTAATTGTTTGGACCCGGATGTGGCCCCCCCATGTTGGGCTTTGCTAGACTTCACCGTGCAGGATTTGTACAAATCAGGTCCTTGTAATTTTACAGAGTGGTTCAGAGAGTTGAGAGTTTTAAGGTTCATTTTCATCAGTGTCAATTTAACATGCAACAAAATTATTCTATGAGATAAATATTACTCTAAAACAGCATAGTTTTAAGATATCTTCAAATTTCCAAGGTTACCACATTCTAGCCCAGAAAATACAATGTGATTCTTCTTAACAGAGATGGTGAAAGAGAAATTTCACAAAGCAATGTCATAGTCGTGTAAGATTTCATATTTTTTAAGCATTTTCAGTGTATGTAAGGCTTATCTAAAGAGTCCAAATGTGAGGAAACTCATTGACAATTCATTCTCAGTATGCAAGAAGTAAGGATCATTGAATTTTTAGTTAAATGAATCCTAAAATGATTAAGATGAAAATCATTTCAAAAAGAACCAAATTGGACCACTTAAGAGACACATATCAAATGGGGTTCTTGTTGGAAAGCTCAGAAAAATTGGCAGAAATTTGCCTAAGCACAAAGAGAAGATTGGGCATTTGGGAAAAAGGACAGAGAGCTCAAGAATCAGGCTTCTAAAGCGCAAGAGGTTTTGGTGCACAAAATTGCATCCTCTGGGCTAACCTATGATTTCTGTCACAGCCAGGCATACTGAAAATGTTCTGTCTCAAGGTACAACTGAAGTGTCTTCTCTTTGATCCCTCCAAACTTTTCTGAAGTCTAGAGATCTGCTCAACCTGCAGGTATAGCTGAGTGGGCAGGGTAGCTAAAGTCCCTCAGGACAGCCCTCAACCAAAGTGGAATAATCGCAGTGGGTAAATGTTCCAGTCTTCAGACAGACCAGTGTCTGAGTTATTCCATATACACTTCTCCAGTACCTTCCTCCATGCCTAATGTAGGAAACTAATTAAACCTGTTTCTTTTTTTTCTGACTTTTTGTCCTTGTTTAAATCTCTCTGTTTCTTTATCCATGATACATGAAATTAAATCATCACTCTGAGATTCACTTTTGGGGAAACAGATTAAGGTAATTGAAAATAGATAAGTGCTGGTACTATGTATAGAAATAACACACTTTCCTCAAAGTAGCATCACATATACAAATATGGTCAGTCATGAGCCACCATCTCAACTATTCAAGGAATGAATGACCTGTACATTAGTTTGGATATGGGACTACTGATTTACCAGCTGAGGGCTGTATTTTTTTTCCTATGGTTGCTGTAACAAATTGCCATACCAATAATGACTTAAAACAGGATAAATTTATTATTCCACAGTTCTGCAGGAAAGAGGTCTAAAACATGTCTTCCAGGCTTCAAGTGAAGCAGTCATCAGGCTACAGTCCCTCTGTAGGCTTTTGGGGAGAATCTATTTCCTTTTATTTTACAGCCTCTAAAGGACATCTACATTCTTTTGCTCATGGACCCTACTGCCAAGTTTAGAGTCCGTGTCTCTAACATGTCCTCTGACATCATATCTTCTTTTCTGACCCTGGTGCTTCTGATTTCTTCTTATAAATCCTGTGGTAAGGAAATACAGGATGATTATCATATCTCCAGATTATTAACTTAATCAAATTTGTACCTGTGCCATTCAATATAACACATTCACAGATTTGGACAGAGACATCTTTCACCCAGAAGAGGGAGATGTGTTAATCAGTCTACGAGAGATCACTGACTGGCAGTGACTGCAGATTTTATTCGATACGGGAAATGTCTCTCTCCCAATAAACATTTGGTTCTGGCAACTGAAGGAGGGCTAAAAGATTCCACAAATGACGAACAATAAAAAAGTCATTAGAAAAAAACATACCCTATTTTTACAGGCTTTATTTTTCTCCCAATCCTGCTTTTAGAGAATACAAATTAGTCATCTACTATTTATCAGTTATTAAGCCAAACCCCAGAGGAAATTAATTTACCCTTTTCCTCTAATTCACTCCCAGCTAACTATACTCAGAAAGCTAGAGAAAGGGTCAAGTTTAGAAGAAAATTCATCACCTTTGTTTAATAGCAAATGGAGTTTGGATTGGGTAACTGAAGTAAAAATCTTAGAAAGGAAACACAACTTATTTTATCCTGTCTTAAGCCTCAAATTTCACAAGTCCTAGACACAATTCAAGTCCTGACCCCTACAAACTATACCCATGCCCATGCAGGAAGTAACACACACACACACACACACACACACACACACAGACCACATATACACACTGGACTATACCTGTTTACTCAGTTTTTTTGCTGCTGTGACTAAAAGATCTGACAAGAACTGTTATAGAGGAGGACTCACAGTTTCAGAGGTCTCCGTCCATGGACAGCAGGCTCCATTCCTCCAGACTTGAGGTGAGGTAGAAAATCATGGCAGAAGAGTGTGGCAGAGGGAAGCAGCTTGTATGATGATCAGGAAGAAGAGAGAGAGAGCGAGAGGGAGACTCCAATCCCCAGATACAAAATATATACCCTGAAGCTACACCCTTAATGCCCACCTCCTACAGCCACACTCTACCCTCCTCGGTTACCACTCAGTTAATCCCTATCAGGATAAATTCACTGATTGGGTTAAGAATCTCACAACCGAATCATTTCTCCTCTGAACCTTCTTGCATTGTCTCACATGTGAGCTTTTTTGGGACACCTCACATTCAAACCACAACAATGCCAAATGTTTATAAGCAATCAAGTTTGGGCATAGTCTTAGAATTTTTGAAAAGTATGCCCTATGTTACTGTGGGAGGTGCCTACTTTTCAAAGATCTTATGTTGTCTCTTCCCTTTCTCTGCAAACTTTGCCATGAGATGTAAGTATCATTGTTAACCAAACTTGCAACAGAACTCTATTCTATTCAACCGACAGTTTCTCTGACCCCTCCCCATATCACCCTATCTTCTGGAAGGCCATTTTCAGTTCATATCCCTTTCTCATTTGCTTGTTAAAAATCTTTTAACCTTTCAACACTCAGTTTCTAAATGTCCTCTTATTTGACTTTTTCCATCTCTGCCCTCTGGAAATATTGACTCTCCTTCATCCAGCCTTATTATTTAGGTAATTAATTACATATTAATAATAAATTGCATATTTTAAACATAAAAAGCATATGTACTTACATAAACATGTGCCACTTTTTTTAGAGAACTGTTTTTAGATTGAGGCCTAGCACATTATATGGCAAAATTAATAGTTCTAATAATGATTATAATAAATTGTATTGGCTTCAATTGAAACTATTTAAAGCAAAAAATAAAATGTGTCCAGATTACAAAGTGTTAAGGAATTACATTACAATTGGCAAACAATTGGAAGAGAAGCCTAATAAATTCAGGTAAAGGGAATTAAGGAACAGAATTAGAACTACGACTGCAAGAAGGAGATATTACTAACTTGCAAAATATCTTTTCCATTTAAACTTTTACAAACTGTGTTATTCTTGTAAATATTTGCTTAGGTCAGGCTGTTTGAGAAAAAATACATTTTAACATATGTTGAAAGAGTAAAACCTTCTCCAGATGTTAATCTGCACAGCAGCAACAAAAGAGTCTATCTGCTGTTACTATGTTTAATTCTTCTTCATAGGAGTCCAATTATTTTTTTGAGTTGTTTAATTTAGTCTAATTTTATGAATTTGCTTTAAAGTTCTTTCTGGGAGTTCTCTTGGTACTCTCATGCAGTCTTTTGTAGCTAATGAGTGATAACAAAATCATTTGTTGTTATAGGCGACAGGAGTGTTTTTCAACATATTGCTAGTCCAGTGATGTTATCACGCTTTGATTATTTGATTACACTTGGTCCTTATAATTGTTACCATGGAAACAGGGAAAATATTTTGATTGGCTCAAAAATATGTGGGAGAACATGGTTTCTTTCCAATATTGCTTTTTAACTCCAAAGTGATCGGAACAGTTCTTAGCACAGTGTCTTATCTCTTATTAAACTTACTTCACAAAAGTAAGTGATTAGTAACATCATCACTGGAAAGTAGGTAAAAAGTAAAGAGAAAGAAAATGGAAGAAGAAATCCTGAATTTAATCATGATGAAACAGCAAGACAAACCCAAATCATGGAAAATTATGCAAAACAAATGGCCTGCAATTTTGAAAAACGCAGCAAAGGCATAAAATGAAATTTTAAAAATATATCAGCCATTATAGATTAAAGAGGCTCAAAGACAGGGCATTGATTGGATCTTGGTTTGAATAAAAAGAATTTAAATACATTATTAGGTTAATTGTGAACATAAAATATTAACTATATTGAACAATTTAATTGTTTCAATATAAAATTTATTAAGTACAGCAAGTTAGTAATATCGGTTTGGCACATATGAATTAAATACAAAGATAATTATATTTAATTCTGGTTCCTAGCTTGTCTCTTAGCTTCCTTCCATTACAACTCTCCGCAAAGAACTTTGTATATAGATATATTTAAAACCTCCCTCTCACTTTGCAACCCATGGTACTTTAGTATTCAATTTGCAAATTCATGAAACTGCTCCTGATGTTCATCATTAATCCAACAGAATTATTTTCATGTTTCTCTGAGGTCATTTCACTCTTCCACATTTAACAACTCACTTAAACTTGCTCTACTCTTAATCTCTGGAGCACAATCATAGGCTTCTCTCTCTTTCTCAGTTGCTGATTTTGACCCAGTTCATGAAAGTGAATAGTTCCAAATATTTTTTTGTCTTCATCTCCTATTCTCATTCGAAATACTCTTCATGGTTTCCTTTCATCTGGCTCCAACTTTTCCAATATTGTTTTGAAAAAAATGACTGTCAGACTTACCTAGATACCTCAAACTGTCTTTCTGTCTATCCAGATATTTCTGAGAGTTCTCTGCTTGAGTATAGCAAGAGCCTCCCTAGCTTAATAGATCAACATGAGCTTATATTTTATCCTCAAATGTACTCAACTGTCTTTATTTATAGATTATATATATAGGTTCCCATGACTCAAAGTCCAGGGACTCATCTTCATTCTGCTGTTTTATGTTCATCAATATTAAGTTGACAGTGAAAGCCTATTGTTATGGTTTGGATGTGAGGTGTCTTCCAAAAGCTCACCTGTGAGACAATGGAAGAAGGTTCAGAGAAGAAATGATGGGGTTAAAAAGGTCTTAACCCAATCAGTGATCACTCATCTGATAGGATTAATTGAGTGGTAACTGAAGGCAGGCAGGGTGTGGCTGGAGGACATGGGGCTTTGGCGGGTGTGGCTTTGTGTTTGGCAAACATAAATCTCTCTCTGCTTTCTGATCAAGATGTGAGTCGCTTCCCTCCACAACATTCTTCTGCCTCACCTGGAGCTCCCAGGAATGGAGCCCGCTTTCTATGGATGGAGACTTTTGAAACTGTGAGCTCTTGATGAACTGTTCCTTCCCTACAGTTGTTCTGGTCAGGTCTTTTAATTACGGCAGTGAAAAAACTGACTGAAACACTGACCAATCCTCTTTCCTTTCAGTTTGAATTAATCTTTGTATGTTACAACTGTGCCTTTAGAATAACACAAAAGAAAAAAATCTTCCTTTTGTCCTTGTGATATTCATTGCTTAATTCCAAGCAGTTTCCTTCCTTCTTTGAACAAGAGTAGAACATTTTTTGTGTCTGGTCCCACAAAAAAGGTTCAACTCTTGTCCACTGCCACCACAGTGACCTTTGTTCTGTAGATATCTTATTTTTCAGTGCCTTCATGAATATTCTTCATTTGCCCACTGAAGGTGATTAGATGGACTTGACTTGTACCTCCTTTAGACATGAAAAAGATTTGAGCTGACACAATATCATACAATTATATTATATAGTAATAGTGTGTTACACATTCATAAGAGCAATAAAGCATTAACTGGATATTGTTTAATCGTGGTTTACTTCGTTTCTTCAATTATATAATACCAACAACATTTTAGACATGGAATAAAAATAAGAGAATAGCTTTTGCAAAGTAACAAGTTAACTTTAATGATAGAGTCACAACACAAGTTAAGTACAGCTATGAGAATTATACATGCTATTTTAAATTAATATGTCTTCCAATCCCAGTAGCTTTCCATTTTCATCTCATCTAGCAGAAATAACTTATAAAAAATGATTTTATTGCCTGTTTTAACAGTATACTTAATTTTTAAAATCATGGATGGTATTATTAAAATAACCTATTAGAAATATTGTGCTAAAATATTTTACTCCAAAATATCAGATGAAGAAAACCATTTTTTGTTCATGTATTTCTTTGTTTTTTTTTTTTTTTGTTTGTTTGTTTTGTTTGTTTGTTTTACAACCACTAGAATTTTATTCGACTCGTGGTCTGGAGACTGGGAAGTTCAGGAGCATCACACGGGAACCTCCCCAGCACTTTCTTGTAGCACCAGTAAGGTGGAGAGCATCATTGGTTGAGACAGAGGCAGCGTTCCTGTTAGGTCTCTTCAAGAAACTTAAAACATTTTAGCATGCTTTTCCAAAAAGAATGGACTCTCTATTCAGAAGTGACTTTAATCTGGGAGTCAACTACATAATATTGGATAACTTATTTAATAATTTGGGTTCTTTCTCAGAAAAATTGCAGTAATAATAATGTGTTAGTCATTATTTATTTTGAAAATCAAACAAAATTATCTATGGAATGGGGTATAGAATCCTGTAAGTGATTGCTAAATACTGGAAGTTTTACATTTTTTAATTGTATAGTTATGTTCTTTATTTCCTATTTGATATTGTGATTACTTTATTTTACATAACAATAGGCATTTTCAAGTTCCATGAGTACTTTCCAAACTTTGTAATATCTATTAATATATATCTTGTCAAGAATAAAATATAATTCCTTTTCTTTATGAAATACTATCTACATACAGCCATTAATATTTGTTTTGCACAACATTATGTCTACCAACTTTTACCTAATATTCTACCTACCTAGACATTTGCAGAGTATTTTTGAAAGCTATGAGACATTGAGATAAAACCTGGAAAGATTCCAGATGTTTCAGAACATCCAGATGTTCTACAGACATAACTCCTTCATTGCAGATTAAAAATTTATATTTTTAGCTAGATGCTTTGCAAAAAATTACATTAATAATCATAGTGAATAGTCATGATTTATTTAATCTTTTGCGAAATCACCTTTATATTCCACATTGCATGGTACTGAGGTGTGTTGGTCTCTAATGGAATTTCTAGGCTATGAAAGCCAAGTTCTTATAATTTTATAGTTGGACTGAAGTTCTGTAATGGAATTAACACCAATCTTATTTGACATTATCCAAATTCAATAAAATGGAAGTCTATTTTTTAAACAGTCCAATTATAATTCATAGAAATAACTGCATGTACTCATTTTTCTGTCAATGGCTGCTTGATTCTTGAACTATATTTTTGTATGTTTGTTTCAGAAAATGTAAAACTAAAGCCAGTTCAAGTATTTATATCCAATTCCCCAGATTAATGCAGAATGCTTGATATTGGGTAATATATTCCTGTTATCTTGCACTTAAGTTCTGCTGATTTAAAAAGAAGCTTCAAAACATACTAATAGAGTCTCTTTCATGTTAACTGAAATTGTTTGTTTTGTTTTATACATTTTATACTCAATGTAAACACAAACACACACTCACAGCTATATATGTATGTGTATATTATATTTTCAAGGTAGCATGCAGCATTTTCAATGATATAAAAGTGAATTTATAGTCTCTATTATCAAAAATATTCCTAATCTAGTGAGAAACTGAATTTATATATAAATATATATATATATATATACACTAACATTAAAAATAAATCCCATATATAATGTTCCATACAATTTACTAGGTTCTTAATATATATTATTTAATGATTTTCTTAAATATTAAACTCCTTTGGAGCTGGCAGTATTGTCTTTGTTTTATAAAATAAATAATTGACTAACAGAAAACTTTGCCAAGAGTTACATTGCTTAGAAACTGGTTACATTTGACATGGAATTATATTAAGTAAGTTTCACTGTGAATTTTTTCATAGATTATTGAGGGGCCTCTAATGGAAGAATTAGTTTATTGCCAGAGAACTCTGAGAATGGAGCATTTTACCACTGGGGAGGAAACTAGAAGTTTTCATGCGTGTTATAGCACTTTTACTGAAACTTATTGAGAGTGGTAGCTAAGTGGAAGGCAAAAAAAAAAAAATAGTTATTTTAGGGAGATTTTTGCTTATTAATTCCATTTATAATGTTTTTATATTCTTTGTTTTCCCAAATAAAGATTTAGTTGACAGTAAAAAGTCTTCTTATGATCTAAAGCCATAGTTACATTTCCTAATATGGAATTTTCAACATTTTAATCCAAGGTGGAATGTACAATCAGAGAGATTATCCAACCACAGTTAAGCTTAGGACCAAGGAAATAATTTAGCAAAACCAAAGAACACCATACCTATCACTGCCTACTCTCTGATTTCATTACCCTGCAATAAGTGGAAAATCACACATCCAGTTATCTTAAATTTGTTCATGTAGGCAAGACTTGCTCTAAATGATTGGGACTTATCCTGAAAAGAAGGGAGTCATTCTTTAATGTTTGGATCTCTCAAAAGATAAATAAAACTATGTAATAAAATATGTTGCACCTGATATTTAGAGAGAAAATTTGTTTAACATAAACATTCTTCTGGATCAGTTTTGTATGTTAAGTTAGTGATCACACATGTTTGATTGCCAAGTTAGCGTAATAAATCTCTTAGATGCCAATACCATCTGGCCATCCTTGCCCACTTGTGAATTCCATGTGTCATTTTGTACCTGCCATTGTTCCATGCTCATGCTGCTCAGCATCTGTCCTGAGTTAAATGCTTCCTATACAAATCACAACTAATGGGAACATCCTGAATTGTGAGTAAAGACGTGAAAAAAATTATCACACATCCCAAAATATAGCCTGAGATGTCATTGAACAGATGTTGAACTAAAATAAATGTGATGGTATAAGGAAAAGAAAATACTGTATCTTGCTGATTTGACTTGACTGATTTTATTTCAACCCCTTACTTATTTGATAATTGTTTCAGTATTTTTCATAATGCATTTTAGAAAACACCAATGATATGAAAGTTGTAAAATGTATATGTAGAAATATAATTGAAACACAAGTCCATTTGTTTTTCTAATTATATGGGAAAAAAATACTTCAAAATTTTTGTCATATGTAGTCATTGTTCCTTGCCTGGAAGCATATAAAGACACGTTTGTAGGCTATTTGACAAAGTGAGATGCTTTCACTAAATTCTTAAGGTGGTATTTCCTCTTTCAATTTGTAAATGAGTTTGTAATTCAGCAGTACTGGAGGGCCAGTACCATTTAATCAATATCCTTCATATGCACATAATTTTCAGAGAGAATTTAAAAAATTGAAGACATTTATATTTGTCTTCTAGATCTCACAAAATAACAGATATGTTCAAAATTAAAAAGAGTCATAAATTATGGCTACTATATCACTCCCAAAATGATTCTAGGAGCAGAAATATGAAGTTATAGACTAATACCAGGTAAAGATAGGGACAAATTAAACTGCGTACCACACTTTAAAAAAAAAAATTGTCAAATGGAGGCTGGAGGAGAAAGCCACCTAAACAATTATAATTTGAGGAAATATAATGAATATTTTAGCACCACTTAACACTTCTAAATTCTCTTTCAAAATGATAAAGTCAGTGGATAAAGATGGTTTATTAACCAGAGTTCTCTAGAGGAACAGAATCAACAGGAGGTATGATTATAAAAAGGAGATGTATTAGATTGGCTTACATGACCAGAAGCTGAATGGCTGTCTGCAGGCTTGAGAGCTGGTGGAACAAGTAGCTGCGCAGCCCAGAGGCCGAAGCCTCAGAAGAGAGGGATCAATAGTGCTACTCCAGTCGGAGACTGAAGACTTCTGGAAATTCCCTGGAGAATTATAGGCAGAGTCTGCTTTGGAAGAGTGGAGCAAGAGTCTGATATCCTCAGGGAGAGTCTGATATCCTCAGGGAGAGTCTGATATCCTACTGAACACTTCTGCCCACGCTTAGGGAGGGTCTCCACTTCAGTTCCCTATCCCACATGCCATTGTTCCTACACACACTCCCACTAACACACCCAGAAACCTCTTAATCTTTGTCATCTCTTAATTCAATCAAGTTGACAATTCACATTAACCATTACAGGTAGTATCTTTCTGAGATATTTTTTTTGTATTTTTATTTTATTTATTTATTTTTATTTTTTTACAGACTGCATTTTGATTCACTGTACATAAATGGGGTACATCATTTTGTTTCTGTAGTCATACATGATGCAGATTCATACCATTCATGTAATCATACCCATCCACAGGGTAATGATGTCTGTCTCATTCCACCATTTTTCATACCCCTCCCTCTCATTTCCTTCTACAGAATCTAAAGTTCCTCCATTCTTCTCTCACTCCCCACCCTCCCCCCACCACCATTATATGTAATTCTCCACTTATCAGGGAAAATATTCAGCCTTTGGATTTTTGGGGATTAGCTTATTTCACTTAGCATAATATTCTCCAATTCCATCCACTTACCTGCAAATGCCTTAATATTATTCTTCTTTATGACTGACTAATATTCCATTGTGTATATATACCACAGTTTATCCATTCATGTTGAAGGTTTCTTACAGTACTAAAACATAGGAGTCCATATGCTGTGCCAACCAAGACATTTTTGAGTTGTTCTTGTAAACATGTGAGCTTCATCATGTTTCTTGAGGATAAAACCAAACTGAGCATTATAAACTATTAATGATAGAATCTACATGGAGTATATATGAATATCACTATAAAATATTATAAACTTTTCTGTTTTAAATAATCATAAAAAGGGAAAAAAGATGAGTTATAGTCAAAAGCAGTAAATTAATTTTTACAAAAAACTATTTTATTTCCCTCATTTTTAATAGTTATTACTTTGTTTTGATTTGTTTTGCATTTGGCACTTTGTGGAACAAATTTATTAGTTAACCCACAAATTAATAACTTCATGGAAAGAGCACATTCGTTTATTTTGCTTTAGAGAACTGTCATGATTTCACTTTTTGCACTGTCCTTTACTTACAGATTGTTCTTTGCTATTGTTGATGTACTTCAACAATATTGTCTTATCCCCAGGAACCTGTATACCACCTAAGTGTGATCACTTCTAAAACTTGCACAGATATTCTTGGTGAATTTATTTAATAATATAGAATCGTGAAAGTAAAAAAGTTGTAAAATAGTCTAAATCTTTTCTCTTTTTTTTTTAATTTTTTTTTTTTGCTGTGCTGGGGATTGAACCCAGGGCCCAGTGCATGTAAGGCAAGCACTCTACCAACTGAGCTATATCCCCAGCCTTCTAAATCTTTTCACAGCTCCAGGGAACTAATGATCTTAAACAGAATAAAGATTTTTAATTTCAGCTTTTATACATTTCTTTTTTCTTTTTTTTGTTATTATTTTTATTTAGCTTTTAATTTTTTACAGACTGCATTTTGATTCATTGTACACAAATGGGGTACATAATTTCGTTTCTATGGTTGTACACAATGCAGATTCATACCATTCATGTAATCATACATATAAATAGGGCAGCCACTCTGGAAAGCGGTGTGGAGAATCCTCAGAAAACTTGGGATGGACCCACCTTTTGACCCAGTTATCCCACTCCTTGGTTTATACCCAAAGGACCTAAAATCAGCAAACTACAGTAACACAGCCACATCAATGTTTATAGCAGCTCAGTTCACAATAGCTAGATTGTGGAACCAACCTAGATGCCCTTCAACAGATGAATGATAAAGAAACTCTGGTATATATACACAATGGAATACTATTCAGCCATTAAGAAGAATAATATTAAGGCATTTGCAAATAAATGGATGGAATTGGAGAATATCATGCTGAGTGAAATAAGCCAAGCCCAAAAAACCAAAGGCCGAAAGTTTTCCCTGATAAGTGGAGGATGATATATAATGGGGTTGCGGGTGGGGAATGAGAGAATAATGGGGGAACTTTAGAATATGTAGAAGAAAATGAGAGGGAGGGAGGGGGTAAGAAAAATGGTGGAATGAGCCAGACGTCATTGCCCTATGTTTTATACATTTCTTATGGACAAATTACTTAGAATTTTATTGAAATTTTTATTGTTTTTTAATTATAAAAGTAGTATATGACCAATTTTGTAAATGTACAGAACACTGAAAAGTATTGAGGAGAGGGTAAACATTAATGGTACCACTATGTTTAGAAATCACTGTATCTTAATTTGGATGAATTAATTTGTGCATTTGGCATGGTATCATAAGTGTTCCTCACCTACTCAAACTGTTCTTAAAAATATATTTTTAAATGGCCACACAGTGGTCTGACATACAAATGGCATATTTAATTCATCCTCTTTTTGTTCTTTTGGTACTGAGGACTGAACCCAGGGTGCTTTCACACTGAGTCATGTCCCCAGCCCTTTGTAATTTTTACTTTCCAATGAGTCTTGCTAAATAGCTTAGGGCCTCCTGAAATTGCTGAGACTGACTTTGAACTAGTGGTCCTCCTGCCTCAGTCTCCAAGCAGCTGGGAATATAGGTGTGGGCTTACCCAGTTTTTGTTGGTAGAATTTGGTTATTTCCTTCCTTTTGAGTTTTATTATTGCTATTATTACTATAATCCTAAAGGGAATGTTTATGAGTGTATAGATATATAAATGCATTTGTAACTTTGGATTATAGGGATGCTGTCACTGAGCTTACCCACCCTCACATCAAGTTTGAACACCATCGCTGAGCCTACCCCCCCACCACACACACACACCAAGGTCAGAGGCTGGTAGCTGAGCCTGCCCGCCTTCCCCCTACTGCTGAGGGACACTGCGCCTGCCTCCACACTGACTCAGCACACCCTCGCTGGGGCTCCCCATCTTCTCTGGAGGCTCTTGTAGGCATTTTGAATTATTCATGAGGGTGTGGTTATCATCATTGGAAGGGCGGTTCCCTCCTGAGACACCTACAGGAGACTGGAGGCCCTTTGACAGGCATCTCTATTTATTCGCTTACATCCTACACCCTTCCCCATCCTCTTTTTCACATTTAGAATCACTATAAATAGTAATCGAACTCATCCTGTTCATTATAATAATGTTAAAGTCTTTATAGGGGCTATCTGGTTCAGGGATGCATTTTCTCTGTATTGGGTGCTACTGGTATTGATCTCCCCTTCAAAGGAGAGGTAGTAGAAAACTGCAGGATCATAATAAGCCTGCAGGGGGGGAATTTCAGTATCTCTGATCTTCACTGCTAGAGGAGAATATATAGAAATAATATGAAAAAACAGGGGAAGAAAGTATCCCTAACAAACCAAGATGCTATTGTGATAGAATCCAATGACAGCGTGGCAGTAGAAATGACAGAAAAAGAGTTTAGAATCTGCATAATTAAAATGATCCATGAAGCAAAAGATGAGATAAGAGAGCAAATGCAGGCAATGCATGACCCTTCCAGTAAATAGTTAAAAGAGCAAATTCAGGAAGCAAAAGAACACTTCAATAAAGAGATAGAGATTCTGAAAAAAAAAAAAAAAGAAAACAAATATTTGAAATGAAAGAAACAATAAATCAAATTAAAAACTCAATAGAAAGTATCACCAACAGAATAGATCTCATGGAAGACAGAATCTCAGACAGACAATCTTCATTTAATCTTGAGAATAAAGTTGAACAAACAGAGAACATGTTAAGAATTCATGAACAGAACCTCCAAGAATTATTGGATATCATGAAAAGACTGAATTTAAGAATTACTGGGATTGGGCAAGGCACAGAGTTACAAACCAAAGGCATGAACACCTGTTCAATTAAATAATATCATAAAGTTTCCCAAACCTGAAAAATGAAAGGGGAAATCAAATACAAGAGGCTTACAGAACACCAGGTGCACAAAATTACAACAGATCCATACCAAAACACATTATCATGAAAATACCTCACATATAAAATAAAAATAGGATTTTAAATGCTGGGAGAGAAAAGCATCAGGTTACATTTAAGGGGAAATCAATATGGATATCAGCAGATTTCTCAGCCTGGACTCTAAAAGCAAGAAGGGCCTGGAACAATATATTTCAAGCTCTGAAAGAACATGGATGCCAACTAAGAATCCTATACCCAGCAAAACTAACCTTCAGAATAGACGATAAAATAAAGTCTTTCCATGATAAACAAAAGTTAAAAGAATTTACAAATAGAAAGCCTGCCCTACAGAACATTCTCAGCAAAATATTTTGTGAGGAGGAATTGAAAAGCAACAATACAAGTCAGCATAGGGAGGAACTACCCTAAAGGAAAAGCCAATCAAAGGAGAAACCAAGTCAGGTTAAAAACCAAAAGTATACCCAAATGACCAGAAATACAAATCATATCACAACAATAACCCTGAATGTCAATGGTCTAAACTCAATAATTTTGGATTATATTTTTGATCATACCCGAAGTTGGATACACAGGCTTAAGGTTATGTCTTAGGATTCCTAGTCATTCCTTCTAAGATGAAAGATTTATTTTAAGAATGTATAATGTGAGTGGGGGTTAGGGGGTGAGAAAAGAATAGAGGAACTTTAGATTACATACAGGAAATGAGAGGAGTTATGAAAAATGGTGGAATGAGATAGACATCATTACCCTATGTACATGTATGATTACATGAATGGTGTGAATCTGTACCGTGCACAACCATAGAAATGAAAAGATGTACCCCATTTGTGTACAATGAATCAAAATGCAGTCTGTAAAACTAAAAAAAATTAGAAAAATGTTAATATAATGAAAGAAAATTTGGTATCTTGTTCTTATCTTGATTATTATTTTCTTTCAAAAGGTTATTTGCAGGCCAGACCATGGTGCAAGTCTGTAATCCCAGCAACTCCAGAGGCTGAGGCAGAAGGATCTTGAGTTCAAAGTCAGCCTCAACAAAAGCAAGGTGCTAAGCAACTCAGTGAGATCCTGTCTATAAATAAAAAGCAAAATGGGGTTGGGGATGTGACTCAGTGGTCTAGTTCAATTGCCAGTACCCAACCCCCCCAAAAAAGGTTATTTGCAATTTCTATTGCTATTCTACTCATACTTTTGTGTGTTTTTTAAAGCTTATATGTATTTATTCATTCATATTTCTTTCATTTTGACTCAAATACATTATACTGATTTAATAGAAAAATTTGTCTGCTACTCTCTAAATTCAAGATATGGAATATATACATTATCACTTTCTGTTAATTTGTGCTTACATTTATTTAAAAAAATTCTACAATGTGCATGTGTGTTTCACTCCCTTTTTAAATAAGATATAGCAGAGTAACAGTAACACTCTTTTGATACATGGCTCTTATTTGAACATATAATTTTAATTTTTTTAAACATTTTTTTATGTTTGCTCTCCAAAAAAAAAAAAAAAAACACCTGACTGAGCTGTTCCCAACCCCTCAACCCTTCTTCAGGAACAGACTTTCTGCTTTACTCAAAGAGAAGTGTCTTTTTGTCAATGTACATTACTTTTCACATTACTTAGGGACAGACATGGCATTGCACCTAGTAACCCTAGTAACTCAGAGAGAGCCAATCACTTTTACATATCATTAATTATCTTTCTCAAAATCATACAATCAAACATTCAAATCCTTTGTGCTAGTACTTTAGCCAGCAAATCAACAGTGATAGTTATTGCACCATCTCTAAAAAGACTCCTTTTATAAACAATTAAGTTCATTTACTCTACTATTCAATTTTTCCTATTACACAATTTAAACTGTCAGTTTTAAATGATTTGATTATGATTGCATGAGTTACACAAAAGATTGCATGGAGGAAATAATCGGAGGAAAATTACAATAAGTTTTAAAAACAAATTCTTTAAAAGGGATTGTTCATGCCTAACCTTGGAATTATAATTGCATGTTTGTTTTATGAGTTACATTCCTTTTACTAATGTCAGTTGACACTTACATTCTGAATTTTGTAGTAATGTTTACAGAATACATCTGGATTTAACTTTTTGTCTAAATATTTTAAAGAATTTATGATAATGATAGAACTTGTATTTAAAGTCTTAGAAATCCCATTCTAAGAATGGTATGTGATACTTTACTTTTTAATAGCATGAGGTTTGGGATTATTTTTATCCCCATTTTACTGGAACCAGAGCTCAAAGAATTTGTCTAATTGTTTCTCCATTTTTATTCATCTCTTTATAGAATGGTATGTTTTCAAATAATTGTGTCAGGAAAGGTAAATAAGCAACCCACCATTTGGACCCTTTCAGATTTCTTAATATTGTTTTATTACTTCTTCTATTTAAATACAACAATGCTATGATTGATTCTACACTAGTAATATGATGACACAGAATTGACCTCTCTGAAAATCATGTTCTCATCTACAAATGGTAAAATGAATATACAGCTCATATCCAGCCAATTCATCAGACTCTTTGGAAGTTTTTACTATGTATACTTCATAAAGGAAACAAAATTAACTATAGATAGATTACAATAATCATTTCTCTACTGTAATGTCATCTTTAACATGAAAAGTAAAGTAGTTACTGTGTCTGTTGTCATTATTTTTATTAATCTCTTGGTAGAGAATTCTTCAATTATCTCTTAATATCCTTCAAAGTCTCTCCTTTGGTGCCATGAAATTTAAATACAAGAAATGGAATCCACTTGACTTTTGCTCCTCTTGAAAATAACTTCCCCTCCTCTCATTCATTTCCTTGATACTTCCTTTTTATTGTTTGTTGGTGAGGATGATTTTAGATTCAGCTTTTTATCTGAGTTTTCTGTAAGTTTTACAGTGATTCCCATTATAAAACATAGTAAGAACCATATATATTTTTATTAAAAGAGTTTTTAGGGGCTGGGATTGTGGTTCAGTGGTAGAGCGCTTGCCTCATATGTGTGGGGCACTGGGTTCAATCCTCTGCACCACATAAACAAATAAAATAAATAAAATAAAGATATTGTGTCCATCTACAACTAAATTTTTTTAAAAAGCTTTTTTTCTATTATAACTTCTGTGATTGTTTCTATTTTATTTAAATGGCTGTTTTCCATAAAACACTTCTAAGGGTAGATTTTTAAAGCTTTCATGTACATCGTTCACTTTCGTAATGTCAACACCCTTTTTCATAATTTTGGGATTCTTCACTAATATGAATTATACCACAATAATCCAAATATAATTTAAATGTTATTGACTTGAAAAATATTTAAATTTCTGGAATTTCTTTTTTCCTTGTTCTTTTTTTTTTCTTTTTTTGGTACCAGGGATTGAACTCAGGGGAACTTAACCACTGATCCACATCCTAAGCCCTTTCTTGTATTTTATTTAGAGACAGAGTCTTAGTTGCTTAGGTCTCACCAAGTTGCTGAGACTGACTTTGAACTCATGATCCTCCTGTCTCAGCCTCCTAAGCCTCTGGGATATAGGCATGTGCCAGAATCCTGGCTGAACTTTTTACATATCTCATTAGTTCATTAACCTAATGTATTTTATCTTATTATTTTTATTTAATCATGAGTTTTACTGTGGAATTTTATTATTCTCAAAATATTGATTGACTTTTTTTCCATATATTATGCTATTTTATATGCATTATTTGATTATTTCCAGCACCCTATATTATTATATTTTTATGTGACAATTTCTTATAGTTTCCTTTGAGACATGTATTTTGTTTGATTTTTAACTACCCAAATTGATTTAGAATGTAATATGTTGCAGGAGATAAACTAATTTTTTTTATTTGTTCCAATTTGTTATACATGACAGTGGAATGCATTTATACATAATACATAAATGAAATGTAATTTCTCATTTTCTGATTATACATATTGTAGGATCACATTGGTCATGCAGTCATATATGTACATGAGGTAATAATGTCTGTTGAACTCTACTATCCTTCCTACCCACATATTTTACATGTATTATTTAAATTAATCTCACAATATAAATATGACTATTTCAATTTTACAGATAAGAAAACAGTGCTTTATTCCATTTTGAAAATGTGTCTGCCATTAGTAGAGCACTTAAGTGAAAGAGCTACATGTTTGACACAGGTTGATCTGATTCCGATGTACTTAAATCATGTACCTATAATATGTTCCTTTATCAAGGAAGGTCACTTTCTCAGGAGTTGTAATTTCTTTTCTAGCAAAATAAACAACTGTTTTTTAAAAACAGTTCATTAGACTGATTGAAAAAAACGTACAGAAAAGTTGCCAAAATAGCACAGAGAGACCAGGTGTGGTAGTACATGCCTAAAATCTCAATGACTCAGGAGGCTGAGATAGAAGGATCTCAATTTCAAAGCCAGTCTCAGCAAAAGCGAGATGCTAAGCAACTCAGTGATACCCTGCTTCTGAATAAAATATAAAATAGAGCTGGAGATGTGGCTCAGTGGTTGAGTGCCTCTGAGTTCAATTCCCAGTAACCCCTACCCCCTAAATAGTAGAGAGTACTCATATATCCACCTTCTGTAGGCTCCTGTAGGATTACCATTTTATAGAACCACAGTCAGATGATCATGACCAGGACATTAACATTGGCTTAGTACAATTAACCAAGCTTACAGACATTTTTGAAATGTCCTCCTTGTTTCAACTAATAATGCTGATTCTACTCCAGCATCTTACATAGAATCCCATATTGCATTTAAGTGGTTATTGCTTCTTAATCTTGTTAGTCTTTTATTTTCTTGAAAGATATTCATATTTTTGAAGAGAAGTGGTGAAATATTTTGTAACTGTCACTGAATTTTTAGTTGTTGATATTTTCCCATGGTTATATAAAATTATTCACAGTGTGGAAGGATGGTATCACCAGTTTTAGTTTATTTTTCTTGGTGAACCATTCCTGGCTTTTATTAATGGTATTACTTTTTATTACTGATGATGTAAATATATACTTTGGTTGAGGTGTTGTGTGCTGGTTGAGAATTTCTGTCTCAAAGAATATTGAGTGGGGAAATACTGTTTTTCATAAAGCAGTACTTGAAAAACTTTCCTTCACTGTCCATCTGTTCTACCTCCCTTTCATAGTGACAGCAAGTCAAAAGCCGCATTTCTCTAGGACGAAGTGACTCCTGCCCATTCTTCATATACTTGATCCTGTATTCATTGGAAAACCAAAGTCATCTTTTTAGAGTATGAAGAAAGATTGCTTTTTTAAAAATATAAAATATAGAAAAAACAGATGTATGTCAATTGTACTAAAATTCTCTTGTGCATGAGATTTACTTGGGGCATTATGTTGAATCTAGAAACCTTAGGACATTACATGGATGTCCAAATTCATGCATCTCAACCTGGGTCTGAAAGCTACTCTTCTATATGGCACACTGAAAGTTTGAGAAAAAATGTTAGCACTGTGTGGTGATTGAGAGTGTAATAAAGGGATGCTTCTGGTTTTGTGACTGATATAAATCCTGTAATTCAAATATGGTAACAAAGGTTGCTTGTGGCTGAGAAAGACCAAGGATCTGTCTCTGTGACAGATTTGTTTTGGCACTAATATTTTTCCCTATTATTTTTAATAAAGAATTTAATTGGTAGCCAGACACTGGTACACACCTATAATCCCAGCAACTCAGGAGGCTAACTCAGGAGGATTACAGGTTCAAAGCCATCCTCAGCAAAAGCAAGGTGCTAAGGAACTCACTGAAACCCTGTCTCTAAATAACATACAAATTAGGACTGAGAATGTGGCTCAGTGGTCCAGTGCCTCTGAGTTCAATCCCCAGCACCCTCTCCCCACCTCGCAAAAAAAAAAAAAAAAAAAGAATTTAATTGGTAACATTCATAGAACTTGAATTTTGTATTATTGACCAGAAGGGCCAATAGTAGACTATCTCCCATAATACAGAAATTATCAGGCCAGCTTAAATATCTCTAAGAATTACTGAGATCCTGAGTAGCATATGAGATGAAATGATGCTGTAAGTCAAGATAAAAATCCTCTGGGGGAGAAATAGGACTTCAAAAGAACTCGTATAAATATCTTGTTATTTTTGGAGCACAAAACAAATCCCTTAGTGAATAGTACACTATAATATTTCATATTTGAGTTGACACTATGTACAAAAAGTAGCAATCTGAAATTTCACTAAGCAATACAGAATCCTCCCAAGTAGAACAAAGTATGGTTTATTCAAATTTGGATTAGCAATTCTGTTTGTCTGCATAATAGGCATATTATTAGGACTAACCTGAAGAGAAACAGGAGAGGTAATAAAAGATAGTTAAAAATAAGGAGAAGATGTACCTGTGAGGCAAAAAGTATTTCAAAAGGAGAGTCAATAACATTATATTTCTGAGAATTGGTATAGAGTGTGATTTTTATTAAAATATGTGCGATGGTTTCAGAGAAAATTTTTTTAATTCTCTCTCTCTCTCTCTCTCTCTCTCTCACACACACACACACACACACACACACACACACAAATTCTTCCATTCATTGTTTCAAAACAAAACAAAAAAATTACTTAATTCTATTACAGTAAGAAGTTAAAATAATCAAGGTAATAATTTCAATTTATCATTTTTATTTCTAAAATACTATTTCAAAATATTTGGTATCCTGTAATTCAGCAATAAGTGCCACTCAAATATCTTTATCATTAAGTCAGTTTTTGATGAAAACACCAATATGAGAAAACCCCACAAGTACAAGAAGATTATTTTCCCTATTTTATGCAAAGTAGAACTAGAGACAGCTCATATTTTCCTGGGGTACCTGCCAACTCTTTCTAAATATCTGTTTCCTATATTTGCATTCTATTTCCAGGTTTTTTCCTTTCTTCTGAACTTAGTAATCTTATCCTTTAACAATTTTATTTTACTTTAAAGACATTTTGGTAGTGGAGATTTGGTACAGGGCCTCGTGTTTGCTTGACAAGCATGCTGCTATTTTATTTTTTTATTTGTTCACTTTTTAGAAAAAGGTATACTCCACATTTAGATAAATATGTTAAAATACACTCTACTGTCATGTTTCTCATCATTTAACATTTCTTTAACCTGTATCTTTGGCACAGAGACAATTTTAGGTTTAATATATTACAAAATGATTTTTTAAAGGAAAGTTGTAGTAGTTTAAAATATTGTTGTATATCAAATGTGTTTGTCTTGTATTATAACTCATCATACTATTATCATTCTAACCTTAGTAGACTATCTCCCATTATACAGAAATTATCAGGCCAGCTTAAATATGTCTAAGAATCACTGAGATCCTGAGTAGCATCATTTTCATTGACCAGTCACTGACAAATTATTTTGTCACTGATTCAATATTTTTCTGAATTATTCCTAGATTCTGTGATTAGCCCAATTGATCTCTTCTTCTGTAATGAGAAATCCTGAAAATATAGAAAAGAATATCTTCTTCACCTTTAATATTGGTGGTTTTCTGTGTATTATGAATTCTAGCTTTATATTTCTCTCAATAGAAATTCAGTAAAGTATAGGGAAAATGTCTTGATTTTGACAGAATTTGGTCTGGTCTCAACACAATCACTCACAGTTGAGTAATTTCATGCCAAAGGACTTAACCTCTCTGACCATTTGTTTTTTAATTAATATATGTTAGGATAATAAATTGGAATTATAAGTATAAAACTATAGCATAACACCTAGACCATAATGAGTACTCAATTAATATTAATCCATTTTCCAAATCTTTTCAGATGTCAATTAAAGTATTGGAAAATAAATGCTTTTGCTGTAATTTGAATGTAGTTTGTCCCCTTGGAAAACCAGGTTGAAATGTGATTGCCATTGTAGAGTTCAGGACTTTAAGAAGGTTATTAAGAAGGATTAATGATTTTCTCAGGGAAGTGAGTTAATTCTGGTGGGAGTTAGTGAGTTCTAGCTCTCATGGGAACAGATTAGTTACCATTAGATTAGAGTCGGTTGCAATAAAGTGAGTCAAATCTCATCTTTTCTCCCTTGCACACATTCCTGCTTAGCTTTTCTCCTTTCCATCATGTTATAAAAGCCTAGGTCCTGGCCAGAAATAGACACCCAATCTAGGACTTATGGTTTCCAACATCAGAAACTAAATAAACTACTTTCCTTTGTAAATTTTCTGCTTTCAAGTGTCGTCTTAGAGCAACAGAAAAGAAATGGGGGTAACTGAATGTGCTGCATACAGGGAACCACATAAACACATAGGACCAAACAGCATATGTAATATTCAATGATTATGACATGTAAGGTAGTAATTTAAACAAGTAGTTCAAAACTTCTTACATGTCATGAAAGACATGCACATTTGTTCTAGAAGTGTGGCAGTGATGCATGCAAATTCAGGAAAAGGAGAAAGGTTTTGAAAGTTTGAATATACAAAAGATTCTAAGAACAAAAAATGTATAGCCCACACTTTTTGCCTAATAAATTCTAGAGGCATAAAAGTATGAAATGTAAAGAAGATGAATGTACTTAAAACAACTAAACTGCACAATAAATAATGACTTATAATGTGCAAAACATCAAAAAATAAAATACCTGGAACTAGATCCATTATTAGCAAAATCATTGTAGAACACTCTGGATTTATCAATTGTCACTTTCTTTCAAGCAATCTATGTTTGGTTTCTTGTAGTTTGCTTCCAATATTATATACCTTAAACTTATTTAATATATATTGCTTTTGTGAAGCTGCTCATTTTGCCTTTTCTTTGAATTTCTACTGCGTGAAATCTTGTCATTCTTTAAGTTTCAACCCTATTACTTCTTCCCCAAACTGAAAATCTTATACCATCCTGGGCTGAAAAAGTCTCTAGCCCATTGTGTTCTCCTAGGCTTCCAACGTGCCTTGCCTTGTTGTGGTAGGTTCACAAATGCAAGTCACCTCCCGATGGACAGTGATCTGCTTGATAGCATGCACAACTGGTGTTGTTCCCCAGCTTCCCAATTCAGGGTATTCAAGGTATTACTAGAGCTGGGTCATCAAAGACAATGCAATAAGCACAGGACTGTGATTAATAACTCTTTCCAATAAACCATTTCTAGTATGGAGTGAACAGTGGAGAGCAGCAAAGTTTTTATTGGGATTCTCCTTAGATGAAAATACATTATCTTTGCCTAAATTCTCTCCCTAAACTCTTTTCCTTTTTTTATTCTCTTTTGTTCTGTTCTTTCTTTGTCCAAATTATTGTCCTTTTCCTTGTTTCCCTACCTATTTAAAAACTGTGATGAGTTTTTAAACAAGACAGCAGAAAGAACATTAATTTGCAACCCAAATAGAGTGGATCTTATGCTATTATCTGAACAGAGCTGAAATTTGAAATCGTGAAGCCTATGAAATGCTTTCGTTTTTGTAGACATCAACACATGGAATAGAACAGGGGAAAGAATAAGGGTGTTGAGGACAAAAAATTTATTATCTTATTGGGTACACATGCATTTGCTATGAGTACAAGAAGTGTAAAAATGTGAAATAAACTGAACTGGTAAGAAAAGAATAAAGGTGACTGCTTCACAGTGGAATAAATGCCAAACTAGTAAACATGTGTAACATGTCTTCTTGCTTTAGTTTTTCAGTGTGTGAAACAATAATAATCTTCAACACTTATGCATCTATAGATTTATATTAATAGTTCACATAGGGAGGATATATGGGGATCAACTGAGTTAATGTTTTTTAAGTAATGATTGCTATTAACTATTCTAAAAGTCATAGAAAATGCTTAATTTATCTATGAGAGTTTAGAAATGTTCATTCAGACAGTAATTTCCTATACATATTTAGTTCATTTTGTTTAGTGAGCCAATGTGTCATAAAAATAGATTTTGTTTTCGCCATATTAGCTTATAATTTCAGAGAGGATGAACCACAGTGAATTGTGTACATTTTTAAATTACATAAATGCAAAAAGCATTGCATGTATAAAACAAAAATATATGTTATTCTTGGTTTTTAAAGTTTCAAAGGAAAATCTCATATTTAACTTTGTGTAAGCACATTTTTCCAAAGACTCTTTTTTCACTACATGTGTACTGTAGCTCTATGTCTGTGTATATTAATTTTGAAGTTGCTTTAATACAAGGAAGTGAACTCATCTCATACTATTCTCTGGAATCTTCAACAAAAGTTTAAATTGTGGTATAAAGACATAGCAAGATACATTTTGTGAACGTTGACAGATATTTAACCATGTTTAAGGAGTAGGATATACATTTTTTCACTGTACATTAGAAAGTGTTGAAAATTTATGAAATAACATTCAACCTAAAATTTGAAATGGGAGTTAAACAAATATTGAAAAATGCTTATATGCAAACAAAACACAACATAAATGCTATTCCAGCTGATAATACAAATAAAAAGTTCACATAATTCAAATAAATTTATTAAATTTTATTGTATTTAAATAGAACAAGGATAGATTTATAATTTACAAGGCTTAAAACACATTCTGATGACATTGCCTGGAGAATCTGTGATATGTAAGAATAAAGAATTGAAAATATATTGATATAGCAAGGAAAAAGCTTTGACAATTTTGATGATGATGACTATATGAGCTAAATTCATTGCTGTTTCTATAATAAATAAAATATGTTCCTAAGCCTTTTTAAAAATCTACATCTTGTAATAGTGCTGTTAACCCTATTTAATAATAATTTTATAAAGTATTAAAATGTCACTAAAATGTAATTGTCAAGCCTCAAGTCACACAACCAGTTAGTTATTGGTATAAGTGACTGGTGTAAATTGTGTTAACAACTCGAGTGTTTTGAGTCCAGAGCTCCACAGTCTTTACCTTGTGACAATACCACCTATCATAAATCATCTGGCCTATGGAGGGTTTTAAAAAATAATATAGTACATTGAAGCATTTATTTGATACTTTTTTTAAATAAGTGTAGCACTTATGTGACATGCATATTCATGTGATATACACTCAATAGCACCTTATCTGTAAATAACATGGAAAAAAATCCTATCATTCTACACTATTAATTCTGTTAATCAACTTCATTTACTGATATTTCTGGGTCCAGTTCTGAACCAATATTCTTTTTTGGGAGGAAGGGGTTGCCACGGACTGAACTCAACCACTTCACCACTGAGCCACATCCTCAGACCTATTTTGTATTTTATTTAGAGACAGGGTCTCACTGAGTTGCTTAGTGCCTTGCTTCTGCTGAGGCTGACTTGAACTCAAGATCCTCTGCCTCAGTCTCCAGAACCACTGGGAATATAGGCATGGGCCACCGTGCGCAGTCTGAAGCAATATTCTTTTAAATTACAAAGTTAAGAAATATTGATTGGGATTCAAATTTTAAAAAGTAACAAAAGGATTTTTGTATACCAGATAAAATGCCAGTTATTTTACTTATTTTATTCTCATCAATTCATTTGCTATAGAAAATTTTGACTTCATATATCTGGTGAAGAAATTATGACTCAGAGAAGTAAAGAAACATAACCAATATAAAATTCCTAGAAAGTGAAATATTTAGCAATTGTGCACATGTTTATATAATTGCAATTTTTTTAATTTTTGTTAGTATTTTCCAGTGATGAAACATATTATTCTTATTTGAATTTCTAGCTTGAGTTAATCTGATATCAAAGGTCATGCTACATAGAAAAACATTAAATACACAAGAATATTGATGTTATGACCTAACCAAAAGGAACTTACAAATATAGTAGAGGAGTTAGAAAACACTAAATATGTATGTTTATAAACCACTTTACAAAGTCAAGGCAAAAATTGCTATAATAATGACATAGAGTGATTTCTTCATGCTAACTCAGCTAATTGAAATAGAAATTCTAGATGTCATGTCTGAAATAATAATGCAAGTAAATCATCCTGACAAATATATTTATTCTGCTTTTTGTTTTTTTTTTATTCACAGTGTATTTAATTAATGAATTTATTTTCTTTTAGAAGATACTTGATAAAGTTTTAATAGGTTTTAACTGGAAGGATGAAACTTTGAGTAAAAAGGACATTCTCCTTATAAGTCATATTGACACAAATCTGATAAGTACAGAATTTTCATGTAGTTATTTGGAGCCATGGAGCATCCTCTGAAGAGAACACTGGGAATACATTGAAAATACAAAAAAAAATAATAAGTAAACATGACTAGACCATACATAAGGAAAATAGATCCTACTCGTATTTAGAACACCAGGTTAAGTTAATCAATCCTCTCTAGTTTTGTACAAAACATATATAAGTAGGCTTATTTGAATAATCCGTTAAGGAATCTGAAAAAGCTTGATGGATTTATTGGGCCTTACAAAAGCTAGATATAACTTTGAGATGTCTTTATATGCCAGAGAGTCATCAGCATAGGAGAAAAATGAAAAGGAGAAGGAAAGAGACAAAGACAAAAATAATAGTGCAAATAACAAAAAAATTAACTCATTTAGATATCCTCACAGAAATGTGATCCCAAATGGAAGATTGATCAAGAAAAAGGGATATATGGAAGCAATTTTTCATGATACATAATCATGCTAACAATTAATATAGATGTAGATATTAACTACTGTTTCTAAACACTATCTAAATTACACTCAAGAATATTATCAATAATAAAAGGTCTCATTCTCTGTAATGTCTATGTTTTAAACAGAAAATTATGTCTTTAGTGACTTTTATATTAAACTATGGGTACACATTTCCTCTAGAATTTGGAGCATATGTGACAGGGAAAGAAAGAAAGGAAAGACTTTCAATTTACATCAGTAATTTAACATCCTTACTAGTCTCATGTTCTATGTAACACACATACACACACATCCACACACACACACTAAGAGATGCAATGCATACCTTTCCTTTCATCTGCAATATTAAGCAAGAGATGAATTATACTGACATCAGTGCACGGTCCAGCCTCAAGTTAACAATACTGACTGTTCTATGTTGGTTATAAGGTTAGTGCATCAACACAAAGGATGGCATGTTACCAAACTTTTAAAATACATTAGTATTCATTCTAGCAATTTTCCAATAAACTAAATCCTTTTTCAAAAATCACTGGATTAACTCATGGAGAAATTAAATATAGTGAAAAAAGTTGCACTGGATGTTGAATATTTTGTGATTTTTTTTCTCTTATTCTTAGTGTGTGCCTGTTTTTCCAACAGATATATCTGTATCTCTTTGATATTAAATTTATTTTTTTGATTGATAATACCACAACAAATGTTCAAAATATATTCAAACTTCTCTTGTGTTATAGTCTATGATCATTTGCTGTAACTAATTTTCTTAGTTAAGATATTAGACACACATCTCTTCTCTCTCTCTCCCTCTCTCTCTCTCTCTCTCTCCCTCTCTCTCTCTCTCTCCCTCCCATACACATACTCTTTCACTCCCTCCCTCCCCTTTTACCCCCAATCCTCCTACTTTTTATCCTTCTTCCCTTCCACCTCAATCTCTTAGCTGTGGTAAAAGTAGGATTCAGGCATAGGTCCATAGCGACCCCATTATCAATACTATACCGTTCTGTTTTCTGCATATTATTCAATAGGCATTAATTGTTCAGTTTTACTAGAACTAGTCAGTGGCATTTAATGTTGAAAATGGAGAAAATGCACAAGCTTGTTTACAAATAAGGCTCCGTTGTTCAAATACAGTCACAACTTGACAGTTAAACTTTTAATTAAATTTGGTCCATGCATGAAAGTTATTTCACTAAACAAACATCCAAATTTGCTCAAAATCTTCTCCAACTGTTACCCTAGCATCCCTTCTTGGATGGACTGTTTTCATTATCATCTCCATAATTATTCATAGAGTTCATCATATAACACCTTTGATTTAGGCAGTCTTCTCTATTTCCTTAATTTTATAATTTCTTTCTGAAGCTTTTTTCTATTCTGCTGAGTTAGGCGGCCTGAGTTGATAACTTCTTGTTCCAATCTTTGAGACCACACACACCTACTCTTGTTCTGCCAAACCTGTGTTCTTTCTGCACCTTTTGAAGTGGGCGATGGAGGTGAATATTGAGAGATAAGGCAAGAAGATTCCAAATGTCAGAAATTAAACACCAAAAGTAAATAGTTTAGGAAAGGACTCTGTATTAAGTCCAAGAAGAATCTAGATTCGATATCCAGGTGGAGCACAATATAGCTTAAGATTAATTTGTTATATTTTTGGTCTGGGTGCAAAATCTTTTAGTAGCTTGAAAGATAGCAAGTTAGTTATTCAAAATAACTAATTTGAAGGAAGAATTAGAGGTTGAGATATCTGAAACAAACAAAAAGTATGAAATTTGAAGTAGATTGCTGATTTTTATTTGAATACAGAAAAGGTGAATCTTAAAATTCAAATTAGGATATTGACTATTTAGAATATTGGATATTTAGATTTTTATTATCATTATTATTTTGATTCATTTGTACACAAATGGGGTACAACATTCATTTCTCTGGTTGTACACAAAGTAGAGTCATACCGTTTGTATAATGATACATGTACATACAGTAATGATATTTGTCTTATTCTATTATTTTGTCTACCCCCAACCCCTCCCAAGCCCTCATTTTCCTGTATACAATCCATCCTTCTTCCATTCTTGCCTCCCTACCACCCCCTTTATGTATCATCATCTACTTATCAGAGAAATCATTAGGCCTTTGGTATTTTGAGTTTGACTTATTTCACTTTGCATAATATTCTCCAACTCCATCCATTTACCAGCAAATGTCATAATTTTATTCTTCTTTATGACTGAGCAATATTCCATTGTGTATATATACCTCAGTGTTGTTATCCATTCATCTATTGAAGGGCATCTAGGTTTTACAACAATCTAGCTATTGTGGATTGAGTTGTTATAAACACTGATGTGGCTGCATTACAGTAGTATGCTGATTTTAAGTCCTTGGGATAGAGGCCAAGGAATGGGATAGCTGAGTCAAATGTTGGTTCCATTCCAACTTTTCTAAGGAATCTCCATACTGCTTTTCAGAGTGGCTGCACCAATTTGCAACCCCACCAGCATTGTTAGGTTTTTGAGGTAACAATTCATAGTCTACCAATCTTTTAAGCAGCAAACCATCCCAGTGAAACTAGAAAGTGTGAGTATGCTGCAGTCTGGGCATAAGAATTGTATAGAAAGAGTTTTCCCATAATATTTCATTTTTTTTAAAAGACTTCAAATGACACTACATATGTCCATGACATTCTAAATGACCAATTATGAAATAAAAATTGGAATTGATATTTCCAAAGCATAAACCAATAATGTTAATTAATTTCTCCTAATTGTAAAAATATTTAATATTTTTTCAAAGACAAGACCAAAAATTCATTCCAAATAACTAAATATGTGCACAGGGATAAAGGAGCACATTCAGCCTAAGACATTTTAATGAAATTGTGAACACCTGTTGTCATGCATAAGAAGAAAACTAACTTGTTGTTGAAGATAATTTTAAATATAACTCAGGATATTTATTTGACTCTTACAAAGAATCTACCTAATAAAAGTTATATGCCAACATAAATTTTAGAATGAGAAAGTTATGCTTACCAAAATAACAGCATAAATAAACTTGACCTGAAATTCAAAAGAAACTATGTAATGTTTTTTGATTAAAATACCCTTAGTTTCAAAGAAATTTTAATTTGTTTCATAAGAGAATTTCCTTAAAACATTCAGAAAAATATAAACATAAGATAAAAATTATATTTGTTAACTACAAAGTATTGAAAATTGAGCAATGCTTAATAGTATGTTTTCAAGGAAATTCCTTGTGGTTTTATGATCCTAAATTTCAGGACAAAATTTTCTTTGGTTATCATTCGAAGTAATAGAATGTAGTTGTGCCTTGTGATTTCTGAAAAATCACGTTACTTGATTTTATTATATATCTTTATTTTGCTCATATAAATATGGATAAGAATATTAAGCAATCCTTTTACATGTTTTTATTTTTCTACCCAAAGTCAATTTGAACCATGTTTATTTGAGAGAAATATTTTTTAACTGGAAAAAAATTAAATTTTAGTGTTAGATTTCAAAGACCATATCAAAAAATGTTAAATAAAACTTTAGAAAGGCTGAAACAAACCAGGTGTGGTGGGCATGTCTGTAACCACAGCTGCTTGGGAGGCTGAGGCAGACACAGGAGGATCACAAGTTCAAAGCCAGTCTCAGCAACTTAGTGAGACCCTAACCAACTTAGGAGACTCTGAAAATACAAAATAAAAAGGGCTACGGATGTAGGTCAGGTGGTTGAGTACCTACCCCTGGGTTCAAAATCTATAAATTGAAAAAAGTTGGAACAAAATTTATTCATTCTCTTCTAAATTAAAAAAAAAGTAGTGAAAATATTTCCTTAATAATGGATACCATAATAAAATAAATTAAAATAGTTTGTTTATTATTGTAAAATTGTAGTTTTATGTGTTTTATAAGGAGTAACTCAAATTTTATCTTAATTTTGGGAAACTTTCTGACAATTATAGTCCAAAGTGATTTACTATCTCAAAGACATGATACAAAATGTATTGGTATTCACTATGTGAACCTGAAAGTGTGCATGTTCCAGTGAAGAAGAACAGATGTGGAAAAGCTCAGAGAATATGACTCACTCAGAGATCAACAAGAATTTGGTTTTATGGAGCACAAACAGGGTGGAGTGATGTGGCTTGCGTCTGGAAAGGTACTGTGATCCTTAGACCGACAAGGGCATGTTGAAGACTTCTTTGGTTGTTGTATATTCCTCAATAAGAAACTGGAAAAAATTGAAGGATTTAAAATAGATTAATAAACATGTTTAATTTGTCTTTTATAAATATTGTTTTGCTATTAATTGAGAGAACGTATTTGACAGATGTGTAGAAATGAGATTTGAGACTGGCTATGAAGGTTTTAGAATAAAACTCAAAGAGATTATTCAGTATACTTGCAATGTCTTCTTCTACACACCCCTTCTGCAGGGAGAGCTACTAAACATAGTCCTCTGAAGTTTTGGGAAGAGCTATTTGCCATAATGTATAATATATGTATCTCCTGCCACATCTGGGTAGACTTGGATGAACATTGATTTTCCTAGGAAAGAAAAAAGAAGAGAGATGGAGGAAAAGAGGTAACATCACATGGAATAAAGAAGGAACAGAAAGAAGGAGAAGCAGCATTACCTGAGATCTTGACATTTCCCAGTCCTTAACTCCCACTTCTTGAATCCACAATGCATGCGGATTATGTGAAACAGGGATATCTTCTTCACATTAATTGAGCTTATTATGTTTTAGGCATTTCTTAGAATCCATTATGTAAGAATTTCTGATCATTCAGAGGAAGAAAACGAAACTAAGAGAATACAGACACTGGGGAAACTTTTTCCGAGCAAATCAATAGGAGGCAAGATCTGGAAAATACAACTCCTGTGGCTATTATTAAAAGTATTGCACTACACTTTCTTTCTATCTCAAAAAAAAAAAAAAAAAAAAAAAAAAAACAACCCAACAATTCTCATTATTGAACTAACATATATTTTCTCTTAAAATCAAATAATCTTGATAGAGCAGTGAGAAAAATTTGAAAAGAATAGAAAGAGCATAAGAATGCTACTCTAGGAAAGATGAGTTTTCAAGTTTGGAATGGCAAAGGCATTTCCTAACAAAAAGAGAACTGAAAACTGTAAGACCAAGGTAGAGATGAAAACAGTCTAGGCACCTTCAGTGCTGTTATGAGCCAGTGATACGATATATGAAGCCTTTTTCCAACTATCAATTTGATTTTGACTTGAAAGATTATAGGATGTTCTACTTTATTAAGAAAATACGAAAATGATCAATCAATGGATTGTGTGCTATATAGTGCTATATTTACTAAGAGCTCATAAAATATGAAAACATTGCAGGAGCACAGGGAAATATCACCAGAGTCTTTGCCATACGTTCCTAACATATATTCAGCAGAATTACACTCACCACTCAGATTCCCTCCTTTTAACAGAGTTCGCATTTACGGTTCTTTACTCCTCCTCCTCATCTCTGGAGTGTTCCCTCCAGTGTTGTCACCTCTTATGATCTCATCGGATCAGGTCAAATGAGACAAGTTTCCATTCCGTTTTCTGCCTTTTTCAGTCATGAAATTATCTGAAAGGTTACCAATCTGTGCCCCACTCCCTGACTTCTGTGCTGTCACACCTCATCAACAATAATGACTGCTTTTTGAATGACAGCTTGGAATTCTCCAAAGGGAAGACAGCTCTCCACTTGGTGCATCCTGATGTAGCATTTGCTCACAAAGCTAATCTTGCCTATCGCAGTGAATTCTTTAGGTTACTCTGCTCATAATTAAAAGTCTTCACTAATGACATGGTAATTGTTTTAATGGATTTCCAATGAAGTGTGAAGTTCCCTGCTGATATGTCAACAAAATATGAAGCATTGTGAAAAAAAATGGTGTACAGCTTCATAGAATTTGGAGTTTGAGGGGCCCTTATAGTATTCAAGGGTAACCTTTCCATTTTAGAAGAGCAAAAACTAAACCCAGAGAAGTGAAGTGTGCTGCTGAAGGTCATTACACTGAATGCAAACTGTAGGTATCCCTATTCCTAGTATAATGATTTGTTTCCATCTCACTGGTTATTAATTTTAACCTGCTTTTTATTTATATTGTCCCTGTATCAAAAAAACCTTGCCTTTATGTTTTTCATTATAACAATGGAAATATTTATTTATTCTATCAATAAAATGGTGCATATGAAAACACTTTTATTACATTAGTTTTATGGGAAGATGGCGAAGGTGACTTTGAGGATGAAAATCTACAGGGCAGAGAATTTCTTGGTTGGGTGCTTCCAGAATAAATACCTTGGGAAGTCAATGCACCAAGAGTTCTGAGGGAAGCTTAGAGTAATTCAAAGTACAGTATGTTAATAACTGAAACTTGTTATATTTGTATAGTATTAAAATATTTAAAAGTATTTTCTAGTTATTTCATTCTCAGAACAATAAAAGGAAGTGGACCTTATATCAAAACCTTACCAAGGAGAAAACTGAGGGAAAAAATTAAGCTACTCACATGGCAAAACCAAAACCTGAATTTCTTTCCAGGTTTAAGTCACACAAAATAAGGTTGAAGATATTTTGCAGAATCCTTTTAAGATCAAGTTACAAGTCATAATTATTAGTGAAAGAAGATAAGATTTTTTCACTTTAAATCAGATTATTTTCCTAAGAAATATGTCAAATATGAGAGGATTTTTGCCTCATTTTCCATTATTGACCCAGAAATGCTTTTATAATATAAAATAGTTTTAGGAGTACTTACATACCTTTTGAAATGAGAAAATAATAGTTCATTGACCTATTTGGAAGGTAGGTTAAAACCTTTAATCTCAAGGAACTAGGTATTTGTTGCCTTAGTTTGTTTTGTGTTGCTATAACCTATAACTTGAGACTGGGAAATTTAAGATAACAGAGTTATCTGAGCTCACGTTCTGGAGGCTGGGAAGTCCAAGAGCAAAGAACTGGCAAGGGCCCAAAGCTACTTTCAATTTATGGCAGAAAGCAGAACTCAAGTGCCTTCTCAGAAGAGACACAACACAAGAGAGAGCCTTGGTTTCTAACAACCCACACTCAAGGTAACTAGTCTATTTCTATGGGAATGAGAACTCACTTCCATAACATGGCATTGATATATTCATGAGGTTCTAGCCCCAAAACCCAAATCCCTCCATCTAGGGCCTACCTCCTGACATGGCCACTCTGGGTCCAATATATGAATTTTGGGGGGGTACGTTCCTATCTCAGTACTTATAAATTTCCCAAATTGTTCAATAGGTAATTGACACCAATTTAAACCCTAGAGATTAAAATTGATAAACTCGTTGCTTCTACTAACTTTGCCTGAATTTCGTTGGCATAACATCCTTATCCCTATCTTCATTTCAGAAGCTTCTAAGAATGATAATTATTATTAAAAGAAAGTTTTCACAAAAGAAGGCTCCATTTAAACTACTCTTATCACTGTGTCAGTATATCAACTCTTGTAGCATAAGCAATGCTTCTGTTTCCTCACTTATATCTAGATTTCAATGGTGTCCCATGCTGTTAAACTGTTAGCCTGTTTCATCTTTGTACTTGATGAGGAAAAGTGATATTAATTTTAATCGGATTGCTGTATTTCATTACTTATAAATTCCACTTTTTACACTTCTTTTCTGATGGATTTCATCAGAAATCATCTCCAATAAGTTTATAATGGAGATTCTTCTGCAGTTTGCAATAGTACTATATTAACTTACAAGTTCAGAGGGTCTGTTGAAGTTCTTAACTGAAAGCAAATAATTCAATTATGTTTGGTTACATTAAACAAATGAATAAAGTCAATGTTCTCCAAAAGACACAAGTCAAGTGTTCTTCCTTTTTCTTTTCTTTGTCCTTTCCTTTAGGAATTAATGGTTCCAGTATAACCAGAGACACCATGCTGCATTCTGGCTAGCAACTCATGTGCTGTGGTTTGGACAATGAATGTTTAATGCATTGAGGCTTGGTTTCAGGGTGGCCCTATTGAAAGGTGCTATGGATCTCCTTTCATAGTTTAGTTGAAATTAAACAGTTTAACTAGTTGTGTGAGGAATCCTTAGGCAAATGGACAAGGGTGTGCACTCAGAAGAGACAAAACATGAACGACATTCTCACATTTTAACTGCCCATTCCGGTGGGGTATTCCCCAGAATGAGATTGTGGGACCCCAGTCTTTTTCTGTTCCCTTACTTCTTGACACATGAGGTCATGAAGTTAACAGACTGCTCTTCCACACAATCCTAGTATGATGTTTTATCCTCACCAGAGGTTTAAAATAATAAAATCACTTGAAATTGGATTGGGACCTTCATGAGATAAAATAATTTTTCCTTTTTAAGCTAATTATCTCTGGTATTTTTTTATAATAATCCAAAACTGATTAATAAACTGATTAAATTATATTAAATTGATTAATAAAGCTTGGTCCCACATTAGCATACCTTTCTACATTATTTACCATTATTAGAATTGTATTTAACAAGTGACTCTATTAAACATTTACAAGAAAATAAACAAAGAACCCATATAACTTCATAAAGCACACAGGAAAATAGGAAATGCAAATCAAATCATAAATAATCATATAACAATACAATAATGACTATGTTGTATCACTCAGGTTCAGGAGCCTATACCTTTGTTTTCTGTAGCCCTATAACCATTCTCAGAACTATAGGCGCATGGACATATGGTATCATGAGTATATCTAGTACACAAAATGGTTGAAACAGAACTCAAAGAAAAATTTCCTGCTGTGGTAACAGTGAATATCTGCTGGAAGACCCATAGGCATATACAACCAGTCAAGAACAGCAACCTTTTCTTGATTCCTACAGAATGCTTCTAAATGTGATATTTAGTGCCTATTTGTACAGCGATGATCTGCTCTCAGATCTGGGTTACCTTTATGTGTAGCTAAGTGGAGTTGCTGATAAAACAAATTTACTGTCACAACACACAGACTTTGTTCATTCTTTCCAGATTTTGAAGGTTTCTATAAGCATAGTATGGGCTGACCTAGTATAATGTAAATTCCTTTACAACATTAAAATATAGCAATACTCTTAATTTTTCATATTTTGTCACTAACTTTTTAATCATATTTTGTAAACTTCTTAAAAATAACAAAATACTGAAAATTTCCAGTACCTTCTCCTAAAGCTTTTTCTTTGACTAAATGTTCTAGCCCAAGTATTGAAGACCAAAATGAGAGAAAAAGTGATTGTTGTATAATGCAAAACTGATTGAAATTCTTTGTGATTTATCCTTGGAGTCGATTTCTTCTCCCTGGAAGCTGAGGTGGCCTGTGTTCAGTTTACCAGTAGCATTTGGAATTGCCGCCCTGTCAGTTTTCAAGCTAAACTTTGTGTGCTTCACCTCTCACACTGGGCGTTCTGAGGTAGCCTTTAAAAGCCAGGTGAAACTCGCTGGAGGATCAGAAATGTCACCCACAGCTGACCCATTAGCTTACTTCAGTCTCCTGCAGGAGTCCAGTCAACATCAGCCAGTCCTGACCTCATTCAGCAAAATGCTCAGCTGAGTCCATCCCAACCTCCAAGTCACAGAATAGTAAACAAAAATAGAGTTGCTATTTTAAGGCAACAAATTTGCCTAAGTCATTATTCAGTAAAATTTAGTAGACACAATGTTCTAATATTCCTAAAGAGTTTATGCTATGTAAATACTCAAGTAACACAAATATCACTAATATAAGCAAAGAACAAGTAAAAATTGCTTTTCTATTAAAATGAGAACAGGAAAAAAGAAAATTCCCAGTGCTGTTATGTTATAAACCTCAGTTTTTACTCATTTTGGTACCTGTGTCACTGATTAGCATACAGCTATACTATTTTAAAGGAGTGGTAAGAAGTAGGGGGAAACAAGCCAATCTCAAAAAACCAAAGGACAAATGATCTCTCTGATAAGCGGATGATGACATATAATGGGGGGGGTGGGAGGGGCTAGCGTTAGGGTTAGGGTTAGGTTTAGGGTTAGGGTTAGGGCCGGGGGCAAGAATGGAGGAAGGAAGGACTGTATAGAGGGAAAAGAGGGGTGGGTGGGGGGGAAGGGGGAAAAATGGCAGAATGAATCAAACAACATTGCCCTGTGTAAATTTATGATTACACGAATGGTATGCCTTTACTCCATGTACAGAGAATCAAAAGGTATCCCATTTGTTTATAATAAAAAGAAAAAGAAAGATAAAAAAAAAGAAGCAGTGGGTTTGTTGTGACCTACACATGTAAAAATTTTATTAATAATTAAAAAAAAAGAAGTAGGGGGAAACAATACAAATTACTTAGGCATCTTTTAGAGAAACAAAAAGCATCATAAATACATACATAGACCTCTTACTCAATTCACAACAAAACTTTCTTTAAAAATGTTTCATCAACTTTAATGTACTAATCAACATCATCATATATACAGGTAAGCATTTACTATAAAATAATGTGCATTAGATAGAGTGAATATGATTGTGCTTACTTTCAAGAAAATGTAATTGGTAAATTAATCATCCAATGAATTACCATTTAAATTATAAAATATTTCACCATTATAGACTAAAGAACTTTACGGAACTCTAAAATATCAACAAAAATTAAAACATGCATGCACACATATATGTTATTTCTGCATGACTATTACTTATGATATATTCTCTGGATATTATATAAAAACACATTATCTATCTATCTATCTAAATATCTATCAACTATCTATCTCCAGTTATGATTTTCCCCAGTCCTTCTTAGGAAGGTCTAATCATTTACATTAAATGCTTGGAAAAATATATTGGTAGTATTTATAAATTCAGATAGCTTCTTTATTTTATTGATAGTAATTTGGTGGACAGAGAGTAGTTACTTTCCATAACAATATTTAGAATAATTACATTTAAAGAGACAAGTATTTGTAAGAATAATTTTATTTCTCTTTTTTAGATTTCATATAATCTTTTTAAATTTATTTATTTGCTTTAATTTTTACAGATGGCATTTGATTCATTGTACATAAATGGGGAACAACTTTTCATTTCTATAGTTGTGCATGATGTAGATTCATGTCATTGTGTAATCATACATGTACATAGGGTAATGATGTCTGTCTCAGTCCATCATCTTTCATATCCCCACCCCCTCACCATCTTTCATACCCCTGCCCTCTTATAAAATAGACTATTGTGTAACATCATTGACAAATTTATTTTTCTTCTTAAGAAAGAGGAAATCTGTCTGGTTCCCAAGAGAGTTTTTTTGGGGGGGTTTGGTGATGGGGGTCTTTTGGAACTGATAAAGTGTTTTCAAGAACATGGGAATATACAGAAAGAGTAGCACAATTTCCTTCCTGACCTCTTTTATTAGAAAGGAGATTTTAGGTAAAATATGATCTTCAGAGTTGTTTTGTTGGGTCTATTCCCACTGCTTTGAGTAACAGAGAGAAATTAACATTTAATACTCCTAGAATTTTTTTATTCCTTTATTCATCCAGGATTTGTGTGGAAAAGAAAAAGATCAAAATTATCTCAGGAAAATGAGGAAGAGTGCCTATCATCTCTACCTAAAAAACTACAACCATGTGAAAAGGAGAAGGAACATTAACTCAGAGTGCACTAATTGAATCACCAAAGAAACATGGAAGCTGTGTTTACTTCAGGTGGGGAGTAACTCTCCCTGGTGGGAAGACAGAATAGCAATGGCGTCACTGGCTTTGGAACTCACTCATGGAACTGACTATTCTCTTCCTAGCCCAAACACTTTGAGAAGAAAATATACATGATCATGTGGACCAACTCAGAAATTGCTCAAAGTAACAGAGAAGAAGGAAGAAACAAGAGGTGAAAATGCTTTCAGTGGGAAGAGTTAGAGATTCTCTCAAGACTAGAAAGTCTAGAAAGCCAGACTCTTTATGGGTGGGGAAATGCTAGAAAAGGAAGGCAAAGTCAAGCTATAGTTATTCACTGAGAATTCTGTCATTGCCAGAGTAAAAGAGTGGAAATACCCTTTCATATTGCAAAAGAGTAGAAAATTTATATTATCAATTTCTTCAAGTATTATCCCTCTTACTCCCTTTTGTAATTGCCTTGTTCTTTAAAAATAATTTTGCTTTAATCTGTTTTCTTTTAAAATAACAAAATACTCCAGATTGGGCCTAGTATAAGAAAAAGTGATTATTTAGTTTACAATTTAGGCGACTAAAAGTCGAAATAGCATTGTGTTGGCCCTGGTGAGAACCCTCACTAACTGTGTCATAGAATGGAGCATATGACCATGGTAGGAACAGATGCAAGAAGGGTTAGTGTGCCTTTTTATAGCAATCTCTATCTCAGGAACTAACTGGGGTCTCATGAGAACAACTTGAATCCCTTCTGAGAGTGCCACGTCCATAGACCTTCCTCCAGGCTTCACTACCAGCAGGTACCAACACCTCTTAATATTATTGCAATAGGAATCAATAAGAGTACCTTTGGGGGACTCGCTTACATCAGATCTTCCCATAGCAAACTTCAGGTATAAAGTACATATTTAATCTGGAGCTATTGGGACATAAGCGTTATTGGGACAAGAAGTAGAAGAAGCTAATAATGCTAATTTTCAAGAAATCTTGCAGAACAAAAAGAAATTAAAAACCTAGGCCTCGTTTCATTAACTTGTCATATTCCAGTGTTATTTAAGAGAACAGGGGAACTGACAATTGGGGAGAATCTAGTAAAACCCCAGGCATTTAAAATATGTGAGAATTTCATACTTCTGGACAAGAAAAGTGACTGATTTCTGCACAATCAAATCTAACAAAATTCCGCTAAGTTTGGGAATAAGTAGACACACAGAAACTGTACTTCTTTATTTATTCTCCATTTTCTTCCCAACACCTTCACAGATGGAGGACAACATTTAGCTCAATCTTTTTCTTACTGGAAACATAAGAATTCTTGCCTTCGAATGTACAAAGTCAACACAGCAATATAAAAACTTTATAAAGAGTCCAGTTATTATTAACAAAATATGTTTGCAAAATTATAAACTATGATTTTTTCAAAATTATTATTTATGTTTTGTCTTGTTTTAATTAGTTATACTTGACACTAGAATGCACTTTGATACATCGTATATAATATTATTATTTCTCCTTTTCCTGGCTGTACGTTTAAGAACACCGGAATCCTATTAATTTAATGATTGCATTTTATTTTAAAACATACTATATTTCATATAATTATAAGAATTACCAGTTAAATTGTAAAGATTAGCATGTTCAAAGTAAGTTAAGCTGAATAATATATACATGATCAGGCAGGTAATAATATTTTATATTAAAGTCAATGACAAAAGCTACCACTCTGAAGAACAATTGCAAGTGTAAAAATATAAGCTTAGCCTTGGAAACATTCACAAACATAATGAAATGTATTTCTAGTAACTTTGATCTATATAGACATTCCTTCAAAACCAATAGTTCTTAGGTGCCTTGTTGCCTCTTTTCTCCTTTGATTGTTTTTACCTGAGAGAGCAATTGTGCAGTGGCCCAATGCAGAAGGGAACAATGGCTCAGTACAACAAAGTCTGCTGTGATCAGGAGTCATTTTGCATGCAGCACAGTGACGTGTAGGTCTGGCAGAGGGATTGTTTCAGCAAGGGCTGGAACCTAACCAAGGCCCAGAGCTCTGCAAGCCATGTGAAATATCTTGCTCTTCATCCAAGGAGTCTGGATGAGTGGAAAGGTTGAAGGGTGTCATGGTCTGTTTTGCATTTAATAAGGACATTCTTGCTTATAGTGGGGAAAATTCTGGGAGGGATGACCATGTCATATATAAGAAAAAAATATCAAGAAGCCACAATTAAAGTGTAGGTAAGAGGAAACAGTAGTTTTATTATATGGTTTTGGTAGAAAGGGAGAGAAATTCAAGAAATTGGAAGTAAAACAAGTAATTTTTGTAATGTGGGAATTTTTTTTTAGCATAATACATTCAAGATTGTCTTAATTATTACTTTTACATTCTCACAGAATATGTAATTAACTGAAGTCAGGGAACCTTAAAAATGCTTACTGTAAAGAAGAATATTTTCAGTTCTATATGAACCTGTCGAATTTGAGAACATGAAAATTTTTGAAGTGGAGATTTTAGGTTAAATTTTGAATGATGAGAAATATAGACTGAAAGTAGAAAAACATTAAGAATGTTGAAATGTTGTATTGTCAGTCCAAAGGATTAAAGAATCTCATAGTTGCTTTAGTTTGCAATAATTTTATTGTTATTGAGGCTGATTTTAACAAAATGTTGGTGCTATTCAATTTGCCATCCCATATCATGTACTTATTCTCATTGAGTAGAATGTTTTTCTTGGTAATGATCATAGAAATAGAGTAATAATGGTTATCATTAGTTGCTGTCTTAGTCTGTTTTCTGTTGTTAATGATACAATATCACAGACTAGGTACATTGTGAAGAAGTGTTTTGTTTTGGTTTATGATTTTTGTCCATGATTTAGGAGTCATATCTGGTGATGTTCTCCCTGCTGGCAGAGTTCCAAGGCAGCACAGGATATCACTATAAGACATTCAAAGAGTGTGTGAATCCAAGTCTCCCCATCCCTTTTTAAATTTTTATTTGTTCTTTTTTAGTTATAAATGACAGTAGAGTGTATTTTGACATATTCATACAAACATGGAGTATGTTCTTTTCTAATAAAAATTTTGTTCCTGTGGATGTACATGATAGGGAAATTCACTGGAGTATTCATATATGTACAAAGTAGGAAAGTCATGTTAGATTCATTCTACTGTCTTTCCTACTCCTATCCCTCCTCCCTTTTCTTCATTCCCCTTTGTCTAATCCATTGAACTTCTCTTCTCTCTCCTCTCTTGTTGTGTGTTAGTATCCACATATCACAGAGAACATTTGATCTTTGGTTTTATGGGTTTGGCTTATTTCACTTAGCAGGATAATCTCTATATCCATATCAACTTACTGGCAAATGGTATAATTTCATTCTTCTTTATGGTTGAGTGATATTACATTGTGTATGCACACCACATTTTCTTTACCCATTCATCTGTTGAACAGCACCTACTTTTCTCCCATAGTTTAGCAATTATGCATTGAGCTGCTATAAACATCAATGTGACTGTGTCACTGTAGTATGCTGATTTTAACTCCTTTTGATATTTACCTAGAATTAGGATGACTGGGTAAAATGGTGGTTCCTAAGGAATCTTCATACTCTTTTCCAATTTGCAGCCTCCCTAGTAATGTATGAGTCTACATTTTTCCCCACATCTTCACTAACATTTGTTGCCACTTGTAATAAATGGAAAGGTATCAAATTAAAAATCTTCCCAGCAAAGGGAACAATCAAGAGTGTGAAGAGAGAGCCTACAGAATGAGAGAAAATCTTTGTCACCTGCACTTCAGATAGAGAATTAATCTCCAGCTTATATAAAGAGTGAAAGAAAAAAAACTTCACAGAATAAAAGCAAATAAGCTAATCAACAAATAGGCAAAGGAACTGGACACCTCACTGAAGAAGAAATACAAATGGCCAAAAGATAAATGAAAAAATGTTCAACATTACTAGCAATTACAGAAATGCAAATTAAAATTACACTGAGATTTAATCTCTATTTTTCTTATAAAGTCACATCATTCAGTCCTGGGACATTCATGGAGATGGTCTTACCTTCTTATAGTCATATCTCAAAGGTTCCAGCTCTGAACACCCTAACCAGATTAGGTTTCCACCTTGATACTTCATAATGAGAAATAAATTTCAATATGAGTTTTGGAGAGGACAGTCATATGTTAAACACAGAAAAGGCTGAAAGTATTTGTTTAATTAACATAAATGGATTTAACATAAAGATTATGCCTACTAACAAATGATAGTTTATTCTTGTAAAATTATAAATGGTATATATCTAACAGTATGTATTTTATACTTTGTAATGGTTTATATTTATAACTAATCTTTTATAGTATATATTTATAATTGTTCTTCTAATATATCTGTTTTTGAAATTTTATTCATATTTTTATATCATAAATTTTTGTGTTTGATGAAATTGTCCATAAAATTTTAGGGGTTTGGAATTTTTAAAAATAAAATGGTTTTCCTTTTTTTCTTCTATAATTTTGTCCATACAGCTCTTTATTTCAAATCTTCACATCGATTATTAGTGCTATGAATTATAAAAGTATTAAAAACTGAAACAATAATTACAGATTAATCAAAAATAGTTTATTTAAAATCTGAGGTCACATGATTTTCTCTTGCCAAATGAAGTTATTATCATTTGAGTTTTTTTAAAAGTTTTATTTTATATTTGATTGCACATAGTAATTGCTATGGTTTGGATTGAGTTGTCCCTCAAAAGCTCACATGTGCAACAATGCAGGAAGGTTCAGAGGAGAAATGATTGGATTGAAAGAGTCTTAACCCAATCAGTGAATTAATCCCCAATGGGATTAATTGAAGTGGTAGGGCATGGCTGGAGGAGATTGGAATTGGGACATGGCTATGGGGTATATATTTTGTATCTAGAGAGCACAGTCTCTGCTTCCTTATGATGTGAGCTGCTTCCCTCTGCCACAATCTTCTGCCATGATGTTCTGCCTCACTTTTAAGTCCGGAGGAATGGCGCTTCCTGTCTATGAATTGAGACCTCTGAAACTGTGAGCCCTCAAATAAACCTTTCCTCCTTTACAGTTGTGCTGGTCAGATCATTTAGTCACAGCAGCAAAATAGCTGACTAAAACAATAATTATACATATTTATGAGATGGAATGGTATGTTTTAATACATGTATACATTGCATAATGATCAAATTAGTGTAATAAGCACATAAATCACCTCTATCATTTGTAATGTCTTTGTGGTGGGAACAATCAGAATTCTTTCTTCTAGATATTTGAAAGATACAATGTATTATTATTGACTACAATCATCCTCCTGCACAATGGAGCACCAGAACTCACCCCTATATGTCATTATAACTTTGTACCCAATAACTGACTTCGCCCCTTCCCAGCTTCTGCTAATCACTCTTCTACTTTCCGCTTCCATGAGAGCAGTTATTTAAGATTTCACAGTACAGAAAGGAAACATCTGAAGGTATACAACTCCATGCCAAGAGTAAGTAATCAGACAAATTCAGAATACTTTGTACTAAAACCATGGTATATAAGCATTTATATCTTTAGTATGAAGACTAAAAGATGAAACTACTAAAATATTTACTACAATAAATTGAGAAATGGGCAACATAAGAAAATAAAAATTGACATTAAGTATTCAAAATGTGGGAGAGTGGTGTTAAAGTGTACATTTATTTTGCTTCTTTTCTTTACATCTGTGTGTACGTGTGTACGTGTGTGTGTGTGTATGTGTGTGTGTGTGTGTGTTTATCAGGTCACCAGAGTTTAGTTAGTGATACTCATCTTTTTCAAAGAATCACTCATAGTTTCATGTTATGGTTTATAATTTGAACTCTCTTATTTTATATATACATATATATATATATATATATAGAGAGAGAGAGAGAGAGAGAGATGGATAATAAATACATCCTGATTTTCTGATTTTTTTCATATTTTCTTGCATCATTCTTTCTGTATATTACTATTTCCTAATATTTTAATATAAGCTCTTCTAACATTAATTCTATGAATTTTGTCTCAAAATAACTTAAAGCAATGTATATTTTGTTCTAATAAAGCTTAGACCATGTACCATGGTTTTTAATATGCAATGTCTCAAATTTCATTAAGCAATTAAAAAAATAATTTTGGATACCTTTTACAATTAAACTGATATTTAGAAAATAATTGCAACATTTTCAAATGATTATATTTCTTACAGTTTTTGGTAATGATTCCTAGTTTTAATGCATTTATTGTCATAGCAAGTCACAAAGGTTTCATACTTGGCGGCATGTTAATATTTTCTATGTTAAATAATAAATGTCAGTATCTATAAATGTTTCCACACACTTAAGATAACCTTTTTTGGTGGATTCATTTTTGTCTCATCCATAATCACACCTACAATAGACTTCACCTAACCAAAAAAAAAAAAAAAAGAGAGAGAGAGAGAAAAAAAAAAGAAAAGAAATAGAAAACATAGAAGTACTGAATATTTAATGGTTCTAGAAAAAGTGAAAAGGTCAGTTAATAGTACTTTTTATTTTTCTGTTTTCACTCAGAATTGAATTCAATGAATATATATAAGGAGAATAATTCAATAAACTAAATTACAACACACAAATATGATTAATATTTGAAAATATAATAACATGTAAAAAAAAAAAAAAAAAAAACAAACCCTGCTTAATTAAGCTGACATCTGGATAAATGGTTGCTGGTGTTAGGTTCACCAACAAGCCTGCCTTCTCCATGTCTTTTCAGTCATACAACCAACACAGATCTGAGTATTAACTTTTGTTCAAGGTGTGAAAACTATCAGCCCCTTTTAATTATTAGCAAGGCTATGGATTCTAGCATGACTGTAACATAGTGATAATTAGGCTCCTTAGGCCAGAATTATGGTATGGATTTTCTCCTATCTTCAAGTATTTCACTTTTTCAGACCATGTGTTGAAGTTGTTAAGAATGAAGAGAACTAGAAGTAGTATAACCAATATCTGTGGGTTGATATTTTTTTAAGTATGTACTGAACTGAACCAAATTAAAATGATTTCTAGTTATTTGTGTTTTTGAAGCCTATTATAACCTTGTAGAAATGAAGAGAAAATTAGGAGGAGAAGCTTTTATTTCAGCACAATTTAATAAATACTCATTTAACATGCACCATTACATTATGAACCATAAATATATTTATTTCTGTGTAGGCAAAAAAGATAACTAAAACAGGTATGTTAGTTCAATTCCCTAAATGACTGACCATTTGCAAACCATTTCACGTGGGGCATTCTTTTTAAATAAATAAGATTAAAGAAAGTTTCTTCATATTTTGTCTTTATTTCTCCAAAACACATTAGTGAAACAAATAGAGCTCATAATCCAGTTATCTTACTTGAATGCAAAAAAGTATGTGATGTCAACACAAAATAAATGCTTAATTTCTTTTTTGTCTAGAAAAATACAAGTATGGTTAGAAATTCATTTATTCTGCCTTATGGGTATATAAAAATCTGTTAGAATAGTCAAAACTCTCTCCACAACTCACTTATTGCTTAGTATAATAAATTTTTCAAAGACACATACATCAAGTTCAACAACAAATGGCAAACTCAGACAAAGAGGAAGTATTAGAAGGACTTTTAGAAGTATTTATCTACACATAAAACTACTTCTGGTCTATAACATCATTTTGGTGAGTTGCTATAAATACACATACAGAGATCCATTCTAGAAGAGCAGATTAATTTATTTCTGGTAAGATTTTGAGCATGCAGGAGATCATTTTTTATTTTGGTGGGGGTACTTGGTATTGAATTCAGGGTACTCAACCACTGAGTCACATCCCCAGCCCTATTTTATATTTTATTTAGAGACAGGGTCTCACTGAGTTGCTTAGCGCCTCACCATTGCTGAGGCTGGCTTTGAACTTGGCTCCTCCTGTCACAGCCTCTGGCATTATAGGCATGCACCACCATGCCTGGCCATGTGATCATGGTTTTATTTAATTCCTTCAAGAGGCATGGATTGAAACCCTCTCTTAGTCTAAGAAGTAAACTAAGAAGACTCAAAAAAGAAAAAGATGTTGTCATGATTCCTAGGGACTGACAGTTTTGGAGAACCAAGAATTTGAAATGAAGAGACTCGTTTGATAAATATGATTCCAGTTGATCATTTAAGTCCTAATTTGACAAATGACTGAACATTACTAAATTCATCAACTTAGTAAAATGAAGGCATCTTTGTAAAACCTGAAAGTTGATATAGTTATAGGGTATACAAAGAATCTACTGTTTTAATTTTATCTTTTTAATCCTTCCTTTTTTTCACATATGATTTAACATCACATGTGAAAACAAGAGATCACAGATGGTTTCTCCATTTATTACATATTTACATATTTTGATATCAAAAGAGTTTTCAGTAACATAATTTAATTTTTATTGTTTATAAAAATCCTCTAAATCTCTTTAAGCCATATTCAGAGTAACCAGTTATTCATCTGTTATGTAGTCTATTTGTGACACTGGCTATAGAACTACTAGTAGAACTGAATATGCAAAAGGTGACCTGTGACCTGGATGAAAACATCAACCTGGAATTACTAATTGTCATCTATGTGAGTTTTTTTTTTTTTTTTTTAAAGAGGAAAATCTATCTGGAAAATATAAAGTTGCTTTGAATTCTTAGTTTCTTATGAGGGAGAAATGCTGTAAAAATAGGCATGATAAACATTATTTGACAGGCTGGGATTTAAAGATTTTCCTCAAAAGGGTCACCTTATATTGATTTTCACAGCATTTCCTTTCCACAGAAAAAGAGTAAGGCATGTCTTCTGATTATATCCACACATTCCAGACCTAAAACCATACAACACATTCTTCAATTCAAGAAACCTTGAGATAGGCACTTGATTTCTTTCCAACAGAAATAACTGTCGAAATAAATGTGTTTAAACTGATGTGTTCACTTAAATTAAAGACAGGGTTCCAACTGATACAGATAGTTATTCTGGCTGGGATGTTTGATTGCTCTTGTGTAGGCAATTACAAGGCCACAGGAGAAGTACAAAGTGTCTGACTTCCAATCACAACCTGAGGGTGGCTTGCCCATATCTGACAGTCTTTGATGGAGGAAACCTGGAATGAAAGACTGCAAAAATCAACCCTAAAAGGAGGCAATAGTAATCCAAGTATTTAGAAGGGAACATATATAAATGTTCACGTGCACACACACACACACACACACACACACACACACACACACATACATACACACAGAGAGAGAGAGAGAGAGAGAGAGAGAAAGGGAAGTTAAGGAACAAGGCACACTAACTGAAAGAGAAAATACAGATTAGATTTAGTTTAATGCTCAAATACCTTACAGAACCTCATTTTTGCCTGTTAATTTTAGATTTAGTTTTATGCTCAAATACCTTATAGAACCTCATTTTTGCCTGTTAATTTCTGGGTTCTCTGTCTCCATATTTTCTTCCTCCTCACTTTTCTAAGGCCCCTCCAGGTTTACTGCTTCCACACAGAAGAGCCAATTGAGTTGTTGAAACAGACATGGTATGAATAAGTGATTTTACTCAACATTCATTTATCAATGTCCAAAGAATTGATGAAAATTTAGTATATTACAAAAAAATTGTTTTGATTTCTTTTGTTTGTTTTTACTTTGAGGTTGCTATCTGACAAACTGATAGAAAAGACGTAAGCATCTTTTCTCTGAATTTTGTTTCTAATGTGAATTTCTGACCAATTTGCCTGTACAAATGTACAATTGTTTAAAATACTTTGTAGAAGATAATGTTGCCATGTATGTTCTACTCTGAATTGGCAATGATTTTGAGTTTTTAATACGTGTTTTATTGTTTTCCTGACATGGTTTTTCTATACATTATTATTAATGTCATGTAAGAATTTTTTGTCTTCATTAATACCAATATTTCTTCTGCTGGATTTAATGAAAGAAACTCCACTTCATAAAGCAAACAAAGGTAAAAGGTTATGGATTAATAACTTAACATACAATTATATAAAACTTACTTTCAGCCTATCACATAACCTATTTTCCTTAAATTAAAATGTTTTAATTATCAGTACCGCTTTCAAAGTAAACTTTCATCCAATTAAAAATGAATTAAGAGATGGAAGGTGGTCTTGATCAAATGTCTCTTTTAGATTGGAAAAACTATTTGAGGTAATTTTTACAATTTCATTTCTCACTTTCACTGGGTTTACTGAATAATAGTAGCCAAAAAGAAGACATTAGTAGAATGAGGAGAATTTTGTATTTTTCAAAAGTAATCGTCTGATTAAAGTCAAATGCAAAAATACCATAATATTAAGTAAGTTTTGAGTTTATAAGAGCCTAAAAGTATAATAATCCATCAAAGACATGAGATAAAATATTCTCGAAAGATTAAAAGATAGCTCCTTCAGCATTTCCTGAAGGCACATCATGTCTGGGCATTTAAGAAACCACCAAAATGAACAGGACCCACATGTGTCAGCCTAAATTAGTTGGCCATACCAACTTTTTTGAGTTGTCACTCATTATGAACTACATTTTCCATAGTTTGCAACTGTCAGAAAACCAGAATTGACCTCAATATGTTTGTTTGTGGAAACCACAGACCATGAAAATACCAGCTGGTGCTGATTTGAACCAATGAGATGCAATGGAGGTAAGTGCTTAAGTTTTAATTCTTTGGCCATATGTAGAAAAAAAGTTCCAAAGTTTTCAACAAAGCTAGAGGGAGAAATAAGCAGACAGAAATGTGATGTTATGAGGGGTAAATAACACTCAAAATCTCATCTTCTTTCAGCATAGTAATCTTCTAATATACCTGTGGGTATGTATCCCAAGATTTCCAGTGTGCTTAAAATGACAAAATATTCCTGATTTTTTCTATGTATTTATACCTATCTGTATGTTATGGTTTGGATGTTAGATGCCCCCAAAAAGTTCATGTGTGAAACAATGCAAGAAGGTTCAGAGGAGAAATAATTGGATTATAAGAGCCTTAATCCAATCATTGCATTGATCCTTGATGGGATTAACTGGGTGATAATCAAAGACAGGTTAGGGTGTGGCTGAAGAAGGTGCATCCCTTGGGGTGTGACTTTGGGGTATAAATTTTGTATCTGGTGTGTAGAGTCTCTCTCTGCCAGTGATCATCATGTGAGCTGCTTCCCTCCAGTATTTTCTTCCACCATGATATTCAGCTTCATCTCGAACCCCGAAGAATGTAGTCAGCTGCCTATGAACTGACACCCCTGAAACTGAGACCCCGAATAAACTTTTCCTCCTCTAATATTGTTCTGGTCCGGTCTTTTAGTCACAGGAGCAAAAAAAAAAAATAAAATAGACTAAAACACTGTATTACCTATCATACAATTTAATCTATAAATTTGTCACAGAGATTATCAATAATGATGTGAAAAAAATATCAATGTACTGTAATAAAAGTTATGTGAATATGGATTCTCTCAGAAGTACGGCCATACTGAGAGAGTCCATTCAATATCCAAGACAGCTACTAAGTAACTAATGGGAAGACATCTTATATGGTGTAGATACAATGGAATAAAATGTATGATTCATGTGTTCAGTGGGATGCAGAAAGGCTGCACAAGATTTAATCATGCTGCTGGGAATAGTGTGCAGCTTAAAACTTGAGCTATTCGTGGAATTTTACATTCAATATTTTTTATCATAATTAATTGTGGTTACCATGAAACCCTGAAAACAAAAATGTGTATAAAGGAAAACTATTACCTTCCTCGTGCAGATTATGCTCATTTGATGTTACTTCCATATGGAAATCAACTTATAAAGAGAAAAAGTTGATTCTGGCTCATAGTTCAAGAGATTATAGTTCATATTAAGTGACTTCACTGCTTTTAGACCTGTGACAAGGCAGTACATGATAGCGGGAGCATGTGGGAAAGGACAACTGCTTACCCCATGGTCAGTAAGAAACAAAGAGGAACACACTGGGGTCCCACCACCCCCTGAAGAACATTTCCCCAATGACCTGAAGATCTATCTACTAGTAGGAACCAACTCCTAAAGTTTTCAATATCTCTCAGTAGCACTCAACGGGGACCAAGACTTTAATACGTAGGTCTTGAGGGATATTCAGGATCCAAATTATAGCATTCCACTTCTGACCTCCGAAGTTTCATGTCATTCTAACAATACAAAACATACTTTGGGTATTCCCAAGAAACTCAAGGCAAATTCAGCTGTGAATTTGGAAAAGTAAAATAATAACAACAACAACAACATACTACTAAGACATGATTAGGACACAAGAACAGGGTAAAAATTCCCATTCCTAAAATAAATAAATAAATAAATAAATAAATAAGACAATGGTAAGCAGAGATTGGACCACAGCAAGATGGAAACCAAATAGCACAAACTTGAAGTCTTAAAGATCCATTCGTAGCATCCACAGCACACTGTGGCAGGATGCGGACATCCAAAGGCCTTGCAGCTTGTACCCTAGGACTTTGCTGGTGATAGTTCACAAGGTCATTCTTTTGAGCTGGCTTCTCTTGATGCCTGTAGCTTCCCTTGACAGGTGTTCCACACTCCTGACATCTCTGTCTCCCGAGTCTCCACAGTAGCTTCAGGTTTACTCTCATGACTCTTTTCAGGGTCTCTTTACAAACATTCTGACCCTAAAGTACATAGCCTGGAATCCCAGTCTTTCTTTGATATCTTGGTGGAAGCATCCATGACCCTACATCACTTGCATTTTTCATGCCTGAAAACCAGCCTGTGGACAACACCAAAGCTGACTACCTGCAGAAGCTCTACTCGGGACAGCTTGAACCTCTGCTGCTGTGGCCTCTGAGTGCCTCGCCTGGTGCCACAGTGCATTTTTTTCTAAAATGAATTTCTTTGTAAAACAAATTTGCATTCCTACACCTTTAAAACTATGATAAATGAGGTGACCTTGCAAATTCCTGAAGTTCCCTTGAAGCATCATTTCTATTGTCCTAGTACAAAGCACTTGGCTTCTTTTTAATATTACTAATTACTACACTTCCTTTGGCTTAAATTTTATACATTTTGCATGTACTACTTTTCTGGCCAAGAGGAATATCTTTCAAATCTTTGGCTCTACTCCTCTTTGGTCCCAATTCTTATTGCACATTTGCCTAAAACCAACAGTAATACCTATGCCACAGCCAAAGTGCTTTACTGTCTTTTAATTTCCTCTGCCAGGTAAATCAGTTCATCACCCTTAAACTCAGCTTCCTACAAGTTTCTGAAAATGTACAAAATGCACCCAAATCAATTAGCACTGTATAACAAGAGTGGATTCTCGTCCAATTGCTAACAGTGTCTTTATCCTCATCTAAAACCTCAAAAATACAGCCCTTAATGTCTGGGTTTTCAACAACATTCTGATCTTCTGAGTCCCCATTACAAGTGCTCATTAATCTCTACTTATAATATCTAAGCTTTTTCTAGCCTACTGCTCTAAAAGTTCTCCTCTAAACCCATCCGAAAATCTTCTCAACATTTTCTCAAAAATACCTATATTCAGTAGCTTCACTTCTCAATATCAGTTTTATGCCTTGATCAGTTTTCCAACACTACAACAAATACCTGAGCTAATCATCTAATAAAGGAAAAAAAAAAGACTTATTTTGGCTCAGGACTTCCGGAGTTCCAGTCCACAATCATTAGAACCCATTATTTTAAGGCATGTGATAAGGTAACATATCTTGGCAAGAGTCATCACAGAGCTGAACCACTCACCTCATGACCTGGAAGTGAAAATGAGAGAGCAAGACACTAGAGTCCTGGTGCTCCTTCAAAGGCATACTCACAGTTACTGAAAAATCTCCCGCTAGGCCACACCTCTTAAAGTTTCCACCACCTCCCAAAAGCACCAAGTTGAAGGCCAAGCTTTAAACACCAGTGCTTTGGGGCAAGGGGTAACTACATACCTCAGAGCCAGAAAAATTCCATAAAAATATTTTTCTCTAGCATTTTTCTGTAACTTATTGTACTACTAAATAAAAAAAAACATAAAAATTATTGTACAATAGATACCCAATGTGATTATTACTATGGTGCAACTGAGATCAATGTCCAAATACCATAAATTATCGACCAGTATTTTTGTATGGCATCCTGCTGCTTCTCTCCAGAAAATATGCCTATAATAATTTTCACAAGGAGTTGTTGTCAAGAAAGTATGGAGTCTTTATATCCAATTAACAGTAAGAGCCACTCTTGGATTTTAAACAGAAGGATATTTACATTTATCTACTCGCCACTGTAAAACTTTGAATCATAGCAATTTTCTTCACTTTAGATTTTTATGAGCATGTTTACTTCTATGTTTTAACTAATATTGTAACTAATACTGTATTTTTATATATTTCTGTTTACCCACATTTTTATTTTGATGAATGGATACTATTGTGCCTATGCTGAAGTTTTAGTTTTTTACTTATACCTCAAAAAGAACTTGACATATATTATTTCATCCTTGTTTGACCTTGAAATTTTTGTAATACAGTAATTTAAAAAAATGTTTTGAAGATTAAAATACACTCAGCATTCTTAGATCAACATATTATTTCCATTTAAACCTATTTAAAATTTTAACAATGAATAAATCCATACATGGATGCCATGGTATAGAAATTATGGGAATTTCCCAAGGAATTTAGACATTTGGTAGTAAAAATATATGATCTGTCATACTGCCATTGCATTATAATTGAGGGGAAAAGTTTTCTGAAAACTTTGTATGGAGACCTAGTGTGATATTCAATAAGACAATTTCTATTAAATGTTTTAACTTAGAAAAGATATAATTTTCTGTATTTTATGTATTTTTATGAATAGAATAATAGTTGAGATAAAATAAGACATGTCAAAAGGAAAAGAATAAATTTATCAGTAGCCACTAAATGAAATATGCGTTCTTTTATTTTGGAATTGTCCTCATATTTCTTTATGTGTTGTCCAGTTCACAGAAAGGCAAAATTTTTGTAAAGTTGTGAGGAGGCAAACTTCTCTACACATGCTTTTATGGTTATTGACTTGGGTATTTTTCATATTGTTGTCTTTTTTCTTTTTAATGACTCTGTGGGCAACTAATGTAGCCTCTCAATACATGACCACTTAATGAATCACTGTATTTGATTGACCTTTTTGTTGCTTTGTTAATATCATAATGATATTTTGCTTTTCTGAATTGGAATGTTCATAAAATGCAAATAAAGCATAAAAATCAAACAAACAAATGGAGCCTAAAACTAGTTTAGACAATATACTTTGCAAATCTGAGTGTCATCCTAAATCTTCTAATTCTGAGAAGTTAGGTTAGCCACATCACCTTTATGCCTCTTGGGTTCCTCATCTTTGAAGTAGGGTAAAAATCACTACCAGACAATGCTGGGACAAGGATTCAGCTGCACTATCTGCATATAGGTAAACAGTGCTTTCAACAGTCTGGGTAGCAGGGTACACAGAATTAATATGGTTCCAGCATCTATAATCTTTCCATTATACTGTGAATGGTTCATACATAGCACTTCACTGCTAGCATCAGACCATTACCAATGTCAAAGTGACCTTTTCTGATGAACTTTACTATATATAATACTAGAATCATTTTCTGGAACTAAGAACTAGCAAGAAGGACCTAGTTAGTAATGGCACTAGGCCATGCCAACTTACCCCAAAGCTTCCTCCTCTCATCGTATATAAAAATAAGCTTTTCAAATGGAAGAAATGTTGAAGCAAATGTAATCCTTAATTAATCCCTAAATCATTCCCCACTCTTCCTAAACAAATTCCTTTTTTTCCTATTTCCTAAACCTCAAAAGTATTTATTGCTGATAGGTGTTGTGAGTCATTCAAACTCTTAATGTTGAGGTATAATAACTCCACTTCTAAAGAGCTTAAAGGAAAAAAGAATGAATGTGTTTGCTCCTGATATACAGAGATCAGGTATCTGCAGAGATGTAAAGGTGGCTTCATACACTACTTATCTCAGGATCTGAAACAATATTAGTAGGGTTCTGTCTCTCTCTTCCCATCACTAATTTGTTTCCTGCTGGCTGCTTTCTTCTGGTAGATACTTTCCCTTAGCAAATAGAAAAATTTCAGAAAATACCAGGCTTTTATAATCTTTAAGATCTATTGCCTAAATAGTAGATACTCACCTGTTTTATAACTTAAAAAGTTCTTATAAAAAAACCTTATTTTCCTTATAATAAATATAAAATCATTATAAATACTTGAAAAGGGAATTTGACCCTTTTGAGATCAATTTTTATATGAATATTTTTGTAGTTGTTTTTTGTGGTACTCAGGATTGAACCCAGGGGTGCTCTACCACTGAGCTTTATCTTCATCCTTTTACACTCTTTATCACCATACTTGGTTTTCTACATTAACGTTTGTGTTCAGGAGATAATGTATGTTCTCCTGAGCCTGCTACCCACCTTTATGACAAACCCAAAACACATACAACATTTCTCATCTACCCCTCCAAAAAATGAAGGCTGTGTTATATCAATATGAGAAAAAAAAATTACCACTGTTTATACTTTGCTATAAAATTTCTTTACTATTTTATTTTTTATTAAATAATTAGGAATTATTATTATTTGAAGCCATGTAAAAAAGCAACAATTGGAAAATAGAACTTTCTAAACCATTCACTTTACCAATTTATTTATGACAATTTCCCTTTACAAAATATGCAAGTATCCAGTGAGAAATTGCCTTACTATCATAATATATGCCCTGCACTGCACCATTGAAAGATTATGAAGTATAATATAATAAAACCCATTAGTCACAGGGTTTATAAGTACATAAGTTTAAATTTTCCCTATAATTGAAACACTAAATAGCTTTTATAGTACAGAAGTAAATTCACATTCTGTGTGTGTCAAAAATAAAACCAGATCAAATTTTTAAAAATTGAAGTTTATAACAAATTGGGAGAGTCAAACCCAAAGTGTAAGAAGCCCAGCTCAAGGAAGTCACAACACAATTTATAAAGCATGAAGAAATTTTTAGATGATTGACTGTTGCTTGCTAACTTTCTTTTTAAAGCAAGTAGAGCTTTCTTTTAAAGGCAAGTGGATTTATTTTTAAGGCAAATGGATTGCTTATAGCTGATGAGTTTGCACTGAATAATATTTATGAGGTTATAAAGTTCACAGTTCATGTTTTGTTTATGATTAGAGGTAGGGAAAGAAGGGTGTCTTGAGTTTTAATTATGTGGCCACTGGACATTTGATTTTTGAGGCACATCTAAACTGTGGCCTCCATTTTATTTTTAAGTATACATATTTAAATATGTTCATACATATTCATGTATATACAGTCATAAATTTTTATATACATTATGTGAAATAGATTAAAAGAAATTCTATTATTTTTAGCTTTGCTTTTTTTATTTATTTAACTATTTGTGGTACTGGAGACTGAACTCAGGGATGGTTTACCACTGAGTTACATCCTCAACCTTTTAATTTTTTTTTTTTTTTTTTTAAATTTTGAGACAGGGTCTAAGTTGTGAGCATGCCTTCAAATTTGGGATCCCCTTGCTCCAGCCTCTGACTTTGCTGAGATTACAGGTATGCTTCACCATGTCTGACTTAGTTTTTACTTCCTGAGATTTTAGAGGTATCATAAATGACACTTCTACTAACCTGCTGCCCCCAACCATAAAAGGGGAAAAAAAAAAACAAAACAAACAAGCAAAAAACTCAGAACCAAATGAGAGACAGAAAAGAGACAATAAAATGGAAAACAAAATACTAATTCCAGTGCTGAATAAGTGGATATATAATAAATATTAGGTTTGTAGACTAATAGGTCAAAGTTAGACATCCTTAATTCACAAGTCACAGGCAGTCTTAGTCTGCACCTGCAAGAGCAGAATCTGTTCTGGTCTGGTTACTTTAGCTGAAGTCCAAGACTTTGGAAGAGTTCATGACCTTGCAACCAATAAGCAAACATGTTGTCAAGTTCCTCCTCCCAAACTCACTAGTCAGGCACACCACTGTTCTGGTGTGGAGAATAATCCAGTCCTGGCATCACTTCTCCATCATCACAATGCGATGCCAGTAGAAGGTAGGTTCTCAACCTTACAATTTATAGAGTTAGAGCACTATAAGCCTGAAAGAAAATTAGTTGCCCTCTAGTTTAAAACTCTCATTATGTAACTTAAAATTAGAAGCCAAGAGAATAAGGGAGTTCACCTAAGATTTGGGTTTTTCCAATCTTCTTAGTCATTTCTTTATTTAGTCAATACATTTGCATGCCGGGAAAACTGAATTTAATGTGTAAGATACTGGTCCAGAAAAACAGTGCCCTAACTTCACGAATCTTTGTTCAGAAGAGGATACTGTGAACCAAATAAGCAGCTAATTTCTTAAAATGTTGTGATCCAGAAAGTTCACTGTAGTTAGAAAACACATGAATAATTTCAGGGAAAACTGCTGAAACACCATTCTCAACTAAGGGATGAAGGATGAATTGAATATATGAAAGAGATGGGGGATGAGATATGGGGTTGTGAACAGTGATGAGGGACCAGGACACATCTGAAGATTAAGTTTGTCTTTTGTAAGGAGAGACAGGAAACAAATAATTGATGGCAACTGGAGAAGTAAAATGTATAATCTTTCATTAACTTTCAAGTTTGCAGGATTATTTCTCTAGAGAATATTTATTTGAATATATGAAACAAAATAATCAAGTAGAGCAGAAAAGCCCAGTCTGAAAGTTCAAGAAAGTTCCTGAAAAGTCAAAATGTTGGCCAAAAAAAAAATCAAAAACAACAACAAAAAAACAAACACACACATACACACACACACACACACAAAAAAAAAAAAAACCCACACAAGCACACATTCATGGGGGATAGTGAAATGATTTGTGTCAGTAAGAAAATGAGAATAAGTAGAGAGAAAGAGCTGTAAACTAAATGAAAGAAATCAAAATATGCATTATTTTGTGTTTGTTACATAAATAGGTATTCAGATAAATTGCACTAATAGTTTCACACAAATTCCTGACACTTATATTTCCTGGGACTACCTATTTTCTATTTTGCCTTATTTGGTAATAAGTGCCAGTATATGCTTCCTTGGGAGAAGCCATCATTTTTTCTTTTCATTTGAATGGGAGGTCAATCTTTCAATATTTCTATTGTTTAATAATCAAGAGGGCGTACGTAGACTCAGTTTGATTAATGGGTTTTAACAACACAATAATTATGTTGTCTAACTTGAAACTTTATTCCATCATTCAACCAGGTATTTTCAGTCCACACTTCTGCAATAGAATTTGAAGGTCAGGTGAGGTTAGATGAAGGACAGTGAGAAATAGATTTATATCTCCTGCCTGAAATTTACTTCAGCTCTGATTAATGAAAATCAAAATCAAATTCTCAAATTTGCAAAACAGCATTTGATTCCTAGCAGGGTCCTTTATGATTCAAACAAAGCTCATTGCAGGCTTTCCTTTTCTATTTATGAATGTCGTACAACAGAAAGCCCTGAACTCACCAAGCACCACAGACCTCTCTGCGTTTATAAGCATCTATCTTTCTGCCTCTCCCACCTTTCTCCGAGTCAGTTCAAAGATCATATTACCTTAAAATGATTCTTAACCACTCTGGGCAAAGCTTTTTGTTCCTTCATTTCTGTTCTCATGGCATACTACAAATCATCTCTTTACCTTTCTTAGTAGTCATATTACTTAATTACTTTAAAAATTGATTACATAGGCTCATAAAGGATATGGAATTTGATTAACTATAGTCATCCCTTGTTACTGGTGGGGATTTGGTTCCAGGACCCCTGTGGAAATAAGACCTGAAATGCTCAAGTCATATGTACCAAAAGGTATAGAATTTACAGATAAATTATGCCCATTCTCTAATACACTTTATATTTAGAATACTTGTAATACCTATGCTTTGTAAATAGTTATGTATATGCTAGGTAAATAGTTCTCATACTGTATCATTTAGGGGAAAGCTCAGAAAATATAGAGTGGTTGAATCCACATCCAACTTGCAGAGTTTTTGACATACAGTAAGGATCTGTGGGTTGAAAAATAAATGAATGGTGACATCAAAGAAACATGAAGTAAAACTTAACAGATTGCAAACTGGAAAAGTGTCAGATGGTAGACAAAGACTGAAATTTCCATGTATATATGTTATGCAGCACTACACCTGTAGATTTGTGGCTCACAGAAAGCTATGCTGAAGGTAATAAGATTGGAAGAAGTCAACCATTTGTGAGATGAAGATGTCTTACAAAGTTGAGGAAACCTGTGACCGGATTCTTTTTTCTTTTGGCTAATCGTACTGAATAGAAAGAAAACAAGTTAGGAAAAAAAGTGTGGGTTTTACCATGACCAAAATAAAAAAAATATATAGTTCCAGATTTTCTTACTTAAATACATGACTCTGTTTTTCAAAGGATAGGCCTCTAAATAGATGTTTATCTTTCATGCAGCAGGCAATCTCCCACAGATGGATAATCAATACACAAGTATAGGGCTCCCTTTATGGAGCTTACACAGGAATATGGATAAGCTTAAGATCAAACTGATGTTTTGGGACCCTTTAAGGGATTTAATATCCCAATTTCAATCCATTTTTCCCAGTAATATAGAAATCACTCAAATCTACCAATAGAAGATAAAGCTAAAATACTAAATCTTTTTCTCATATCCTATTGTAAATATGCTTCCTTGCGCTTTGGTCTGAAAAGAACAGATGCTCTAAGAGGGCAGGGTCAATATAAAAGTATAAGAGCTAGTCTACCTGAAATTTATATCACAGATTTCATTTATATTATACTTAACATAGGCCTTTATGCCTCTGCCTAAGAAAGAGTGTGACTTAGGTGTGCTATTGCATGCCCTTGCAAGTCTTTAGCTGTAACGGTATCTATCAAGAAGAAAAAATATCAAAGTTTTAAAAGAATACATGAATCGGGTTTCCCATATCACAAAAATCATGCAGTTTTATTTTAAGAAGTCTTGGAATTGCAGGAATTCTAGTCACTTTGAAAGATAACTTCAATATCCCTGAGGGCATTTCTGCCTCCTGATATGTCCTTCTCTCCTGATCTGTCCCCTCTGCTTAGCTCCACATGAATGCTACCACTCCAGCTACTTTGCTGCATCCACACGAAATAGAGCCACAGACCACAAACTGATAAAGCATATAAAATATTAACCCTGATCTAACCATATTGTAAGTATAAAATACACAGTAAAAGTGGTTAGTTACATATTCAGCACCTAACTTTATGGTCCTCAATTACAATAAATGCAGAGGAAAGCCATGGGGAATATTTGGTGTAAAAATTTACTGGAGTAGGTTTTAATTATGTTAAAAATAACTTATACAATGTACGCAACAAAATACAATGTAAAAAATAACACATGAAAGTATATATTTTAAAATATATAATTATTTGATAAATGGTATTATATATGTAATATATATTATTGAACTACATAAATAAATAAGATATTTTATGTTTTATTATTATCAATATAAATATTTTCGGTTGCCTTTATTGGGCTCACCTTGTTTTTCCTTTTTCATGAACCACAATTTTGTGCTGCCTACTTTAATATCTGCAAGCAATTATTTTATATAGTTTATTCAACTATAGAGTTGTCCACAATAATCAGGTTACTTTAGTATAGAGACTCTATCATAACTGGCATCAGAAATTCCACATCTTGTGTTTTCTCCTCTGCTGGCACTACCTTTACTCCCTCCTCCCTTCTTGTTTATCTGTTATGTCTTTTTATATAAATATACAGTCAAATATAGATGCCTATGTAAAACTTTTAGAACTAGTCCACTAACAAAGTATTTTATTCCCTCATGTTCCTCACCATTTTATTCAAAAGGAAATTTTATCTCACATAATCATTGATTTAGCTCTTCTTATTCTTACCCTAAGAGAAAGAACCTTAATTATTTACCTTTCCATGCAACTGAGATTATGGCACCTATTAAACATAATAAATAAAAGAAAAAAGAATACTGAATTGTCTCATTCACAAGCATTGAAGATTGTTCTCTTCTATGACATTTTTTCAGTCACCAGGTGTCTGGTGAAAGTGAACACAAACTTATAAAGTGGTAGCTAATGTCTTAGGTATTATTGTTTAAAATACTATTGTATTCTACAGATAACATTAAATATAATAATAAAATTTATGAAGAGAGAGAGAAAACAAATTCATAGTCAGACAATTATTTTCTAAGATGACTGCAAATTATTTGCATGTGGATCATCAATAGTTTTATAAATATGCCACATTCTCTGTTGTTCACATGCCTTCTCTTCATTTCTAAAATTCAACATAGGTGTGATTCCATTTACAAACCATGAAACACATATACACCATCATCATCATCATGACCTTCCTCCTTTATCATATTTCTGAGAAGGTTGCATTTTATACTTATCATGATGCATTTAATTTGCTATTTTGCATCTATATCTCTACAATTGGTCTTTGAACTCTTTGGGTATATAAATCATGTCTTGCTGTTGCTTTGATTTCTAGACTCTGCCATAGTGTCCAAATCACAATAGGCAATCAAAATTGAAGTATTTGGTCAATAAATAATTCTTACTAAATTAACATATTTCTTTGTGATTATTTTCTTCCTCATATTTATTACTATCCATTCTTAGTATTCCTGTTTAGTATTAATTTTCCCATGGGTTTTAATTATCATTTAAGAATTCTTTGCCACTTCTTTTTGAAATTATTCCAAGAATATTAACCTCTTTTTTCTTTCTTTACTCCTTTGGTATTGACATTCCTATGTATTACATAGGACTCACAATTAGTTTGTGAAGTACAGTACTCTTTAACCCCACCACCCTGTCTGTATTCAATCACCTATGCCATTCTATGCTAATTTGTCTCAGGGAAAATATGTAAAAAAATATAGCGTACAAAACAGGAATCTATGCCTGGATTTTAGTTTTCCAGGTCCCACTTTGCTAGAGGGATATTAAGGTGTCGTGACAAAACAAAATATTTATAAGGATGCAGAATGTGTAAAAGCAATACTTTCTTCCCTACATCCTTTCGACACTGGGGAAAGCACTTGATGACTTGAGAAAAATGAAGAAATTCAGATATGCTTATAAAGAAAATTTTATGTTTTTCTACTTGGTCAGAAGCCAAAGGTAGCAATGCTCCAGCATGGAATTGTTGGCAAGGTTTGTTATTAGCAGACTGATCTTAAATGCTATTTCCTGGATTTTGCATGGTATGGAAGGCAAATGATTCAAATATTCAAATACCTACATTTGGGCAAGTGAATAATCAATGTACCCACAAAATCTTTAAAAAAAATGGAAAAACCAAACATTTCTAACTAATTTTCTGCATATTAATGAATAGAGTCAATTATAGATGTTTTCAAAGAAATATTATAGTATAGATATTTACTAACAAGACTTAGTATTTACTTTCACTTATTCCATGACATTCACTCACCCAGATCTAAGCTTATGAGGGAAACCTATCTCCAAATTAAAATTTTATTTCCATCCTATTAGCAAAATGAAATTTTGAAATGAATTTTACAATAAGATTTATATTCACCCCAAATGCTGATTATTTTTTGTTGCTTAATAAAATGAGGTATCAAAATGACAGAATATTATCCATTGTTGTATTTTAGCATAAACAGATTAAACCACACATTCAAAACAAAGATCAAGGAGACTCTGGGCGGTGCTACAGTTGGCAGTCTCTCTTTAAACATAAAATGTTGGGCAACACTGCATTTATCATAGCATAGATTTGCTAAATTTATGAGATCCAAATTTTATCACATGACATTGGCTTTGTAGGAAGACAGAAAAGAAACATTGAATTCTAAAGAAATCAAAAATTTTAAGGAATTCATTACATTAGCGAGATAATTTAAAAATCATGAAATATGAAAGGTCTTACAGGAACAAGTCTATCCTATGTGATTCTATGTGATTGTTTTTAAATTACCATTTTGATCTATTTATACGAACCCACAAAACCTAGGATATAATTATGCAAATTCCCAATACCTCCCAAAATTGGCAAAAAACCCTGCCCATTAATAATAGTACCAAGAAAATGTTTGTATTGTTTCCCCCTTAAACAGCTGGAGAAAGTTAGGCCTTTTTATTCTGTTCATTTTGTGTCTAAGAAGTCATTTTACAAGCACTCTTAAATTAGTTTTAAATTCTCCCCTGAAACCATTTCTATTGCTAATTTTTGGTCAAGAGACCATAAGAGCAATTCCCATTTGTCTTTGCTTTTACTAATATTAGACTCTTGCACATCTTGACCCTCAGGCTCTACTAGTGAAACTATTCCTGATAACTAGCAATTTTTGCAGTTTTAAAATAGAATTCAAGTCAGGGCTGATAGCAAACACCTGTAATCCTGCCACTCAGGAGTCTGAGGCAGGAAGATGGTGAGTTGAAGTTGTCTTAGAAAATTAGTGACACTCTGAGTAACGGCGAGATCCTTTCTCAAAATGAAAACCAAAAAGGATTAGGTTTAGTGGTCAAGCACCTCAGTACCAATAATAATAATATAAATAATAAAAATAAAAATATAACTCAGATGTCCATGATCTTTCTCCATCGTTTTGCCTCTGCTCTTTCATCTTTTAACTGCTGATGGCCTCTTACACATGCCTCTATTATGTTTGAACACTAAAGGAACTGATTTAATTTATTTCCTGTGGAGGTTCTTTTGTCCACTATATGTACTTCTCCTGATACAAATATATGCTAGAAGTGAAGAGAAAACCATAACTGACATAGCTAAATAATTTTGGATCCCAGCTCTAATTGAGCTATAGAACCTTTTTGTATAATTTTATTGTCTTGTTTTATCTCCCAGAAATATCTATCACCTCTATAAATATAATCTACTATAGTTTCTATTTATATCATCTATATTAAAAATAACTAACCAAAACTATATCATTAAAATCCATTGAGAGAGGTGTAGAAGGGTTTAGACCACCAGGGCAAGATGGCAAGTGGGGAAGTTGGGGGCAGAGCCAGAACAAAGGAGCATGGAGAAAGTCTTCTGATGAGGTCAAATTCCTGCTTGTCGAAGGCACTACTGAACAAAAGTTGGGGACCCAATCAGAGAGACACATCCTTACTTGTGCTCCCAAGTGGGGGATCCAATAGGAAAACTAAAACAGACATGTGGACAGAGGGTACACCAACCAGTAATAGTAAGGAGCATGTGGACAAGGGAGGAGATAAGGAAAGGAGGAAACTCCAGAGAACATAAAAAGAACAGGCCAAAACTCCCCCACCCATTCCCAGTTCTGAGTCCCCTTCTCTTTGGTGAATTCTATCTCTGTGTAGCTGTCTCTTCAATAAACCTATTTCTTGCTTGCTACCTCTGTGTCCTGTCCTTCAGTTCTTTGATGAATGGAGACAATGAACCCAGGAACCCCAGAGGGTAACACTATAGCAGGTGAAAGTTTGATAACATAGAAAATAAAAATTAATAAATACCATGCATAAAATATTACAGAAATTTAGTTTGTTAATCTCTTTCTCTGAGAAGTTCACTAACTTAAGTAATCCATAAGTTTTTAACTGGTGTGTATTTGAAACCTATAAGAATGATTCTAGATTACTAGTAGTCAACAGGAAAATGATATTTAGTGCAATAAAGTGTTAACTGAGATAATTTAAACTAATTTACAAGTTTCTTTGTAGGAAATATTGTGAAAAAATATATTACAAACTTAAGATATATTGACAAGTAATCTGATAGTTAAGCAATTAACTAATTTCAAATTAATAAGAAACAAATTGATTTGAATTTCTTTACAAATGTCCCTCAGATTCATGCACACTGTTGCTTTGGCTCTACGAATATTGATGACTTCTAATTTATGTTCTGTCATTCCTTATTTAGCTTTCCCTGTGTTTATTATCTGTTTGCCATGACCATATCTTTAGATTATAACATTATTGTAGTCCATGATTGCTCTAGAAGACCTCTCTGCCCCTAGTTATGATGACACGGAACTTTGGAAAAATCATAAAAATTTCAAAATAAGGCAGATGTGGTAGCACACCCCGTTATTCCAGTGACTCCAGAGGCTGAGGCAGAAGGATTGCAAGTTCAAAGCCAGCCTCAGCAACTTGATGAGGCCTAAAGACTTTGTAAGATCCTGTCTCAAAATAAAAAATAAAATAAAATAAATAAAAAGTGCTGAGGATGTGATTCAGTGGCTAAGTGCCTCTGGGTTCAATCCCTGGTATAAACAAACAAACATCATGCACAAATGTGGAAATGGAAAGCTGTATCCCTTTGTGTACAATAATCAAAATGCAGTCTGTAAAATTTTTAAAAAATAAAATAAAATAATTTAAACAGAAAACAAAATAAATAAATAATACAATTTTCTGCTCTAAAACAATACTCATCTGACATGACAGTAGTGTAACATTCATATAGATAAGTTATACACAAGTAGTCAAACTAGGTACATTCACTACTTATATAATTATACACATTATATGATAGGTGATATTTTATTAACATACTAAATTTCAAATTACCTAAACACTACACTTCAATATTGTTGCTCTTCCTAGAATCTTATACCTAAAATATTAGTTAACTTAATAATCAGGGCTCTTTTAATATTGCAACTTTGTTTTTAAATTATAGTCTTTTAGTCAATAGATTATTTTCTTAATAAATGATAATAGTAGCTTTTTCTTCATTGATTTTTTTTTGTCCCTTGAGTATTTGAACATCTTTCCATATTATAAAAATTTTGAGTTCTATTCTGGGCTCAGAAGAGAAAAACGGTTCATTTCTGTGCCCCTCCCACTTAGCAAAGTTGTATAGCAAGTCTGTGGTAAAAGGGGTTACCAGGGAGGAGCTGATTTGCCCTGTGGACTATTGTGTATATCCAGTACACTGAGGTCCCTTTGAAATCTGCAATCTTGCCACTCAAGGAACTCACAAGAAATTCTTTGTCCCAGTACAGCTCCACACAAGCAAGATGTTATTATTTATTTTTCAGGTGGCACTCACTCTTTCTAATAATCCATGACAGACAATGGATCAGCCTCCAGGCACATGTCTTCCAGAATTCCGTCATGTACTCTCCCCAAAGGCAGATCTGAAGCACATCCCACCAAGTTATCAGTAGCACCAGGATAGCCTTTGTTTTTTCCTAGTGAAAAATGTGAATGACTCAAGTCTTCAAAAGTGTCAAATGCTTACTATGAGTAAGGGATCATTTTATATTCCAAAAGGGATGGTAGCATTGCAATTTAATAAGCTCTAAGTTAGTGAACTAGTTTGTTCTGCTTTCCTTTTGCATGTATGTGAAGTACAAAGTACAAATGCATGAATTCCAGAACATTTATTTTTCTTTTACCTAATGTATAAAATTCCAAATTTTCTTCTTAATGTGAATTTACACTTTGAATATAAAAGAGCTATTTTAAAACAGAACAAAATAAAATAAATTCTTTTCTTAACAAAATAAAGACAACCTATAACTAGGTCAGCTTCAAGAACAATAGAATTGTTCCATGGATCACAGATTCAGACATACTTTGTCATATGCTCACAGACTTTATTATCTTTTTCTCAGGTTAACAAAGATCTGTCAGCTGAATTCATGAATAGAATTCCCATCCACATCATTGCAAATGCACTGTCTAAGAATGTTTGCAACTACATTCTTTAGTAGAGCAACACAGATAAACAATGAGGCATTTGCTGCTTTCTTTATCAATTCTATTTATCATCACTTTCTTGCTTTCTGTTCTGTAGCCTTAGATAAAAAGTCACACTCATTGAGTCGTTTCGGCAACTATGAAATCCTGATATCAAGATCTAGAATCAATTTTTTAAAATAATCTTCCCAGCCTTTTGTGATTTACTATTAGTCATAAGTCACTTTTGATCTATGAAGTGAAAACATATTCTGAAGGTTCTTACATACTAATTTATTGATTTCCAAAAATGCATTTTAAGGTGGTCTAGACTTTGTAATAACTCAGGGAAGTACTAGTGGCATATTAAAAATCTTTTAAATTTAGAACTAATGCTTACTTATATGCCAATGAAAATGAAATATAGTAGTTTGTATTATTAGATAATGTCATTCTACATGTAAATATTAAAAAAGTTAGATACCAGTAATGTAAAATTGGTTAATTTAACCTAAATATAAGAACACAAAAAAAGCTACCTGCCCAAAACTCATGAATGTGATTCTTCATAAAAAGGAGTTACTACTATATTATTAACTTATTCAGACATTGCATATGATCAGGATAATATTCTAATTCACCAGAGTAGAACATCATAATAAAAATAATCTAAAAAAAAAAGAAAAAGTAGCCATGACACTAAGTCAGAATTGATGTGTTGATTTTATTTTCTAGTTGTGATTTTTAGAGTATGTATCAAGTATTAGAACATAATTTACAACTCACTTCAGACTTCTATTATAAGTAGACAGTAACTTATGGAAACACTTTTTAAAACTAAGTTGATGTAATTTGTTAAACAAAACACTTTTGTGATTTAAAATGATTTTTTGGCTTCCTTTCTTATAATGAATGCAATGAATATGTATGCCATTTCAATGCCTATAGCTGTGCTCTACAGCACTTAATTATAGTCATTATGAAATAAAATTTTCCCTTCAAAAGTAAATAAAATCTGATAGGTTCTTGCTGTAATTATTTTCCTATGAGACCTGATACTTATTTTCTCTGATTCTAAATTCTATTCCATAATTCAATGAACGTGCTTTATTTTTTGACACTATCACTAGAATATAGGATCCCTGAGCCAAAACGTATATTAGTTTCAATCACCATATTACACTCCTTGCCAAGAGTTGTGCCAGCCTCATAAACGGTGCTCAATGACCAGTTGTCAAGAGAATAAACAAGGTTAAGCTTTCAATACATGATAAAAACGTGTATATGCATATGTGAACATCTTAATGTCTATTTGTAAGTAAGCATGCTTAACTTGTTAGTTTTCTTTTCAAATGTAAAAGAGTTCCCATTTGAAAACAGAAAACTGAATGTAATTTGACTCAAGAAATTGACTCTTTGCTTTGTATACTGTTGTGAAGGGACCGAATGATTTAGAAGGGAGTAAAAAAAATTGTAATTTTAAGTGTTTTACTCTGGGGTGACAGATCAGGAAAAACATCCACAAAAATGCAAACTTCAGGAAATATATTAGAACATTGCGGGTCCATGATGATTTTAAAATGACCTCCAGTGTTTTTATCTTCCTTCTATCTAGAGGTGGATCTAATTGCCTGCCTCTTGACTTTCAACTGAACCCAGCTGACTCTTCTGTAGCAACACACAGAACTCCTGAAACTAGGCAGAACACGACGTACAATTTCCACTTTATTTGCTGACACAGTCATTTTTTGAACTCTGAATTGCAATATGAGAACTGAAGATCCTGAGTATGGCATGTTGAGAAAACACACCTGCAGGAAGTGGAGCCCAATCTTTGATCATTCTAAGACAGGTGAATGAACTTGCATCCTAATAAATCCAGTCCTTGACTTTTGAATCATTTCCAGCAAGACATTCAAGTCTCCATCCTCAAGCCCCAGACACTGAGAAACAGAGATAAGCCGTGTCCACTCAGTTCTGTCTTAATTCTTGACCACAAAATTTATGAACATATGAAGCGATAATTTTGATTTTGATGACAGTATGTGGATATTTTCAGTTATTTAGTAGATACTGTAAGTAGATACTTTAAAATTTTTCCAAATAAATGAGATACCAACTACTTTAAAGAAATTATGGGAGAGTTCATGAGCAGTTAGTTAACCACATTAGTAGTCTGTGATTGTTGCTGAGGAGTATTTAGTAGTGGAAATGGGAAGTGATATTTATAGTGATGTTCACCCAAAAGTAGCGATACAGACTGATTATAAAGTAGGGCACACGTGGGCACTTGTGGAAAATAAAGTCAGAATAGTAATTTGGAGCAAAGTTGTGAAGGACTTTGATAGTAAATGAGTTCTAGATATGGTATAATATAATATATCTTTGAGTACAAGTATTTCAATAATTGTAAGAGTATAAATACATATATCCACATATTAACTTCTATATACCTATTTATTTAACAAAGGAAAAGCATACAAGGAAGTCACACATATATAGCAACAAAGAAATATACATCAAATTCAAAACTAAAAAAAAAATTTAAATTGTTATGATGTTTCCTTCAAAAGCTCACAGGTGAAACAATGCAAGAATTTTCAGAGCTGAAATGATTGGATTATGAGACCCTTAAACTAATTACTGCATTAATCTACTGATAAGGATTAAGGATTAACTGCTGGTAACTACAGTTAATCTGTAGCTAGAGGAAGAAGGTCACTGTTGGTTTGCCTTTTGCATTTATATTTTGTCCCTGGTGAGCAGAGCACTCTCTCTCTGCTTCTTTATTGCCATTTCCTGAACTGCTTTCCTCTGCCACACCTTGGCCCCCGGTCTATGAAGTCAGTTGACCATGGATTGAAACTCTAAAACTGCAAGCCAAAATAAACTTTCCCCACCACAATATTTTTGTCAGGTCTTTTGGTCACAAGAACACAAAAGCTGACTCAAATTTTAACTAAAGGGCTTAAATGAATGTCTCATACCAGATCTATTTTATTTTCAAACAATAGTTTTTTTGACTTTTGCCAATTTCAGTTAATTATTATGCATACAATAGAGCTTTTCTTAGTCATTTTTAGCAAGTCAATATTTTACAACTCAGATAAAAATCAGTTAATATGTGATAATTGTTTTAAATTTTACTACATGATTTTTTTAGACTATGAATAATCATAAATTCAAATAGGCATGCACTCATACACTTAGATCAGTGCCTTCAATGGCCATCCAGTTAATTTGTTCCTTTCACTCTATAAGCAATTGCAGAGCATTACTAAAATGAGACAAAAAAGGGAAGACTTGAGGAATTTTACAGAATATTCATTAATTTTAACATGTTTACAAAAGTTAAGCAAGGTAGGAAATTACCATAGTCTCAAAAGCTAAAGAATTTTTTCAATGTTTATAGAAAACGAAAATTTGTTACTTCTTCAGTTTATCTTTCTCGACTTACTAAACATCTCAGAAGCATTTACTATCAAAAACAAATGCAATAATATTTGTAATTATGCTAAAATATGTGAAGACGATACAGGAAGTTAGTTGAAATGGAAAAATTAACAATTTCTAGAAGATATATCTTCAGGGTTAGAAGAATTTTATTAAGAATTCTTATCATTTTTAACTTATATGCTTCCAAATACAAGACATAAAGTTTTAAACAAAGAAAAGTTCAAGTTATTTTATGTCATTGGGAAACCAGCATAGCTTAAAAAAGAAAAAATAGCACACAATAGAAGACACTAACTTCAAAGATGAAAATGAAAATCTAAAGCCTGCTTTTATTCTGCAGTAAATAAAACATGAACTTGGGAGAATTTCTCTCTCCTAAATTGGAATGTTTTATATGAAATAAGAAAGAAAAGATGTTGCATAAATATTTATACTTGGGTGTAAATATATAAAATCTGAAATGTAATCACCCAAATTCTTTCTTAAAGAAGACCAGTGATGGTATTTTGCTGTATCTTTGTTCTTGTTTTTTTTTTTTTTTCCAATATATATTGTTCATATTTGTATAGACTTTGAAATATATTATTTTTAGACTTTGGAATATATCATTTTCAAAATAGTATGACTACTTCTCATAGTATAACTTAGTTCTCTATAGCATCCTTTAATGTCCACAAATTTTAAATTATGGAGATTTTTTGAAAATAAATTTCATTCTTTGCAAAGCTCATTTCTACCAATAACAGGTGAGAAATTGCACATCAATAATAGAGGATTATATCTGATATAATTTATAAGGACTAAATTAAAAATTGTTTCTAAGAATGTGTTGTAAAATTAAAAATTAAAAGTCAACAGTTTAATAAATGTCTGAAAAATAACAAGTGATAACAAAATCTTATCCTGAACTGCTTTTAATTATTATCTTGATGGTAAGAGCATGATTTTGGAACAAGAAAAAATGCAAGCCTAAACATAGAAGGATTTTTTTCAATAATTGTCTTAAACATATTAGCTTAGTAAGACTAGTATTTGGCATATCTATTAATACACAATAGTATACATATCATACATGTAGTCTAATTTGCTCTGTGAATATTATTCATGTCAAAAACATATACATCTGACCCATGCCTGTAATCCCAGCAACTCTGGAAGGTTGTGGTAAAAGAATAAGAGTTGGAGACCAGCATCAGCAACTTAGGGAGTCCTGTCTCAAAATAAAAATAAAATGGTATGGGGATGTGGCTCAATCATCGAACACCCTTACCAACAAAAACGTATATACATATACATGTGTATATACACATTTACATACATACATACATACATACATACACACATTTGTTCTTTATGATCTCAAAAAGTACAGGAGAACAAATAAGCATCAGTTCTACAATTAATGGAAGACTTTCTTGGTCTCAGAGGTGATGCATGACTTAAGCCTCTAACTTAAACTAAAGCCCAGCACCTCCTCAATCAGCAGCAGGAAAATAGTTGCAGATAGAATTCTACTGGTATTATTAAAAATAAAATTGCAATGTAATTTGAGATATAGAAGTTTTTCCTATATAATACATCAAACTTAAAAAGTAACAGGTATGAGTTGGGCACAGTGGCACATGACTGTAACCCCAGCAACTCAGGAGGCTGAGGCAGGAAGATCCCAAATTCAAAGCCAGCTTCAGCAAAAAGCAAGACAGTAAGCAAATCAGTGAGACCCTGTCTCTAAATAAAATGTAAAATAGGGTTGGGAATGTGGTTCAGTGGTTGAGTGTCACTGAGTTCAATCCCCAGTACTTCCCTGCAAAAAAAAATTAACAGGTATGGAAATTTGTGGACAAAAAGTAAACTAAAAGGAGGGTACATGTCTCACATTTTTCTTTTCCCCTGCTTAGTTCTTATTCATAAACACTATCTCTGATTATAAAAACACTGATCAGATTCACTACGATTCTTATCATGCTATGGTAAGGGAAAATAAACAAGGCTCCCAGACTAGATAAGGCCTTGCTGCTTTAGACCAAGCATTTGTAAACTTTTTGTCTAATGACCAGAATAAACATTTTAGGTTTTGTGGAGCAAATGGTCTCTTGCACAATTTGACTCTGCTGTTACCATAGTCAATAAAAGCTGTAAATGATCATAGTTGAGTTCAGATAAATTTTAATTCTAGAAACTATTTAAATTTCACATGATTTCCATGCGTCACAAGATAATTTTTATAAAGAAATTTGATGGTTAAATATGTGAAAATATTCTTAGTTCACGGGCCTTATAAAATGTAGCATTTATCAATCCCTATTCAACTGCTACATCTAAAATTTTTCTTAATAGAAACTCACACCTTTTCTTAACATATTTTATGTTTTATTTATATGCATGAACTAAAATATTCATATATTTACATTCAATTACATATATATATATAAGATTCATTGTTATTCATTGCTATTTTTCACTAGACTAAGCTCCCTGAGGGTTGCAAATTTTCTTTAAATATTTCATTGTCAGGTATGCAGCAGGTTATCAATAAATATTTGCTAAAAAAATGGTTGAAAATGAAGAAAAATACTTGCACTTTGACCTAGAGACATATCGATTCCCTTCCATGTGTTTTTTTCTATAAAAAATAATAACAGAAGAATGTGGATAGGTTTTCAGAGCATTAAGGATAAATGTTGGCAATAAATATATGCTATATTACAAAGTGCTATTATCCATTTTAAGGATAAATGCAAGAGAACCTTTTGCATAAGCAAGATTCTTAATAATATACTAAACATATATCATTATGAAAACATTCAGAATATGTACTCAGATGACTCAAAATGGGAAAGATGACTTTAGGAGATACAGTGATAAAAATAAAGCAGTACATTTAGAATTAATATCCAAAATCCTGAAGGTCATATGTATATGTATATTGAGAGATAATTTCATTCTCTTAATTTAACATTGCTTTTTTGATTCCAAGGACATTTTACCCTTAAAATTTTGCTATTTTCCCTATCTCTGTACTCAGATCCTAGAACACGTTTGCTTGCTAAGATCATTTTTGCTCTTCATTTTATAATAAAAATACCAGTAGTATTGACATCAGTGAAAATTAAGGAATAGGGAATTCTGAAATTCTGTCCTTCCACAAAAATAATGGGTAAACTGACTGTCCAAAACAATCAGAATAAATGTATGGTCTGGAATCTGATCAAAAGGTTATAAAAACCAACTGAATGCTTAAAGACGAAAAAGAGCTGCCAAATTTTGTAAGAGAGCTCCTGTGACTTATAACTTATTCTATTACTGCACTCCAGTCCCCAGTCTAATAAGTGGCCTTAAAGTCCACACTTCTTGTGTAGTTTGCAGGTACCAAAAGGAATAATATAACTTATTCTGGATGAACTGCAGTCATGTGCCATGACCTATATAGTGGTCTTTTGAAGATCAGCTCAAAGGATTGCCTTCATTTTATCAACTTGGGCATTTTCCCAAGCTGAGGTGGCATCTCAGATGACATTTGCCAAAATATATCAATGAAAATACATTAGCTGCTACTGTTGGAAGCAAGAATTAACAGTTGGGGAAACTAATATAAAGATCAAGGAGCCTAGAATGGAAGAGTTCAGGGATGGCAGTAAGGCCACAGTCTTACTATCAGGTTTTGGAAATTTGGATTCAACCAACTAGAGATCAACAATGTGTTTTTAAAAATGTGTCTGTAAACAGCATATACCAGATTTTTCTGATCATCATTCCCTAAATAGTATAGCATAATAACTGTTTCCACAGCATGTTCATATTTTAATAGATTATTATAAATAATCTATAGGTGATTTAAAGTGTAAGGAGAATATGTGTAGGTTACGTGTGCAAATACTATAGCTCTTTATATAAGGTAATTGACCATGGTGGACATTAGTACCTGTTTTGTCAGCTTTTTCACCACTTTGGCCAAAAGATTCAACACGGAAAATTTAAAAAAGAAAAAGTTTTTTTTGGGGCTCACAATTTCAGAGGTCTCAATCCATAGATGACCAGTTCCATTGCTGACATCATGGCAAAAGGGTGTGGTAGAGGAATGGGGCTCAGAACATGAGCACAAGGAAGCAGATAGAGAGAGCATTCTTCTCTCCAGAGACAAATATAAATCCTATAGTCACAAATCCACCTCCTCCAGTCACACACTACCTGCCCACAGTTACTACCATTAATTCCTATCAGGGTATTTAGGCACAGATTAGGTGAAGGCATTCAAGCCAATCAGTTCATTATGAAAATTCTTGCATTGTCTCACACAACAGGTTTTGGGGAACGCCTTATTTCTAAACCATAACCATACCCATGGAGTGACCTGGAACCAATTTTCCACAGATAATTAGGAAAGAGAATTAATAAAGGTTTTGGAAGTCTTCTGACTACTATGAGAATTCTTGAAAAGCAGCACAGTTCCAAAGTTGGAGACAGGCTCAAAAAGACAAGAAAAGAGAGGAAGCTATCATTGTTTATCTTCTAAATGAACTTCAGGATGCCTGTAAGCAGGAAGTGAAAGCTAAAGCATGTCATGTACAGGTTTGCCTTTTTCAATATGGGCAAAGGTTTTTTTGTTGCTGCTTTTGTAGTTACTTATATTTAATTTATTCAGATGTTTAAGGAAATCTCTCTGTTAAATTACCAAATGATCAGTAAATTAATGAAACAGGAACTTCTGGAGACTCCACATCACAAAAATGTACAGAAAAAAAATTATTGCAGAAAATCACTTCGGAAACAAATAGCAGCAGAGTCCACTTCCTGTGCTTTTTCAGAGGCATGACGGTTGCCAGTCGCTGCCTGGAGTTTCATGAAGGTGGTTGACCGAAGCGAGGGAACTGGAGGATTCAAGGTTTGGTCAAACAGCTTCATTTTGTGACTTTAGAATGCAGTAGAAAAATTATAGACTGATATAGAAGAAAATGAAGAGAAATTTAAATGAAAATTCAAGTTGAAGTATAGCAAGACATATTTCCTTGAAAGGGTAGTTCCACCTTTAGTTTCTCATCCCTGGAGAGGTGAAGATTCTGTCCCTCAATCAATTCAATCGAATAATGCAACAAATCAAAGTGAGTGGAGAGTCACCTCAAGTTCTGCCATCAAAAAGATCCAAGATGGCGGACTAGAGGCTGACTGCATCTCCCATCGCTCCAGAACTCAGAATTTAAGAAGGGGAGGTATTGAGAGACTTGGACCAAAATAGAGCTGCGGGGTGAGTCTCTCCCACCAGGTGAAACTCAACCTGGGCGGCAGTTTCTTGGAGCAGGGCAGGGAAGCGAGAGTCTCCCCAAGTAGCCCTGCACCCTCCGGCAGCAGGATCGATCCACGGCCAGCTTCTAGGGGCAGGTCCGCCCAGTGAGAGCTTTTCCACACAGAGCCAACCCCAAGCCCTGGACCCAGCAGTGGGCCCCGGCCTGCAGGCAGCTTCTGGGACCAAGGCAGGACAGGGAGAGGCTTTGCCTGAGCAGCCTGGCTCCCTCAGGTGGGGGCAGGTCCTGTCTATAGCCAGCTTCTAGGAGCAGGACCGCCCAGTGAAAGGATTTCCACTCAGAACAAGCCCCCAGCCCTGGACCCAGTAGTGGGCTAGGGGCAGCATTCTTCGGAAGCACTGCATTATCAAGTTCCTCCAAGACTTCAGGCTACTGAAGCCTGAGAGGTGATATACTGGAAATCAATAGGGACACTATAAGCCAATAGAGGAAATCTGCAATATCTCAGAGTCCCACTGACATCTGACCAATATGAGAAGACAAGGGAAGAAAATGTCCCAAACAAACCTAGATACTATATCAATAAAACCCAATGACAGCACAGCAGAAGAAATGTCAGAAAGGGAGTTCAGAATGTACATAATTAAAACAATCAGGGAAGCAAACAAGGAGATGAAAGAGCAAATGCAGGCATTAAATGATCGCACCAATCAACAGTTAAAGGAGCAAATACGGGAAGCAAAAGATCATTTCAATAAAGAGTTACAGATACTGAAAAAAAAAAAAAACAGAAATCCTTGAAATGAAAGAAACAATAAACCAAGTTAAAAACTCTATAGAAAGCATAACCAATAGGATAGAACACCTGGAAGACAGAACCTCAGACATTGAATACAAAATATTTAATCTTGAAAACAAAACTGACCAAACAGAGAAGATGGTAAGAAATCATGAACAGAATCTACAAGAATTATGGGATATCATGAAAAGACCAAATTTAAGAATTATTGGGATTGAGGAAGGCTTAGAGAAACAAACCAAAGGAATGAACAATCTTTTCAATGAAATAATATCAGAAAATTTCCCAAATCTGAAGAATGAAATGGAAAACCAGGTACAAGAGGCTAATAGGACTCCAAATATACAAAATTACAACAGACCCACACCAAGGCACATTATTATGAAAATACCTAACATACAAAATAAAGACAGAATTTTAAAGGCTGTGAGAGAAAAGAATCAAATTACATTCAGGGGGAAACCAGTAAGAATATCAGCAGATTTTTCAATCTAGACTCTAAAGGTAGAAGGGCATGGAACAACATTTACCAAGCCCTGAAAGAAAATGAATGCCAACCAAGAATCTTATACCCAGAAAAACTTACTTCCAGATTTGAAGATGAAATAAAATCCTTCCATGATAAACAAAAGCTAAAAGAATTTACAAAAAGAAAGTCGGCATTACAGAACATTCTCAGTAAAATATTCCATGAGGAAGAGATGAAAAACAATGATGCAAATCAGCAACGGGAGGTACTAGCCTAAAGGAATAGCCAAATAAAGGAGAAACCAAATCATTTCAAAAACAAAAATGAGTCAAATGACTGGGAATACAAATCATATCACAATAATAACCCTGAATGTTAATGGCCTGAACTCATCAATCAAAAGACATAGACTGGCAGATTGGATTAAAAAGAAAAATCCAAATATATGCTGCCTCCAAGAGAGTTATCTCTTAGAAAGAGATACCCACAGACTAAAAGTGAAAGGATGGGAAAAAACATACCATGCACACGGAGCAGCAAAAAAACTGGAATATCCATCCTCATTTCAGATAATCTGGACTTCAAGCCAAAACTAGTCAGAAGGGATAAAGAAGGACATTACATACTGCTTAAGGGAAACATAAATCAGCAAGACATAACAATCATAAATATCTATGCCCCAACATTGGCTCATCCGTGTACATCAAACAAATCCTTCTCAAATCCAGAAATCAAATAGACCACAATACAATAATACTAGGCGATTTTAACACACCTCACTCACCACTGGATAGATCTTCCAAACAAAATTGAATAAAGAAACCATAGATCTCAATAACACAATCAACAATTTAGACTTAACCGACATATATAGAATATACCATCCAACAAAGAACGAACACACTTTCTTCTCAGCAGCACATGGATCCTTCTCTAAAATAGACCATATTTTATGCCACAAAGCTACTGTTAGAAATACAAGAAGATAGAGATACTACTTTGTATTCTATCAGATCATAATGAATTGAAATTAGAAATAAATGACAGAATAAAAAAACAAAAACTTCTCTAATACCTGGAGATTAAATAATATGCTATTGTATGATGAATGGATAACAGAAGACAAGAGGAGGGAAATAAAAAAATTCTTAGAAGTAAACGAGAACAAAGCCACATCATATCAAAATCTCTGGGACACTATGAAAGCAGTACTTAGAGGAAGATTTAATTCATGGAGCGCATTCAACAAAAGAAGTGAAAATCAACAAATAAACAACTTAACACTACAGCTCAAAGCCCTAGAAAAAGAAGAGCAAACCAACACCAAAAGTAGTAGAAGACAGGAAATAGTTAAAATCAGAGCTGAAATCAACAAAATTGAAACAAAAGAAACAATCGAAAAAATTAACAAAATAAAGAGTTGGTTCTTTGAAAAAATAAACAAAATTGATAAACCATTAGCCACACTGACAAAGAGAAAGAGAAAGAAAACTCAAATGACTAAAATTCGGAATGAACAAGGAAATATCACTACAGACACGAGTGAAATACAAAACATAATTAGAAGCTATCTTGAAAATCTATACTCCAACAAAACAGAAAACCTCAAAGACATCAACAAGTTTCTAGAGACTTATGAATTACCTAAAGTGAACCAGGAGGACATACACAACTTAAATAAATCAATGTCAAACAATGAAATAGATGAAGTCATCAAAAGCCTACCAACAAAGAAAAGTCCGGGACCAGATGGGTTCTCAGCCGAGTTCTACAAAACCTTTAAAGAAGAGCTCACTCCAATACTCCTCAAAGTATTCCATGAAATAGAAGAGGAGGGAACCCTCCCGAACTCATTCTATGAAGCCAATATCACCTTGATACCTAAACCAGACAGAGACACATCGAGGAAAGAAAATTTCAGACCAATATCCTTAATGAACATCGACACAAAAATTCCCAGCAAAATTTTAGCAAATCGCATAGAAAAATATATTAAAAAGATAGTGCACCACAATCAAGTGGGTTTTTTTCCAGGGACGCAAGGTTGGCTCAACATCTGGAAATCAATGAATGTCATTCACCATATCGAGAGACTTAAAGTTAAGAATCACATGATTATTTCAATAGATGCAGAAAAAGCATTCAATAAAATACAGCATCCCTTCATGCTCAAAACACTGGAAAAAATAGGGATAGTGGGAACATTCCTTAACATAGTAAAGCCCATAGCCAATATCATTCTAAATGGTGAAAAACTGAAAGTATTCCCCATAAAAACTGGAACAAGGCAGGGATGCCCTCTTTCACCACTTCTATTCAACATCGTCCTTGAAAGTCTAGCCAGAGCAATTAAACAAACCAAAGAAATTAAAGGGATACAAATTGGAAAAGAAGAACTCAAACTATCCCTGTTCACTGATGACATGATTATATATTTAGAGGAACCTGGAAATTCCACCAGAAAACTTTTAGAACTCATAAGTGAATTCAGTAAAGTAGCAGGTTACAAGATCAATGCTCATAAATCCAATGCATTTTTATACATAAGTGATGAATCTTCAAAAAGAGAAATTAGGAGAACTACCCCATTCACAATAGCCTCAAAAAAAATAAAATACTTGCGAATCAATCTCACAAAAGAGGTGAAAGACCTCTACAATGAGAACTACAGAACACTAAAGAAAGAAATTAAAGAAAACCTTAGAAGATGGAAAGATCTCCCATGTTCTTGGATAGGAAGAATTAATATTGTCAAAATGGCCATACTACCAAAAGTGCTATACAGATTCAATGCAATTTCAATTAAAATTCCAATGACGTACCTTACAGAAATACAGCAAGCAATTATGAAATTCATCTGGAAGAATAAGAAACCCAGAATAACTAAAGCAATCCTTAGCAGAAAGAGTGAAGCAGGGGTATCACAATACCAGATCTTCAACTCTATAACCAAGCAATAGTAACAAAATCGGCATGGTATTGGTACCAAAATAAACAGGTAGATCAATGATACAGAATAGAGGACATGGACACAAACCCCAAAAAATACAATTTTCTCATATTAGACAAAGGGGCCAAAAATATGCAATAGAGAAAAGATAGCGTCTTCAACAAATGGTGCTGGGAACACTGGAAATCCATATGCAACAGAATGAAATTAAACCCCTATCTCTCACGCTGCACAAAAATCAACTCACAATGGATCAAGGACCTCAGAATCATACCAGACACCCTTCATCTTACAGAAGAAAAAGTAGGTCCAAATCTTCAACATGTTGGCTTGGGATTAGACTTCCTTAACAGGACTCCCATAGCACAAGAAATAAAAGCAAGAATCAATAACTGGGATAGATTCAAACTAAAAAGCTTTCTCTCAGCAAAGGAAACTATCAGCAATGAGAAGAGAGAGCCTACAGAGTGGGAGAATATCTTTGCCACTCATACTTCAGTTAGAGCGCTAATTTCCAGAATATATAAAGAATTCAAAAAACTGTACACCAAGAATATAAATAACCCAATCAACAAATGGGCAAAGGAAATGAACAGACACTTCACAGAAGATCTACAAGCAGTCAACAGATATATTAAAAAGTGTTCAACATCTCTAGTAAGAAGAGAAATGCAAATCGAAACTACCTTAAGATTCCATCTCACCCCAATTAGAATGGCAAGTATCAAGAACACAAGCAACAATAGGTGTTGGCGAGGTTGTGGGGGGAAAAGGTACACTCATACATTGCTGGTGGGGTTGCAAATTAGTGCAGACACTCTGGAAAGCAGTATGGAGATTCCTCAGAAAGCTTTGAATGGAACCTCCATTTGACCCAGCTATCCCACTACTTGGCCTATACCCAAAGGACTTAAAATCAGCATACTACAGAGATACAGCCACATCAATGTTCATAGCTGCTCAATTCACAATAGCCAGATTGTGGAACCAACCTAGATGTCCTTCAATTAATGAGTGGATAAAGAAACTGTGGTATATATATACCATGGAATATTCTCAGCCATAGAGAATGATAAAATTATGGCATTTGCAGGCAAATGGATGAAATTGGAGAATATCATGCTAAGTGAGATAAGCCAATCTCAAAAAAAAAAAAGGTCGAATGATCTCGCTGATAAGCGAATGATGACACATAATGGGTTTTGGGAGGGGTTAATGTTAGGGTTAGGGTTAGATTTAGGGTAACGGTTAGGGAGGAGGGCAAGAACGGAGGAAGGAAGGGCTGTACAGAGGGATAAGAGGGGTGGGATGGGTGGGGGGAAGGGAAAAAATAACAGAATGAATCAAACAACATTACCCTTTGTAAATTTATGATTACACAAATGGTATGCCTTTATTCCATGTACAAACAGAGAAACAACATGTATCCCATTTGTTTACAATTAAAAAAAGAAAAAAATTTAAAAAAAGAAACAAAGAGCAATATTGATCCATGATAATTGTAGAGGATTTTATTTCCAAAGTTGCCATATTGAAATATTCAAAATATGCATTTTTAAACAAAAATTATGATGTATACAAAGAAATAATGTGTGGTCCATTAACAGGGGGAAAAAAAAAAGAAACTAATAGAAGTACTAGTCCAGACTTTGGGCATTTGAGAGGAAGAATTTGCATCCGATATTTTATTTATGCTTAGGAAGTAAATGAAGCTACAGGAAAAAACACTAAAGGAAAGCAATAGAAACTTATTTATGCAAAAGAAAAAAAGTTATAAAAAAGAATCATTAAGAGACATATGAAGAACACTTCACCCCACAATAGACAAATAGACCTTTGCAGTTACACATAGAATATGATCATATTTTAGTTCACAATGAAGTTCTTGATAAGTACAACTGTATAATTCACATATTATTGCAAAAGACCAAACTGAGCAAAGAAACTTCTCTGACTACATGGAATGAAACTGGAAACAAAAAGCAGATGAGAATTCACAAATATGTGGAAATTAAACAACATCTTTTAAACAACCAAGAAAAATTACCCTAAGACAAATGAAAACAAAAACACAATATGATAAAAGATGCGGAATACAGCAAATGTGGGGAGCAGAGGAAATTTATAACCATAATTTAAAAAGAAAATATCTCCAAAGTAACTTTCTACATTAAGAAATACAGAGAGAGACAGAAAGAGGTGATAAACTCAATGTTAGTCAAAAGAAAAAAAATGATGAAATTTAGAGTTGAGATAAATGGTAAATAATAGAATTAACATAACCAAAACTTTAATGTTTGAAAAGATCAACAAGTTCAGAAAACTCTAGTTAGACTGACCAAGAGAGAAAGAGGTGTGTGTGGGGGGTCTCAAATTGCTGCAATTTCCTCAAACTGAATGTGAGGCAATATTTTCACTCTCATAGAAATGGAAAATATTAGTAGGTAAAAGAATGAAAAATCGTTTATTAAAACATTAACTAACCTAAATAAAATAAACTATATTGAAAAACGTCAACTATCTCTTATGAACCAAATAGTAACCCCCAAAAGTAATGTGGTTAGTTTTAATCCCAATATGTTTTATTAGAGATATGGCCATGATGAAATAATTAAACATAAATGATGTCATAGGATGAAGTCCTCATCCAATGTGAATGAGTTTTTTATAGGAACAAGAAATATCAAAGGTGTGCTCTCTCTCTTCTCTCTTGCCTTCCCCCCATCCTCGTGCACATACTTAGGAAAAACCAATGGAGTTCATAGAAGTTGACTGTCCAAAGGTCAAGTCATCACCAAATAATCACTCTGTTTGTACTTGACAATGAACTTTCAGTTTCTAGAATGTAATAAAATAAATTCATGTTCTTTAATTCACCCAATGTGGACCTTGAGCCTCTCTCTTTCTTGCTTGGTCCACTGTACTCTACCTTCTGAAGGCTACTTTGATCTTCACCTGAGACCCAGGCTGATCTTCACCGTCAATAAATATGGGCTTCTAATGTTAAAATACAATCACCCAGCCTGTGGTATTTTGTTGTAGAAGCTGAACTTGATTAGTATGCTATTAAAGTGCTGTCTCAAGAAAAATAAGAAAATATGAATAAACTTATAAAAATAAAGATCAAATTGGTAATCAAATATTCCCAAAGAAGAAAACACCCAAAACAGACAAATTCATTGGTTAATTCTATCAAACATAAAGAAAAATGTAATCCCAAATCCTTTTTAAATTCAACTGGTATGATTTGGACTTTAAAAGTCCTACAGATGCATATGTTTTGAAAGTGTGGTCCCTAGTTCATGGCACTGTTGGTAGGTGGTGGAAACTTTAAAAGATGGGGCCTACCTAAAGTTAGATCACTAAATACTTGCCCTTGGACTTCTGTTCCTGTTGGAACCATGGCATTTTCCTCTCTGTCTTTGCTTCCTGGTTACCTTGGGTAAACATCTGTTTTTTATCATGCACTACCCACCCAATGTTCCAACTTGACAAAGGTCCAAATAGGGCCAAGTGACCATGAACTGAAACTTATAAAACCATGAGCCAAAATAATTCTGATCTCTATTTAAAAATGATTTATTTCAAGTATTTGTTACAGTAAGAGAAAGCTTACAAATAATTCATCAGTCTAAACAAAGAGAGCAAAGAGAAACTATACTTCTTACCTTATTCTATAACACCAGTATTTCTCCATTTCTAAAGTTAGACAACGATATAACAGGGGAAAAAAATCAATAGAAAAATATTCCCTGTGAAAATAGATGAAAAATTTCTCAAGAAAACACAAAACGAATTAAGCAGAATAGTAAGAGAATTCCAGACCATGAATTTACTCCATGGTTGCAAGAATGGTTCAAATTATGAGTATTTGCTAAGATAATACACCACAATAATAAATAAAAGAAAAAACACACAATTACTTAAAGTGATACCAAAAAGATTTTAAGAACATCCCAAGAGTTTTATGATATCTTAGGAAGGGAAGTGAATTATTTCAATATGAAAAGGGCATTTATGAAAAAAAAAAACCCTCCAATTCATTATACATAATGATGAAAGAATACAAGCATTTTCTTTGAGATTAGGAACAAGAAAATGGTGTTTGCTTCAGTTGATTCTATTCATTATTGTACTAGAAGATCTAGTCAAAGAAATTAAACAATAACTAACTAAATAGTTATCCAATTGGAAAAGAAGAAGTAAAACTATTTCTATTTGCAGTTTATATGTATTGAAAATTCTGAAAACAGCACAAATCTATTAGACAAATTTAGCAATGCTGCAAGATATGAAATCTACACATAAAATTAATTATATTTCTATATACTATTGAGGAAAATCTAAAAAGAAACTTTTAAAAATCATATTACAAAAACTAAAGAGTAAAATGTTTAGGAATAAATATAACCAAGGAGTTCCAAAATTTTTGTACTCTGAAGATTACAAAACATTGCTGAAATAAGTTTAAAAAACTTAAAATAAATGTAAAGAGATACTATGTTCATGCATAGAAGAATTAATATTAAAATAATAATATTCCAGTGTGATCTAAGAATTCACTATAATTCCTATTAAATTCCCAACTGACTGCTTTTATTTAAATCAGATTTAGGCCAATTCTAATGTGAACATGGAATTGAAAGAGACCCTAGATATCTAAACCAATCTTGAAAAAGATCAAAAAACACACATACTTTACAATTTCAAGACTTATTACAGGACTATAGTACATAATGTTATCTATATTTGTATATATCTAAGTCTCTGTAGAGACACACACACAAACACATAAATGTTATTGTTACAACTCAACAAGAAAAAGAAAAACAACTATGAGTTGGACTTTATGCTTCAAATTCACATGCTGAAGTCTTCCCGCAAGTATTTTAGAATGCAACCCTTTTGGAAACAGGGTGATTAATTAATTAACATGAAGTTATACTGGAGTATGCTGGAACCCTAATCAAATATGACTGAAGTCCTCTTATAAAGGGAAAACTTGAACCCAGACATACACACAAGGAGAAGGGCATATAAACACAAAGGTTATAAGGTCTTTAATAGATCTTTTTGTTAATAGCTCTCAGCAGGAATCAACCCTGCCAACATCTTGATTTTAGACTTCTAGCATCCAGAATAGAGACAATAAATTTCTTGTTTATTCAGTTCTTTGTTCTGGCAGCCCTTTAAAATTAATGCCCAATCCAATTAACTAGTTTGCAAAGGATGTAGATAGACATTTCTTCAAAGAACTGCAAATGGTCTATAAGCATTTGAAAAGAGTAATAATATCACAAGTAGTTAGGTAAATCAAAACCAAAATCACAAAGGAAAACCACTTCACATCTACAGGAGTTTTTAAAAAATAGGAAATTAGCAAGTTTTGGTGAGAATGTGAAGATGTAACAGCCCTCACACATTGCTATTGGTAATGTAAAATGTTAGACCCACTGGGGATGACTGTTTTTCAAAAAGTTAAATATGGAATTACCATATGGTCAAACAATTTCATCTCTAGTTATAAGCTCAAGAGAATTAAAAAGAAGTGTTCAAACAAACCCAAAATTATCATAGCAACACTCTTTACAGTAAGCAAAATATAGAAACAGCTTAAATATTTATCAAATAATGAATGAATAAAAACATAGCTATACAATAAAATATTATTCATTCAAAGAGGAATAAATTACTTGTGACTTTCACAGCCCAGAGTTTCAATTTCATTAAAAGACTGAGACCTAATTGTAGGATTTGGAAATGATTATCCTTCTCAAATATCTGATTTTCCTTACCTTCATCTCTCACCTTTTATTACTATAGGCTAGTTCCTTTAGCAAGTACATTATATATGTCTACTCAGAAAAAATATCATGTATATGAACAGATTGAAAACACAACTTGAAGAACCAAGAAATCATCAAAAACACATGACAGAGAGATTGGAAATTCAGACTAGGAATTCAGAACAATAATAACCAATATGCTAAAGGTACTAGTGAATGAAGCATATAATATAAAAGGATAAATGGGCAACCAGGTGCAGAGACACACCTGTAATTCCAGATTCAGACTGAGGCAGGAGGATTCCAAATTTGAGACTAGCCATTGCAACTTACTGAGACCCTCAACAACTTAGCAAGAACCTATCTCAAAATAAAAATAAACAAACAATTAAATAAATAAAGCACTGAAGAGTGTCTCAGTGGTAAAGTTCCCTAGGTCCAATTCAATTACCAATACTAAAGAAAAGAAAAAGAATGGATTGGCAATGTGAATAGAAAGAGGAACATAATAATAAGGTATAAATCAAAAACAATGACATATTTATAACTGAAAAAAATGAATAATGCCTTTGATTTGCTTGTTAGTGTACCTGAAGACTACTACTCTGTGCATGAGACTATCTCAGAGGAAATCTTCAAAAGTAAAAAGCAAACAACAAAAACTGGGGATAAAGGAAAATCAGAGCAGAATATCCAAGGAGTATAGGACTAGGACTAGCACTGAAGGTATAAAATATGTGTAATAAGAATATTAGAAGGAAAAAGAAACTGGAACTACCAGAAAACAACAATCACTGGGAATTTTGTCAAGATCAGACACCAAATGGGCAAGGAACAAATGCATGAAAACATTCATACTCCTTCTCATTAATCTTCCACACATAATGTAAAAACACTTGGTTTCCATGACTTGATCACCAAAGTATTCAAAAACCAAGGCATTAATTGATTAAAATAGACTGGTTGAGAAACAGCATTAAGACAGCAAGAATGTTTCGTACTGATTATGCTAGTTCTTTCATAAGGAATACAGTGGATGAGATGATCTGATTTTACTTACAATTGGATTTCTATCATGGTGCATGATACATTTAAACAATTGCTACAACTTACATAGTAAATGAAATTTACATTTTAAAAAATTTTTGGTGAACCTAGGTTTTAATCATTTTTTTGACACAGTTCTTTGATAAAACATATTTTCAATTATAGCTATTTAAACTTTAACACATCAATATTCCTTGTGCATCAGTTGCTATCACTCTTCTCAAATGTTGTGATGGAATACCCAGGAAACCACTGTGCAGTTGCCTTTCTTTGGTGTACCATCTGCACACATTATTAAGCCAAGTCCATCATTGTTATCTGAAATATTTTATACAACTTCACCCCTTCATTCTCATGTCATATTCTGAATTCCATTAATTCTCAGAACTGGTGCTGTAAAATTATTTAATTAATAGGAATCATCAACTATTTAATTTGTATAAAAATGAAAGCAAGTGAGACATTAATACCAGAAAATAATAGCTACTCTTCGGGGAATGAAATATATATATATTTTACTGAGCCAGTGCAAAAATGGTTTATATTTTGTAAGTATCAGTAGTATGTAATAAAACTTTGCATTAAATATTAAATATGTTGTAATTAGATTAATGGCATCAAAATCTAAATGAAAATTTATAAATATATGCAAAACTATTTACTAAATTCAATAAAAATTCATTAAAGCTTGTTTCATATTGTTCCACAGTGAAAGAAATATGAAAACACAAGAATATGTGAGTATTAGTTATTCATCTCTATGATCCTATAAAGAGATTCATTATCATTTTGTTCCCCCAAATTGTTAAGATAATCTGAATATAATTGGTCTCAAAAATTCTTAAAATATACTGGAAACTTTAATTTCTCTTAGATGTTTGTAAATAAAATGTATTTTAGTATTGAATGACATTATATTAAAAACTTTTCTGAAAAGAAGTTACAAAGAAAAGCCTATTTAAAATTAATAAAACAAAGGTGAAATAAATAGTGCACGTATCAGAAATATCTATGTAAATACAATTCATTGAATTTCACCTTTAAACACAGTTTTAACTATTTCATTACATAACTGAAAATCAAAGAAGCTAGAAAGTTCTAAAATCACACAATTTCCAAAATTAGGTATCATCATATTAATCCTAAGTAGAATCTTTAAATCTTAGTCCAATTTTCACTTTATGTCTGTTGCCAAAAATGTAGAATAAATTTACAGAAAGATGACTACCACTTGCTTCACATTAAAATGTTCCCTTAAAAAGAAAGACTTGATTTGAATACCAGAAAGGAAGACACTAAAGCACAATAATTCCAATTTTTAGAAAAAAAATGTAACTATAAAATGAATCTCAAGCAAAAAGAACACCCAAAGAGTAGGAAAAGTATTTACAATCACTATCTATGCAGATAAGTGAAAAAACAAAGGCAGGTATATACACTACTGTATTATTTATTCAAAACTTACATGAAAGTAGAGATCAGAAATGTCAAATGTTCTATAAATCTGAAAAACACACAAATACAAGCTTTTAAAATAAAATTCAGATAGTTTGAAATTCTGGATTAGTTAAGTGAATTTGAAACATGATGTCTTAAACTCTGCAAATGCTTAGAAATAATATTTGTAATAAACTACAAATATATATTTTTATCATTATAGGCTAAATTTAAATTCAATATTTTTGGTGATAACTTAAATATAATTTACTTTATTTGGTACCAATATGTAATTTCCAAAATCAAAATACTACTTTTTTTTTTTTTAAAGAGTTGAGAATGTAGCCCCATAGTCGAGTATTTGCCTAGCATGTGTGAAGCTCTGGGTTCAATCCTCAGTACCACAACAAACAAACAAAAGTAGATAGGGTTTTAAAAAAAACTCAAATAAAGACAAATGCATGTAAAAATATGCCACAATGAAAGTCATTATTTTCTACAATTTAAATGCACTAATAAAAAGGTCAATGATTTGTTCACAAACCAACAATGTTTAAACATGAACCAGATAATTAAGTTCTCATTAATGGTTTTTAATATAAGAGTTTTAGAATGTATAGAAGAGAAATTTTATGTTTTTCTAAATTCTACCACCTAGAAATAAACATTGGTAACTTTTGGCTGGTATATAGCCTTTATTTCTCAATATGTATTTCTAGGAAAAGAAAAATGATCATTGAAACATGGAGAAAGAAAGTTTCAAATAATTTAAAAATAATATATGCAATAAATACTGTTAGAATACAAAGTAATTAATTTCTGTTTAAATTAACCAAGAATGAATTAAAGAACTAAAATTTAATGAGAAAATTTGACTCATTTTCAAATAAATGATCAAAGATCTATTATCCCTATTCATTTTTGTGTTGCTGTAAGGGAGAGCAGTAGACTCAGTAATTTACCAAAAACAGAAAATTATTTTCTCATGTTTCTGGAGCCTGGAAAGTACCAGATAAGTGCACCAGTCTCTATTTTTATTTTATGGTATTGTATTTGCAGTGCTGTGGATAAAACACCTTGTGTGTACTCAGTAAGCACTCTACCACCAAGTCACACCTTACTGCCCAAATGAGTGCTTATATAACAGCACCAGTCCCACTTATGAGAGTGGAGTCCTCATGGTCTAATGTTGGAGGCTATGCCATGTGGACTACGCCAAAATGGCGCCTGGCAACCAGCCAGAAGTTGTTTTGATCACATCGGTGATGAGGAAGTCGGTTAACATAAGCACACTCAGATGCTTTATCATTGGCCGTGTTCAAATGAGTCCACACACACAACGCGTGCACAGGTGTTCCCAAGTGCTCCTGCTCAGGCCTGCTTGTTTTGGCCTTGCCGTGATTGGGCAGCTGGCTCTTCGCCTGTTCTTTGCTTAACTGGCGTGGCCCTGCCCTCCACCTCCTGGAGGGAATATAAGCGGGCAGTAGGCAAAAGGCAAGAGGAAGCAGCAGCAAGCAGAAAGCAGCAGCAGTAAGCAGCAAGCAGAAGGCAGCAGGCAGAAGGCAGATGACAGATCTCTGGGCGGAGAACTGAGAACACACCTCTAGGTTGCAGATCACAGATCGTAGTCCGCAGGAAGCATCACTAAGAAGCACCTCAGATAGCACCTTTAGCACGCACCTCTAGTATGCACCTTTAGTTCACAGGATGCAGGACACACCTCTAAGAAGAAACAGCAGAACTCTAAGAAGAAACAGATCTCTGATAAACATAGAAGCCTGTCTTTCTCTGAAACTTCCTCTATAAGCAAAGCCTATCTTCCTCTCAAAGCCTTTCTTCCTCTAAAATCAAGTAAGCCTCTTTTCCTCTATAAACTAGCGAACAAGCAAGGAAGCAGCACAGGAATAAAAGTAGTTTATTTCCAGTCCACCTCTGATAAATATCGGCCAATTGTTGCTGCAGGTGGTAACAAATATCCACGGGATTGTTGCTGTGGGTGGTGATAGTCTACTCATGTCCTAAAGGTCACACCTTGCAACATTGTTGCAGTGACAACAAAAGTGCCATGTAAGTTTTAGAGTGCCAGCATTCAACCACAGCTCCTTTCCTTAAGTAGTCTGTTTTAAACCTGTTTGTTTATACTTACTCTATCCATTATATAAACATATACTCTACTCATTATATAATCATATATTTCAAGTCAATTATGAAATAAATATGTGGAAAATGACACACTTACACTTTCTCTCATCCATTTCTACCTCACCTCCTCCTTTGTCTCAGCAGTTTTACAATGTTTAAGTGCACAGTATTAAAATAACATTTTAAACCGTAATTTCTAGCATTCTTCAGTTTGTGTGCTGGTGTACAAATGGATTGGATTTTCAGCACCTTCACTCTTTTCATGGCTTCTCCGTCAGTGGAACTTCTTTTTCGTGCATCCTTCAGTTCTCAGTGTTTTTGTCAAATTTTTCTTTTCATCTCAAGCATGGCTCATGGTAATTTGTTTTCTTATTGATCAGAGAAGAAGACAACTCAGCTACTTATAAACCTCTGACAACACTTTCTTTTCTGGAGAATTTGGGAGAAATTTTCTCTACTCTTTAAAATTTATCATTGTACTGAAAAAAATCTAAAGTTTTCTAGGTGACTACCAATATCCTGAATGCTTAGTCAATTTACAACAATATATCTTGGTGATACATCTTATGATATATATTAATATTAGTAGCATGGTATATAAATGTTTCTTCAGTAAGCTAAAATTTGAAGGTTTACTTTTTTCTGTTATCTTCACTGCAAACCCAGTTATTTTTACATTGAATTTCTATTATCTATGTTACATAGAAATTATCTCATATTCAATATTTTAGTAACATTTAATTTCAAATAATAATTTTTGGGGTGATTTTCTAAAACTAACCCACCATGCTACTTAATTTGCTCATAGTAATATTTATTTTAATTACATTGCTCAAAAATAGCTTTTATATGTCTCTTTAAATTCTTCCCTGAATTCTACATGATAAAAATAAAACTTATTTTAAAAGAATAACAGCTATGGTAAAGCTAACCATCATTAGATTGTAATTATTATGTAATATTAAAAGCACAAAAATGTATACATTTATTAACTCAGATCTATTGAGGTAGTTTAACACAAAGATAGAAATGACAGATACTAGGCCATATGCTGGTATATAATGCTGGTATGCCTTCAAAAATACATAAACTATTAATGAAATTAAGATTTTCCATCCTTATAAGGCTTGGAATAGCTCAAAACAGAGCTATCATGTAAAATCTATCAAGGGATTAGAAACTTTGTAATATTTCTTACAGTAATATTTAAAATGGGAATGTTTTGTGTTGGTGATAAATACAACTGTTTTCACTGATGTGTGTGTGTGTATGTGTGTGTGTGTGTGTGTGTGTGTGAAAAGTGATCAACTTAGACATGTAGAAGTGTGTATGTATGTCCGCATGTAGATTTATTTTCTAGTTCTGTCCCTTGAGAAGGATTAGAAGCAATGATAGTAGAAGGGAAGAAAGACTTTTTCTTTTAACCTCTTATGTTCTGTGTCTTGTTCATAGACTATAAGAGAACAGCATGCACATTTGATATTAATATTTTCACATTTCCCACAGGCCTTTATATAAAGATGTCAAGATACAAAAGAAATGGATAGGCCCAAGAACTTCTATATTATTTTACTCTAATAAAAATTGTGGGGAAAGTGACCTTTATGGTTTAGATATGCAATATCCACCAAACACTCCTCTGTGAGAAAATGCATGTTCAGAGGGGAAAAGATTAGATTATGATCTGTAACCTTATCAGTAGATTAATTCACTGATATGGATTTACTGGGCAATAACTGCAGGTAGGGTATGGTTGGAGAAAGCAGGTCAGTGGGAGTGTGCTTTTGTGGATTTTTTTTAGTTCTTGGTGAGTGGATCTCTTTCTCCTCTTCCTGGCTGCCATCTGTTCAGTTGACTTCTTCTGCCAGGCCCTTCTGCCATAATATTCTGCCTTTCCTCAGGCCCAAAGCAATGGAGCTGAGTCTATGGACTGAGACCTCTGAAACTGCAAGCCCCAAATAAACTTTCTCTCCTCTGAGTAGTTCTTGTTGGGTTATTGGTCACAACAATGGAAAGCTGACTAAAACAGTGACTACAAAATATATGGAGCAAACTAATGGAAGATAAGTTTTATTTTAGTATGTTTTATTCTATAGATTAATGTGAGCAATGGTTTCCTGTCTCCAGTGATAAACACATCCTCCTTTTTCTGGTACAAAAGGGGCAGCATTCTTAAACAAAAAGTATGTCTTATTTTGGGGAAAAAAAAATGGAGTTCAGAAATGATTTCCTGCCTTTGCTGTTTCTTAATAACCTTTAGCTCAAAATAATCAGTATGTCAAAGTGGCATGTTTTGGAGTTCTAATCTTCATCAACATTCAGTGGTAATGAACAATATACCAAGTACTACAGTCATTGTTTAAATAAGTGATCCAATAAGTGTTATAATAAGAGGATCTTGACTACTTAGTTAAATGTTTGATTCTCATGTTGGATAAAGAAAAGTACAAAATTATTCTGGAACAAAAGTACAAAATTAGTCTTTGTGCTAGAAAGCAGGGAAATGTTAAATTCATTGTGGTTCATGCCCAAAGCCTAGTCTACAGGATCTGAAATCTTTTGTTGTTTCATTATAGTCCACAAGTACTGAGCCAATAACAGTTTTTTAGGTTATTTTGTGTGTTCCGTACTACTTCCAATAGTAAATTCTATTCGTCTCCATAGACAGACAACACAACATACTCGTAGTTTAAAACAAGTTTGTATCCATCTCAAGTAGGTGATCCAATATAGTAGTATCAATCTGCAGTATAAGATACAGGATCTTTCAATCATATTCTCTGTTGAGGTCTACATCAGGAAAGTCATGCATGATCCAAGATACCCAATCACATCTCTGTTTCATCCAGAAAAAAAGTTACCCTTTTCTTTAATTAATTAATTAATTTATTTTTGTAGCACTGATAATTTAATTTTTTCCAGAAGTTATGCTTCAGTTTTCGACATGATTCTTATTTGCAACAACTTGGTTATATGGTCCTACACAGTTACTAGTGGATGACTACTACTGGAGGTAGGAAATACACAGAATTTATGCTAAAAGATTAATTTATTTTTACTAAAAGATGATTTTATTACTAAAAACAATGATGAACAGTGATGTTGAGGGAGAGTGAATAATGATACCTACTCCAATATTTATTCTTCATTTACTCAAATTCTTCAACATCATTTATTTAGATCTCCTCTCAATTCATTAAAATCCATAAGGTGGCACTAAATATCCTTTTCTCAAAGATAGTTCTGCTATTTAATCTGCTTTAATTGGGTTGTTGTGTTTACCTATTGCACAATTGTACCCATGGGATCTTCAATGTCAATTATCCTATTTATTTTATTTGATCAGCTTGCTGGTTTCATTGGGAAATGTCTGTTGTCTGTATCATTGCAACTTCTCTCATGAACTGATCAAATTTTTAAGAGAAATAATTTCCAATTTTTAACTATTTTTGAAATGATACTCTTTTCTAATTAGATTTGTTTTTATTTATTTTTAATGAGAATAATGGATCTCACCATTTTCTGTTATTATATAAAAAGAAAGGAATAGTCACGTTTTACTATTTAACTCCTTATCAAACAGGTTTTCCATAATGCTCTTTTCTCCCCTGGAAATCTCTTCATCTGTTTCCACATAGTGTAGATTTATCCAATCTCTGGGGCATGTGAGTGTTCTGTGGAGTGTATTTTATTCCTTCTTAATGTTTGCCATTTTCAAATCTGAATTTAACTTTCCTAGGATGGTTAAGCTAATAATATCTTTAACCACCTTTTTCTTCCAAAAATTATTGCTATTATTTTTGCTACTATATTTATCCTTGGAGATGTATAACTTTAAAAGCATTCCTTATACTTATTTTATTGAGGTTTAGAAAATTAATAAAGGTAAATATTCAAACTACTGTCTTTAACTCGAAGCTTTTTTTTCTCATTTCTTAATTCAGAATAACAAAATAAAAATCATTACTGTTTAATAGACAGATCAACACAAAAATCGTAATTTTATCTAAATGTCAGTTGACTATTATACACATGGCATGAGTCATCTGGATTGGAAATATTGTATTCCAAGCTATATCAAGTATGAGAACAGAGGTTATACTCCTTAATCTTTCACAGAAAGTTTGAGATATGTTTCTTTTTATTCATGTCCTGCTAAGTCAGTGACATGATATCATCATAGATGACAAACAGATTACTACCTTGTAATTTGTCTTGAGGTTAACAATGACCAAGGCATTTTTTTTTGAAACAATCCAAGATTTCCTAGCAACACCATTTTTAAAAGTTCTCAAAGATGAATATGAATCATTATAGTGTCTTTTATGAAAAGAAAGAGTACCAAGTGTTGGCCTTTGATGATGCCTATCCCTTAGTGGTATTTTCCTCCATTATTTATAAATGCTTTGATTCCAAGCCAAATAAATCAGGTTTACACTGATGTAAATACACCTTTCTGTGGAATACCTGTGCTTACCATGGTTTAACTGCACAGCAACATTATCTGAAAAACAAATACTTGATATTTTTTGGCTAGTCTAACCTGAAATTGGAAATTTTTGTCTTAGTCTTCCTTTTGAAGAAGCAAATCACAAGATATTTGCTGTGACTTTGAAGCATTCACATCTGGGTTGAGGCATAAAAAATGAGAAAAGGAAGCAATTCTTTGTTCAGAAACCTTTAATTTATTTTCTAAACTATTTATCTATCTACTTATTATTTCAGAAGAAGGAAGCAAAGAAGACTTATTATTATTATATCTCATTATCCAGCCTTGGTCACATATATAATTAAAGTCCAATTGAAAAACAAAAGAAATTAGATTGCATAAACTCTTCCTGAGCAATTACAATTTACCCACTAGACTGGAGTAGGAAACCTTGCTGCATGAAATGAAAGAATGCCACCCTCTCTCAAAAAAAAACTGAGACACAATGAAGTGTAAACAAAGCAGGAATATCTTCTGAGATCACAGACAACATATTACCACACCCAACAAAATCTTGAAAAAAAAATATACATTTTTAATATATGTATTCAAGACAAACCTAAAGAGTAATTATGATTAAAATACATAAAAAGTGGAAATTTTGAATTATATTTTTATTACTTTATTTCACTGCTAAAATTTTTGTGTATCTCTCAGATTTGCTGATAAGCATATTTATTAATAAAATATATTAAAAACAAAATATAAAATATACCAATTAAATATATACTTAAGTAACATTATGAATTGTGGGGAATAAGTATCCACGTAGGAAAACCAATCTCTGTATAATTGGTAGATCATATGAAAAAAGTACCATGATTTAATAAGTACAGCAAAGACTTTACTTTTGTTTACATTTTGTAACTTTGAGAATTATGGTTTATTTTTGGCTGTGACAGTCATTAAACCAAATGTTGAAATAAATTAATTTTAATTCAGATTTTGAGTATATTTTATCACAAAGCATTAAAGAAGATCTTAATAATGAAGTCTATTCAAACAAAATGTTGCTCTGAAATGTATTAAAATACAAATAAACACTTGTAAACTATAAATATTGTGATAACAATATTGTGATATTGTGAAAATAAGATTTTGTTACATTAAAACTATTATAAAATAGCATTTACTTTATTTTCTATGCACCTTACATGATGCATGATATTAATTCAGTCATAGTTAAAAGAAAAAATATATATGGGAAGCCAGAAGGATCTTTATGCCCTAATGTGAAGCTTAATACATAACCTTGAAAAAAAACATAACAGTTTATACAAGTGATTGGAAGAGGCAAATGCATTAATCAACCTGAATCTATTATTTGCTGTAAAGGAAAGTTCTCTTTATATTATCAGGAGAAATTTTTTTGAAATCTGCTAAGAAAGACAAAAGGTTTTTTTGTAGAAAATGTATCTGTTCAAAAAAGTCGACTCTTCAATTGACTTGATACCATAGGAGTCTAAAATTTACCTGAAAAGATCCTGCACTTTACTGAAATGATTCTTTTACATTGCCCGATGAATTATAACCTGTGGTTGCTTTAGGAATTATTTTTACCAATCAAGTATGAGCTCCTTTATTTATTGCTGAAAATTCTATTAGTATGAAAAGAATTATTCAAATCCTAGCAGAATAATTTAAATAAAATGTAGAATCTTAACTTGTCACCTTATATATGTCATGTTCTAAAAACATATTTTAATAATATACTGGTAAAACTGTATATGCAAATTTTTTATTTAAAAGTTACACATTTATTTTGGGCAATGGAAAATTTATTTTGGCCAATGGAAAACGTTTTTCTAGTGAAATGTACAATCAAAATTCTAAAACCATCAAACTGAAAGAATTTGAATTTTTTTTCATAAAAATAAGCAAATAATAATTACCTGAAAAAAAAAAAAAAAACAAGAACACTAACTCATTTCCAATGGCTCCAAAATAAAATAAAATAAAATACCAAGGAGCAATATAACCGAAGAAGTGAAAGATATCTACAGTGAAAATTGTAAACATTAATGGAAGGAATTGAAGAGGTCACAAAGAACTGGAAAGATAATTTTTATTTGTGCATTAGGAGAATCGATATTGTTTAAAAAAAAACAATATTAATGAAAGCCGAATCCAGATTCAAGCCATCCCTATAAAAATAACATTATCATTCTTCATAGAACTTAAAAAAATATAAAATTCATATGAATGCACCAAAAAACCCCTAATTAGACAAAGCAATCTTGAGCAAACAGAACAAAGCAGGAGACATATTATTTGACTTCAGAATACACTACAAAGCTATATTAATTAGAATAGCATGGTATTGGCATAAATAGATGCATAGACGAATGGAATGCAATGGAAGGCATACAAGTAAACACAGATGTCTGAGTCAACCAATCTTCAGGTGATAAGAACATCTATTAGAGAAAGGATTGTCTTCCATAAATGATTCTGGGGAAATTGGACATTCACACGCAGAGCAACAAAAATTGATCCCTATTTCTCACCAGTTAGAAAAATCAACTGAAAAAGAATCAAGGCCCAAAACTATGAAATGACCAGAAGAAAACAGAATAAATGCTTCTGGACATTTGAATAGGCAAGAATTTGCAACTAGATCCAAAAATTATTAGTAAAATTGCAAACACTTCAGGATGACTAAAATCAGTAGTATCAAACTCTGTGAGGTATCAGTTTATTACATACTGCTATAAATTGAAAGGAAAAATAAAAGTAGTTTCCTATTAGAATTTTTTTCCTTACTGTGATGAAAATTTTTTGCCAAATGTTCTGGTTAAATTTTATGTATCAACTTTGCCAAGGGATCATAGTCAGTTTTTTGGTCAATATTAGACCAGGTTGTAATATGAAGATATTTTAGAGATGTGACTAATATGTTGAAACAAAATAGTTTATTTCCACAACCTAGGTGGAACTCATTCAATATACAGAAGGCCTAATGGAGAAAAGAAAGCAAAAACAAAACAAAATTGATTTTTCTGAGAGAAGGAGGAATTCTACCTCAAGACTATAACATAGAAATCCTTCCTGAGTTTCCATCCTACTTCCCTACCTTACAAGCTTGAAATTTGAGAATGAAAAATTAACTCTCATCTGAGTTTCCAGTCTGCCAGCCTTCCCTAAAGAATTTACACTTGCCAGGGCCTATTAATGTGTGATCCAATTCCTTAAAATAAATATATATGTATATTGATATATCTATCTTTATCCGATTGGCTCTGTTTCACTGTGGAATCTTAACTTACAGATTTTGGTACTAAGATGGATCTAGAAGAACAGAATCTGAAGAATGAGGGTTTTTGAATTAGTTCTAATATTTCTGTAATAGACTCATTAATTTGATTCTTTTTAAAGACATCAATTATTCTATTTTAAATGGTAAAGGGACACCAATAAACTATGACAATAGAAAAATGCATCATCATTGGATAATCTTAATCAAATACTTAAGGAAGAAGGTTTTGGATGACTATGTATTTCGTTTCTTAGAATATTTTATTTTCAATCTAATGAGCATAATGAAATTGGTTTTTGACCCCTATCAATGATGAACAAAGTGTTGAAAGGAAAGAATAAACTCAGGGCTTCAAGTTCCCAGCATGGAAGTCTTTATTTCTGCCCAGAAGGCAAACCTTATCTCCTGTAGCCATGGAGATGAGATTTCTAAAAACAAAACCCAGAGTCTCATCCTGCCAGTGGCTGAAATACAAGGCAAATTGAATTTGTTACCTTGCAGGATATCTACTTTTAAAGTAACTACACTGATTGGGCAGGGGTGTGGTCCTGAAAATGGGAATGGAACACAAAGGCAGATTCTAGTGGAGGACACTGAAACTATAAATTCTGCTGAGCCCCTGTCTGATAAAGACAAACCTATTCAGCTGAGGAAATTGTAATGTCTTTCCCTTAGATAATTGCCTTATGAGATGCTGCTAATCTTTATCAGGATGCAGCCTTACCAACCCTCTTTCCTGCTGGACCAATAACTAGACTTATGACCCAGACTAAAAGGTGAGGTACAAAGTGTGTGATTCATGAGGAACTGTGCTACATGACAAAAGAACTACATGATATTTCCATTTCATATAGCCAGAAATCTAAGAGATGTTCGTGAGATAATATTGGAAAAACATAAATTTGGATCTGACCAAAATTATTGGTATGGGCCTACTAAACGGAGATTCTGAATTTGATGTTGCATTTTGAAGGACTAGAAAGGTCTGTAACAGCTTGTTTTCTTGGAGGTTAAACTATAAACCAAAGGTAGCCTACACCAATCATGTTGAACTGACCTAACTATTTTAATAGACTGTAGAACAAGTTGTACAAAAGCTTAGGGAGATTGGGATATTAGAGTGGATTTGTTATGCAAGCCATGTATACAGACCCTGGGAGAAGACAACTTTCCTTATAACTGAGAAAAAAGTTGGTGAAGGAAGTAAGAAATTACAATGGGGATTGCTGTCACTGAGCTGGGCTCCTTAAAGACAATGGGGACGATTGCTTGGCAGGGTGGTAGAGGTAAAGTGGTGACACCTAATTACAAAAGATAATGCAGATGTCTTTACCATTCTGTCTTTAGCAGAATCAAAGCAGCAATCAGAGTATTTTGGCTCATGGGACTCTATGGCATTGGCTAGTTAGTTGATCATGGTATCCCTAGGAGAGAAAAAGATGGGTGTCTAATAAATTCTTACTTAATCTATATAAGTATAAGCTCTGATCAAGTGAGCAGAAGTCACATTTAAATGTCTAAAACAAAGCCATAGTCCTTTAATCAATCCCCAGATTCAAATCTGTTATGTAGAACTGAGCACCTGGAAGCACAAGGAAAACAGGTCCCCTTAAGGAAGAACCTTAACACAGAGAACTAATTTTATACTGCTAACATTCTCCACCTTCCATACAAGCTCCTAAAATCTTTACCAGAGTGACTGTACACTGGGGAAAGATAATAACTGAACATTCTGGGAATTTTTAAACTGATGATAACTCTAGAAGATCTAAAATATCGTGATGATTTACTAGTCAGACTAAGTGCTTAAGGAAATCAGGTACTCAATGGAGTTTTAGTTCAAGTACATCTTATAGTAAGATTAGTTTGTCCTCAAGCCCATCCTATGATTATTTCCAGTTGCAAAGTGCATAGTTGAAATACTCATACTCAGAAACTGACAGAATGCCCAACATAGTCACTCTGACCAGTACAGTGAGGATTATTACGGTGGAATAGGTCAAACCAAATCCACTAGAACTGCATCCCTATAGAAAAAGAATAAACAAAAAAATAATGTCTTTTTCTTAGTGGGATTGCAGAGATCAGTGCCACCATCAAGGACTTGAAGAATACAGTGGTGATTCCTATCACATCTCCACCCATTATACCTTTGGGCCTGTGCAATGGAGTTATGAAGAGGAAGAAAAGAAAATGAAGTGACAAAGGTATGCTAGGAAAATACTATATAACAAATTATCAGCAATTTAGCACATCAAAACAACACATATGTATTGTCTCTGATTTTATGCATCAGAAAGTCTGTCATATTTTCACTTTACTCTGTGCCCAAGGCTTCATGATGCTGCAATCAATGTGTAAGCTTTTATCTCCTTTGAGACTCAGAATTTTTTCAATGCCCCCTTGTTATTTGCACTGATTACTAATTCCTTTTGGTGATATTACTCGGGGTTGTATATTTTGCCAGTTCTCACCTGGAGTTTTCTGAGATCCTTTGGACTCTATTTTTGCCATATGTCTCATTCCATACATCTCTAAAGCATAGCAGAAGGATTTCTCTCTCCTTAAATCTCTGACCTTTTTTAAAGGCTCACCCAGGATAAGCTTCATTCTGAATAACTCAAAGTCAGCTGGCTAAAAGCATTAATTACTTTTGCATAATCCCCATGCCACATAATGTAACAGAATTCTGGAAGTGGTATCCCAACTTATCCACTAGTCATGTTCACACTCAGTGGGAAGGGATTGCATGGAGCATGTACACCAGGGGCTGGAAATCTCAAGACTTTTCTATATTCTGTGACAGAAAAATATAATGCTGAGATAAGTATTTAAAACACAATAGGAAAATAATAAAATCAATTTTTTTCTTTTAGAAATAAGAACAGTTAAATGGGTAGAACTATATCATTGTCCTAAAGAAAGATTTGAAAGTTTGTGATAACTATGACCTTAAGTTCTAATAGATTTATTAAAATAATACATTTTCAAATATAAAATTCTTAAAAATAAGACAATATTGATTAGCAGTAAGATTGCTTACTTCAGAAATAATGTAAGATGATGTGAGGAATTTCAGTAGCATTGATAATTAGGGATGTGAATGGAGGAAAGGGATAAAATGAGTTATCCAAGGTTTTATGGCACACAGAATGACAAGAAGAGAGCAATACAGAAAAAAAAATTGCTGGTATAAAGAGATATTTAGTGTATGGGTGGAATAAAATTATCATAAAATGTGTGTGTAAAAACAATACAAATTTATTATTTCATGTATTCTGGAGGTCAAAAATCCAAAATGGTTCTCACTAGGCTAAAACCAAACTGTCATCAGTTCTATGTTAGTTCTGGGTGCTCTAGGAGAGAATCCGTTTTATTTCCTTTTCAACTTGTTTAAGCATCTACTTCCCAGGATAAAATTATCTTCCATTTTCAAAATCAGCAAAAGTAGTTTGAGTTCCTATTATACCCATTTATCATAACTCCATCTTCTGTCTCTCTTCCAAAATAAAGAACCCTTATGATTGTATTGAATCCACCTGTACAATTCCAGATAATCACTGATTACCAAACAATTTGATCTCCAACACTAATTTCCCTTTGCCATATAAGATTGCATATTCATAGCTTCAGAGAAATAGGCTGTAGGAATCTTAGTGTGTTTATTATTCTGTCTACCACAAAAAAAAAATAGAGAAACCATTCATATCATAAATATTTTGGTTTATTTTACTTGTTGTTAGTTAACTTTGTGTGACTGTGAAGAAAATATCTGACAATAACAACTTAGAGACTGTGTCTTCTTTCTACCTTGAATATGTATCACTTGTTTTACTCTGAAACCTTTTCACTCTCCATGATGTCCAACATTCTCCTAGAATATGTATTTTTTATTTTACCCCAAATGGTGTCTCCCCTTTATATAGTCCTCATTGTTCTGTGAATTTGTATCTGCTTTCCAAAATAAATCTATTTTTCTGGAAAAAAATAAAAGAACAATTTAGAGGAGGTAAAGTTTTCTTTGACTCACGGTTTCAGAGGTACAGTCCATGGTTGACTGACTCTATTCTGAGGTGAGAGAGTAGATAATGAGGCAGGGAAGCTTTGTGCTCATGGCAGCCAGGAAAAAGAAAGAGAGAGAGAGAGCGAGAGAGAGAAAGAGAGAGAGAGAGAGAGAGAGAGAGAGAGAGAGAGAGGAAGAGAATATGAGAGAGAAAGAAAGGAACAAAATATAACCCCCTAAGGCATGCCTCCAGTAACGTACTTTCATCAGCCACCTGCCTACAGTTACCACCCAGTTATCCATTCCAATTATTAATCCATCAAATAGATTAATCTGCTGATTATGTTACAGCTCTCATAATCCAATAATTTCACCTCTGAACGTTCCTCATTGCCTGACTCATGAACTATTCTGGGGACACCTCAAATTGAAATGGAAGTTTTGAGTTGAAACTCAATTCACTGCTTCTGCTGGCAAGTAGGGTCTACACCAGCTGCAAGTCTCTGCAGTGGAGAAGTGCTGCAGCTCTTAAAGGTAGGCCATGCCCTCCAATGCTGCAGCAGGCCCAGTATCTCAGCGTCAATGTCTTCTTTTTTAACTGTTCAGGGTTCTTGTCTTGTGAATTTGAACAATGAATACCACAGACTAGGATGAATGAGTATAACAGCAAAATTTATTAAAGAAGAGAAACAGGAACACAACTCTTGCAGTCCATGGGGTTTACACAGCACTCAGTTCATTGCTATTGATCCAAATTTATGTTCATTAGAGCTTGGAAATGTACTAAGGTTATTGGTCAATTGTTGAGTCCCAACTTTCATTCAAATCTGCCCCACTTCAAGTTTCTTGTGGCCAATGAGCAAGTGGGAGGTTGAGGTCATCAGATGGGGATGCATTACTGGTAAAATGTGCTTCTACAGAAGATATCCTCACTGGGTTGCAGGGTGATGACTCAGTGCCCTTCAGTCCTGGCTCACTGCACCTCGGGCCCACTGGGTCAGTATGGCAGGCTCCGTACTGCCACATGCTCCAACCCACTTGGGTTGCACTCTTCCACCATACTCCACTGCTGCTTCGCAGCAGGGACCAGTAGGCTGGCTCCATGCTTGCAGGGAGCCCTATTGTTCCCCACTTTGAAGAAGTACCCCTAAGTGCTGTTAGGGGAAAGGGTTGATAACTGTTCTGGCTACTTTAGGCTGAAAAGGGACTTTGACAGGAGAATCGTAGTCAGTGTCCCACAGGTCTCATCTGAGGGCTTCAAGTGGAAAGGGAGCTTGGTGTTGAATTCCATGTGTAAGGCCATTTGAAGTTCAACTTCTGATGCATCAGGGCAGTCCTGAGGTCCAGGGCAGCAGTTGGTGGATGACAAGGTGATTCATACATAGGGTAAATATCATGTTAAGGCAATAATGAACACAACAGTAACAACCAGCACAAAAGCAATCTATTAGTCTCTGAAAACCAAGACGGGTAGCTTATTAAAGAAATGTGGTACATATGTGATGGACTATTACTCAAATTTAAAGAAGAATGAAATTATGGCATTTGCTGGTAAATGAATGGAGTAGAGAATATCATGCTAAGCAAAATTAGCCAAACCCCCCAAAAAAACCAATGTTTTCTGTGATAGGTGGTTGCAAATTCACAATAGGAGGCAGTGGGGCATAGTAAGGAAGAATAGAGTTACTTTATATTGGGTAGAGGAGAGTGAAGGGAGGAGAAGGGGTATTGACCAAGGAATGATAGTAGAGCAAAACACATTATTACCTCGTGCAAATATATAACTGTATAACCGATGTAACCCTACAATATGTATCATCAGAAAAATGAGAGATTATACTCCATTTATGTATAATCTATCAAAATGTGTGAATGCATTCTCCTGTCATGTACAACAAATTAGAACAAATTAAAAACATTTTAAAAAAATTTAAGGTGGGTTCTAGCATGTCACTGATTTGAGTGGAGATCACATAAGATTTTAGAAACATTTGGTAGATTTTGCCAGATATAGGCGACAAAAAGGAGATTACACAGTATCTGTAACACTTTAGAAATTAAAATATAGATTATCCCAGATTTTTAAATTATGACTTAAACAGAAAGGACATGTGCCATTGGGAATATTAGGACTAAAATCTGTCAGCCATTGGTAGACACTGAAATTAAAGGTTCTGATAGCCACTTGTCAGGTATGGGGTCAAGTTCACTTCTACAATCACCACCACTGAAACTCCAGTTAGACAAAACAAGACTAATCGAAAAAATATTAATTTAGATGTGTAAGATTAATGACAAATTCACCAAGAAAACTGAGCTCAAAAGATAGGGATTTCCTAAAGAAAGAAATTGTCATAATTACTGTAATAAAGGAGTACATGGAATGTATATCAGATCAGATATACTTAGTTCTTTCCCTTGGTCTCCCCTTTGCAGAATTCCAGAGTACAAGAAAGTTTTATAACCATTTGGATTTTAAAGTGACACTTTTTCTTTGGTCTTAAATTACTTTGGCTAATTGCTTATGCAAATCTAACTGTAAAATGGTGTTATAGTTTGTTTCCCTTGGGCCATCTATCCCTGTCCTCCAACTGATATTTGGATCAGACTTAGTACAGAAAAATATTGGGCATTTCTTCCCTGGGTTGGAGAGTCAAAACAATCCCATTATTTGAGTGCTTATGCCAGATGATATATTACTCATATGAAAGGCAATAGGGAAGAAGTCATCCTTTGACATCCTCCATTTTCTGAACCAGATTGGGACATCCCTTGATCCCCTGGGTATCTCAAAACCATTGGCAACCTCCCCTTGATGCCTGTTGATTAGATTAGTTGCTCTTACCAATACAACATGCTTAAAGTTTTCTGTGATTATCAAAACATGAGTGTCCACATAGTGAAGCCTGCTAGCTGGATTAGTCACTTTTACCAGCACAAAGTACTCAAAATTTCCTTTATTTCATGTAATCCTCAAAACTTAAGTGACCATGTATTGCAGACTAATGAAGATTTGGGGTGGCACCTTACAAATGCATACCCCAATCCCTTTTCCTTCTGTTATTTCTCTCTTAAAATGAGAGGCACTGGTTTTTCTGTACTGTGTTTACCATAAATTACGGAGGCACTATAGATGGGGTTGCATGACCTGGATGAATTCAGTTATTATACTAAGGGAGAGACATGTCACTGAGGGTCATGTGCCCTGGACAAGTTCGTAGTCTTTCCTGATGTATTTGCCATTATACTCATTCTTAGAGCCACTGAAGTTCTGTTCCATTTGCTGTAAATATTGAATCTTAAATTGCTTGAGAGTCTTTGTTTGAATTGAATTTGTTTTTCTTTCAAATATGACAGTTTGGAAATCCAGAGAATTGGACATTCCTTGTGGGTAGATGCTTACCAGATACAGCATAGGATTTGGGTTCTAAAATTTTCTCAAGAACTTGGAAATTCTCAATAACCTTATCCATGGGTGCTGTTGAAACAGTTGGGGTTCAGAGGAGTATAAGAAACTTGAATCTATATGATTCATACTGTGCATGTGAGAGAGAGAGAGAGAGAGAGAGAGAGAGAGAGGGAGAGGGAACAGGAACAGACCACTTGGATGATGCCCTGGAAATTAGTGGGTTGCCTCTTTCCTAAAGAACTCAGATCAGACTAAGGTTTTGTTTCAGAATTCAAGATATGTTGGGTGAGGGCACCTTCCACCATTGAACCAAATCAGTGTGGAAGTGAAAGAAAGAAGTGGACACTTGATCTGGTATGTCAATCTGCTTCTTATTCTATGGAGAGAAGCTGAAGTAGAGCTTTACAAAACATTCCTATGTAAGGGACCAAGGGAATTAAACAAACCTTCTCCAGTAAGCTTGTCCCTTGTGCCTTTAGACTGGTGGCTGATGGGTGCCTAGTATGTTTGATAGAGAAGATGTTTCTGAAAGAAGTATAGAATTATATGGGGCTGTGGTTGTGGCTCAGTGACAGAGTTCTTGCCTACCATTTGCGAGGCACTGGATTCAATTCTAAGCACTGCATATAAAAATAAATAAAATAAATGTCCATTAACAACTAAAAAAATTTTTTTAAAAATAAAAAAGAAGTATAGAATTCTAGAAAAAAAAAGGGACAGTTTCTTTGGTACATTTCACTTATCCTTCCCAAGTGTCCCTTCATGGTTGCCAAAAGATGAAACTAAAGTTTTGAGATCAAACTCAATTCACTGCTTCTGCTGACAGGTGGGGTCTGCAAAAACTGCAGGACTCTGCCCTGGAGAAGTGTTGCAGATCTTAATGGTAGGCCATGCCTTCCAGTGTTGCAGCAGAACCCAGAAACACACTACCACCTTCTTTCATAGTTCAGGGTTCTTATCTTCTGAATTTGAACAATGAACTCCACAGACAGGTTGAATGTAATAACAGGATTTATTAAAGAACAGAAACTGGAACAGAAATCTTGCAGTGCAAGAGGGGAACAACAGAGGATATTCTCTCTCTGAGTGTGCTAGTCTAGGGGTTTGTATAGTACTTGGCTCGCTGCTATTGGTCCACACTTAAACTAATTAGGGCTTGGAAATGTACTAACGCTATTGGTCATTTCTTGAGTCCCAACGTTCGTTCAGGTCTTTCCCATTTCCATTTTCTAATTTTATTTAATTGTTTAGACATACATGACATAAGAGTGTATTTTGACATAATATACATACATGGAATACAACCCATTTGAATTAGGATCCCATTCTTCTTGTTGTACATATTGTGGGTTTACCCTGGTTGTGTGTTCATATATGAGCAAAGGAAAGTTATATCTAATTCTTTCTACTGTCTTTCCTATTCCCATTTCTCCTCCCTTCCTTTCATTCCCCTTTGTCTAATCCAATGAACCCTTTATCTTTTCCTCACTATCCTCCTTTATTTTGGGTTAGTATCCATGTTTCAGAGGGAACATTTGGCCTCTGATTTTTTTGGGACTGGCTTATTTTGTTTAGCTTGATAGTCTTCAGTTCCATCCATTTACATGCAAATGCCATAATTTCATTCTTTTTTATGGCTAATATTCCATTGTGTATATATAACAAAATTTCTTTATCTATTCATCTGTTGAAGAGCACTTAGATTGGTTCCATGGCTTGGCTATTGTGAATTGAGCTACTGTAAACATGCATGTTTCTATGTCACTGCAGTATGCTGATTTTAAATCCTTTGGATATATACCAAGGAGTGGAATAACTGGATCAAATGGAGGTTCCATTCCAAGTTTTATAAGTAATTTTCATACTGCTTTCCATAGTAGTTGCACCAATTTGCAGTCCCACCAGTACAGTATGTTCATTTCCATTTTCTTATGGCAGATCAGGAAGCAGGAGTTTGAGGTCCTTGGATGGGGCTGCAGCACTGGTGGTGTGCACTTCTGCAGCAGGCATCCCTACTGTGTTCTTGCTGTGCTACACAGGGTGACAGGTCAGTGCAACTTGGCTCACCTCAGCACTGGATCAATGCACCTCAGGCCCACCATACCCATATGGTATGTTCCATACTGCCACTTGCTCCAATCCACTTGGGCTACCACTCCAATCTTCCACCATGTTCCTCAGCTACTTCTACACAGGAACCAGTAGGTTGGCTTCATGGCTTGACATACAGGGAGTCATGTCAATATTCAAACTCTAACAAACTTATTGTGAGTTATTTAAAGTTGTTTGTTGTACTAGTTTATTCTCATGGTACTATGACCTTCCTTCTCACTCATCTTAATTCTATATTAATATATTTGACATGTTTTCCATCATTTTAATTGTTACTATGTACTTTTAATAGAAACGTTATTATAATTTTGCCTCTTTAATGTTGAAAACAAATTCATAAGTAAAACTTCAAAGTCTAATTGTTGCATACTAAATAAAAAATAAACTTCCAATATGGTGTTTGAAGTCTATCATCACATGATTTATCTTATCTTTTGAGTTATTCTCAGGGAATCTTTATATAAACCAGAAAAAATATGTGAACAGTCTATATGTCACTCAAATTCTTTTATTACCTTTCCTTTTTTTTTTAATAAGTAAGTTACTGGTACTACAAGTTTATATTTTGTCAACATAGGAATTATTTTTGTGTGGGCATTCACCTCTGAACATAAGCATCACAGATGTCGGCAGGTGAATTTTTAATGTTTTATATTTTTATTTTTATTTTTGCAAGTGAACAACTCTATACACAAAATAAGAGCCTCATTAAAATTTATTGTTTTTACAAGGTCAAAAAGAAAAACCAGTCAACTCAAATTATGTCTATTGTAGACTAGAAGTAATATGTTATTAAATAACTCCTAGACCCCTTCCCTGAACATTTTATTTTGAAATGTTAAGTGTAAATGACAAAAATGCACATATTTCCTGTTCTCCAAACCTTTCAGTTATAATTTTAAATTCTAAGTATGTGTTATTTATCTTAAAAATAAAAGAACATCTTTGCTATCAAAATGATTTTACTCCTATATGTTTTATTGAAATGGTAACCATATAGGAGATTTTATAATACTCATTCTATGATATTAGGTCTTTCTGGTATCAAGGGATTTCTGAAAATCCAATTATTAATGTCTGTGAAAATCTGTGATGATATAGAGGGGACTCTTGAGGAATTTCTTAGGCATCCAGGAATTATAATAACCAAGGACTTAGGGACAAGAGCTATAAGTGCTTTTAGAAGAAATAATTTTATAATCTAAAGTTTTTTCCTCTTGTGTCTCTTTTTATGTGCATTCCCATCAATTCTTTCTCTGTCTCTGTACTTTTATTTTTTTGTCTTTGTACATCTATATCTTATACAAGCATATTTCCTTAACCTCATCCAAAATCTCCATAGTTTCATGTTGCATGTATCCCATGGTAACTCCTGAGCAGCATCATAACAATTACCTTGAATATATTTGTTCATTCAATTCCTTTGTGTATCTATCATATACTAGGAACTGTTGAAAAGTTTTGAAGAATGTTAATGAAGTAAAACTAGAATCTTGTTCCCATACATTTTGTTCCAATGGGGAGAGACAGGAACCCAGCAATAGACAATGAATATCAAACCATACATTCTATCAGGAAATAATGAGCACTATGAAAGAAACTAGAGAAGGCCTTGGTCATCAGCAGTGTTTCAGAGTAAGGTACTATTGAAGTCAAATGATGAGGGAAATTGTCATTTGTGTGTATGCTCCGGTTACTATAAAACTCCTTATTTTGGTGAGATATTTGGGTGGTTTATATGGTACTCCCCAAGAAGTCATGCCCCATTCACATATCTATGAATTGTGAATTTATAAACATACTAAACCACGCATTTTCTAATAAAGGTATTCTTTAGAGGAGATCTCTCCTATATCAAATATGTGTATTTATCAAGATTTTTTGCAAATTTACAAAGAGATTGAGATTATATTGAGTTATATAATCTAGTCATATATGCTAGTCTTTTTGCATGTTTGTATGTGGATATACATTTTCAATCATCTGGGTAAATACCTAGAAGCAGGACTGTTTACCATATGGTAAGTAGGCATATGCCTAAGTATGAACATACTCATTTCCAGTCACTTAGAAAGAATGAATCAGAGAAAATTGAGCATTCTGACTGGTTCCTTGTTTCTCTGAAGTGCTTTTGCTGAAACAAACAAAGGACTTTTAAGTCACCTGTCAGTAAATTAAATGAGCAGTAGCTTCCCATGCATCCTTAAGCATATGACCTTGCCCCTGAAAGTTTCTGCCTAAAAGTCAAGAGTGTATTTATGTTGATGTGATTAACAAAATTCTTGGTCACTGGCAACTGAACTCAATCTCCTGCCCTGATCTCTACTCTCTTACTGTTAATTCATCTCCCCCAGGTCAGGAGATGAACTGAAAGTATAACCTATAACAGACATGTGCAATGAGGACATAAGGTTAAGGGGATATTGTCGTCCCTTTTCCTTTTTCCTATCCCATCTAATAAGTTCATGCCTGTTACTATGTGTGATTCATCAGGAATCTCTCCCTTGTCATGGGAAGAACCAGTAACCAAGGACCACAATGGCTACATTGATGATGTAGGCCCTTGCTCTGTAATAGCTGAAGGATTTTTTTCCACACAATAATTTATAAGTGTGAGTGTTTTTCAAGTTATTTTATTTAATTTATGTGGGTTTGGGTGAAACTGATTATTCTGAATAAAAATTAGTATTTAATATTCTTACTAAAATATATCCAAATATCATTCTAATTATGAAATTATAAATATATTATCTCTCTCTGATCTATTCATCTTCCTTCCTCCCCTCTTCTTCTTTCCTTCCAAACTATCCTCCTCTTTCCCTTGTCTCTCCTCTCTGTCTCTCCTCTCACTCTCTCTCTCTCTGTGATTACCTAAATTACTCATCTCTCTCTGTGACCATCTCTTTATTTTCTAAGTTTGGGTAGGTTTTTTAGAGTCTTTTTATGTGATAATTTGGAAACCGTTAAGTACTTACTGTTTTATTATACTATCTTTAAGTAATGTCAATATATTCTGCAGGGTTAAATTTCACATTCATATTTTATATTTCCTTTGTTCGTTTCAAATGCCTCAAAAATAATTCTTTCTTCATGTATTAGTTTTAATTTAATCTGTAAATGTAAATGTTGTCCTTTAACCTGTTTATTCTTGTTTATGCATTCAAAAACCTGGACTGCTTCGGTAATTTACATAAAGAGATCTTTTATTCTCATTTCTAAATGTAGCTCTTTGTTTTTAATCATGTGATGTCTATATGCTTCTTGAGAAGTTTATCATTCTTTCTTTGGTAGAACTGTTTTTTTTTTTTTATTTGCCTTCTAGGTAGGGGAAATCTATTTGCTTATCTTTGTTTCCACTATAATTTTTTTCTTTTCTATCATAAGGGCACTGAGCTAGGTTTAACAGCAACTTCTAGAGTATCTTTTACACACAATAAAGAAAAATAAATAAAACTTCAGGTTTGTTTTTAAAGCCACTTGATATAATTTTCATAATTTAAAATGTATTTTATTTCTACTCATCAAACAAGAATGAAGAAAAAACATATAAAGTAGCACAAATAATAATTATATGCAAATTATAATGCTGAATAAGACATGATTATATATAAATCACAATATTTATTAATACTTACAAAATATATTAAATGTCTACACAAAGCAAACCCTAAATGTTTCTGATTCTATGGAAACACATCAAAGATAGAATTTGAGAAGCATAAAGACCAGTGTTATATGTGAGAACAGCAAGTAAATTTATAGAAAGGAAAAACATACTTAACATATAATAACCTTAATTAAGATGGCAGGATAAAAATTCAATAATAAAGCATTAATGATACATGAGAAAATAGCCCTGAAATATATGTAAGAATAGAATTTATGCAGAAAGAATTCTTAAAATAAGTAATATATTGTTTATTAATAACTTTTAGAAAAAAATTATCTTCATATGATCACCCAAAAGATATTCCATTTACTTGAAAGTGTTAAATGTAAAACATTGAGTCTAAAATTACTAGAATTAAATTACTAGATGAAATTTTAAATAACAAGTATCATTACTACAATATATTTGCTGAAACTTTTTAAAAAATCAATAAATCTTAATTCTGAAAATTTATGATTAGATGTATCACTTATTGAAATGAAATTAACAACGATGACAAGTGCAGGACACACTACTCCAAAAAATGGCATTTGAGAAAAAAGCAGATCCAGAAATTTCTCTCTAGAATCAACTCTCAGCCTTCACCCCCAGACTCAGGTCATGAAAGAATTCGCCCACCTTCCATCACAGTAGGTCACAAGACCTGTATTTTCTTCCTAGACCAGGATGAAAGAAATATCTTTATCTCTAAAGACAGAAGGAAATGGACCAAACCTGAACATTCACTATTCACTACTTTTTCTCAATTTATTGACACTAGATCATACCCCCATTATGCACTCAGGTTCCTGTACAACTGTCTGCTCTTTAGGAACCTTTGTGCTGAGATTTCTTTGAACCATCTGTTTCTTTGGTTCTTCATGTCTGGAGGTTCCTGTGTTATGTAAAACTTACATGAAATAAATTTGTATGCTTTTTATCCTGTTATTCTGTCTTTTCATATAGGTTCCTCAATTACAAACCTTGAGATGGGTGAGGAAAAATATTATTTTCTTCATTATAATACATATGGATATTATTTAATTTCTTAGAAAATTTTGTTAGAGATGCTTTTTCCTTATAAAAAATGAAACAATTAACTAGAAAAGACATAAAGTAAAAATTGAATGAGTTAGGGTAGATTGTAAAGTTCTTATTTGCCAAATAAATGCATTATTGGAAAAGAATGTGATATTATGATAATATATAGGAAAATAAGTGGATAGAGGATTTCTATAATTTAATCATCAAATTTTGGTGTAAGAAAGATATAAAATATACATATATCTTTACATGCACATAAAAATGTCACTGCGGTCATAGTGAGTAGTTGGGAGAATAAGGAAAAATGAGACAAGGAAATCATAGGGTGACAAAAAAATCATGTAGATCTTTTTGTTTATTTTCTTAGGATTTTTGAGGATCCACAAAAGGAAATTGCTAATGAATCATTCCATATATTTAAATGTCACTAATTAGTGAAATGCAGACCAAAATAATTATATATTTGACCAAATTAACAAGATTTTTAAAAATAGCAAGTACCAATATAGGTAAATATATTGACGGTGCTGTCTCTTTGAATGTGATTTTAATTACAATTTTTAAAAAATGGGGCAGCATTCCAGTGGTGGGTATGCATGGTCAGTTCTCCAAGGTGAATGGTTGAGAAGTGAACTGGGGGTTTCCAGCTGGGCTCTGGGTGGAGCAAGCTTAGCATAGACAAAAACATGTTGACAACTCTAAAGATCCTCATCATTGGTGAGATTGCGGTGGGCAAATACATTCTGCTCTTTAGGTTTACAGATAATACTTTTGACTCAGAACTTGTAGCATCAGTATAATATTGCAGGTCAAGAGAGGTGTTATATTAGTTTATGAATTCACAAAAAGAGATACCTTTGTTAAAATGGATAATTGCTTAAATGAACTGGAAGTATACTGTACAAGAAATGACAGGATAAACACGATAGTTGAAAATAAATGGCAAGGAAAATAATGCAGCCGATAGAAATTAAGGCTTGAAATTTCCCCAAAAGCATTTCATGTTATTTATAGAGGCAAATGCAAAAACCTGTGATGGTGTACAATGTGCCTTTGAAGAACTTGTTGAAAAGATCATTCACATGCCTGGACTGTGGGAAAGTAAGAACCAGAAAAAAGAATTCAAACTGTCACACAGAGAAGAAAGCCATGGAGGAGGAGCCTGTGGTGGTTATTGTTCTGTGTTATAAATTCTGGGAATTTCTATCTTTTGCACATTTAATCAGACAGTGACATCTTTCTGCCTGTTATTTTAGGATCTTTGCAGTTTTCACATAACTGTTCTGCATCATGGTAGTAAACATCTGCAAGAAATCTTACTCATTGGCTTTCCCAGGTGAAACTCTGTGGTACAAATGCAGTCTGCAATCTACAAATTTTATGTAACATAAAATAGGTGTACATTTATGAGTATATTTGAATGATATATTTATCATGTGTAATTTTTGTAAACATTCATCTACCTAGTATCTCTTGATACACAATCTTCTTTGTTTTCTTTCCATCTTTTTTTTTTTGTTCTACCAATTACTGAATTACTTGGTATGTAGGTGGAACTTCTAAAATTATGGCAGGCATACAAGTTTCCTCAAACCTGTTAGATTTCCTTCGAAGAAAAATGAAGAGCATGATTCCACAGCTCTTCTAGGATTTTTCTGAATTCTCTTTTGGTACTAAGTAAATTCTCAGTACAACATGTAGGCCAGGTTAATTAATTCATAATTAAATCTCTATTTGTTCTGATTATGATTCTAAACTAATAATGATATGCTAAATTTTTGTGGCATTATATATTATTGAATTAAATCAATTTATTCATTGATTAGCTCAGTTATTTAACTGGAGTTTTAATCCTCTGATATGTACGTTGGTTTCATAATCCTTTGCACAGAGCTTTTAGTTACATGGCATTTGGCAGAATGTCAGATTCTACCCTAGAGTGGGTTTCAGAAGGACATAAATACTGTGTTTATTGTTGCTCCTTTTGACTGACCACTTTTAAAATCAACATCTTTATTCATAAATGTTGTAGTGCTTCCCCAGGAAACTCAATTGTAACTTGTGTAATGTGAATGAATATCCATACCGGATAACTTCCATATATGTCTAGTTGATATTCAAGAAATATTTCTGTGCTTTGTGGTGTGGTGTGGGAAAACAAAACAAAACAAAGACAACAGCACTAACAACACACTAAAGGACTATTTGAGCAAGGCAAACTGCTTTCGGATTCTAACCTGTGTGGAAAAATGCTACTGCAATGAAACCTTGATAATTTACTATAACATGTAACCAATCATTTATCAAAACCACTTATACACACTAATAAATCTTTTCTGCAAGATTCATTTTTCTAAACTCTTGTTATTGTGCTTTATATATTTTCCACCAATATGTTATATATCTTATATTGATCTCTCCTGGTTTAAGCCCCCTGATAAATAGTATGTCTTTTAAGGATGGTCACTGCAATATCTGTCAGTTATATTCTGATATTCATTTCTTAGCACTTTATTCTTTCTTTCTTTTTTTTTTGGTGGTGCTGGGGATTGAACCCAGGGCCTTGTGCATGCTAGGCAATCACTCTACCGACTGAGCTATATCCCTTGCCCCTTTATTCTTTATGTACAATTATAAATGATATGCATGTTTACAGTAGCACAATTCAGAATAGTCAAATTAAGGAACCAGACTAGCTGTCCATCAACAGATGAATGGATAAAGAAAATGTGGTACAGATACACTATGGAATTTTATTCAGTCACAAAGTAAAATAAAATTATGTCACTTGCAAGAAAATGGATGGAACTAGTGACTATTGTGTTAAATGAAATAAGACAAATTCAGAAGGTCAAGGGTAGTATGTTTTCTCTCATACTTGTAAGCTAGAGAGAAAAAAAAAAAGAAAAGTAAAGAAAGGTTGGAGTCAATTTCCTAAAAATCAAAGAGAGATCAGAAAGGAAAGGGACCAAGGAGTGGGAGGGGCATGGGAGGGGGGAAAGTACTGGGGAGTGATATTGGTCAAGTTATATTGTTATATTGTGTGTTTGTACAAATATGTAACAACACATCCCAACATTATGTGCAATTATAATGCACCAATAAAAAATGTGGAAAAAAAAATAAAAATTAAAATACCCTAAAAGCCTAAATGCACTGTGCCTCCTCAGAGAGTCAAATTTAAATGGATACTTCTAAAGCATATCCAAATCCAGAATATAATCAATAATCTTAGTAAATAAAATCTCTCTTGATATGGAGGAAGATAATTTCAAACTATTCATTTTAATTTTTCAGATGATTGGGGATTGTCAGAAACTCTTAGCGCAAAACAGTCAAAACCAACAGGATACTTCAATGTAGAAAGGCAAAAGCAAAGGACAGGAATTAATTGAATGTGAATGGAAACGAGGTGAGGAAAAGGAATCACGGATTAAATCTATGTTCAGCCCAGAGTCAGCTCAGAAAAATTGAAAAAGGCATCTCCACAGATTTCAGTATTCTATGTTGTGGAAAGATGTTTTGACCAGATAACATCTAAGGTTTTGTCCAGCCTTAAAATCCTATTTGTAGCATTTCAGATTACCCAGGAAAAAAACTCATTCTTTTTCTTTTTCCTTTCCATTGCCTTATACAGCTTATGATACTTAGAAGCTTCAACAAATTTAAGGTGATATACTATGAAAATTAACATATTAGTTCTACACTTCCAAGCAATTACATTTAGCTATTGAAACTAGAAAAGACTGGACAGGCAAAATAAAGGAAGGCCAGTTTTCCTAAAATGAATTGAGGGATGTATTGTTGACTTCTTACATAATAAATATAAAACAAGTTAATTCTTGAATACAACCAGAAATGTTAGTCTTAAGGTATTTATGCCAATTAAGAAATAGCAACAGGTTTGACTCTGATGTTCAAAACCTTGTTTTTCAATATGCATGCATTTTTATTTAACCAACACCTGTAGACACACCATAGTTGACAAACCATAGAGTAAATACAGATATATTCCTAAACTTTGAGAATTTATTTACATGATATTAACCTGAAACAATTCTGAGAAATGTGATTATTATCTTCAAATAATCTTGAATTATTTAGAGTTTCTTCTTAACTTATTAATCAAAATTATGAGTGAATATTTAATACCATATTAATAAACTGAGAAAACCCAGGGCAAAATATTCCCCTTTCAAACCTTCTAATAATATTTCCAAATAAGTGTATGAGCATATTAAGGACCAAACCAAGTAAAAAAGCCATGGTTGTTATAGTTAGTTTATAAAAAAATTATAAAAACAAATTATTTTAATAATCCAATGAAGAATACATGTACTGTTAAATTATTCTTCAATAAAATATTTGTAATAAAGTATTGTGAATTATGGCAAAAATAGGAAGAAATAAAGAAATTAAGCAGAAATCCTTAAAATGAAGGAATCAATAAATCAAATTAAAAATACAATAGAAAATATCACCAACAGACTAGACCATGTAGAAGTAGACAACAAAAGCAACAAAGACAAAATATATAACCTGGAAAATAAAAGTTAGCCACACAGAGAAGATGGTAAAAAACCATGAGCAGAAATTCCAAGACTTAAGGAATAATATGGAAAGACCAAATTTAAGATTTTTTTCAGATTGGGGATGGTGCAGAGATACAAATCAAAGGAATGCACAATCTCTTCAATGAAATGATATCAGAAAATTTTCCAAAAGGCCCAGCACACAGAATAAGGATAGAATTTTAAAGGCTGTAACAGAAAAGTATCAGATTACATACAGGGGATAACCAATTTGGATCCCAGCTGATATCTCAACCCAGACCCTCAAAGCTATGTGGTCCTGGAACAACATGTACGAAGTTCTGAAAGAAAACGACGTGAAACAAGAATTTTATATCCAGCAAATTTAAACTTCAGATTTGAAAATGAAAAAAGAAAAAAGAAAAAAAGAAAACCTCCCATGATAAACAAATTTGAAAGAATTCACAACTAGAAAGCCTACACTACAGAACATTCTCAGCATGATATTTCATGAGGAGGAAATGAAAAAAAGAAAAATGGAAACCAACAAAGGAAGGAACTACACTAAAGGAAAAGACAATAAAAGGAGAAAGTAAATCAAATTAAAAATCAGAAATACACCAAAATGAACAGGAATATAAATCATATCTCAATAATAACCCTGAATGTTTATTGCCTAAACTCATCAATTAGAAGACATAAAATGGAAGATTAGATGAATAAAGACCCAACAATATGTTCTCTCCAGAGACTCACCTCATAGGTAAAGATATCTACATATTGAAAGTGGAAAAAAAAAAAAAAAACATATCAATGACTTGGACTGTGCAAACAAGCAAGGGTTTCTATCCTCATATCAGATAAAGTGAACTTTAAGCCAAAGTTAGTCAGAAGAGACATTTCATAGTGCTTAAAGGAATTATACATTGACAAGACATAATAATGGTAAATCTTTATGACCCAAACAATGGAGCATCTACATATATCAAACAACTCTTCTCAAATTCAAGAATTGAATACACTTCAAAACAATACGTGGTTACTTTTAACACACCTCTCTCACTATTAGATAGACCTTCAAAACAAAACAAAGAAACTACAGAACTAAATAATACAATCAATAATTTGGACCTAACAGATGCATATAGAATATTTCATCCATTAATGAGCAAATACACATTCTTCCGAGCAGCACATGTATACCTCTCTAAAATTCACCATATCTTATGCCAAAGAAACTCTTAGCAAATACAAAAAATGGGGATATTATACTGTATTCTATCAGATAATACTGGAATTAAGTTAGAAATCAATTATCAAATAAAAAATGGAAGTTACTCCAATACGTAGATACTAAAAAATACTCTATTGAATGATGAATGGATAGCAGAAGAAATCAGGGAGGAAATTTAAAAATACATAAAAGTAAATGAGAATAGTGATATATCAAAATCTCTGGGGTTCTATGAAGGCAGTTCTAAGAGGAAAGCTCATTGCTTTGAGCTCATTCATTTAAAGATAGAAAGTCTATAAATAAATGATCTAATATTACGTCTAAAAATCCTAGAAAAAGAAAAATAAATCAGCATGTAAAGCAGAATACAGGAAATAACTAAAATCAGAGCTGAAATAAAAATGAAAATAAAACAAAACAAACAATTTGCAAAATTGACAAAATGAAAAGTTGGTTCTTTGAAGAAACAAATAAAACCATGCTAATGAAGAGAAAGAGGGCAAAAACTCAAACTAAAATTGATGATGTAAAAGGAAATATCACAATGGATGTTACAGAAATGCAGAAGATAACCAGAAATTATTTTGAAAGTGTATACTCCAATAAAATAGAAAAATCTCAAAGATTTTGACAAATTTCTAGAGAAATATGACCTACCAAAACTGAACCAAGAGGACATACACAATTTAAACAGATCAATTTCAAGCAATGAAATAGAAGACACCATCAAAAGTCTACCAACCAAGAAAAGCCCAGGTATAGATGAATTCTCAGCCAAATTCTACAAGAACTTCAAAGATGAATTAACACCAATACTCCTCAAATTTTTCCATGAAATATTAAAGGAGGGAACCTTTCCAAACTCATTCTGTGAGGCTAGAATCACCTTGATGCCAAAACCAGGGAGGGGAGTGGTAGTGGGGTAGGAAGAATAGTAGAATGAATTGGGCATTATTATCCTTTGTACATCTACAATTACATGATCGATGTGTTCCTATATAATGTACAACCTGAAGAATGAAAAGTTATACTTTATTTATGTATGATGTGTCAAAATGCATTCTATCTTCATGTATAACTAATTAGAACAAATTTTTAAAAAACTGCATACTTTCTCCTGTGTGTGTGTGTGTGTGTGTGTGTGTGTGTGTATTGTTAGCTATCAAACCCTAGAACTCTCACATACTAGGCAAGTACTCCATTACCAGTCCTTCATTTCTTGACCTGTTGGGTTGTTTAAATCTCCCCAATGCTGCATTAATAACATTGGCATTGATATCCAATATTCTTGACTGATTTTGACCCGAAAGAAAAATTTGCTTAGGTTTTGCTATATAGAAGCTACTTGTGTGTAATTTTTTTGCCTATCATAATAAATGCTCTGTTGAGGAAAAAAAAATATTAATCTAAATGGAGAATATTTTTGTCACTTTAAGTAATCTCAGTAATGAATATTTGATAGCAGTCTTAAAATTGTATATAGAAATATTTTCCTAGTATTCTCATAAAATATGTTTTTATAAAACCTTTTAGCCAAAAGTTGTACCTCATTTGTGTACAATGAATCAAAATGCAGTCTGTAAAAATAAAAAAAAAAAATTTTAAATAAAAAATATTATAAATATATAAATGCTCCAACAAAAAAGAACAAAGTGATCCATATGAGTGATAAGTCATTTTCTAAAATCACTTGTATCTGTTACTTAAAAACCAAGTTATCATGAATTTCAATGTTCAGTGTAAGATTTCTTAAGATAAAAACTCTAAAGAGGTAAATTCTTACCACATATGACTTGATTGCTTGAATTCTGACACTTTCCTAACACTTGAAGAATTTGTTTCTCAATATTTTATTGTAGTGCATATCTAAAAACAGTGAACACATTCATTTTTAGGACAGAAAGAAGCACTTCCTGAGTCCAGTGACATCAAAGGCTGCATGAGGACTCTATCCATGGATGCTTCCATGTTGAAATGTTCAGCCATCTTATTTTTGAAAATGCTATGCTTTTTGACTCAGCGTCAGTCAGAACATAGTAAGACTGTCAGGAATTTCGCCACAATTTCTGGATCCATGTTTATTCTGAATATACGAAAGTGGCAATATCACCAGAATTGCTGCTAATGTTTTAACTTAGCATTAACTTTCCTTACTTAGCAGAATAAAGAGTAAGGGGAGGAAGGAAAGGAACCCATTACATGTGAAACTTGACCTGAGAGTAAACGTAGCTGCAATCAAGTTGGATGTGATTATTTTGACAAGCTGGACTATTTGAGAAGGAATCAGAAATACAAACGCTTTTGAGGCACAAATACCTGAAACTGAAGGGGAGATGGTCTAAGTGTCAGCAAGGAAATTCCTTGGAGTTCCAGAGAGGAATGCAACCAATGCAGCCAAAGCTGGAAGGAGAAAGGATTTGCTATGAGGAGCCTCAGACACCAGGGCTCTCTCAGGATTTCTCAGCCAGGCCAAGAGGAAGATCCCAGGGCAAAGGCTGGCCCTCAGTGGACCTCACACTCTTCTTAGAGGGAAACAATCTGGAACTGAATATCATTGCTTCCTCTATCAGCATAAAATCTCACACAAGTATTGTCTTGGCCTGAATTCTGCAACTTGAGGTTGTTAGGAACTACCTGACTCCCAACAAAATCTTTCTTGAAAGGATATAATGGTAGCACAACTCTCAGTTGCCGGAACAAAATACGCATTGCTTTCATTAACATGAATTATTAAAATTATTTTATGTTCTGTTTATTACTTACAATTATTTTTGTTGTTGTTGTTGTTGTTTGGTGATATTGGGGACGGAACCCAACAGGCTTCTAACACTTAGCTACATCCACAGATCTTAAATGTTTTAAGACAAGGTCTCATTAGTTTGCCTAGACATGCCTTGAACTTGCTATCCTCCTGCCTTAACCCTCAGAGTAGCTGGGATTATAGTCAGGGCAAACTGCTACAATTGCAGTTTTAAACATTAACCTTAAATATTGTTTTACTAATTAGAGACTCTCTAGGTTTAAAAAAAAGTAGTATAACACATATTAGTAGTCATTAGAACCTTCCTATCCACAATGAATATACCCCAGATAAATTAAGTCCCCCAGTAATAGGATTAATGTTTTTCATATAATAATGATGTGTCAATCTCATAATCAAATTTGCAGTAGTTGATACATTCACTTTAATTGTTTTTATAGTGTCTGAATTGAAGAAAATACAGAATAATGCAAGAGAAGAAACTTAATTAGATATGCTATTTCTGAAATCTGTTATCCATGCCTTGTACACAGGCTTTCTTTTTCACTGTCTTTGATTGACTTCCCCAGATGCACCAATTAAAATGAGAAATCAAGTAATTCTAGTGTATTAACAAGTCTTTCCAGGAAAAATTTGGGAAGGTAGTAAAGAAACGGGGCTGAAATGGGAAACAGGCCAAGTCAATAACCACAGAGAAAAGTTCACAAGAAAAGTCCCACCAGGAGTAATTTTGGTGCACACACCCCAGGGTGATGGTTTTCTAGGAGAGAAAGCTTAAGTCTATGCTGTTCTGCTGGGTCAGCGTCCACCAGGGACTGGCCCTGGGGCAGCATCATCTCCCAGGAACTCAGCCTCCTCTTGCACACATTCCAGGCAGGCTCCCCTCACAATGAGGCTCTTGGATAACGAAATTGGAATATGTTAACATTGTAAACCATGAGATATGACACCAAAGGCAAAAATGACAAAAATTATGATTTGGTTTGCTTGACATATTGAGCACCTCTTTGAGATCCATATTGAGAAACCCTTGATCTAGGGTATCATTTATTTTAATTGAGATGTTAGCTATAAAAACACACCCACATAGAGCTATAAAAGATAGGCTTTTTGAATAAGATTCTTTAAAACACATATTTAGGCACTATAAATTTTGTTGCATCCTAAACATATACCTGGCTTCTTATGAAAACAATATACTATCAGAAAGAAAAAAATTCATATGCTTGGTTATTTACCATGGCTAAGCAATAAATACATCTAAGTCATTTATAAAGTTTAATAAAATTTGAATATATTACCAAAAGCATACATTCATTAAAAAGAAGGATTAAAGAACCACATTGTTTTGTATTAGAAGAGTCTGTTAGACTCTTAAAAATTAATAATCTGAAATTGAGAGATTTATATTAACTGGATTACCAACATGAGATTAGATAATATAAATTGTTCTTTTAATATCTTAGGTCATACCTATTTTTCATGAAAGCAAATATGAAAGCATTCAAACCCCATAATTTTAGTAAAATTCAGGATAAAATTGACAGCCTATGGAAGGAATAAATGCTTAAATATTTATTTATTTTGTCTACACATTCATCAGAATATTTTTTGTAACTTCTGATTTTATGACATTTCACAATTTGCTGAAGAGTTCTTCACTTTTGTTGTTGTTGTTGTTGTTGTTGGTTTTTGGTTGTGCAGTGCTGGGAATAGAAACCTGGGCCTTATGCATGCCAGGTAAAGGCTATACCACTAAGCAACATTCCCTGGTCCTTTAAAAATCAATTAATTGATTAATTAATTTTAACTGAAAAGTAAAGGGTTCCCCAATGCTCTTCATTGCATGAACTGCTACATTCTGGAAGCACATGAATTTGTGATATGGTTTAGCCTTCTGAGAGAAATAAGATTGAGTCACTTTCATGTGCTTTCACTTACATGACTCCTTTTCTTCAAAATTGAAAGCGTATTCATTGCAAGGATAATTTTGTATTGTGGGGAAGTAAGGTTATATTTTTTAAAAGATGTATACTGCAGATCAAGCTGAAGAAATCAGGCTGAAATTCATACTTTGAGAATATATTTGATGAGCTAATTCCCATAAATAAGAATTAGAAGCTTTTGGCACTGAAAAAATGACAATAGATCTAATTATTTTCCAGCTTTTGCTATTCAGGTAATTCAAAATGGATGAGGATACTGGAACAAATGTGGAGAGATTTCTAAGATTTACCAAATGTAGATATATAATGTACAAAAGATAAATTTGTTAATCAAAATGAGTATATGTTTCAAAAATACCTCTTGTGATATTTTATTCTTAGAATCAATATCCTGGAAACTGCCTTTGTTATTATCTCAAACATGAAACTGTAGCACAAAGAAATCCATTTTAGCACAATACTGGTTAAAATATGTTGTTTATAGAAGCATTTGAACTGAAAAATATTGAATGCTTTCTCTGAATCAATCTTGAAATATTATCTGTTGAACTTTGTCAGATTAGTTTATTGGTAATGGTTTACAACTTCCTGGCAGTCTTTTAAAAAGATAAAGTGTATATAAGTTCTCAAGTATTGGACCAATTTCAAAATTCCTGTTCTAAGGGTTGTATTTAAAACTTGATAATCCTGTATTTACTGAAAATATACAGCTTTAGCTAAGACAAAACAAGGGACACTACAGTTGAGTTCATTGCCAGCAAGAACATGAAGTAACATAATCATAAGGCTGTATCTATTGCCAGTGTCTTGGCCCTACCTATGGATTGTGTAGCCTCATGAGACAGGGGTATAGGTCTTCATGACTGAAGAAGGACCACATAACTATCTTGGCAGCTGTGCTACTTATGTATAGCAATTTTATTAGTTCCCTGTTTCATATCTCTATAGTGTACTTTTAATTAGCTTTGAGAGATTAGACTGCAGTCATTAACTATAGTTGTCGTTGCTGTGGCTTTCTTGACCACACAGCAGATGGTCCCGTGTGCTGCTTCAGCCCTGCTTGCTCTCTAGAGGCCTGAAAATCTCCATAGTTCAAGTGGGTCAGCCTGGCTTCTGCTTCATCTCCTATAGCTTGCTGCTGAGCATAACCATGAACTTAGGGATTTAGTGGCCAGAGTCCACAATGGTTTTTCCACAGAAAATCATGATTCACATTTGAAAATTGAAGGTGTCATGGTTCCAAGATATTCACAAATTTTTCCTTTGATGTGCTATTTTTGGTTATGAAGTACCAAACAGAAAGTCAGATAGATGAAGTCATATAAACATATTGAAGAGCTGCAGAAGCAACAGAAGTGAAAAGAGGGAAACAGGGCTGAGCTGAAAGGCTGCCAGTTTGGGGATCAGGGAGCAGCCAATGATAACTCACAAACTGGCATCTGCAAGATGAAGAAAATACATTTCTTTAAAGGTAAAAGTGAGCCCCAAAAGGGTACTTGCAAGTCATAGAACATATTCTCATGGTGAAAAAAAAATCCCTGATGAAAAAATAAAACAATCATTTCCCAAAACCTTAGACCACAGATTGTAGGAAGCTGTTGTCCTATCGAAGAAGGAAGACCGATGCACAGCCAAGTTCAGGAAGTGAACCCAGATGCCCACAGACTGTGTGATTAGGTTGACACGTCCCCAGTGTCACTGCAGGCAGGAACTGTAAAATGCCATCTGGAATGACAGGGAAGAGCACCAGAGTAACAGGGACAGCCTCGAAATTTGTTATCTTTGAATAGTTTATTATAGAAGGAGAAAAAAAAAAAGACAAAGGAAACAAAATAACTGTTTCAAAAGAAACATGAGAAAGGATGACTGTGGATTTTTTTAGTGTGTTCATCATGAGAATAAGGTGAGCATAAAGAGAATCACTGTGTGGCTAGTGTGTTTGGAATGGGTCTAAAACATTAAAGGAGTAGCCAAATTAAAATGGTTGTTGCCCTCAGAATATCTCAGTGGAAACGATCCCAGAGAGCAATTCCAAGATGTGAAAAATTGTGCTGTATAGAAAAGCAGCCAACAATCTCCACCATTTGAACACCAAATCACAATTTAATGGTGAAAGAGATGATATTAATGGGAAATTTTTAAGATCTCCAGAATAAGTATATTTAAGATAATTAAGCAAATAAGTGAAGAGATTTCCATTCATAAAAAAGCAATAGGCCTATAAAATAAGAATAAAGTAGACACACTTTTTATAAAAGTCAATCTGAATTAATTTCATTATGAAAGTATAGTCATTTGAATAAAAGTTCACATAGAAGGGAGTCGATTTACAACAAACAAAATATAAGAGAAAACCTGTAACTTAATCCTCCTGACTGAGAAGTCCATACACAACAAAGGACTAGAAAATTGCAAAGGAGCATTTATAATCAACATGAATTAATATGAAGAACATAACAAATTAACTAATACCTTTTAAAAGTTTATCTCTAGGTCACATAAGTTACCTTTTTAACTATTGATGGTATTGACTACTCTCCTGCAGTACTCTTCTGGAAGACAGGAGTACTAGGAAGATCAGAGCAAGAAATTTCGTTTGTTAATTCTGACCCAATGCTAGGAAAAAAGTGTTAAGAAAGAAAAGAAGAGCAATTTTTCCTGTGGAGATTAGAGTAGGGAAGATATCACATTACCGATTCACCCTTTTGATTGAGAGGGAAATTTTTTATGTGCTTGAATATCAGATGGGCTTAATGTGGTAACATTAGTTCTGTTTCCTTTTTTCCTCTTTTTTCTTTACTGTTTTAGGTGAGAATACAACCAAATCTTGGCACTAAATTCTACACCAGTGTTTTTTGAATTGTACTGTGGTTCAGACTCACCTGTGGGACTTATTAAAAGTCAGTGAAACCACAACCTGAGTTTTTGATGCAGTGTAATTGCTGGGAGGTCTGAGAATTTGGATTTCTCCAGGTTCCCAGGTGAAGTTGATGCTGCTGGACCAGAGACCACACTTTCAAAACCACAGGGTGTATTATCACTCCAACTTAGAGTTATGGGAAATGATCGTGTCCAATGTAAATTCACTGATGTTCTTTCCACTATATGTTCCGTCTTCTAACCATAATCAAGTCATTTGGTATTGCTTATTTTCTTTCATTTGTACTGTGAATTTGGAAAATATGCAAGTGTTTTTGTTTGGTTGATGGCAATTGGTTTACTTGTTTAAATCAACCAATTTTTAAATTTGTTTTTGTGTTTTCTAATTAGTTGTACATAATTCAACAAATTTTAATAAGAGCAACAAAAGCAATTGAATTTCTTCAAACTTCCCCATCTCTTTCTCCAAATTTTATCCATTTCACACAAAATCTGAAAGAATATGTATATCTTTGAAAATTCTTGTTTTAAAAGACTTGTTTAGCTCAGTGTAACTCAGTGGTAGAGTACTTGCCTAGCATAGGTGAGGCTCTGGATTTCACTTCCAGTACCACACAAAACAAAAGCAAAACCCTTGTATAATATCATATAATTAGGATAAATAGTATAGATTACCATAAAAAGTCTTGAAAACACTATTTTTTTCATATATTTCTTCTTATTTTCCTATTTTTCCTTGGTTAACTACTCACCTTTCTTCAAATATTTGGATATGTGTCTTGTGAAAAATATTCTTTGACTTAAAAGGAAAGGGAAAGTTGCTCATTAAAAAAGATATAAAATAATATCCCTGTGTGAACAGGAATAAAGAACTACTTACTGTGTGGAGGAAGGTTAGAAAGACTCTCAAGGTGGTGATGCACACCTGTAATTCCAACTACTCAGGAGGCTGAGGCAGGAGGATCCAGAATTAAGGCCAGACTTAGCAACTCAGTAAGACCCTGTTACAAAATGAAAAAAAAAATATATATATATATATATGTATATATATAGAAATATATATATGTACATTAATATATTTTTTTATTTTATACACACACACACACACACACACACACACACATATATATGGGCTGGGGACATAGCTCTGTTGTGAATTTCTTGCCCAGCATGCCAGAGACCCTGGATTCTCTCCTGGATTCAATTCCTATTTCTGCAAATAAAAAATAAAAGGTATCTCATACAGTGAAGGAGTGGTCTGATTAAAGAATTCTTGCCTCCAAAGAAACTGGATAGAGGTGGTTTAAGTGTTGTGAATTTAAGTATTTCAGGAAACATCTTCCAGTTTTCCCTTACATGACCTACTGAAGGTTCAAAAAAGATTGTTAAAACTGTTCTAAAAAAACAATAGTTCTGAAAATAAACTATGAGTGTCTTGTTTCTTTGAAACAAAGTATCTGTTACTGTAGTAAAGAAATAAAATAGTTTTTTTGTTTTGCTTATAATTGTTCAGATCTATAAATTAGAGATACTTTGGACAAAAATCATTGAAGTTTAGTGGCACTTCAACTATTGAACTGATATTTCTGGAGTCTTCTGTATTAAATCCTATATTATTCTCCCATAGCAAAAATAAAATATATTCCTTTCTATACCCAGAAATTGAAACTGTCAGTAAAGAAATATCATAAAATGGGTTGAACTGGTTGTTGAACATTACATCCTAATAAGTGCTTTCTCAACTTATAAAAACTCACTGTAGTCTTAGGGTAAGACATGGTACTTTGTCATTCATGAGTTTCCCTGGTCTAGATATAAATTTGAAAAAGGTAATAATGTGAGAAATAAAAAAAAAAAAAACAGGATAGTATCTTACTTGAGCAAAGTCACAGAAATTGTACATACACATTCAAACAAAGGCTTCTGATAGAAGAAGATCAAGGAACAGAATTCTTCCAGCTCCCAGAGAAAACTAGGATTAAGTCAGGTGTTTCTAATACACACAACATGCTGTTGATTATAGCAGGTCGTGAATTCTTAACCTAATTCAAAATTAGTAAATACATTTTAAATATCATTAAATAAATCAGTAAATAATGACAATGGGAATACTACCCCAAATTAAATATCCAGAGAATGTATCTAAATATGAAATGTTAATATGATGAACATATTTAGATTAGTCATTTTTCTATAATTGTTGATCAGGAAGACATAAATCAACCTTGGTATTTCAAATACAGGAAAAGGAATACATAGAATTTCATATATATTTCTCAAACTGTTTAAAGAGCAAAAAGTAAATGTTATCCATAGGCTGCTAACAGATTAAGAGTCAGAAAGAGTTATAGGATGTTGACCTATCTTGTCTTTTTCTTAGTGCCAGATATCAAGAATTTTCTTAAGATGATTTACACAACTTTTCTACTCTCTGAACCAGCATATCCGCACATTTCATTCTTCTGACCTGAAGGAGAAGCATTTTTGTCTGTTTATAGAATCTGAGGTCACAAAGTCAGGTACAATTCTCCAAATGGAATGAGTCAGGAGCTGTAGAAGCCATTTTAGAGACCACATTCTCATCATATTTTTAAATTCTCTGCTTTCACATTTGACTACTAATCTTTCCTCTTGCTTTTGTGTTATTATTTTGACTAAAAGAAACTGCAATAAAGCACCTGATTTCTATGTTCAATTGCTGTCTGTCCTTCAATACAAAAGGAAAAGACTTGACCCCTCAGAATCCATAATAGAAGGAGATCATCTTACACTCTATGGAAAGCCAAGTAGCAATTGTTAGCACAAAAAGACCCATCAGGACACAAACCTCATGAGTCATATCAGCTGTTTATTTGGGAAGGGGATCAAGGGATGAGATGGTGCTGGTGAACCCACTTTCCTGGTAGAAAATGAGCCACTGAACAAATAAGAGACCGGGTTTATACAGGTTATTTTTGAAGGGTGGTCCAGTGAGCATATCAGTTTGGGCACTCAGGAAAATGGTTGGTGAGAATTTAAAAATTGTTCTTACCAGGTAATATTTTTACCTGGAGAAGAATGGAAAGTCCTGGATCAGCGTTCAGTGCTTATCTCTTTCCCTTCAGGGTCCCATTGTACTGTTACCGGGAAAGGATGTATTTGGGAAAGGATCAATGCTTTGACTTCCTTTCTAGGGACTGTTCTGTCATTGGGAAGAAATGCACTGAGAAAGCTATTGATGTATGGCTTTCTTTTTTACTTCCTTTTCTCAGGCCTCACTATTTTTTGCTTTTGTTTTTGTTTTCATTTTTTATATTTAGTAGGAATACCAGAAAGTAGAAGCCAGGATCAGAGTGTCTAAGGGAGTCAAAGAATTATAAATGTGAAACAGAAAGAGGAAGAATAAAATAGCCATTCTTTTACACAGGGACCCTTAACATGGGTTCAGTAATAGTAAACAGGTACACGAATGGAAAGACAAAGTAGAATAAAAGACTGATACCGTTAAGTAAAGGTGACATTGTGAATGGTCTGGTGACAGTGTAATTGAAGAAAGAAGGTCAATAGTGAAATTTATATTTGGAAGGTGGACTTCTCCACCTTCTTTTCATTTTATATAATCAATAAATTTATTTTGGTGGGGAGATAGCAAAATAAGAAGAAAATCTAATGAGAATATTACAGTAAAAAAGGACAATATGTGTAAGGAGATACACCATAAACTGAACAAATTCAGTGGAAGGGACTTTGACTCTGAGATGATTTCAAAAAAATGAAAGAAAGCCTTTATCCTGCATTATGCCCTCTATACTAATGATACATTCTGAGGCACTGGGACAAGGTTGGGTCTCAATTGATTGAGAATTGAGGTATTTTTTCAAATTTTATTTTATATTTAAAAGGCAGGGGTACCAGTTTTACATATTACATTTATATCTATGTCTAAGTTCATATCTGTTGACTTTTTCTTTCAATGTAGGGACTACAGACAATTGGTTCTACCTGACTTTTCTTTCCTCTTTTGTTACACAGTGAAGACAATTGAGATTTTCTCATTTCAGATCCTTCAGATTCCCTATTCCTTTTTAACTTTCATAATTCTGTACCTCCTTTTATTACTTATGCTTCCCTTATTCTTTCCTTGCTCCTGATTTTATGTTAAAAAATTGAAAGTAACTATTCGGGAAGTCAAGAAATTCCAAAGAAAGAAAAACTTCAGTAGAAACTATAGTACTGAGTTTTAGGCACTCCAGAATAGATTCTCCATTTAAGGGTGAGAGAAGGATACACTGAGAATACTCACATTTCAATATTGAATATACCTGGGAAAATTTTGATATATTAAAGAATTTTATATATATATATATATATATATATATATATATATATATATATATATATATATTTACATAGGTGTCCCAGAGTGGCTGCACCAATTTGCAACTCTAAGGAATGGGCAGACACTTCACAGAAGATAAACAGCAATCAACAAATATATGAAAAAGTGCTTATCTTCTCTAGTAATTGGAGAAATCCAAATCCAAATGACACTAAGATTTTGTCTCACTCCAATTAGAATGGTATTATCAAGAACACAAGCAACAATAAGTGTTGGCATGAATGTGTGTATCACTCATACACTGCTGGTGTGGTTGCAAATTGGTGCAGCCACTCTGGAAAGCAGTATGGAGATTCCTCAAAAAACTTGGAATTGACCCACATTTGATCCAGTTATCCCACTCCTTGGTTTATACCCAGAAGATGTTGAATTCTTATATTGTGCTATAATTGTTCTAGTTAATCCAGAGAGGACATGATATTTACTGTGTGGTGGTAAACAGAAATGGATTTTCCTGAGAAGACTCCTGCTTGTTACAGCAAGTGAGCATGGAGAAGTCTGTTGGAGTACAGGAGGTAGAAACTAACTTATTGCCTGAAGACCTCCTTTAAATTTTCCTTAATGTAAGTCTAGACATTGTTGAACCTTCCTTGTGATGAACATGAACTTGATTTTACCAAGAAGAGTTTCAGTAGGAGCTGGAGTCAACACACTGGACATTGGGATATACAAGGAGAATACTCTAGAAGTTAGGTTATAATACCTGTTACCAATGAATATTCAGTGAAGTCTTAATAAAAGCTACAATCTAATCTCACCTCTGTTGCAGAGACATATGATGAAGGCCTGCTCCATGCAGTTGATGCAATAGAAAAGAGATATGAAGAGAAATGGAGCCAAACACAAGTGGTTATATCAGCTTGAAGAATGCCATCAATCATGTGCAGAAGGTTATCACCAGAGTCGGATCCAGAAGTCACAGGAACTGTGGCATGTGCCCAGAGAGAGAAAAGAATCACTTCTGTGAAAGCATTACTAATCTATACAGAAGGAATTCATGGGGGACTCTGAACATGCTAAAGGATTACTGTGAGGGAAGCTGTCACTCTGTACACTATTTCTCAAAAAATGTTTTAGATAATGATTGTTTCTTCTATCACTGTAAATAAATAACTAGAGTGATGGCTGATGTGTATAAGAGAACAAATCTATATTTGTGAATGAATTTCCAAGGTAAGAAAAAATAATTGGTCTGTGAATAGATATTTTAGCTGCATGCTGGTTAGAGATAATAGATATAACTGCTATATAAGAAAAATGCAGTTTTTGTATGATTCTTTGTTTCCTCTTTAGCTGAACACAATTCTAGATGAATAATATTGGACTCTTCCAAAGATTGCTTCAGGTACGTAAATGGATAATGTCATCTTTTGGAGATATTGACACAGAAATAAAATCATTTATCTTTTATTGGAAATATAATCTTTCATAGTGGTAAAGTCTCCCATTTTACCTTTTGCAAAATTATGCTATTATTCCTGGTTTTAAATATTATAATCTATCCTATGAGATTTATCCTAATGTTTCGGGTTAACTTTAGTCAGATGTTATAAAAGAGTGTCCTATCACAGATTAAATGCAGAAATGCCCAAAACCTATTCATGGACAGATTACAACCTGAATAGGCAAATGTAGGATTCCATAGGGGAAGATTGATAGTTATATAGGTATCCACTTGACCTGGGAAAAGGAGTAAAATAAGAGCTTTTGTATTATGCAAGTTTAAAAAAGTAAAATAAAATTTTCAAAAATTAAAGTGTAGACTAAACCTTTTTACAAAATTTGATTTCAGGAACTGCTCCTGTCATTAATGGCTCTGGGATGCTGTGTTTAATGATATTGGAACCAAACTTAATTCAGTTTTCTTTAATTTGGTTGTTGTTCTTAGAAGGAATTTTTACTGCAAATGATTTGAATGTTAAGCATTGTAAACTGTAAGTTTGGAAAACTTATAGATTAGACAAACTTGTTCAAGTTTATCTTTGAGAAAGTTCAATATTCTGCTTGAAGAAGTGGTATGTTGGACAACGAATGGCCAATAAGATCATTTTCTAACTACTTGGATCCTGGCTTTAGAACTGAGACTATGTGGAAGTGGAATAGAATGCAGGTAAAAAACATGCTGTACTCTGAATCAAATTCTCTCCATTTGGTCTGAAAAAGAAAGAATAATGCCTTTGGGACCACACAAGGTTATGAGTTTTGCAAATTTATGAGATGGATAGAATTCAAAGAGAGAATATATATCCTGCTAACAAAGAATGCAAGTTTTGAGTAAATAATTTGACTATATCATATTTGTTCAAGGATTTTCAAATTTATATCAATGAGTTTAATACTGTCAATTATAAAAATGAAAGCCAAAATGATGTTAAAGATAAACAACATTAATTAAATATCTTACAAAAATAATCTATACAACACAGTATAAAAGGGTATTTTAATTATTCATGAATGCTTTATTTGTATTTATAATGGTGCATATGAAATATAGCAAGATTAATGCCTGGATAATTTAGTAAGTTTTTAGCATTTCATTTTGAAGAGATTGAAGATTATTAGAAAATGTAACAATCATGTTTTCTGCCTTTGAGACTGTGGAATTCACTCAACATATAGTTTATCAAATACTTACTATGAATGAAGTATTTTCATAGGAAATGAGGATATTTAATTCAGATTATACTAAATGCTGTAGTAAGCTATGTAGAGTTCACCTTTGAGTTTAATTATGGTAAATTGAAAAGGAATTTGTCTATCAAGTGTTCATAAATAATTCTCATTATCAGCCTTAACTACAGGAAATAAACATCCTCATAACATAATGGTAGGGGTATACATTGGAGTGAAATTTTGAAAACTTATCAGCAAATATTTATTAATTGTTTTTCCCTTTCACATAGCATTTCCTTTGATAGAAATTTATTCTAAGCAATAATCAGAACCAGTATCTATATTTTTATATGCAAAGATATTTCAAATAGTGGTTTATAATATTATTTAAAAAAATAGGTAGCCAAAATTCTAAAAACACTGGAACACATATTTTGAAAATATATAAAGTCTAAGAAGAAGAAATTTATAAACTGCATTACATTGTAATCCATAAATTGTTAGGAAATATATATATTTTTTGTGTGTGTGCATGTGTGTGTGTGTGTGTGTGTGTGTGTGTATGTGTGTTTACCTAAAGACCTTCATAAAGTTAAAGATATAAACAAAAATTGTAAACATTACTTCTGAATACTATTTAAAAGGTTTTTTCTTTACATGTATTTACAGCATTTTTGTAGAAACAAAATGCTTTCAGTTTAAAAATCAGATTTAAAAATCAGATTTAATGTTTTTTAAAATAACATAGGAAATTGAAATTATGCCATTCAAGTTTAAAAACAATTTTAAAATAACTTCATTATTAAAATTTCATAGATCTAGATCATTTATCTTTATAGTATCCCTATGGAAAGTGTTGTGGTCTTCTTTAAAGAAAAGAAATCTTGACTAGGGATATAGCCTAGTTGGCAGAGTGCTTGCCTCACATGTAAAGACCCTGGGTTCAATCCCTAGCATCACAAAAAAAAAAAAAAAAAAAAAAAAAAAGAAAGAAATCTGAAATTTACGTCAATTGCTTAAGTTTATCAGATTTAAAGATTATTATTTTGATTTGTTTCACATATATTTTCACAGTTCATTCAATCCTTAGCTAACATTTCATAAGTAGCAAGAGAGATCAAACTATTATTTATGGATTAATAAATAAAATACATTCGGTCACACAAAATAGGAGTTTATTTTTCTTTTATGAGAAAATCCAGATAGTTGGTTCATAATGTCTGAGGTCTTGCTTCCCTCTTTCTTCTTGTTCTGAAATCTCTGGATGTGGCCCTACTTTCCAAGAATAATGATGTCCACAACCCAGCCCATCACAGGGTAACATGAAGTAGAGTATACATATTCTGATCCGCTATGCAATGGAAACTGGAACCCACTGTGTCCATTTGCACGCTATTGACCAGGTCTTAGTGAAATGACCAAATTTAGTTTCCAAGAGAGGCTGGAGAAGCCTAGTCATCTTCACAGCTAAAAGTCAGTGTCAAAATCATGAGAGAAAATACACATTGGAAGCAATCATCTCTACCAAGCACAAAGATTCTGGAATGTTCATCTTGAGAAAAGCTCTGATTCAATTTTTATTTCACATTTAATTAGGCAAATTAATTATTTTACCATTATTCAAAAGTTCAAATGTGTATGTCCCATTATTGGGCATTTACATTTGTTTCTAATTTATCAATATATTCTAATGTACTGATAATTATTAGTGAATTTAAAAATTAAAAAAAAAATTATTTGTTCTAATTAGTTATACATGACAGTAGAATGCATTTATGCACTTTGATATATCACGCATAAATGAGGTATAATTTCTCATTTTTCTGATAGTATATGTCTTATAAGGTGCTATACCTATAGACAATCAGAGTAAAAATCCATATTGAAAAAATTCTGTTATATTATAAACTTATTCATATCTTGAATAAATAATTCATGTATGTAGTTGAAAATTTAAACACTCAAAATTCTCAAAAAAGGCAGTATTATACAATGGGGTGTAGTAACTGGGAATAGTAACTGTTATACAAAGAAGGGTTGGAACTGAATCAAGTTGTGCAATGTATTTGCTAAGTCACAAATAATACACACTGCTGTTGAGCCCTAATTTTACCAAAAGCATCTACTTTAGATTTTTATTTCAAGTATCCTGTCTTCTTATGCATTAATCTTTTGCTTAGCTATTCTTTCCTTACCATCTAAGGGTCTTTGAGGTCTATTTCTACCTGCTGCCTTTTGTTCATGATGTCTTCTTTCCTTGTCTATTGTCCATTTTCAGAGTCTGGGCCGAGAGTTTATCAGTCTTTGGCAATGAGAATGTGCAGATGACTATATCAAGGATTCTCATGAAAACCGAACTACATATTATGAGTTATCTTTTAAATTTTTATAACTATGATTTTGTTAAAAATCTGCTTGCATGAAGAAAAAAATGACAGGATCATCTAGCAAGAAGAAGTCAGGGTCTAATCTGTCTTGGTTTTTAACACCTTAATTTTACGGGTTCTTTTTATTTTATTTTATTTTATTTGTTTGTTTTTTGGTATCAGGGATTGAATGCAGGGGTGTTTAAATACTGAGTCACATCCCCAGCCCTTTTAATATTTTGTTTAGTGACTGGATCTCACTAAGTTGCCTAGAGTCTAGCTAAAATGCTGAGAGTGGCTTTGATATCATGATCCCCCTGCCTCAGCCTCCTGAGCTGCTAGGTTTACAGGTTTACCTTACCACACACAGCCAAACTGAAGGTCAGGTCCTTTTTAAGACATGATAACAAATTAAGATTGTTACCTGAATGTCTCATGCAACACACACACTTACACTTGACCTTTTCAGAAATTGTTTAGGGACTCATAGAAGGAGGTTCTTAGATTCATAAGTAAACAAATGAAAAAAGTTTATCTGAAAAGCAATTCAATATATATTTTGAGGCTGAAGGGAATAGTAGAAATTATAGATAAATTTATATATCTGAAAATAAATTCAAATGCAATGTGGAAATAAAAAGCATTGTACAATATGTTCAAATATGTTTAGCTAATATAAACTGGATATAGTTTTATGTTTTTTTTTCAGACAAAATTGTTCTTCCTAAAACATTTAAAAATAAGAAAATAAGTTTCGATTGGGAGACTTGGATATTACTCACTATTCCTCCTCAACTGCATGTACAAATACCTACACTTGCATCTGTGTGTGTTTGTGTGTGTGTGTGTGTGTGTGTGTGTGTGTACATGTTTATGTATAAAGTCTATGAAGTCCACTGTACTTGTCTTGGTATTGCAGTTGTTCATTATCATTGTACGAGATGACTGAGGAAGGTAGAGAAGGGAATTGGAAGGGAAAGAGAGCCTTTCTAACATTTACCATAGGCTACAATTCTGTTCAATCTAATTACAAATGCACGCTGAAGCTGATGTTACCCCAGTGATTCCTTGGTGTGGACCACTGATCCTGAGATGAGTCTCTATCTCCGTGTAGTTTTTTCCAAAAATTACTGTGTTTTTTATTCCATAAACTGCAAATTCCATAAATAAAATTTCTTTTCCCTTCCAGTTTAGCTATGAAGCATTGTGAAAAATACAGTATCCTTTCAAGTTTTCAGGGATTAAGGTGCGCTTGGTTATTTGCAGAAAAAGCATATTCACCTTGTTTTGAAGGCAATGTTAACTTTCCAGATGATTAGCTCTCATATTGAATGATAATGGCCAAAAGTGGGTTAAACTGATCTTGGAGCTTTTACTCTTTGTTTTTGGCTCTGAAGCCTAAATAAGGTAACAATTTGAGAATTTGTAGGCTATACATAGATGGATTTTTCTTTTTTATTACTTTCCTTTTATTTATTTATGTTTTTATTTTGGCACTCACTTTTACCTGTTATCAATACAAAAGTTGCTTCTCATGTACTTTGTGTGGAACTTAGGATCTATTGGACCTTATGTTTTGTTTTTATAGTTTGCACCCTAATTTCACAAAAGAATGATCACTATTTTAGCCTATTCTCTCAGATTGAAGTTATAAACATTACTTACCTGTCTAATAAAATATTATTCTGCCACCCACATACTTTAGTTCTTAAACACATGTCTTTCCTCTAATTCTAGATGTAAGAACTCGGTGAGATTCTAAGAAAAACAATTTTTAAAACTTAATGGAACTTGGTAAAAGAAAATTGTGTACTTTTTTATTACCTGATTATATGATGTTGAAAGAAATTTAAAGTTACATCAAATTGAATTTAATATTTTTGTTTGACCTGGGATAATCACACATGGGTTATTCTATTAAAATGTCTTAAGGAAACTGCCTATGTAATTATATTTAATTTCTCTGTTCTTCATTAGTATAATAGATGATCCAAGGATAGTAGTAGAATTATTGAATTTAGTTCAATCACTTCACTTTTTTTATGTTTAGCTTTTCACATTCTTATGATAGTTCAGATTTATGTCAATCAACTTTTCCCCACAGTCTTTTTTAGCCCCTAAATTGTCTTTTCTTTGACTAGTAGAAGCCCCTTCTTCACTGACCTTTGGGTTCTTTCAACATGACCCCATTAATCATTGAAAGCTTCGCTGTTCAATGATATAATAAAGTATCAGAGGCTCCCCTTGTCAAGAGACTGAAATAGTCAATTTTTTTTACCCCAAATCCTAGAGAACCATGAATGAGTAAATGTCTTTGCAACAAGAAGATTTCTGCAAACATATACAAATAAGAAATTTTAATTGATATATTTGAAAGTTCACGTATTCACAATGGTATTTCCAATTCAGTCCTAATAAACACACTGTGTGTGTAAATTCTTCAACATAAATATTCTTCTTTTGCATTATACTGACAGGGTGGCTTCCTAAACAATTTTATGATTACATTTTTGTTCTTCAGTAACTGAAGAAAATAATAAAAATACAATATGAAATAGAATAGTGAAATTACTGTGTAAAATGTGTGTTTTTTCATTTATGCTATATTTGAATACGATTTTTACTTCAAGTATTTGTTTTTAATCTACATGGATATATGGACAACTAAATATGTGATAATTTGTTGCTTGATTCACTTTGCTATCAACTTAAAGTCAATGGTATTCCAAATGTTTGTATTTTTGAGTTCATAGAGGATAGAAATTTAATGCTTCTAGTCTAAAGGAAGCTATCAGACATAAGAAGAAAAAAATTCCATTACATTGAAATAATAGAAACAACTTAGTTTCCAAAATTACCATATTTGACTTCAACATCTAGTATATCTCAGAAAACTTAATACAAATTTATAAGAAATGGATTTATATGTATTTTGTCTGGTTAACTAAACAAATTCTTCTGACTATTGATTTGTTTCTGGTAGTATTAGAACTCAGACATTTTTATACATGTAGCTAATTATGTGATGTTAATTATGCTAGACCCTGTCCTGACCTTTCAACATGTGCATTCTATCGTGCTCTGGGTCTAGAGTTAGAGTTTCTTCTTTCCTTCGAATACATGGTATTATCTACTTAAATATCAGGTGAAGTATCAGTGTGCCAAAGGTTAGAATGTATAAAAACAAATTGTTCTTCCAATTAATATGGCTTGCCTTAATTCCAGTCAAATATTTAAAACCTCCTCCATGGAACACAGAAATAGTTAGTCCCTTAAAATTCCTTCTGATTATCAAAGAACAATACTATTACATATAGGTGTTTGAAGTTTTGCCAAAATCTTCTGACTTCTTGGTAAAAATCCAAATCTTACACACACACACACACACACAGACACACACACACATACTGAGTATATATTATATCAAAGTCTTTGGTATAAACAATCTTTATTTTAAATTTAAATGAAGCTTAGCCACCCAAATTCTCAAAAGATTTTAAATAATTATACATAATTCTTATACAAATTTACCTTTCAAAGAAGAAAATCAAGAATTTTATAAAACAGCCAAAATACATAAAAATAAAATTAATATAATTTTTAAAAGTAAATGAGAATATAACAAATAAAATTCATTGATGCCTAGGAAGTTTAAGTGGAATTAATATAATTTGCAGATTATCCTTGGTCTTACTAAAATCATTTCATGAAGACACAATTTTTTTAATCTTTATAATTCAAATGTAGTAACACAACTTACATTACATTATATAATATTGTACATTTTGGTTGTAGTAATATATTCATATTTTAAAAGAATAAAATATGCATAGTTAAAATTTTACTTTTATTCCAACACATGATCATTTTTTTTTTGCTTTTTTTTTGTTTTTTCAATAGTTATAATTCGATTCTTCAAGTCATCTCCAGATCATCTTGCATCTTTCGGGTAAGTAGCTACTTCTTATTTCCCAAATTCTCTTTTCCAGCTTAAAAGACTGATATGAAAATTAAAATAATTATAATAATGGTAAAAATTACATAATCAAATTGATATAAATTTTGCTTCATATTCAAGAATTAAATGTCACCCTGTAGTTTTTAACCAAGTATCAACAAACCACATCTAGTAAAATATTCCAGTACAAATTCATCATACATCATATATGCCATATTTATTTGTTTACTCAGAGGGCTGTTTATCTTCCAAACAGACATTCCTTAAAAGACATTATGTATCTGAAATTTTTGACTGTAATTATTCATCCAACAAATAAATTATGCTTTAAATACTCGCCAGTTTTAACCAGAGTATTTCTCTGTAACATAAAGTGCATCGGAGAAGTTAAAAGGGAGCGTCTTGCCATTACATACACTCAAATTCAGTGTCTCCTCAATGCCTCTTGTTAGGCTGAAAATAACACTTAGACTTTTTTATGCAAATGGTCCCTCATTATCTAAGTGACTCTTAGGAGAGTTTCCCTAATCTAGTTTTCACTCACAGCATACAGACAATAAGAGGTTAATAACAATAAAATGGACTTTCCTAGGGTGGAATATTTTCTCCATTTAATGAAGCAGACAGCAACCAAAGAACATTATTTCAACACAGCACTCTCCTAAAGGTTCAAAGTATTGAGAGCTTAATTCTGCATTAAGGTAATTTATTAGATAATTTCCTTGACCCTAAAGTGAGTAGAGACATAAAAGCTTATCAGAAATGGGCACAAAGGTGCTTTTATGACTAAATACAAACTCCAGTTTACCGTGTTTGTTGGTGCTATCCATGTTCTCATGTGCAGTTTTTCTTTCTTATTTTTCAATAGTTTTCCCATGTAATAGAGTAGAGAGATCAAGACTCATGTTTCTTCTAATGGAGTTAGGGTGAGATTTTTAACTTGTTATCCTTTCGAAAAACATTGAAAAAGTTGTCCTCTCAAGTGTTCATTTTTCCTCTCAAGATATTGTATGTAGCTTTGAATCTAATTGAGGTGTATTTAAAACAGACACTTCTGGAGTTTGTCCTTTTAGAAGCTTCATCTTTCTACAGTTGGAGAGGTGTTTGTTTATTGGGTTTGTTTTTAAACAACAATAACAAAAATTTACCTTTGAACTCTTTCTATAATACAAAATTAAGCATAGGGTTTATTTTATAGTTCAGATACTACAATTTTAACATATAACCCAGGTTGGATTTTTTTTTCCTGCCTTTCTAATCCTTTCTCTGAAAACCACTAATTAAAAAATTCTTACACAATTAGTGATGCAAACAAGTAATGCACAAAAAAAAAAAAAAGGAAGAAAGAAATATCCTTTTTAAACAGCAGAAATGCTAACAGAGACTTAAGAATCCTGCAGGTGAGGTCTGTGATCACTCCTGAATGATCAAAGCTTTGAAGCAACGGAAACAGTTCAGCATTGAATCTGCTGTAGAAGTCCTTTTCAGTACAGAAGAGAGAAAAATAAATTAAAAAGAGTGAGAATCTGAATACAAAAAGTACAATGCAGACCACAAGTGATAAGAGAACTGTGACCCACAATCTCTTCCTAACCAACCCAGGAAGGCAAAGGGCCACCTCTCTCTGCAGGATGATCTCTGCTCTGGACAGTCAGGATGTTTAAAGGACCACCAGCCTTCCTACTGTCTGATTTGACTTCCTAGCTTTATCCAGAGAAAGACAAATATTGTTCCCTAAAACATTCGTTTCTAGTTAGCCCAGCTGCCCACCACCACCAACCCACACATCAGGGCACACCTGAAGCCTTCCCCTTTTTTCACTGAATATCTTTCCCACTTTCCTGACAGTATTTGAGTCTCTGTCAAATGCAAGTGATAGGGGCTGATTCCCTTGGTAAAGGCAGTTCTGCATAAATAGTCTATTTGTTCTTATTTGGATACTTTTCATAGATTCTCACAGGAGGAAATGAAAGTCAGACACCAAGTGCCTAGACTACGTGCAGACTCCTTCCTTGCCCTGTAACCAATTCACTCCACTGCATTTCATATGTGTGTTTCATTAGATCTTGCCAAGATGGCACCAAATTTTGGTGGAAATCATGTTACACTCTTAAATATTTTGAAATTATGACTTTCGATATTTACTAAAAATTCTTCATGTATAAAGAAAAGAGGGCCACATTCATCAGATAAAAGTTAGGTGGCCACTTTACCTTAGTTTTGAAAACCTCATGTTACAAGTTCGCATTGATATATAAATATATTTAAGGATCCACCCTAGCCTCTTTACCACTTCCCCAAAATTGCTTTAGAATTCACAAGGAAGAATGCTCTTGTCTGACGAAAAGAAACCAATAATACACATTTGGAAAAAGATTCAGTTGAACATTTTGTTTACAATAGGACTGATATTCACTTAAAACAGGTTTGCAAACTTCTGTAAGGAACCAGGTAATGCATCTTTCAGGCATTATGGACCATAGGGTCTATGTGGTAGCTACTAGATTGTTGAATACTGTCTCCCTAAATATCTCCAGTACAACCTAATAACAAAAACAAACTGAGTTTATTGCTTACCTCTGTGAGGGGAAGGCTGCTTCCACAAAACTTTACTCAGGTGAGGGAAGGGAAGGTCTGAATTTTTTGAGTTGGGACTTGGTTTATGGTCGGTCTTCCAATGTAAAACTTTGATTAGGATTAAGTGAGTATGACAAAATCCAGTCTAGAATTGAGGAAAACAGTAGGGCAAGGGATAGAGGTGAATAACTCAAAGGATCTCAGGGAGCAAGCTTTCCTCCTTATTGATGTTTTCCATTGAAGAGCTTATGGTTCTTGAAGATTCCAAAGGTCCTGGAATAGCAAAGGAATGCTATAAAGATAGTGGAATAGCAACCCATATCAACAAGGACAGTAAAGTGTCATTTGCCTTTTCAGTGTCCAAGCTAAGCAGACCAGATTTTCAGTTCTCGAAATTCTGATGTTATAGCACATAAGTAGCCAGAGACAATACACATTCAAATGAGAAGGGCTGTATGCTAATACAGTGTTGCCTACAGGTACTGAAATTTGCATTTCATACAATACACAAGTCACAGTTTATCAATTTTTTGATTCTTTTCAAACAAGTAAAAACATGAAAAACATTTTTACCTTCAGGCTGTAAAATCAGTGATTGGATGGTAGGCCAAAGGGAGTCTGATATTATTTGGTCTCAGAGAACATTACCCCCCTCCCCCCAAATATGGTGTTTTGGGCATACTGAGCAATTTGATCTAAAGAAAATAAAAATGGTCTTAAAAACAGGCCCAAGATTAAAGTCCCTTGGACCTTCCCTGTTTCCCCCCCTCCTAGTGCAGGGTGAGGTTTCCTGCTTTGTCTACATCTGCTTTAAGCCTGGATCCTTGAGAAAGAAAATAATGACCTCTGGTCCCTTCCCTGGGTTTCCATTAACTAAACTCATATTGCAGAAGGAGATCGAAGTCTGTCAAAACACTGGGACAGACTTTGGCACATACCATTGTTCTCTATTTTGGTCCCATAGAGGATAATTTACAGACCCCAGTTCATTCTGTAGGCCAAATAGACTTCCTCTCAGGCTATCCTATGTTCTCCAAACCCACTAAGTTTCTCTAAAATCATTAAGCATTCATTGGACAATAGACTTTCTCTATTGTCCCTGATCAAAAAAAGGTTATATGAATTTCTGAATAATTTTGAGCAAGGGGATGATCGAGCTTGTGTGACTTTCCTCCATGCTGGGATTTTGCTCTTTTTTCTTACATTTCTATGCTTTTCTCATATTTAGTCTGTGTTACTTTATCTCAGTGAACCTTCAGAAAGCAGAGGACAAGTTCCTCTTCACCCTTATAATAACAAGGAGAAAAATATTGATAGTATACTTTAAGTTTAATTTTACTTTTAGAGCCTATGACATACAATTTTTCCAATTATTGGGAAGAAGTGATACTCATTTTTTGTTTTTTTTTTGTACTGTGATTGAACCCAAAGGTACTTAACCACTGAGCCACATTCCTGGCTCATTTTTTAAGATATTTTATTTAGAGACAGGATCTAACTAAGTTGATTAGGACCTCACTAAGTTGCTGAGGCTGGTTTTGAACTTGCAATCCTCCTGCCACTGGGAATTCAAGTGTGCACAACTGTGCCAGGCCATTATCTTTTGAATGTCAGGGAGTAAAGGATGCTTTTTTCCCAGGAGTTGCTTTTGCTCTATCCAGGTATTTTTAAGCACTGTGAACATGGGACCATTTAGAGATTGTGTGTCAACTTGAGTTCCCCAACACTCATATAGTGCCAATTTTGCATTTTTGAAGGTATAGGGTACTGATTACAACATTCTATTGACAGCTATTTATTTCACAAATGGGAATAGATCCTAAGACCATGTGCATTTTTTAACATACATGTGACAGGTAAAATCATAAATGTAGGTCTCTGGTCTGAAGTTTACTCTTTTTCCAATACCCAGTCATGTTCCATACCAATAAGGACCTTACACACAATTTTATGGACCTGCAAAGAATGTGACACATATGTCTCAAGTTCTATAAATTGCATTCCATCTCCAAGACTGGCAAACATCCAGCCACATTTTGGCCAACATCAAGCCAAGAGAACAAGTTCTGATCATGGACTTCACCTTGAGAAGATGGAAACAGAAAGTTCATGAAAGACACTGAATGCAGCCCTATGGCTATTGGGAATGGAATTTTGGAGTCCTGATTTTCAGAATGTGTCTAGAAGGATTCTAGGTTATTCAGTTGTCTTGGTCATGTGACCTTCTTGCCTCACAGGTGAAGAAACTGCAAGGGCCAGTGACACAAGGAAATTTATTGATTAACACAATTATTATAATACCTATTTTTGCTGTCAGGCAAGTTTCAGCAGTTAAAGGTCCTGTTTGTGCATTGGTACATCCCCATCATAAATGGAATCCACATATTTCTCTTTTCTCCAATAAAGAACCTGCAACTAAAACTCAAGTTTCAAGATGTCTGATGTTGGTAAATGGCCCTGGGTTTGAGTTCTCAACTAGTACTGATTTCAAACTTGATGATTTTTGCACCCTGCAGATATCCCACAAACTTTGTTTTGTTTTGTTTGGCTATGAATTTAATAGAATGCTTATTGCAGTATACTTGCAATGTGTAGGCATATTTTAGAGGGAAGTTTTAAATCTTATTTTCAAAATAGGGAGCTCATCAAATAAATAAAAGTGTAAGGCCTGATTTCCTGTTCAAACCACCTTTGATATACCTGTTATAAAATGCATAGAACAATTATTTTTTTACACTTTTGTTTTATTCTTTGCATTTTCTCTTTCCCACTGAAATTCAGTTCCAGAGATTTTTTTTAGTTGCAAAGTAATAACTGTTCTAACTCAACATTTTCATCTTTGTTTGGCAGGAGATTATTTTCAATATTGATTATATTTCCAAATAATTAAATACAATAACTTATTTTCAAATATTTCAGGTCTGGTTTCAGTTTAATAATATTCATCTTCAGTTTCTTTATCCTTGTCTTGTCTTCCTACTGGAGGAAATTAGATTTACTATATTTTATAAGGATAAAATTGGTTTTATTATCATTTTCAGTTTATGAGGATTAATGGTTTATTTTATTTTTCTCATAAAGATTGAGATTCTAGGTTTGTCTATTGGAAGAAGCAAAGGTAATTATAACAAGAAAATATTGCTTAGAAAAAAATAGTTTTGCAATAACTCCCAGTTAACATATTTTTATGCCTCTATTTCACAGCAAGGAACTCTTTTCCTTTCAAGGTTTGTAGTGGCTATGTGAAAGCATGTAAATTTCACTGGTATAAGAATTCATTTGTGTGCATATTGAAAAATAAAGATGTGCTTTATAAAGCAGCTGGAAATGTACAGCTATATGTAAATATAGAAACCATTCAAAGGTATTCTATATTCTTTAAAGATATGCATATTTTAAAAATTAAATAAAAGATAAACAGACTTGAAATCAAAGTAGAAATACATAGATTTTTATTTGGGAAACAAGTTTTAATTTGTATCTATAAAATTTAAAATAAAATCAGTGAACCATACAATTTTAGAGGAAAGCTTTTAAAACATAGCAAGTTATTGGGTCATGATCTAGTTTGATATCTTAATAAAAACCAACGCTAGAGGAAAAAAGAGCATATTTTAGGAAAACTTGTATTTTTTCCTTTATTCTATTTTTTATGTAAACTAAAAAATTAAAACTTTTTAGGAAACTATAAAAATTTTCCAAGCAGGATTCTTAATTTATCAATATACTTAAATTATCAATTATGACTTTTTATGGCTTGTTGATTTGGGAAATATCCATCAATAGTCATCATTGAATCTGATGCATCTCTTTCTAAATTCTTTTTTATGCAGATGTAATAATAAAGCAATTTTCAGGGAGTCAACTATTATGTAGTTATGAAATCTTTGCTTATAGCAACAATGACAACATGTTCTGATCTGGTCCTGTCTCATTGTTTCCTGCTCCCTGCTTTGTTCTTTAGGCTCCAATAACAAAATCTTCAAATTCTGTTTGATTTCTTGCCAATACGCCCAACTCCATCACCCCATCTTCCCTATGTTGTGTTACTTTTCTTTCAGTCTTCCTGATTCCTCATTCATATGTCTCTGCTCCTGGTTTCCTTGAGGCATATTTTAATTGTTCTGCCTAGTATATTACCATAAGTTACAATCTAAGAACCTTATAATATTTATTTTAACAATTTTTGATATGGAATGACAAACACTTGACCAGATCAATTTTGTTGCACAAAGATTGTGACTGTGATAACAGAAATATCATCTCTTCCCAAACCCTCAAGCTTTCAAATGCAATATTTGATCACCAACTTCAAGAAATCAAGAAGGGGAAGGAAAAGAAAAAAGAATGGCAACAATTCAGAGATATCTTCCAGTGAAAATGTTCAAAAGCTGTGATGTTTGGGGAAAACATTATCTCTTCACGAAGACATTTAGGAACTTTTTTTTTTTTTTTTTTTTTTTACCATTTACCAGTATAATGTGATATGAATATATAACTGATAATAATTTTAACAAAAAAAATGTAATATACTTGTATAGTAAAAGGATCCATTCAATTCTTGCAAGTTAAGATATTTAAAATTGATTTGCTATTCATCAGGGCTTGAAATCAAAGATAGTCACTTCAGAGGTAATGTTATAGGGAGAAAGGAAGTGGGGAAAACATCAGAATTCAAACTTACTGATTTCTAAACTCCTGTCATTAATTCACAATTCTTATATTTCTCCTGGTGTCTGTGTTTCCAAATCTTCATTTTGGTCACAAAGAAGAAGATTAGAGTAGTATGAAAAGGACATATGTATGGAGAAGAAGGAGAAAGCCTTGAATATGTTGCATCCATGGGTATGTATTCTGTTTGTATTCTCCTCCCTCCTTGTTTAGTGTATTTCATTGAATACCCAATTATGTCAGATAAATGAATTAAAGTTTGAAAAATGTTTTTTAAATTTCTGAGGATTCAGACTATTATCTGAAAATAAGCACTAGATTTTATTGTGGTGAATAGACTCTGATCTTGAGCTCCAAAAAGTGAACAAATTATATGAATTCTACCAAATACTAACTATATTGAAATTTATGTAGTTCTAAATATAGATATGTAGCCTATATGTACTATATAAACTAAGATGTTCTAATGATGAAAGTGTTGATATGATTATTAAAATCAAACATCTACCTATACATAATTGTTTTATCTGATATTAATAGAGGAAGAAAGGACATGATATTTTCTTCAATAATCTTAGCAATATAGTTTTGTCATAATCATTATGACTTTGCATGAAATTGATCACAAATGCAGTCACAAAAATTCAGAGTTGTTGTGAGCAATAGGTTAATAAATTTTAGGAGTTGCACAATTTAATTTAACAGCAGAAATGGAAACTGGTTACTTGAAATACAGTAATTCTTAGAACGAATACGAAAATTTATTGGGTGTTTGTACATAACACAACTATGTATAGTTCACACTCAGGCATACATGCAATTAGCAAAAGAATTTTTAACTCAAATTTTTCATAATATAGGAATGAACCATGTATCCATTGTCTTAACATACTTTAACTTGTACCTGTATCAGTTTTTTCTATATAGATTATTTTTCAAGTACTCCTATAGAGCACAATGGATTACAACATCTTAATAGAATCTATATGGCAAGCACTGTTTCTATCAACATAGAATCATATATATGGCAGAGGTACTAGATAAATAAGACTTCACACTTCAGAAGGGAAGCAGACAATACATCTAATATTAGCAGGCAGAAATTTAATAATACCTAGAATGGATGAAGTAATATTCTTTTTATGATCTCAAGTGCACATGTACAAGAACAAGTAAATATTGTGAGTTAGTTTCCTTGGAAAAATATTTTTTAGTTTAATTCCAATTTTTTCATGGAGCTTGAAAAATACAGCTGAAACTTTGCATTAGATTATGTTTCCTGGGTACATTAACTTGCTTATTTATATCTCACATTCCTTGCTGAATTTTATTTTCCACAATCTTTTCTCCCTCATGGTCCAATATAAACAAGTTACCTTCTTCCTCTGGGCAACTTATGCCCAGGGGATCTTGCTTCAGGAGAATAATAAAAATTTGCCTTTTACTTTTTAGAACTCTAGATGAATATTAAAAACCACAAAGAGCTAATCATAGAACAAATATTCCAATTAAACTAAGGTAAGATACATTCCTCCATCTATTACATGATTATAAAAATATTTTCTTTCACGGTATTTTTCACTTATAGGACCATAAATTTTCAGAATCTGTGTAAGTATTTCATAGAATAAAATAGCAACATTATAGAATCATTGATCCAAAAAATGATCATTATAAAACAAAATAATTGTTAAATGGCTTACCACAGTCTGTAATGGGTGATGTACCAGACAGTCAACATTTGCTCAGTAAGCCGTTTATTCTGTCTAATCAGTTGTTATAACAAATGATTCTGGATACACATGGAATCATTGCTATTTTAAAATTCTCATTCATGATCATGAGACGTGTTTTTATTGGGAATTTAAGTGGTAACAAGATTGTTTAATTGTTATTTGAGGGATTATTTACATAAATGAAATGCACAGAAGAGCACAGCTCTGTGAGATTTGCCAACTGTTTGCACTTGTCTAACCCTAAGCTCAATTAAGATATGGGACAAGCTCATAACCTCAAAAAGTTCACTCAAGAGCCTTCCAATATAATTGTTTTCTTTCCCTCAATAGAGGACACCACTCGTCTGATTTTTTTTTAATGTTAAGAGGATACTGACTGTGGGCTGGGGATATAGCTCAGTTGGTAGAGTGCTTGCCTTGCAAGCACAAGGCCCTGGGTTCAATTCCCAGCACTGCAAAAATAAATAAATAAATAAATAAAAAATTTTAAAAAAAGAGGATACTGACCTTATGTATATAACTTTATTTTAATAAGCCTTAGATTTACATTTTTATCAAATTTGGAAAGTTCATCCTTTATCTTTTAAATATTTTCCTCCAATTTCTCTCTACTCTCTGTCAACCCCTACTACACACACATGAATCTCTTTTTACTATTCAGATTAAACTATGCTTTTCTTCATATTTTTCTGCCTTTTATTCTCTCTGTGTTTCATATTAGATAGAATCTTCTGGGGACTTTTACTTGTTAGAATCTAGTTACTACATTCTATCTTCAAGTTCACTAATAAGGTTTGGGGAGAGACTAAACTTTTATTAGGTCTATTCTGTGATTTGTTTTGATTTTTACTGTTGGTTTTTGAGCATTAGATATTATAATTTATGTTTATATCAATATTTTGTCATTAATTTGAATTTTTCATTAAGTAATTAAAAGTACTTGTAATACTCATTTTACAAACTGATCTGGTATTTTTCCTTCTCTTTTATGCTCTGTTTTTATTGGCTGATTATTTTCTCTATTTATTGGCTGATTATTTTGACACTTATTGTTTTGTCAAACTCTGTAATTATACACATGATATGACTAGTCCATTATCAGTTGTTTCATCAAAGCTATATATAGGCAATTTGGCTTTATGTAAATATTAATTTAAATCTTCAATTCCTGTTGAACAAAATTAGAAGACCAAAGAATGTATTTGGATTCCTCATATGTTCCTCTGAAAATATATATATATTTTTTTCTAAATTTTAAATAAAATTTAATTAATTTGGAATATCATGAATTTTATGTTACCCTTGGGGAGGAAAAATAAGTAGGAGGGATGTTTTGGTAAACCCCTTCCTCGCCCATTAAATACTCTTGTTCATGTATTACCTTCATAAGGCATTCCTCAAGTTTCTCAGTTTCTAGAAATTCACTGTGACTCTTACACTCCTGATATATTTTACAGTTCTATGACCATAACTATCTTTTTACATTTTTTCTATGCCTTATTCTACTAATTTGACTGTTTCTTGCAATGCCAGCATTGAAATATTTAAAAAATCTTTATGTCCTACACATAAATGAAAGTGATCTAGACAAATCTCTTAGGAACTACAAAATTAAAACTCTGAGAAGGAAGACCAGTTTGTAACTATGATTTAGTTTAAAATGGAATAGTGCAATAAGACTCTGTACTTGAAGTGTTTTCCATTTATCTGATTAGGAGGCAGGGCTTAGAGAAGAAAATAATATAAAAGGTATATTTAAATAAATTTGTATCATATGTATTTTTCCAAAAATTAATCTGGATATTCATTAAAATTGGAATTAAATAGAAAACAGGGCTCAGAAAACTATTTTTAAATTAAAAAGAAATAGAATAACTACATAATACGTTCACTTTGGAAGGAATAAGTATAACTCTAATACTTATAATAAGTAATTAAATACTTATAAAAGTAAAAATCATAGTTAACCAAAAAATGACAGTTCATTTTCAAAGATAAAAAAAGGCATTGTTTAAATTTGAGAGTTTGTAAATAGCAGTGAGTAGTATCATGTGCAGTTTCTGTTCACTTAATGTGACCCCTTGGTCATTAAAAACATCACCATTTGTGGCATTTATTTGAAATATGCTGAACCATTTGAAATTTACCAGTTGTTGTAGACTAACTGATAGTGATCACAATTCACAGTTTGAAATCCTAATTCCCATTTGATCATATTTGGAAAGATGCTTTAAGCAGGTAATTTAGGTTAAGTGAAGTCCTACTGTTGGGCTTTCATCTAAGAGGATTGCTGTTCTTTTGGGAAGAAGAGGTACTGCAACCCTTTTCCGTGTCCACAGAGAGGGAGTCTACATGAGGACTCTGAGAAAGTAGTATTCTGCCAATCAGGAAGACAGGTCTCTCCAAAAACCAATCCTGCCAGCCTCTGGATCTTGGATCCCTAGCCTGTGGAAGTGTAAGAAAATAAATTTATGTTGTTAAAGCTAGTCACTGTAGAGTATTCTATTATGGCAGCTCAATCAGATGCATATACCAAGTAGAATTGGTTCTTTGATTTGCATACTTCACTCCTTAAGCAAATAGTGGCTTTCAGTGGCTGTTTCATTTGTTCAGTTTCTTCTGACTTTATATCTAGCTCGCAATACATACAATTCTACATTGAAAATATTCTAAACTTATTTTTTTCTAGAATATGCTACAGTCAACTTATATCAGTTAAAAGTAACAAATTTTGTTCTTTAGTGTTATTTTGTCATGTAACTACTGAAAAGTTTTCTCCTTAATACTAATTTTCCAGCATAAGGCCATATGGTTGTATGCCTTCTCTGTGTATCTTATTCTCGAAAAACAAAGAAATGAAAATGAGTATTTCTCTTTTCAGTTCATTGAATTCAGAATCAAAGATGATGAATTAATCCTCCTGTTTCTAGAATTTATAGCCAAAGATCCTAGAAAATAGTTTCTATTATTGGAGACATAGTGACAACTGCAAAATTTTCATCAAAATGACCACTAAAGACATCTCCCACAAACAAAGATTTTCAGTAGAGAACCCCTGTCAATTGTGTTCTCTTAAAAATTCAGCAAATCATTCACTCTTAGTGTACCTGTACATCTTATAATCAGTGATCTTTAAAAAGAAGTAATAGAAGCAACTAGCACAGAGAATAATAATGTTCTTCACAAATAAAAGGTTATAGAGGAAATTAGAATAAACATTGAGTTCTAGATCGGCTATTTTAAATGTAAATTTTTGGATTGTGAAGTGAACTTAGCAGGCTTAGTCAAATTGTATCTTGCAAAAATAGGTATTGCAATTTAATTTGGAAAACATAAGCAAATTTTCAAAATCATAAAACCCACGAAAATGAAATATGAAACATTATTATACATTTTCGATAACCATACAAAACTTAATTTTCAAATTAACCTTGTAGTCTAATAGTACCACATAGCCAATCTCTAATAATTCCCCATGCATCATAATAAGAATATATATAACCTTGATGGATAAGGGTTATGGAAAAAAAACCCTAGTTCATTATGATTTTGTCTTTTGCTTCTACCTTGTCTCACTCTTGCTCATCTGACCAGCTCCTATTTTCTCAGAGGCTTGCTTAGCAATAACCTGTACTAAAATGTCTCTTCTTACCCTGATTTTCATGTCCTTACTATAATACGGTTCAAGCACCACATATTTGCTTCTTCAGAGACAAATATAAAACACATTTCCTGCAAATTGATGTTTATTTGTTGATTCTACAACTCATTCTTATCTGGGATCTTCCTGAACAATATAGTACAAGAGTTTTGCTTGTAAAATTGACATTGACCTACGTTTTAAAAATTTCAAATGATACACTTTGTTAGCACACTTTCTAGAATTCTCGGGAGTCTATGAAATACTTAATGCTGCTCCTCATCTTGAAACACTTTTATCTTGTAGTTTCTGAAACACTAACTCTTCCAGATTGCCCCAAGGTGGCTAGTTTGGCTGCACTAAATCATCTGAGAGATAATCTGTGCTTCTCTCCTTCCTCTCATTCTCTCTCCTGGTGATCTAATCTAATTTCTTTGCTTTGCATGTAATTTAAATATTGACACCTACATTTGTATCTCATCTGTGACATTTCTGCTTTGCTGCAGGCACATTTATTAAACAACTTCCTTCTCCTTCCCACTCTTAGTCTTTTCTTAATTCTCCACAGAGTAACAAGTCTAATGGTTATAAGTTATTCATCACATTTTATAATCCTATATTTTAAAACTCCAAAAATTTTCTCAATGTTACTCTCAAATAAAGCCCAGTTTTCCTGTGTGAACCTGCTCTTATCTTTTCTTTCTTCTATGAATTCTATGAATTCATGCCTACTAGTGGCCTCCATGCTTCACCAAGTCTATCCATGTCATTTGTTTTATTTTTAGGTTTTTGAAGATAACTAGTGTTTTGCTAAGACAGATATTTCTTATCTCTTGTTCCCTCAACCTTCAGTTCTCCTTCCCTTACTCATCAGATAGCATAAAAAGCAATTTTAAATAAAGCTGTTTAACAGGCAATTTTCAACTTCTTTGCCTCTCTATAGCTGATCTTTCTCTTCACAAGTTGTTCATTGCTTTTAATCATTTGTGACAACTTTCTGTTGTAGAAATTTCTGTTGTAGAAATTTCAGTTGCTAATTCCTGGTTTCCCCATTAAACTGTGATCTAAGATTTGAGATAACAAGTACTGTAGTATTTCCCAAAGTGCTTGCCTCAGCACCTGACATATGATAAGCATACATTGTTACTCCAATGAATATACAATATGAGGAAAATAAGCCAAAAGTGCTGAAATCAAAGAGTATGAAATTTCTTTTCTGGGCTATAATGTGAAACTATGCTACTTTATACATTTGTAACACTTCAGCTAACTTCACTACTATAAGAAATCCTACCTATGAATTGCATATTTAAGAGATAGTTAAATACTGTCATAAATCCCATCTTGATTTATTCTCCAATAGTTGTAGACTAGCTACTCGAATGTACTAGGGATACAACTATGAAGAGAACCAAGACCATGTACAGGGATACATGCCTGCAATCCCAGAGAAATATCAGCTTTAGAAGCAAAGAAGGAGTAATCACCTGTTGAGCATCTTAATTTAAAATTGACTGTTAACCTCTATGAAAAGCAAAAGGAGAATTTAAACTTGAGGTGGAAGTTCTCAAATTTGAGTCCAGCTTGGACAACATAGTTAAGAGCCTATCTTAAAATAAAAATTTTTAAAAATGAAGAAAAAAATAAAGAGAGAGGAAGAAAAAAAGAAAGAGAAAGAAAGAGAAAAATAAAGAGGAAAGGAAAGGCCAAGACTGCGGATACAGCTCAGTGGTAGATAACTTGCCTAGCGTACACGAGCCCTGAGGTTGAGGCCAGAACAAAGGCACTACCCTCAGTTTAACGTGAAACACACAAACATAAGCACTATGTAAACAGTATGTTATAAAGTGGGTATATGAAAAATTTCCATGAGCCCCTGAGAATCAATTCAATTTGTCTGTTGGCTGGATGAAAGGATGCAGTGAGGGAAACTGAAGAGAAATGGTGAGGGGTCTGGGGGTGAGAAGAATCAGCCATGCCTCAGTCTGGTTTCTGTTGTTAATAACACAGCACTGGAGATGGGTGAGTTATACAGAAATGAGGTTTATCTCAGCTCACAGTTCCAGTCAAAGGCTGAGGGCCTGCATCTGATGACGGCCTCTGTGCTGGCAGTCTCAAGGTAGCACAGGGCAGCACAAGGCAAGAGGTTGGGAGCATGCACATATGTTCTGTTTCTCTCTCATAAAGCCACCAGGATCCAAGGGTGGAAGCTCCACCCTGATGACTTTGTCAAATCCCAATTGCTTCTCAAAAGACCTCAGCTCAAAACAGCATAGTTAGATTATGTACCCAGCGTCTTAATACTTCACGAGGGAATTAAACTAGGATGTGTCTTCAGAAGAGACAAACCATATTCAAACCTTAGCAAGTCTTTGCATAAAGACAATAAACAAAATTCAGAAAGCCCAAGAAAATGAGAATTACTGATGGATTGTGAGAACATTGTGTGAGTTTGTTTTGATTTTGGTGAAGTTTAAGCTTTGTGTTCTTGTGTTGAGTATCCAGTGTGTATGTTGAAATAATGTTTGCTGGTGGCAGGAAATAATATTAAAAAATGTATTCCAGGGATCCTGAATATTTTGTGTATCACATTAAAGACCTAAAACTGTATTCTGTAGATGGTGACAAAACATAGAAGTATTTTAGACCTGTTCATCTTAATGTTGCTTAACTAACAAAAACAAATAAATAAGCAAAGCTACCGATACGTGTAGATTTTCACATATAGACCAGCTTTAATTGAGAGTTAAGAGGTGATTATCTTCAAACATATGCTGCCATTTCATCTCACAAGGTGCATTTGCTAATTTACCTAGGGTTCTTCCAAAAGCAGAGAATGGTAGCTCTAGTAGAAAGGTTGGTAGATTAGCTAACCTAGTAGACTAACTGAAATAGTAAGAATGAGAGGAAAGGGAACCAAAATATTATGTGCACATAATTACTGAGCATTGTGTATAACTCAGAGGAAGGTAAGAGAAGCATTATGCACCTGAAAATTATCTTCCTGGGTACAATATTTGCACCAAGGACTTCTCCATGATCTCTCTTCCCATTAGTTAAGGGTGTCCCTCATATGTTCACTTGCAGGTTGTCCTTACTGGTACATGAAAGGACACCTGCAGAGGTTTCACACAGCAGCATCTGAGGACCTCAGGCACGGGAAGTAGGAGGTACTGAGTACACTCCTGAGGAAAGCCAAAGTCAAGTCACAACTGCAAGTCACTGGTCAAAGCCTGCTGGGAACCAGTTACTAGACCTGATGTCAATAAGAGGCATCCTCTAATCCCACATTTTAAGCTTACAATTTTTTAAAAATTATTCTCTTTATATCCATACTAGCTGAGCTAGCTGAGAATTTGATAGAAATTACACAGATAAGACAACATCATGGCTGAATTTTTCACTCTCCACCAACTGCTGACACAGCCTCACATACACACATTCTGTCTTGTAAGCACACTCTGTCACAGCAATTCAGATTCAGATAGCAACTTGCTGGCAAGGTGAAACTCTCACTGTCTTTTATCCAGCTCCAGATTGGCCTTGGCCCCAATGAGGGTTTGTAGCTGGAAAATACTGGTGTCCCTGAAGAGCACTTCCAAAGTTGACTTTCTCTCAACACAGGATCATTCTGCCTGGACATAAATAATCCCGTTTATTTCCTCTTTCCCTTAATGCATTTTCATTTTAATCTTTTTGTAGAAATCATAAACATGTCTGTCCGTTGGTATTTAAGAAAATGTTTGTCAAGATCTCTAAAATTATAACAATTTTTCTCTCTTTGTGTGCAAGGAAAAGGATAATTTTTTGAATATGAAAGAGAGAGCTGATTCATATAGAAGGATAATTCCCATGGGAGCCAAGGAGACTAATCTTCCTTGAAGGTTCATGACTCCTTATAACAAGGATCAGAACTGTTCTCTTTTCAAATGGATTTTTTTTTTATTAAAATAGCCTATTCAGTTGCATGGCCATTTAGGTGCATGCAACTTTCTTGATTTTCAAGCTTAGAGTGAACCCAATTTATCTTTTGAAACATTATTCCCAAATTGCATGTTCGAGAGGCAGAGAGAGAGAAAGAGAATACAGATGGATTTGCTAAAAGAAAAGTAAATTTACTACTCATGTTTACAGATTGAAAATAAAATGGAACAGTAGGTGGTCTGATTATGTATTTTTATTTTCAGTACCAACAACCAAATATCTAAATAAGCTAAGTTGCAACAACTACAGAAAATACAATAGCAATAGTGAAAAAAAATAATAACTGTTATTTGGCTGCTATATAGAAAGCAAACCAAATCAGAGAACAGCTGCTAGAATATAACTTGCTTTGACTATTTCACTGGTTAGAGAAATACATAAAATCGGTTACTTCCATGCACTGAATGCTATGTTGCTCCTGTCATTCAAGAAATTGTGCAAAAAAAAAAAAATAGCATGTACATTTTACACTCGACCCGCATTCAACTGCTGCCAAACTATCTGTTGTGTGATGTTTATATCTCTTAATGCAATATATTTAATGCAGTACAATTCCAGTTATTTCTGAAGCTCTTGCCATATTCAGCATAACATGCAATTTTTTTTCCTTCTCCTTATTCTATCCTCAGAAAGGATCAAAAGCAAAACAAGTGTATTCAAAGAAGAGCTTTTTGAATGTCTCACCTTAAAACCTCACTACTTCCACAGTGGATAACCTCTGATTCCACCACACTGCCATGGTAGCAAAATTTTAGTCTTTTTACATTCTTCAAAGGAATTCTAATAACTCCTTTTTAACTTTGATTCTTTGTGTTCATACTTGGTTTTAGAGTCAAGGAAGAGTTGAAATCCTCTTATATTTTGGAGAAATTCCATGCTACAGATTTTAATAAAATTTAATATGTTTAATATTAAATTTTTATAAATAAAATGAATCACATGTTTTTTTCTGGTAGAAATAGCTAATCATGTTACACATGTATTAGGATTAAAAATTCTTATATCTTCAGAAAATCTGTATATTTTTAAAAATTAAATTTTGAGTAGATTTAAGTGCAGAAAAATTACTCTAAATATCAGGTTTTCATAACCACCACTATAAAGTACACAAGTGTAAGACATTCAGGAAAGATATTGACTTGACCTGCCCTCTGTCCTGATGTAATTAAACCTTCAATTCCTCCACCTGTCCGGATTTGGTCAGTTTTCTTTAATATTAAGTACAGGTCACATTAACCTAAATTACTTTAATGTCAACACAGACAATTCATATATAAACTGATCACAATATAGAGCCTACCTGTGACAATGTTGCTTTAATGTTGCTTCATTAAGGGCATCAACCTAACTTGACTAAATAATTAAGAATCACAATAGCTTTTGTTTTACATGTGAGTTGTCCACACTTTTGCAAGTATAAGGCCTGATCAGGATGTTCTTCCTTTGATCTTGCTTTTTCACCTGTTAAGCATTGTATCAATAATAAAAATTGCATACTTTTTTTTTTAGTTTTTAATATGTGCCCAGCACTGTTATAGATGAAATATACCAGTATCTTTATAGATTATATATGCTACTTGAAGATCTTTGCCATTTAGTAACTGCTACAAATCCACTTGTTAGAAAGAATAACTGCATACAAATGTAATTCTGTCCACCTACTTCACAGGTTGAAAGGGTGAGGTTTCAGAATCAATAAATCTAAGTTAGAACTTTGAATTTCCATTTTTTTTTTTTACCAGCTGTGTTTTCTTGAGCACTCTACTCAAATTCTTTTAGTTTGTACCTTTATTTATAAAATGCTTAGGTGGGAGTATATGTCTGACACTAACTTAACATGCATTATGGAATTAGATGCCAGAGTGTAGTCAACAACTTTGGTATAAACTTGTCACTTAGCAAGCAATGAGTAATTAATTGCAAGCTACTGCTAATACTACGTATTCTCATTCATTGTTTTCTTTGTTTATTCTTTTTCATCTTACAGAATGTTGTTTTTCTGCCTATATCATGTGTTTTAAAACATATATAATTTTTTTAAATACTTATAATTTGAGAGGAAAATCATGCACATTTTCACATTGGTTATTCCAAAGTGGTATTTAGATAAGCTGTTTGCTGAGTGCTAATAAGTATAGTTATCTGCTGTTACTCTCTTCTGCTCCTTTCTGTGATGCTCTCCCTTTGAAGAATTACACTTTTTAATACCTGTCTCAAGGACTTATTTTTTCTCTGATAACTCTGTTTAAGGTTTTTCGACTTCAGTGAAAGACAGTCATGTGAATAATCAGGTGCCTTTCTTCTGATACTTAAACTAAAAGCTGTTACGAAGTCCATGTCATTTAATGCAAACAGAAATCTGGATTCTAAAAGTCAAGATTTAAACTTTCTATTTGAAATTATAATATAAGGAATGTTTTTGAAATAAGTGTTATATATGCTCCTGTATTAAGCCACTTGCTCTTTCTTGTGTGACTCACCTAGGAGTCTCAAAGTTTCCGCAATTGATTTAGAAGTTCAAAATATTTTCACATATTTAATGTATTTAATTAATGGCATATACTTTTACTTATTTTTTAGTTTAAATTGTTAATAATTTTAATATAGCCAAAATGTCTTGAATGGAATTTTTAATTTCATGAATGTTAGGATCAGAAGTAAAATAGTTTTTCATACAAAGGGAGCATTAGAAGCACTACAAAAACACAACTTTATAAAATTGCTGTTGGAATTTATTAAAACTAGATCATAGATTGGGAATGAGATTTTACATAGAGGCAGCAATGAAGCATAAACTTAAGTATTAGATACACTTGTGAAAAAAAAAAAAAACTCTTTTAAAATGCTGTTTCTGCACCCTTAACATGCAGAAGCAATTTTTCAATACCTTTTCAATTGTCAAAACTCATGAGAAAATATATAAAAAACATACGAAAGCAATTAATTTAATATACTTTTTGTTCCAATTTGAAACATTTCAACTGCAAATATATAAAGATTGCCTTAACATTTTAATTACTTTGGTGAATTGTTTTATGTGATAAAATGTTTTATTTTTCTTCCTTTCAGCTGGATAATTGTAATTGCCAGGGAGTGTTAATTTACTTCCTTCCTATTACTATATATTTCATAGATATCTTCCTTTATCACAGTTTGGAAGTTTTCACTTCTATGCTAAAAATAAAGCAAATAGATAAATCCATTGCTTTCACGGCTGTAGCTGATTGAATCTTAACTCTCAATCAATAGAATGCTAATCAAAATAGAAAAATGTGCACATAAAATCTTCACAAATATTCTTAAAATCCTTGAATTCCGTATTTGAAAATCTTATGAAATTTCCACAGGGAATAACTAAAATATTGCTATGTACTTAAATATGCTTTAGTGAAATAGTGTTCAATAAGGAAATATTGAGTTGACCTCTATGACATACCAACAGCCTGCCTTAAAATTTTAGTAATGTGAAATTAAACTAAGCAATGTCCCTCAAAAATATGAATATTTTGACTGCAAAGTTGTGAGGTAAACAAAAGTGCTTATAGTAAAAGATAGGATTAAATATTGAATTCTAGCAGAAAACATGATAAAAATATAGGAGGAAAAAGGGGTGAATATGACCAAGAACAATTGCACTTTATTGGACCTAAGAGATGGAAAAGACTTAAAGTAATAACAAAATTGCAAAAAATCATAGGATAAAATAGGTAAAGAAATAAGGTTATGTAAAGAATTTACTAGTTTGTACCATATAGTAACTCTTAGCTGTTTCAGCTGGCTTGTGATAAAAGTTTATTTTTATCTTACAGACTAAATGCTATACAAAAAATTAATGTTTTTGTGTAGAAGACTGATAGTGTTGGTTATGCTTTATGAAATGAAATGGAGCAATGTATAATGAATAAGAAGTGTAGATGTAAAGAAAGGTGTAAGTCATGGGAATCAATGAAGGTACTGCGTAATAAAGAAGAATGTGTTTCTTAGCAAAATAATAAATCAGAAATGTAGAGAAAAAAATGTATGGTGTTAGTCTTCCAAGAAACAGAGTGGCTAGCTGTAGTTAGATTCTATCATGCAGAAAGTGGTTTCACAATTCAAGTTTTTTTCTTAGCTTCACTTTCTTTAAAGGTAATTTGTAATGGCTATTGCTTAAGAAGTTTAGTCCACAGTAACAGTCTCTTCAATGTCCCACCTGATATAATAGTCCTTATAAACATAGATTCCACCTTTAGGACACACATTTTGGTGTCTTCTTTGTGCCCATCTGTTTCCATGGCATACTGCCTACTCAAGAATTGGTAGAACCCTTGGCAACATTTGCAGAAGTCTGAGATGCCAGGTAATAGTAAGTTTAAGAAAGGCATCTTGTAGAAATTCCCTTACAACGTCTGTGAAATTGGAAATGTGTAGGAAAGTCTATCTTTTCTGACAACCTTGCCACATTGGCTCTACATGTCTGTTCATTTAGTGACACTTGCTTAGACTGGTATGCCAAAAGACAGAATATACTAAAAAAAAAAAAAAAAAAATCTTTAAAATTTATGGTCCTGTTTACACACCCAAATATACTAATCAGTGCTTTACACTTGGTGAACCAAATTACTTTTTCTGTTTGTTATAAATTATCCATGTATCTGTGAGAAAAATTTTCTCATAAATACCTTCTACGTTGTACGTTGTATGCATTTTGTTTACCAACCATGACAAAAGACATAAAAGACAAAAAATCCTGAGATAGAGTTTTACTGTGAAAGTTCAACAGATATTCTTATAGTAAATCAATGACACAAGAAAAATGAGAATAAATCAGATGATGTTAAATATAAAAAGTAAGTGGATTACTGTGCTATGGTGTATTTCAGGTTTTCACTCAGGAGATGAGTTTAAAGTGGGTACATATTAACAACAGAAGAGGATTAATGACTGGTGTCCTGGGGGGTGAAAACACACACAGAACATTTTGAAGGTCAAATTTCCTAAAATAGAATGATAACATTAACGAAATAAAATAACAAGTTTTAATATATAGTTTAAGGCAAGAAAGATGCCAATAATTTTAGACTTTTAGTATTAGTACTTTCAGCTCTGATATCTCACCTATAGTTGAGGAAATTGAGGTTCATGAAGTAAAAACTAGTCTCAGAAGGGAAACTTTGTACTCTCATTAAACATTTGTTTCCTCACTTCTTTTCTGCTTTTCCTTTTAACTTGATGTCAGGTCAGTTGGTACTAGGAGATTCATTTGGAAATAAGTTTTCTTGTGTAAGAATTCAGTTTCCATTCATAGCCTAAACTTAATAGTCTAATAGCAAAACTCCTGCTTAACCATGTTATTGAGGAGATCAAGAATTCACAAAAATTTCAAAATTCTTTTGAATGTCACAGAAAGATAATAACTCCCTTGGGTATTTTAAAATAGTACATTTCAAACATTTCAGAAAAATAAATATTTTTGCATTAATTATAATGCAAAATCAGGCTACCAATTATGTTTACAAATAGCCAAATATAATATATTAGTTTTATTTCTTCATATTTACTGTGCATTTTAAATATATTAAAAATTTAATCCATTGTATTTTTCTTTTTTCAGAACATTGAAATGATCATTTTTTATATTTTCTATATTTAATAGTTACATCTGATTATTTTGTGGTGCTTTACAAATTTTCTCAAAAAATATCTTCCTATCATTGTTGAAGTAGTTCTCACTGAAAATTATGTAAATATATTAGAAAATTTAATCTAAATTTATTCTTTCCCAAGACATATCTGCAGGTTAGAGTATATCAAAATTATGAATAATTAGGCAAATAACTAATTGTATAATTGTACTTCTAATATAAATAATATTTAACTTGTTATAATTATTAATCAATACATATATTTATATGTGCAAACATATATATATATACATACATATATCCATATGTATGTATGTATGCATACATAAACATGCATATATAAATTTTGAAAGAATGTTCACAGTGACATTTTTAAATGTGAATGACAAGTGTAGCATTAATATGGAATTAATTGCATATTTCAGGCAATTGTTAATATGGAATTAGCTAAGGCTAAGTACAATCTTTAACTGTCTTTGAATATCAAAGTGTCATTGGAGTTTATTTTCAGTTGGTATCTTGATTCGGAAGAATCTTTCGGAAGATCCCTATGTACATGATACATCTGTATTTAAGCAGACTATTAATAGGAAATATCTAATTCAGTGCCCCTAGTTGTAGAGCACCTTAAATTCTGTTAAAACTCACAGGTCAATCTCTCCTCTGTCCTATTATTCCTTAAATAATTTCTGCATATTTTGCTTAATTCCCCACTCAGTCCTAGGTCTTAAGAACCCTGAGGTGAACACACTGATATCTCCAAATTGACAGAAATTAGGCAAGGTGAACAAATAATAGTGGAAATATTAGAAAGATGTGGAATTATCCTGTATAAGATAGGTTTTAATTTAGGTGAAATATTAGATTTTATATATGTTTTAAGATGATAGTGCTACTGTGAATATGGATAGTGATTGAAAGAGCAATTTTTTAGTAGGAAAATTGCAATCTATTTTAATAAGTACTGATGATTAGAACATTTCCTCACACTAGAAATTTTAAGTTTCTTTTTGAGATGTGGAAATTTTCACTGAACAATAATGGTGTCTCTTGAATATAAAGGATATCTAAGTAAAAATACAATGGAAAAAGAAAAAAGTTGTTTTACTGGAGTATAAGTTTTATTTAAAAAAAAATCATCAATGTCCTTAATTTGTAAATGATAAGTAAAGGACTTAAAAAGTGGAGAAAATTCATGCTTTTAAAAAAAGGAGTGACTTGGGCCTTGCTTTGAACTCAGGTAAAGTAACCCTGCTCACAAGTCACCCTTCTCACTCAATCTCATCATACACAAATACACATAATGTGTAATCTTGGAAGAAAGGCAGCCAACCATAAAAGTGCTTAAGATAAAATAGAGAGTGACAAACTAAGAAAGGTGTGGATTCTTTAGTCTAATTTGGGACTTCAATAAAAAATGAATATATATTAATTATTTACACTCACACTGAGTTCAAAATAAAGTTATGTGGCTGGAAATACCATCTTGTAAAGGAGAAGACAAAAGGATTTGCAGTTAAAAAAAAGGTAAGGCCTAAGATAAACTCTGAATGAAGACTGTTGGCATGGTAATCATGAGGTAAACCAACAAGAAGTAAGCAAAGTTTACTATAATTTAAGTTTAGAGAACATAACCTGTTCTTCTGTAGTTGATCCAGAGCTAGATGGGAAGTTGAGAAAAAGAGACAAAATTTAGGGAAAATGTCCTTTTTTCTGACCAAATCTGGATTTTTCAGGGCCAATTACTGCAGAGATGGTTTGGGTTCCCTAGATGGTTACTGGATCTGATCCATATCCATTTGTATTGCTAAAAATTACAGGTGGTCATTTTTGTGGAGTAGGAGTATTACGCCCCAATGAACAAGACTAAAAATAAAAATGGATTCACTATGTTAAAATTCCTCATCACTATATAGAAACCAAATTTTTACCGGACCTTCCCAGAAATGGTCAAGTTTCTCAAAGAGGCCAGTTGACAATGACAATGAAGTTCTCTAATTTTTACATTCTTTAATCCTTACAAAAAATAACTTAAAGCAACCTGTTGTTAACCAATCAGTTGTTTTCTAATGTTCTGTCTCCCTGTCCCTGTCTTATAATGAAAGTAGTTTTGAAATGACTGATTCACTTTTTCTTTTTTTCTTCTTTTCTTCAACCCTTCTCTGTCTACAAAACCATCTCTACTGCTAAGTGCCTCTGAACACTCTATTTATGAAATAAATGTTGGTTGACTCTAGAATCAAAAGGCAATCAACGTCTTTAAGTTTGTTGTAATTTTGCCTTTTGACAATATATTCAGAATTTCATGGGGAAATGGTACAAATGACATGAGTAGAAAACAATATTACTCTCTCCCTCTCTGTTTTCTTTTTTTTTTTCTTTTTTTGAGGTTATACAATGGATTGCTCTTCTGAGATCTAAATATTTGTGTATTGCAAGAAATTAAGGCAGAAATTTAAGACTAAAGTGTGAGGTGGTGCATGCTTATAATTCCAGCTACTCCTGAGGCTGTGACAGGAGGCCAACCTTGGCAATTTAGTGAGATTCTTTTTCAAAGGAAACATTAAGAAGATGATGGGAGAGGATTGCCAGTGTAGCTTGGGAGGAGATCAGTAGCCTAGTCATGGGTAACGTGGTGGTGGGCGCAATCACTAGGAATACAAGAAGAAATTAAAGGCTGAACAATACTTTCAAAATCTTTTTTCTCACTTATTTCTTATGCTATGAGATCTGGTCATTAGCATTCCTTTGGAGAACATTTCCACCATTTGATTGTTCTTTCGTCTGTAAATTTTTATTACTTTGCCAAAACTTTTTGCTGTGAAAAACCCTTTGAAATTAAAGAAAATTAAATAGGTAAAGTAGCAGGTCCTCCTAATTTTTATTTTTACCTTTTGTTTTTAAATCAAATGCTCACAGGAACTTTTGTTTAATTATCATACTGAAGTTTCCATATTTTCTTCACTTTTACTCTTATGGCTTGAGCTGTCTGTATTCTTTTAAAAATATGGCTAGTCAAAAATAGTCTTCTTTAATCCATAGGGGACACAGTTTTTCTGACACATAACCAGATACAAGATGATGGATTTCATAACTTGAAAGATACATGCTCATTCTTTTACAAATAAAGTTATAGATAACCTCAATTCAACATTTCACATTTCTGTTTTCTCCTTTATTCTTTTTGAGTGCTTTCTTAAAGATAGGAGTAAAAATGGTTTATTTATATTTACTAATATATACTATATGCAAACAGGCAATAATTCCAGATTAAGGATATTAAAAAATCCTTATCTAATCACATGTCAATATAACTTTAATTTGTATATTCAAAATATTCTTTATTGAATCATAAACCCAAAGGTTAGACTACAAATTGTATTGAAATGCTTCCAGATTGTGGACAAGAGGATAGTTTTAGGATATAAAATTTTGGATCCTATATGTAAAAATTTTCAACAGTTCTATAGATTTTTCACCTCAAAATGCTTTTGTGATACATTATTTATATATTACCTTATACACACTCCTGACATCTTATCTACATAGTCTCATCACTAGTCTCTTTTTCTTTGGTTAAATGTAACAACCTTAGTTAATAACTCTACATAATTGTTGAGATTAATGCTCTTTCAGGTAAAATATTTTGGAATAAATCAGCCTTGCTTTGGGGGAAACAAAGATCTTCTCATGATGTATCAATGATTTTGATTTATAACCAAATGACTGCTCAATGATACTTTCAGCTTAACATATTATAAGTGCAATTTATTTCTTCTGAAACATCTATCTCCCTCTGACAAGACCATAGAACAAAATACCAAAAGCCCTAATAGTTCTGTCATAGAACATTTAAGGTTTCAAACTCAATTTGCATATATCTCCTTTTAAGAGAATGAGAACCACAAGTCTTGGCAATTTCTGGACAGATGTCCACTCACATCACATTTCTAATGCATCTATCTTTATCTGTGAAAACCTATTTTAAGTGAGGGATCCACCAATTAGAAGAATGTTGGTTCCCAAAGTTGGAAACAAGTTTTGTCTTTTACACTTGCTTAAGGTCACTGTCAAGATCACCCCAGAAAATTGCTCTCAATTAATGGAGGCTTAAAATTTTAACACTTCTCTAGTGTTGGTGCTGGAAAATGTATCTTAACTAACTCATTAACCCTAATAGATTATGCACAAAGGCCCCTCCACTTAAAATGTCATGACTAGTTTTGGACTCCTCCCCCATTTTAAAGTCGTATTTGAAGAAGGGACCTGCAAGAATCATGGAAGTCTGAGAGGTCATAGTAAACTAGGAAAGTTAACATTTTTCATAATGATGTGTTATTCAGAGACAAAAAACAAGTAGGATATAAAAATTCTATTTCACTTGTGATTATTATGAGCATTGGCTTATGTGATTATGGAAGACCAGCAGTCCCATAATCTGTCTTCTGCAGGCTGGAGACCCAGGAAAGCTAGTAATGTGATTCATTCCAAGTCTGAAGGCCAAGATCAGGGAAGCGAATAGCATTAACTCCCATCCAAGACTGAAGAACCTGAAATGCCGGATGTCTGAGGGTAGAGAGTGGGTGTCTTAGCTAAAGGAGAGAGAATTAGTCCTTCTTTCACCGTTTTGTTTTGAGTCCTAAGCAGATTCCATGATGATTGCCCATATGATTGGGAGCAATCTTCTTTATTAGTCTACTGATTCCAACACTAATCTCTTCCAGAAATAATGTTTCACCAGCTATCAAGTTGATATCTCAAAATTATCACATGATTGTCTCTGTGTTTACCACTTTTACACAGAAATATATGTTTCAAAAATATTTCCTAAAAAGTAACATTGTCTAACATATTTATGTTTTCCTTCTATTATTAACACATCAATACCTCAAACAACATTCAACATTATTGCATTAGCGATTAAGGCAGGTGCTAAAATGCATAGAGAAAGAGTAAAATATTAACTGCTAAGGAAAATTCTGTGTTTCAGCTAAAAGAAATTAAAATGAACAAACTGGATATTTTTACACAACCTAGTACTTTTCCTAGTCAGCAAAATGCAGAAATATAGAATAGCAGCAATCATGTGCTCAGCTGTGTTTTTGTCTGACAAGTATAGTCTATTCTTTTAAAAAAATACAATGTTGGCTTTCCAGAGATTCCATTATGTTAAATGCAGACAAGAAATTTTAAAACATAGTCATATTTCAGTACAGTATCAAAGTTTAAGTGTCAAACTGAATTCACAAAGGAAAGGGTTTTTCCAATTTCAAATCATTTTTTAAGATTTTAAAGATACCCCTGTAGTTTAAATCTGAAACTCATTTGATATATTTAACATAAAAATTAAGCAAAATTAATAATGCAATTTAACTATAGAGTTGAATCAATTGCTTTAGTTTGCATATATTTTATTTTAAGCTCCGAAGCAAAGTCTTAAACAAATAACGTTTAAGATGTCATTTTCCATGGAGATTAGTAATTACTGGAATATAAGGATTAGAAAATGTATGCCTGGGGGCCAGAAGTCTAGGTAAACAGCAGTAAAATAAATGGAAGATGCTAAATCTTATAAATGTATTTTTACAACCTTTATTTATGAAAAAAATCATTAGTATTCAGAAATCTCTAATAGTGTGAATTAAAAGAATAAATGTTCACCTCATTATATTTTCAAAAGTGGTAAGAAAATGCTAGATTGAGCCTTGGGGAACTAAATATATTACAGGCATGAAAAATGTTTCCTTTCTGATGCTGCTTTCAAATGACAGCATAATATGTTATGGATCATTTGATTTTTTTGTATGAAAACGCTGTTCAGCACCCAAAAGGCATATGCTGCTAACGGCATGTGTTGCAGCCCTTTTGATGACAGCTGGCAACAAGGAAATGCCAGTCAAAACACAAAATGTCAAGCAGAAATTTTCCCAATAAAAGTATTAGTTTGTAAAAATCATTCATAAATAAGCTTCATTAAATTGATTTCATTAATTCTATTCGTCATTCATAGAAAGCAGTTTCAAATAATGTAAAATTATAAACTAGAAGGTTAAGAGGAGCTAAGAAAAACTGAACTGCATGTTCTCCGTCACTTGTGTAAGGTGAGCTTTGCTCTGTGAAATCAATTCCTACAAAGCCCACATACTAACGTCCTGTTTTAAATATCCCAAGTTGTGAGACTTCAACCTGAGACTTCTGAGAACATAATAACAATCTGAAGAGGTATATATTTTATTTAATATTTTTAAAATTTTCTTGATACTATAAAAATAAGCTTAAAGCTTGTATACATATTTTTGCAAAATAAGCCTCTTCCATACACATATTATAAAAGCAAATTTATTTACTTATTTTTGCTGAGTTGTTTGACTTTATAGAGTCAAGGTTTTTTTTTTTTTTATCAATTCACACACTGGTCCACATTAATTTATGAAGATTCATGGCTTTTTGGGGGTTTTATAATTCATTAGAGCAAGGCACAAGAGAATTCCACCTGGTAAGTGAGATTATTGCTATTTTTTACTTCTACTTCAGCACATTCTTTTATAACCCATTTAATTAAAAAGAACAGGTGAGTTAAAAAGTGAAATGCTGAAATGAGTCAGGATATAATAATATGGTATTAGCTAACCAAGAAATTATATTTCCTAGTTATCATTCTCCTTAGTGAGGAGAAATTTTATTTTAAATGCTTTGAGCATTTTTGCATAGACAGCTAAATGCGACTTTTTGAAATATGATAGCCTCATCCTAGTGGATCTGAATTTATCGCAGAGCTTCTTGATCTGAATTGGCTAAATACAGAAGACAATAATTTAAATGAAATATCAGATCAAAAAAGTTTAAAATAAGAAGCATCTATGTTCTCATAAAGCATCCTTATGACTTATTCTGTAGCAAATAAAACAAAAATCATAACATTAAGACACACAAAAAAAAACTAGGGAAAAATGAAAACAAACAAAACAAAACAAAACACACACACAAAGCAACTTTGAGTGAAAATGTGGTGACAGTTTTCAGATGTGAACATCTGACCATGCTGTTGCTACTTTCTGGAAGCCTTGCATCTTTCATACTGTGCAGCTTTCTTGGAGTGAAGTGGCTCTTGATGAAACACACAGGGCCTCTTGAGGCCTAGATTCTGACCTGGCATGCAGTTTCTTCTGCCATATTTTATCAGCCAAAGCAATTCCTAAGGCCTCCAGGATTCAAGTGATGGGGAAACAGACTTTGTCTTTTAAATAAAGAAACAAAACAAACAAACAAAAATAGTACCCTCAGAATGCAAAGGATGGGAGGAGTGAGGAATTGTGGATGCATTTTTGCTTTACTATATAGAAGGTTAATTCTTCCTGCTACCTGCATTTATAAAATGCTGAAGAAATAGTCTCTAACACTCAAACTCCAGGAAAAGAAGAGAAACTATATGAAAGTGCATTTTTGTAGAAAAGAAGGTATTTCTGGAATCAATCCTATCAATTTTGTAGCAGGAATATTTTAAAAAATCAGAAGTACTTCCAAAACAGAGATTTTTTTCTAGTTGTATAACAGTCGTATATATATCATAGACTAATTGAAGTGATTTTTCCAAATTATAAAAAGTAAATGTCATGAAATATGAAATAAAATAAATGATTTTATTATGAATGTCTGACAAGGATAATAAATAAATGTGAGTTCAATATTTATTTGAGACATCAATTCTAAATGTTTCTTTTAGTGGAGTGCAATAAAATGCATAACGGATGGAGCATTATTTCATTTATCTAAATATCATCATAAAAGCACATCACACTACAATGATGAGTCTTAGACAAATAGCAATTCCTGTTGACAGAAATTATGGGAATATATAAATATTTCTCACGGAGAAGAAGCAAACACATGTTTTAATGGAGGTCTAAGCATCTGAATTTTTAGATTTTAAATATAGGCAAAGTTGCAAATATTATGAATAGCAACAAATATGTTTTGAGTTGGTATGTATAGGTGACCAATATGTTTGTGTATTTTCCAACATTCATTACAAAAAATGTTACCAATAATAAAAAAATGTATGGAATAATAACTCCTGTATATGAACTTACTATTAACATTTGCCATTTCATGTCTCCCATCTTTCTTTTCCTCCTGTCTTCTTTCTCTTCTATGTTCCCATTGGCTCTACCCTTCTCTATGTTCTTGATTTTTACTGAAACATTTGAAATCATTCATATCTAATTACAAAGAAAAAAGAACAATACATCAAGAGTGTACTACCATTTTCACAAAAAGAAATTAATTATATTAATTAGATACAAACATTGTTTATATTCAAAATTTTCCAATTTTTTATATTTCTCACATATAGTATATTTTCATATCTATTTTGTGATATAATCAGATAGAATAATTTCTAGTGATTTGGCCAAACTTCAATAAATTAGAAGGAAGAGTAAAAAGTTAGTCACTATTCTTTGAATATGTTATTTTGCCAGATTCTGTCTCTGTATCAAAAATTATAAGATATTAACGTTTTCTTTAAGGCAACAGAGTCTATATTAGGTGTGATAGAAACTGATAATGAGAATTTAATAATACATGGAAAACTGCCTATAAATACAGGTATACTATGAAAGATAAGACTGGGTGGATTTAGGCAAAATTTATGTCCAAAGAAGGCTTCCAAGATAAATGTCCAAGATACGTTTTGAATTTCCAATATTTTACATTTGATTTCTAGTACTTCACAATTCATTTAGACTTACTATTGTTATCCTACTCATTTCCAGTTAATCAATATGCATTTTATCATCGGAGCTAGTTCCTTTGTTAAGATTTGGATCTAAAATTTCCCCCCAAAGTCTGTTGTGTTGAAACTTGGTCCCCAGTGCTGCAATGCTCAGAAATGTGGCTGTTGAAAGTGATTTGATCAGAGTGGCTTTGGCATCATCAGTGCATTAATCCATCTATGGCCTTATAAATTGAGTGGACTATTGGTAGATGGTGGAAGCTATAGGAGGTGGGACTTAGTTGAAAGGAGTATGTCCTTGGAACTGTGCCCTTGGGCACTGTATTTTGCCCCCACCCTTTGTTTCTCTTTCTGTATTTCCTGGTCACAGTGAGGTGAACAGCTTTGGCCCATTATATTCTCTTTGCTATGATGCTCTGCCTTACCTCAGACATAAAGCAATGGAGCCAGCTGACCATGGAATGAAGTCTGAGATCAGGAGCCAAAATATTTTTGTCTTCCTTCAAGTTGATTTTTTAAATATTTGTCACATCAATGAAAAGCTGATTAACATGCCTTTTATTCCACCTTACAATCTAATGCTCTCTTAGATTCAGGGTAATGAGAGATTTTAGAAGTTTACATTTACTTCCAAATTATACATATTTCAGTTATATAGAAATAGTAGAGAACATGTTTAGTAAATAATAGAGCATTTTAATGATTATGATCCTCCATATTTCATGAAATTCATACCAGTTGTGACAAAAAATCCTTATATTTTGTGGATAAGAACTTACAACAGATTAATTAATTAATTAACCTCTACTTGGAGATATTTAGACATCTCACAAAACATAAAATAACAATGGAATTAGTTTGAACTTGATGGGGTAAAATTTTTACAGTATCCAAAACTTATATTTGTGCCTACATAAAACATATTTAATGAACTCTTTTCTTAGATTTTTGAAATAGCATTGAGTTTTTACCTTCAAAGTTAAGTCTAGGAACACTTAAATTCTACATGTTCACACTCCAGTATTTTTTGACAGTAGCAAAGAATTCACAGTCCAGTCATTGAGAACCCTCTTCAAGCTCCACTAAAACCTATCAGCAGCTTTAGACTAAAGCAATGTCACGTTATTACATTTGGGTCTTGTAATGCTGTTCATTTATCCATAATATCTTTACCTTTAAAGTAATACATTGGTCACTTGCTTTATTTTCACAAAACTTCTTCTTTTTTAACAGAAGTAACCTAAAAAAGACTAAAACTGTAACTTCAACTTCTTGTGAATTCTACAATTATGAAAATAATAAGGAAATACATGGAAAGATTATGTATTCTTTGTCATTTTAAAACATGTTCCATGATAATACCAAGCATGTTAAGGTACATTTCACCTTTTGTAGTTTTGCTTTAGTATTAAATAAAACATACACTAATAAATACTGAAACACTTTAGGAAAAAAGAGTTGGAAAATTAGCAAGTCACTTGTGATAAAGGAAAGTAACCTATAAGCATCAGTTCCCTGAATGAGTAGCTGCATCTGTTGAAGTTGAGAGAAGACCTAGTAGAGAGTTTGTAGTTTCTAGATATTTAATAGTCCCCTTAACTCCATTCAATTGTATAAGTACAGGAGAAACAAAAACAATTGTTTTGTTTCATTTTTCAAGCATTATTTTTTTTTAACTTTTGGTGGTAGAGTGAACGGTTTGGGGAATAAGCATGCTTTCATTTGTCATTGTTTTAGTCAGCTATTTCGCTGCTGTGTTTAAATGACCTGACCAGCACAACTGTATAGGAGGAAAGGTTTATTTGAAAGCTCACAGTTTCAGAGGTCTTAGTCCATAGAAGGACAGCTCCATTCCTCAGGGCTCAAGAGGTGAGACTGAACATCATGGTAGAAGAGGGTGGTGGAGGAAGCAACTTACATCACAGTGATAAGGAAGCAGAAAGGGAGATTCCACTCACCAGATACAAATATATATATATACCCCAAAGTCAAGCCCCAATTTCCACCTCCTCCAGTCACACCTTATACGCTTCCAGTTACCACTTGGATAATCCCATCAGGGATTAATTCACTGATTAGGTTAAAACTCTCAAAACTCAATCAGTTCTCCTCTGAACCTTCTTACATTGTCTCACACATGAGCTTTTGGGGAATACCTCACATCCAAACCATAACAGTCATGATCTATAAATTATCTGTTAGCCAAACATAGCTGAATTAAATGTTGTATTTTAATTAAAACCAATGTAGTCATTTAATTCTACAAGTTTTAACATGATCAGTCATTATATGGATATAAATAGACCTGCAAGAAGCAGCTTGTATACTTAGTTCCTTATAAATTAATTATAAAATATGATATTATAGATAAAATTGGATGTGTTATCTAAAAATGGAACATATTTAACAAAATTCTAAGAGATAAATCATGTATAGTGAATCATACAATATTTTGATCTCCAAAGAAAAATTCCAGAGAAGGCAGGCTAAGTTAATTTTTAGTATTGAGTGTCCTTTAAATTCAGGGAGTATACATATTACTCTTCTGTACTGTATAAACAAGATCTAACCTTCTATCAACAAATCAGCAGCAACAGAGCTGATCATCTACTAGCTTGAGCAGTGACCTGCAAAGTAAAATCAAATACGGATTATTCCAAGTTACAACATTCATTTATTTTCCTTGTTTATAGATATAATTGAGGGTGTTTGTTTAACTCTTTCATCATTCCTGAATTTTGTGAAAGACCATTTTCATTACTTACAAAGACCTTGAGCAGGATTTTATATACATGGAAACCTTAATTGACTTCTAATTCCCTGAAATGATCCTTGAAAAATCTACCTTTGGGTCATATGCCAGTATAAAGTATTTTTTGCCCTATGATTATGTCAAAGAAAAATTGCATTAGAGAGCATTAAACTAAGGAAGACTGTATTCACAACAACTTTAATGAGGCCAAGAGAATTGCAATAGGTTGGAGGAGCTGAGCTAAATTCCCCTGAAGCAAATGTTACTGTCTAAGGGTGTTGGGTTCATTGTCTCCATTCAGCAAAGAATTGAAGAACAAGATACAGAGAGAGCAAGCAAGAAGTAGGTTCATTACAATAGTGACAGAGATTCAGAGAGAGACTTCTTTGAAGAGAAGGGGACCCAGTGCTGGGAACCCAGTGGGGAAGTTTTGGCCTGTTCTTTTTATGGTCTCTGGAATTTCCTCTTTTCCTAGTCTCCTTCCCTGTCCACGAGCTTCTGATCATTATTGATTATTGCCCTTTTATCCACACATCTGTTCTAGTTTTCCTATTGGATGCCCTGCTTAGAGGCACTAGTATGGAAGTACCTGATTGGGTTCCTCATTTGTGTCCTGAGCACTTTTGTCAACCATGAAGTTGACCTCATCAGAGGACCCTTTCCATGTTCCTTTGTTCTGGCCCTGCCTACTACCTCCTCAGTCACCAAATTGCCCTGACTGCCTAAGCCCTTCTATATTTCCCTCATAAATAGCAGGAGACTTTCAACCCTGACAGAGTTAGTGAAGTACTCGATAATGGTGGTGGAAATGGTGGTCATTTGAAGTAGGCCACCTGTGTACTTTAGGCTCTGACCTCCCAGAGACACTAGGAGATAGAGGCACCATTTTCCTTCATGATTACATCTCCAAGATATGGATCCCAGGTCCCTGAGAAAGATATTTCTAGGCTATAAAACTGGCCGAAGGTTTTTGAAAAGATTTATATCTCAAAGGAGCTAAGGAAAGAATTATAATTCTGTTTTTTAAATTAAATATTCTAATAAAATTTGATACTGAGCCTATTAGGAAGAAATTTCAATGTGTCTGAAGTTTAGTCAAGTTGAGGGTAGCATTAAGATTATGATGGTTAATTGATGGTTATCACACACTGATTATAAAAAAAGAAAAAGAAAGGAAGATGAAAGAAAGAAAGGAAGAAAGAAAGAAAGAAAGGAAAAGAAAAAGAAAGGGAGGAAGAAAGAGAGAAAAGAGAAAGAACAAAAGAAAACAAATGGCACTTGGTAGCAATGTATTTAAGGTTATATCACTCAATCCATATTAAAGCCATATTAAAAAGCAACAATTCTTGTTTTTTTTTTTCCCCCTGCAGAGGGTAGATTATCTTTCACAAAGTATTTCTAAAAATTAATAATGACAGTGATAGCATAAATGTAGCTAAAACACAAAAGTTTAGCTCTGCATCTTATTTTCATTGATCAGTTCATGATTCAGAAATCCATCTTAAAGAAATACAACTTAGCCATGTTAAGTATTGCATAATCGATCCCCTTTATGTAATGAATGTAATGGAGATGACAAAGGGAATGCCGAAAAAGGCAAAAGAAGCAAGAAATATCACATAGTTGAACAGATTTGATCACTTCCACAGTATCAGCCCTAGACATCTATTGCATTATTTTGCACATCTGAAATTCAGTTGTTCACTGGTATATTGGTTAGATATTGTTACATTGTTATATTGTTAGATACTGTTATATTGTTCATTGGTATATTGGTTAGACTCCAAAGCACTTTTCAGAAAAATCAAAATGAAAGTTGATATACTACTGTGCAGCTCTTTCTTGCAGGACATTATCAGAAGTTCTTTCCCATTAAGGACTTTATAGAAAAAAAAAGATCATTTTAAACATATTAAATTAGAATGACTAATTTAAAAAGAAGTAGCAGACTGTGATGATTTATCACAATGATTTTCTGTGTTTTTCTTTAAATTTGTAAACATTCTTTAACAGATTCACTAATATTTAGTTGTTTTCTCATTCTGTGCAAAAATGAGGACAGGCATCATTCTGTTTAAACACAATAAAAGCCCTGCGAGGTTAAATATTTCATGATGTTTATTTTAAAATAAAATACAGGTCTTGTACATATTAGGTCACTCTTTCATAACCTCTCAGCTGTTAAATGGTGGAGCCAGCAGTTTCATTTCAGAATTCACATCTTTAACACAGGCTATGTTGACCCTGTTACCATGCTAGCAGAGTGTGGTAAATTAAAACTATGATAAAAAGTGGCAAATGAAAACATCAAGGATAATATAATGAGAAGGCTTTGACAATATACTGGGGAAAAAGTGGAACATTCAATGAAGTTAAAATATAGTGTTTGTAAAGGTAGTCAAATAAGTAAGTTAGATGACAAAAATCTAACTATTTTTCTACATATAATACCTAAGGCTAAGTGAAGGATTTGTAACTTTCTTGGACAAGAAAATCCAAAATGAACAGGTCATTTGGTTAAGCATTGTAGAGGGTTTATAAAATCAAGTAAAGGATAGAACTTGAAGCTTGGAAAATTTGAAAATCATCAAAACATGTATACATTATTATACTGAACTCTGATACCCATATATAGGCCGAAAGAATGAATGTTGTTTTCTTATATATCTGAAATAACTTGAATAATTTGGTATAATAAAGAGAACATTCATTTGAAATAAAAATATGAAGGCTTATTTTAGTTTATATATGACACATTTTAATAAAATATAAATTAACTTTGAAAATCAATACCTGTTGTAAATGTATGAGGAAAGTAAAATCTAATGTAATCCTTTCATGAATGTTTTAGTATAAATATTTATCTTTAATAATTATGTTTTGCTTGTCAAACTAAACTCCCACATATCAAAACTTTATTCAAAGAAAAATTCATTTGTATTGTAAGAAGAAAAGAGGAGCTATAAATTTGTAACTAATTTTTAAATGTCCTTTAAACATTGTAGCTGGCAAAATCCCCACCCAAGTATAAAATAAGCTAAGCTTCCAATTAAAATGTTACAAGTTGGTACTAAATCTAACCAACAATCTGAAACCTTCAGTAACACAAAAGTTGTCACTGTTTTTTTTAAAGGTGGTAGACAATGCCTCACTAAAAAGAGATTTTATAAAGCAACTCCCCTAAGAGCAAAAGAATTCAAAAATAGAAACAATGAAGAAATCAAGTATACAGAATTAAAATATATTCTTAGCTTATCCCATTTACTTAATGACAAATTAAAAGAAAGTTAAGAAAGATCTTAGATGTTTTAAATTTTATTATTCCTTTAAGTGCTTGATAATTATTCCTTAATTATGATTACAGATAATAAAATAATGGTAATTTAGAAAATTGTATGTGTGTGTGTATAAAATGGTACATTTTAATATAACTCACCTTGAAGTTCTTTATTTGCTTCTTCATATTCATTGAATTTCAGAAGCTTATTGTAATAGTTCTTGGATAAATAATATGAAGTTTCTTTACTTAGGCAGGTGACTTAATCTAAGCCATGAGGACATTCCTGGTAATAGGATTACCAGCTAACACCGGCAATGCCTCAGTGGGAAGTTGAGTTTCTCCCATGGTCTGAAAATTTCAGGATCAAATGTGGACAGTTTTGTTCCCAAAGAGACATTTTGCTGGACTTTTCACAAATTCCTTAGTACAATAGAGTTATGGGAATTTTGGAAAAATCTTCTACTTAAAAAGATATGTTGAGTCAGTGGCCTTGAAACTTCATCTTTTTCATGGGATGACTGGAAGAATGGTCAGGATCCATTCAAAGAGCTGAGAATACTTGTAATGGACTTGGTTTCATGGTGCTGAGAATAAATGAGCTTAAGCTTAATGGGGAGAGTGAGGTTACATTTCTCTTATGATATGCGTAGTTTTATTTCTCCTTTTCAACTGTTATCCTTAAAAGACCAAGTTTGTCTCCCTAAGAGAAAGAAATCTTGCCAATGTATTTTACCTGAGCTTTGTCTATATGCATTGAGGAGTTCTTCCATTGAAAGTGGCACCTCACACTCAGAGATGAGTCATTCAGAAATGTTTCTAAACACATTGAACAGAGGCCAATGACTGCCTATTTTTCAAATAAAGCATTCTATGAATATCATGATGCTTAAAGCAGATTTATTTTAAATTGGCATTTATCTTTTTCACTATTTCGCAAATGTATGTTTCCTTACAAATGAATGGGTAATCAATTTTTAAATTTTGCCTAATTATTTATGATTTACTCATTCCAAAAATTATATACTGTGTTCCAATTATGTACCCTCCTGCATAGTTCCTTGAAATACTGATGATAAAAGAAAAAAAAAAAGGAATGAAAGAATGACAAGGCTCCTGTGGTAGACAGAATAATGATCCCCTGATATCCACATCCTAATTCCCTGACCTATGAGTGTGTCAACATGCTTGGTAAAGGGAACTTTGCAGATATGACTGAGATAGATTTTCAGATAATCTTGAGGGAGGGAGATTTTCCTATAATATATGTGTGGGTTCAAATTAATCATAGAGTTTTAATAATAAATAGGCAGGAGAATCATAGTCAAAAAGAAAAAAAGAGAGACCAACAGAAAGGAATGTCAGAGAAAGTAGAAGATGCTACAGCCGAATTTTGAAAATGAAGTGTCCCCATCCTGAGGAATGTAAGTAGACTCTGGAAGTTATAAAAAATAAATAATAATAATAATAATAATAATAATAATAATAATAATAAATAAATAAATAAATGATGATTATCCTTGTCAGTCTCCCTTCAGAAAGAAACAAACGTGACTTCGGACCTTCTGAAATCCAGAACTGTAAGTTAAATTTGTATCGTTCTAAGCCACCATGTTTGTGGTACTTTGGAACAACAGTAATAAGATGATAATATGAATATTTCCTGTATTAACAGACTTGATATGTGACTAAATGCAAATGTAATTAATGAGTAAGCACTAATTTATCTCTGTGACCTAAATTTGGGGAGAGGGATAATTAGATATACTATTGTCAGGGACTTTTCTTTGAAGAAGTTATGTTCACTTTATGACCTGAAGTATGAACAGAGATAGCTTCCAAAACCAGAGGGAAACAATAACAAAGATCAAGGGCATTGATGAGGCCAACTTCAGCAATTCAGGGAGGCCCTCAGCAAGTTAGTGAGACCCTTTCTCAAAATTAAGAACAAAAGGGATAGGAGATGGAGCTCAGTGGTAAAGTACCTGACTTCAATCCCCAGTACCAAAATAATAATAACAACAACAACAATAATAATCTAAATTGTCATTTTACCCACACGGAAAACGATCAGCAGGGTTGGAGTATAATAAAAGAGAAAATATGTAAAATGAGGTTTAAATATGATAGGAGGTGAATAGTACAGCCATGGTTAAGAGATTTCAGTATATGATCAATGTCATGAAAACCTCTAACTAGTTAAAATTGGGGAATATCATCTCATTGAAACCTCTAAATGTTCAGTTACTCTACCATATAGTGATTGGGTTAGAAGAGAGATGAAAGGGAATCTAGAGAGGAGACTGATTGACTAAACCTTAGGGAGACATTGGTATCATTAATTAGGAAGGTATCAGGGATAGAAGAGTAGGAAGAGATGTACAAAACATGGGAAGGACTAGTAGCCAAATCAGACTGTGAGGGTCGGGGCAAGAGAAAGAAGGAAATAAAGCACATCTCACAGGTTGTTGCCCAGAGCTGTAGGGTGCATTTTGGCTTTATGTGAAAGTCTCAAAGGCAAGGCTTAGAAGAAAAGGACTAAGAAAATATGATTTGGATATAGTGGATTTGACAAGCTATTAGGGATTCTTACTGAGATATATATTTAGCAGTGGAATATAAAAATATACAAGCCTGCAATTTAGGGGGCAGGTCTGAGAAGAAGATAAAAATATAGAACTCTCTGTATGGCAGATTAAAAGAAAAGTTTAATGCACTATGGAATGCTTTGTGAACTCATGTAAAAACTTTACTTTTTTTTTTTTTTACCCCTGAATGATAAGAGAAACTTTCAAATAAGTTTCAAACATACAAGTAATGTGACATGAATTATCTTTTGACTACTATGCTGACAGCTCAAGTGTAGAAAATATGGAAACTGGGAGAAAAGTCAAGGGAGCAGTTGACGGGATCAGTGACTGAGTGATTGAATACGAATTGTAAGAGACAGAAGAGTACTGTAATTGTGAGTCTAGATAGAAGGAGAGAGTTACACATTTCTGGGAGGGGGGATATCGTGGGACAATCTCAATTTCAGACACAAGAAGTCTGAGAATCCTACTGGACATGAAAATGAAATGGGATAAAACACTCAAGGGAGTGAGCATATAATGAGAGATGTTAAAAAATCAAGAACTAAATTTGGGGGCAACTCAGTATTTATATTGTAGAAAAGCAACAAGAACTAGCAAAGGGACTAAGAAAGAGGATTCAAAATGTTATCAGGAAAACAAGGAGTACTGATCAACTCAAATTCTACAGACATCTTCCAGAGTAAGAACTAAATCTATTGATCACTGAATCAATTTTCCTGGAAATCACACAGATACTTTACATGTCTAAAGCCACTTCATTGTATCGTATTGTGAAGTTGTGAGTTTTCCATCTTAGTGGATGTCACCATGTCTCCCCTTCATATTCCCATCAGAAATCTGGGATTATTTCTGTTCTCTTAACTATTTTCTTTAACTTAGTTCTTGGTCTTTACCTTCTCTCAGTATGTACTCACTCCCTAGGGTATTTCATTCTATCTCAGTCTTTAAAAAAAAAAAAAAAAATCTGTGAGCTAATGATTCTCAAATACAGATCTCTACTCTGGCTACCATTTCTGTACTTCAGGCTTCTATCCTACTTTCTCCTTGATATCTCATTTGCATATCCTATAGACTTCTCAAACTTCCTTTGTCCAAAATTAGACTTCCCTTAATAGCACAATTAATCTGTCCTGTGCTCTTCCTACTTCTGAATGATCTCTTTTTCCCATTATAGAACTGATTCTGTAATCAATTATAGAATTGATGAAGTAAGTTATCTGCTTTTATCTGTATTACATTAATCTTTTAAAATAATTGTGTTTCCTCTACATTTATTGCACACAGATTTATCATAGCTAAATTTTTACACATGTTGATTAATATCTACTCTTGGGCGAAGGATAGCTGGACATTATTACATAGCTTTCACAGCAGCTGATTTCCCTTGGTCTTTGCTCAGTGTATCCTCTCTTTCTCTCTCTTTCCTTTGTCTCTGTCAATTTTATAATAGTTTTCTCTTTCAAGGGGCCTAAATATTTTCAAGATAAACATTAACTTATGTTGGGATTTAAAAGTCCTTTGTCATTCTTCCCTGAGTTACCTTTCTGATTCTATGTATTGAGATTTCTCTTACACTATATAGCAAATATTGTGAAAAATTTGGGGTTTCCTAAGTGGTACCATGATCCATCCAATCAACATGCTTCGCATATTCTGTCTCCACAGTCACTTTGTCTTCCTGCTCATTTTTTAAAAATGAATTTCTATTATCAATAAGTTTCTGAAGAATTCCCTGAAATTTACAAAATTAGACTTTCTCTTAATATACTCTATCACTAGTCATATAATGATACATTTTTATGGTTATAAAAATACTTTGCATCAATTTTCTAAATGTGAATTCTTTAAAGGAAAATATGATGCAATTTCACTTTAAAATCTCATGTTAAAGCATATTGCCTAGTACATGTGAGGCCCTGGTTTTGATGCTCAACACTATTTTGTTGTTGTTGTTGTTGTTGCTGTGCTGGGGATTGAACCCAGGGCCTTGTGCTAGCAAGGCAAGCACTCTACCAATTGAGCTATCTCCCCAACCCTCAATGCTATTTTTTTAAAAAAAAGATATTAAGCAAATGGTTAACACTGAATAAATCTTTTAGAAAGTAGGAAATGAAGTATGGGGAGCTGTGAGGGAAAGGAAGGGAAGAAAATCTCAGGGTGTACTTTAAATTTATTTGAATTAAATTGAATTACAAAAGTAATTTATGATTTCATATATTGGCTAGACTTTAATCTCCAATGTGAAGTTTCATACTACTTGCTTTTTTTATGACTAGATATTGACTATCAGGATGCTAAAGTCATTGTTATTTGTTTTAAATTATGCCAGCCATACACACACAAACACACACACACACACACACACACACACACACTCATGTGTGAGCATGTCTATAAATCCATCTCAGTCTGGACTATAGTGATTGCCACTGGCTCTAATTAGGAATTTAAACACTGTCAGGGGAGTTGGTTGCCATTCAATCAGAAAGCATTTACTCCAGAGGGCAGTATTATACATATTTTAACTACTTTTACTACTCCCACCAAAGCTTGGCTCATTCTATAATAAATACTAGAAATCAGTTTTAATTTGCGATATCAACAGCTTGTTAATTATCACAACACATTTTAGAAATGGGTTGTCATTGGTAAAATTATTAGTGTTCAGGGCATGTGGAGTAGTTAAATTATTTTAGAGTTACTTTCTATTCTTGCACATAATCAGCTTAGAAGTGGTGCATAAGGATTTATTCCAAAATGTTTTTAAGACTAGCTATTGATTCATGGGTTTCTGGTTGCTTCATACTGTTAGCTAAACCCTGTTTCCAAAATAGTGTTGTGTCTGGCACAAGTTATTTTTTCATGAAGCATGATGGGAGATTCTACAACACTAAAAAGATGGATCTCTGTCACCTTTATTGGACAGGCTGTAGAAACCTTCTCTCTGGTAAACGTGTGTGTGATAATTGTCTTATATGCTGTAAAATTTAGTTGGTGATGAGAATTTTGGAAAGTGATTACCTTGCACCCAGTTCTTACTTTGGCCGCCACCATTTTTAAGAGATGTTGAAACTAAATCAGCTTGAGTCAGCCTGAAATTCTGGGCTTGCCTACAAATTCCTGAACAAAGCCTCAAAATGCTGTGGTGTAGGAAAAGCAGAAAGGGGGAAGACAGACTAGGAGACAAAGTGCTTGACTGTCACTGCCTCTGTTGATGAAGACAAGTATGCTTGCCAAAGTTGTTTTACAAATGTGCTGAGGTGTCCCAGAGCAGACAAACAGAACTTTCATACAGTGAGGCAAGATAGAAAACCCTTCAACATAATGAAAATAAAACCCTTTCCCTTGATGAAGCTGTATATTCTCTTTCCCCTCAACAAATGGCAGAGGAAAGTGTTCAAAATAAAAACAGACTTTGAGCATCCAAGCATGTTTTATTCCTGGTATATATCTTTCGCTTCACATAATGTTTCTTAAATTTGCAGTCATTCTAGTTGTTAATAGAAAGTACTTACTCTGATTGCTTATTTGTTGTAACTCATCTCCAAAGATATCACAAAATACTCAAGTTTAGGAACTAGGATGTTAGAACTCCTGAGAAGCAAATGGAATAAAAGAATTTGATAATGAGCTGACCCTCCCTCTCTGAACCCCAATAGGAAGGGATTTTCAGAATATGATGCCTTAGGTTCCTGAGGAAGCACTGCTTCAAATGGGAATTCCACACTGAAGTAAGCCAGACACCCTGAGGAAATGGAGTCTGTACTGAGATGTCCTGGCATCCTTCCCTTGACTACACTCACAAGCCCCCAGGTCACAGCTCCTGCAGTGTCAAGCTGCTGGGTGTAATGGTGTTGTTTAGAGTGCTCTATGAATCCTGTGGCTCTTTTCGCTTGGGGTTCTCAGTTCTCTCCAAAAAGAGAAATGGCAAAACATTTATTAGCTACTACTTGATAAAATATCTAGTGAAATTGAATATTACGACATTTTCATAAGCATGTCCTGGTGTTGCACAACATTCTCTAGTTTAAAAAGAGTATACTTTAGTGTACTAAAAGAATATAACATAAATGCTGAGGCACATGACTAGACAACACATAAATGAATGGAAATCATACACCACAGAGAAGTATTCTTTCCCTATCCAGGGTAAACTCCCTCAAGGCAAAACAGGATATCCATTGTTAAAACAGAAAAATCTCCTGTCCACTGAGGAGAAAAAAAGTTAGACCTATAGAAGGAGGAAGATAACAAATATGTGTCATTTCAAGTGATTAAGTCTCAGGTAATTTATTTGTTACAGTTAGTAATATAAAAGTAATACAAGTGCTGGCACAAAGTGGGAAATCAATAATTATTTGTGGGAAGAATGAATGAATGAATGAATGAATGAATCCACTCACAACTGCATGGAATTCTTCAGTATTCTAAGCACAATCTTGTAGTGTCTAGTGTAATAGAAAACTTGCCATTGTAAGTATCTACTGTATTTTGTGTAATTGTATTTATCTAATTTGTTGTAGTTATGCTGCTTTAATTATAACTTTATTTAATTATATTTTCTCTTATTTTTAATCCAATTTTATTATATTTTGGTTTGACTAATAGAAATTGTTCTTCTCAAGCACAGAACAAATCTTGCATGACAATTGTAGAGCATTATGTTCTTAAAAGTATGCCAGGACTCAAAACTGGAATCACTTAATGCTTATTGCAAAACTGATTAAAACATTATTTAAATTTCCTAGGCAGTCATTTTAATCACCGCCCCCCCCCATTATACATGAAAGCAACCCCTTGACTTCACTCAGTTGTTGCTGTATTCATACAGCCAAGCCTCAGCTCTATTTAAGTCTAATTATCCACCTGGTTACACATGCAACTGGTCTCACTTTAATTTCATGTTCATTTGTCTCAAACAGACTGTTAGTATTACCTACTAAGAATCCATTGTTCCTTGATGCATTCAATCCCAAAATTTCTTAAAATATCTATGTCATAACTCTGCTATTCTCCCCAACGATTCAACATCAAGTCCATCATCCTCAGTCTCAGATGATAACTGTATTTCTTACTTCAATGATTTGATTTTCCTTTCAGGAGAGAGAGAGAGAGAGAGAGAGAGAGAGAGAGAGAGGGAAAGAAAGAGAGAGAGAGAGAGAGAGAGAGAGAGAGAGAGAGAGAGAGAAGGAGAGAGGAGAATATTTGCCTATTTAGAAATTTATTTAAATACCTAATAAAGTGAAAATATTATAGTAATCAAACTGAGTTCTCTACCTTCAACCTTTTGCCTCATTCTCGGTAATGTCATTCTTATAGATGACAAGGCCCCAAACCCAGAAATCAGTCCTTGCCTATATTTTTATCTTTCGCCTACAAACTAATCAATCAAAAAACATCTTTTTGCTTTGACTTTCAACCATTGACAAAATTTGACCATCCTAACTCAAGTCACTATCATCTCTTGATTTGACTTGGCCTCCCTCCCTCCCTCCCTTCCTTCCTTCCTTCCTTCCTTCCTTCCTTCCTTCCTTCCTTCCTTCCTTCCTTCCTTCCTTTCTTGTCTTCCTTCCTGCCTTTCTGCCTTCCTTCCTAGCAGTGACATAGATAAACCCAGGGCTCTTGCTCCTTTATTTTCTAATGACTGGCTTCTTTATGCAACATTGCAATTAGGGTGAAGTGTTAACATTCATTTAGATTCTTCGATAGTTTCAGGTCTTTCCTTCCATTTTATTTTCACTCAGTACAAAGACCTAACAATATCTTCTCCTTCCTCTGCCTTCATTTGTTACTTTGCTAATTTTATGCCTTCTTTTTCCCTCTTCCTCACATTTTTTATGTTCCTGTCTGCTTGATTGTCCCTTAAAAACACTCATACACTTCCTACTTCTGAATTTTTTTATTTCATTTTTCTCTACCTAAAGGTTCTCAGTCTACTCTTAACCTTCTAAAAGTTGTAAAAGTCCCCTGGACCAATGAAATTTCTTCTGTTCATGCTTTGTATCATTCAAACCTACCTCTAACACAACTACTCCGTTTCCTTGCTTTAAGTATTTATTTACTTTTTGTCCTTAATATGTCCACCTAATTATCTAAGCAGTTTCTTGAACTTATCATCTGACTCCTCTCATCCAACCCCAAATGACAGAGAAAACTTCTGAAAAAGATTACATTGCAACAGTGAATAACCAACCCAAAAGGATAATGTTATGCCCACTTTCTCAAACATTTCCTATTATTTAATTGACAACATCCACTGAAACAGAGACTATGACTCCAACATTTTTATAACATCAAAGACTAGATTTAATCTGTCAATGAGAAAGCTGAATTTCTCTTAGTTTTGGTTTCTTCACCTTTATAATGGAAATAATCATATCTTTCCAACATTCCTCTTATTTTCATATAATATAAGAAGTATTTTATTATAATAAATATATACATATATATTTTTGAAATGTACTTATTTAATCTTCATAAAATCATTAATTCTTTAAGTCAGTTATTTCAGTGTAAACTTAAAAAATAACAATCAAGACATGAAGAATAACTATTATCATCACCACTTAAATAATGTTTTCGTGAAAGATATTGTGAAAGTCCCTTTACACATTCATAAAGAACATGCACATTTCCGTAGTAGGTAGTTACACAATAAAGTTAGAATCTTGTCAGATTCAAAAGGAGCAGTCAGGGTACTATTCTCTTCAGCCTGGATCCACCATAGTCAGAGGAAACTCCTAGGCAAAAATGAGATGATTTCTTAACTGTTAGTCTATGGAGAGGCTTACTGGTCCCAATTTCCCTTGGATAAAATTATAACTCCATCTAAATGATATGTCCTGGGAAAATCTGATTGTCAGAGACAGTAACAGAGAGCTGGGGTAGTGACTGATTTGAGTGCAGAGATGAATGATCACTGAATAGGCAGCATGCTGTAGTGTTTTAGAGTTTGATTAGAGCAGGATAGACAAGAGTTAGACTATCTTTATCACATTGGGCAGGATCTACTTTGTGGTAATGTTTTTGAAAATACAAGTATTCTTTGTGGGGATGCTTGTATTGTGTATCTCTTTGAATTTTTATGAGGACAATAAACAAGATTCTCAATTAATAGAAATTCAAACAAGTTAATATGTACTAATCTTCAGCAAATGGTAAGTGACTCAGAACCACAACTCTCAACATGTGTATTCAAGATCTTATTTAATTATCATCCTTGCTTAAAAATACTGTTTGTTCCATAAAGAACTAACCATTTAACTTACCAAAAAGGAATAAATTGTTCTGAGGTTTACTTCTTCTTCTTCTTTTTTTTTTTTTTTTCTTTTTTGGTTGCAGTGCTGGGGATTGAACCCAGGGCCTTGTGCTTGACAGGCAAGCACTCTATGAACTGAGCTATATTCCCAGCCCCATGGGTCTTTCTTCTTACTCATACTTATTATTTGGATATATAAATATATGTGGGACTTGGAGCCACATTCCAAAATAGATTTAAATTCACATTCATCTTGTGTAGAAAAAAATTAATGTTCTATGTGGTTCAAACACCATATTTGTAGTAAGCACCACTCACTATAATTAGTTTATTTACAGAGCACAATATGATGTTTACACTATTAACAAATCCTGCTCTTACTACAGAAGTTAATGCAGTCTGCAGACAGAAAGAAATGTTCACATTGAAAATACTATAGATTATTGAAGCAAGATGTGTCATTATGAAATGTGGTATGGAATGTGGTATGAAGTTCAACCTCATTTGGCCTCCTGAAATTAGGATAGACTTTGCTCAGATAGAACATATATGCATCCATTCATTAAGCATGAATTGATTCTTATATTTTATGCGGTTTTCCAAATACCCAAACTAAGAAAGAATAATATATAATGCCTGCTCTGAAGTTTCTTAGATACTGGAGAAGAAATTGATATAGAAATTAGTGAGACAGGAGTAGGGATAAGGTACAATTACAGGTCATGTGTGTTGTAAAACACTCTGCTGAGTCTAATTTGCAACTTGACTTGAGCCAGCAAGACAAAGATATGACCTTGAACATGTAGTCCCTTGGAGAAGGGGCCCACGACAATCAGATTGTCTGTGAGCATATCATTTGAATGATGAATTTTATTCAAGAGAAGTTGGGGCCAGGAAGATTCTCCACAGATTAATGGGAAAGAGAGTATCTTGCGTTTGCCTAGGAGCTCCCTTCTGCCAATGATGAGATCAGATTGAGAAGAATGTACCCTGGCTGCTCCTTTTGAGAGTAATGTAATTGTAGTTTCATCCTGTCACTACTGACCAGGGAAATGCCCAGGTCTTTTATAAAAGAGTAAAGGACCTTTCAGAATATCTTTCACACACACATCAAACACATTATCTCATGAGGGAGAGGTAATCACGTGCACAGAAAACGAAATAAAAAATTAGGCTAAAAAATTTTCTCAGTATTATTTTGTTAGTAAAGGGGAAGAGAGTTATAGTTCACCTTTTTGTTATTCGTAATCCTGTGTATTTTAATCACAATATCTTAAATGTCATAAAAATGGTTTTTATTATTTAAAATTTCTTTAAATGTGCTTCTGATTATATTGTGTGGCACTGGTCAGTTTAAGATTATTGCTTGATTTTCAATCTTATGTCACTTCAAGGTTACAGTGAAGCATTAGTTCAATTTCAGTTTTTTTTCAAAACCAGATCAGAAATTTTATTTGAGTAACAAAATCCCATCATTGCTGTGGGAAAAAAAATGCAATTATATATATTTAAGAAAATAGTTAATGTATAAAGAAACCTTAGTTATAATGACAATACCTGTGGTCAGATTATCATTGGGTTAATCAGAGTCCATCAAAAACAGTTTAGTATGTTTTGAAGTGTTAATGAATTACATTGCAGGAAAGAGTTAGTAGTACATTAGTAAAGAAAATTCTAAATTGAAACCCCTTTGTTTCCATTATTTCATTTATGAAGTCTTTGAAATTTTGGAGGGTGAGTTTTCTTTCTCAGCCTTGAGATTGTTTGTTGACTCATTTTTGTTTATTTATTTGATTTCCATCTGTAAAATGCAAGCCTTGGGCTGATGATCTCTAAATTCCTCTTTGTCCACAATCCTTGCCATCATAGGGCTGTACTGAAAACATTCTGCTAGGTCAATATTAGTAGAGCAGAATGAATATAAATGCTCTGCTTGTTCTCCATGCACAGTTTGAAAATCATGAGTAATGAATACTAAACTCACATTTCTTATTTATGTATTTCTTGATCTCATTTTGTGGATATTCCCTTTGCAGTAGCCTCTGGGCACATTTACAGGATTTAATAAGAAGAGAGACCATATCTACAATCTTAATTGTATAGCAGAATGATAAACTCAGAGACGGAAAGCTTGTCTTGTAAATTTAATTTCCTCTAAGCTTGTTAGGAAGAATATACCAGAGAATATAACAGCTTTCATCTCAAGTCATTGTATTACATGAACTTTTCAATTCTCATGTCAACTAGTATTAATACATTTAAAGGCACATTGCCACTTTTAGAAGATATATAGTTCATATTTTTGTTTAATTCAAGATACTTTTATGTTTTCACATTCACCATAGACCTATCTGACTCGGCTCCATTAAATGTTGTTTAATAAATTCAGATTAGAAAAAGTCTGATTGCCAGTAACATTCGCATTCCAAAGGACAAAGTAGATAATTTAATTTTCCATTGCTTAAAGGAATTACCTTGTCCCATAACTAGGCTAACTTCAGGTGGAGAAAAACATGAAGCAACACAATGTGCCTTTTAGTCTCAGGATATAAAATGTATTGTTATTTTGGTTTAAATTATTTTTTGGCTATAGATTTCAGAAGAGCTTTCCATATTGTAGCCATCTCTGGACCAGTGTTCTGGCTATGATTTAATAGTATATTACACAAAAACAGAGAGTTTTTTATTAATAGCATCAACGACTGTTATAATTGTAGAAGTACGGAAAAGGCCAATAATGCAATCAATGTAAAACAATATCTGCAACAGGATAAATGCAAAGAAACTCAGAAAGTTCAGATGTGTTAAACATTTACCAAGGAAAAGGTAGTATGATATATTTTTATTGACTTGCTTTCATTCAACTCTTGTGAACTCTCAATGACTTGGACAAAATGCATTCTTTTCATAGATTAAGACATTAAAATTTGAGAAATTAAATTACCAGTTTCTCATGCCAAGAATGAATTAGCAGTTGAAGATATGAACTGAACTCCATTCTGACACTGGAACTTTAAAGATGCCACAGATTGTTTGTTATGGCTCTTATTGAGAAGTGAAGTCCACTTCCTTTTACCCTAAATCTGGTTTCTATGAATTTTTGACCAGAGAAAAATCATACTTTGTCAATTTTTTTAAGCCCACATCACCAGAGATTGGTCAATTCCTTTCCTTGCTTTTGAAAATTTACTCTTGAAAATTTGAACCACCATTAAAATTCCAGTTTCCCTCGAGGAAAGACCATTTAGAAAGACCCTATGAATGAGGAGGGCCAAACCTGATAGACACCAGCCTTCCCATCATCTCTTCAAGGGACCAGGCATGGGGATAAAGCTACCTCAGGGCCTACAGAGCTGCCCACTCTTCACCTGTGCAGAGAGGTGACAGCTATCACCACACACAACAAGAAAGTGGCCCAGCTGGGCTCTGCTTCACTTCCTGGCTCCCCGAATCATGAACTATAGTAAAATAGGTGTTGGTTGAGACTGCTAAGCTCTGGGTAGCTTGTTAAACAGAAATAGACACCAATGTCCTTGTTCAGTTCAACATAAAATGCTGCTGCCAATGGAAAAACAAAAGTTTTATAATTTTCTAATAATCGTAAGAATTGAAAAGAAATATCATAATTTATAAAATAAGAACAATATAGGTACAATGAATAAAAATTTCCTCAAAGTCTCAAATTATGAAATTTGGCAGAACTATTTCATTCTAAGAAAATATAAAATGTTTTCTTAAGGTACTATTAAATATACATAGAGCCAGAAAATGGTAATACATATGTTCTTCATATTCTGTAAGTCATGAGATAAAGCTGTGGTATTCAAGTACAAGCCAAATTATTTGAAAGCAACATAAAGGAAAACAACTGCACAAAGAGCTCTTAACCCAGATCTTAAGTACATATTACTGTCTAGATTTATTTCACAAAATATGATATATCAGATCAATTTTAGAGTTTATTAGGCAAAGACTAGAAATTAAGATGCATAACCAATGCTTTGCCTTCAAGATTAACCAGCATATAATCCACCTCCAGGTGTTACCAGTCATATCTAATGCACGTTGATTCTAAATAAATCTTCCCAAAGGTCAGTTCTGATCATATCATATCCTCATCCTACTCAGAAAGCATCTATATTGGCACTAGAATAAGATCAACATATTTTGTTTCCCTAAGATATTTTATGTACATAGTTTCTTCCTTATCTGTTTTAAAACAAATACTTATAAACTGTAAATCAAATTGCTGTTTTCTTACCCCTTATACAGTGACATGCATGCGCACACACCCGCACATACATAACATGCGCTATTTGAAGAGGGACATGATATGACTCCAATTAAAAAAAAAATTAGAACTCCCATTTTTAAAAAAAAAAAAGGGAAACATTCGGCAGGGACTGATTTGAGATTATGCCGTACCTTGGCAAGACAGGAATTTCTTCATTTGATCTTGAATCTTCTAGATGAAAGGAAGTGGAGCTCCAATTTTGAGGATTTCTTCCCTGCCTCCTAAGGCCATGGCTAAATTGAAAGAATGAATGGGAGTTTGCCTTCTCTGGGAGCTGTACAACTTTTACAAGTCACTTCTTACTCGCAAGAACTGGGCCTATGACAGTTTTTCTAGAAGTTAAGCTGTCACAATTAAAAACTTTTTTAGCTCAGATTCACAGTTTCCTTGACAATGCTATTTCCAATAAAATTCACAAGTGTACTAAACTGTTTCTGTCTGTTCCTTATGTCTCGATATTGTTTTAACTCTTTCTTTTTTTTTTTTCTCTTTGCTTCCAGGTCCTTATCTGTCCCATTCTCAAATTAATAGTGAGAACCTTGAAAGTGTCTGAAACAATAGATTTGGGTGGGAATAAAATATCTTATTTCAACTGCTGAATCAAAGTATAAAAGCTTTAGGGAAAGGATGAGTTGAGGGAGAAGAGGCACTAATTAAATAAATAAATGAAATAAATATTTGCTTAGAAATAGTAGTCAATAAATATTTAGGTGATGGGTTGATCGAACGCTTCTGAAACACAGAAGGAACTGGACAAGGGCAATCAGAATTCTTAGAGAAATGAGCTTCGACTCAAGAATCCATTATGTGGTCTGTCACCTGTCAGAGTTAAAAAGATTGGATGATATGGAAAAATCCAAAGCATATCTTCAATTTCAACTGTCTATGAAAACACTTTAAAAATATATTAGACAAAGATCTAATTAAAGATAAACTCAGTAAAAGAGAACTCAGATCGAAGAAGATGGTAGAGAAACCAATTTGTAACACTAAAAATCCCTTTTTAATTTATCTACTTGCTGTTTGGAATACTTGTGCCCCAGGCCTGGTGATTCACAGGCTGAAACCTAACCTCACTGTGGTATGAAGAGATGATGCCTTTGGAAGGTGACTAAGTCATGACTGTCTTAGTGACCTCTTAAAAGAGACCTGAGGGATCTTGTCCGCATCAAGCCATGCTGAGAACACAGCTACTATCACCACTATGGACCAGAAAATATGGTACCTCACAATCACCACATCCTGGATTTCCTAACCTCCAGAACTCTGAAAAATACATTTCTGTTGCTTATTAGTAACCCAGTTTATGGTATTTGGTTACATGAGCCCAAACGGACTGAGGCATTATTGTATTTCTTTCATATTATTGCATTACGAATTACATAAATTTAACAGTTTAAAATACAGCTTAAATGTACTTATCATCTCACAGTTTCAGAGGGTCAGCAGTCTGGGCACAGCTTGACTCAGTCCTCTGATCAGGATTCACAAGACTATGTATCATCAATCTGCTCACTGATGATTCATATCTTCGAAACTTGCAAAGGAACTGGCAGAATATATTTTCTTGTTGCTGGAACTAAGAGCATCTGCTTCTTCAAAGCCAGTCTAGATGAATATAAACCATCTTTTGAAAAGTTTATCTGATAACGTCAGGCCAACAGAGGACAATCTCCCCTAGTATTAAAGTCAACTGATAAGGAGTGTTAATTTCACAAGTTTCTTCACCTGTGTAATATGGCATTATGTGATTAGAGGAGTAACAGTCTATTATTTGTGGCATGTTCTGTTAAGTATGAACAAGTTAGGGATCTCACTCCTTAAGAGGAAGAAATTGCACAGAAGTGTAGATAACAGAGGTGAGAAATCTAAGGGACATTTTACCTCATCTATCTATTTTAAACTACAAATTAATAAGGATCCTCAACTTCTGAAACCTACTTATCTGTTCTCTATGACATTTGGTCATTGCAAGAATTAGACGAATGCAGTCATTTGAGCTTTTTTTCGTTGAATATAATTCTCTGGAGATTCATCAAGATTGTTGTGTGTATTAATTGTCCATTCCTTTTTATCACTCAGTAATATTCCATAGCATGGCTACAACAAAATTGGTTAAACATTTGAATGACAACTTGGTTGCTTCCTGTTTGAGACTATCACAAATAGAGTTGCTAAGAACTTTAATACACATATTTTTATGTGAACATACATGTGTTTTTGTATGGGTTGGAGGACCCAGAGTACAATTACTGGAGTTACATAGTAGTTACATGTATGTATGTATGTGTATGTGTTATTGTGTTTTTTAAAAAAACTGCCCAACTAATCTCAAGAACATCTTTACCATTTTATATTCAGCAGAATTATCAGTGGTTCAATTATTTGAAACCCTTTACAGCTTTCAAAATTGTCATTGTTTAAGCAATTTTGGTAAATGTGTAGCAATTTCTTATAATGGTTTTAATTTGTATCTGCATAATACCAGTGAAATGAAACTGCTTGCCTTTTGCTCACTTTCTAATGTTCTTTTATTGTTGAATATTTTGAGTTCTTTTTGCTCTCTAGATGCTAGGCCTTTATCAGGCATGTGATTTGCTTTTACAAATACCTTTATAGAGTAAAAGTATTAAATTTTGAGTAAGGCTAATTTACCAATACTTCCTTTTATAGATTGTGCTTTCAGAGTCAGATCAAAGAATGCTCTAGCCCCCAAACCTAAAGATTTACTCCTTTTTATCCCTAAAATTCTTATAGTTTTAAAACTTTACACTTAAGGTTCTGATTCATTTTGGTGAAATTTTGAGTAACGTGTGAAACTGACATCAAAGTACATTTACTAATTTTTTATCCTTTTATGCATGTACAGTTGCTCTGGTTTCATTTCTTCAGAAGTTTTTCTTTCCCCCAATAAAGGCAAGAAAGAATGTCCAGATGCCTATTTTGTCTGCATTGTTTGGAGGGAAGAGAATTTATGATCTGCAAGGATGAAAGACCTGGCTCCTTAGGGCTAGAAATTGAGGCTCTGAACTTAGACTTTCCTATTCTGTGAGGGGTAAAGATGGACATTGTCTGTCTTATTTATGTGTAATAAAGATTTATTTAAACTAGAAAAGGTTTTCGATTCACAGACTCCTTATTTAATTAGAGAGTGTAAGATTTTGTAGGATTTTTTTTTTTCTGCATTCAGTGGTGCAGAGAAACCTAGACAACCTGAAAGTATGTGTGAACAATCCAGGGAAAAACAAGACCAGCATTCTAGAATAAATTAAATGAAGCATAAAAATTTAAAATTAACAAAAATTAAAACTAGGGCACAGCATACAATATCAAAGCCAAAATCAATAAACATAACATACATAAAAATTCAGTCAAGTAGATTACAGAATAAAGAATACTGTCAATGCTATAGGAAGAGTTCTTACAGATGTTTAGGAAAAAATAAACAATCAAATTCAAATGTATGCTCAAAGAAATAAGAATGTAGAAAATGTCAATTTCAATATTTAATTGTAAACATACAGAAAGTTTCTGAAATTTCCTACTGGGAAAACACAAATTAGTTTTAAATATATTAATCAAATAATTAGTCTTAAACACATTTAAAAGAGCTGTATCATCTATTGCTTCTCAGGCTGACTTTAGTATTGTGGGAAAGGAATAGTCAAACTCCCCCAAAATACTTAAAAATTTTCTCTCTGTATTTTGAAAGACATGAATATGACACTCATATTATTACAACTATGCATATATGGATGTAAATAAATTTTAAAGCACATTATTCAAGATTTATAAAGCAATTCAAAAATAAGTGAATAAATTCAATTCTCATATTCTCTTAAGTAATAATATTTATAAATTTTCTTTTTTATCTACATCATTGCATTTATATTTTAGTTTGTCTAATAAGAAGCAAAATACACTAGGTCAATAGAAAGAAGACCAACATGCAATGGCCATAACAGATAAAAGTGTTCTTCGAATTGAATGTTCCAGACAAAGTATTTGGTTGCTTTATCTGCCTATATGTATAAACATCAATATATCAAGAATTGATAGAGATGAAGATAGGTATGTATATATATAAACATACATGTATGTATATTGGTGTGTATATACAAACATACATTTGGTTTGGAATATATGTTCGTACATACACACACATATAGCTGGAGGTGTAACTCAGTGTTAGGGCACTTGCCTAGCATGTGCAAGACTCTGGGTTTGACCACCAGCACCATGCACACATACAGGCACAGAAACATACACACACACACATACATTGCTAGAATACGCATACACACACACAATCACACGCAAGCATACACATATTTCAAGTCAAACGGTTGCATCCCCTGTCTCTCTTCTTCATTTTGGTGCTTCATGGCTGTGGCTAAACCATTTTATTTCTATGAAGTTTCACTTTCTTCAACTATATAATTAGGGAATTTACCTAATTACTTTTGCTTTTCCATGATTCTTGAATTATAACACTTTTATAAAATGTCTTCTAAAAGATTATTAGCCATAGCAAAAGGAGTTTAACCATCTTTATCATAAAATGTCCTTGCTGTTAAATTTTAGTTCTTGAATGTTTTAAAACATCTTACTTCATACAGATATGAACACTCTTAACTTCCAAAGAGTTAAGAGTCAAATATTTATTATGCCCATGTATCTATATAGAACAAACTAAATATTGGAATGTTTCTATTATTTGTATAGTAAAAAATTGTAATAGACACAAAAAAAGCAAAAAAAAAAAAAAGGAAAAGGAAACCTTGATCACCCAATGCAGCTCCCAGTGTCTGTTCCACTCCCTGCTCTTTGCTGACAGAATTTTCAAGATTAGATCACTTAACCAGACTTGTGACTTCTGCAACAAGTGGAGTTGAGGAAGAAACGGTAACCTAGTACAACAGTTCTCTGTGGGTCTTCTGTTACAAATACCTTTCACCTTAGGTTTCTGGAGCTGTTTGGCACTTTCGTTGTACATTAATCTCATTTTCTTTTCTTTTGTGTTCACTTTTAGGCACACGAAAGTGTTGGTTTAGTGGGTTTTGGTGAGTTGCAATGAAGTCACCAAATAGTTTCTGTGTCTGCTGTATTTGAAATTGTTTCTATAATAGAAACTCTTTTGGTTAAGATCTTAAATTTCTAAAAGCAGAAATAGTGTGATATATTCTTTGAAATCTTGTTCCAGATATTATACAGATTTATGTAGTATAGAAGTGATATTCTTCTGTGATCAGTATTCAGCTCAAGCAAAGAGAAACACATATATAATTCATAGCTATATAAACTTATGCATAATTTATAATACAGCATACAATCTAATGTATAATTTATTATCTAACATATATTTTTCTATAATTTATCACATAGCATATAATCATGCATATGATGTTTACATGTTGTTCACTCATTTTTAACAAAAGTCTTAGTCAAACTACAATCTCTAATACACTGATTTTAATGTTACTCAGAATTTCCAATTAAAATAATTTTTTGCTGCTTTTTAAATGGCTACAATGAAAAAACCAGATTTTTGAATCCTCACAAATGAACATAGCATAATTGAAGATCCTTGCAAATAAGTATATTCTCGTGCTGCTACTTTGAAGCCAAACACTGGCTTCAACTAAATAAAATATGGTTTTGTTTTGGTTGCATTTATTAATGAATTAAAATATTAAACTTTTGATCATGCTCCAAAAATTATATTTCTTATTATTTTCAATGTGTAAAAATATAACTCAATAAAATCACTGACAGGTGATTTAATTTATCAAACAGATTTTTGTAGTCTCTCACATTCTTTAGTAGTAAAACCAATTGGATGTCAGTATGCTATTAATTGTTTTATTTCCTACAGAGTGGTAATATGCTTGTTTTGAATAATTCAAAACAATGGTACATCATTTGGCAAGACATCAGGTTCTTGATTTCTACTTGTTCTTTTTGAACTTAGTTATTCTTAACAAAACATGACAGATAAATCAGTTGATGCATTAAATACTTATAAACAAAATTTAGGAAAACAAACAAATAAAAAGCCATTACAATCAATGCGTACAAAGGACAACAAATAGCCACAGCTCCCATTTAACTATTATTTATTATGTTAAATATTGTAAGCAAGATTTAAGAAAACAAAACCCAGATGTCAATGCATATAAAGGGGAATCAACTAGCCTTATCTCTTTTAGCCTAAGGTTACAATGCTTCTATGGGAAGTAGGCCAAGGAATCTTCATCTACCTATCCAGTTAAAATAAAACCTCAGATTGCTTATATCTTCTCTTGGCACAGTGTACAGAGATGCATCAAGTGAACCATTCACATAGGGAATAATGCACAATGTATATCCTTAAGGATTCCAAAGAGGTTTGCGGTTTATCTGGGGGGATACAGGTACATACATTTAAAATTATATTAGATTTGTAATTCAGATATAACTTCAATCCCAAAGCCCTTGTTTTTTTGTTCTGCACAGACCTAGAGAAAGTAACCACTTAGCAAATAGGTAATTTCCTAAAATATCTTACCCAGAAATATGGTTTCTATTAAAATGTCAAGGAATACACAGAAAATTATTTTTCTTGCTCACCCTGAGATAGCATATTATAGATTGTAATTTTTGAGATAAATATATAGACAGATGGATAAGTAATCTCTTCTTTTCTTAAAAGAGATTCTCTGCCAGCAGCTATATCACTACCTCACCTACCTTTCCCTTTGCCCTGTCCACAAACAGCATTAAAGTTACTCTTCCTTCCCAAGTAAATCAATACAACATTTCAGCCTGAAAATGCCTCAGAGCAAAACAAAAGTTGCATAATTTCTGGCATTATCCAGGGTTCTAGGAAAGCTGTCAATTGATTATGTATCATCTCAAGGGTGGTTTCATCTCCAATGTATTTTATTGTGTAGATGGAGTGAAACAGTTGTTGGAAATTTTTATAACAAAAATATTTTTCTCTTTACAAGCATTCAATATATCACACTTTCTGAAAAAGAGTCTGAATTGGACACATTATGCAATTTTGTATGGGACACATTTAGCTACATGTAGGACTAAGGATGTTCACCGATAAAACAACAATTGAATTGAAAGTCAGTAATTCATATCTGCAAATTTCTTAAAGCTTTATCCATGTCCCCATCATTTTTGTTACATCCTATCAATACCTTCCAAGTAAGAAGTGTTATAGCATTTGTGCAGAAAAAAGACAAAGACAAAGATAATTATAATCTCTAAGGTATTTTTTTCAATTGTCTTGTTGCATTTTGACAGCTTGTTTCACTTGGTAAATTTACATACATATTTTTGTAATGTATAGAATTGAGAACTCTTCTGTAGAATGCTGGGAGAATCTTCTACATGGGCCTCTGGGGTTTCTACGTATCTTCTAAGTATGGGCATTGTATTTGTTATCACCAGCTGTGTAACAAATTACCACAGATTTTTCAGTTTAAAAGAATATAGAGTCATCCCTCAGTAAGAAAGGGGAATTGGTTCCAAGTCCCTATCATGCTTTACAAAATCCAAGGACACTCATGTACCTCATATTAAATAGTGTGCCAGTTGTGCATAGTCTATGAACATCCCCTCATATTTTAAAATCATGTCTAGATTTACTAATAATACCTGATACAATTTACAATGCCAGGTAGATAGTTAAACTGTGTTATTTAGAGAACAATGCAAGAGAACAAAAGTCTGTACATGTTTAGTACAGACATTTTCTTTTAACATTTTCTATTCACAGTTTGTTAAATTTGTGGATATGGAACTTGTGGGTATGGAATTTGTGGATATGGTGGGTCAATTGTATGTTTATTATCATTTATTTTCTGTGGATCATAAATTGAGGTCCAGTTTAGTTATATATCCTGCTCAGGGTTTCACTGGATTGAGATGTTGACCAGACATCTCTCACCTCTTACCTATCAGTCAGTCAAGGATGTACTTCTGGTCTCATTCAAGTGATTGTCAGATTTTTTTTTTTTTTTTTTTTTTGCATTGGATGAATGAGGGTACAGCTTCTCATTAGCTGTAAGTAAGAGGAGCCCCTCATGGCTTATGTAGAGGATATCATTAGTTACTTGCCACGTGGTTCTCTCCATAAATATTCATGGCATTTTGCTTCTTCAAGACCAGCAGAAAAGACTTTCTCTGATTCATACTCTCAAGAAGGAGGAATATACATAATATATCATGTGTTATATATCACCCATAAAATACATTACATAATGTACTATAATAACACATGAATATCATGCATGTTATATATACAATAACCAAATCATGAACAGTTGTCTTTTCCACTCAAGGAGTTTTTTTTACATAAATTAAATCATTGTTAAAATTTTTGAGTTAACTGCCAAAGGTTTTCTTCTACGAAGAAATATGTGGACTACATATAAATATATATGAATATATCTATTTAATGCAAGTAAGTTTCTGTAAAAGGAATATGCATAATGTCTTTGTCATTCTAATAAGAGTAAATTATTGTATTTATTTTTTTTTTATTTCCAGTGATCCAACAAGTAAATATCAGATTCCATTTTAATTTTTTTTTATGTTTACCTATTTAGAATTTTTATTTTAGCTTGCCATTTCCTTGAACTGTAAAATAATAAAGACAATTTATTCCATGTACAAAATTATGTATATGTACATTATATGAAGAATGACAGTAATGGAAAATAAATATTTAATTTCTTACATTTTGCAAGTTTTATTAGTTTCCTTCCTTTTCCTGATATTTTCCTTGTTTTCAGGAGTTTAAAAATACATTCATAAAATGTTAAGAAATATGTACAGAATTTTATTGAACTTCAGATTTTAGGACCTTTTTTTCATTGATTCGCACTTCTTCATAATCTCTTTAAGATATCTAGATCAGAAAGGGTAGTGTCTCACATTGGGATGCACTTACCCACAAATCATATTTCTGTATATCTTGGTAGTGTGGCCCTAACTGCCTTTTGTCCTGCACTATCTTTTCATAGATGCTTGTGCTGAAAATATAATTAAAAATACAGAAAAAATATAGTAGCTCCCTCTGGAACAAAGGAAGACATTCTCCTGATTCATTAGTGTCCTAACCATTGAGTTCTTCATCTAAAACAAACCCTCTTGTTTTAGTCAGCTTTTTTGTTTCTGGGACTAAATGATCCAACCAGCACAATTGTACAGGAGGAAAAGTTCACTTAGGGGCTCATGGTTTCAGAAGTCTCAATCCATAGACAGCTGGCTTTATTCCTCAGGACTCCAGGTGAGACAGAATAATATTGAAGAATGTGGCAGAGGGAAGCAACTCCCATAATGATCAAAAAGCAGGGAGAAACTCTATTCTCCAGATACAAAATATGTACCCCACAATAATGCCTCTAAATGAACCATTTCCTCCAGCCACACCCTACCTGTCTCCAGTTACCACTCAGTCAATCCCATCAGGGATTATTTCACTGATTTGGTTAAGGCTACAACCTAATTATTTATTCTCCAAACCTTCTTGCATTTTCTTACATTTTGGGGTATACCTCACATCCAAACAATAACATTCCACGCCTGGCACCTAAACTCACAATTATCTCACAATACAAAACACATTTAGTCCATTCCCAAGAGTTCCCATAGTCTCAACAGTTCTGAGATTGCTCAGAGTTCAAATCTAAAGTCTTCTGAGGCTTAAGGCAACCTCAAATTTTGAGTTCCTGTAAAATTAATAGCAATTTACAATTATCCAATATATAATGGTACAGAGTAAACATTTTCATTCACAAAATTAAGGGCATAGAAAGAAGGGATAGGATCAAGTAAGACCCAAATCCAGCTGGGCAAGCTTGGGTCTTGTTGGTTGTAACCCAGGTATCCTTTCTGTTGGTTGTCTCTGCTCAATTCCTATAGCTTTCCTAGGACAATGTCCCTCATTACTAATATTTCTTAATTTCAGGGGTCTTAATTGCAACTTCGACTTCCTCCTCATATCTCCACAATTTGATTTATCAGGGGGTGCCCACAGGGATTCTGGTACTGCTGCACTTTGCCTGACCTTCCAGACATTCCTCTGAAATCTTGATGGAAGAATCCATGAACCCCTAACTTCAGCATCCTGCATTCCTGCAAAACCAGGACTAATGGTTGACGCCATTGTCTACTGCCATTTCCGGCAGTAGCCAAGCCTCCAGGGACACTTGCTGCAGAAGCCTCTGAGTGTCTGGGTGACTGAGCATGTTGAAAAACTTCGTAGGCTCCCTTGTGCAAGAAGCATGCTCCAGTGATCTTTCTCAAGATAATTTTCACCTTTACTCCCTTGAGCTTTAGATTGGTGTGTTCTTGCCAACTCCTGAGATACCCTCAAGTCATCTTTCTTATTGTCTCTGGGCAAAGTGTAGCATTTCTTTAGTGTCAGTAATGGGTTTAACAACTGCCCCAGTTTTACTCTTGCCTTTCAAGTTCAAGTTTTTCAAATATTTCTGCTCTGCTTTCTGCTCCTGAATATCAAAATAAATTTGGCAAAAAGATGCCAGCAATATTCATGCCATGGCCTGAATGCTATGCAACCTAGAAATTTTTTCTTCTACTAGATTAAGATGTCTATTACTTTTAAAATCAGTGCCACAGAAAGTCTCAGGATAGGGGCAAAAGGCAGATGACTTCTTAGCCAAACATAAACAAATGGCCTCTAGTCCAATTACCAATAGTATCCCCCTTTTCCTCTACACCCTCTTGAGCCCTCTCTTCATTGTCCAGCATCCTATTAGCATTCTGGTCTTCTGAGCTCCCACCAGTATCAGCCACTAAGATCGGCTTACAAAAACCTAAAGCATTTCCAGTTTTCACTGCTAAGCATCTCAAAATTCTTCCCACCAATTCCAAAAAGCTCTAAAAGCCCCTGAACCATATGGTCAAGTTAGGCACATAAATGACCCCATTTCTCAGTAACATTTTAGTCATCTTTTTTGCCGCTATGATTTAAGAAACTGACCAAAGCAACTGTAGAGGAGAAAAGGTTTATTTGAGGACTCCCAGTTTCAGAGGACTTAGTTCGTAAAAGGCTGGTTCCATTCCTTGGGGCTTAAGGTGAGACTGAACATCATGGCAGTTGGAAGCATCTCACATGGTGACCAAGAAGCAGAGAGAAAAAGAACCTCCACCCTTCAGATACAAAATAAATATCCCATAGCCATGTACCCAATGAACCACTTTCTCCAGTCATGCCCCACCTACCTCCAGTTACCACCCAGTTAATCCCATCAGGGTTTAACTCACTGATTAGGTCAAGGCTATAACCCAATCATTCTTTTGTTCTTGCATTTTCTCATATATGAACTTTTGGGGACACCTCATATTCAAACCATAACACCACTGTATATAAAGGTGTCTCCAGGTCTTTTCTGTGTCCATCTGTGAAAATTGGAGTTTGAGGAACAGAGCAAAGAGGTGCAGATACTCTGCTACTACTTTTGTTGTCATAAACAAACCATTCTAAGACTCTAACCTAGGATTTTGCATATATGCAGCATCCTTAAAAGTGTGCAGGTTAGTCTGGGGATGTAGCTCAATGGTAGACTGCTTGCTAGGCAAATGCAAGGTTGGGATTGATCCTCAGTTAAAGAAAAAATGCCAGAATACTTGTTAGATTGCAAGTAGATAAAATTGTACACTTCATCAGGTATCATGAACTTTACACCAAGAGAAAGATGACCGGTAGTCTAATTCAATCCTGAAGGACTCTTAAAAGATATAATGGATTTCAAATGTAACAAATCAGAATGACTTTTCACCCAGGAATATTTATTAACCTAATTAAACATATTTGTGCATTTAAAGATGGAAATACCAATCTGACTAGGTAGAGAAAGAGCTTCATAGAAAGGAAGAATAGATGAAAGTCTCTTGTAGATATGAAGTGAGCTATAAGCACTGACAATTTAAATGGGCATGTTTATCCTGGTGAAGAACTCAGCTTTTTCCTTTAGCAAAAATGTCTCTCCTGAGAGATTAGATTCATTATACATTTTAGAGGTTTCTTTTCCTTCACAGATTGGCTATCCTAGGATGGCCATTGTCTATCCAAAGTCCTCAACTACATCTTTTTTCATTTATTCCTTCTAACCAGGCTAGAAATTTCATAGCCAAGGGTTATCAAGTGATACAATTATAAATAGTGGGATATTTGTGGAATTTTTTAGAAAGACAATCCTTACTGTAGAAAGACATGTCTTATTAAAAAGTTTATTGTAATTAATTTTCTCCTAATATTTGTGCCTAGGAAAAGTAAATAAATCCTATTACAATCACTTGGGGATCAATTTATACATTTGAGATGAATGAAACAAAAAAAAATATACAGGTCTAAATTGTTAACGTTACCTCTGAGCATCTGTTGCATGAGACAACTAGGCCTCCCTAAATTCAAACATTTTTAACGGGATTTTGTTGCTTAGATTAAAAGAAAATTTGGATATATATGAATAAATAAACTAAATAATGTGAAGATCAACAGAGTAACCCTTTTTTATTTTGCCCATTAGAAATACTTATAAGCATGCACAGTTTACCTATGTAATCCCAAGCAACTTGGGAGGCTGAGGTCAGCCTGCACAATTTGGTGAGACTGTCTCTCAAAACAGAAAAATATAAAAAGGACTGAGGATGTAGTTCAGTGGTGAGCAACTCTCCAGTATCTCTCTCTCACACCCACACATTTGGAAAAATGCTTTCTTAAAATATTGTCATTTCTCCAAAGATTAGAGTCAACCTGCATCAGTCAATGAACTTGTAAACCACAAATTGGTCTGTCCAGGTATAAATAATTAGAGAAATAAATAAATCCTAAATATTTAATTTTAAAATGAGCAATCTCTTCTTTGCATATCTTTTTGTTGCCTGTATAAATCTTTTTATGAAGAAATGTGCTGGTCAAAGATATATGATCTAGTCCATTTTGTATTTTTATATCTCATTGTATAACAATTAATACATGCATTAGTTTGCTAGAGCTACTATTACAAAATTCCAGACTATGTAGATTAAACAACATAAATGTGTTTACTGTTCTGGTAATGACAAACTGGAGATTAAAGTGATCACAAGGTTGGTTTCTTTGGAGGTCTCTCTCCGTGTCTGTGGATGTTCACCTCCTCACTGTGTCCTCACATGGCCTTTCTCTGATTCCTCTAACCCTATTTTACCCTCCTTTTATAAGGCCACCATCCATATTGGACTAGGGCACCATCTTAAAGGCTTCATTCTAATCTGATCACCTTTTTACAGACTTTACCTTAAAATATAGTCAAAATTTGAGATTTTGGGGATCAGGGTTTCAAGAAGAGAATTTGGGGAGGACAGAATTTATCCCACAGCAATATATCCTTGTTTTTTTTTGTTTTGTTTTATTTTGTTTCTTTTTGGGTTGACTAATAAGAATGATCCTAAAAGCAACTATATCATTCTATTACTTTTATTAAAATCCCACAATACAGATTTAAAAAAACATTTAAAAATTAGAATAGAATACCTTGTGTCTCTGAGTAGGACATCCTATTGCCAATCACCCTATATAAACAAAGCAATTAACACTCCAATTTTGTTTCTCCTAGTTTCAAATTAGGTTCATTTGCATTTTGTGTTCCACTAACGTGCTTTCATTTCAATCCTTTCCATAGCTCAGCAGCGATGGATAGAAACAATGCAATAATATATCAACTAGCATATATAATCATTTTTATTTTTGTAGGACATAGGGTGGCCACTAAGTGAGAAGTAGTTTGATAGTTGAACTTCATCAGACATTATTTATTTCTGTTGTCTGCTTGAATAGTCTCTTTTATCTGAAATAAATAAGCACTCGCTACATAAAATACTTTTCTCTGACAATTCAATTGGTCACCTGGAAACTGAAAAGAAAGAAAAACATTCAATAAAAAATAACTTTTATAGGTAGCTAAGTCCCAAAGTTTTTTAAATAAGAACCCTAGATCTATAATAATAGTAACCCTCCTTAAAATACTTGTTTTTATTGTAGAAATTACAGATTTCCTTCTTCTTAAATTCTTAGCACTAGTCAAAGGAATTTTAGATAACAAAATAAAAGACACAGGGGTTGAATTTTTGCAGTGGTTACTTAAGTAGGTAGTCAAGATGTTAGAAATGACTTATTAACTTAAGACTTTATCTGGCCTTAAACTTTTTTTTTATCTCTAATATTAAGGTATGAATTTAGCCACCATGAGAATAAGGGTTAATTCATTTAAACAAAACTAAAATAAAGAATACACACAAAAAATAAAACTGAGACTATTGAATGACTTTATTACTTGAAAAGGAGCAAAAATAAATTGATTTTGCCCTGAATTTTTGTTTATTAACTGAAGGTTGTATGTCATGAATATTGGATTGCTTTATAATTATGACTAACACAATTTATCTCTGTTCTTTGATGAAGAAGCAGGGTATCCTTAAACAGCACACATATACGAACACCCATGCATGCCCACACATTTTGATCCAAACCAGTCACTACTTCTGGATCTCTCTCTCTTACTTTCAGAACTTTATCAAAAGTAAAATTAAAAGTCACACAACACCCACACACACAAACAAAAAAAGAAAACATAAGGAGCATACTAAATAATCTATAATAATATTGGTTATCTCATTTATAAAATAATAAACTTATTATTTTATTATTGAACACTGTCTCAAAAGTTCCATTCCTATTCAGAATTGGCAATCAGAATAGGCATATGAAAAGAGTCTCTTCATATACTCCACAGTCAATTAAAACAATCTCTTCTTTGAATAAACTCCAAAGTACAAAATTCATATAAAGTGTGAATCCCATAGTGGCAAAACCATACTTCAAGTGTGTATACTTGGAAATTCTTTTACAGAAGTAATATTGCAGAGGTGTCAAAAAGATGAATAAAACTAGCTAAGGATGCTGAGGGAGCCAGGCACATCCAACAGCAGAAAGCCATGAATAAGAACAAAGAGCATTGCTATTACTCTGAGAATTAGAAATGTGACAGGGACATTACTACTGCCAGGAAATACCTTCAGAGCTCATAGAGGATGGATAGCAATATGCTGAAGGTGGCTGGAACCTGCCATTTTCCAACCTCCTATTAGAACTTTCCACTCACTGAACCTCAACTGGAAGTCAAACACAGAGAGTGCTTGGTGATGCAATTGATAGGGATCAATCCTTGGAGGCAAACCAGGACTTAGAAAGGTCCATGGCAGATCTTGAGTCAGTGAGGAAGGGTGAGTCAAATGAGGAAAAGCTATACATTTTGGCAAAACCACAATCCTAGTAAATCCTCATTCTCTGCCTACTCCACATCTGCATCATGCTTCCAAATTTGGCTATAGGAAAACCTAAAAATGCAATGAATAGAAGCATTTAAGTGACTAAATTCAAGTGAACCCTCTGGCTGAAGGAAATCATATTAAACTTTCTTTAATTTACCAGTTTTCCTATATTCTCAGAAGTCTTTTTCAGAACTTTTCTCTCTTTTTTCTTCAAATATTCAATATTCTCATTCTTTCACTTCTTATCTATGAACAGCTCTCTAAAGAAACTGTGCCTATTAATAAAGATCCCACAGCCAACTTGAACTTGACTGACTAAAGCATTATGACTGGAGAGAGGAGGAGTGTTGAACATACAAAGGCAAAATTATCTTGGGCTATGTAGGCCCTTTAATAGTCATTTATCTTAGATTTTGTATCTGGCCTAACATTTTTATGACTATTGTGCAAACATCTTGAAATTTCTCATTTAGTTTAGCAGTCCTCTAGACTCTACAAACCCTAAAGCTAAGAATGCTGTAAAATAATATCTAAAAACTATGGAAGAGATGCCTTAGCCTTGCTGTAACCCAACTGTTTGATGCTCCCCTCAATGTAACCTACAATTGTATTAATTCATGACTTTCTTCTATTTAATGACTACACTATACCTCTCCCATGATGGAGCATATTATTCAGGGAAACTTAACTGTGTCCCAAAGCCATGGCCATTCATAATGGACTCAGAATAAACTCATGTCTTCTATCTTTTGAAGCAGAATTTTGATTTTATGTCAACATCTCTTGTGACTCCATATGTTAGTGAAAAATGGTAATCAGTCTGTATTTCTGTATGTCCACTTCAATACACTTTTCAGTATTTGCAGTAACCTATGAATCAGAGAGACCACCTTCTCTCTGATGTTCAATGACTAATAACACCTTTGTCTACTTTCTTTTAATTCCAACGTCAACTATTTATGTATGTCCAATATTTTCAGTCTATGTTAAAAATGCTTTTGTCTCCCAATGCTTCTAGTTATCTTTCACCATTAACTATATTCACAACATTTTTCTAAAATACTTAGAATCTTTAAAGATATAATGTAATTTACTTGTATTGATAATACATTGTCTGTTTCTCCCATTAGAACTCCAGTTTAAAGACATCAAATTAGTCTAGCTAGTTTTTGATCAATTTCAACAAACATATAACTGAATTCAGTGTTCTTTCCGTGTTATAAGGTGTAAACCATAACATCTTTTCTTATTCATCTGTAGGTTTATGGCTAAGAATCCTGTAATAAAAGAGATTAACAAACAAACATACAAATTTCTTTGTATAAAGTTAAAAGGAAAATGAAGAAATGAAGAGCCAGAGAAATAGGGAAAATTTTGTATTTTAATGTTAAATTTGGTGAAATGGACAAATACGGAGAATTATGATTGGAGCACAAAAGAATATGACTTAAGGGATAAATTGGAAAGAACATGGCAAGAAAAATTTAATGATACTCTGGTATCTCTCTGTCTTAGAAGAGAAGGATATTCCTTTTCTCTGGATGTGGGAAGAACACCTCTGGGATGCTGGTCTTATAAGCTACTTTAAAGGAAGGTCAGCATAATTTCATGGTCTGACTCAGGTGAGAAGGAGTAAGGGAAGGTAAGAGTGACCTTCCTGCTTCTGAAATTTTTTCAAAATCTGGTCATCTCTAACATCAACATTATCATGGTCACAAGGATGAAAATTAAATTTTCTTATATTCTAATTGCTAACTTAGAATACTTCTTGCTTTCATTTTAACAAAAGCTTGAATGTGAAGGTGCCATCTCTTAACCATCCAATATCTTATTTTAAATATTTTGGCTTTTCTTTCTTTCCTCTTTCTGTTTTAATTTCTTTTTACAACACTCGAAGGATCTAAATTATGGGGGAAAATCTGCTGCAAGATTCAAGTAAAGAGTACCTCCTTTAGAAAATCTAAATTCATTTTTATCTATTTCTGCACACTGATACATCTTAGCCTAATTCTATCTTTATCCTATAGGAATCTGCTTTTCAAAAGCAAAAGGAAAACAGAAAATTCTAACATTTTGAATTTTTTTCTAACATATGCAGTATGGTACTTGCTTTGTTTGCATTTAATCTGCTCTCAGAGGCTAGCAAATATGGTGCAACTAACTACTCTTCATCAACATTTGTGGGGTTTTCTTTCCTTTCTAGTTTATATATAAGAATTGAACTCCTTCCCCCTAAAGTTAAGCATAGTCATGTGATTTGATCTTCTTATTAAAATGGAATGGATTTGATTTAATTCACCTATGGAAAGAACAACCATTAAGAAATCCTTCTTTCTCCTTACCTGCATTGACTTAAAATAAAATGATCCCAAGATTCATGCATTGTGAATTGTTGATAACATGACCTTAGACCCATATGTGAACTTTGCCTAAGTGAGAAACAAATTAATATTGTATTGAGGGGTTAGGATTATGCCATTTTAATATAGCAGCCTAATTCTGCAGATACAGTTAGAAATAAATTAACAAATATTTTGCCAAGACATACAAACACTTCTCACTAGCCAAACCAAAATAACTACATCTTCATTCACTCCTAGAGCAAAGACAAAACAGTATTGACATGTTCAGAAGTAACAAAGTAGCTATCAATTACTGTTTAGTTCTGATTAGGTTCTGTTACATGTGACAAAAACAGATAGATATGGACAAAACAAGGAACAAAACAGTGGATTATCTCTTGGACCATAATTCATAATCTGTGACTTAAAGTCTTCCTAGTCCCACACTCTTAGAATGTATAGAATGTGCCTTTTCTCTTCCTCCTATTATAAATTCCCACTTTTTCTTATATTTGGTATTGAATCCTATCTCTCTCCCTTACTAAAAATCCATATTGTAATTGTCTGTCTTGAATAAAATCTGCCTTTCATTAAATGAATGTCAAAAGTAATGTTTTCTTTAATACTCCATCCATAATAAAAAATTAAACTCCTCTGTCACTTCTGAATTCTATTTGAAGAGAAGGGAGGGGGGAAGTAGCAGAGGAAGGGCAGGTTTACTCCCCTTTTAACATTGTTTCTGGAAGATGAACAAAAGACCTTGGCTGATATCCTGGTGGCAAAATTTTGGTCCTTCCTCAGATAAGAGAAAAAAAAAATAAGTACAGATAGAAAGGAGTCTAATAAGGAACAAAAAGAACCTGGAATTTTAAATCTAACATAAACCCCTTTACCTTTGCTCCCCAGGCATGTTTTCCTCCAGGGCTGAATTCCTGAAAGACCCATAAATCTTAAGAGTGTTATGATCCAAGTTAATTAGTAGCTACATACATTTGCTAGCTTACATAATGTAATTTTAGACTAATTAAATCAAGCCAAGGGAGAAGTATTATTAGAAAGCTATGATATGGGTATATTATATATATTATCTATTTAACTACATAGCATCAACCTAAAAATCCTGAAAAGAAGCCAATTATGATGACTTAAACAGCACTCCAAGATCAAAAGAATGCAGTTCACCAGGTTGACACCACCCTATGCTCATAGGGTACTTCACAGAAGAACCAAAAACGCGTCTACTCTCCAGATAGCCTGCACCCTTTCCCCTTTGCTTTCTTCATGCTCCTGAATAAGATTCTGCTTGAGTCTTTCTGATGCATCCTGAAATTCCTTTCTGTGATGTACATCAAGAACCCACAAGGACTGAGTTGAGGTACCCTTCTTTCTTTTGAGGTACCCTTCTTTTCTCTTAGGAACATTATCTGGTGATAGTCTTCACATACAAGAAAGCTGGAAACATGCTCTCTATTCTGATGGAGCATATACTCACCTAAATTAAATCGGTTCTGTTGATGCATCAGAATGGAAGAAAAGACAATGGCAATAATGGATGTACTTAATAATTTCAAAAAACTCTGGATTAAATTTGTTGACAAATTTATCTGATTTTACAGTGTATTATTTATGTATGCCTCAAATTTAATGGCTCATGTGCGGGGATTTCAACCACGTTCAGCATGGATGAGGGAAGGGTTAACTTCGGAGGATGGTGCCGGCAATAAATCAATTAATTACCAATAAACTTATCTAATCAATAAACACACAACAGCCAATACTCTTTTCAGAAGGAAGGGTGTGCAACAGATTGGGCCATACCAGATCTGTCCTCCAAGGAGATGGAGAACCCCACCTTTACCTTTATTTATAGTCATACAGGTAAAGGGCCCCTGACCAGGAGGGGCTTCTTCTGTGAGGAACAGGGTCGGGGGGTGGAGTTAGGGAGGTCACTTGCTTAGGGAACTAGCGTATCCCCAGATGGTAAGCCACTCCTATACAGGGCCACTTACTCCTAGGCTATCTGAAACAGTCTCCCAAGACTGCCACCTCCTGGGAGTCAGACCTCTTGTACCCCATGGCCCTGTCAAATCTGATTCTGCTAGGCATGGATGGCTCCTCACATTATGACTGTTGTATTTCAGGATATAATTCAAAACAGGATTTTGATTAGACTAAAAATTTCTTGAAGGAAGGGAACATATTCACTATTCTTATATGTTTATATAAGTCCTAGACCTAGTCCTTACAGATTTAATGATTCAGATAAAAATATGCATCCAGATATTTTACCAAGACATTTAAGTAGAAAAACTTGGATTTTTAATGCAACAAATATTTCTGAAAATCTCATTAAAATACAAAGCACTTTTATAGAAACTATGGGAAATATAAAACACAGTTTTGTGCTTTATCAGTTCTGTTTCCTGCTCTTTTGAGAATCTCCTAAATATTTGGAAATGTAAATATCTAATGCCTGAGCTTTTTATGGTGGGAAAATATTATTGGTATGAGTTAAGGTTAGCATTACTTCTTCCCAATGCATAAGCCATATTTTAGAGATTCATTTAAGAATATAATGAGAAATGTGTAAAAAGTGCTTAGCTCTTGATAAATGCCTATGAGTGTTTGTATTTCTAGGATGATCTTTATTTCTGTTTGACTGAAGATCAGCAATTTGTATGGACTAAAGTGGTCTTGTGTTTTTCAGTAAGAGACTTATAATTCAGCAATCCTTTGATGCGTCTTTTACTTGCAAATAATCCTCTAAAGACACACTATTTGTATAAACAGGAAAGGAGTAAGTTGATAGAAATTTTTGACATAAAATTGTGTTTTAAAAGTTACTTATGGTTCACATTTTCAAATTTATTTCATTTTATTTTATTAGTTCATTAATTAGATTTTTTTGTACTGGGTAGTTAACTCAGGGGCACTACTTCATGAAGTTATATACTCACTCTTTTTTATGTTTTATTTTGAGACAAGTCTTACTCTATTGCCCAAGCTGGCCTTTAATTTATGATTCTCTTGTCTCAGCCTCCCAAGTAGCTAGGATTAAAGAAACATCCCACTGTGCCTGGCTACTATTTTAAATTATTGAAGTACAAAAACAACTCTTATGGTTTGGGTATCTGAAACAGGTTTTATAATTACTAATTTGGATTATTTATATATGTCAGTTTATGATTCAGATAAACTTCATGGTGTCATTTCTTGCTCTGTCCTTTGTGAGCTTTCCCATAGTAAGCATTCATTCTGTATCCTTTATCTAAAAGTCTTTCCTGATTGAGAAAGATTGCCAACTAGACAATGAATTTATAATAGGATTAAAGTATACAAAGAATCCAACATGAAGTAATATTTAATAAATACTTCTTGTGATTATTATTATATAAATAGCCTGAATTCTAGTCATTATAATTAATGCAAATTTGACTAAGAAACACATATAAACTCTTGAATATTATCTGCAAAGTCACTGAAATAGCTTTGTCCTACTAAGCAGACATATGAGGGCACTCACTTATGCAAGTAATGGCAATTAACCAAGCATTCTGATTCTATTATAGAGTCTTACATCCTTCATCAGAGGTACTGGAGAAGGATATGCTCTCTTGATTTCTGAAAAAAGGTGTTCATTCCATGCTTACTTGAGAAGATTGATTGGGTGTGGATGCTTCATTTCCCTTAGAAGAGATCAAATTAGCAATTAACTCCTTCACAGATAGAAGCAGCTTGAGTTTACTGAAGCTTTATAAGGTCTTACTTGGTTAAAAAAAAAAATAATTGACACATTAATAGATCAGTTTAAATAAAGGAACTGAATCAAGACAAGCATGATTACAAGTATGAATTTTTAATAGGAATTAGGGTGGCCTTGTTTTATAAGTTTTAAAATTCTTTTTGGCTGCTATGGTTTGATTATAACATAATTAAACATGTAAGGAAGGGAAATTGTCATTTCTGCTTATTGGTGTTGAAAGTATAGCAGTTTTTTATTGTCATTTGATAAGAAAATTGTATTATAAGTTTCATTTTTAGTTAAAATGACTCTAAAACTAAAAGAGACAGAAAAAGAAGTAAAAGGAAAAAAGTAAAAAAAAAAAGTTTTAAAGACGACTGGAACAGAAAATGAGCAAATTATTCTGATGAAATTTGAAGACAAAAAATATCCTAAGCTGATTGATGATACTGAAGTATAGAGTTAACTCGAAATTGTAATTTTGGTTAAATTCAGAACACAAAATTTGGTATGTACTTTCAAGAAAAAATAATTCAATTTAAAATGCTTAAGTTGTCTTATGTTAATTAATTTTGTAATTCTTCATCAGCATCTTGTATTGATTGTCCCTTTTATATATTCAGCTTTCTTTCTCCTAATCCTCAAGGGGAAAAGTCAGTTCAGTCAATTAAATTTCTAACCCTGATTCTTTGCCTAGAGATTCCCCCCATTCTCCCACCTACTTAGTGCATTTTTCTTTTTGAGTTGTAAATCCTCCGATTTCCTTTCTCTCCTCTTAGTAGTTTTATTGTGGGATTAATTACATTATTCTAATGAAGCTTCCCTGATTTTTTAAGCCTTCACATTCTGTTACACAATATAAAGCTGTAAAACCAAATAACTTACTGTTGGCCTCTGCAGTCTTCATGTCTCTGGGCTGAATAATGCTCTCAGCGGGATAAAAAGGTAAGCATTGAAGTAGGTCAGGGATTTCCTTACAAATAGTATCACCACTCTATTGCTCCACTATAGAAAATAACAAGAGCATGTTTTTATCTGATTGTGAAGCCTTTGGCATCTTCTGTACACTTTCAAGGCTGCAGGCCACAGTGGAATAGGTTGAATTAATCTCTTTAGATTTAAGCTTATTTATCAAAAAGGAAGGCAGCTGTATGCTAAAGTCTTAGGTCAAGCCCTCTGCTTTCAGTGCTACCTTCTGCCTTCAGACAACTGAGATGTGACTTAATAACGTCTTTACACATTGAATAATGCTTCACAGCAGCCTTATGATGGCAGAGCACAGAAAGACATTGTGTAAATGTTGAAAGATATGATATCATTAATCCAAGTAGCAGTCCTGGAGCAAGACAGTGGAAAGACATAAGAATGTTGTGGGAATTCAATAAAAAATGAGGTGTGCACACTTCGTTTAATTTTTACAACACATACACACACACTATATAGTGTGCGTGTTTATAATGTATATATATTTATATATTTTTAAAATGCATATAAATTCAAATTTCACATAGGGCATAACTTAGAATTCTTCAAGAACACGTGAAACACTATATGATCAAAATATTTCTTAAAAAATTATTGAATAATGCTAAATGCTGTGTTATTATTCAGGTACTTGAGTGAATTCCTTTTGCTCTCGTGGGTACTTCGGTTCAGACTTCCTGAGCGTAGGCAGTAACAACTCCTGATATACTTGTCAGAGGTTTGGGTGTTAAAGCTAACATGATGGTGACCTTGTACAAATTTGCCAAGTTGGAAAGATTGCTTCACACTGGTTAAGACAAGTCAAATGGTCAAGGCTAAACTCTCACCAGTTTAGTCTTTCAGGACATACCCCTCTCCCTGACCTCCAAGGCAAGCTTGAAGTTATTTATTTCTTAATTTATTATCATTTACCTTTTCTCCATCTGTATCTTTCTGGATACACTTATTAAAAATCCAATGGCTGTAGCTTCTATGACTAAAAAATGATGAATTAAAAATAATTCCTGCTTAGAAATAAGCAGGATAATATGGTATATATTAAACATGAATATATAATACTGAGTATGAGTACTAATACTGAGGAAAATAAGTATATATTCAATATGAAAAATATGATCAGTTTTTAAGTACATTTGCCCCTGGGCATGGTGGCACTTGTCTGTAATGCCAACTACATGGGAGGCTGAGGCAAGAGGATCACAAGTCCCTAGCCCAGCCTAGGGAACTTAGTGAGACCCTGTCTCAAATTTTAAGGGAGATGTTGGAAATTAACTCAGAGATGAAGAACTCCTATGTTCCATCCTCAGGGTTGAAAGAAAACATTTTAAAAAGTACTAAACATGTTTGGTCAAAGGAAAAATGAATAAAGCTAATTGGCTTAAAAAAGATGTGAGGAAAATTAAAAGTTGCTAAAAGAAAGAGTGTCAGATAAAGCAATCATTTGGAATCAGCTATGATGTTTGTAAAAATGTGCATTTGTTTAAAAGAAATGTGCATTTGTGGGTTCAAAGTGTATAGATGGAATACCTTAATCACATGTTCAATAGAAAGTGTGAAGAATAATATAATCGCTAGCTCAGGTTGAATGTTTTTTAATAATAAATAGTGCCTGGTTCATCCACTGATTGAAATTTGAGGGACATGGATTTAACCTATATTCATGCTAGCTATGGGAGAGAAGAATCTCTAATAAAGATATTAGGAATAATATTCAGAAAGTTTTCTTAATAGTAGATTATTGTTACAATAATACTAGGTAACCATCACCCTAAATTCACTCATTTATAACAAAAATGATTTGTTCTCCTAGATTTATATTGATCTCATTTGGTCACATGGGTCCTGGGCCATAATTCTATATTTTAGGGACAAGGCTTAAGAGATAGCGGTTACTTCAGGGAAGCTGGAAGTCCTTATAGCAATTGTGAAAGACTCAAAGGAAAAGCACATTTATACCGTGTGTCAGGTGAGCTGCCTTCACACTGGTTAAGACAAGTCAAATGACCAAGGCCAATATTCCCATGGTGGCATATGTGTCTGTTTCAGTTAGAAGAGTGGTAATCTATACATAGCAAAATGAAATTGAACCCCTATCTCTCACCCTGCACAAAAATCAACTCAAAGTGGATCAAGGACATCTGCATTAGACCAGAGACCCTGTACCTACTAGAAGAAAAAGCAGGCCCAAATCTTCACCATGTGGGCTTAGGAACTGATTTCCTTAACAAAACTCCTAAACTGTAAGAAGTAAAATCGAGAATCAATAAATGGGATGGATTCAAACTAAAAATTGTCTTCTCAACAAAAGAAACAATAACATGAAGACAGAAACGGGAGAAAATCTTTACCACATACACCTCAAATAAAGCATTAGTCTCTAGGATATATAAAAACCTCAAAAAATTTAAACCAAAAATACAAATATCCCAATCAATAAATGGAAAAAGGAACAGAACAGACACTTCACAGAAGAAGAAATACGAATGTTCAAAATCACTAGCAATCAGAGAAATGCAAATCAAAACTACACTGAGATTTCATCTCACTCCATTCAGAATGGCAACTATCAAGAATATAAGCAACAATAATGTTGTCAAGGATTTGGGGAAAAAGATACACTCACTCATATATTGCTGAAGGGACTGCAAAATGGTGCAACTAATATGGAAAACAGTATGGTTATTCCTCAGAAAACATGGAATGGAACCACCATTTGACCCAGTTATCCCACTCCTCAGTTTCTACACAAAGGACTTAAAATAAGCAAACTAAAGTGATGTAGCCACATCAATTTTTATAGCAGTTCAATTCACAATAGCTAAACTATAGAACCAATCTAGGCGCCCTTCAACAAATGAATGGATAAAGAAAATTTGATATATTTACACAATGGAATATTACTTGACCTTAAAGAAGAATGGAATTATGGCATTTGCTGGTAAATAGATGGAACTGGAGAATATTATACTAAGTGAAATTGGCCAATCCCAAAGAACCAAAGGCAGAATATTTTCTTTCATATGCAGATGCTAATTCACAGTAAGGGGGGCGGATAGAAGTACTTTGGATTAGACAGAGGGAAGCAAAGGAAGAGGAGGGGGTATAGGGATAGGAATGGTAGTACAATGAATTCAGTATTAACCTATGTGCATATAAGATTACATGACCTGTGTAACTCTCTATACCATGTATAACCAGAAGAAGGAGAAGTTATACTCCATTTATGTATGATGTGTCAAAGTGCCTTCTGCTGTCATGTATAATCAATTAGAACTAATCAAAAATTATTTTAAAAGTCTAATAAAAATGAATTACTATTAAGGTATAAGTATGTTAATAACACAGAGAGCTTTTAAGAGAACTAAGGAGTTTCAAATAATCAACATTCATAAAAAATTTAGGTGTGGGGCAATTTTATGGACTAAGTTGTGTCCTCACAAACCTTCAAAGTTGAAGCCCTAACCTACAATGTAGCTGTATTTGGAAATAGGCCTTCAAGGAGGTAAGTAAGGTTAAATGAAAGTCATAAAAATGTGGTCTAAATCTAATGGACCCTTACAAGAAGATAAAACATATAAGGATGTTCTGCACAGAGAGAGAGGCCCACAGGAAGAACAGTGAGAAGATGGCCATCTTCAAGTTAGGAGGAGAGGCCCTGCCAAACTCCAAACATGAACACAGCATGACCTCAACTTTCTAGCCTCCAGAAAATACAATTATGAATCACTAGCCAAACATATTTGGTTATTGAAGCCTGAGGTGAGGAACTAGTCCCTATGGAAATGAAATTTGCATTCTGAGGCAGAAGTAGCATGTACGTGTACTACATTCAAAGTTTTTAGTTTTACTGACTTAGTGTCCTTATTTATCAATGATTTTCAGATTTTCTATTTTTTTTATTATTTTGCTCTAGTAGGTGATATGCTTCAAGGATTTAAAAAAATTTCTTCTAGGCTATTTAATTCTTTTGTCATATGTTATGTTTGGATATAAGGTGTTCCCCCCAAATGCAGGAATCATCAGAAGTGAAATTATTAGCTTATGAGAGCTGTATACTAATCAGTCCATCCTAGTTGTAATGGACTAACGGAGTGATAATGGTAGGCTATTGGGGTGTGACTGGAAGAGAGAGGTCATGGGAACATGGGGCATATCCTAAAACAGTGCATCTTCCCCCTTACACCTTCTGTACCCCTGCTTCCTGACTGCCACACCTGAGCAGCTTTCCTCCTTTGTGCCTCTCAGCCATGATAGTTTTTGACTTTTAATTTATTCTGTTGACATAAATATAGTTTCAATTTGTATGGAATAACTTTTTCAATCGCTTCACTTACAGTCAGTGATAGTTTTAAAGTTGAAGGAATTTTCTTATAGGCAGCATGTGGTTTGATAATTTTTAAAAAAATTTTTGACTGTTACTTTTTAATCTGTTCAGCTGCTCTATACCTTTTGCTTAAAGAATTTAATTCCTTTACATATAAAGACATTGTTGAAATCTAAGACCTTATTCTTCAATTTTGTTAACTATTTTCTGAATATAATGTGTTTTCTTTGTTCTTTACTTTCCTCTTACGATCTTTCTCGTGATTTGGTTTTTCTGTTCTGGTATTCTTTGAGCATTTTTTCTTTGTCTTTTGGCTACCTACTGAAAGTTTTTGCTTTGTGATTACCATAAAGCTTTCAGAAAACATCTTTTAGTTTTAATAGTATATTTTAGGCTGATAACAACTTCAATCTCATACAAAAACCCTACACATTTAATTCTCTTTGAACATTTTATTTTTTGTGTCCCAATTTAAATTGTTTACACATACATACAGTGACAAGTTATTGTAGCAGTTATTGTAATAGTTATTTTTAAAAATTTTTTCAAATTTTAACCCTCACATTAGAGTTAAAAGTGCTATAACCACCACCATTACAATATTAAGAATTTTATAAATTTTATGTACTTAAATTCTGTCAGGGTGACTCAGGTAGAGGTGATGCTCACAGGGTACAAAGAATTGCAGGCAGAGGGTGACTTTCAATAAAATGCTTTCTTCATTCCCTGAGACCTGAGGGAAGATTTTTCTGGGATCATGGGGTTGGGAGGCAGTTCTCTGAGAAGCAGGAAATTCTGCTGACTTTCTGCTTCTGGCAGGAAGCTTGAAACAGCTTCTGCAGGATGTGGTTTCCTGAGTTCACTCATCACTCAAGGTGGTCTCAGTCCCCTACTTTCATTTATTTTCCAGTTGCTACTTTACATTATTGTCATTTTCTCCTGACCTAAAACTCAAAGACAATTCCATCACAAAAGAAAATTTGCTATTTCCTATCAACCTCTATCTGTGATTTTTAACCTTTCATGTTTTCTTATTATTAGTTATTATCATTTTTTAATTTTCTTGTATTAGTTATTATTGTTTCACTTCAACTTTAAAACCTCTTTTTAACTTTATTTTTATTTCTTGTTGGTTTTATAAGGCAGTTCTTTAGTGATGATATACGTCAGTTTTCGTTTTTCGGAAAAGTCTTCCTGTTCCCATCATTTCTGAGTTTCAGTTCGTGCAAGGTAGGATATTATTGGTGGAAAGATATTTTTTGTTTGTTTTGTTTTTTCTTTCAGCCCTTTGAATATACCATTCCATTCATTTCTGGCCTGAAAGATTTCTAGTGAGCTATTTATGGATAATCCTATGGGGATTCACTTTATTTTTTTAATTTATTTTTAATGTACACAAATGGGATACATACTATTTCTCTGTTTGTACATGAAGTAAAGGCACACTATTTGTGTAGTCATACTTTTACAAAGGATAATAGTGTTTGATTCATTCTGCTATTTTTTCCTTCCCCCCACCCCTCCCACCCCTCTTTTCCCTCTATACAGTTCCTCTTTCCTCCATTCTTACCTCCTTCACACCCCCCACTATATGTCATCATCCACTGATCAGGGAGATCATTTGTCTTTTGGATTTTTGAGATTGGCTTATCTCACTTAGCATGATATTCTCCAATTTCATCCATTTGCCTGCAAATGCCATAATTTTATTATTCTTTATGACTGAGTAATATTCCATTGTGTGTGTGTATATATATATATATATATATATATATATATATATATATATATATATATCACAGTTTCTTTATCCATTCATCAATTGAAGGACATCTAGGTTGGTTCCACAATCTGGCTATTGTGAATTGAGCAGCTATGAACATTGTTGTGGCTGTATCTCTGTAGTATGCTGATTTTAAGTCCTTTGGGTATAGGCCAAGGAGTGGGATAGCTGGGTCAAACGGTGGTTGCATTCCAGATTTTCTAAGGAATCTCCACACTGCTTTCCAGAGTGGCTGCACTAATTTGCAACCCCACCAGCAATGTATGAGTGTACCTTTTTCCCCACATCCTCGCCAACACCTGTTGTTGCTTGTATTCTTGAAAATCGCCATTCTAATTGGGGTGAGATGGAACTTAGGGTAGTTTTGATTTGCATTTCTCTTATTATTAGAGATGTTGAACATTTTTTCATATATCTGTTGATTGTTTGTAGATTTTCCTCACAAAAGCATGATATTCACCACCATCTGTGGACAAGAATACTTTTATTTGTAGTTCAATAATCCAGCAAAGAAGTTCCAGAAGTATACAACTAAAAGAGATGGAATCTTATTTAACATCATGGATATACATAGATATATGAATATAGATATATAAATATTCAAAGACAGCTGCACTCTAAATGGAGAATCAGTAAAACTTTTTCCCATCAAAGTCTAGGACAGTACAAGGGTATCTACTCTGATCTTTGTCATTGAGCATTATTTTCAAAGTACTAGGCAAGACATTTTGATGTTAAATGTAAATATGATATATAAATAGTGCACAGAAAAGATTAATATTTGTAGATGACAATATTAAATGAAAAATTATAAGAATTCTCTTTAAAAATAGGAAATTCAGTGAATGAGTAATGATAACATTATATAAAATCATTTGATTGCTAATAATAATTTAAAAATTGATCTAAAAATGGAAAAAGAGAAACATCTCTCAATTTTATTAGGAAAAAATTAAAATAAAATAAAATATGTATGGAAAATAAATGAAGATAAACTTACAACCCTACAGAAGCAGAAGAAAAAGATTGAATATGGAAGTCATAAATTTTACTACCTAAAATGAATTCTTCTGCATAGAAAAGTAGCTAAAATATTGTAAAAGTTGAATTGCAAGTTGGTGATGTTTTTAATTCATGTCAAAAAGTACTATTTTCTTGAGTATCCAACTTGTTCTCATACAAAAGTAAAAAAAGAATATAAACAGACAGTTCCTAGAATATAACACACAAATAACCACTAAACACATGAAATATATTCAACACTACTCATGGAAATGCAAGGTAAAAGAACAGTAAACTGCTATCTTATATTGGCAAAATATGATAATCTGCAGTTTTGGAGAAATTTTTGACACAGACATTCCATAGAAGTTGTATGTGACACTTTTGTTAATACTTTTTTTTTTTAATATAGATACATAACCAAGCAATCTCATTCCATGGTTTAATTTTGCAAATGGTCTCATATAAATTCACAAAGATATGTGCTATTTAGATAAGGTTAAATTGAATATTGTTTATAATATCAAAAACAACAGGAAGCAATGAATATCTTTCATAGCACTAGCTTAGCTAATAATGATATGATAGACTCATAGACCTGTATAAAACACACCAGTTAAGACTAAAGAAAAACACAGACATATTTTTGTCTGATGAAGTACTGTGGTCTAGTTAAAAATATAGTAGCAATGGAAATTTCCTGTTTTTGCTACAGATAATATTTGTGTAGGATAATACACCAGAAAAAACTGCATGAGGGTGGTCTAAAGCTTTCTGTATGATTTTTACCACTTATAAGTTCATAATATTTTAAAATTAAAATGTTAAAAGAGTCTAGATGGATGGTCTGAAATGGAATCTTGATATGTGTGTGTACACACAAAGTATTAGCAATAATTAATTGTCTGAAAAAACAATCTTCTTGTTAAGTACTAATAAAATATTTAAAAATATTTATTTTAATGCTAAAAACTCTCAAGAAATGAAGGACTTAAGAAGACCAAATTCTAAATAGAACGGAAATGTACAAAGAAATTATAACACTCACAATTCTTTTCCTTTGAGCAATTTATTGAATTTTGATAAGTGACTGTGAGGTTGAGAAGTAATATTAAAGATCTAGGAAGGAGGGACTCACAGATTGAAGCTCAGTTTTGATTGGATCAATTTCTGATTGATTTAGGGTTATCAACCCTAATGTTTTTGCTGCTCTGTACCAACAATGAATCCTTTTGGGAATAGCAATGTCATCCAGATCACCCTGAAATTTTCTCTAAAAATTTCATACTTACTGTGACATTTATTAAAAATTTACCAGTCATAGCAGAAAAAAATAAATTCAGACCTAGAAAACATTAGAGAAAACAAACAATCAAAACAAATAGATACCTGGAAATATCAAGCCATAATTAAGTATGTACATGAACTAGGGAACAAGAAAAGTGGAACTATACATAAGGAATTAAATGATAATTACTGCAATGAAAAACTACATTAACAGATTAAGAACATAATACATAAACTTCCTAGCAGATTAATTGTAGCTGTACAGATGATTAATAAACTGGGGGATAAATCAGAATAAAATATTGAGGATTGAGGTATGTTGAGAAAACAATGAAAAAAATTTAAAATATGTGTAAACAATACATGGGGCACAGAGAAGAAATGTGGCTCATGGGAAATTTGTGTTTCTTTGGACAATGATCAATGAGGAGCTGGAGGACTGAGCGAGGGAGAAAGAGGGAGAAAGACAAAGAGAGGAAGAGAGAGAAGAATTAGAATATTTTAAAAGTTAATAGTTGACACCTGTAATCCCAGCACCTCAGGAGGCTGAGGCAGGAGGATCTTGAGTTCAAAGCTAGCCTCAGCTAAAGCAAAGCCCTGGCAACTCAGTGAGTCCCTGTCTCCAAATTAAAAATATAAAATAAGAGGGGATCCAAGATGGCAGACTAGAGGGAGGCTGCGTTCCTTGTCACTTCATAACTCCAGTTTCAAGCAGAGGATATCTGTTTCTGGGTGAGGCAGTTTTTGCTGCTTATCGATTCCCTGGTGTTTACCCCATTTGTCTCCTGTGATGACCTGCAGTCTGCCAGCATATCAACCGCCTTTTTTGAGTGCAGCTTGCTCACTGTCAGGCACCTATCATCTGCCATTTGCCTGCCTCTGGCCTGTCCATCGCCTGCTTTACACCTATCACCCAACGCATGAGGTTCACCTCCTGACCATCCGACAACAGTCAGAAAACTGATTGCCGACCGCCAGTGGAGCACCAGCTGCCTGCTGTTGCCTGGAAGTTCACTGTTACAGTACCTGCAGGTTTGATTACATGTGGCTGCTGCCATTTTGAGAAAACAGCCAGGCCCTGTAGGACCCCTGGCCAGAATGACTGAGCCCTGTCTCCAGGATCCCTCAGCCGGACCAATCACTTCCTGCCTCTGGGGCCCTCACATCGACTGACTACTCCCTGCCACCAGGACCCCCAGACCAACTGACTGTACCCTATCACTGGGCCCCCAGACCAACTGATTGCACCCGGCCTCCAGGATCCCACAACCACACCAAACACACTGGACCTCCAGGACCCCTGCCTGACCAACCACATCCCGCCTCCAGGACCTCCAGCTGACCACGTCCACACCCTGAGCTGCAGTTCCCCATTTGCCAACACATTTCGAAGCCAGAGCGGCCATCTTGGATAATCCTGGAAGCCGGAGCTCCAATCTTTACGTGGGGCAAATCCCATCCTGAGACACCTGCTGGAGACTTGAAGCTCATTGTCAGGTACCTCTCATGCATCAGGCTACTGAAGACTGGGAGGTTTCATTACTATATGACTGTTATACTGTAGATTTTCTTTTTTCTCCTTATAGAAAAAAATTAAGTTTTTATTTCTTTACTTTTCTTGCTCTCTTTTCCTTTTGTTTACCTGTTCCCTCAGAGTCTCTTTCTCCCTTTTTTGCATGCTAACATCCAATTTCTTTTGATTACACTCTCACCCTTTCTATTATCTAGAACTTCTGTATAATCTTTTCTTATCCCGTTAGAACCACGTTCTATATCCCTCTGCATCCTCTTTGTCCTCCATTAGAAACTGCAGACCTCATTGCAAATCTGTTTGTTTTATTGAAGATAATATTTGAACTCATTCTGTTTACTATGACAATTTTGTTATTGTCCTCATAGGGGCTATTTGGTCTAGGATTGCATAGTGTCTGAATTGGGCACTGCTAATATTGATCTCCCCTTAAAGAAAGGGTTTTGGAAACCTATAGGGCCACTATAAGCCTATAGAGGGAAATCTGCAACACGCCAGATCTGCACTGCTAGAGGGGAAGATACATGAACAACATGAAAAAACAAGGGAAGAAAATGATCCAAACAAATTGAGATTCTATATTAATAGAATCCAATGACAGTATGTTATAAGAAATGTCAGAAAAGGACTTCAGATTATACATGATTAAGATGATTCATGAAGCAAAGGATGAGATAAGAGAGCAAATGCAGGCAATGAATGATAATACCAATAAGCTGAAAGAGCACCTGCAGGAAGCAAAAGATCATTTCAACAAAGAGATAGAGATTCTCAAACCAAACAAAACAAAAGAAAAAAACAGAAATCCTTGAAATGAAGGAAACAATAAACCAAATAAAAAACTCAATGGAAAGCATCACCAAAAGACTAGACCACTTGGAAGACAGAACCTCAGACAATGAAGACAAAATATTTAATCTTGAAAATAAAGTTGCCCAGAGAACATGGTAAGAAATCATAAACAGAATCTCAAAGAACTATGGGACATCATGAAAACACCAAATTTAAGAATTATTGGGATTGAGGAAGGCACAGAGATACAAACCAAAGGAATGAAAATCTATACAATGAAATAATATCAGAAAATTTCCCAAACCTGAAGAATGAAATGGAAAATCAAATACAAGAAGCCTACAGAACACCAAATGCACAAAATCACAACAGATCCACACCAAGGCACATTATAATGAAAATGCCTAACATTCAAAATAAAGAAAGAATTTTGAAGACTGTGAGAGAAAAGCATCAGATTACATATAGGGGGAGACCAATATGAATGGCAGCCGGTTTCTCAACCCAGACTCTGAAAGCTAGAAGGGCCTGGAACAACATAGTTCAAGCTCTGAAAGAACATGGTTGCCAACCAAGAATCCTATACCCAGCAAAACTAATCTTCAGATTTGAAGATGAAATAAAATCCTTCCATGATAAACAAAGGTTAAAAGAATTTACAAATAGAAAGCCTGCACTACAGAATGTTCTCAACAAAATATTCCATGAGGAGGAAATGAAAAACAACAATGTAGGTCAGCAAAGGGAGGAACTACCTTAGAGAAAAAACACTCAAAGGAGAAACCAAGTCAACTTAAAAACCAAAAATAAGCCAAATGACTGGGAATACAAATTATATCTCAATAATAACCCTGAACGTTAATGGCCTAAACTCTTCAATCAAAACACATAGACTGGCAGAATGGATTAAAAAGAAAGACCCAACAATATGCTGCCTGCAAGAGACTCATCTCATACAAAAAGACATCCACAGACTAAAGGTGAAAGGATGGGAAAAAACCTACCATGCACATGGACTCAGTAAAAAAGTGGGGGTTTCCGTCCTTATATCAGATAAAATGGACTTCAAGCCAAAGTTAGTCAGAAGGGATAAAGAAGGACATTTCATACTGCTTAAGGGAACCATAAATCAGGAAGACATATAACGATAGTAAATATTTATGCCCCAAACAATGATGCATCCCTGTACATCAAACAAATCCTTCTCAATTTCAGGAATCACAGAGACCACCACACAATAATTCTGGGTGACTTTAACACACTGCTGTAACCACTAGATAGATCTTCCAAACAAAAACCAAACAAAGAAATCATAGAACGCATAACACAATCAATAACCTAGACTTAATAGACATATATAGAATATCCCATCCATCAATGAGTGGATTCACTTTCTTCTCAACAGCACATGGAAGCTTCTTAAAAATAGACCATATATTATGCCACAAAGCAGCCCTTAGGAAATGCAAAAAATAGAGATACTGCCTTCTGTTCTATCAGATCATAATGGACTGAGAGTAGAAATCAATGACAAAATAAAAAAGAGAAATTACTCCAACACCTGGAGACTAAATAATATGCTATTGAATGAAACATGAATAACAGAAAACATCAGGGAGGAGATAAAAAAATTCTTAGAAGTCAATGAGAATGACGATACAATATATCAAAATCACTGGGACACCATGAAAGCGGTACTAAGAGGAAAATTCATTGCATGGAGCGCATTCCAGAAAAGAACGAAAAGCCAACAACTAAATGACCTAACATTACAGCTCAAAGACCTAGAAAAAGAAGAACAGAATAACAGCAAAAGTAGTAGAAGACAGGAAATAATTAAAATCAGAGCTGAAATCAATGAAATTGAAACAAAAGGAACAATTCAAAAAATTGACAAAAAAAAGTTGGTTCTTTGAGAAAGTAAACAAAATAGACAAACCCTTAGCCATGCTAACAAAGAGAAGGAGAGAGAAAACTCAGACTACTAAAATTTGTGATGAAAATGGAAATATCACGATAGACACCACTGAGATACATAACATAATTAGAAGCTACTTTGAAAATCTGTATTCCAACAAAATAGAATCTACCGAAGACATTGACCTATTTCTAGAGACATATGCTCCTCCCAAACTGAACCAGGAGGACATACACAATTTAAACAGATCAATATCAAGCATTGAAATAGAAGAAGCCATTAAAAACCTACCATCCAAGAAAAGCCAAGGACCAGACGGATTATCAGCCGAGTTCTACAAGACCTTCATAGAAGATCTCATTCCAATACTTCTCAAAGTATTCCAGGAAATAGAAAAAGAGGGTACCCTACCAAACACATTCTATGAAGCTAATATCACCCTCATACCCAAACCAGGAAAAGACACATCAAGGAAAAAAAATTTTAGACCAATATCCTTGATGAATATAGATGCAAAGATCCTTAACAAAATACTGGCAAACCATATCCAAAAGCATATTAAGAAAATCGTGCACCACGATCAAGTGGGGTTCATCCCTGAAATGCAAGGATGGTTTAACATCTGTAAATCAATAAATGTAATCCATCATGTCAATAGACTTAAGGATAAGAATCATATGGTTATTTCAATTGACACAAAAAAGCATTTGACAAAATACAAAAAAAAATTCATGCTCAAAACACTAGAAAAAATAGGGATAGTAGGAATATACCTGAACATCGTAAAGGCTATTTTTGCTAAGCCCATGACCAGCATCATTTTTAATGTAGAAAAACTGAAACCATTTTCTTTAAAAATGAGAACAAGACAGGGATGTCCTCTTTCACCACTTCTATTCAACATTGTCCTCGAAATTCTAGCCAGAGCAATTAGGCAGACTAGAGAAATTAAAGGGATATGAATAGGAAAAGAGGAACTTAAGCTGTCACTATTTGCTGATGACATGATTCTATATTTAGAGGATCCAAAAAACTCCTCCAGAAAACTTCTAGACCTCATCAATGAATTCAGCAAAATAGCAGGCTATAAAATCAACATGCATAAATCTAAAGCATTTTTATACGCAAGCGACAAAACAGCTGAAAGGGAAATGAGGAAAACAACTCCATTTACAATAGCCTCAAAAATAATAAAATACTTGGGCATCAATCTAACCAAAGAGGTAAAAGATCTCTACAATGAAAACTACAAAACAGTGAGAAAGAAATTGAGGAAGACCTCAAGAAGATGGAAAGATATCCCATGTTCTTGGATAGGCAGCATTAATGTTGTCAAAATGGCCATACTACCAAAAGTGCTATACAGATTCAATGCAATTTCAGTTAAAATCCCAATGACATACCTTACAGAAATAGAGCAAGCAATCATGAAATTCATCTGGAAGAATAAGAAACCCAGAATAGCTAAAGCAATCCTTAGCAGAAAGAATGAAGCAGGGGGTATCATAATACCAGAATGTCAATTATACTACAAAGCAATAGTAACAAAAACAGCATAGTATTGGCACCAAAATAGACAGGTAGATCAATGGAACAGAATAGAGGACACGGACACAAGTCCAAATAAATACAATTTTCTCATACTAGACAAAGGTGCCAAAAATATGCAATGGAGAAAAGATAGCCTCTTCAACAAATGGTGCTGGGAACAGTGGAAATCTATATGCAACAGAATGAAACTAAACCCCTATCTCTCACCCTGCACAAAACTCAACTCAAAATGGATCATGGACCTCGGAATCAGACCAGAGACCCTGCATTTTACAGAAGAAAAAGTAGGTCCAAATCTTCACCTTGTTGGCTTAGGATCAGACTTCCTTAACAGGACTCCCGTAGCACAAGAAATAAAAGCAAGATTCAACAACTGCGATAGATTCAAACTAAAAAGCTTTCTCTCAGCAAAGGAAACTATCAGCAATGCGAAGAGAGAGCCTACAGAGTGGGAGAATATCTTTGCCACTCATACTTCAGATAGAGCACTAATTTCCAGAATCTATAAAGAACTCAAAAAACTCTACATGAAGAATACAAATAACCCAATCAACAAATGGGCTAAGGATATGAACAGACACTTCACAGAAGAAGATCTACAAACAATCAACAAACATATGGAAAAATGTTCACCATCTTTAGTAATAAGAGAAATGCAAATCAAAACTACACTAAGATTTCATCTCACCCCAATTAGAATGGTGATTAACAAGAATACAAGCAACAATAGGTGTTGGAGAGGATGTGGGGAAAAAGGTACACTCATACATTGCTGGTGGGGCTGCAAATTAGTGCAACCACTCTGGAAAGCAGTGTGGAGATTCCTTAGAAAACTTGGAATGGACCCACCATTTGACCCAGCTATCCCACTCCTTGGCCTATACCCAAAGGACTTAAAATCAGCATACTACAGAGATACAGCCACATCAATGTTCATAGCTGCTCAATTCACAATAGCCAGACTGTGGAACCAACCTAGATGCCCTTCAATTGAATGAAAAAAGAAACTGTGATATATATATATCACAATGGAATATTACTCAGCTATAAAGAATAATAAAATTATGGCATTTGCAGGCAAATGGATGAAATTGGAGAATATCATGCTAAGCGAGATAAGCCAATCTCAAAAATCCAAAAGGTGAATGATCTCACTGATCACGGATGATGACACATAGTGGGGGGTGGGAGGGGGGCAAGAATGGAGGAAGGAGGGTCTGTATAGAGGGAAAAGAGGGGTGGGAGGGGTGGGGGTGAAGGAAAAAATAAAAGAATGAGACAAACATCATTACTCTATGTAAATGTATGAGTATGCAAATGGTATGCTGTTACTCCATGTACAAACAGAAACAACATGTGTCCCATTTGTTTACAATAAAAAATTAAAAAAAAAATGAACACTAAAACTTGTCCCTAGGCTATCCTCTTACATATAAAAATTGAATCTTGAAATAAAACTTTTCATAAAAACTAAAAAAAAATATATATATACATATATATATATATATATGTATATATATATAATAAGACTGGGATGTGGCTCAGTGATTGAGTGTTCCTGAGTTCAATCCCCAGGACTGCCCCACCCAAAAAAAGAGTTAATAGTTGATAACAGTGAAATTGATCACATAGATCAAGGCACAGATCAAAGAAATGCTATAAATTCAAATCATGAAAATACAAAAAATCATTCATCCAGGAAGATAATAGCTACTAACAACCAAAGACAAAGAAGAAATTTGAAAGAAACTAGAGAACAATATAAGACACATTATCAAATCAGTCATAAGGCTGACAGTTCACTTAGCAGAGTTCATGGAAAAGGAAAGACAGGCAAATGAACTTCATGCAGTTATAAAAGAAAAAAATCTGCCAAATAAGAACTCTGTAGTTTGAAAAAATTCACAAAACATTAAGGCAAAAAAAAAAAAAAAAGAAAAGAAAAGACTTTTTAGTACCAATGGTAAATGAAATCATCATTAAAAAATGAGCAGTTAACAATAAATGAATTCCTCAAGCAGTGTGATTTTAATGATCCTGTGTAGAACTATGGAAATGCAGAAAGGAAAAACAATAACAAGCGGTGCAGAAATTTGTATAAAGTCTAAATAAATATTGACACAATAATAACAATAACTCATAGCATTTGTATCTAGAATTTAACCATGTGAGAAAAAAAATAGAGGGTAACAAGTAGAATTTTACTTCTTTATGTTTTGTTGTCTTGAAACTTGTGAAAGTAATTTAAATTATATTATGTTAATGGTATCCTGTAAGAGATAATGCAAAAGAATGAAATACAAAAGTATTCTATGTGAATGCTAATGAAAAGAAGGTTGATATATCTATGTTTATCAGCAATGTAGGTTTTAAAGTCAAAATATCACTAGGAATTCTTTCTCAGAACAATTTTTAAAAATTACCAATCCATCAGTCATATATGACAATTTTGTCTGTATTAATCTAACATCTAGTCATAATAAACAATTTCTAACTATCTGGGAATGGGATTCAGATTTCATAATATGAAAAATAAAAATGTTTATACAATATAGTAGCCATCATACTTAATCCCTTAGTATAGAAGGTTTTTCTCAGAATTATAAGTGAATCAAGGATTTAACCAATGCTTGCTTTCAAAATTATGCCAATATTCTAACATGCGGTAAGATCAACTTAGTTTTCCTTAATTATAAATTTTAGGAAGGATTTTAGATGTAAATAAGGAGATAAAGCAATAAATCCTCTAAACGAGTACCTGTGAGAATAACTTCATGTGTTTGGGATTAGAAAATATTTCCTGGGTCACTTAAAGCACTACCCTTAACGGAAGAGAAAAAAGAATCTCCATTAGAACTAAAAACTTCTGTTTATCTGACCACACAATTTAGATAGTGAAAAAACGAACTGCAGATGATACAGTAATTCTTTGAGAAAATACGAAGTTTTTAAAAATTTTAACAATGAACAAAAAATAGATTTTTAGAAAGCAAAATTCAATCAGTAAATACAGAAGACTAAACAGTCACATCACAATGGAACACAATGACCAGGTGATGAAATATCAAGTATCTGCTGAGGGTTAGAGACAGTTTCATATGTGTGTAAAGGTTTTTTGTTTTAGAATTATGACAATTTTGCTTAACTGTGCATCTCCTCCTGGACAAGTTCTGTAGGGCCATAATGTATGAAGACAATGGCTGTTAATTTGTTATGGTATGCATAGATTTCTGCAGGGAACGAGAGTTGACTTCCTTTTTTTTTAGCTTTAAAGTTATGTCAAAAGTAGTTCACACTCATCTTTTGTATTTTAGACAAATTTGTGATTTGTTCGATTAGTGTGGTTAACTTTCTTTGATTTCAAAAGAGATCTTGTAAGAAGATACACATTCTTTATTTCTGAAAGTACCACCCTAACTATTTTCTGTGAACCTGGCAACAGCAAATGTTGAACTCACCAGTGCATTTTCTATTGTTGTTCATATACCTCAATGTTGCTCAACTCTGCCCAGTGAAAATGCTAGTTCCTCTGTCAGGGAACTTGCATTATTATGTCTGGGCTTCTGACTTCATTTTTCTCTTTCTCAGGCATTTACCTATTTCCATTTCTTCTTTGATGAATCCTGAATAAGTCATGCAAGGAGGCATGATATGAAAACCAGATTATTATCAGTGTATCTGGAGCATACTTATCTGATGATAAGTGGGTGCCTATTAAAAAAAAAAAAAAACTTTCATTGCTTCAAAACTCTCAGAAAGTTTTGAACCCCCTGGCTTGAATTGGAAGACTTCAAAATATGCTTTAATATTATTTGAGGATTTTTTAAATTTATAGTTTAATTGCTTTCAGATATTAAACATGTAATATTAGCCTACTTTTCTGAAATTTAAATAAAGGCATATTTGTTTTATATTTAATACTTAAAATATCAAGTAGACAAAGTTTTTAATGATCTATGAGTACTATAAGCTATTTTAAATGTATATACACATATTCCAAAAATAGCTAAATTCTGTCCAACCAATGCTGATAAATATAAAAGGAATTATCAGATTAACTATTGAGTTACTATTCAATTTTGCTAAGGTTAAAAAAATTGCTTTCTGTACCCTCTGTACAAGGAATGTCACTCAATTTTATAAGTCTGATTTTTTTTTTTTTTTTTGACCAGGGAACTCCGTTAAGCAAATGCGTTTTTATCTATTGACATTTAATCAAGCCAGCAGTTTTTATTTATACAGAGTATTACACAAATTTTGAATGTTTTTCTTGTCTCTCAACGAAAATTAACCACACTGTGCTCTTCAGGCATAATATGATTAGGCAGGTTCACAGACATTTCAAATACGTGAAGTAGTAAGGAAAGGCGGCAAAGGAAAAAATTTTAGTATTTATCAAATGTTTAATATGTGGCTATGACTACATTAGGTATGCATTTTTAACTCAATTTTCAAAGAACTTGTGAAATATTTGTTCATTTCCTAAGGAAAAGCCAAAAATCATAAAGCTTTAGTAACTTGCTCAGTTATTCCGCTTCTGTATAGGACAACTAGATATAACTTCAAAGGTTGTGAATTTGTCTTCATTACATCTTCCAAACTAACTTCTGTTCACCTGCATAACCACAAACAGACATGGATATATATTACATTAATTACATAAAGTCTTTTTAAATCATTTTCTGAGTTGTAATATTTAAAATGAATTAATATTTATTATTTACAAAATATTTCACATTGGATATCATCCCTAGAATTCAGCAAACTTTTAAGTTTAGTGAACTTCAGTAAATATGGTTTGTTTATACAATGTTATTAGTATGTCCTAAATGAATTCAATTAGTTTCCAAAAATTATCCAGGTTTTATATGAATAAATTCTTTCAATTATTTTATCATGATAATTTGTTATAGACCATGATATTTTAAAAAAACACATAAATACAGTATAGCAGATACATTAATGTAGCTACTGTGTGAAGAACATTGTACAGACTAGTTCATACCTCCAAAGATTAAAAAACAGTGAACCCTATCCTCAACGCAGCATGTAAGAGAAGATATGTAAATATAAATATTCAGGACATGATAAAATGGATCTAATTTTGTTAACATGTATGCATACAACACACAAGGATATGTCAGGAGAGAAAAGTGCTTCATCATAGAGGAGTTGATGTCTCTCCCAGGGAGCGATGGGTAGAATTTCATCATGAAAATGTGGAGTGATATTTATTGTCTGTTTAAACAACATTCTTTGTAATTTGAAAACTTCTTATCATCTTATTTATTTGGGTTCACATATATTCAAGGCAGCAGATAATTAGCTATAAACCTCTTAAGGACAGAGGCCGTGACCTATTGTTTCTTCCATTATTTACTGACTCTACAGTAAATGAACAATATTGGAGCAAGAGAGCATATAATTAAGTCACTGAATGTAGTGACAATAAAATTTAGGAGTTTTATTTTAGAGCATGATTCAAAGCCAGCTACTCACTTACAAGCTGTGTGAATTTGAGATAAATATTACAATATCTAAGACTAAGTTTTCCATGGAGCAAACACATTTTTTCCTTTCTAATATATCAATGTAAAAATAAAATGTTATGAGTGAAAACAAAAAACCTAAGCTGCAAAGTTTATTAAAACTCATTTTCCTAGTATCTGCCCTTGCATTTTCCTCATCACTGAGACAAAAGACATTATAAAATGGAAAATGAGAAAAGAAAAGACAATCGGAATAAATGATTTACCTTTTGTAGATTCTGTTAATAAACAACCAAGACAAGTAAACTAACTTTTTAAGAGTATTCCAGAAAGTGTTATTAAATAGAGTAAGGAAAAGTTCAGATAGGAGAAGTCTAAAAGTTAACATTAACAGGAACAAAAAGTAGAAATAATTGTGTTCAATTAGTTTTGCATAACAGTAAAACAGATGAGGCGTAGCTATTTCTGATTTTAAAAAACTTTCAAACGGAAAAAAAAAAAATGAGTTGGAGTATCAACCAGTTGGGCCAAGGATAAAAAGTGCATTTGGAGATTCATAAGGGAGATCAGAGGAAACTATGATAAAATGTGTGAGGGAGTACGTTGTTTCTAGGATTAAGAAGTTCTGTGTCTTCTGAGTGCAAGTACTGCTGTGTACCTGTGGATGGGAAAGTTTTCCAGTATGGATTTTATGATCTAATTTTATTATAATTTTTAAATGTGTTGTATTTACTTACATATGTACTAATTTTTTTAATTAACAGACAGTTTTTACGGTCATCCTAGAGGTTTATATAATGCTTGAGTTGAAAATACAGAAATTACCCATATATTTCCTATCCCTTTCCTCCCAGATCCCCTTATTAAGATCTTGCTTATTGTAATACATTCTTATAATTAAACCAATAATGATACTTTATAATTAACTTATGTCCATAATTTATGTTAGACTCACTCTTAGTTATGTACAGTTCTATGGGTTTGCCAAGTGCATAATGTCATAGTTACCATTATAGTAACAATGGAATAATATAATTGCTCTAAAATTTCTCTTGCTCCACCAATTCTTTCTTCTTCCCTTTCCCCTATATCCTGGTAAACAAGTCTTTTTTTTTTTTTTAATTTTTATAGTTTTACCTTTCCAGAATATCATATAGTTAGAATCGTTCTGTGTATAGTGTTTTCAGACTACCTATTTTTAATTGGAAATACACATGTTCCTGCATGAATTTTTGTGACTGAAAAGGATATTCATATTTACTGATGAAAAAATATCCCATCATATGCACAGTTTGTTTTTCAACAACTGGTGGACATCTCAGTTCTTCCCAATTTTGGTGGTTATTAATAAGTGTACTATGAATATTTATATACATAGTTTCTGTGTGTGTGTGTGCAGATATAATTTTTCAACCCTTGTGTGTAAATATCTAGGAAAACGACTGCTGGATTATATGGTAGGACTGCTTAGTTTTGTAAGAAATTGCAAAATTGTCTTCCAAAATGGCTACAACATTTTGCTTTCCCACCATAAAAAAGTAAGAATTCTTGTTGCTCCATCATCTGTAACTAATGTTGTCAGTGTTTTGGTTTTTAGTCATTCTAATAGGTGTGTAGTGATATCTTCTTGATGCTTTAATTTTCATTTCTCCATATGAAGTTGATCATCTTTCATTCAGTTCTCTAATTGCTTTGCTACTATTTTTTATTACTCTATTTCTCTTTCCTGAAAATATCACAAATCAATAGTTTTCATGTGTCTCGTTGGCTCTATTGATAAGAGAGTTTTATTTACTTATACATTACCATTTACTTTAAAGCTCAAACTTCATTACATTTTTTTTCACGTTTACAGATGGACACTTGTAAATAGGGTTATTTTATATCAGTGCATGTGAAATAAATTCTGAAAGAATGTGATTCTAAGTTCCTATTATATTTCATTAGACTTTGGAAATTATAGAACTTTATTAAATATGTGACTTCCATTTTCATCCCATGAGAAATCAGTTGAAGGAGCAAAAGTGTTTATGGTGAAATCATTACACATTTATTCAGTTCCCAGCCATCTTTCTGCTGTAAACTACTTAATTAACAAGAATAAAAATGCTGTAAATTGAATTATTAAATACTTAATGAAAAATTCTGACTAATCAATATCAATAAAGTTTGAAAAAAGATTTGGTGAATTTATTGAGCATATTATTTATCAGGAAATTCATAATACAATAATACTGTTGTTGTAAGCCTTTTCTTCCTATTAAACACAATAAAGAAACTCTCATTTATGTATCATCAATTAAAATGTCTAATATAACTCTCACTGCAAAGAAATATGAAGAAAGGGAAATAGGTAAAATAATATACTATTCTGAGTCCTTATATTTCAGGGAATAATAAGAATCATTTAAATCAGCAGAATATGTGTTAAGTAACTGACTATACATAAAAAACTATGTTGTTACAATAGGAATTATGATGAAATTAGAACAATTTATTTCAATTGTTAAATAATTGCTTATTGAATAGGTGATATATTAGACACCAATAATATAATAGTGAACACAACACACAAAACCTTGTATTTTTTCTTCTCCCCCACTCTGAAACTAGGCTTATATGTTGAGGCATCAATAAATAGGGAGAGATATGCAATAGAAGCAATCCAGCCCCTCCACAACAAACCGGCAGTGCCTGATTTTACAGGTGGAAGGTTGGGAATATTAGGAGAAGTGTATGCTAAGTTAGTTACTAAATAATGGCAAATAAAACACATAATAATGTGAGATGCTTTGAAAGTTATAAAAACATGGAAGCGAACTCAATGTAAATGTTAGTAAGAAGATTCTATCGGGGGCAGTGAACAGTATCACATAATTTGTGGCAGGAATTGAAGGAAAAGAAGGTCATATTTATTAGCCTGCAAATTGAGACTGCCACTCAGGTAGATTTAGAGATGTACAGAGTTTCCAGAGGAAGGATCTTTTTACCTGACATACATGAGTGTGAAGATATGAGACATAAGAAACCAGCATGACTAGTTTCAGCTGAATGGAAGTAAGGCTCAGCCCTCAGGGGGTAGATATTTGGAAAGACATAGTAAAGACAGGTTATTAAAACATTCTAGAAGCAAGTTTAAATAAGAAACTGAAAACAACTGGAAGAGAAAGAAATCTCAAGAAATCCTGCAGTGTGGTTTTTGAATGCAAGATGTTTGTCCCTCAAGGACAAGTCCTGCGTTTTGTATTAAAATACTGGGGAATGGAAATGTATGTTCACATGAAGAGTTAAAAGAAAATCAAAATGCGTATGTATTAATTGATTTGAATTCCTCATTTTGTGCTACTTTTACACTAATTAATGTTAGTCTCAAAATATTGATAAGAAAAGTTTTCTAAAACATTCAGATAATACATTGGTGATTGTGCAATTTTAATTCTGGTGAAAATACTATCACACATATTCATCACATCCTTATCCCCACTGGTTTTCAATGATATTTTAATTATTTAAACACAGAAAACTGACTTTAGTATTAATTAATATAGTTTATAACAAATAAAAGTTTATAATGTCATTTTTCACCCTTAGAAAGAGTGTAGAGTTTGCTAAGTAAAATATACCTCCAACTATAATTATTTTTAATTCCTTCTTCATGGTTGCAATTAATCTTATCTTTACATTTAGATTAATGATTTGCACTATTGAATTTTGAATGAAGATTTGGGGTCTAAAAATGTGTATAAATAAATAATGCATGGTATCCACACCTATTGATCAAACTTAAATTTGAATAAGGCATAGTGTTTGACATATGATATATTTTTAAATATTATATTTTTAAATAAATCAACTACTTTTTTCTTTAATCAGTTTAATATTTATAACCATAGTCACAGTAAAAGCAATACTTTAATGTTCAAAATAAAAATATACTTATACAATTTATTTTTAAATGTTATTTCATTTACAATCAAAGTTATTTTCAATCTACTCAGCAGGTTATAGACATCAAGTTTAAGAATATGAGACTATGAGACAGGCTTGGAAATAACACACTATTTTTCTTCCATAAATATATCCATATATTCTTCCAGATAATCAACCAACAGCTGCTGATTGCATCAGCTGTCCTTTATTTTTTGACAAATGAAGCATTCTTTTGATTTTAAAATCTTCCATTAATATGCATATACTGATAGATTAACAGAAACATTTGAAGGTGTCTTTTATTATACCTACGCTGGTATGTGAGAAAATAATTTTTAAGAATTCTAACAATGGTGGCAACAAGGAAGGTCCATGACTCCTCATGTTTGAAAGTTTAAAGTTTAAATAAATTTCTTTTAGCACTGATCGTGAGCATTATTACTATTATTAGTATTTATTTTCTTTTGGAGGTGAGTGAATAACCTGCCAACATATTATGACCTTGTCAAATACAGAGTTTTTATTAGGTAATCACTATCAAATCAATTGTTTAAATTTGAAGCTAACTTGAGCCATCTCAAATAACTATCAGCTGACCACCATTGTAAAGGTTAATGCTGTCCGTAGGTTTGCCAACGTGCATCGCACTGACAATGAATTGAATTGTTTTGTGAGCTACTATATGGGTAGCTAGCTGTCCTATCTCCTCCTTGTGTTTTGTTTTGATCAAATGTTGGTCAAATTTGTCTCTAGTCTTTCAGTTTATGGGAGTGTCCCTATCGGAAGATCACCTCATTTCTACCAATATTTTCACTTCCTGTATTCTCAGAGTTTTAATGAAGGACTTCATTTGTGTCCATTCATTTCTGTAACTCTTCTCCTTTTTTCTTTGTTTTTCTAATGTTTTATCCAAGACTTTTGAGCAAATAATGTTTTAATTCTAGAACAATTTGAGCATATGAAAAATGCCTGATTGTTCAAATCAAAACTTTTTGCCTTATGACAACCTAACACTCTATCCTTTGAGAATTATTACAAAAAAAGGGGACATTTAAATTTTTGCACCAGATATAAACTCAAAGAAAATAAAACTACTTGAATAAAATTAGAAGAATAAACTCTGTGTAAATTATGAAACATGTATTCCTTTAATATATTGGATTATTTTCTAAACACATTTTAGTATATTTCATAAGTATATTTTATACAGCAGAAAACATTTATTTAGCTACGAGCATTCAAGAATCCTTCTGTAGTAAGGCGTTTGCAGACAATGCTTAGCATAGTATTATTTTTAAAACATTTTATTTTTGGTAAGAATAAACTTGAAATTTGTATGCATATCAATGTTATTTTATTTTCTTTACATTTCATTGCAATTATTTTTAAAAGAACTAAGACTCCATAATCAAATATAAGTTTAGATTATAGCAAACTTCTTAGAGGAACTGATCACATACAACAGTGTCTCTCATATTTTTGATTTGTTTATGTTGAAGACAACTTATTTGGAACTTTTTTTTTTCCTATCAGTTTCCAGTGTGAAAATAACTATCTGATTATTAAAATCAAAGATATTTAGAGTAAGTTGTGACACACAACTGCTGTAGTAAGAAAAGAACAAACCATTCATATTTCTAGAAAAGTAATCGTCTTTTAATTATATTTATATTTTAAAAATCATAGGCACGAAATTGTTTTGCATCACTGATCTTACCTGTGATGCACCTTAAGTGCCTGGACTTCTCTTTATTTCTGCATCTTTCTTTTACTAACTCACGTCTGACCACTGAGCATAACATTTTTCTGGCTAGCATATTTGCTTCAGGGTTAAATATGTATAAATCCAGTAGAAGCTTTGCTGGCGTTGTAATAGAGGCAAGTTTTTAATGCTAGGGATGAAAATAGAGCCTAAATTTCCAAGAAACTACCCACTGAACCCCACACAAAGATAGAAAAGCTAAGAAAATAAAATGAATTTTGTAAGTCACTTTTGCAGCTATACCATCTGAAGCCTATAAATGTGAGCAAATAAGTTGCTTTTCTCTTTGTCTCTTTGAGCTGACTTTCAAGTGAGATTCACTGAATTGATACTGTATGGTTAGCCATAAAAGAAAGGAAACACAACGAAAAACATGTTGAACTAAAATTTTTAAATGAAGGTTAGAAAGTAGCAATATAGTTTTATATCTACAGATTATTTTCTAAATCAATGATATATTAAAAAATATATTTATTTTCTCAAAAATATTTATTCAGTCCCAATGTAGGATAATTATTTTAAAAAACAAGTAAACAAATAAAAACTATAACTTTTGTCTCAATTTTCCACTTGACATTAAAAGGAATGCATTTACATGATTTTGATAATATGTTTGTACACATCATCTTATGACCATATCATGTTCCATTGTGTTGTAATTTACCTAAACATTCCCCTATGTTCCCTAATCTTTGCTATTATAAATAATGTGCAAAATGAAAAAAAAAAATAAAAGGTGAAACATAAACTATGGAAACTCTTTTTTTCTTTTTTTGGAGTCAATTTAGTGATAAATGATGTTCTTTTGTCAATTTATTTTCTTCCATCAACTACATACCTATTAACAAATAGATCTTAGGGGAATATAATAGGACATGTTGAACTATGACATATTTACTCAGAAGCTACAAAGACTTATTTAAATGGTGGAGCTTGAAGGAGTTTTGGTGAAATTAATGTGCTTAGTTCAGGATTGTCTCCCCATTGATAAGCTATCATGTCAGCTTTCCAAATTAGAAACGCCTAAGTTTGATTTAAAGAACTGCACATTGGATTGGGGATATAGCTTGGTTAGTAGAACGCTTGACTTACAAGCACAAGATCCTGAGTTCAATCCCCAGCAAGGCTCAAAGAAAAAAAGAATTGCTTGTCTTGGAGTGTGATCCACCCTTGTTATTTAGGGCAGAATTACATATATCCAACTGCCTAGTAGGTACTTTGAGCTAAATTGATGTTAAATATCTTCCCAAACTCCTGTGTTTTGGCAGGAAGTCTCAAACTGTTATTTATGAGGTACAAGGAAAAGAATGTGTCCAAATCCAATTGTGTTGTTTGGAAGTCTCAACTTCTAAGGCAGAATCTTACAGTAATCAAAAGAAAAAAAAAAAAAAAAAGCTTTATGATTGTAGATGTAAATGGACAGGAGAATTACAGGACTGGTGAAGTTGGCAGGCATTTATGTGTATTTTTTTTTTCCTATTACTGTTCCTCTTATATTACAGGAAATAATATTCTAAAGTTATCAGCCAAAATTTACAATTTGATTTTTATTATGGAGTGGAATTGTCTCTGGGAAACAATGTACAAAGTGATAAGTACATAATAAATATCAATTGTACCTCATATGATTGTATTTTTTATATGATTTTATTTTCTTTATAACCTTTGAAAGTAGTAATATTTTTTCCATGTTCGAATTAGGAACTGAGTTTCCAAGAAGCAGAACTGAGATATAGTTATGAAACATACAACTTAGACATCATGGCCAGCCTGATTGAAACCTACTCTTGTGTGTGTGTGTGTGTGTGTGTGTGTGTGTGTGTGTGTGTGTTTAATAAAAAGAACAGCCTTTGGTGAATCAGCAGACACAAACTGCAGTATTTCTTTTTATAACACCTGTGTGAAAACAAGTGTTAAATATGGACATAGCAGTTATAAAATAAACCTAGCAGATGACCTGTCACCTTCTTAGTTAAATCTTGGGGCATTTTGTATGATTTGGTGATTCTAAAACAGATAATGAAGTAGCCAGATGAAGAGCAAATCTCTTTTAAATCATATCAAAATGAATCACCTTGTGCTCCTCCCACCATCTCCTTAGATAAGTTGAGGAGGAGAGAAAGAAATGGAGTAGAACTTTCCCATTCTGTTTATAAGTATTTAGACCGAAGTTTATTTTCCTTTTCTTCCTTCCTTCCTCCTGTTTTTTTTTTTTTTTCATCCTTTGTTTTTCAGTAACATTGAAAACTTAGGAGAAGGGAATTAAAAGGTTAAACAAGAAATACTGACATAAATGTGTGCACTGTTAATATATAAATATATATTTAAATTTTCACAAATTAGAAGAATTCTAACTTTATTATAATTTAATATTTTCAAAAATGTGATATAAATGTAAAAAATAGTTTGATAATTTATAAGAATTGAGTGATATAGTGCTACTGGTAAAAATCATGACTATTCTATTAGCTCATATGAATAGCAAAATGAAAAAATATATATAAACCACCTTAATTATGTGTAAATATCAGTGTGGTAGTTCCCTTCATATGCCCTTCTGCTTTTCGGGGTTTCAGTTACCCATGGTAAACTGCAGTAGAAAAAATGTTAAATGGGAAATTTCAGAAGTAAGCAATATGTAGTTTTAAGTTGCATGCTGAGTGGCATAATGAAATCTCACACTCATCCTCTCTGTTTCACTCAGAGCACAAATTGTACTTTTTCCCACTATATTCATAGTGTAAGTTTTACTCCCTTGTTAAGGTGTCATTAAGGTGCTTAGGTTGATGCAACTCTTATTTTACTTAGTAATGGCCATAAAGCATAAGAGCAATGTTTCTGGCAGTTTAGGTAAGCCATCAGGAAGTTAAAAAGTATTTTCTCAGGTGGAAAGGTAGAAAGTACAATTAAATATTTTGACACAGAAAGACAGATACCACATCACATGTCATTATAGTACATAGTTATATTTTTTATTTTATTATTCATTATAGTTAACTTATTATATACCTAATTATAAATAATCATTTTCATATACACATATGTATACGTAAGTTTTGATACCATCTGTGGACGCTGGCATGCATTGGGGGTCTTAGAATGCAGCACCTGAAGATAAGAAGGAACTGTTCATCTCAAAATTATCACGGTGCAAAGACATTTCAAAGACATTTCAAAAGTTGTTTTTGACAGAAAGTAACACTAATATTAGACATTATCTTAGAAAACAGATTTAAATCCTACAAGGTCAATCTGAAGGACCGGTATGATTTTTAATTTATCCTGTTTAAAGAAACCTGAGAACAATTATTTCTACAACTTTCCAGTTTATTCCTTTGTGTCAGTATGCTCTAAAAATTCCACCTTCAGATATCTTAGCATGCTTTCCGACCTTAAATTCAAAGTTAAAGCAACTAAAATATTATATTTATTTTTTCTCATTATTTCCAACCCTGTCACATCACTTATGGTATATTACTTGATGATAAATAGTGTCATAAATGAAATTGCATGCTATAAAATATCATAATAGAATAAATAAAACAGGGAACTTGGTGGGTTCATTTTATTTTTCTTGAACCATTAACCAAGCATTGCTATTATCTTCTGTGACAGAAGCCCATAATGACGAAAGGCCTGCATTTTCTGCTGCTGAGCTGGAAACATAGATTAGGAAACACACAGAATTTTTTATAATTTTATTTTGAGGTACATAGATAATCATTCTGCTTTTTCCAGGTGTGATTAGATCCACTTTGACATCTAGCAAGGCAAAAAAATACATAATTTACTTTTCAAGGCAAAAGTTAAATGAGGCCTCAGAAAATCATTTAATCTTGTCCTCCTTGTCTAACCAGGGCTGAACCCAAAAATGGTAAAGAGAGATGAATCAGGTCCAAGAGAAAAGTTACATCAATCTCTTTCAGTTATCCTTTCTCTACTTGTTCATTTTTTCAACCCCTCAGTACCAAATGAGTGTTTTCTGAATGTTAGGTAGTAGAAAAACAGGTACCCAGATTAGCATTCCTAATTCTTGTGTTCAACATGCCTGAAGGCAGCAATGCAAGGCTTCAAGGTGGAGAAAAGGTGATAAAGTCCTAAAACCAGAAAAATAAGAAAAATATCACAGACCAAAGAAACATGTGTTAATTGTCTAGAGAAGAATGAAGCATTGAGTGTTTGAGATGGCATCACACTGGGCAATGGGTGGTCATAGAGAGATGGAAAGGGAAGGGCATAGGAAGGAGGAATTCATCTGGAGGTCACTGAGGCAATTGAAATGCCTTAAGCATAGAAAGGATAGATTAAGATTTGTGTTTTGTAAATATTATTATTGCAACACGCAGAAATGCCTAGATGAATAAAAAAATTTAAGCCAACTACACCCTTCTAGCCTTCTGTTGCTAAGAAATCGAGCCTAGATTATGCACGGGGACAGTAGGAACTGAATGCAATGGACAAAGACAGCTCAGGAAAGGGCTGTTGAAAAACATGTGTTGCACTTTCATTTCTCTTTCAGAAATTTTATCTCACACAATTAGGTATGAATAAAAATTTTTAGGGAAATCAGCATTTTAGCTTTCTTAGAGTGAATCTTCAAAACTATCTGACAGTAAATAAATTTTCGTCTTTTTCAGCTTTGTATTACAGCAATCTATCTTTCCATATTACTTTCTAAGAGTTTAAAAAAATTCTCTTAATAGAGCACTGCCAAAACAATTTAGGCCAACATCTAAAAGCTTTTCTCTTCAGTGTCAAGTACGGGACCTTGCACTTAAAATGTTTATAATAAATATTAAATTTGGGCATGTATATATTATTTAATGAATTCTATCAAGATGGTCACATCTTCCTCCTGAAGAGCTTGGTAACAGAATGGTTTCTGAGTTTAAGAACAAGCCAGAGATATACAAAATCATGCAAAAGGGACATAAAAAGAAATCCTGGAATCCTAGACTATACTGTATTATTGGAAAATTAGTTTATTGTTGGTAATATTTATTTCCTAAATCTTATTCTAGGCATGAGATATGAAATAGACATGATATTAAATTTAATATTAGATAGATCAAAATAATTACTGTTGGAGCTGGACTGTTCACTTGCTACCCCAGCTACCTGAGAGACTGAGGCAAAAGGATTTCTTGAGCTCAGGAGCTTGAGACCTGCTTAGGACACAGAGCAAGATCCTATCTCCTAAAAAATAGAATAAAAACTAAACTAAACATTTGTATGTGGACATTTAGGTTGAAATTGGCAAATATGCAACTGAAAAAGATAGAGGAAGAAAGGAGGGAGGGAGAAGGAAGGGAGAATGGGGAAACAAGGGGGAAGAGGAGGAAATAATTCAATAAAGCTGTTCTTAGATATTTAAAAAGGAAAAGTCCATACAGTGGACTGTCATGGTTGACTGTGCCCAATGGTTAAAAAAAAAAATGCTATAAGATTTTCTCTCTTTCCATTCTTTGCACAGATGTTCCCATGTGCAGAGGTTTTATTATCAAAACTATATTAGGTATGAATAAATAAATAAACCCTAGAGATAGTCATAGTGCATCCTTCTATACTTAGATCTCAACAATATCTGCCACAAAAAGAATGCTTCCTTAAAAATCTGACAAGAAACCCAGCAGATATTGCCTCAGTCAGTTTATTCTACACACAAATTCTATCAGTGACCAGGCAGCTGTCTTCTTAAATAGGTAAAGACAACTTGCTAATTATAAGAGAGTATTAGCCTCTGGTACCTGCAAAATATAGATTCTCAAAGGCAAGTCTAGCAATGTCCATGCATTGGCAAGGCTGCTTAATGCCATCTTTCTCATAGAAATGGGTGAATCTAAGTATAAGTCAAGTGGAGCTTAAATGCTCAGATCACATAGCAAATGTTAGAGTTCAGAGTCTTAGAAACTATTTGATATGAATCCCTTCTATGCTGCCAGCTTCCACAGTGAAATTTTAATTTATTTCTTCATTTTCTTTATATGAAAATTTTAAAAATTACATTGCTTTATCTAATATGCTTATTAATGTATATAATAACAGCTATGTAAGAGATTGTGGGGACCATTTTAGCTTAAATCATGCTATTCAGGAAAAAAAGGGTGGAATCAGAGAATTTGTGCCTTCTATTACTTATGCAAGTAATTTTTTAAAAATGTCATTTTCCTAAGCCAAATGATCCCATTTTTTTCCCTTTATTTAAGATGTCATTTTATCAAACATGTTTCACAATTTCCTGGATTGTTTCAACTTTTCTTCTCAAAAGAACTGGCAAAATCTACCATTACTGCTGAACTTCCTCAACACAATAGAGAAGTTTTGCTGTCTCAGGGCCTTTGTTCTTGCTTTTTTTATTCCTGGAATATTTGTCTCTTAGATGCCTTTTTGTCTTTGTTCCTTGCTTACTTCAACTGCTGACACGAATATTATCAACTCAGAGAGTTCTTCCTTCAGCCTCGTATCTAAAATTGCCATTCTTCCACAGTTTTCTATGCAGGGCTGTGACATCTGACATCTTCTAAAAGTTATCTATTACTTATTATTAAAACTATACTAGGTATAAATAAATCCTAGATATACTACACAATACATGTTACATTCATACAAAGGATGGAATACAAATTTCCTATGCAATTATGATAGATCACTATATGTTAGCATATAGTATCTTTTAAGATAAATCACCACCTTATTTTGATATGTTCCCATTTGTGTATAAAACTACACCACACACACACACACACACACACACACACACACACACATTATTTATGAAAAAATGCATGATCAATTTGGGAAGGATATGCTTTTCTTAGAGATGAATGTACTACTTTTTCAATGAAAAATTATTTGAAAAATAAAAAATTTATTAATCTATTACAAAGCATGTATTGAATGACTGCTATGTACTAAGGACTGTGACGATAGAGCTGCTGAAATCCGTGGTTTTAGCTTCAATTTGGTGAATCTCAGGTAAGTCTCAGATAAAATTCTAATTTCAGTATATTGTGTTCTGTGGAAATAAAACTTGGAATTGTCCTCCTTGTGTCGGAGATATCAGCCTAGAAGGAGGAGAGGTACTAAACAATAAAAAAGTAAAATATGTGATATCTTAAATAGTTGTAAAAGTAACTGATAATCAGAAAAACAAAAAGGAAATAGTAACTTTAAAGAGGGAGTAAAGAGTACTGAATTTAGGCAGACTGGCTGGGAAAAGTTTTGAGTTGGTAAAACTTGAAAAGGATCTGAAGAAAGTGAGAAACTAAGACAAAGAAAACAAAGGCAACAGTAATTCCAGAGGAAGGGAGATCCAGTTCAAAGACTGAGATAGGAATATGCATATGCATTTGAAGAAGTATAATAGGCATGGCATGGCTATGGAAAGTTCTAAGAACATTGTTGGAATACTCGAGGGAAATTATACATCATTTGCTTGGAAGAATAACCTGTTCTGATGTTGGGCAAATTAGACTATCTAAGTCAGGTCAAAAGAAATGTTCACATGACTGTCTGATCCAGATTCACTTAATAGGATTCTACCATCTACTTGGGGCAGTAGTACTGTACTCCAATAAAATATAGTTTCTTTTACTTTGATATTCTGTATTATAATTTTGCATATAAAGTTCCTTTGGATGAACTCATGGGGAAAAGTTATTTTATCATGATCTATGTAGTTAAGAGATTGCTAGGCCTCTGACATAATTCTATTTTAATTGCAAAGAAAATGTTTCCAACACATAGCTCATAGGATGTATAATTGAAATTTTAATGATATTTTTGCCAGTTTAAAAAACTTTCCTTGAGGTAATATTGATTCCTTATATCAGCTGTAGTAGGAATGGTTATAAGTTTATTATTATGTGCTATATTGATGCTGAGTTTATTTCATGTTGAATAGGATGATTATAATATAAATGCAAGACAACATTGAATTTTGGACCCTAAAAATTTTATAGTAAAAAAAGAGCTTAAGATGAAAATTCTGAGTATGTTAAATATTTTATTGAATGGACTGCTAAATTTTTTCCACACCTAGATAAAAATGAAAACCCATTTGTATAAGAGATTGTGTTTTAAAAATACTACTAACCATACCTCATCAAAGAAAACTTTTGATAATCTTCAACATTTTGTTGGGAACTTCTCAACTAATACAGAAATGTGAAGAGATTTTTAACCAAGATGATTTTATGAGAAGAGCCTTGCAAAACAACAAATTTTTGAACTTTTTAGTGTAAATTGACAAACGATAACTCACAATAGTATTTTATAATTATAGCTATAATCTGTGTTCTCTTCCAAAGTGTTATTAAATAATTCATCAAATCAGAATGTCAGTGCCATTGAAAAGTTTTGAAGAATAAGAATAAAATAGTTGATTTTGCTTGCAGAATATGTATTACTTTAAAATACAAAAGGAGAACTTTGAATGTGAACTCATCCAAAATATCAAACTTTATTAGGAAAACAAATTCTACAAAAGACTTTTAAAAGAGGATGTCAAGGGGGATAAAGTGTATTTCATGTTGGAGCTGACAAGGCAAAGCTACCCCGGGTGAGAAATGTCAACCCCAGAACATGAAGAGCTGCTGATTACTACCCATTCTGAAGGGACTTAGCAGAGGCAGAACATCCATTCTCTACCCTAGAAGAAAAGCATTTACAAGGGTCAATGCACTTAAAAGCCAAAAGAAACACAGATCAGGCAAGGTGAACTGGTAGACCAAATGCAATCTAATATTCTTATTATTTGACTATCCCCTCTTTGGAGGGGAGGAAGTACTAGGGTTTGGATATGATTTGTCCCACTAAAACTCATGCTAAAGCTTGGTCCCCCATGTCATGGTGGTGAAAGGTGGTAGGGCCTTTAGAGGCATCTGGCATCATGCATTATACATTATAAATGGACTACTGTTTTATTGTGAAAATGCTTTACTTATTGTAGGAATTCTGCCCTCTTTTCTGTCTTTTTTTCCACTTTTCTACCACACATGCAACAGCATGTTCCACCCTCTAGGACTGTGAGTTCAAATAAACCACTTTTCTTTATATAGTCTTAGGAATTCCATTCAACTAACAAAAAAAATTTACCAAGACAGGAAGCAAGGGAATATTGCATTGCAAGTAATAAAGAAAAGTCTATGATGAAAATTTCCCCATTAGAAAAATAAGGAAAATAACTTTTAAAGTGATAATTTAATATCAATGCAGAGGTATAGAGAAAAAGCAAATGTGTGTTACAAATATTGAATGAATTTGCCATATCCATGAGTGCATCATTAGAGGCTATGTTTTTCACTATAAATGAATCAATTTCCTTTTAATTTTGATTTTCAATCAGGTGAGCTTTTTCTATGTGAACCTACCCCTGATGAAAAGACACTTCTGGTCCTCACTGAAGAGGGCTCTACCGTAGGCTGTGGTATGATGTTCAGGGTCTGGAGATGCATCCACTTGGACTTTTTCCAGAGACATCCTCTAGGACTTTGACTTTGGCTTTTCAAAGTTTTTTCCCTAATTTGCGTTTATTGCATATTTAATACAAAATTCCTAAGTCAATCCTCTAAAAACTAATAATCAGCAAACAGATTCTGTAAAGCAATGTTTTTTTAAGTGAAAGACATGAAACAAAAATGAATTATCATTTTACTATTAAATCACTGGACATTTATTCTGTGAAATGGCAGAATGTCTTGACTCATTTTAAAATGTTGAAACTGATGAACTTTTTTAAATGTAGAAGGACTTCTTTATATATTTGAAGTCTCACTTGATCTTTTCTTCTGGATTATTCTCAAAATAAGATAAATATATATCAGAACTAAATCATCAAAAGACAGTTGCTCCTGATGAGTGAAACTGTTGAAGGTGTCTTCACCTTCACCATTCACTTGAATGAAGTGCTTGCTCCTGCCAGACAGGATATAACTGTACTTGTCAAATTTGTTTTATTATTCCTTTTTGTTTTACACAAATTATTTCAATTGCATTCATAGAAAAATATAATTGGAAGAATAAAAATAACTCTCAAAACTTAAAATTATACTTCAACTCCCCTGTACTAAATATCAAAGCCAGATGGCATCTGCAATAAAATATTCTGATAAAATATGTAAATTAAGAAAACAATTTACATTATTTTTCTTGAATTATTCAATTTTCCTGGCTGAAAACTTATTTGCGTAGAAAAAGTAGGTCTTTTTAGAAAGAAAAAAATATGAATAATTAAAATATTCACCTGGCTAAATACCTCTGCAGAAATTTTGCTGTGCTCTATAATCTCAACTGTATTTTAGGACCCCTTTTGCACTTTTATATTCAATAATGTCCTTTTATGTAAGCAAAGAATAGGGATTTCCTACAAGAAAACAGAAACTCTGAGAATCCCAAGGAGGGACCATAGCCAGGTCTCAGGGAATTAGATCAGGCAGGGAAAACATGGCAGGATGGTGGCCATAACACAGCTGACTCTCCAGGGGGCCTCACATGATCTATCTCCCATTCCTGCTTTTCTATGCCTCAGCCTTCTTTGCTAATCAACTCTTTCTCCTTCTCCACTCACATCACAACTCACAGAACCTTATTCAGAACATTCCAGTTACTGACCCCAGACTTGCTGAGACCCAGATGATTATGATGAGTCGCTAGCAAAGTGAATTACTGCTATTTGGAAACATCTCTACCCATTGTTCCATCAGAATACTCAGGAAATTCTGAATCTACTTGAAGAAAGTCTAGTTCTTAGGGATATACAGCCAAGAGAAAAGTGGGAGAAAATTTTTTTCAAATTTAAATTAACTTTTCAAACAGATATACAAAAGCATAAAAGTTGTAGATATGTATGGGTGGGTACAGGTATATTTTGATACATGTGTATATTGCATAGAGTTTGAATCAGGTTAAACCTATATAACTCCTTGAACTATTCTTTGTTAATAGTATAAACATTCAAACTCCTTTCATCTAGCTTTTTGAGATTTACAGTAGATTATCATTTTCTATAGTTATCCTATGTGTAGCACACCAGGATTTCTTTCTCTCTCACTATAATTTAGAACCCCTTGTACATATTAATTAGAATTTTATTTAGAAATGTACATAGATATATATGTACATGTGTGTATGTGTATATATATATATATATATACACACACATATATGTATATATGTATATGAAAATGAGGCTCCTTAATATAGTTCCACTGGAATTTATATTGTGGGTCTATTAAAATATAATGATAAAACACAGTATGATCTTTCCTTCATTGATTTTATGGGTTTGGAAGAATATACGGGAAAAAATAGGACTCAAATTAAAAATTATATATAATTGGGTTAAATAGATGGTATTATAAAGTTGCAATAGGGGACATGAGCTATTTTTGAATGGGCAAGGTGTGCACTAAAATTCTTAGTACACAATGAAATATGAAGAATACAGGTGAGAATAAGACAAGTCATACCTGTTGAAGATCTTGTCTTTTTTGGAAGCTTACAATTGGTATTGACTCCACATAAAAATAAATTAACTTGTCATAAGAACAGATATGGAACAAAATAAAACTGAAAAAAACATGTTTATCAAATTAAAGGTTGAATGTTAAAATGATCACAACAAAACTATAGAGGTAGAAAATTTAATGAAGATGCTTGATTAAGTCCAATCTTATTTGTAATGACAGAAAATATTAATATGGTACTATTTCTTATTGAACAGTAGAGAATCTCAGGGACTAAATAAACAATTATTTCAACAGTTCCAAAATGATATTTATATTTATAAATTCTGTCTTGCATTAATCTATTCTCCCTTTACCAAAGCACTCAATAATTTTCTCATATATTTTCTCATAATTTTTCATATTAAAATATATATTTAAATTCTTTAATCTGTTTTCAATTTATTTCAGTATTTGGTGACATAGTTTGGCTTTATAATACAACAGGGACTTTAAAAAAAGATCATAATTTTTATTTAAAATCCTAACCTAGAAAATTAAGCTTTTTAAAATTTTAATATTTTAAAAGTGATACATATTGATAATGAACATTTGACAAAGCCTCAGTTTCATCTGTAGCCAAGGAATTTTATAGCAAACAGATTTTTTCTCCCCTTCTTCCTTTTACAATGTCATTTTTTAATCATTAAATCAAAATAGAGTGATTTTTTTGAGGGTAGATACTAGCACACTTAAAGACAGTTAAGTATGTACATATTTGGATGCAGAGCAAAGTTTGAGAATCATTTGGCAGGATTATCAAACATGAAATGCACAAAACTTTTAAACTTTAATTTCCTTACTATGTGTCTATCCTAGAAAAGTGCCCGCATGTGGTGTAGAGTCATGTAAAAGCATATGTGTTCCAACAGAATTTAAAACACAAAGAGTTCAAGATAATCCAAATATCTATCAATTTCAGTAAACATATTTTATTGCACCTACAATAAAAAATTTCAAGAAGTAAAAATTACAGAGTACACCTAGATGTAGGTATAAATATTTATTTATAAACCTAGACAGATACCTAGTCCCCCCCAAAGACATATTAAATACTATTTATAAAGTAATTTACTTATTGATATAGAACAGAGTACCTTTATAATTGTGTGTATATGTGAGGTTTATAAAAGACTTGAGAAAAGTCACTTAGTTCATATATATATATATATACACATATATATTTATGTTAACTGAACTCCTTTTTCATTTTCTTCACAAAACACACTAATTCTTCTCTATATCTCCATAGAGTTTTCAAAACTTCCAGTTCCACTTATGAAAGAACTATATTTCATTAACATTGTGATTTTAAGAGATAATATGTAGAATTTTAGTGAAAGCAGAACATACAAAAATTTAATAGTTAAGAAAGAAATAAAAATTAGGATGTTTTAGTACTATTTAGAATAGCAAAGTCTGAGTGATATACAATGAAAGGCCTTTAGAATATGATGAGTCTTAGACTTTATAAGCAGAATCAACTCTACTCTTGATGACTATCTGTACTATCAATATTCTCCTAGTATTTTCTGTTTGGGGATTATCATATATAGAATAGTGTATAGTGTTATAGAGGAGACAGAGTTCTGCAGCAGCTGGTTCTTGCAATCTCACAGGACATATTTCAATCAATTTCTCAGAGTAACAGGAAGGAGCTTCTGAGAGATAGTGAGGGTAAAGATATGCAGTCCAGCCATTGAACAAATCTTCTCCAAAGAGAATGACATGACAGAGAGTCTGAATTTTTTTAAGGGATTTGGGTCCTCTTGTCCTTGCCTTGGTTTCTCATAATTTCTCATATCCCCTTAAGTTATTTACTGCCCTTTGTATATCCCTCAACTCAGAAAATTGTCTTTATGAGGGTTTTGATAAACTGGTAACAAGTGGAGGATCATGACAACCTGGTCACAAGAGATAGAAGTGACATGGTCTGCAAACAATAGTTCCCTTAAGTAATTATATCTGTGGTTAGGAAGTTTTAACATCTCAGTTCCTATTTTCCCAATTATTGTCTCTTTTGATAAAGTGTTCTGTTACCCTCAGTTCTGTAACCAACAGGCTCCCTTTGATGTATCTACCACGTATCTATCATGTATCTACCCAACATAGAGTAAAACACAATGGACCAAAAAAATCTCATATTATATGTAAATAAATTAGACAATTTTTTCCTAATTTAGAAAAGCTTCTAACCATGTGTGATCACCATTTATTTCCCATGATTTTGAAACTATACACTCAGGGTTGCTGTTAAATATGCAAAATGTTGCCCAAAACAATGACAACATGAAATGTGTTGTAAGAAAAAGTTTTGAAGTTAGAGGATGTCAGTTTGTGTTCTAAATCCAACCTTTATTATTTGTGTTTTGAGGCCAGTTTAATTTTCATAAGTTTGTGGATTTTAATGTCATATTTAAAAAAAATAAAGGCATGCAGAAAGGGAGCACATTAAAATGTATATAAATTATACAATGATTAACATCACTAATACACTGTTCATTATAACCCCTCCACCTCCACAAGATGTTTAGCAGATTTTTCAAGGACATAAATAATTATAACAGAAACTTTAAAGTACAATTAAAGTTGGATTTCATTTCATATGAAATTATGAAAAATTAGAGATAAGCTAAGAAAAGTTTGATACCCTGACTAAATGTCATTGTTTCTATCACAGACATCTTTGCATTCTGTCTGCTGCTTTTTAGTGTAAAAGCTATTACCCTCATATTCATCAAAAAGAGATGAAAAACTGAGTTTGAAAACTGTGTGTACTGAATTGGTTCATACAAGTATTTTCTTGATAAAAGTAAAGAAAATTTGGAGAAATTTAATACTTTCATTGAAAAAAAAACTTATTTAATGCAGGTCCTTATTTCCTAAATAATCTAAAATCTAAATTTGTTTGCCAAATAATCTGTATTTGTTTTGAACATATATAATTTTGTTTGTCTTCAGTGGCTGTTGTTTCTTTTCAGCATGTCATGCGGAAATAAACTATCATGGAATATCTCATTTCAAATGTACTATTTGCTAAGTTTCTAGACTGTTAAAAGTGTTATTTTAAGAATTTGGAAAATAGAATGAGATTTTATATATATCAGGAAGAAAAGCGGTTTATAGTATCACATTACTTGGCAAAATAGAAATGTGATTAAAATACTCTTATCTTTTTCTGTATTCAAGAGCAGCTTAATAAGAATCATTTGAAATTGAAATAAATTTTAAGTACAAAGTCATCAATATCACTTAGTTAAGGATACTTAGAATAATGATAAAATATTCTAAAACTTAGAACTTTCTCTTTGAGTGTTTTACATGTATTAATTAACCTGTTAAGCTCTTGCAATAATTTATTATCTTTGTATTAAGAATGTGGGGAAAGAAAAATATATAGCTGTTGTCACTAATTAAATACAATGATATGAACAAATGTGTATGGGTAGGTATACACAATTTACAAATTCATACATATGCATTAATCACAAACCTTTTGACATGGAGCTAGATAATATCCTATTATCCCCATTTTAATCCAGTAGTAATAGCTTCGTACTAACAGATTTGAAAAAAGGAACACCAAATATATCCCTGAGTTTCTTTTCATGTGGTGACAGCTTAGACATTAATAAGCAATCCCAAAGTAGCAACCTCTTAATTATTCTCTATTTCAAACTTTTATAGTTGGCCCATACAAAAATTTATCAATTATATGTGTTATTTAGTCTTTGTTAAATCCTCCAAGAACATTTAATCTCACAGAAACAAAAAGTCATCATTATTTTAATCTCATACTTCATAGATCTACAAAGTATTTTGTAAAATTATTTCATCACAAGTGTAACTAGTTTAAACATGTTTGGGAACAAAATTTGACTGAGTATAGGACTGGAGTACTGGGGAAAGGTGTTTGTGTGTTGTAGGCATTAGTCAGTCAGGCGTCAGTCACACAAGTAATGGACATACTGAGCAGGAGTTGGTTTTTAGCATCTTGTCTCTCTGGGTCTATTTTCCTTGCTCCAATTTACGCCTAACAAGGTAGGAGTATAACTTTGAACGGACCTATGCAAGTGTGTCATATCTTTAATTAAATAAACAAATATTTTCTGTGTAAACATCTCATGAAGACCAAAGATTTTCTCTTCACTGCTAGTCTTGAAGAAGTTGCTACACACCAGATATTAAATGTAGTTGTACTGATATATTTATTTACTCAGTAAATAAAATTATTATGATAAGATGAGACACCATATTATGTGTATGGAGCTAAGTTTACAGATCTGATTCTTTTCATCTTTTGTAACAAATCATTAGACTTTGGAAAATATTCATAAATATTTAAGATTCCTGATATTTTCTTTTCTAAAATTTTTATTTGTCTTTAATCAATAAAATTGCATATACTTATAATGTATATTTTAATATTTTAAAGAATGATAAAAAGAATTCTGCAAAAGCCTGTATATTTATTATAAATAATCATAAATAATCCTTGAATTTTTGATGATTTTAAAACTAAAAAACAAAATGAGTTTCATATGCATATTTGCCTACTTGGTTTTGAGAACCAAGATGTTTCATTACATCACCTGATTCCATAATTTTTCTTCATTTTTCATGATATTAAAATTATTTGTGGATTCCAAAACTTTCTTTATTACTAGTTTCAGTTTAAATTTGCCAAAGTTTTTGGAACTTTGTGAATATCTTATTTGTGTAATGGGGAAAAACTATTAGCTGTATCTATTAAGATTTCTTTGAGCAGAAAAATGATTTGAAGATGTAAGTTATATTGAGATGCTAAATATAACATGCATATGCAACAGTAGTTTGAAAATGAGCACCCTAATAAGTCCTTTAATGTTTCATGGACTGCATATCTATTTTAATTGTTAATATATCTCATTTCCTTTTATAAGTGCTTAGTACTTGAGATCTTTCTTATAATTTAGGTAATCTTGATGAGAGAGTAAGCCCACTCCCATGATTAGAAATCAAAAAATAAATAAATAAAACCAGCATACTATGTATTCACATTCCCAGCATTAAGAAGGGTCACTCTAGCTGCCTTCAGTGTCAGAGGCAGCAGGGACAGTGTGTCTTCACAGCTTCCTGGCATGTGACTTGGTTTTATTCCAGAAGTTAGCCACTGTGATTCCTAGCCATTTCTGTGCATCATTCACTTATTTTCTGATCAGTTTTGGAGCTACTTCAAAATTCTTTGGCTTCATATTATTTTTTAACCCTTGATCTATAAACAATTTGTGTTTGATGACTTCACAAGTAAGCCAATCATAAGTGACTGCATGGCACAGAACTAAAACAAACACATACTTTCCTAGACATTAGGAGACAGTATGGTGTCCAAGATGTACCATCAACTTGACCCAGGACCTGGGAAAACAGTTGTCCACTACTTTTCAGGTGTGATATGAAGAATTATCTACATCACTCTTTGTCTATGTGTGGTTCCTAATTAGCAGGGCAATTTTCAGAGTAAACATAAAATTTATAATTCCAACTTCATTTTTAGTTTCCCAAAATGAAAATGAAAATGACAAATGACAAAAAATAAAATGAAGTTAGTGAAGTTAGTCATAAGAAATGAAGGGAAGCAGAACACTTACTACAGGATGTTATTATTTTTTTTTTAAAAAAAAGGTCCAGCTTGAGATAGAGAGAGGAAGGAAAAGAGGGAGGGAGACGATGCTTGGATGGAGAGCCCCTCAAATATATTAATACCACTAATATCATAATACCTAAATATCATAACTTAGCATTCAAACAGTGATGATGCATGCTATTTTGGAAAATGTACATGAATTTAATCTGAAAGTTGTATCCTAAATTAATCACTTTGATACCTGAAATGGGTCATTTACTACCCTGACAGAACAGTCTCCAATTGTCATTTTTATCATACTGATATTAGTACATGTATGATTAAAAAGTTGTTTATATGTCACTTTTTTTAACCTTTGCAGAGCTATGTACATGAAATAACAACTGCTGAATTAAGTTACTGTTAAAAAATACTGTAAAGTTTTTGAGAAAATAAAAATATTTCAGAAATGTTTCACTTACCTAACTTTCATCAGCCAAAAAGCAGGGATATTTTACACTAACAATGAGTGAAATTTTAATTTACTGAGAGGGCAGGGATTAATGAACAGCTTGTCTTTTCTGTATACTCAGGGCACATTCAGGGAGTCACATTTAAGTAAAGTACAATATAAAATATATTAATTCCAGTTCCAGCTTTCCCTTAGCATTTTCTGTAGCTTTGGGAAAGTCATTTTTTCTCAGTGAGTCTACTATCTCATTTGCAAAGTGAGAATTATAAAAATGTCTATTTGTAATGTATGCTAATTTTTTAGTTGAAACAAAACAATGCAGATAAACGTATTTTGTGAACTCTAACAGTCTATGTAAAAGATGGGATTTAGAGCTTATAAAGTTGTTTCTTTGCTTTTCAAATGTGCCAAGATAACTACCATTCGATGGCTTTAAAGGGCACAAATTTTTGATCAACACTCTAGTTTTCAGATAAGAGGAAATCTAGTTGTCAACATGACTTTTTTTCTTTGCTCAGAATACTCTGTAAGAATGTGGACCTGTTTATAAGAGTATTATTAAATGGTAAAAGGAAGATTTACCTTGCCCATAGTATATTCCCCAGGGACATGAACTTTCTGCATGTTTCTTATGTAAGTTTCTTATGTCAGTGCACTCTATAGGGAACACAGTAGCAAGCTTTTAATAAATATTTCAGATTGCACAGAATATGTTTAAAATGTCTGATAATATGCTTTTAAACACACTAAAAGTTATATAAAGACCAACATACTGTTTAAAGAACAAAGAAAACCACAATTAAATTTTTAAATGTGAGGAATACCTTTAGCAATTTTTCCCCAAAAGATTCCTGCTAGGTATTTTGATGGTGTGTCTGAAATCTAAAAAGCTTGAAGCCTTATGCTGAGATGGATAAAGTGGAGGAACACACAGAAATGTGATTCTCCACTTTGTGCACATCCCTTAGTGGTATATAAATGGATTCCCAGCCAGGGTTTGCACAGTAAATAATTTACTTTCTCACCATATTCTTTATGGGTGCTATACACACTCTTTATGAGACAGCAATAAAATTCAGTAGGTTTCTTTCTTTGACCTCCTTTATTCATTCATGGAAGCAATACATATACACTGAATAGCTGCTATAGCAAGTCTCTGTTTCATTGCACAGTGGAGGAACGACATGTTTAAAATTCAAATCTTAGTACTAATGAAGTTATAATATATAGGCTATGTGAACCAGTAATTTTCTAAGCTTATAAAACAAAATCAATGTTCAAACTGTGGCAAGCATAACTTCACTGCTATGATATCAGAGGGCATTGTATCCACTCACAGTATATTAAGAACATCACTCTATCAACTGTCATTTTACTAAAAGACCTGAAGAAATGATCATTGGTAGAGAGTTCTTCCTAATGAAGACAGCTTTTGCAGAACCTGTGTGATCATAAAAATGTAATTTTCATTCACACGCAATATCCCCACTACCTCCTAAAATAAAACCCTTCCCTTGTTTTTTTTTACTGCCTGCATACTTGAGGGTGCAGTGAGGAACTAGAGACCAGGGATTATGTGGTCTGACAGAAAACATTATCAGCCAACTTTGGTTTGGTGAGGGAATTACAATTCACTTAATGTTAATTTGTTCTCATTTGGCTTCAAATCTCTCTTGTTTTGTATCATGGAAGACTTCTAAGTAGGCCTATTGTATTTTTATTTTGTTTTATTTTTATAGTTTTATTTATTTTTTATATTTTTGGTAGGAGGAATGGGTTATAAAGATACACTTATCATTGAGTGATGCCAAAGAATCCACAGTTCCCATCAGTGCATGGTTACCCTCACTCAGTCTCTACCTGGAATGTGTGCAAGTGCAAGTATGTTTGCAGGTGCGTGTGCACACACACACACACACACACAGATAAATAAAGAATTTTAAGAAGTAAATATATATTTCAAAAATGCAGACTTTGGTGTTAGAAAATTAATCTTCAAATTCTGATTGTTCTACTTTGTAGCTTTGAGCAATTATTACTTAAATTTTCTGAATGCCAGAAGGCTGTAGTAGTGGTTAAATGAGGTAACACATATAATAAGTTTTGTTAGAGTTTGTCTATATACAATATAATGACTTTCTCAAATATGAAATACCTTCAAAAATTTTTTTTCTTTCATAATCCTTGATCACGTTTGCTCTGGACATGGGTGTATTGATCAACCTGTCATCTGTATTGTGTATATCTCATTTTCTGTTCAAGGAATTATTTAACTCCACTAAGGTTTATATAATATGAAAATTACATATAAATGCCAGAATGATCTCGTATTATGAGATGAGGGATTTAACACTCACAGGACAGCCACTGAATTATGGGAGTATGATCTTTGGTGGAAAAGTTTCCTAATGTATTTCTTCTGAAACGCAGTACATTCTTCCTTGAAGTTTCTGACAAAATCAAACCTTAACTGCCTAGAATGGATCAATTAGAGAATTAACCATTACAATGCCCTTTTCTCTTTCTAATAATCCATGCCCCCCAATCTCTTTCCTGATCTCTGGGATGACTTTTCCAATTAAATTCTTGTTTGTAAGTCCTTGTTTCACTTTCAACTCTCCTGGATTGGAATATATTCAGGACCAAGACAAAATTGTCAAAACTCTTAGGATCATTTCTAGAAACAATGAATTGGAGATAAAAAAAATAATTAGAAAACATATTGAATACAGAACTAGTAACTAATCATTGCCATTCTTATTTGCATATACTTCACCATCTGAAGTTGCAATATATCACATGGAGATTCAATTAACAGACTCACTTTGAGAACAAGACAGGAACAAAATGATGCAGATTCCAGCACACAGTGGAAAAGGATGATGAGCAACGTCATCCTTGTTATCCCACGTAACAACCATCAGACATTTGAATGAGACCATTCTGCACAATCCAGTCCTTGTTGAGCTACTGTCTGACCACAGACATCAACAAGGTTGCACAGAACAAATATAACAGCCTAGCAAGATAATTGTGAAGAGATAAATGTTGTATCAGACACACATATAGGGCAGTTTTTTACACAGCAAAATCTCACTAATATAGAGATTGTCTATACTTATTACTGTTACTTTTTTCATATGATATGACAGATTCAAACTATTTTTCCAAAAATGAGACTATTGAAATTTTATTTACTTAACATGTCAAGCTTCATTATGCTTGCTACATCTTTTTCTGTTTTTGTATTCTTAAGTCTTATACATGCCTCTAAGAATACCTTCTTCTGTGATCTCCTCCAATATTGCAGCCAAGGTGATTGTGTGTGGCAAACATAGCAGAAGCTATAGTGTATCAATTTATTTGATTAGGTTCCAAAACACAATGGTTTCTTTCTTAAGCTTAATCCTCTCTTTGTATTTAGAGCTATAATATAAATTTTCACTCATCATTCATTCTTAGGGGAGGTCAACTATTTACCACATCATGAAGATACAAGAAGACTAAGGAGAAATCCATGGGTTGAAGAAATGAACTGTCCCACTGATAACTCTCTGAAATTGAGGCCCACCACAGCCATGATAAATGAATTTGGTAGGGGATTCTTCCTAAACTGAATGTTCTCATAACACTCTTTGACTATAACTTCACAACAGATGCTGATTCATGACTACTCAGCTAAAGCACTCCTAAATGTTGACTTGGAGAAGCCATTTTTATCTTCTAAATTTTGTGGATCAAATTGCCACATATCAATACTTAATAACTCATACCATGTCCAATAGTGATCGTCTATACAATATAGATGAGGTATGTGCCTCAAATCTTAATTTATATTTTTTATATAATCAATTTTCAGTCATGAACTCTTTTTTAGATCTTTCTCTTGATTTCTAAAAAAGAAAACTAAAAAATCTAATCACTCAATCATCAATGTCCACATACATCTTAATTGCAAAATAGTTCTTATCATCATGGTGGTGTTTTTGTAAATCTCATTTTAGGAAAGTTAAAGAGTATTTATTCTTTTCTTTTTTTTTATTGTAAACAAATGGGATACATGTTGTTTCTCTCTTTGTACATAGAATAAAGTCATACCATTTGTGTAATCATAAATTTACATAGGGTAATGTTGGTTGATTCATTCTGTTATTTTTTCCCTTCCCCCCCAACCCTCCCATCCCTCTTTTCCCTTTATACAGTCCTTCCTTCCCCCATTCTTGCCCCCCTCCCTAACCCTAACTCGAACCCTAAAACTAACCCCTCCCACGCCCCATTATGTGTCATCATTCACTTATCAGCGAGATCATTCTTCCTTTGGTTTTTTGATATTGACTTATCTCACTTAGCATGATATTATCCAATTTCATCCATTTGCCTGCAAATGCCATAACTATATCATTCTTTATGGCTGAGTAATATTCCATTGTATATATATGCCACAGTTTCTTTATCCATTCATCAACTGAAGGGCATCTAGGTTGGTTCCACAATCTGGCTATTGTGAACTGAGCAGCTATGAACATTGATGTGGCTGTATCTCTGTAATATGCTGATTTTAAGTCCTTTGGGTATAGGCCAAGGAGTGGGATAGCTGGGTCAAATGGTGGTTCCATTCCAAGTTTTCTAAGGAATCTCCACACTGCTTTCCAGAGTGGCTGCACTAATTTGCAGCCCCACCAGCAATGTAAGAGTGTACCTTTCTCCCCACATCCTCGCCAACACCTGTTGTTGCTTGTATTCTTGATAATCGCCATTCTAAATGGGGTGAGATGGAATCTTAGGGTGGTTTTGATTTGCATTTCTCTTATTACTAGAGATGTTGAACATTTTTCCATATGTTTGTTGATTGCTTGTAGATCTTCTTCTGTGAAGTGTCTATTCATTTCCTTAGCCCATTTGTCGATTGGATTATTTGCATTCTTGGTGTAGAGTTTTTTGAGTTCTTTATAGATTCTGGAGATTAGTGCTATATCTGAAGTATGATTGGGAAAGATTTTCTCCCACTCTGTAGGCTCTCTCTTCGCATTGCTGATAGTTTCCTTTGCTGAGAGAAAGCTTTTTAGTTTGAATCTACCCCAGTTGTTGATTCTTGTTTTTATTTCTAGTGCTATGGGAGTCCTGTTGAGGAAGTCTGGTCCTGAAGATCTGGACCTACTTTTTCTTCTATAAGATGCAGGGTCTCTGGTCTGATTCTGAGGTCCTTAATCCATTTTCAGTTTAGTTTCGTGCACAGTGAGAGATATGGGTTTAGTTTCATTCTGTTGCATATGGATTTCCAATTTTCCCAGCACCATTTGTTGAAGACGCTATCTTTTCTCCATTGCATATTTTTGGTCCCTTTGTCTAGTATGAGAAAATTATATTTATTTGGGTTTGTGTCTGTGTCCTCTATTCTGTACCATTGATCTACCTGTCTATTTTGGTACCAATGCCATGCCGTTTTTGTTACTATTGCTTTGTAGTATAGTTGAAGTTCTGGTATTGCAATAACCCCTGCTTCATTTTTCCTGCGAAGGACTGCTTTAGCTATCTGGGTTTCTTATTCTTCCAGATGAATTTCATGATTGCTTGTTCTATTTCTGTAAGGTACGTCATTGGGATTTTAACTGGAATTGCATTGAATCTGTATAGCACTTTTGGTAGTATGGCCATTTTGACAATATTAATTCCGCCTATCCAGGAACATGGGAGATCTTTCCATCTTCTAAGGTGTTCTTTAATTTCTTTCTTTAGTGTTCTGTAGTTCTCATTGTAGAGGTCTTTCACCTCTTTTGTGAGATTGATTCCCAAGTATTTTATTTTTTTCGAGACTATTGTGAATGGGGTAGTTTTCCTAACTTCTCTTTCTGAAGATTCATCACATATGTATAAAAATGCATTAGATTATGAGCATTGATCTTATATCCTGCTACTTTACTAAATTCACTTATGAGTTCTAAGAGTTTTCTGGTGGAATTTCCTGGTTCCTCTAAGTATATAATCATATCATCAGCAAATAGGGATAGTTTGAGTTCTTCTTTTCCTATTCGTATCCCTTTAATTTCTTTGGTCTGTCTAATTGCTCTGGCTAGAGTTTCAAGGACGATATTGAATAGGAGTGGTGAAAGAGGGCATTCCTGCCTTGTTCCAGATTTTAAGAGGAATGCTTTCAGTTTTTCACCATTTAGAATGATATTAGCCATGGGCTTAGCGTAGATGGCCTTTACAATGTTAAGGAATGTTCCCACTATCCCTATTTTCTCTAGTGTTTTGAGCATGAAGGGGTGCTGTATTTTATCAAATGCTTTCTCTGCATCTATTGAAATAATCATGTGATTCTTGACTTTAAGTCTATTGATATGGTGAATTACATTTATTGATTTCCTGATGTTGAACCAACCTTGCATCCCTGGGATGAAACCCACTTGATCATGGTGCACTATCTTTTTAATATGTTTTTGTATGAAATTTGCTAAAATTTTGTTAAGAATTTTTGCGTTGATGTTCATTAAGGATATTGGTCTAAAATTTTCTTTCCTAGATGTGTCTCTGTCTAGTTTAGGTATCAGGGTGATATTGGCTTCATAGAATGAGTTTGGGAGAGTTCCCTCCTCTTGTATTTCATGGAATACTTTGAAAAGTATTGGAATGAGCTCTTCTTTAAAGGTTTTGTAGAACTCGGCTGAGAAACCATCAGGTCCTGGACTTTTCTTTGTTGGTATGCTTTTGATGACTTCTTCTATTTCATTACTTGAAATTGTTCTATTTAAATTGTGTATGTCCTCCTCGTTTAGTTTAGGCAATTCATACATCTCTAGAAACTTGTTGATATCTTCGAAATTTTCTATTTTGTTGGAGTATAGATTTTCAAAATAGCTTCTAATTATGTTTTGTATTTCACTGGTGTCTGTTGTGATATTTCCTTGTTCAATCCAAATTTTGGTGATTTGGGTTTTCTCTCGTCTTCTCTTTGTTATTGTGGCTAAAGGTTTATCAATTTTGTTTATTTTTTCGAGGAACCAACTATTTATTTTGTCAATTTTTTGTATTGTTTCTTTTGTTTCAATTTCATTGATTTCAGCTCTGAGTGTAACTATTTCCTGTCTTCTACTACTTTTGGTGTTGGTCTGTTCTTCTTTTTCTAGGGTTTTGAGCTGTAGTGTAAGGTCGTTGATTTTTTGAGTTTTACTTCTTTTATTGAATGCGCTCCATGAAATAAATTTTCCTCTAAGTACTGCTTTCATAGTGTCCCAGAGATTGTGATATGATGTTTCTTTGTTCTCATTTACCTCTAAGAATTTTTTAATTTCCTTCCTAATATCTTCTGTTATCCATTCATCATATAATAGCATATTGTTTAATCTCCAGGTGTTGGAGTAGTTTCTGTTTTTTAACTGTCATTTATTTGTAATTTCAATCCATTATGATCTGATAAAATACAAGGAAGTGTTTCTATCTTCTTGTATTTGCTAACATTAGCTTTGTGGCATAATATATGGTCTATTTTAGAGAAGGATCCATGTGCTGCTGAGAAGAAAGTGTATTCACTCTTCGTTGGATGGTATATTCTATAAATGTCTGTTAAATCTAAATTATTGATTGTGTTATTGAGTTGTATGGTTTCTTTGTTCAATTTTTGTTTGGAAGATCTGTCCAGTGGTGAGAGAGGTGTGTTAAAATCACCTAGTATTATTGTATTATGGTCTATTTGGTTTCTGAGATTGAGAAGGATTTGTTTGACATATATGGGTGAGCCACTGTTTGGGGCATAGATATTTATGATTGTTATGTCTTGCTGATTTATGGTCCCTTAAGCAGTATGAAATGTCCTTCTTTATCCCTTCTGACTAACTTTGGCTTGAAGTCCACATTATCTGAAATGAGGATGGATATCCCAGCTTTTTTGCTGGGTCCATGTGCATGGTAAGTTTTTTCCCATCCTTTCACCTTTAGTCTATGTGTATCCCTTTCTATGAGATGAGTCTCTTGCAGGCAACATATTGTTGGATCTTTCTTTTTAATCCAATCTGCCAGTCTATGTCTTTTGATTAGTGAATTCAGGCCATTAATATTCAGGGTTATTATTGAGATATGATTTGTATTCCTAGTCATTTGACTCATTTTATTCATTTATTTGTTTATTTTTGATACGACTTGGTTCCTCTTTATTTGAGAGTTCCTTTAGGATAGCTCCTCCCTTTGCTGATTGCTTCTTTGTTTTTCATCTCTTCATCATGGAATATTTTGCTGAGAATGTTCTGTAATGCCGACTTTCTTTTTGTAAATTCTTTTAGCTTTTGTTTATCATGGAAGGATTTTATTTCATCGTCAAATTTGAAGGTAAGTTTTGCTGGGTATAAGATTCTGGTTGGCATCCATTTTCTTTTAGGGCTTGAAAAATGTTATTCCAGGCCCTTCTAGCTTTAAGGTCTGGATTGAAAAATCTGCTGATATCTGTATTGGTTTCCCCCTGAATGTAATTTGGTTCTTTTCTCTCACAGCCTTTTAAATTCTGTCTTTATTTTGTATGTTACATATTTTCATTATAATGTGCCTTGGTGTGGGTCTGTTGTAATTTTGTTTATTTGGAGTCCTATAAGCCTCTTGAACTTGATTTTCCATTTCATTCTTCAGATTTGGGAAATTTTCTGAAATTATTTCATTGAATAGATTGTTCATTCTTTTGGTTTGTTTCTCTAAGCCTTCCTCAATCCCAATAATTCTCAAATTTGGCCTTTTCATGATATCCCATAGTTCTTGGAGATTCTGTTCATGATTTCTTACCATCTTCTCTGTTTGTTCAACTTTGTTTTCAAGGTTAAACATTTTTTCTTCAATATCTGAGGTTCTGTCTTCCAGGTGTTCTATCCTATTGGTTGTGCTTTCTGTGGAGTTCTTAATTTGGTTTATTGTTTCCTTCATTTCAAGGATTTCTGTTTGTTTTTTTTTTTTCAATATCTCTAACTCTTTATTGAAATGGTCTTTTGCTTCCTGTATTTGCTCTTTTAACTGTTGATAAGTGTGTTCATTAAATGCCTGCATTTGCTCTTTCATTTCATCCTTTGCTTCCCTTATCATGTTAATTATGTGCATTCTGAACTCCCTTTCTGACATTTCTTCTGCCATGCTGTTATTGGATTTTATTGATTTAACATCCAGATTTGTTTGAGGCATTTTCTTCCCTTGTTTTCTCATGTCGTTCAGGTATCAGTGGACTGCTGAGATGTTGCAGATTTCCTCTATTGACTTATAATGTCCCTGAAGATTGCTAGTGTATCCCCTCTTATCCTTCAGTAGCCTGAAGTCTTAGAGGAAGTTGATACTGCGGTGCTCCCCAAGGAAGCTGCCTCTCTAGGGGTGGTGGTCTTCAGGTGGGGTATATTCCCTACTTGTGGGCAGAGGTGTCTCTACTTATTGACCAATGGTCATCCAAAGGGGAACTAGGCTGCAGGCTGAAGCAAGGCCTCTTTGGGCCTGTGTCTCTGGTTTTACCGTCCTTGTGGGAAAACCTCACCCAGCGGGGAAGACTCACCTGGTGGGGAGGTCTCGTTGGTCAGTTCCCCTCCTAGAGGTTCCCCTCAGTCCACAACTACCACCTGGGCAGGGCAGCCTTCTCAGGCAATGTTCCCAGGGGCCCGGACCTACATCCTGGGCCTGGGAGCCTTACCCTTCACAGACGAGTCTCCTTAGGTAGCCCCTCCTCAGAGAAGCTCCCGCAGTCCTGAAACCTTCACTCCGTCCCTCAGCTTGTTCTGTGTAGCTCTTTCAACAAAAGGTGCCTAGGTCCCCGGACCGGACCGTGCTTTGCACCTAATCGCCTGGCTATGCGACCCCTCCTCTGAGCAGCCACCTGGAGCCTCGTACATATGCTCCAAGCCCCAGTGACTCGCCGCTCGCCTCTTCCTCCAGGCAGCCACCCGATGTTCTGTGTGGGCGCTTGGAGATCAAGCCACTCACTGCGCACCTCCACCTCCTCTCAGGACAGCCCCCCCCCCCCCCCCCCCCCCCCCCCGTTGTTCAGGAGGTTGCTGAGTCCAAACAGCTTGCCGCCCAGCTCTTCCTCTGGCAGCCGCCGGAGCACCGGCAGGTTGCTCCAAAACCAAGTGTTGTGCTGCGTGGCCTCCTCTGCAAAGTTCCCCCGCTGTCCGTGTTTACCGCTCCAGTGGGGGGAGGGGTGTCTCACTGGGCAACTCTATTTCACAAAGTTCCCTGTGTTCCGGGGCTACCGTCCCATCCGGGACGCCTCCCCAATGGGAGAGACTCACCCGGCGGCTTTGAGTTGGTCCCAAGTCACTCACTATCTCCTCTTTTGAATCCTGAGTCCTGGAGCAACATGAAATGCAGCCGCCCTCTAGTCCGCCATCTTGAAAACCTCTCAAGAGTATTTATTAATAGAGTATTATCAGACCAGTGGAGGGATCTGGACACAGACTTGGGAGACTAACACCTGTGAACAGCACACTTTGACTTCACTTACTTGCTAAACACATCTATAATAGTGTTAGCACACAAAAACACAATACATTGCAATTTTTAAAGTACATTCTTGTCGAATCAAAAGAATTAATACTTTTTCTTTTTAGTTAACTCTTTTTGTGCAGACAGGGTATCTATATCTTAGCTTGCTTCTAATTTGGGTACATCATTGGAGCCTACTATTTCTGGAACGTTCCCCTCCATTTAGCATTTTACCAATTTTCCACAATGTAGAAACCATGTGTATCCAGTCTCATTCTCTCCTTATCACAACTTTTGCTATCTAAAATTACATTCAACTAATTCCCATCCACATATTTATTCATATATATATATTCCTGTATGTATTCTAGAGACATATATCTTATAATTTATTGTCAATTAAAATTTTTCCAGAAAAAGTTTCTTAGAATACTGGATTTTCCATATGAATAATTTTCCACAGGGAAAAAAAAATCAGGATTCTCTTTGGGGGAAAGTAAAGAATGACAAGAAATTATTTCATATACCAGAAAGTAAAAAGAGGCCAATACTGTTCACAGAGTGAAAAGATGAGTTGGCAGGTAGGGCAGTTTAAAACAGGTAGCACAATCCCTAATTGAGTCTATCTACATGCTGATTAAATCATTATTTCAGGAATGCTTCTTCTTGAAATTAAAAAAAAAAAATGTAATCTCCTCAATGTTAAGGCCAAAGTTTGGTCCCTATTTTGGAATTGTGATACCAAATTCTGAATAAGATGAACATGTATGATCCTTGATGTGTGAGTTACTGATCCGTTTGCTCTATTCTGAAGAATAGCCAGACTGATGTATTCTGCTTACACACAGAGCTACAAAAATACTGGCAACACCTTGAATATAAAATGGAAAGCTTAAAATTTAAACTTTTGAATACTTTTACATTTAGGTCTACCTACCTTTGTCTTTTCTTCCAGTCATCCCTAAAATGTACCTCAGGAAGATTAAATCTCAAAGATGAAGAATTCATTTTCAGAATGCGTTCTTGGTACATTAAAAAACCTATTTTAAAACTGTTTTCTGGTTACATGTTATTTTGTATTATTATCCAACAACTATAATATTAAGAAAATTTATTGTGCAGCCCAAGGACTAGGAAGGATCGAGACAAAATGTTTTGTAATTGTATATGTGGGGGTACTATTTAAAGCTAGTCAAATTATATTCATTGAGGTATAGTTTACTACTTCAACTATGTGATGTATAGGAAATTAAATGTGAATGTTTGAAAATACATTGGAAGTTCCATACACCAACAAGTAGGGACAATATGTTCATACCTAAATGAGATTTTGATAACTGTATGTAACTCTTTTTTCAAAGTTTCTCTTGCCTACTTGCAAGCTGAATTATTTTCTCATTGAGTTCGTATAGTACTTTGACAGAACCCCATGCAAACACCTACTCCAATACAATACAGCTTTCTCTTATATGGCTTTTTCCCCTAGACAGTAACTAACTTGAAGGCAAAGATGTGTTGTTGTTTTTTCTACATCCCATTCATATATCATTGCTCAATAATTTTTTAGAAACTTTAAAATATTTGCTACTTAAAATATTAGGACTCTAAAATAGTGTCATAACCTTGGGTTTATTAGTGAATAGTTAACTATCCTCCATTTCCTCTATTTCCTCTGTTGTGAGTTGTCCCATGGTAGAGTGTTGGAGAGGGAATTAAAGAGTGAAATGGGAACATGTCAAGGAACAGTAACAGGAGGATGAGGAGATGAGTCTAAGTCAAAGAATGAAGCACAAAAGATGCATCGTAGCAGGATGTATAGACGTATCTATAAGACAAAACCATTGACATTTTCACGTACTTAGTTTCCAACAACTACTATGCAAGACATAGCACACTGATAGGAAAAATCACTGTCTTCAGTGAACCCACTCATGTTGGCTATGATTCCAGCCACAAGATCTCCCTCTTTCCTGCCTACAGTCTGCCTCTGGCTTGCATCCTTCCTAGAATGATGACAGCCCCTGTCTTTCATTTTAATAACATGTTCTATACATAAGTTAGAGAAAGCTGACTTCTGCTTTTAGCTGAGAATTTTGCTTGAGGTAGCCATTGTGATAGGTTTTAAGGCAAAACCCAACTAGTCTCATTTACTAGACCTGAAGTGCAATGTCGAGATTATTCATAAGACATGAGGGAGAAACTTTGTCAATTCATTGCTATATGTTATACAGTATCTAGCAAAATGTATTGCAGCACATTTGTTGATAAAAAAATTGTTGTATGAATAAGTATGTGGGTGAAGAAATGAAAAAACGAATTGCCAGAGGAAAAAAGCAGAAAAGTTTTCTCTTGCACTCAACTAACTCAAATTCTAGTTAAATATTACCCAATTTGTTATATAATTCCATAGAGTGCATAAAGCAGTAAGAAATATTCATGGGATTTTTAGAAGGGAAGTTTTGGTTTACTAATTATCTGAATCCAGTGAACTTACATGCTTTTGGGCAACAAGAAACTCAACAGTACTTATCAGACAGGAAGAAGTACAATATCTTTTTTTCAGATTGAAACTAGTTCAGGTCTATTAAATTAAAAAAAAAAAGACTTTGCATCTACAATAAAAAGTATACTTTGTCCAGAAAGTATTCTTGACTTACAAAGAATATCCTTATGCTTAAAATGACTTAGACTATCAGTTTGCCTCCCTATCCAAGACTGACAAAATTGTCAGGATCAGCGAAGGATCGAATTTTACTTTGCTTGCCAACTCACAAGTGAGCCTGTCACAGTTTCACATCCACCAAGAGCTTGATTTCAAACACATTTGCTAATCTTAACGCTCCCATTTCCTATTGGATGTTTTTCACTTGGATATTTTCAGACGAGATCAATTTAAACATAGTTCAAATCAGCCTGATTCTCCCAGCTGTGAAAGAAAGTCCTTCTTCTGACTTGTTTCTTTTTATAGTACCATAATTCTCAAAGTTCTTTAGCCCAGGACAGTGGAAATGCATTGCATATATTTCTTCTGGCTCCTTTTATCTAATCAGAGGATTCTCCCTTGTGCAATATGTATCTCATCAGCACATGTGGTGCTGATTCCACTCTGACAAGTACATTGTGAAATTTTCCCCAAATTTCATTTTCACCTTTCCTTTTTCTTGTTTAACTAGCTCTCTGAACTTCCAAGAAAGAAGTCTGATTTTCATAGTGCATTTAATAATATTTACTTTTCATTCACATTAGCTATTATAATCTGCTATTAAATTTTCATTTTGTGCATCTGGAGTGAGAGTGGTCTTTTCTTTTGGTTGTTTCAGTACTTGTACCGCTTCTTTATGTAAATCCAACCCAGTGTTGTCACATATTTGTTGAGACACAACCCTTATGATCTCTGCACATTTTGAATCAACTGTGATCTGAACTACCTTTTCAAGGGTGTTTGTTTAGCAAACTGCCTTTCAAGATAAAGTTACTGTCTTCAGGGAAGAGAGATGTTTCCTAAGCACTATTATAAAGACAATGTCACTTTTCAAGGAAAATGTTAACCAGATTGGTTAGCAAGACTTTTTAAAGAATCAGGTCTTCCTATGTTCAGGGTGACCCAGCTGTGTCACAAATCCATCATGTACACAGCATCCACAAGGGTCACTATGCATTATGGGACTTGTAGAGAACATCTTACGCTGCCTGATGTGCTGGGAATAGTTGTGACTTCTGTCTCTGACCCAGGAAACTTATATCTTCTATCAGCATCTATAAAACTGTGGCAGATGAACTTAGTGACTGGCAAGTACAGTGAGATGGTAGCCCCATCAGAGTTCTTGGCACTATTCATAATCACTTAGATCATTTAGGTGAAACATAAGCTTACTGTGTATTTCCATGGAAAATTTGTTTCTCACATAAATGTTAAGACTCATATGTAAGAAATGTAACTTACAGATCAATTACCAATCAAACAATATAGGAATCCAAATGGTCTTCCACCATTTCGTTTGCTTCCACCCACTGCAGTATAATGTCTATGAAAAAGGAAATTGTCTTGGTTAATTTTCAAGCCTACTATCTTAAAATATGCTAAGAAAATAATAAATGTTTTTAAATAATTGATAAGTGACTGACTAGAAACTTCTGACTGTAGATTAAGTTAAACATGCACAAATATATATATATGTATATATGATCATTATTAGCAAAGATTTTGAAGGAGACTTGATTTGAGAAACAACATATTTTGTATAAAATGCACAATGGTTTTCATCTTCTGGGAATCATTGACTCAGATCTTCTGTTAGCAGAAGGATCTTCCAGGAAGGGAAAAACAAGAGAGTAGATTTGAATAATATATATGCTGCTATTATGTGTTATACATCTGTTCACAGTTTTCTCTCTCAATAATCACAGAGACAAAATCTAATATGATTTTATGCATTTTTATAATGGAAACAGCTTGGGGTTCCCCCATATCCATTCTTCCTTAATAAGGGAACTTCTAGTATTTAACTAGGCACATCGTTTTCTTTCACATAGGAATTACAATTCCCAGCAACCATTGCAAGTGTTACTCATTACTAAATTTTGAGGCCAATGGAATAAAATCAGATTTCATAATGCAATATTCAAGAAGTGTCCTAAAACCCATGTCATTCCTTGTTACTTTCTGTTTGCTATTTGCTCAAATACAGGTGTGGTAGTTTTAGACAGAAAGGGATTTGGATCATGTGATCTTGAATCAATGTGTTATCTCTATGCCCTGATTTCTTCATCTATAATGACATTGGAAAAATTTTACTGTTGTGAGTATTAAATGTGACACAATAAAGCTGTTTACTATGTTCACAGTATACAGGTAACATTAAAAATATATTTACTGTTACTATTATTGAAGTCACATTTTCTGTATTAGTAACAATAAAGAAAGTGACTGACTTTCTAAGAGCTATAATATTAATCCTGAAATTTCTTCACCTGTATTGAATTTTTATGAACAAGAAAAAAAGAGGAAATTTTCCATTTTACTTAATCTATTATAACTAGCCTTTATTAGTTTATTCCCCTACCCCTTGGCCATTATAAACTTAACAATGTCAATTTGATAAATTTTGTTAAGTGTAAATTTAAGAGTGTTTATTAAATTTCTAACAAATGTGATTTAAGAAAATTAATAATTTAGAATTAGGAACTCATAATAATATTTATAAAGCATTCAGCATTTTCTATGTGGATACATTATTTAACATCACCAGAAAATGCCAGTTTTATAAGGCAAAACAATTAGCCCCAGGAAGCAAGTTAACCAGAGGCAGTGATGGATATCCAATCTATATATATACATCTAGTAGCATAATCAAACCTCAGCTTCATGTTTTACCATATTTCTCATAGGTAAAGTATGATAAGAACAGTTTTAAGAATGTAGCCTTAAGGAGGCAACAGAGCCATCTCTGCAAAAACAGAAATATAACTGATTTTCCTCCCTAGATCTGATTGCCTGGAGCAGCTACTAGTGCTATTGCTTTGGACATCTCTGGTGAGTTGTGCAATCACACTGTAAGTTACTGTTGTGCAGGGAGTCTTAACTGCTGAAGCTTCTTTGTAGGTGGTTATGCTTGTCTTCTATGACAACATGCTACAGTAAATTTTCCTTCCCATGGTTCCTTCCTCATTTACAGAAATGATACCCAGAATCATTTTCCTGGAGACAGATCACTTTCAGACCTCAGAAAATGAACAGTGAGAGGATTTTGTACAAGCTGGATGTTTTTTTCTTTTCAAATTTTTCAGTTTAAGAATTTCTTATTTTTGTGCTATTTTACTTATATATATATTTTAAAACAATAAAAAAAATCAAGCAAATGCCATTTCTCAGAGAGTATTGGTTTATAGCAGAAATATTCTGATTCAACTTGAACAAAGAAGAAGACAAAAAATCAAGAACTTACAGAAATTTTGCAAAAGAATATTAACCAGTGTAATTGAAGAGTAGGATTCCTTTCAATTCCCAGGACAAGAGGTGTGTACATAGTTTTATTCTGGACCAATTTGAATGCCTTCTATTCCCACAGACAGAGAGCATCCCTTGGTCCCAGGACTGTTCCGTGGAAAGTGCTGACAGTCACAGGGCCTCAAGCCCTTTAAGTAAATGTAAAAGGTGGACTCCTTTGTTCTCAGAGAGAAGTATTTGGAAAATTAAATTATTTATTTTTGATAATTCAGGATTCTGTTTCCTTCTGTTGCCCTTTTGGAGATGAGAAGCAGAAAAAGCTACTACAGTTAACTTTGCAAGAGCTTAATTTGCATCCCTGTGCACAGTGACGTCCGGAAGCCTGGGCTACACAGATGAAATTACTCAGGCTGAAACCTGAGTAATTCAAGTCTGCTCTCATGTCTAGAAGAAGAAAACAATAAAAGGAGTTTAGTATTAAATATTAAAGGATAAAACTTAATTGAACAGAACACTGTACTGTTGGTGAAAGAAAAATGCAAAGAAAACAGCGATTCACGAAATTATTTTTTTTCAGGGATCAAATTTCCATTTACCTTAAGTGTCTGGTGTCCCTGGGTCAGTATTTTACAAAATATGTTGAATGCTTTTCTGAGATAGGCTTTTCTTTTTTTTTTTTTTATTGTAAACAAATGGGATACATGTTGTTTGTCTGTACATGGCGTAAAGGCATACCATTTGTGTAATCATAAATTTACATAGGGTAATGTTGTTTGATTCATTCTGCCATTTTCACCTAACAAAATGAACTTATAGACTGATTAATAATTGGGCTATGTCAAGTCAGCAAAATAACTGGAATAGAATAACTCTCAAACTCTTTCCTATTGGTTATTCTTGGCTTTAAGTAGATAGAATGAACAAAAGTGTTTGAAGAATATATAGAAAGGGCAGTGTAGGAGATCTCAAATTGTTTTACCAAATTCACTGAAATAACAGTGGAGAAACCAAATATTTGTTCCATCTCACATTTTTAGAGTTTAAATTTGAACTTTAAAAAAGAGAAAATATGATGAGGTATATATTATTTCACACATTCCCTTGATTTCTTCTTACATAAATAAAATATATGATCAATAATTAGTAAGATCATATATTTGGGACATTTTTAGGGAAAAGAAAGAAAAGACAATTTTACTGTCTGAAATTTGTTAATACATGCAATGTCATTAACAGTTCAGGCCTTCCCTTCTGACTCTCTCCTTTTCTCTGTTTTCATTTTTTTCTATGTTCACCATCTCTTCCTTAATTAATAGTTTCAAATAAAGGAAGGTACAATTTAAAGATTCATTTTGTGGTGTTTGTTGCCAACTTATCTGAAATGGAAAAGATTCTAAAATGAGGAATTGTAAGTAGGAATAAGACAATATGAGTAAAATGAAAATTACTTGTCCACAACCTGTGTGACAAAGGGGAATTTTCTTTTATGCATTACATTTCTCATCAGTAGAATGGAGACCATAATTTCTAACTGTCATAGTTTATCCTAGGTTTGAGAAAGATGACATTTACACTGTTAGGAAAAGTTTAGATAGGAAATACCTGGAATCTGTGAGTAAGACTCTAGGATTCATTGAGCCCTTGTTTCATGGCAGTTGCTTTGTTATGCAATATCCTCAAATATATCTTTTTGATTCTTCACAATTCTATGACAATAAAGTTGATTTTAATCCCACTATTATAGATAAAGGAACTAAAGGTCTGAGCATTTTATCACTTGCCTATGGTCATTAAACTTGGAGGAAATCTGACTCTACAGCTTATAGAAAATATTATGCTATTCTATTCTATATGACAATATAAAAGATTCTTCCCCAATCATGCTGTTTATCATGTAGTCTAAGGAGTAGTTAGTGATGTTATAGTAATTTAAGTCCTATCTCTAGGGAAATTTGCTTCGTAAAATTCCTTTGTGGAAACATAAAAATAAAATCAAAGAGCTAATATAAAATAACACAGATTTGCATCAAGTGAGGGTTCCTTTGGCACATGCTCTATTCTGTGGATGGAGCAGAATGTGAAACGGTGTTGATTTAGTCACCAAAAATCTATGTTTTGGCTGAATTTCATAATGATTCATGGGCAACAACATGTTTTTTTATAATCATAAATTATCAGTACTTGTCAAAAAATGCTGGAATATCTGTAAATAAGACCTTTTTAGTTCACCTTTTGAGAAACAGTGAGATTTTTACTACACACACACACATACACACACTTTGAGAAACAGTGAGATTTATACTACACACACACACACACACACACACACATATACACTCTTTGAGAAACAGTGAGATTTATACTACACACACACACACACACACACACACACACACAGAGCCGATCTTTAGTATATACAGGAGATTGGTTCCAAGAATCCCACCAGATACTAAAATCTGCAGATGCGCAAGTCCCTTAGACAGAATGGGTTAGTATTTACATAAAACTTTTTACATTCCCCCAGGAATTTTAAATCATCTCTAGATTACTTATAATACTTAGTATAAGTTCTGTATAAAATCTTATTATTCTATATTGGTAAGGGAATAATGACAAGATGTATGTGCATGTTCAGTGATGGTGCAATTTTTTTAAAAATATTGTCAATCTGTACTTTATTGGGTCCATGGATATGAACACATGGATATGGAGGATTTCCCAAATTTGTTTTTCAATAACTCTTCATGATTCACTCATTCCACAAATATTTTTAAACACTACTTGGTGACATGAACAATCACAGGCAGGGAGGACGGTGGAGTGACAAAGACAGAAGATCTTTCTGTACTTTGAAACTTGCATTTGTATGTGGCAGAGAAGGAAGACAATACTGAATAAACAAAAAAATATAGGCAATTATAGATCATGAAAAGTTCAGTGAAAGATATAAATACATAGGTTGTTGTTACTGAGTAAATAGGATGGGAATAGTTTTAGTAACACGTCGTAGGAAACGTGTCTCATTTAGGAGATGTTACATAGGGTATCTGAAGGATAAGAAGGAGCCAGGTAGGTGAAGAACAACAAGTATGATGAAGAAAGAGGAGATAGAGAGTAAAGAATGTCTGAGGAAGAAAGGAAATCAACATTCCCCTCTCTGGGAAAAGAGGAAAATGAATGTACCTGGACTGGATTGAGCAATTGGAGAGTGATTTGAGATGATATTGGAGAAATTTATAGTACTATGATTGTCTTAGTTTGCTCTGGTTGTCATAACAAAAAACCTTAGTTTGGGTGACTTAAACTATGAAACTATATTTCTCATAGTCTTGGAAGCTAGGAAATGCAGGATCAAGAAGATAGCACAGTCCAGTTCTGGTGAGGCCCCTATCAACAACTTGCAGATGGCCTCCTTCTTGCTCTGTCTGCACATGGTGGAAAGAAAGGGTGAGCTGGTCTCTTCCTCTGCCTGCAAGGGTCCCCATTCTCATCAGAGGAACTCTACCTTCATTATCTCATTTAAACCAGATTTCCTCTAAAAGGCTCAATCCCCAAATACCATCCCACTGAGGATTAGGGCTTCAGCATAGAAATTTTGTGAGGAAATCAACATTTAATCTATACTAATCATCATGTGGGAATTTCAGACTGTAATGTGGAAATTAGACTAGATAGTACTTATTATAATAAGTAGAAATATATATTACTATGTTTATAGCATACAATATATGCAATGTACCAACAATCCAATTCAATTAGATATGTAATTGATTAGAATATGTATGTAATTGACTTAGACTAAGATATTTTCATTCTTCCAATAAAAAAATACAGTTTTATAATTTTAATTTTTTAGTCTGTAAGGCTAATCCAATTGTATGTATTATTACACATCTTTCTGGATAGTGAAGAAAGGTAGAGTTACAGAATTGGTGAAATTGTGATAAACTTAATTTTTTTTCAAACTCAATGCTTTTTGACAAATATTAAAGGTGGCAGACTAGCAGTTTTCACTTGAATTTATTTTTACCTATTTTGTTTTTCTTCCATTGTGAGTTTTAGAGAGGACATGGCAATGGTGCTTAGAAACAAGGTTTCACAACCTCCTTGTTTCTCAGATTTCTCAACTCAATGTGCATAAAATTAAGTGTGCAATTTTCTCCTCATGTTATTTAAGGAAAAAGGTCATTTTCCATGGTTAGACCTTAAATTCCTCTTTTCCACTTCCTTTGAGTTAGAAATGTTGTGAGGTCTTGTTTCAAATAGGTAAATCAAAAAATCTAACCTTAACATTTAGAGGAGTGGTGAGTCTCATACAAACAGTGGTCCTGAATGACACTATTCAGCGCACTTCCCCACTAATAGAAGTCACTCACCTCTGAACTGTTAAATCAACATAAATGGATGAGCAAAATGTGTGGGTATGTGGAAGATTTGACCTTGTGTTGATAGGGGTGGGAGATGGTGGTCATAGTTCTGTCAACAAGGTGGAGATGGATTCTACATTGTCTTCTGGGTCTTCTCTTCAATGTAACTAGTCATGATTTATCTGCCTCAGTTCACTCTAGAAGTATGGATGGATAATTCTTAGAGCATAGTAGATTTTTTGTTAGTTCAACCTCAGTATTATGAATGACGTTGCAAATTTGGTTCTGAGTTACAGCTTCAGTCTCTGTTTGGTCTCTCTCTTAGGTTGTTCAAGTTACTGATAATTCTGTCAACCCACAAGGAATTGATTCCCATAGGAACACCTTGTGTGTGGGTCACAAAACACCATCAATTCTAGCCTTTGCGCAATGTGGTGTGGTAGGAGGTTGTGAGCAACATCTGAGGCTCTCTCTGCACCTACTCACTTCATGCTTATTTTAAACAGGAGCAGTCCACCAGGCAATAGATTCTTTCAAAAAAGGGCAATGTGATTGATTCACTTCTATCTTCCACCTCTTTTATAATCTTCCAGGGCCTTCTGTGTGTGGTGGTGGGGTAAAGGAGTCTGTGTTGATAGAGAACCAGAATACACACTTCTGACTACTTTATTCCTTTACCTTTTCTTTCAGTAACCCACAGTGTATTAGAAAGCATTTTTTTTAATTTTATTCCTTTGGCTGCAGGTCTGTGGGAGTCTCCTTTTATTTTTTCCACCCGCTTTCTAAAGTAGGTTTTTCCCTTGATCCTTTGCTTTAGTTGTAATATTTCTATGCCTTTGGATGAATCTAGTTTGTCTGCTACAGGAATGGAAAAATACATTTCATGAAATTAGCTCCAATGTATATGTACATATAGGCTTTTAATTTGCTTTGCTAAAATTTATCATAGAATATTAAGAAAGCAGGTCTGTGGAGATATTTTTAAATCAACTTTAAAGATATTGATCTTTAGTCTTTATTTTAATCTTTACCAAACCTAATGTAAATTTTCACTTACTAACCAAAAGACAAACATTTGTTCTGTGGTCATAATATTTAAGATATGGGTAAAATTTGCATGGTTAAATAATTTGTATTTCTACAAAGGATAATTATTCATTTGGGAGTCTTAATAATGGAATCTTGACAATAAAACTTTAAGTACTTTCTATTTCACAAATTGCAGTACTCATCTGAAGTTTCTTGTTAGTTTTGTACATTTTGTATTCAAGCAGTAATTAGGCTTATTTTTATAAGGGAACAAATTTAACCTCAGGAAAATTTTGTAGTGACTTTACTTCCTCTTCTTCAAACTCTCACCGGAAAATGGAAATGCTACATGCAAAATATGAGATGAGTCTTCAAAAGAACATTTGGTACATCAAAAATTCATGATAGGTGCCAGGATAAATTTGGTGCTACACAACTTTCCCAAACCAATGAAATTTTGAAGATATATGTGATATATTATCTATAACATATTTGAACAACTATAGAATTCATCATTCATTTTTTCAGGCAAAAATAATTGTTTTCTTCTTCATTTCATGTGTAATAAGTAAACAGACAAGGAAAGAAAGGCAGATGAGATCTGGGATAGAGATTTGAAGGCATAAATATCAGCTGCTCTAAGAAATAACCATTTTATGAAATGTTCATCAACCTAGCAAAAGAAAAGCTGGCTTTGGGGACTGTGTATTTGACCTGAATACTTAGACGATAACAGCATAATAGTAAAAATAAAAAATAAACACAAAACACTCTAAGAGATTATAATCTCTTAATATTGTAAAGCACTTAACATAAAGATGTAGACATAGGTAAATTCATATTTTTTCTTCCACTGATTTATAAAATATATATAATTTTATATATATTTTAAAATATACATTTTTATATATAATATGAAGTTACTTTCAAAATGTTTCACCTAAAAATAAGTGCTTTTCATAAAAATATAATTTAACTCAACCAATATCTTAAGTGAATAACTTAAACCAAATATTCTGCATAATGCAAAGGGATCAAGAATTAACAAATCTTCCTCCTGACTACTAGGGATCATTAAAGTAAGAGCTAAAATATTTTCAGGAAATTGTTACTTATGTCAAAAATAATAATCTGATTTTCTTAAGTTCAGGAAGAATAGATTGAAGACAATGGATATTGAACTGGGTAATTAAAGGTAAATAATACTTTTATCAATAGCAAAAAGGGTGATATGGTGGCAGATTAAAATGCAGATTACCTAGAAATGAGACATAGAATACAGAAATGAAAGGTCAAGAAACAATGAGTTTTATTGTTTCTTGCCTCAGAAGAGTGGCTGGGTATAGAAAAAAGCAAACTATTCTTTTGGGGCTTATTATTCCTTCATAAGTAGCTCCATTTTTAAAGATAACATGTCAAAACACATTAAAGGTCTGGATTTAAACACCTAATTTGATAAACAACAGGGAGGCATAGATTTATGAATGTATTTTTTAATTCCTAATATATTGCAATTTCTTCATAAAAATTTAGAACAACATTTTGGGGTGTCCTGTGTCTCCTGTTCAGATGAAGAAAAAGTGCATCATTCCTTCCCATCAATAATTTCACCTGTAGAAAAAAGCAATTAAAAATAATTCTGTTGTACTTCAACTACTCTTTGCAAAAACAGACTACATTTTTTTTTTCCTTTTTTCAAATCTAGAGGGCAAAATGTTAGAATTAGGTGAATGAAGAGTAACCAACAGAAATTGAAGTTTATGTTTCAATGAAAATTTTCTTTTAATAATTAATAACATACTGGCACTTAGAGCATAATAAACTTTAAGCGATCCCCGCATTTAGCATTATTTCTTTAGTTCAAAATCACTGATACAGCACTCATGAATGGTATAATAAAATGAAAGGAAATAATACCTTGCTTCTTGTCAATACTTATGCAGGTGTAACATCTAGAAAACAGCATTAATTCTTTTCACAAGATTTAAATTTGTTTACATTTTGATATGTCTATTCATTTGTTTGAGCAAAAGCATCATTTTAAAGGGAAACAATGAGATGTGTATGTACTTGACCAGTTTTAACTCCTTTGCTGATGTTCTTCTCATCTGGCAGAGAATGTCAGTGAACAATAGAATTATTAGAAAACAGGAATAGTAATAACAAGCACTTATGTGTCTTTATTATATGCTTAGCCCCATTTTAACACAGGAGATGGGTGCTCTAATTATCTTCATTTTGCAGCTAGGGAATTGAGGCATAGGTGCAGCTAATGAGGGGCAGAGCCGAGACTTAAACCAAGGCAATCTTGCTGTATAATTAGCACAGGTGAGTGAGAATACAAATTAATTACTTCAATATGGGCCTGAGGAAATGTTGCCGAAAATTAAGGTTTCTTACCAATATATATTTGGAAGCATATTGCTGATCCAGTGTTGATTTGAGTTACCCTCATTAATTCCTTAGACATCCATTTTGTTCACTTTTGTCAGTTTCCCCAAATACAGTCTTCTTCATTTTCCCTTCCCATTTGGTGACTCTATACCTCTCATTTTCCCTCTCTTCTATGTGTGCAAGCAAGCTTTATTTGTGTATATGTGTGTGTGTGTGTGTGTGTGTGTGAGAGAGAGAGAGAGAGAGCGGGGCGGGGGGAGGGATACAGCTCTCTTTCAGATATGCTTCCCTTTGGAAGGTTTGAAAAATGATGTTTTAATGCAATCTTCTTTTTCTCTGATTCTAGGTCTGGGGTATATTTGGGGATTTTAGGGTTTAGACTGCCGCCAAGAAGACTGCTACTGTTATCATACCGAACAGATGCTGCCAGCTCTTAAGCTCCAGATATTTCTGTAGAAGCTCTTCTAACTCTTTTTAAGAGTTTGCTCAGAAAAGCAAAAGGTAGGATCAGGCTATTGCAAAGCTGCCTATGGTATTTTATCCTGCAAGGTGACAGGTTTGCTTAAGATGAAACTTTCCAAGTCATAAGTCAGTTCAGAAGGAATTCTTAATTGTTTCTTTCTAAACTTTGTTTACACCAACTTTTAATTCATTTTGCTTAAATGGAATTTTATTGAGGCTGTCAGGAGCCTACTGCATGCTGGGAGTTGTACAGACCAAAAACATTATTCCAGACTAAGTAACAGCTGGAAAGAAACTATGGGACCTCCCACCTATCCCCCACTGAGATCTAGACAATGGGTGAGTTATTTGACAGAGTATCAGCAACAGCTGCCAAGTAGGTCCTGTTCTAAAAGTCAAGTTTGAAACTTTCAGAATTAAAATGAGCAGCCTTTGTAGAGCTATCCAGAGCAAAAGAAAATCTATTTAGGAATAAAGATCTGCTAGATGAAACCCACCATTCTTAAAAATGTGTTGGGTCATCTTTCGTATCATTATAGTATATTCAGTTCAGAAGTATTTATGTTGACATGAATATTCCATTAGCCTGTAGACCTAATAATATCTGTTCCATATAGCACAGATTACCTATTGGCAAGTATCTCATAAATAATATAGGACCAAGATGTGTTGCCAAAAATATTTTTAATTGTCTTTCCAAATAATGCATTATTGACAAATTAAACATGTGGGTATCTGAAAATCTATACCATTCCTAGATGTAGAAACTGAGATTTCTAAATGACTCAATATAATAATTCCAAATAGAAGTGATGGATTTTATTTAAATTAAAATATAGTTTCAAAAAGAAAGAAAAGATCATGATAAATAATTTACAATATCCTTTTCTTTTTCTTTTTAATCTTTACTACAAGGTCACAATTATCAAATGGGTTTTACTCCACCTGAGAGGTACTTAAAGTCCCAGCTATTGATTTGCTGGAAGAAAACTCTCATTACCATCACTAATACTGCTCAAATTCCTATAATATGTTAAGTGCCACAAATAAAACTTAGAATGTTAAAGAATATACTAATCTAAGCCAACCTTGCAAAGTAGATATGAAAAAATGTACAAATTCATATTTGTTATTGTTTAATATTATTTCCTTTCTTTATGATACCTCAATTAGTAGGCATATTATCAGTCAAGCATATTAAAGTAGTATTTGTGACATGGTCAGCAATTAATTTTGCCTAGAATCACTTAAAGGTGGAGTGAAAACATTTTTCAGGATCATTACAAGATTTAAAATCAGAATCCGCTTTTTTATGTAACTAGGAAATGGATAATTGAACAGCTGAGATAAATAACATGATATTTGAAGAGCACAAAATATTTAGGAAATGTTTTCATGATTTCTGTTTTATATCACAAGATTACAGGAATAATTCATTTATTTTTTCTTTCTACTTTGTGTCAATAGTGAAATCTGACTATAAATCTCTGGGGCATTCAAATCATGGTCTACCCAGTTTGGGTATTTACGACTGTGCTGAAGAGGAAAGATGCATTATCTTTTAGGTATAATTTGGGGAGTGTTTACTTTTAAAGGTATACTTAACAGTATTTTGAGATAATGCTTTGTGGCAGCAGATCTCATATATAAATTCCTATTCTGGTGAAAGATGATTCAGAAAGATGAAACATGTCGATCCTTTGAAAGTTATGTGATTTTTACCCTTTTGCCCACACAGACAAGAAAGACTCCCTAGGAGAAGCTTTGAGATAAGAGAATATAACTTAATGGATGAAAGCAGAAGGGCATTTGAAGTGGACATTCAATCTTTGATCCAGCCAGCAGGAGTCTAGAGTGGCTAAATTTTTGCTAAGACAAGAATAGCACTGAGCTGCACTTATCTGTGTATTCATGAAACTCAGTAGTTCCATGGGAAGTCCATACAAGTTAAAACTTGAAACAAATGTGAAATTAGAGCACAAATAATCCTGACAAATAAACTCTTTTAAACTCCCGGGGTCCCCTTGTCTTTAAAGGTTCAGTACTTTTGTGAAAGTGCATTCTGAGTAAACTACGTCAACCTGAACTTGTTAGAATTAGCAATGCCAGGGAGTGACAGCGCTGAAGTAAAAATTTTACTTTTCACAACTATCATGAGTTCAGATATCAAGATTTGGAAAAGTTTTATTTTATTTTATTTTTTTATTATTATTATTTTTTTCTCATTTGACTCTGTGAAAACATCTTTCACAGCATAGTTCTCAGATAGTCCTAAGGGATATAAGCGCTTAAGAATAGCCAGTTTTTCATGTCCCTAATTAACAAAGTTATTAATAGCCCTGAGAGGCTTGTAGATATCGGTTTGGTCAGAATTTTAAGGATGAACATTTTGCCCTTGAAAGATAACTCAGATGAGACTGGAAGCAAAAGAACTAAATCTCAATCACATACCAGTAAAGCCTTTTTGGTTTCCTCTAAGAGTTTCTCTCCCACCTGTCTACCCCATAGTCATTCCTTTGTCCCCACACGTATTTTGAAGCTGAAATTAAACTTGTCCTAATCCTTAAAATATTCATGTTTCCTTCTATATTCTTTATTTAATAGAAAGTATATCTGTCCAACAGGCATTCCAACCTGAACCCTAAAACCCAACCAAGATCCGTCCTTATTTCTGAAATTCCATTAACTCCATGAACATGTCTTCAAAAATTGTTTGCCAGTCCATGTACTTCCTTCCATTTCTATTGATTGCTGCTTTTAAGTCCAGGGCACTGTGATTTCCATTACGCATTAACTCTCCTATCTCCAGCACCCTGGTGTCACACATGCTTCCAGATACAAACTTAGGAAGGGGCCTGTGTGATGTTTTAAATATAGATCAGAACTGTTTATACACCTGTTAAATGAGCTTTGTACCTTTTCTTTGCACTAAAATCTATACAAATTTTATGAAGACAGGGACTGTATCCCAGTGCACAGAGAGTAGTTATCATGATGCTTCACATGCAGCAGGTCTTCTAGAATTGCTTTTTTCATAAATGAGCACCATGCTGGTTGTGGCAGTCAATGTCCTTAATCCCGGAGACTCAAGAGATTGAGGCAAGAGGATTCCAAGTTCCAGGCCAGTGTCCCCAACTTAGTGAGACCCTGTCTCAAAATAATAAAAGTGGCTAGAGATGTAGTTCTGTGATAGAACATCCCTTGTTAAATCTACAGTAATGGAAAATAAATAAATAAATAAATAATCAACACCACTGTTTTGGCAGAGCACCCCCACATGTAGTTAATTCCACTTACCAGAGGTAATTCTCCTCTAGTAGTTCATTCTGCAATCCCCTATACTTTCTGTTAGTCATTCACATTTTATTCTACTACAGAAAAAAAAGTGCGCTTTCAGTTCAGCTGCAAACTCAATTAGTTCAAATGGGAAAATTATTTACTATATGTAGAACATTATTTCTGAAATGTGTGTGGTAAATTTAAAGTTTATTTGTACTTGTTTATTTAATAATCTCAAATACAGACTCCATTTCTGGAGATTAAAAATTATTTAAGAGCCATTTTCCTCTTTCTGGAAAGGCTTGCTCCCACACCTCATGCGGTAGGGAAATGAGAGTTAAGAACACACTCTTCCAGGGGGAGGTTCATTATTGCACCGCCTGCTAGCACCGTCATCAGATTGTCACCGCTTCTCTAATGGCATCACGTTTTAGACACCTTTACTAGGTGTTAAAAATTAAATATGGTTTTTAAAATTTCCCAAAAAAACCTTAAGTGAAACCAGAACACACACTCGCGCCCAGGCACGCACTTGTTATTTTTATCACTATCAGGAAGAAGTCATCGACACTTACAAAAATGAATATTTTATCAAATCTTTGCTTCCTGGTTTCACATTTTTTTAAGGCTAATTTAACACGTTTTTGTCAATATCTTCCATTAGCTTAATCTCAATTTCAAAATCAGATAACAATTAAATAGCTATTTCTCTTGTTTACTATCAGTATAATTGGATTTTTTTTAATATAAAGAAGACACTTTTAAATTGTGACTCTAGAAAAGCAGAAAGTCTTTGCAGCATTATAGGACTTCCAGGTGGACTTGCACTGAATTTCTTCTACCCCACTTTCAATGCACAGGAATCAAATTCCTTCTCAGGTGTTTCCTCATCAAGAAAGTTCTTCTTTGACCACCCATTCTCAATGACCAACTCCACTCTGTTGTTCTGTTTCTTTAGGTTGCATTCTTTTCCTTCTTTCTATTAATCATATCAGGTATCTATTACATATCTCATATGCTGTCCTGCCTGGAATGTATTATTCACTGGACTGGGTACTTTCTCTTTCACATTCACTATTGTATTCCAAGGACATAGTAAATAAATCTGAAATGAAAAGATCTTGTAGAATATGCTAACAGACCACTTAACTATGACCATCACCTACCACATCCAATACCCTCCACCTACCCAACCATCCACTTGTTATGTTGTATTCATTGAACCCCAAATTTTCTTTATGGTTTAAATTAGAACTAAAACAAAACAAACCGGCTAGTTCTCTAAAGTTCATTTTGTTTTACCAGTTCCATTATATAACTTTTTTGACAGGCATTGATAGTGTAGTAAATACTAAAATGTGTTTATAAATTTGTTACATATGCTAAAACTACAACATATTTACCCAACTTGGTTGAATTTGAGTTGTTATATAATTTTGTATTTTTCTTGAGTCATGAAATGCTGTAGTACACAAAATGAGTCAACTCATTAATAAATAATTTACTTATTTTGATTTTTCTTATGCAATCTAATGAATAGTTATTAATAAGCTAGTGACTTATATTTTGTAATATGAATAACCTATTTCCAACAGTATAAATAGGAAAACAAAAGATAGGGAGAAAAGGTATCTTACTCAGGTTAACTATACTTGTCTAATAAATAAGTAAATCAATCCCAGAGGGGGTGAAAAATTAGTTGAGATCCGAGGAGGCTTATCATGATTAGTATTATATATAGAAATATTACTACTATGAAAATGACCTTTTTTGAAGTCTTTTCACTTTGCAATCTCTCTCTTCTTCCTTCCCATTCCTTGATTCTAAGCAGAGGTTATCTCCATCCTATTCCCCATTGTATTTCCAGGGACTTTGAAGTCCAGAACAAAAGATTATTCCCTCAAAAATATTTTTAAATAGATCTATGGATGAAAAAATAAAATAATTATAATTATAATTTTATTTAATATTCCAGTCTTAACCTCTGGACTCATTCATATCAATTTATATTTAAAACATTATCTTAAGCAAGTCACTTAATTTCCTTGGTGCTCAAAAATTTTATGTCTAAAAAGAGAAAATATTATTTATCTGAAAAAAATTTTGAGAAAATAATATGAGAATGATAATATGAAAAATGTCATGGCTAATAACAATAACCAATATTTATTGAATGATTATCATATCCTAGGCATTATGTTGAACACCTACAGACTGTATCATTAATTTTTTGTAATAACCTTATCACAAAAGCTCTCCTTAATAAATATCACCTTTTTTCTCCTTTGTTTATATTTTGGATAAAATAGTGACACACAGAGACTTTATGGAAGAGTCCCAATGTCCAATAACATCATTGTGTCACAGAGTCACAAAAAAAGGACTCTAAATGCCTATCTTTTGCCATTATGCTCTCACATCTCTATCTATTTATAATACTCAGGTTTTCTTTCTGTGATTGTTTAACTGAAATATGAAATTACTATTTCAAAGTAAAAATAAAATGTTTTCATTTTTGCTTAGGTTTTATGGATGAGAGCACAAAATTATATATGAATAATCATAATAAGTGATGTGTAAAAAGTTTGTGTTCACAGAAGTCATGATTTTTATATTTTTTAAAAATTATATACAGAAATCTACTAAATATCTTCTCTAAATACATAAGCATTTGCAACATGAACTCATTAACATAATTTTTTTCTAATAAAGGAATTATTTTTTACTTTAAATCCTCTTTAGCTAGTCAAAGCAATTTTAATACAAAATTGTATAATAACGAATACTATTTTCTGAGTAATTTAAGCAGTTCTTTATATATGACATTTCATAAATGAAACAGTTTTACAGTTTTTGGTTACTTCCTAAGATAGATACACAATTGAGCTACAAATGCCAAGTGACTTTATATTGATTCTAATACACCATATTCAAAAGTCTGTATTTTTGTGGCATACATACTTACCTAATACCTAATGTAGTAATTGGGATCATAAAATAGTGTATATCTATTTATACATATGTATATATACATAATTTATAAATTTCTACATGAATTGTAATAGATCATTATTTAATGATATTATTTTAATTTAAACTACCATACTGAGTTTTTGTTACTTCATTTTAACTCACTATAAGTTTTAATTCTTTCTTTTAAGTCCATTAAGAAGCAAAATTGGAGGTAGGAAAATTAAATCACATTCTGAAATCACAAGACCGATCAGTAAATACAGAGGTAACACCTTACAGATTCTATTCTTCCAGCTTGTTTTCTGACTCACTCATCCAACATGTTTCTTTTGGCTTTTAAACATATACAGATAAGTCCCCTAATATGACAGTAGACTCTATTTCGATAGATCTTATGTACTAAACTCACCACATGAAAAGAATCCAAAAATGTGCATGATGAATTCTTCTCATTCTCTGTGCACCTGTTTTCTCTCATTATATCTAAAATTTTGGGATTATTCCAAAGTGTTCTATAATGACTTTTGCAAGCAAGACAAGTAGAAGAAATTCTTCAAGCATAGATTGAAATGTTATTAGAAGCTGTGCTAACTAACTAGGTAGGAGGGAATTAAGAATGGCAGGCAGATCATGAGGCGTGCATCTTTTGGAGGAATGAAGGCTTATGGGATAAAATATCATGCTGCCAGTGCTGAAAGGCAGAGAAATCACGAGCAGTCTTCAGTTCTGGGAGCCTCTGCTCCCAGTACAACTAGTACATTTTTCCTTTATTCATATTTGGAAAATATTTAAGTGATAAGATTTCTTTTCATCTTTGAAGATATCTATAAGGTAATTATTCCATGTTTTGCTATTGTGTGTCCATAAAAAAAAAATATTCCACAGTTTTACAGTTACTTGCAGTTGAAATTGTTTCTGTTGTCTAATTACTGATCCTTGCCTACATGTGACATTTTCTGGAACTGAGGAGATTGACGTAAACCAACCAGATCTAATTTCCCCTCTACAAAATTAAATCATGAAAGAGAATAAGGCTGTTTGTGAGCTAACCCTAACTAAACACTTCCACTTAAGATAACATGGTGCCCCTTAGGTAACTGCTTCCATTAGCCTTTGAAATATGCAAATTATCCCCTTCTTATGTTCTGTTTCATTAATTGATGCAAGACTTTGATTCACATCATCCAAATTATTCCATATTACAGTAATTAAAAAAATTTAATAGTTACTATTTCTGTAGAGGAAATCTGAATGAACTGAGGTAGAGAAAATGCACGTGTAGAATCCAAGTATATTATTATTGATATAAATATTCTTTAAAAGGCTATAAACACAAAATTAAGACAAAGCTATGGAACACAGTTATGTAAGGAAAGCACCAGGAGTTCCCTAATCTACATTGTACATTCCTCTCTCCCCACCTTCTTTCCTTCTATCATTCCTTCCTTCTTTCCTTCCCTTCTTCCTTCAGAGCATTATGGAACTATTTTAAGATAATATCTTTCCAAAAATATTGGAGCTAAAGTATAAGAAATTAATTGTGTCTTAGTATGTAATGGGGCCAACCTATAAGCAAAAGTGATTGTACATCATATTATTAAAATATTGGTTACATGAACAGTGAGAATATCTTTGGCTTAACTCCTTTTATAATTTCCTGTTCTCTTCTACTTGTTAGAATACTGCTATTATCATATTAATACACTATCAATACAACTCTAAGAGTTGGCCTTCAGAAAGAAAATAATATATAGATGTTCTTTATCTTATCAAGGTTTATATCCTAAAAATCCCATGGAATATTTAAAATATCAACACTTAAAACTCATCTAACACACCTAACCTATCAAACATAGCTTAGCAACACAACACATTATTAAAGTGTTGGTTTTTTACCCTCAGGATTATGTGGAAGACAGAGGGCTCTGTCACTTTGCCGCCGCCCAAGATTGTAAGAGAGGAACATACAAAATGCAGTTGGCTAGGAAAAGATCCAAATTCAAAGTAAGGTTTCTACTGCATGCACATTGCTTTCAAATTACTGTAAAGTCAAAAAAATCATGAGGTAAACCACCAGCAATCAGGGATCCTTTATAGTTAATGGGGGTTAATAAAATATTAGTAACTAATATTAGTTGATTATGTACTTTGTCTAGACACTATATGAAATAAATAAAAAAGTAATATTGCTTTAAATACCAGAAACAAAGTGTAAAAGGAAAAGAATAAAATGAAAGCAGAAACAATAATTTTGATGTTAATAAAAGAAAATGTAGTAGAAGGTTCAATTTATCTTATTCAGAATTTCTATGAGATTATGTTTTCATTTGCTCTTACCCTTCCTATTAAGTACTGCACATTTCTTTCCTCCTAACTAAACTCTGTGAATTGAAAATAACTTCTGCACTTTAACTGATAGGAAAATGCTACCCTAGAATATTTAAACAGCTCTCTTTGAAAATTGGCTCCCTTTGTTTAATGTCAGCATTTTGTGAAGCTGCTCAGTTCCAACAGTGACAGGAATTTCAGGAAGAAAATAGCCTCAGAGAAATAACAAGCTGTTGAATTCACACTCAACAAGCCTAGGTCTGAGTCTGTTTCCATACTTAAAATTAGGAAAAAGCTTCCTAAGGTATTTTCAAATATTGTATATGCTAAGTATCAGAGATCTGATTTAGATATTTCTTCATAGGGTTATGCTACTCAGAAGAGTTGGACTTCTTGTAAGGTGGGGGTAATCAACATTTGTAAGTTAAGTGTATGAAAAATTAAGTGTGTAAATTGTGTGTGGGTTTGCATCAGAAGAACTTGGGGTCCCTCTGGTGTGGTGGTGCATGCCAGTAATCTGAGGAGGCTGAGGAGGGAGAATCTCAAGGTCAAGGCCAGCCTCAGCAACATATTGAGCCTCTTCTCCCATTAAAATAAATAAATAAATTGCAGCAAGGGTGGAGGCTACTATTGCTTCAGTATGCACCCACAGTTGAAGCCATTTGCCATCGATAACCCTACCAGGCCCATTACAGTCACTGAAACAAATGGGGACAGTTAATAGTTTCTCAGCAAGGTTAACGATTTTGCAAATATCTTCTAAATGTTCATGATTTCCCTTTATTTAGAAATCTTGGGACAAGATGCTGATTAAACATCTAGACTCATGGACCATGAGGGACAATCTGGAACTGTGAGGTTTTGTAGCTGAACTGAAGTACAGTCTCTTGCCAAGATTCATATAATGTTAGATTCTCCCAAAAATGTGCAATGTCTTTGCAGAAGAATCAAAATGTCTTAAACTTCTAGAGTATACTCATTTGTTTAATTAGAAAACACTCAACATCCTTAATATTAATTCAAAAAAATACTCAACTTCCATGATATTTCAGGAATTGATAAAAGAGTCAAAGACAAAGTAAACACCTTAACTAACCCTCATAGAATTTGTACACAGGGCAAGATCTGCTACTGTATTAAAAAAACTGATAAATATATACTTAGTCCCAAAGTAATAAGGGCTTTGTATGGTATATATCAGGATAAGTTGAAGAGAGCGATAAAATAACTATTTTTAGATTGTATAACATAGCTATAGGATACATTTTGGCAGAGAGAAATGTAGATGGAGACATTTGGAGAGCAATCTGAAATACTTCAGATTTACATAGGTTAAAATTGAGTTAACTATCATTAAAGGAAAATAAATAGGTGTATAGAGATTGATTAGGTAGCTCATTTTCCTTACACTTTTTATTATGTACCACTATATGGATATATTGATGTTTAGATATCTCCTATAACATAACTAATATCTCGACTATAAAGATTTACTACTACAGGTATGGCACCTTAAAGTGTCCTTATTTTACAGAAATAATGAAATATACTCCCTGTAGCTGTTTCTGTATTTATACTACTTGGCATCTTAGTCATTAGCAAAACAGGGGTAAACTCGCTTTTACATTCTAAACCAATGCCTCCTTCTGAGTTAATATGCAAGACAGTCAACCTAACAGAGACCACAGAAGCTAATGTTTGTGATGTATGAATGGAAGTCAAACAATGTTTGGCTTAATTTGGTGTGCCATCAACAATGTGTTCCTGCATATTAAGCAATTTTTGTTTCCATTTTTTCCTGCAGGTGAAACAATTACTCGACCTCAGTGGGTCTGGAGAAGGTAATATTTTCTCCCATTTGTTGACAGGTATTTATTTTTTCCTGAAGAATTTCACTGAACTAGAGTAAAATTTCACAACACACGTAAAGTCACCATCAATGCATGAAAAGAGTGTTCTGCTGCATTGCACTGACTGCAAACAACTCTTAGTTTCATCCCCTGCTTGCCCTTCTGAATTGGCTATTTTTCATGTCCTTGTCCTCATTTGTAGAGTTTTTTTTTAAATGTTTTTTAAGATGCTGATGGACCTTTATTTTACTCATTTATTTACATGCAGTGTTGAGAACCAAACCCAATGCCTTACACAATGCTAGACGAATGTTCCATCACTGATCCACAAACCAATCCTAGAGAGACTTTTAATTTAGAATAAATACATATCTTTGACCGTCCCCACTCAGAGACCATTGCATTTGACTCTGAAGTGGCATTCCTTTTCTGGGAATGCTGTTTCTCATCAAACTGTCAAAGCTTAGCACCTTTCCACAACCACTTTCCATGCTTCTTAGAATCCCAGTCCAGATGGAAGGTTCTTTATTTGTCTGAAAGAATAGTTTTTTTTATCAGTAAAACTTATTTTAAGCCTTTAATTGAATTTTTTCTCTTTTATTTCCTGATATATCAAATTATATATTTAAAACAAGATAGGAATTTTATTTAACATGGAATCATATTTTCCATGAGTTTTTAGTATATAAATCTATAATGGAATAAGAAAGAAAATATTTCCAAATTTTTATGTTTTTTCCCATTTTCCCCTATGTCCTTGAATACTTCTCTCAAGACAATCTGTGGGAACTTTCTCAGACTGTTTTTCTGTCATTGGCATTTTGTTCTGTTAAAAAACACAAGAAGAAAAGGAAGCATTCAGACTATATACATGTAAGCTGTATACATCCCCACAGTCTGTAATTCTATGGTATAATGATTATAATCAGAAGTTCTGTGTAGGTTAGTAGCTATCAGTGTAAAATAAAATCTGTGTAGCTTAGGAACTCACCAAAGAAATATCACTTTAGTTAGAAAATCGCTACTGAATCAACAGCTCATTTCCTAACTGGGACTAGGATATTGCACAGAACTCCACACATCCTTATTATTTTGTAATTCAGTTTCATTCCCTCCTTTGACCTGTGATGCTCAATTCATTCCTTCTTTCTCACATTAACTTACATGAGAAAGATTCAAGTCAGAGGTGGATAGCATTCTATTCAAATATTTTTTAAAATAAATTGAATGAATCCTGTGGGTCCAGAAATAATTTCTGAGCTAGCATCTAAAGTTGATAATATTTTATGGGATGCATGTGAATTTGTTGTAAAAAAGTTTGTCTTCTGCTGATTTCCTAGTGGAGCAGGAAGTTAAACTAAACCTAGGGCATTATTTGCACATTAATTCTGCATTGTAAGAACTTGGGAATTCTCACCCTGGATCAGACTCATGTAAATTAAGGGATGAGTGTTCTTTATATAATTGAGTTGTTCATTCAGCAAATATTTCTTGGCACTTGCAAAAGTCCAGGATCTATTTTCAGCATGACAAAATGAGTAATGAACAAAATTGAGAGTAGAGCTTAGCCCAATGCTGATATTGAAAATTAAATATCAGGTTATTTTTATAGACTTATGATTGTCATTCACACACACACATATGTACACACATATAACTATATCCTTAAATGAGATAATACACAGATAGTTATACACATAGTTAACTATATGTCCTTATATGGGATAATTAAATAATAATCTCAGGAAATTATAGTTATTATTATAATAATTATGAGCTTAACGTAATAAGTGCTACAAATATCCATTGCATTGGTAAGATAGTTCATTGACTTCTTTCAAAATTGCATCAATAAAGTAGTAGAGGCTGTCCAAATAATAGAACAAAATTATATGCTGGACTTATAGGAATACACAATATTCATATCAAGCACAATTTCATGAATATCTATATCTATATCTATATCTATCTATCTATCTATATATATATATGCTCATGATACTTCTCTGACTATAATGCTCTTTTTATCTTTAAAAATTTTTCCTTAAAGATTCATTTCAAAATTGTCTTCTATAAAATAGATACTGAGTTTTGCTTTTTATAGCGCAATGTCTGCAAAATGTATTGAGCTTTGAGCATTTTAATTAATAATGAATTCTGTTATCCCAGTTACACATATAAGACATAGACTCTTAAAGGAATAGTTTAATTTCTCTAAAGGAAAATAAGTGGTTAAACTGGGATTGACACCAGTACATCTAGCTACAAAGGAATTAGACATACTGTTCTGCATGTCTATTTACTGTTTAATTTTAATTTGTGATTATCTCTTTTATACATTTTTACTATTTCCTAGTAAACTTTAAGTTTATGGAGAATCAAAACTACTCTACAATTTTCCCTTTATTCCTGGTTATCAGTTGACACTATATAAATAATAATTGATAAAGGAATGAAGAAATATTAGTGCTTAAAAATTTACTGCATTCCATGACAATACATATTATTTAAGCAGTTTTTCTCTTGAAAACATGTTACTTATGTGAAATTAAAATATACTTCCTCTTTGCTCTCCTTTTAATGGTAGATAAATCCCTTGGTGGTCTTTAGTATACTTTTAATTCATTTCCTTTCTCATGTATAAAAGCAGCTCTTATTACAGAGCCAATCTTTCCCTTTCCTTTCACTGACATACAAATCTGCAGACTTCATTGTGTACTGGTTGCCATTCTTTTTATTAAAATTGAATTCAATTCAATATAATTCAAAACTATTTAATGATCTTTAGCTAGTTTTTATGGCATGCCCAATTGTGAATAGAAGATTCCCAGTGTAACAGCACAAGCTGATTTTATTTGGAGAAAGCAGTGATATCTCACTCATTCTAAAGATTCTCTTTATTATGACATCTTAATAGATCTGTTCACTCTCATTTTCTTTTTCTCCTCTTTGATCTCTTCTTTCTCTTCCCCTTCCCTATCCTTTTCCTCTTCTTTATCCTTCCTTTTAAATTTTTTTCTCATTGTTTTTCCATCCTATATATCCATCCATAATCCTAATTTAAACACATGTTCCAATTCTAAAGTTTGTTTCAGAATTTTTCTTCTCTGGACAATTTTACTTGTGATCCTCATATAATTATTAATATTCCATACTTTATAACTTTTAAAAATGCAGCCACAGATATATATTTCCAACTTACTTTTAAGTTCTTGCAGGATTTGGCCCCTGCCTACATCCCCAAGGCTCTCCCCTCTCATCTTTACTGCAGGAACCCACTGGATTTCATTTCACATTGCTCACATCCTTCTGCCTTTTTTTTTTCCTTTTTTCAAGAGTGCTTAGGCATGCTCTGTCTTTTCTGGCAGAAGAGAGTGTTTTCTATTCTCTTTTGTCTGACTCTGCTGTCTGGTATTGTAAAATTAAATATTACTGTGCCTTCAATAGTAAATTGATAATGAACTTTTAAATAAAGCAAAATAAAACACATATCCTTGACCAGTCACATCTTTCCTATATTTCATGAAATTTGGCCTAAGACGATATCAGAAACTTTTGACATAAGTTTTCATGTTCCTCTGTCTGAAAAGATTTATTTCAATAATACAGGGTACATATTGCATAAAAATCTCCGTGAGATCAGAACTAGGTATGTCTTTTTAATATTTGTCTTCCTTATTAGAATATAAACTCTTTGAGGACAGGAGTAATCTTTTCTTTCCTTCTTTATGTGGTTTCTCCAAGCAAGATGGAAAGACCTCAGTGAAAGAAAAGAGTGAAAATAGATTGAAAGAAAAATGAAATTCTCTATATTTCAGTGTCTCAGATTAGGAAATCTGTGTTGTATTCTGAGACCAGAGAATTCGGAGATTTTTTTTTTTTTTTATTTAGGAATTAAATGATAGGATCATAGCATAGTCAGCTTCCAGAGCAGAGAACATTGTGATATAAATGGACAACTCCTCTGATCCAGCTTGCAGGGGACAGCTCCATAGAGCCTTTGCCAAAGACCAAGGAAATATTTGAGCAACTCCAGGTAAACAGTTCTTTAAAAATGTGGTAATCATCATATGATGGAAACAAACTCTATCAGGAGACATCACTGTCTGAAAGATATTGGTGAAAGGTAGTTTCTCTAAGATGCAGCACACAGGAAAGTAGTCAGTCAGAGGGACATGTGCTACTCACAGATTTCTGCTCATTACCTTATCTCCTATCTTTACCAAAGTTGATATTTAATTCACTTTCAACTGGCATGAGATGGTATGTTACTTTCCTTAAAATCCCTTTATATGTGTTTGACTCTATAAACAAAATTTGTAACCAGTAACAGGTGCAATTAGAAAAGAAGCATTTTTTGGAGTCGAAAGGCAAGTGTCAACAAGAGGAAAAGGATATTATAACCTCTTTGAGATGAATTGTCAAACACTAAAAAGTGTTTACATTTGGGAAATAAAAAGAGTAATTAGAAAAATATTTTAACTTATTTAAGAAACCCTTCTGATCAGCTCTTTAAAGCAAATATTATAGAATCCAACACCTCACAATTTGTGTTACCTTTTAATTTTATTCTTAAAATGCTATCATATTCTCAATATCATCTATAATTCAGATCTATATTCACCTAAGTAGCCTGAAGTATAAACCCAGACATAATATATATGTGTGGTTAGAAGAAATGAGCTTAGAAAACTGTTCTGTCACACACACAAACACACACATTTGCTCTGTGAGATAGATTAAGTATTCTTTTTTTAGTTTCTTTGAATTGCATTCTAAAAATATATATTATTCTGAAAGAAAATGTAATTTTGTCTGAAATGTAAGAATTATCTGCTATTTGACAAGTCATATCTTATGAAGATATATGGTTATTAAAAGATACAAATATATTTAACCTTCCAGGGATGAAATGGACAGTAAAAAATAAAATGTGAGCCACAAAATAGTATCACAATTCTTATCTTTGATGAAACTCAGACTGTAGGGGAATATATGTTTTTTTGAAATCATGAATATTTATATTCACCAAGATTCATCTTTGGTGTGTTTTCCCTTCTTTAAATAGTTTGGAAATCTTACCCATTTTGAGGGCCTCAAGTTTACTTCAGTATACATGTGATATTAAAACTCGTATTTCTGTCCTGAAGCATTTTCTGGTTATGGTCCACCACATGCCAGCTCATGTCCCTGACTTGGATATCCTTGCTGACCTCACAAATGCACTTTTTTTTTTTTTTTTAGCTTTTAATTTTTTACAGACTGCATTTTGATTCATTGTACACAAATGGGGTCCATAATTTCGTTTCTATGGTTGTACACAATGTAGATTCCTACCATTTGTGTAATCATACATGTACATAGGGTAATGATGTCTGCCTCATTCCACCGGTTATCATACTCCCTCCCTCTCATTTTCTTCTACATATTCTAAAGTTCCCCCATTTTTCTCTCATTCCCCACCCCTGCCCCCATTATATATCATCCTTCACTTATCAGGGAAAACATTTGGCCTTTGGTTTTTTGGGTTTGGCTTATTTCACTCAGCATGATATTCTCCAATTCCATTCATTTGCAAATGCCATAATATTATTCTTCTTTATGACTGAATAGTATTCCATTGTGTATATATACCAGAGTTTTGACTCTAAGATTTCATCTTACTCCAATTAGAATGGCTTTTATCAAGAACATAAGCAATAATAAATGTTGGCGTGAATGTGGGGAAAAAGGCACACTTTTACATTGCTGGTGGAGTTGCAAATTGGTGCAGTCACTCTGGAAAGCAGTATGGAGAATCCTAAGAAAACTTGGAATGGACCCACCTTTTGAGCCAGTTATCCCACTCCTCGGTTTATACCCAAAGGACCTAAAATCAGCAAACTACAGTAATACAGCCGCATCAATGTTTATAGCAGCTCAGTTCACAATAGCTAGATTGTGGAATCAACCTAGATGCCCTTCAACAGATGAATGGACAAATACACTTTATCTTAATCATCCATTTTGAGTTCTCTATTTCTGTTGTACTTAATAATTGCTTAAGTCAAAATCCCACTTATTCTTAATCTGTCTTTCAATAACTTTGGTCCCTGAAGACTGCTCAGCAACATTCTCTAGGCCCTCAGCATGGCCTGTGTGGAACAGGTCATCAGGCAGGATCCGAGGAGCTGCCCTTTCACATCGCAATGTTCCCTGTTCTAGAAGCTGACTACTCATTGATCAATGATCCAATCCTTTTTTCTTAAACATATATGTTATATAAAATCTCCAACTTCTCTGGAGTCGTAATATGACCCACAACTCCTAATAGGACACACTGAAATGTAGAGTGTCTCATTTTTTCCTTCAACCCATTTTTATTCTTTTCTTTCTCTGAGGGATCAGAAACCACAGTGAGGAAGAAAGAGATTACCCAATCCTCAAAGAGTTTATCCTATAAGGAAGGACCTAGTTCTAATCTCACAGAGCTTTTCATGCAATTTATGTCTTTTATTATTAAATATAAAATATATGTTTTCATTCTGAGGACCATGAGAACTCATGTCAAAGCTTTCTGATTTAGTCTTGGTCCAGATTTCATAAAATATAGGGAAGATCTGACTAGTCAGAGACATGTGTTTCATTTTTCTTTATTTAAAAATTCAGTATTAATGTTATATTTAAAACCAAGTAGTGGTTAATTTTATGAATATCAGATATCAGAGGCAGATAGAAGAGAGTAGAATACACACAGAAGACAGAGCATGCCTAAGAAACTCTGCAAAAGGCAGGAGTATCTGAGCAATGAAAAATGAAATCCAGTGGGTTCCTGCAGGTAGGATGAGAGGGGAGAGGCATGATGATGTAGGCAGGGACAAATCCTGCAAGAACTTCAGGATATGCTGGAAATATATATCCTTGGCTTCATTTTTATGAGATATGAAATATGGGATACTAATAATTACATGAGGACCCCTTGTGAAATTGTCCAGAGAAGGATTTGGATCATGATCTTAAGAGCAATGAATGAACCTGAAATGTTATTAATTATCTGACAGATTTGAGTTTCAGAGGACAACTTGCAGTGCAGAAGACAGGTGATATGAAGGAGTCGTGAGTGAATGGGAGAGAGTGTGTAGGCAACAGTTCTAATATTCTACATAAAAGATGAAAATGCCTTGGCTTAGGGTGCCTACAGAAAAAGAAAAAAAGGGGGGTGGCACTCATTGGTTTAAGTGTTCTGGAACACCCACTATTTTCAGAAGGTCTTTTAAGGGCATTTTCAGGTTCCACACTTGGATGTGTATGTGTTAAGTAAATTTGGGGAATACTTATTCTATATAAATCTACTTGTTAAACAGTTTTCAGTTATACATTGCATCGTTATTTGCAGTCACCCTTCTGTGCTGCAGACCATTAAAACTTACATTTCCTGTCTGAAACTTCACGTTATTCAATCAACAACTTCCCTGCTTCCATCGAATAGAAATACAAATACTGCGTAATCTCACTTAAATATGGGATCTACATTTAAGTGTTTTGATCATATATACATGCCAATGGACTTTTAGGGTAGCATGCTTAAAGACTGTGAATAAAATAGTAGAGTAACACTGATGCTACTTTATAGAGAGTAGATTTTTAAACATTTTATCATAAAACGAGTAGATATTTGAGACAATTGACTTGTTAATTAGCCTGATCTAATCATTTTTTAACAAAATATTATACTATAACCATACTATATGCACAATTTATTTTTTATGAATTAAAATAAGTTATTACAAATACCTTCAATTTAATGTCACAATTTCCGAATTCTACAACCAACTCTAAATTTTCTTAGCCTTAACTTAAAAATAAACATTGATAATAAACCATTTCACAGGAAATATATGTTAAAGAACTTGGGAAGTGACATATGGGCATGCTTTGATAGCAGTACATGTATCCTTTGTGTTCTTTGTCTTGTGGCCTTTCCTTTTTTCATCAACTGGCTCATGGTTCTTTGTCCCAATTATCTGTATTCTGTCATCAAATTCTACCTATCTTACATCCCAAGTAATTTTCAGAACTCTTCAGTTCCCAAGATCTTGACCTCCCTCATTCTATTCCAAACCAAAAGTGTTTTTTGTGGGAGATACAACAAGAGCCTCCCAACACCCTGCTCCCCAAAATTAAATCATCCCTTGCTGACCACAATGATCATCTCTAACTACAATCTTCGTCATGACAACCCCCATTTTCTAACAAATACTGTTGTGCCCATTCACCCTGAGAACTCTCCATGTGGCCCCACCACTTTTTGGTGGAAGGAGTAAGATGTAAACAAGGCTCAAAGGAAGTTGGAAACATGGTCCACACCTGCTTCCCAAGCCTCATCTTGCTCCATACCCCTTTTCCTTTAGCATTTTCTCCAGCTTTTCGGCATCTTTAATGGACCTTTTTCTCTCTTGTCCTTTTCTGCTCCCTCTGGCATGAGTGATCTTTTCCTCTCTAACCAAAACATGCTTTAATGTTTCAATTTGTCCTTGATAATTCAACTAGCATCACTTTCTTTCACAAACGTTCTTCTACTCCTTAATTAGGTGAAACTCACAACACAAGGTTTTTTCATAGCACTTAATCACATTTTCTCCTTTTGCTGATTGGATTAATATTTTATTTGCTTGAGGGCATCAACACTAATCATTGTTTTTGTTCATAGTTCATTATCCAGCTCTTTCAAAATAGGTGGCCAATAAACATAAACTGAATATATCAACTATATAGATATGAGATTAAATTTTCTATTATGCAAAACATAAATTCATAGACTTCCATGTTACAAGTTAACTACTAACTCTCAATTCACCTTCTAGTACTATTGCAATGTGTATCTTCTTCTACATGATGGTGTCCTGAGGTCCCTTAGGCCCAGTTTACCTGTTTTCAATATTTTTTCTTTCTGTTCTTCAGTCCCCAAATTTTTATTTACCAGTCTTTAAATCATTTATTATTTCTTCACCAGTTCTAATCTGCCTTTGTATTGCTCTAATGGATTTTTAAATTTCAGTTATTAAATTTTTGAACTCCAGAAATTATTTTCCTTTCTTGTTAGTTTTGATATCTTTTAGCTGATATTTCAATTTTGCTTTCATATTGTTTTCTTGACTTTGTCCACATCTTCCTTCAGTTTTTAGAACATTTTTAAGACAATCGTTTTAAACTCTTTGTATAGTGGATCTGCTTCCAGGTCTTTTTAAGGGACAGCTTATGTTTGTTTGCATGTTTATTTATTTATTTATCTATCCATCCATCCCTGAATGGTCCCTGCTTTTCTATTTCTTTTTATGACTTGTTTGTTGATGTTGAAAACTGAACTTTTGAATCTATTGATGTAGTCATATTGGAAAACAAATTCTTCTTCTTCCCTAGTGTTTATTACTTTTGTTATTGAAGTACTGAAATGGACTGAGAAATTAACGGTGGCTTACCCTCCAAACCTTTCTCTGGAGATTTCAAGCCTTCCAAAGACTCCGGGGCTCCAAATAGTTATATCAGATGGATTTTACTGGAGCAACTACTTTCTAGGTGGGAAACAGGTTCATGGTGATCTTCATTCCACCATCTTTTCCAGATCCTTTAGAAATCGTTCTTAGTTTTTACTTTCAAAAGTCTCATAACTGTGTTTCAACTGTACTGCCAACTTTTAAAAGTGACCATATTTTTCAGGAAACTCTGATCTGTATCCTACCTTATGCTGCCATTTCTAAACCAAAATATGGTCAAAGTAAACCAAAACAAACAAAAAAGAACCCAAAGAATATATTGTGCTAACCTCTTGTCCCAAGAGAGTGTACATCTTTCAATTCTCTTATGCTCATCATAAAACATAGATGATATAAAATTTAAAAAATGAAAGGTTCTGAACTTGAGTTCCTTTGGGATTTGACCCAATTTGAGTCTGCCAACACTACACATTCATACGAGTTATGTGAGTAGAAAAGTAAGGGCAAAGAGGAGAATTGTAAAAGGGACCAGTTATTTTAAACCTATTAGAGAGTACAGGGTTATAATTTGTAATAAACTTTCTAAAATCCCTTACCGATGCAACCAAGACTTTCTGTTCGATTTAATAAGAAAAAAATAGTCATATAGTTCTGCATAGGGACATTAGAATCTGCTTATAATACACAGGCAATTATAAATAAAAAAAGAATGCACAGTGCATGAACAACTTTCTGACCCTCTCTTAGCCATTTCCGGAGCAACATGAAACTTAATTAACTGCTGAAATGGCAGACAATTCAAAATGTGATTTGAATGGAAGGAAAATGTTTTCAAAGGGTAAAGGAGTCAGGCCTAACAGAGAATGCAAAAAAATACTTAGCAGATACCAAATATCCAAATTGCCTCTCTTTCTCTTAGGTTATGTTTGCATTTTTATTTTTGTGAGATGACTTCTTCATTGTCCTGTGTTCTTATTTTGGCAGATTGAAATGAAATTCAGCATATTATCAGTAAGGTTCAGCTAGTGAATATCAAATGAACTGCTCACATGGCTCAGTTATTGGCTGTTGGGTCTAATTACAAGCCTAGATTAGAGAATCCGAGGAAATCCAGACTCTAACAGATTTATTAGGGAAAATTTAAACAAACATGTAATAAATAAGACTACTCTATGCCTTATATTTTGCATTTTAAGTATTATTACAATATTCTAAAATTGGCAAATGACATTGGCAAAGTCTATTTTATTAATTCTTCTGAGGATTCAAAATAAAGAGAGTCTAGTGATTCCATTATCAAGTGTATCATGGCTTTAAGAGTAATTGAGCAGATATACTGAAGAAGAACTGTATGTTTTCTTCTTACAACTAATTAGTATAATAAGATATATACCAGTTATGCTATTGATGTTTTCTTCTGATTATTTTCTCCCAGAATTTGCTGTACTGTTCAGAATAGTGGCATAATTTTAAATGCTGATTTTTTTGGACTACACTAAATGAGTTTACATTTTCATTCTATTGCAACTCTAAGGATTTACTGAGGATCCTGTTTTTTGGCCATATTTCCTTGTTTTATTATTTATTTTGAGGCATATTAGGTTATGTACAACCCAATATTCAGGGCCCCCAAATTTTTCATATGCTTACTATTTCTGAGTGCTTATTTTATGTCTTTAAAAGTTAAATCACTAAAAGAATATTTAAGTCTCAAAGATGTGGTGATGCTATTTCTAGGCAGAGACAGAGAAATAAGTAGAGTATATTGAAAATAATATAAAGTATTTTTATTAAATATTTACTTATAATTTCTACAGTGTTGATCTCCAATATAGTTATTGCATTTGTTTATTATTAAAAGTCTAATTAATTTCAAAGACTATAAAATTTACCTCTTTGTAGAATAGTTCTTTTGTTTGTGCTGATTGGATTCTTATTATGTTTGGCATGCTGGTTTAAGTAGCCCAAAGACATGCAGGTGCTCCAGGTATGAATTATATATTGACTGTTAGAGCGTATGAGAAATCATGTGCATGTGATGCAGTGACTTTTAAACTAGCACTACAATGACATGTCCATTTATGGACTTTTCATGTGTAATAACATTATTGAATATAGTCACACCCATTCTTATACTCTGGGAAGGACAAGGATGAGACAAATGTCTTAGTTCATTTTCTCTTGCTGTTCCAGAATACCTGAAATAGATATTTAAAAAATTAAAAGGAAGTAAGAAATGTTATATTTTGACTCATGGTTCTGAATGCTAGAACATCCAAGATCTGGCTACTACATCTGATGAGGACTTCATGCTGTATCAAGTCTTAATTGGCAGAGAGTGAAACTCACCTTTCCCCACCCTATGAGAGCAAGAACTCCTTGAAAGAAATTAATCTTTTTTTCTAACCTGATCCCTTTTAAAGTTCCTACCAATTGACATCAAAACAATAATAATTGTATTTCAATGAGTTTGGGAGGATTCAAACTACATTCTAGCCCTAGCATTTTCTAAGGTTCAGAATTTAAGAGGGCATTCACTTTTAGGGTCCTGAATTTGAGGGGCCTTGACTTTAGAGTGCTTCCAAATTTTTGTGTGAAAAGCAAAAATATCTTACCCACCTCCCTCTACCCAGGCCCTGCCTTTACATAATGTATGTGGCTACATTTACTTTACAACTGCAGGGCTGAGTGATTTTCGCACAGACCGAATAGTATGAAAATCCTAAAATATTTATTACATGGCCATTTACATAATTTTATCTCACCCTAATTTAGAGGAATTCTTATTTGAATCTAAAAGATTCATAAATTTTGGAGGTCAGACAAAAGTTGAAGTATCATTAGTGATCCCTTTATTTGGAGTTGTTGATTATGTAGGATGATAGTTATCGTCCATAGAAACTGTACCCCGTCGCAATAGCTCAATCAGTAGAGGAAGTCTGAGAGTAGTGGCTAATAGTCCCACCTGCCTTATGGTCAGCCCCCTCTTTCTTTCCTTCCTGTACTAAGGGCTGAAGCTTTGGACTGATCTTCAGAATTCAAATCTGGCCTTGACATTTTAAAAGATGTGAACCAAGGTAAGTGTTTCACCTTACTGAGACTCAGTTTCTCCATTTATAAAAGTGGGCAGGAAGAAAAAAAAATAAGAGTGCATATCTCAAAGAACTTGGCTTTAGAGTAAAAATGGTAAATTGTGGAAAGAATTTAAGTACATATTTGGCACACAATGAGAGAGTTCACAATAAATATTAACTATTATATGAATCTGTGAGAGTAAGGTGGTTATAAAGTAAAAATATGTTTATACTATGACTACCGTTTTTTACACTTTATAATAAAAAGAGAGTTAGCAATTCTTGCTTGCCACGGACAGCTAAACCTCTTAATCATGATGTGGACTCTGGGCTGAAGAATCCAATGGTACTTTGGGGGATTTCTAGGGGAAAGTTGAGTTCCAACAGTATTCAGGATGAGCTAACATGCCAATTACATCTCAGTTAACTTAGTTCATCATGTCTCATTCCCAAAACAGGTCAAGAGAACCAGTGGAATTCCGGTGGTAAACATCTTTACCTCAATTTGGAGAGATTCATTGCTATACCACTATAAAAATTAAGACCAAGGAAAGATATCTGTCACTAGGACATTAGGATGTCAGAAATCTAGAATGACTAGATTATTTCATTCGGTCTTAAAATGATGTATAATTCACACAACAGCTCCAGACCTTTAAAGGGGGCAAGAGAAAGACTGTAAATTCCATGAAGTACCTGATATACAACATCAAAGAGGCCAACATGTGTAGAGTCCTTTACACGGAGAAAAACATATCCAATATTTTATCCCTTTGGACCACACAGTAAAACAAGTGATGCAACAATTGCTCCTATATCATATATTTCTGTTTGCCCTGATTGAGCTAAAAATAGTATCATTTGTTCATTGTATTCTGACTTTATCTCCATTGCTTTATACTCTGTTAACCTCATAAACTTAATTTATTATTCATATCACCAAAGATCCAAGTACACTTGCTACTCTTAGAGTCTAATTACATTTTAACATTTTTGTTGGGGTTCTCCATTTCTCTATTGTTACAATTAACTAATGTTGGTTTGAGTCAGAGTTTAAAAGAAGTTTCTAGTTTAGAATGTGAAATCAGGTCTTTAAAATATGCCATGAATTTAAGTGGTGCTTTGAATTAACATAAAATATGTTATGTGAATCAAAGTTATAAGTATTATTTTATATTTCCCATACTTATTTTTAGTTTTATGCTGAAAAAAAAATTGATTACCTAATTCTATGTCCTGTTTGGAGGAAGGTGCTAAAGTCAACTGACAATACTTCTGACTTGGAATTAGCAAGATCTAAAAATCACTAAAAATATTTTGTTCAGTTGTAAAGGTAATATCTTATATAAATTTGAGGGATGGTAACATAACTGTCATTGTTCAAAATGATTTGTACATATTAATTAACTAGTGAACAAACTCTTGTGCCTGGTGTTCTATTCTATCATTTTAAACTTGTGCTGACTGAAACATGGACAGTTTAAGAACCTTTCCAAGGTCATTAAGCCAGCAAGTCTCAGAGTTGGGATTGAGTAGACTGCATGATGGAACCAGGATTCTTTGACTTATTTACTGCTAGTGTCAAAATAATATATACTAAAAGTGTTATGAAAATATGCTCTGGCATACATTTGGGAAGATAGACACTGATTTCCTTGAATAATATGATCTTCAAATGTGTTCTGGAATGAATAGTTTAAAACAAAACAAAAACAAAACAAAACAAAACAAAAAATTCTGTTTTGGCCACCTATGTATGTAGTTGAAAGAAATCGCTGTCCTCTGTTTTATTTCTGTCTACCTCAGCACTTTCCGTCTCTGGGGCATGCTGTTGGTCTTAATCATAAATTGAAAATGAGAAGCAGAATAATTAAAGAGCAAACTGTAATTATGAGCCAGATCTAAAGGGAGCAAAACTAACATTGAGTATAGGCCTTCAGTTTCCTATTAGTGCTTTTAGGATTAGCTATAAACAGCCTTGTTAAACCCAATTAAATAGTTCATCAGAAGATTTTTCTCATTAGCAGAAGCTGAGTGACCTGACTTTTAGAACTCTGTTGCTGGCTATGCATGAACATTTTCCAACATTGACACTGTCTTCTAAGATTTTTAAAAATGATTATTTCAATTATAGCAGTGCTTTTTAGGAGTCTTTCTTGAAAGTACTGTTTGGCCTATAACAGTTTTGTTGTTTTTTTTTTAATTTTTCTTGCTTTTCTTAGAAATGTCCTCTATTCCAAGGATAAATAGAGGTTTTAAAAATTTTTTAAATATATAGGAAAGTGATACTGCCATGATATCATCACATACTTTGAATTGAGGTATAATAAAAGACAGAGACCCTCAACAAAAATATAATTCATGGTCAGGTAGAATTCATTAGAATATCTACTGCTTTGTATTAATTAACACACTGACAATTTTCATAATTCAATGCATGTTTGAGACCAACATAGTGCCAAATATGTACAGTATCTGTTTTTTCTTTTTATCTTTTGAATCCCATGGTAATAAAGTTATTTGACCTGTTTTTTCCACATATTTTATTGGTTATAAACTGGAAGCAGTTATTTTTCAACATCTGTTGAAACAGATTGAGAGGTATTTTGGCAAATGTATTCATCACATATTACTGTAGGAGAGCATTTCAATCATTTAAAGTAAAAATTAAATTTGAAATTTTCCAAATTGCTGTATTCTACATCTGTATCAAATCCCACTGTTCTAGACTGGGTCGTCAGTGAAAATTTATGGTAATTTTTTTCCTAACTCTGTTAACATTTTGTTTTCTACATTTATTTGTATTGTTTGCTATACAATATTATGTTTCATCACTTCAATTGTTATGTTTCTGGAGGAATTAAAAAAATAAAGATATACTCCTTACATAGTATGACTAAAAGAATTTTATTACATAAAGGCATTCATTGCATACTTGAATCTTAAGGACAAAAAGTGATGTTTCCATATTTCTACAGGAAGCAGAAAGATTGCAATGATCTCTCAGATAAATTTTGATTTTCTTTCACCTTTATACATTCTACAATAGCAGAATCCAATTATCTATTTTAATATAATTGATATTTCTAATTAACTACCCTATATTAATTTTAAAAAGCAACTGAATAAGTGATAATTTTCTGAGTATACAAACTGCTATGTAACAAAGTAATGATTAAATAAAAAACCCAAGATACTCTTGATATACAAAAAAGAACTTCTGATAGCAATGTATCCTATTTGTTAAGTATGTAAAAATTTATTTTATGTCTCTGATAATTGATAAGTTTGAGCATTCTAACATTTCAATTAAATCATGAAATAAAATAACTAAGTAAATAAATGGAAAATAAAATAATCTAACTTTTCTAAAAGAAATGAGAAGTTCCTTAAGGGTGTCACTGGTACACCAAGATAGGGTTAATGTACTTTTTTTTTTTTTTTTGCTTTATGTATGTTTGCTAGAATTTCCAAATGCTAAAAAGCTCAACCCACAAAATGCACTACTTTAAATTAAAATGCACTATTATTATTATATAAACAAATTAAAGTTACTATAGATGTTGAATATTTAAACTGATTATTTGCCTGTGTAAAATGTACCTTTATTTAAACTGTGGCTAACTCAGGACACAAGAATTAAGGAGTATAATGAGAAATTCAAGTACAAATCAAAGGTAAGGAAATGGAATAATTAGTGAAGAATCTTTCTTTGTCATTATTACCAGATTTTTCTTGTGTATCTAAACACTGAGTTTCAAAGACTGTTCTTAAATTTCATAAGATATGTGGACTTAATGGATATAATTTTCCTATGAAATTTCCATTTGTGATAACAACTTAAGGCCCATGCTGCCTAACAATAGACAGGTTACTGAATCTTACTTATTTGCTCCACATGGCTTATCTTTTGCAAATAATAAACTGTTACTGAAAATAAAATTAGTTCTTACAAAAACTTCAATATTATGCTATATATATCTGCACTTACAGAGTTAGTGCTAAAACTCACTTTTGAATGAATATTTATTTTCAACAATTGGTTATAAGGAACAGTGTGGGAGTTTTTCATAGGAAAAATACATCTCAGCCTTATTTTAAGTTGCTTAATATTCTTTTTTCTTAAAATTTAAATTACAGCTAGTATTTTCTATCACTAGTTCCAGGCCAGAGGTGATTAGTTTCCAAAACCATAAATTAATGTCACTCAGTACTTTCTAATTAAGAAAATAGAGGAGGTATATAGTTTCATTTTTGTCCATGGGCCACAAAATTACTAATGTGGATGAATTTCAAAATTTAAACTTTGCCTATAGCTACTCTTTAGTCAAGTGTAATTGTTAATAAATGTTTTAAATGAAGATAAGTGATTTTTTAAAATATGTTATTTTATACTCATAAACACCAAACATATGTATATTAGTAAAAGTTAAAGGGTAAAATATAACAGTGCCTTAGCAAACAGCCTCAATACACTCTTCCCTCTTATATTTAAATAAAGACCTGATTCACCAGAAACATTCTAGAACTAATAAATAAATTCAGCAAAGTAGCAGGATATAAAATCAAACATATTTTAATACATCAGTGATGAATCCACTGAAAGATAAATTAAGAATACTACCTCATTCATAATAGCCTCAAAAAAAATAAAATATTTGATAATCGATCGAACAAAAGAGGTAAAAGACCTCTACAATGAAAACTACAGAACACTAAAGAAAGAAATTGAAGAAAATCTTAGAAAATGGTAAGATCTCCCATGTTCTTGAATAGGCAGAATTAACATTGTCAAAATTGCCATACTGCCAAAACCATTATACAGATTTAATGAAATTCCTATTAAAATCCCAATGACATTTATAGAACTACAAAAAGCAATCATGAAGTTCACTTAGAAAAATAAGAGACCCAGAGTAGCCTAAACAATCCTTAGCAAGAAAACTGAAGCAGGTGCATCTCAATACCAGCCTTAAATTATACTACAGAGACATAGTAACGAAAACAGCATACTAGTGGCACCAAAACAGACAGACAAGTGGTACATAATGGAAGATACAGAAACAAAACCAAATAAATACAATTATCTCATATTAGACAAAGGCACCAAAAACATACACTGGAGAAAAGACAACCTATTCAACAAACGGTGCTGGGAAAACTGGAAGTTCATATTTAACAAAATGAAAATAAACCCCAGTCTCTCAACCTGTACAAAGTCAACTCAAAGTCCATCGAACACTTAGGCACTCAAACAGAGACACTGCACCTAATAAAAGAAAAGTAGGCCCAAATCTTCAGCTTAGGAACTGGCTTCCTTAACGATACTCCTAAAATGCAAGAAGTAAAGTAATGAATCAATAAATGGGATGGATTCAAACTATAAAGCTTCTTCTCAGTAAAGGAAATCATTAATAACGTGATGAGAGAGCCTACAGAATGGGAGAAAATCTCTACCACATTCACCTTAGACAAAGTTTTAATCTCCAGTATATATAAAGAACTCAAAAACATAACACCATAAAAATAACTAACCCCGGCAATTATATGGGCTAAGGAAGTGCACAGACACTTCACAGAAGAAGTACAATCGATCAACAAATATGTGAAAAAATGTCAAATGTCTCTAACACTTAGAGAAATGCAAAAAAAAAAAAAAAACTATACTGAGATTCCACCTCACTCCACTCATTATGGCAATCATCAAGAATAAAAGTGTTGGCAAGGATGAGGAAAAAAATTGCACTCATACATTGCTGGTGGGACTGCAAATTGGTGCAACCACTATGGAAAGGAGTATGGAATGGAGATGCCTCAGAAAACTTGGAATGGAACCACCATTTGACCCAGTCTTCCCAGTCCTATGTTTATTCCCATAGATTTTAAAATCAGCATACTACAGTGATGCAGCCACATCAATGTTTATAGTAGCTCAATAGCTAAGATATGGAACCAACCTAGGTGCCTTTCACCAGATGAATGGATAAAGAAATGTGGTATATATATACACAGTAGAATATTACTCAGTCCTAAAGAAGAATGAAATGATGGCATTTGTGGGTAAATGAATGAAACTGGAGGATATTATCCTAAGCGAAATAAGTCAATTCCAAAAAACCAAAGGCCAGATGTTTTCTCTGACATGTAGATGCTAATTAACAATGGAGGGGGTGTGGGGACAATAGAGGTATTTTGGACTGGACAGAGGGGAAGTGAAAGGAGGGGAGGAGACATGGGGATAGTAATGATAGTAGAATGAATCAGACATCATTACACTATGTGCATATATGATTACATGGCCTGTGTAACTCTATATCATGTAAAATCAGAGGAATGAGAAGTTATTCTTCATTTAGGTATGATGTGTCAAAATACATTCTACTGCCATATGTAACTAATTAGAACAACAAAAAAATAGAGACCTGAAACTTACTTTCCTATTTGCTTTAAAAACTGATATTTGCCTTCATATTATGAACACTACTCTTCAATTTGGTAAAGATGACCTGAGTGCTTTTGAAAATAAAAAATAACAAAGGTGGTGATCTCATTTTTTTAGTGTATTATAGTTACACTTAACAGTGGAATGCATTTTGACATATTCCAAAATGCTTGCAATGGTTTTCTCTATTTCAGATTTCTCTGTCAATCCCTAGTACTATCCCTTTCCTTTTCTCCACTCTCCCAGTGGTTCCCTCTCTAGACTGGTCTTCCTTTTATTCATTTTTCAATCAGTGCCTTGTAGTTACATATAAAATTGGAGCTGGGCCCTGTGGCTCAAGCCTTTAATCCCAGAGACTCTGGAGGCTGAGCCAGGAAGATCTCAAGTTCAAAGACAATCTCAGCTATTTAGCAAAGCCCTAAGCAACTTCATGAGACCCTCTCTCAAAATACGATAAAAAAGGACTGGTAATGTGGCTCAGTGGTTAAGAGCCCCTGGGTTCAATCCCCAGTACTAAAAAAAAAAAAAAAAAATAGGAATGCATTGCTATATTTACATATGCACAAAGTATAATTTAGTCAACTTTCTTCCCAGTCTTCACCTTTATTTTCCTTCCTTTCTCTCCCATGGTCTCCTGCTTCTCCTCTACTGTTCTACCTTCTATTTTTGTAAAATCCCTTTTTTTTTAAATTATTATTCCTTTTTCTTCTTCTTCTCTCTCTTGCTAGCCTCTGCATATGACAGAAAATATTCAACACTTGACTTTCTGAATCTGGCTTATTTCACTTATTTTGAGGTTTTCCATTCATCCATTTACCATCAAATGATATAATTCAATTTCTCTGTATTACCGGGTAGAACTTCCTTGTGTATATTTAACATATTTTCATTTGCAGAAACATTTCTGCTTCAGGTTGACTTGTCATTAGATAAATATTTATTCTAAATATTTTATTTTATTCCATGCAGATTGAAACTATTTTAGAGCAGTGATCTCAAATTTTTTTATTTCTATAATTTATTTCTATGGATTAATCAACTTATTTTCAATACCCCATACTGAATTCAAATTATGTAAATTCAATGATAGAGGCATTTTTCTCTTTTTAATTTATTTTACCATAAAATATGAAGCTGAGAGTTTATTCTCAAAATGGGTGAGAAGTCCTAATGGACTTTAAATATAAATATTTATAGTTATTTCCCCACATGAGTGAAGGTTACCTGATTTAGGAGAGAATTACTATATAATTCATTGCCATTCGAAAATTATTTCTATAGGGCTTTTCTTAAGCACAGAAAATTGAGAGGAAATTCGTTTTCTTTTTTTAAAATTTTGTTCTAATTAGTTATACATGACAGCAGAATGCATTTCAACTCATTGTTCGCAAATGGAAATTCCTTAGAAAACTTGGAGTGGAACCACCATTTGACCTAGGTATTCCACTCCTTGGTTTATACCAAAGGACTTAAAATCAGCATACTACAGTGACCTAGCTACATCAATAATTATAGAAAAATCAGCTTTTGAGGCTCAAAAGTTACCTTCTGTTTTTAGTGGAAATTTCTACTCTCTTATTCACTGAGAGAAACTGAAAATGATATGAGATGCGTGAGGTTGTAAATGCAACATCCTTGTAAATTAAAGTGTAAAAGTTCACTGGATTATTTTAAAATGACAAGAAAGCTGAAATTTCAATAGCACTGCTTGTAAGTGATCAAGTTTCAGTACATGTATTATCTTGAATCAAAAGTCATAACTAAGCTATAAGAATTAATTCATGAAACAATATCAAATTTATATACTGGCCAAGAAAGCAATTATTGAGTAAATTAAGGAATTACATAAAGCTAGTGAGAAATTCATATCTTTCTCCCATTGAAAACTATCTTGGTATTGTTAATTAAGTCAGACAACATTTTCCTCCAGCATTATCTCTAACCTCTCTTCTATGATATTTATTATTCATAGTTTTGGTCTTGACTTGTGGATAATTTGGTCCAAGTCCTAATTCTGAAGTGTTCCTTAATCACTTCATTTTCCCTCTTATTAGCTGTTGCTTTACATAAGAGATCATGAGTATCAATTCATTTTGCACATAAAGGTCAATTTTATTTAAAAATAACAAATTTTGTCTTGTTTCTTTCTTTTTTTTTTTTTTTTTGCTAAGAAGAATGTAAGATCTAAAATTATTATTGTGAAATAATACATATGTCTTCCAGGAATTTCTCTGGCTCCAATACAAAGTATTTTTAGAGACTATATAGTAGTGACAAAACTCAGTATGTGCTTCACTAGGGCCTGTATTGTACCTGACCTTCCAATTCACATACTGAAGTCCTACCCCTAATGTGACCATATTTGCAGATAGGGCTTTTCTATGGTAATTAAAACTAAATGAGGTTAAAGATAGAGTTCCAGAACCCAGCACTGTAATCTTTTAAGAGGAATAACTTTCTTTTTCATTCTTCTTCCATTTCTGCCTCTGTGCACAGGCAATAAGGAAGTGTTATTTGAACATAATACCTCCTCCTGCCCCAAGGGATCTGTCTGCAAACTAGGAGGATGGTCTTCACTTGGAACTGAACTGATTACCCCCTTCCATGGATTTCCAGCCTTCAGAGATATGAGAAATAAGTTTCTGTTGTGCAAGTTTTTCTGACTATGGCATTTTGGTATGTTAAACTGGAGAGGTTAAGACTTTTAAGAATTGCAAATCATTGAAACAAATTATATATATATATATATACATATATATATATGTATATATATATCATGTTTCAATTTTTTTCTCCCTTTTGCATGAAAAATTAAAACATTATTACGTCAACAATCAGACCCTGGAACCCAAAAACTAGTATTGGAACCTTCATTTTGGTACTTAGTATGCCTGTGGTTTAAGATGAGTTAGTTAATTTAAATTGACAAGAGGTTCTATCATTAATGCAAATTAAGAAGGCCTATACTTCATATTGTCTTCATGGATTTTATGATCCTTGTTCATAATCTTTGATTGTCATATCTATTTAAAAGTGACAATTCTGTATTGTAGTGAAAGGAAAAATATCAAAAGTATAAAATCCAGTTTCAGTTTAACAAGTTAACATTTTCTTAGACGTGAAATAATGGCACTGGAAAGTGGACAAATCAAATCATGCAGGCAGAATATTAGAAAAAATGGTGTTTATTTGTAATTTTAATTGAGTATCAGAATTGAAAAATTATGGGCAAAATAAAGATAGGGATAAAGGTTCAATTTTAAATTAAAGATAAAATTCCCATGTACATTTCTTTCTTACCTCTTACCTTGAAAACAATTTTTTCAATATTGACACACATTTATCTTCATATGTTTGAAGACTGGCTATGTGGAACTCAATGAATACATTTTCAACATATTTTACATCTTAGCGACTTATTCAAATTCTAAAACATTAAATCATTAAAATATTTTAGTATACTACTACTAATATATTTTATGTATGTTGATTTTATTTTGCAAACTGAATAATTTTCTTACCATCTCTTTAGTTAAGATATCATTATATAGAAGTCCGACTGATCTGGGCAGTTCAGTCTTCACTAAATTAGTTTCTCATCTGCAAAATTGGTGATCCCAATATTTTTAGTGCCATATATTATTCATAATTATGTGAGATGATATTTGTAAAGTATGTAAAACACAACCCTACACAGTAAACACTAGGTAATAGTTATAAAAATAAGTAATTCTTTTACTTCACTAATAGAAATACTAATTTTAGAGATGAATAAACTGAAGTTTGTGTAAAGTGACCTACTCATCACCACACAGATACCAGGTGCAACATAATGCATAAAATGTGTTTCTGTCATGTCAAAATTGTAGCTTTTCAAATTAAGTGAACATTAGAACTATAGGTATGTCTCAAAGGATGTTTATCAACTGTGCTCATGAACAACAAGTTTTATCTAAACTTTTTAGTCATTTACTTGAATTTCATAAATATATCTAAATAGGTAAATCTTATAAATGTATTTTGAATTTCAATAAGATTTATAAACTTTATATGCAAAAAATTGCTTTAGGAATATTTTCACATTGAAAATGAATTTTTCTATATGAGTAGATCTTTTCTATATATTTATAGCACAAGGGTAAACTACCTAAATTTAATCAAATATGAAGATTTTCTGTAAATGAGAGACTTGCTCAATTTTAACCAAGAGTGCAAATTTCAAGCATGCATTATAATTATGAAAATAACTTTCACTTTTCAATTTCTTTTACATACTGGAATATGAGCTTTTATTTCCTTTTACATATTTGGTTAGGTCTTCAAACATAAAGATTTTCTATTTTCTTTATGAATATTCATATTAATTACAAAAATCTTTCATTTGGTTATGGATCTAATTGAATATACTGTATACTGCATTTGCAGGGTTAGATTTTAAGCCTTGGTTAACAGTCTTAATTTTTATTACACAAAACTAGACTTAGATGAAAGCACCAATATCCACTTGTTTCAGGTATTTTTCTCTCTGCATATTTCTTTTTTATTACTTACTGACCTCCATTCCAGTATTTATTATATGCTGCTTTTAGAAAAATGATTCCACATTGTATTCTTTGTGATCTTTTTGTTAGGCTAGAGTTTTATAAAGGTAATTGAGGATTTTAAAATACATTATGTAATTTAGCTATAATGATAACACTTTATATGAAGTTGAATAATTAATTCAAACAAACCTCAGAATTGCTCAGGTAAATCCTGAGAACAGTGATTGATAATGAGAAGTGAATTTAGGTCAAGGTTTTACCTTTTTGAATTGAGAGAGGTAATTGTGAAAGAATGTCACACAATACCATACAAATGCTAAAAAATACATTAATTAACTAGAGGACTATAGAAAATATACTGAGCATGTAAAGTGATAATTCATGCTATCTAGTTCCTAAATATATTTTGAACTGTGTTATTGTAAGACTTGGCTTCATTTCACTATGAAGTGATGAAACTATCCAACCTATCTGAGAGTATACTATGAACACAGGGCGTTTGATTAGGTCTGAGGGAGTGTGATTGATATGCAAAAAAAAAATTGAAATATGTATTCTGCCCTCAAAGAGTGTCAGGATAAAAAAAAAAAGAAGTGAATAGTGAATGTTTTAGTTAATCTTTTCATCATGCTTGACCAAAGACCTGATGAAGAAACATAGAGGAGGGAATATTCATTTTGGCCCAAGGTTTCAGAGGTCTCAATTCTTGGTGGGTTGACTCTATAGCTCTGTACTTAAGGTGAGACAGAACATCATGGTGGAAGGGCATGATGGAAGAAAGTAGATCAGGACCTGGCAAAAAAGAAGCAGAGAAAGAAAGTGGTGTTCACTGGGGACAAAATATAAACCCTAAATGCACAAACTCAGTGACCTAATTCCTTCAGCCACACTCTACCTGCCTACAATTACCACTTATTTAATTCATATCAGTGGATTAATCCACTGCTTAGGGTACAACTCTCATAATCTAGTCATTTCATCTTTGAGGATTCTTGCATTGTCTCACACATGAGTTTTTGGTGGACACCACATCTCTAAATAATAACAGTGAAAATAACTCAAATATGTTAGAATAGTATAATCATGTGATACATATCAGGAAACACTATAAATCCAGGTAACCCTCAAAGGTAAAAAATGAAATTTTTAAGATGAGGGAAGAGAAGATTATATGACCTGGGGTCTTTTCCAGTTACTACCTTCCTTATCTTTAACTGCAAGGAAACTTGTGATAGGTATAATTGGGAAATGTTTACTTCATATATCTCTTGTCCAAGATCTTTGGAGTAGTCTTGTTTTGATAGTTGTCAGAGCAGCTATTTTGATAACTATCATTGTAAGATTGTGAATTTTCTTTTAAGTAATACCAATTAAGTTTCAGGGAAGGGCAGTAAGAAAGAAAATCATTAAGGAAGAGAAACAAACAAACAAACAAAAAAAAGATTAAAAAAAAGAAGAAGAAAACAAGGCACTAAGATGAAGCTAGAGAAACTTGGATCTGTTTTAACTTTTTATAGCAATTTCTAACTTTATTGAGTTTAAATTCTGTGTATGCTATTTATTCTATCTGTGAACCTAGGTGAAATATTAAAATCCTTGACCCTCAATTTCATCATCTGTAAAGTGACAAATAAAGGTTATTTTTGTAAAAAGCAGGAAGACTGCTCCTCAATAAGGTGGGTAACTAAGAGAACTCACTAAAATTCAGTACTGGACCATAAAAGAAACCAAAGAGACACAGAAAGTTGGAAACTTCTAATGTGACATAAGAAATAACATGTTGGAGACTCACCAGCTTGAGTTGCAGTAGTGGCTGCTGACAGAGAGAGAGAGAGAGGAAAAGAGAGGAACACATGTTGGAAGGTAAAAATTGACTTGGGGAAACCTGTGGAATAGAGACGGAGGCTGATCTTAAGGCATTCAGAGTCATGGAAGATATTGTTTAGTGAAAAGTAAGCAAAATTGCTCTTCCAAAAGGCATATGAGTGGGAACCAGGGTCACCAATGGGGGAAAGTTTTGAAAATGCTATGCAGTTGCAAGCAAAGGCAGGAGATCAGAAACTCATAAAGGATGATGCCATCTTACCCAGCAGTAACTAATTTGGGGATGGAGTCTGCCTGGACCAGTGTGACTGAAACAGACATAAAGAGAAATGAGCCTAGGGCATCCAGCTCTTGATACCAAGGAGAGTGCTTCCTTTGTTGTGGAGTCCCATAGGTTAGGAAGACACCTATAAAACTCAGACAGGAGCATATGCCCTTCAGGGTTGATGCCCAGAAATTCACATTCACAGAGGTGAATGTGAAGCCTATGAATGTTTAGACCCTATACCACAAAAGTGGAATTTATGGGAGGCCCCCGAGACCCAGAAGACCAGTGGAGATTGGCATCTCTCCAGCAACAGGGAGTGTGGATCAAATCTCAGATACTCACCAAGTGTCAAACAAGACTAAATCCAAACTGCTGTAACTTGCAATTTATAACTCTGAACCACTCCTGCTAAGTAGTGCACGATTTGTCAACATTTCCTCGTCTTTCCCATCCTCCACTTGGAGATGGGAAGCTTGAGTTACTATAGCCAGGTTTGGCTCAGAGCCACAATGATTGGCAGTCAGAGGGGAACAAAAAGATGTTGAACTTTAAGAACCCCCAGTCATGACCCAAGGGTTACAGAGTGCCCCACAAAAAAATCTAAATAATAAAAAGATATACATGCCAACAGTTTTGATCACCTCAACAGACAAGCCCTTTACTTCCCATTAAGAATTTTTTTCATTTTCAATTTTTGTATTGCCCTCAGGTTTTACTTTTTAAAAATTTAATTCTATTTTTGAAACTCTTTGTAATTCCATTTCAGTGTATTTTTTTTTATTTTTCCTATTCTGTATGATTGGGTTGGTATGTGTGTGAATAGGTTTGAAATATATATATATATATATATATATATATACTCATTTATATATATATTCATTTATATTTATATAAAATGAATATTCAATACTATAATATAAAATATAAACTATATAAATGAAAATATTTATTAAATTTTACTTTCATTTTAATTGCTTTATATTTCACCCATTTATTATTTAGCTTTGGTTTGATGAGCTTAAAATAAACATATATGTATAATTGAGTTTTTTGTTTCATATATGCTTTGTTACAGAGGGTTGAACCCAAGGGAGTTTAACCACTGAGCAATATACCCAGCTCTTTATATGTTTTGTTTGTCTGTTTGTTTGTTTTGACAATGAGTCTCACCAAGTTGTTTAAAGCCTAAGTTTCTGAGGGTGTCTTTGAACTTGTGATCCTCCTTCCTCAGTCTCCTGAGTCACTAGGATAATGGGTGTACACCACTGTACTTGAAATTACTCCTCCATCATCGTCTACTTATCTTCTGTCTCTCCTCTGTTCATATTATAAATATTTTAGACTTTATCTTGCCTTTCTAGTCTATTTTTTCTTCACTAAAGAAACTGTAATCCTGTATGATAGAATTATATAGTTTATATACTCTTACCTCATTCATATGATGTCATAGATACTGTGTCAAAGTGTACACTGGGCATATATCTTAAGGCTGTGCATACTTTGATAACATTGTTGCTATTTATAATATCCCACTTTATCTATTAGAGCTGGAAAGTGACTGGGACACTTCGAGTTCACAGAGTAGACACCTTACTGGCAAGTAATACAAATTAGACAAGTGATAGCAAATATCACTCCAAATATGATCTAGCCTCCCAAATACTTCTACACATAGAATAGGGAAGAAAAAACCCAAGTCATCAACAGAGTGAAACTTCATGTCCCATTCATGAAAATCAATTCGTACAAAAAAAAAAATCCAGAACAAAACAAAACAAAAAACTACACACAAATTATGCACGCACTAAGGAGGAAGGGAAATCCATTTCAAATTATATGCAAGTTAATGACCTCTTAAAATATGAGAAAACAGGCAGAGAAACTCCCCCTGCCCCAAATTCACAAAACACCAACAAAGTATTCCACAGATGTGGAAGTCAATGAAAGTCTAGAGGAAGACTATTTAAAAAACCAATTATTTAAATGTTCAATGAACTAAAAGAATATCCAAGGAAGAAATCAAAGAAGAAAATATAGGAGATGAAAGACCACTTCAACAAATAAATAGAAATAATGATAGAAACCCAATCAGAACATCTGGAAATGCAGGACACAAGGGATCAAATTAACAATTCATTTGAAAGAATTACTAACAGATTACTTCATAGAAAATAGAACTTAAGTCCTTGAAGACAGGGTATACTTGAATATGCTGTATATAATAAAGGAAAAAAAATAGAAGATCATCATCAGAATATATGAATATTCTGAGTTGGCAACAAGAAAATAAGCCTGAGAGTCACTGTAATAGAAGATAAGTGGAGATGTAGGATAAAGACATTAAGAAAAAGTTCAGTGAAATAATAGAAGAAAAATCATTACTTGTTAGAAATAAGATAGACATCTACATACAGGAAACATAGAGGACCCCAAGTAGACAAAAAATGGAACCCCTCCAAGACACACCACAATCAAAATGCCTACTATAGAATATATAGAAAGAATATTAAAACCCCAAGAAATAAATATCAGATCACATTTAAGGACAAAACATTTCTGATTTCTTAACTTAGATCCGAAAATCAGGGATATCCTAGAATGAGATATTGCAAGCTCTAAAACAAAACAATTGCCAGCCAAGATTTCCATACTCAGCAAAGTTATCTTTCAAAATTGATGAAGGAACAAAAACTTTCCATGGAAAGGATAAACTAAATGAATTCAAGATGACTAAGGCATTACTACAACTAATACACAAAAATATACAATATACAGAGGAACCCCCGAACAAACACCAAACTTCCTAAATAACTGAAGATTAGCAGGACAGAAATTGAATAAATGAAAATCAA